>NC_064551.1:11704026-13030276 GCF_023856365.1 Brienomyrus brachyistius
CAGGACGGGACCAACACCTTGGAAAACCAAAATAACAACCTCAACGAGGCACGGGGAACAACAACTGCACAAAGGACAGACAAGACGAGAACTCAGACAACAGCTGAAGAAACGCAGAGATGAACAGGGACACTAAGGACGGGAACAACGGAGGGACAACAGCAGGGGACAAGCCAACAGGAGGAACAAAGGGACCCGGAGGGAACAAAAGTGGAGCAGAGGACCGGGGGGCAAACACAGGGGGCAAGGAAGCAAAGGGCAGGGGGAAACGGGGAGCTCATCCACGAGGTCAAGGTATTCCGCATCGTGGGGGAAGGCCCGGGAAAGCCGGGGCACGGAGCGAGAAGCAGGAACAGAAATCCAAGTGTTGGGCAAATGCGGAGTTTAATGAAAGGCAGGACACGATCAGAAGACAATTACACCACAAATAACGTCAATGACTGGACTCGGGAAACATACTCTAGCGCGGACTTAAATACACAGGACTAATCACCATGACTGGAAACAGCTGGTGACATCGGGATTCCACACGAGGTAGCGAGGGGGCGCGGCACACGGGAGGATCAGACGAGCAGGGTATGACAGAAACTCAATTTTATAAAATTCTGTGACTGCAATAAAAAACTAAAAATACCAGAAGTCTTGTTTTTTGTTTGGTTACTTATGGTTAAGGTAGGGCTTATGGTTGTCATTGTTAGGATTAAGATTTTTCCCATAGAAATGAATGGAGAGTCCCCACAAAGATATGAGTACAGGTGTGTCTGTGTGTGGATTAGGTTTATATCACATTATGGGAACGTGATGGAGACCATTTTTCAGGTCCGCACAAAAATCTGTGAATGCAATCAAAAAACTAAAAATGCCAAAAGAAGTCTCGTATTTTCTTTGGTTACTGATGGTTAAGGTCAGGGCTGGTTAGGGGTTAAGGTCATCATGTTGGGATTAGAGTTTTCTCCATAGATATGAATGGAGAGTCCCCACAATGATGCTAACATAAGATAATAACAAACCTGTGTGTGCATGTGTGTGCAATGATAACAGCAGGGCCACTCGCTGATCTTGTGTCTCTGTTTGTTTTGAGTTTACTCAGTTAGCTGGTTCGTCGTTCCTCCCTGTAGTCAGTTGCTATGACTGGCAGCAAGTGGACAGCAGTAGGGACGGCCCTCAACCTTCTACATTGTTAGGCGATCCTCCTGGGTTCCAAGCCTTTCGTCCCATCTGTCGGCCCCTGTATGTCCCTGGGGTCTCCCCTGCGAGGTCCTGGTCTTTCTGATTCAGAATCCTTCCAGCCCCCTCTCCCTGAATGATGGATCGATTTCCTTTCTGCCCTCCCTGCAGGGGGCCCGAATGAGGTTCCCGCTCCCGGCGTCCGGCCTAACTTCTGTCACCTGCCGGGTTTGGCTATTCCGCCGGCATAGCCCCTCATCGATCTCTGCAGTGATCTCCGTGACAACCAATCAGGGCTGTCTCCAGGACGACCCTGGGGCGCGGCAGAGAGCGTTTATGCTGCGGCGTGTATGGCCCGTTTTATTTATTCTCTCATCTGTCTGGCAGCTCAGGCGTCAGACTCTATCCGGCCCCTCTATCCGGGCGGGACGTTTCTGAATCAGAAAGAGCAGGATGTGTCTTCATTCATTTGTTTACTTAATTAATGTCTTATTTAGTGTGCCATCACAAAGGCATTTTACTCCCTGAGGACGTCCCAACAAGGCTCTCTCTTCTTCAGAAATGATTATCCGTTTCGGAAATTTTAGCAAATATCAAAAACAAAGAGGCATTTGATATGTGGGACAGAACATGGACAGAGAAGTTTTTGAAAACGGATAAGTCTGTGGGCTGGGTCAGTGGACAGAGGGTGTTGGGGTTATAGATGGATAGCTTGGGGGGTGCATATCGGTGAGTGGAGTGGCCCAGAAATACTGGTGTCCTCTTCCTCTCCATCCTCCACTCCTAGTTGTTCACTCCTGAAGCCTTCTGATAGGCCATTCTGGAGCCCCGCCCCCATTTCCCATTGACTGCTGTTGGCATGTGTTTGTGTGTGTGTGTGTGTGTGTGTGTGTGTGTGTGTGTGTTCCTTTGGAAAACCCCGCCCCCCTCAGCACTCTCATCCTGTGTTCGATTATCTCTCTCCGAGGCGGAACTTGGATAAAAACATCACAAAAAACGTCACTTCCCGTCGGAAGCATGCCTTTTTTCTGACGTTGATGTCGGACAGAATTTTGTTGTCCGAGTTTCCCCAGTGACGTCATTTCAACATGCCGGCTTACACAGTCAACAGTTATTCTATTTTATAAATATTTAAAAATTTGTATTTTGTTAAATCTGTTAATAGCTATCAATGTAATTGCACGTGGTTGATTTAGAGAATACTATATCATGACTGTAAACAGTAACCTAGCATGCAATATCAGATTTTTACCAGATTTGTAAGTGTCTTTTGTTTGTAGTTTGTTTGCCTCTCGAAAAAAGAATATCGCTATGGATCTACTAAAATGTTATATAAAGCTTTTACTGTGGTTCGTGTTCGTGTTTCTTGTTTGTTTGTCTCTCCGAAAAAAGAATCTCGCTCCAAATCTGTTAAAATGTAAAGCAACAACACACAACAGCGTGTTCATGGAGGCAGCCACGTTTGTTCCGAGATGTGTAGCTCGAACGGGAAATTGGTCGGACGTGATGTCATGCACCTTGGAATTTCCGACTTCCGAGAGATAATTAAACGCAGGATGATTTCCACTCTTTTATCCCCACACCAGAACCTGCCCACTGTCCTCTCTGGTCAGAGCTTGAAATTGGGGGGTGCTGATGTGTTGACTTGTTCATGTCTCCACACACCTTCTTGAGAGGTTGATTGCTTCTGTCTTTGGCCTTTAGATGTCAGTGTGTAGATCTGTGTGCATCTTGTCACCTGTGCTGAATGTGTCATTTGTCAGAAGACATTCATCAGAAGATTTGAGTCTGAGCACCTTACACAAACTTAATTTTTGGCTTTGGCAAAAAAATGTAGGCACTTTTCTCATGAATTGCAAAGTGAACAAAACTGTCGATTTTCCTGGCAGTATTGACTTTCTGAATCAGATTTAATCGGTGCTTGTGGGTCTCCAATAATTTTGGTTATACATCTATGTTTTAAGTGTGTGAAGCCTCACTACACTTCTGCTATACTCTGCAGTGCTCTACCATACTCTGTTATACTTTGTTTCTGTTTGAACTCCTCCGATGGTTTGTTGTGCCTCTCGTTTTCTGGCGTGTTGTCCTTGTCCCTGCTGCACTCCGGCCCTCGTCGGCCTCTGGCGCCTTCTCTGTCCGCCTTCTCTGTCCGCCTTCCCTGTCCGCCGCTGAATGCCCGGGTTTCCTGCCCGCTTCCTCACCCTGTCTGTCTGTTTCTGTCCACACCATAGCTGCACTGTAGGCTGGAGGGCCTTAAAGATGATCGCAGGAGCCATAGGATCTTCAGCTCGCGAGTAACTATTCCCCCCGAGGAGCCGCTCGCAGATGCGCTCTGCCGCTCCATGCTCCACCCTCTCGCTCTCTATCCCTCTTTCTCTCTCTGTCTCCTTTTCCTCCTCTCTCACCGTCTCACTGTCTCCCAGCATTCTCAACTCTGTCATTCTCTCTCTGTCTGTCTGTCTGTCTGTCTCTCTCTCTCTCTCTCTCTCTCTCTCTCTCTCTCTTTCTTACTCTCTCTCTCTCACTCCCTGTCTCTCCTGCACTCCGCTCTCTGATTTGCTCTGGATCTGGTGTGTCTGTGGTGGGTTCTCAGTCCGCTCTCAGGGGGTGGGGGCGGGGGGGTCGAGGTGCACTGTGTCTGTGCTGTTCTCTCTCGTCGCCGGTCAGTATACCCGTCCTGTGCCTCACCGCCCCCCCCCCATTCCCCTTCCCCAGCGACCCGTCGATTTGGCTGTCTGTGCTCTGTCCTGACGTGCTGTGATCACCTGATGCTGAATGTGCGTCTCTGATGACGTACTGTCCCTCTAGGCCAGGGGTATTAGGTCACTGTGGTTGCACATACGATGGGGTTGGACAGCTCCCTCCCCCGTCTGCATCGTGAAGTAAACGAGACACCTGATGGGTCTCCGACCTCCTACTGGCAACATAAGCTGAGATGTAGCGTCAGAGAGTGACGGGTGAATGGCTCCCCCAATGTGCTGGGTGCCATTTCGGTCCTGCCTCCGTCCGCAGCAGCCAAGGGCCCTTCGGTAGTTTTACAAGCAGCACACTGATGTCCTTGGCCTAAGGGATTTGTCACTTTAGTGATTGTTCTATTTCTGTTTAAGCATATTATTGTCTTTGGTAGGAGAATTATTGTTTTTCTATGTTAATGCTATGTTATTGTGATTTATTACTACTAGTGACATTAGTAGTAGTGATTGGCATCATATTTGCATGTGTTTTCTGTGAAGAGGGATGATGCTTAACAGTAAGGATAATAATGGCAGGAAGTGACGAATTCTGGGTTCTCCTGTAATCCCTGGGAGCTGTCAGCCAAATGTTTCCTTTCTCCTTGGGGAGGTCGGGTCTCACGGATCGTCTGGCTTATGGCACCTCTCTCCCTTTCTTCTCTCTTCCCTACAGGTTCAGTCAAGATGCAGCAGCAAAGAAAATATCCTGCGAGCAAGTAAGTGCCATGTGACTGCGCCCCTTGTTGAGCGTCGTGACTTGTGTTGGGGAGAGCGCCCCCTGTTGTCATGACCTGTGATTGCAAGGGTGTCCCCGGTTGTCATGCCCTGTGAGAGTGCCCCCTTGTTGAGTGTCACACATCATGTTGAAGAGAGAGCTCCCTGTTAGATGTCATGCCCCATGTTGGTCAGAGTAGTGAGAGCGCCCCCTGCTGAGGGATTTGTTGTAATTACTTGATTGTGTGTGTGTGTGTGTGTTTTGCGTGTGTGTGTCTGCAGGATAATGAAAGTAGTCAGGTATTTAGAGCACACCCCACCATCTCCGCTAACGGGCTGGGTGACAGAGGCATTAAACATCATGAAAGACATGAATTGACCCCCCCCCCCCCCGCCCCCAAAGACACACACACTGCATTTTGGGATGCTTGTTTTGCAGCCCTTTAAGAAACACCATGACACTCAGGCACACGAGCAGATCATACGCCTTGTCACACTGCACACATGCCCCCCTCCAGTGTGAAAGGAGCACAAATTGAACACATTTCTGAAAAAAAAAATAAAAAACCTTCTGAGCCGAGACGTGAGATTGAAGGTGATGCGTGACCCGTGTGCTGCGTTTGGTTAGATCGGAGTTGCTGAGCCAGCTGCCCAGGTCCCCAGGGAGCATTAGGCATCTACATTCATCCTTGTTTATTTGCTTAGTATGCGCCTTTATAATAACTTGCCAAGATTACATTTTTTCATCCGTTTACACTGCCATAACCCTTGCGCCAGTTACTTCAGGCCAGATACCCAGTTCTAAGTTCTAATCTCTCCTTTGCCCCGCCAGGTCACAGTGCGGTTGACATCACCAAAGTTGCCCGAAGGCACCGCATGTCCCCCTTCCCTCTCACCTCCATGGACAAGGCCTTCATCACTGTGCTGGAGATGACCGCTGTTCTGGGTACGGAGATCATCAACTACAGAGGTGAGGGAGCCTACTTGGAAAGACACGCCCCCTGGGTGGGGTGACTCCGCCCACCTCCAGAACATCCAATCACATATTACTCCCAGAGCTATAAATTGCTTGGGGGAGAGTCTCACAGAATAGATGTGCTCTTGACACTTTGATTGCCTTTTCCACCGACCAGTATGTGGTACTACAGTCAGACAGACTAGACTACAGCTTGCTGTCCAGCTTCTTCTCATTACACACTGGTAAAGAACAGAGTCTAAGTGGAGGATTTATAGAGAAGAGATGAAAGAAAGACAGAGTTTTATCTCGCACAAGAAGAGTGGCCTCGTTCAGGGGTCCACTCAGTCAGCTCGCTGGTCATGTGACAAAACGTAAGCTCCGAACTCAGGCTCCGGCAACAGGAACTGCAGTGTCAGCACCTCATGCTGCTTAAACAAGACACTCCAAGCCTCCTGATCAAAGCCAAGACTCCTGGCCTGCTCCCGCAGGCATGACAGCTTCCCAGAGGCATCCCCGAGAGCAGAGATCAGCTCCACGTGAGCCGTGGCCATTAGGGCCTCCAGAACCATCCCTGGGAATGAGCGGAGCAGCCTGTAGAAGGTCATTATCCTGCCCGCCGTGTTTGATTTGCTCTTGGCGACGGCCCACCTTCAAATGCCAGACATGTATCACAGGCGTGAGTCTGTCATACCCCAGCTTATCCGCTCGATCCGCCGGCCTGAGTTCCAGGGACTCCAATGCCAATCTGGGACGTCCCTCATCTCTGCTCCATGCAATTCCATCACCTCCCCATAGCAACTGACTGTGGTGGTGCTGGTCATTAAGTGGGGGGATCCCTCGGCCTGATAGCGCCATCTTTCTGCCTCAGAATGCAAAACGATGGGTAGAGTAATGACCCTCTATCCCGGCCACTCTGCCGTAACGGCCTCCTCTGCGTCGGGCTGAGAAGTGCCGGGGTGAGTGTGCCGCAAGAATTGAGTTGATTTCTCATGCAGATCGCATCCGTCCTGCGGCGCAATCCCCTTGACGAGGCACCTCGCTCACACGCATGCAGTGATTAATGCGGGATTGTCTTTAAAATGTACTGGGAATAAAATAAATCTTTTAAATGCATCAGCCTTTCTGCAGATACTTAGAGATGTATTTTGCACACAACCTATGCACCTGCAGTGCCTTAGAGTCACTACTTAAGCTGATTAAGCCTGAACAGCTCAGAGTCACAGCTCTGACACAACCCATAACTCAGATACAGCTTTTTAGGGTCCACATTCACAGTCACACCTCTTGCAGCAGGGATTTTTAACCATTTAGAACATCTGGCTTATTTTAGGGCAGTAAATTATTTTGTGACCCCCCCCTCCCCCTTCCCACACACCAATTCACAAATACATAAAAAGCAAGATATTTTAAATTTGTCAGATTCCACCTAATATAGGTGTTCCTACCTTTTTGATAAGGTTGGCCCTTTTGGGGACTATATATTATTTTGCAAATTTTCTGTTTTGCATTTTTCCACATTCTAAGAATTGATCCATCTTTGTTCTTGCTTTTGGGTCCAATTGCCGCCCATCCCAAATTTAGAAGACGGTCCTGCATTAAGAAAAAGTAAATCGCCGTGTCCTATTTTGAACTAATATGGGACACAAATTGTCCCATATTTCACAATTTACCCCCAGTTCAAGGGGCGGCGTCCCGTATTTCTTCAGATAGACAGTGGAGACCCTCATTGCTAGTGACTGTGAGTATTTGCATTCTGTATGTTCCTCTGGATGCCAATTGCAAGTGGTGAAATAGGTTCACAGCATTTCAGTTACAATACGTGACACCAGTCTCACGTATGTTACTAAAACAGTAGTACGGAGCGTGCTTTACTTACAATACTACCACACAATTGGCTGGAATCGCATTCCTTTCTGTGATGTTATAGGCTGATGGGTGCTGTCAAGCTTATCAGAGTTTCTAATTTTTTAATCATTTTAATTTTATATGACGATAAATGATTATATCAACTTATATCCCCTAGTTACAGTCCTGCCTTATTACGCCAAAGACAAAGTATGGCAGCATTTACATGAAGCGTAGCTCGATCAGTAGGGGTGCCAAAAAGCTAAGGTGCAAATGACTTCCTCAGTGTTTGTGATGCATTTTCGTAACTCTCACAACCCCACAGCAATTACATCCCGACCCACAAAGGCATTGTGATGCCCAGGTTAAGCACCCCAGTCTTACAGCTTTAAGAGTCACAGCACTTATAGCGGAGGCTCTCAGATTCTCAACTCTGAGTCACAGCTCTTAGGGTAAAGACACATTGAGCCACATCTCTTACAGATATAGCTGTTTGGAGTCAAAGCACAACATGGCGGCAGTTCTCAGAGTCACAGCGATCATGGTTACAGCATTCAGAGTCACATTTCTTACAGATTTGAGAGTCCATTTCCCATGGTGGCAGCTGTGAGTCACAGCTCTCAGAGACACAGCATTCAGGGTTACATCTCTTATTTACGCAGCTTTTCGAGTCGCAGCGCCCCCCGGTGGCAGCTCTCGGAGTGTCTCTGTGCCTGTGCAGCTGGCACGGGGCTACCCCCCCTCCCCCCCCATCACCAGCAGGTTGTGTTGACTCTCATCTCGTGCCGTTCTCTTGGCCCCTGCCATTCAGTACATAACCAAAGGCACCTTCAGGCCCAGCGGCGGCAGAGCGAACGGCGGGCAGCACATCACGTTAAGCTCAGCGCTCTGCCTTTAGCCCCCCGCGCTGTAAACAGGCCGCGAGGCAGCACAGCTCACACGCGTCACACGCGTCACGTCTCAAATGGGCCTCTCCATCACACAAGCTGCACTACGTCTGATCATGATTATTTGGGGAAAATCAGGGCGGCACGCTCGGGTTGGAAACCACAGGCCCAGAGATGGAGGCGACATACTTCACACACATGCAAGGCCTCACTGCCCCCTTTGACCACCTTCCCCCCACCCTCCCTTTGCCCTTTGCAGATGGGATGGGGCGAGTCCTGGCGCAGGACGTCTATGCCAAAGACAATCTGCCTCCGTTCCCTGCCTCCGTTAAGGACGGTTATGCTGTCAGAGGTAAGAGCCTGACCCAGCAGATTCCTGCTTCCCCCATTCACTCCCCCCATTTCACTGCTGAGTCATTCACTCACTCAGTTGAATCTAAATTTGTACTCTCTGCTCTAGAACAATGCAGTGCCCCCATTGGCCTGCTTTGTCCTATTGGCTGGCTTTGTCCTATAACCTATATATTATTTGTGCTGTATAGTCACTGTCTCCATCTGCTGCCCCATAATCCTGCCCTCTGCACGGCCCTGTGGGGCTGGGAGGTAGGGGGCGCTCTAACGTCCATTTGTTCCAGCTGCTGACGGGCCAGGGGACCGCTTCATCATCGGGGAGTCGCAGGCCGGGGAGCAGGTAAGCTCTTCCAGATTGGGCAGGTGCTAGTTGAAGTGAACCCCCCGCCCCCCAGCCAGCTTCTGACCAGTCTCACCCCCTGCCTGCATCCACCTGGCCACACCCACAGCCCGACGGCTCTTGTTTATTTTCAGATCTGCCTCTGTTTATAACCAGCACCATATCTGCCCTGGATCTGAATGTTGCTCTCTGAAGAGCTGAAATGTAAATGAGTACAGCTGGAGGCACTGCAGTGGTGTGCGTGTGTTTGTCTATGTGTGTGTTTGTCTATGTGTTTGTGTGTGTGTGGGGATTAGGCTTATATTTCATTGTGGGGACCAAATGTTCCCCACTATGTAATAAAACCTGTTTTTTTTTATGTTGTGGGAACCATTTTTCAGGTCCCCACAAAGATCTGTGAATGCAATCAAAAAAGCAAATATGCTAAAAGTCTCATATTTAGTTTGGTTACTCGTGGTTAAGGTCAGGGCTGGGTGGGGGTTCAGGTCGTCATGTTGGGATTAGAGTTTTCCCCATAGAAATGCATAGAGAGTCCCTACAAAGATAACATTACAAACCTGTGTGTGTGTGTGTATGTGCATGTGTTTGTGACTGTGTGTGTGTATGTGTGCGGGTGTTTGTGACTGTGTGTGTGTGTGTGTGTGTGTGTGTGTGACTTCCACTTTCCACATTCTCCACTTTCAATTTGTATGTTTCTTTCAAGCTGTATGTATGTGTATGGGACTAAGTATGTTATTCTGCAGACAAATTTTGACACAAATTCTAAAGGAACTCCTGAAAAACTGTCCCCACAACCTTTATCCGACTGAGAATGGATCTTTTTGGGGCTGAAATCAGGATTTTAGTTTCATTAGTAAATCCCCACATTGTGTCTGTGTGTGCGTCCGTGTGTGAGATGTGTGTGTCCGCATGTGTGAGATATGTGTCAAGTGTGTGTGCATGTGACTCCCGCACTAATGCACTCTGTGCACCACAGCCGACACACACGGTGATGCCTGGCCAGGTCATGCGGGTCACCACGGGGGCTCCCATCCCCTGCGGAGCCGATGCCGTCGTCCAGGTGGAGGATACCGAGCTGCTACGGGAATCAGAAGATGTGAGTATGTATGGCCCATCCTCCCTGAGGGGGTGGGGTGGAGAGGATGGGCGGGGAATCCAGTGACAAATCCTCCGTCTGTTTCTCCAGGGCACGGAGGAGTTGGAGGTGCGGATCCTGGTGCAGGCACGACCGGGTCAGGACATCAGGTGGGGGCAAGGCAGGGAGGGGGGTTTCAGCCCATAAGCTGGTCCCTTCCCATTCGCGCTCCACACTCTGGGTTCACGCAGGTCCACCCCCCCTTCCCCCCAGGCCCATCGGTCACGACATCAAGCGTGGCGAGTGCGTCCTGGCCAAGGGCACCCATATGGGCCCGTCCGAGATCGGCCTGCTGGCCACCGTGGGCGTCACTGAGGTGGAGGTGCAGAAGTTCCCCGTGGTGGCGGTTATGTCCACGGGAAACGAGGTGAGCGGGGCGAGGCGGGGTCTGTGGCAGGAGTCCGAACGCCTGGCTGGTGGACCGCCGCTCCAACACGCCCCTGTGTCTCACCTCACCACAGCTGCTGAACCCCGAGGATGACCTCCACCCAGGGAAGATCCGCGACAGCAACCGTTCCACGCTACTGGCCACCATCCAGGAGCACGGCTACCCCACCATCAACCTGGGCATCGTCGGAGACAAGTACGACCCCCGTGCTGCCCCCCCTCCATCTCTCTGCACTTTCTTACTACCTATAACTGCCTTCTGTGTGACTCCTCCCCCCCCCCAGCCCAGACGATCTTCTTAATGCCCTGAATGAGGGTATCAGTCGCGCTGACGTCATCATCACTTCAGGGGGCGTGTCTATGGGGGAGAAAGTAAGTAGCCATGTTTTCCCAAAAAGCCCCAACAAGAAAAAGAGAATCACAGGCAAATAAATTAGGCTGTCTGTGTGTTTCTTTTGCGACTGCATCCCGGATTTCATGTGATGAACTGTGCTACACCTAATGTTGACACATACCATGGCCGGGTGGGGGGTGTGGGGGGGGGGGGGGGTGTGCTATGTTTAGCTACATGTGATAATACTGCCATCCAGTGGTAGCTGAGGTACTAATGCCGACGTACCATGACTGGGGAAATGCTGAATTTAGTTATGCGTGATTATTCTGCCGCCTAGTGGTAACACAAGTACTGCACGTGTGGTGTCCCTCAGGTTATTCCAGCTCGGCGTTTAATCAAGCTGTCAGGCTTCCCATGTTATATTGATATAGAGGAGTGTATGTTTCTGCCACGAAGAAGCATAAGAGGAAGCAGAGAGCGGGGTAGACAGATGTTCCTCCGATCCGCTGTGTAATTATCTGGAATGTTTGTGACTTTTCCCGTTGAAGCAGGAAATGAACAGCATTCCTGTTACTGAACAGTGATCCTGAAACTTCAAGCGTTTTACCCAAAGATGCCATTGCCTTTCAGGACTACTTGAAGCAGGTCCTGGACATCGATCTCCATGCGCAGATCCACTTCGGACGCGTTTTCATGAAGCCAGGGTAACTATACTGAATGGTTTCCCGTTAGACTTTAGCTGGATCCCAGGGCTTGCAGAATCGTCAGTTATGTTTTTGAAGGGAGTCGATCAGAAACCTTCCTTTCCTGTCACTGTAAACCTAAAAACAAAGAGACAGACACATACGAGTGTGTAAGTGCGAGAAGGAGGAGATGGTAGGGGGGTGAGGATGGCCCCCTTCCTCAGGTACCGCTGCTGATGCTGCTGCTTCCTCTTTCAGGCTGCCCACCACATTCGCCACCTTGGACATGGATGGCGCTCGCAAGCTCATCTTTGCGCTGCCAGGTAAGAAGGCCATGCCAGGCCCCCCCCCCACCCCCAGCCCCCTGTGAAGCCCACCCAGCCTTTTAATCAGAATAAATTACCCTGCATCCCACATGCAGCTGCAGTCCTCCTGATCCTCCAGTCCAGGCTGTCTTCCTATTGGCCATCCTCCAGCCTCTCCTCAGCTACCCCCCATGACACTGCAATTTTCCCCCCCTGGCTACTTCATGGACCCAAACAGACCAGTGCTGCATCTTACTGACACACTTTCCAGTGGACTGTAGTATGCTAGTAAAAGTTGAAGTACCACTGGGCTTTCTACTTAAATAGAATCAGTACTTGATTGTAAATATACTTAAAGTTTCAAGTAAAAATACTTGAACTTGAAGTCTCTTATGCAGCTGTATAGCATGACATTAAGTGTGAACTGTACGTACATTTTGTTAAATATTAAATAGTGCTGTATTTTCCCATCTAAACAGTTAAAACATGAAATGCTAGTTTACAATAAAAGTTTCAGAAATATATTCCATTGTGACTATGATTAGTTTTACATAATTAAACGGCTACAATGATCAATGATGCTAAGCAAATCTAAGCTGAGTACATACAGTACTCTCAGCCAACAATAGTTCTAGCACTGACATTTGTGTATAGGGCAGTGCGATATGACAATATAGATCGTAACGATAAAAAAAATATCGTATATAATATATATCGTTCCATATTATATCTAGCGTCTATTTAGTTGTGTTGCAAATCATACTCTGCATACAAAGAAGGGTGAAAGCAGGAAATTTGCGTGAAGGTCCCAATTATCACTTCCCAAACTGTGGCTGCATGCATGCATAAACTGCGCAACATTTCATAGCACTACCTGATCTTTACAATGAATTCTCCTACGATTTACAGTTATCTATTTACGTTTTCATATTCTATACATTATTATCTTAGATTTCGTTACATGCTTAATTACGTAAAGTTTATCAAATAAAACTTGCCAGCTAATGACCTCAGGATATCATTTGTAGCCTGAATCCTGTCACTCTGTACTTCTTACTGACATTTACAGAGTAGCAGTTAGTTTGCACGATTGTTTCATTGTACTTTGATGAGGCCTCCATAGGTCCCCTTTGGCTACCAGATACAAGGTCCAGACAAGCCCCGCCTACTCCCAGCCACATGAGCTGCCTCTCAGTATAGCACAACCCACTTGTGTCTGCCTCTTTCCAGCATCCACAGAGTGGGGGCCTGATTCACTCCCAGTCTGGCTATGGTGATTCAGTGGGAGGGTCAGATCCTTCCCAGCTGGCCATCCACCACCTCCTTTCTCTTCCAGGAAACCCAGTGTCTGCTGTCGTGACATGTAACCTCTTCGTCATCCCTGCCCTGAGGAAGATGCAAGGGATTTTGGACCCTCGACCCACCATCATAAAAGCCAGGGTAGGGGTGGACCCGTGATTGAATATCAGAACCTCTGCGAAGTAGGGTGTCGTTTTGCTTTTGTATGTGAGGTCATCTCCGCGGGTTCTTTCTTCACAGCTCTCCTGTGATGTGAAACTGGACCCACGGCCCGAGTACCATCGCTGCATCCTGACCTGGCACCACCAGGAACCATTGCCATGGGCACAGAGCACAGGTACACAAAGAGTCCTATTGGAGCAAAGGACTTTCACCTGACCGTTGCAGCATAAGAAGAGTGCTTGGGAGTTCCGTATAATGTTGTGGCCGAAATTATGCCGGGAATGCATTCAGCCCACCTGTAATACAGTACTGATGGGATGGTATTATACCCATCCATCAACACCGGCAGGAATGTGCCATGCCCACTTGTAGCGCAGCACTGACGGGAATGTATTGTATACAGTCGTATCGAAGTACTGACAGGGATGTGTCGCACCCACTCATAGTGCAGTACTGATGGGAATGTGTCACAGCTGCCTGTAACACAGTACTGACAGGTATCCCTTGATGCTCCCCACAGGGAACCAGATGAGCAGTCGACTGATGAGCATGCGCAGCGCCAACGGGCTCCTAATGCTCCCTCCCAAAACAGAGCAATATGTGGAGCTGCACAAGGGCGAGGTGGTGGACGTCATGGTGATAGGGCGGCTATGATGTCATCTTAAAGGGACAGAGCGACGAGAGAGGCAGAAGTGGAGGGAGGAAGCAAGGAAAGAGGGCTGGTTCATGGTGCATGTCCACATATCATTGACTATTCCGTAATATGCAACGGCACAGCTAGTTTTTATTGATTTGGATAATGTTGATCAAGTATAGTCGACATCTTGAACACATAATAAATGATTACTTATAAAGATCATAACATTTCAAAGAAAGTATAACTTTTGAAGTTAAAAAGATCTTAAAAAGATTTATTCTGTAATATAATTATGATTATGATTATTATTATGATTATTATTATCATGCTAGGACAACTCTGTTCTGTTTCATTGCAATTGCTTTGTGTGTTCAATGCTAGACCAGTATAGCAGTAGCATTTTAATAGAGATTTGTAGGTGCCTGCGAGGAAAAAAAGCAAACGTCTTATTTTCTCATCTTTAAAGAAGACATTTATGAAAAAAAGACCATGTAGGACGACTGCCGATGCCCAAGAGTCCATCCTACTTCCTTTCTTACGAGTGGGTTAGGTTCCACACCTATGTTTCCCTTCTTAGTGTGCTCCATAACCGCTCCACAAAAGGCTTTGCTTGTCGTTTATCTCGTGAGTTGTGTTTATGTGCACAGTGCCAAATGCGTGTGGGGGGAGGGGAGGGCCGAGAGCAGGGGGTAGGGAGGTCATGTGCCAGGATTCCCAAACCCAGAAACCTCCCTAAAGTCACCTGACCAGGTACAGCGATGCCCATGGGGGCTTTTATTTGATCAAACAAGAAAAAAACAGCTTATTTAAGTGCTGACAGCCTTTTTAAATCAACTTACACGTGAAATGTACAGAAAGATAATATTGTACAGATATCTGTGACCAGCACTCCTAAAGAAATTACACCACGAGGAGACATTGAAAACTCTGTACTATAACATTTTCTGTAATGATACTGAAACTGATGAAGACTAAATAATAAACATTCTTGATCATTATGTAAAAAATATTCCTTGTGGGGTTCCTTTTTTATTAATAAAAAAAGAATCTGAATATTTTTTGTTAACCCAATAAAAAGTCCAAAGTCTGCTCATGGTGTCCATGAATTCTATTTATGGGTCGAGAACAGGTGCTTTTATTTCTATTATTTTTTTTAATTTTTTTTCCTAGGTAAGCCAATGCGTTTGGTTCTTTATTTCAGCAGATAACATCTTGCTTTAGGTCTGTGTTTTGAGGTCAGTTTTTTGATTTTGGCCCTGTGAGTCATGGATCCTAAGGTCTCCTCCCACAGTCCAAAGACTTGCAGTCTCTGAGTTACCTATAAGGTGTCTTTGTGCATTGAGACGAACCGGCTTCCCATCTTGGGATTCTCCAGCCTGTGAGTTCTGGGATAGATTCCAAGCACACTGTTGTCATGGAAAATGGATGGATGTAATACAGGAACAAAAATAACCTGTAAAAAATGTGTTCTAGAATAGTTGAACCGGGAGTGTCCAAATGTCCAAATTCATGTAAACCCAGAAAAATGTTTATTTACTCTTCACACTGTGGACATAATAATGTACTATGTGCTAATTTCCACTAGCACGCCTGTGAGAATTACCATGTTATGGTAGCATCAAACACTAGCGGAATTAGCATTTGCTTGTGTATATTTGCATTACAAATCCATACCACTCGGCTATTCTATAGCACTTTTTAAAGTCGGAAGTTGAAAATGTAAGTTCTGAGTTATTAATAATGCATCAATACATCATAGTAGTCTCAAGAGATTATGGAGTTGCACTGGATGGAGGTTCTCGTGCTAGTTCTGTTGCAGCGTCGAAGGTGGATAGTCAGCCTAATATGAGAGTGACAATCTTGCCTACAGTGAGCAGAATAGTTGGATGTCGGTCTGTCAGACTGCCATTGGCTCTTTCTCCTAAACCTCTTTGCCTCGGACAAGTGTCTCTTCAAACTCGATGATACATTTTTGATGATACCTATTCTCTCAAAGTTGATCGTTCTGAGGCTACACCTTCCCAGTTAGTCAAGTCAATGGCCCAAAGCCTTCAAATTCCTCTTGCAGACATCTTTTTACAATGGCATTTCAACTGAATTTCAACGGACTTAGCTATTGATCTGGAAAAGGTTCCTTGCGCCTTGGTCCGGAGGTATATTCCTTCTGTGGCAGATTCAAAGGCGTGTTTCAGCAGAGCGGCAAAGAAGATCCAAATAGTGTCGGTACAAGAACGCAGCCCTGTTTATCTCTGCTGCAGAAGTCAAACTTAGCTGACATTGACCCATCGTAAACTACTGTGCCTTTCATGTCTGTGTGAAAACAGTTGATGATGCTGAGAAGCTTGGGCAGACAATCAACCCCTGCTGACCAGATCAAAAGCCTATGAAGTCTATGAAGAATGGTTGCCTTTGCACTCTGCATTTCTCCTGCAGCTGTCTGAGGGAAAAGATCATGTCGATGGTAGATCTGTTAGTTCGGAATTCACACTGTAATTCTGGGTAGACTCTCTCTGCTAGTACTTGTAGAATCTTCCGAACAACCAAAGCAAATAGTTTCCCAACGATACTAAGGAGTGAGATGCCGCTATAGTTATTACAATCACTCCTGTCACCCATGTTTTTATACAGTGTGATTATGTTGGTGCCTCTCATATCATGATATATAAAAGATATAGAAAAGATTTCAAACAACTCAGTATTGAGCATTCTTTTGCAGCACTTCTAGATATTGGCAGGGATGCCATCTTCCCCAGGTGCCTGGACAGGGGCTAGACAATCCAGAGTTCATCAAAGGTTGGTTCTCTGTTGAGGTCCTTCAGCACGGGCAGACACTCGATGGCATTCAGGGTGTCTTCAGTGACATTCTCTCTGGAATACAGCTCAGAGTAACGTTCGACCTAGCGCTAAATCTATGGTGCCCGATCGCAGATTATCTCACCTCTGACGTATTTCAAATGGGCAATTTTCCTCTGTGTTGGTCCCAGAACCTGCCTGATTTCTTTGAACATCCTCCTGATTTTGCCTGCATCAGCAGTGATCTGTATCTGAGAAAAGAGTTGGACCCAATAGTTCTTGGCGCATCGCCTAACACTCTGTTGAACTTTACTGGAAGCAGCACAGAGAATCTGCAGGTTCCGTTTATTAGTGCAGGCTTTATATGCGACAAGTGCATGTCTCTTCTGCTTGACATAAGGTAATAGTTCTTTGGAGTGGGCCTCAACCAGTTTCTTCTTCTTATTGATTAGTCCAAAGTATTTACATCTGCGTTAGGTATGTTTACCCCAGTCCGGTCATTAACGTGGTGACATGCATCTTTTGCTTTGCCTCGTGTTTCCTGTTCTTTGCTTAATAACTCCCTCATCTACCCAATTCTTCGGCTCTGGCTGCTGCTTCCCCGGTCCTATACATGACAGAATGACCAGACTCTGAAAGAAGATGCTTCACTTGACCGAGGAGCAGTACCTCAGTCTGACAAATGAGACAATCTACTGGCTGGATCAGCCTGAGGTCAGGAACGGCCCCGCGCTTCGGGGCTTCGCCTTCCGGACGAGAGATATCCTCAAAGAGATATCCATGTCCGAAGACGCGCACCTCGCGGAGGAGGTGCGTGAAGACCTGCGGTGGCTGAGATGCGGGGTAGCCGAATCCAGGATGAAGCAGGTAGCCATGGACTGTGGCCTGCCTTATGGTCCTCTGGCAGAATTGCCAGAGGGACTCCAGGCTCCCCCAGAACAGGGGGGCAAGAAAAAGAACTGGAAAAACCGCAAACGGTGGTGAATGTGGTGGGCAGCCTGAAAGAGGAAGCAACTTCATCAGCAGCGGTACCTGAGGAAGGGGGCCATCCTCACCCCCCTACCATCTCCTCTTCCTCGCGCTTACACACTCGTATGTGCCTGTCTCTTTGTTTTTAGGTTTACAGTGACAGGAAAGGAAGGTTTCTGATCGACTCCCTTCAAAAACATAACTGACGATTCTGCAAACCCTGGGATCCAGCTAAAGTCTAACGGGAAACCATTCAGTATAGTTACCCTGGCTTCATGAAAACGCGTCCAAAGTGGATCTGTGCATGGAGATCGATGTCCAGGACCTGCTTCAAGTAGTCCTGAAAGGCAATGGCATCTTTGGGTAAAACGCTCGAAGTTTCAGGATCACTGTTCAGTAACAGGAATGCTGTTCATTTCCTGCTTCAACAGGAAAAGTCACAAACATTACAGATAATTACACAGCGGATCGGAGAAACATCTATCAACCCCGCTCTCTGCTTCCTCTGCTTCACGCGTCTATGTCAATATTATATGGAAAGCCGGATAGATTAAATGTCGAGCTGGAATAACCTGAGGGATACCATGCGTGCAGTACCACCGCTACCACTAGGTGGCAGAATTATCACGCGTAACTAAACTCAGCATTTACCCAGTCATGGTATGTCGGCATTAGTACCTCAGGTACCACTGGATGGAAATATTATCACACGTAGCTAAACACGGCATAAAGGAAAAAAACATAATTTAAATTGTAAATATCTAGGCCTATTATCTGTCCGTGCTATCATTTGCGCAGTCATACGGTTGGTTTGTGGAGTTCGATAGAAAGAAAATTATGGGGCTATTAATGGAGCTAATGTTATAGCAAATTTATTTGCAAATGTGTATGGAGAGTTGTGTGACTGTATGTCAATCAGTGTGTGCGTAATCGGATTTGTAAATATGTAAAAGAATTTGTAAATGCGTACTGAGAACTCTCCACACACATTTGCAAATAATTTTGCTAGAATAATAGATCCATAGAATATAGTTCCTAAATGAAATTGCTCACTCCACGGTTTGTGGTCTGTTGTCTAAAGTAACCGGGTCAATTATTTTTGGGAGGAGACATTGCTATTGAATTTTTAAAATGTATTTTTCGCAATTTAATCAGCAGAGAAAGAATACCATTCAATCCCATTATATACGAGAGAAGATATTTCTACGGTTGATATCTCCACAGCTAGGCAACTCTCAACCACAACAGTCTAGAACTCTAGATGGATAAATAGAACTACAGCATGTCTGAATAATGTTTTTTAAATTTTGGGATCAACTGCCCCTTTAAAGTGAGAAGATTGCAATTCAGCTGGATAAACAAATGGGGAAACCGAAGGGTGGAAAAGGTCAAAATAATTCGAGTCTCGTGAAAATTAGAAATACCCGTCATTCACCTAAAGCAGTGTTTCCGAACCCAGTCCTCGGGGACCCCGAACAGTCAACGTTTTTGCTCCCACCCCAGGAGTTCGTAGGAAGCAAAAACATGGACTGTCTGGGGTCCCCGAGGACTGGGTTGGGAAACACTGACCTAAGGAAAGAAATGTATCTTGATCTCCTAGGCTGAGTACTGTAAGGGCTAATGTGCTTCTACCCGTGCCATGTCGGGCGCGAGCCGCGTTCAAACTGTAAAAGTGATAGGGGGCGCTGTGAAGCCACCAGAGCAGCGTCTGCGAGCTGGTCCCAAACTAATCCGACCAGGGAGGGAGAAGAATAGCACCAAGCTGGCAATGCGGAATTTTTCCTTTGAATACTAAGAAACGTTTTCTTAAAAACCAGAAATACTAGTCATTTCTTCCTCGTTTCCTAAAAGGGGTGAGTAGATTGCTCAATTCTGCATTTCCTTGGGATCCCTGAACTTATCCAGACGTTTGAGATGCAGGAGAGCATGGCCAGTAGGCATCTGGCAGAGTCACTGCTATAATGAATGTATAAAGTATAAAATATTATACGGTAATAATATTTTGCGGTATGGATATCTTCCAGGATCAAATCGATGTTTGTTGCAGATAATTACCAGATATTTGTAAGTATAGTAGGCTAATGTTTCAAGTAACGACCAATCAATCTACGGATCACAGGTTTACGGGACCAGCTCCGCGTTTGAAATCACTTCACTGTTTTCCTGTTCAGGTGGTCGCTGAGATGGTTTGTGGTAATTCTATGTGTTTCAATTGAACCCTTTTACCTAAAGTAAATCCAGGTGTGGTAGTATGTTCAAAAACTTAAAGCTAATTAACAAATGGTATATTTTATTGAGGCGTTCAGTATCAATAGTCTTTTTTCCCGTCCTTCTGTGCTGTTAATAATTACCGATCTATCACTGTACTCATCAGACTCGAGTCACCTGTTTTAGCCTAAACTAACACGGTTGGGGAAATGGTTGAAATTTCAGTAGATTTCCAAGTTTTTCACACATGCTCCGATTCATCTAACTCTGACGTAGCGTAAATCTCAACAGCTTATAACACTTTTCCCTCGACTTATTAAATGTCATATGTAAAAATAAGTTGGACTTTTTAATACTATAAAAATGTGCCAGCTCTCATTTAAAATAACCCGAAGTCTGTACGTGATACAGACATGAGTGCGGTGGCCAGTTTTCCTGATATGATAATGAATTTTCAGGATAATATGAGCATTTTCTGCATCGAGGTGTTTGTTAAATTCCCCCATCAGACATTTAAGAAACGCAGTAATGATAAGGAGACTCGCGAGTCTGCCTGTGGGATGAGACATACTGTAGTCCATTTCTGTTAACATGCTGCAATTTTTTTTACATACGCACACGATATTTATCAATTATCATTAAAAGGGATTATCAGGCTATCTTTCGTAATTTTGTAAGTTTTACATCTTCTCTTGCTTTCCCTGTAAGTGGACTGAAACAGGGCTCTCTCTCTCTCTCTCTCTCTCTCTCTCTCTCTCTCTCTCTCTCTCTCTCTCTCGGGTGGTATGTATGGCATAGCTCTCAGGCTGTGATCTGGAGTGCAGGAATGTGACAATCTGGAGTGCTAGAATGACCCCCATATAAATCCCACATTTCCCTGACCGCGTGTGTGTCACTTCATCGCCATACTTCCAGGATACTACCGTGACTATAAGGGCTGTTAGGGGAATTGGAAAGATCCTGCGTTTCACACCCAAACCTTAGGTTTTGTGGCAGGATTTGTGCAGGGCTAACCCTAACCCTAACCTAACCTTAATTTTGTGCACCTTTACTGTCACTTATAATCAAAAGAGCTGGATACCGAACAGCTATGCTCACATGAGTTGTATTGTAGATATTGGTGTTAGGAATCATTCATAAATGATGCCAGTAATTTATAAAGCGAAGGTCGTTCTGATATTTATAATGGACACTGACACACAACTTTATATGAACTTATACGAATAAATCAGAAGCTGCATTGAATCTTCATCAGTCTGAACTTATAAAGCAAAGTTGAATGATGAACTGAGTGTCTTATCTGTTGTGAGTGTAAGAGAATCTGGGGTTAATCACTCAGTATTTCCAGAAAGGAATATTATTTGCTCTGCATCCTGCTTTACCCTTTTCACCAGCATTTGACTCCCACACTCCAGCCCCAGGTGAGATTGGTTGTCAGTTCTTTAACCTCCTTCCCCAGCGTCTTGGTCCAGAATGCAGAGTTAGATTAAATATGATTTTTTTAAAATGTTTTTGTGCAATTTTTTTGAAAGGCCCCTTGCGTTTCTCCTCTTTCCCCAGCCATAGCAAACAGCCATTATCCCAAAGGAGGATGTCCTTCCTGTACACCAGTGCCCCCCAGTGGTGGCAGCAGCACTCAGCAGGCACTCAAGCATTGCTTAAGCCCTGGGTGACAGATGGCTCTGTTGCTCCCTTAGTGTTTTTCAGCCCCGTGTCTTTATGTGTAACAAAAATCCCCCGAGGTGGGTTTTGGTGGGGGGGGGGAGTGCCAGACATAATTATCTTGTTAGCATCGTGGTGGGGGGCAGGTGGTGATACACTTTCTGCCGGGATCCCCCTAGAGTTTCCTGCCCTGATGATTGGTGGATGTTCTTCCCCTCTCTGCACGTCCTTCATGCTGTCCGTGATGGAGGCCCATACACACAAAGAACAGCCCCCCCCCCCAGAATTGTCTCATTGTTCCCTTGTCTTTTAAGTGCTGCACGTTAGCTGACCCTGCAGTGTGACCCCTGAGTTACGGAGAGCAAGATGCGGTCAGCAAAGAGCAGCATACCGATATGGGTGGAGGGAAGAGCTCTGGCTTGGATGGCTTAAGATGGTGTTGCCCTTGCTTGGCGTTGCTGGGGGTGTTCAGGATACATGCCAAAAAATGGGAGTGTGGTGTGTGGCTCAGTGTGTTGGGACACTGCATGGGTGTTTAGAGTCACCGTTTCAAATCCTTGAGTCAGCAGGGTGAATTAATTTATGAGTGGGCCCCTGAGCAGGGCCCTTAACCCCCCAGTACTGTACATCACTTTGGGTACAAGCATCTTCTAAATAAATAACATTTAACAACTGAGAGCACCTGTGATGCAGTAAATTCAAGGACAGGTCCCAACCAAGCTGTTGAGTAAGTCACATGACGGGATTATGTTTAAATGTGGTTAGGAATTACTGACTCTGTTGGAATGAGAATCAGGTCCCTCAAAGGTGGAAACCGAGCAGGACACACTACACTGATGATCGAAACAAAAACACAATTGGGGGGGGGAGGAGGCTTTGAATCCTTTACAGGATGGGGGGTGGGAGTGGGAGGAGCCATCGAAGGAATAAAGGAAATGAAAGGGAGAGAGGAATGTGGGGGTTTTCAAAGTCTGGGCTGAATGCTTCAGCATTTATCCCGTAGACCATTGACTCCATGCTGGGAGAGGAGCAGGGGTCCGCCTGCCCTGGCTGGATGTCGGGTGGGGGGTGAATCATGTTTGATTGGGGGTGGGGGATGCGGTGGCCTGGAGATGGTCATGTTAGGTTTGCCGTGTTCTGTATCACATCCATAAGAAGGACTTGAGAACAGCAGTTAAACTTACTAGCAGCTAATGTTCCCTTTATCTTATATCTAGGATAGTGTGTCTGTGTCTGCAGGGGGGGGGTGTATACAGTAACTGAGATTTGACTCACATGACTGTGCTGCAAAATCCTGTCTGATTTGGCAGGGGGGGAGGGGGATTTACAGTAATCCTTTGACTGCCTCCCTGGCTTCCCTGTGTCCCCCCTGCCTCAGGTCTACTCCTCCAGCTCTCTTGGTTACCACTTGCCTGCAGAATGCAGCTGGTTTAGTTTCTGTTGACTCACAGGGTCAGTCATGTTCCTTGCGGTTTCTCTGTTGGGGTGCTTGGGGGAACAACGACTCCATCGAGAAAAGCCTGGTATTGGGAGAGTGTGACATCAGAGCGATTATTTACACTAGCTGTGTTATGCCTTCAGACTTCCTGCAATGTTAGGAGGGACACCGTGCTTCTGATTCTTCAGCAAAGCTACATTTAAGGTTCTGTTTATCGCAGGGGTGCCTGAAATAGGAGCCTTTCCTTGAGCCGGAGAATCATGGCTGCCCCCCAGAGGTGCTTTGGAAATAGCTGCTCATAGCAACCGCTAAACACAGCATCTGGGGACCAGGCCAGGGAGGACGGATGACCACGGTGCACATCAACGGGCACGTGACAGACAGACCTGTGGGGAATGACAACAGCAGGGCTGGGGTCAAGGGCTGGCATGAGCTGGGGTGTGACAGCGAGGTGGCGATTGACTATCCCGAGGATCTGGGGACCCAGCCCACATGGCACGGCACTCAACTGGAGAAGATAAAGTGCCCCCAGGAGGAGCTGAGGAGGAGAGGGGGGGCAGAGAGGCCCACGCAGGACTTGGAGCTCAACGCCTCAGTGCGACTGAGGAAGCTCTCCCAAAAGCCCCAGGTCGGCATCGACAATCCCACCTTCGATGCCTTAGAGGGGCGCATCGGGGCTAAGAAGGGGACCCAGGATCCAGGAGCTATAGCAGCACCACTGGGTGAGCGTACTGTGCGTGGTGGAGGGGAGGGAAGCTTCCAGATCAGTGTGAATTGGGGAGGAACTTGGATGTGAAAACACCCAACGCTCTGTACACAGAGCAACACACAAAGCTACCCAGAAAAGGAAGGCGTTGTGAGTTTTTTCTTTGTGTTACTCTGGTGATTTAACCTTCCCTCCTTTGTAAGCCACCTTACATGTAGATAAACAGGTGCAGAGCACCAATAATCATACAAGTTTCTTAATAATGTGTTTCTCAGCCCCAACATGGATGAGTTTATAGAGCCGCGGTTTGGGAAACACTGACTTGTGGTGGTGGTTTATACTTAGTTGGGTTAACATATTTCCTCTTTTCCCTGGACTTTCTGCTGCCGGCACCTAAAAATGCCTGAAATGTCAACACAAAAAGCGAAACCCCAGACATCTCCTTTCTATGGACAGAATACTTTGTGTGCTTGTTTGCGTTGACGCCTCTTTCTGTGTCCTGCCCCGATGTCTCTTTTTTTACAAAACGCAAAATGCTCACGCCATCAAAGGTCGCAGACCACAAAACTTAACGAGTAGATTATCTAGTGGCACTTTACCACTGGCATACAGACACCGACCGGTACCCGTTGCATACCACAAAGAGGCACTAATTACAGCGTAGATCCAGGTTGCTTCGGTTTCCCACTGTAGCAGAATCGGCTCGGTAAAGGCGTTCCCAGGTTTAGAGAGTGACAGTAACGTAAAACCGAAGAGACTCTTATTTCCTGTTCAGATGGTGTACATCATCCATCCATCCTTTTTCCAAACCACTTATCCTACTGGGTCACGGGGGGTCCAGAGCCTATCCCAGAAGCAATGGGTATGAGGCAGGGAACAACCCAGGATGGGGGGCCACTCACACACGCACTCCTATGGGCAATTTAGTAACTCCAATTAGCCTCAGCATGTTTTTGGACTGTGGGGGGAAACCGGAGTACCCGGAGGAAACCCCACGACGACATGGGGAGAACATGCAAACTCCACACACATGTGACCCAGGCGGAGATTCGAACCCGGGTCCCAGAGGTGTGAGGCAACAGTGCTAACCACTGCACCACCATGCCGCCCCCTGGTATACATCATGTGTAATTATTATTTTTTCTTTTACTGTGTGCTAATTTATGCTATGACTGAGAATCGCTGTGTTAGCATTAGATGCTAGTTCCATTTGTGTTTCCTTGCATAAATTTGCATCATGAATCCATTCAGGATGGAAATTTCCAAGGTCCAAGTTATTGGGAATGCCTCAATACATCACGATTTGTGATACTACTAGTAATGAATACTGAATATATGCTTTTTCCTTCAGATAGTCCATGCGCAGAACATTGGTTTTTCCATGCATTTCGACCAATCAGATGGTGGTGATGCAACCAGCTGGGTTTGGTCACCTTTCAGCCCTGCTACTAAGCAGCACCATGTCGGCATGGTTACGGCTTGGGTACGGCGCTCATACTTCCTAATGGAAAACCGTCAGTTCGCGCTACGTCAGTTCTTGGTGCCAGTGGAAAAGTGCCAGAGGAGGCTACTGGATAGTAGGCAAAGAAAAGCATTTTATAAGAACTTATGGGCTTTACATCACCTGTGTTGTAACTACTGCAGTCTGGTGGGGTTGGTGAGCAGTGATATCAGGTCTCCTCCTGCTTGCTGGGCCATGCTCTGACCCCGCTTATCCACCAGAGCTGGACGAGCTGCTCGCATCTTTGAAGCAGGTGCAGCAATGTCTGGACGACACCCAGAGCCAGCAGGACGTGCAGCTGGTGCTGGCTCTCCTGCAGAAGGCTGACTTCCAGAAAGCTGTGCAGGTCCACAACACCGTGGCTCTGCATACGAGCAGGTTCCCGCTCACAGCCCAGGCCCAGGACCTGGTGCAGGAGGTAAGCTGCACACAGGAAAGAAGAATGAAAACCTGTAGGGGGCGACCTGTGACAGCTTCTGCATGCTTGTTAATGTACCTGTAGGGGGCGACCTATGACAGCTTCTGCATGCATATTTATGTACCTGTAGGGGGCGACCTGTGACAGCTTCTGCATGCATATTTATGTACCTGTAGGGGGCGACCTGTGACAGCTTCTGCATGCTTGTTTATGTACCTGTAGGGGGCGACTTGTCAGAGCATCTGCATGCTTGTTTATGTACCTGTAGGGGGCGACTTGTGACAGCGTCTGTGTGCTTGTTTATGTACCTGTAGGGGGCGACTTGTGACAGCGTCTGCATGCATGTTTATGTACCTGTAGGGGGCGACTTGTGACAGCGTCTGTGTGCTTGTTTATGTACCTGTAGGGGGCGACTTGTGACAGCTTCTGCATGCATGTTTATGTACCTGTAGGGGGCGACTTGTGACAGCGTCTGTGTGCTTGTTTATGTACCTGTAGGGGGCGACTTGTGACAGCGTCTGCATGCATGTTTATGTACCTGTAGGGGGCGACCTGTGACATGCTTGTTTATGTACCTGTAGGGGGCGACCTGTGACAGCATCTGCGTGCTTGTTTATGTACCTGTAGGGGGCGACCTGTGACAGCGTCTGCGTGCTTGTTTATGTACCTGTAGGGGGCGACTTGTGACAGCGTCTGCATGCATGTTTATGTACCTGTAGGGGGCGACTTGTGACAGCGTCTGCATGCATGTTTATGTACCTGTAGGGGGCGACCTGTGACATGCTTGTTTATGTACCTGTAGGGGGCGACCTGTGACAGCATCTGCGTGCTTGTTTATGTACCTGTAGGGGGCGACCTGTGACAGCGTCTGTGTGCTTGTTTATGTACCTGTAGGGGGCGACCTGTGACAGTGTCTGTGTGCTTGTTTATGTACCTGTAGGGGGCGACCTGTGACAGTGTCTGTGTGCTTGTTTATGTACCTGTAGGGGGCGACCTGTGACAGCGTCTGCGTGCTTGTTTATGTACCTGTAGGGGGCGACCTGTGACAGCGTCTGCGTGCTTGTTTATGTACCTGTAGGGGGCGACCTGTGACAGCGTCTGTGTGCTTGTTTATGTACCTGTAGGGGGCGACCTGTGACAGTGTCTGTGTGCTTGTTTATGTACCTGTAGGGGGCGACCTGTGACAGTGTCTGTGTGCTTGTTTATGTACCTGTAGGGGGCGACCTGTGACAGTGTCTGTGTGCTTGTTTATGTACCTGTAGGGGGCGACTTGTGACAGCTTCTGCATGCTTGTTTATGTACCTGTAGGGGGTGACTTGTGACAGCTTCTGCATGCATATTTATGTACCTGTAGGGGGCGACCTGTGACAGCATCTGCATGCTTATTTATGTACCTGTAGGGGGCGACCTGTGACAGTGTCTGTGTGCTTGTTTATGTACCTGTAGGGGGCGACCTGTGACAGCGTCTGCGTGCTTGTTTATGTACCTGTAGGGGGCGACTTGTGACAGCGTCTGCATGCATGTTTATGTACCTGTAGGGGGCGACTTGTGACAGCGTCTGCATGCATGTTTATGTACCTGTAGGGGGCGACCTGTGACATGCTTGTTTATGTACCTGTAGGGGGCGACCTGTGACAGCATCTGCGTGCTTGTTTATGTACCTGTAGGGGGCGACCTGTGACAGCGTCTGTGTGCTTGTTTATGTACCTGTAGGGGGCGACCTATGACAGCGTCTGCGTGCTTGTTTATGTACCTGTAGGGGGCGACTTGTGACAGCTTCTGCATGCTTGTTTATGTACCTGTAGGGGGTGACTTGTGACAGCTTCTGCATGCATATTTATGTACCTGTAGGGGGCGACCTGTGACAGCATCTGCATGCTTATTTATGTACCTGTAGGGGGCGACCTGTGACAGCGTCTGTGTGCTTGTTTATGTACCTGTAGGGGGCGACCTATGACAGCGTCTGCGGGCTTATTTATGTACCTGTAGGGGGCGACCTGTGACAGCGTCTGCGTGCTTGTTTATGTACCTGTAGGGGGTGACCTGTGACAGCATCTGCATGCTTATTTATGTACCTGTAGGGGGCGACCTGTGACAGCATCTGCATGCTTATTTATGTACCTGTAGGGGGCGACCTGTGACAGTGTCTGTGTGCTTGTTTATGTACCTGTAGGGGGTGACCTGTGACAGCATCTGCATGCTTATTTATGTACCTGTAGGGGGCGACCTGTGACAGCATCTGCATGCTTATTTATGTACCTGTAGGGGGCGACCTGTGACAGTGTCTGTGTGCTTGTTTATGTACCTGTAGGGGGCGACCTGTGACAGTGTCTGTGTGCTTGTTTATGTACCTGTAGGGGGCGACCTGTGACAGCATCTGCATGCATGTTTATGTACCTGTAGGGGGCGACTTGTGACAGCTTCTGCATGCATGTTTATGTACCTGTAGGGGGCGACCTGTGACAGCGTCTGTGTGCTTGTTTATGTACCTGTAGGGGGCGACCTGTGACAGCATCTGCATGCTTATTTATGTACCTGTAGGGGGCGACCTGTGACAGCTTCTGCATGCTTGTTTATGTACCTGTAGGGGGCGACCTGTGACAGCTTCTGCATGCTTGTTTATGTACCTGTAGGGGGCGACCTGTGACAGCATCTGCATGCTTATTTATGTACCTGTAGGGGGCGACCTGTGACAGCGTCTGCGTGCTTGTTTATGTACCTGTAGGGGGCGACCTGTGACAGCTTCTGCATGCTTGTTTATGTACCTGTAGGGGGCGACCTGTGACAGTGTCCGCATGCTTGTTTATGTACCTGTAGGGGGCGACCTGTGACAGCTTCTGCATGCTTGTTTATGTACCTGTAGGGGGCGACCTGTGACAGTGTCTGTGTGCTTGTTTATGTACCTGTAGGGGGCGACCTGTGACAGCGTCTGCGTGCTTGTTTATGTACCTGTAGGGGGCGACCTGTGACAGCGTCTGCGTGCTTGTTTATGTACCTGTAGGGGGCGACCTGTGACAGTGTCTGCGTGCTTGTTTATGTACCTGTAGGGGGCGACCTGTGACAGTGTCTGCGTGCTTGTTTATGTACCTGTAGGGGGCGACCTGTGACAGCGTCTGCGTGCTTGTTTATGTACCTGTAGGGGGCGACCTGTGACAGTGTCTGCGTGCTTGTTTATGTACCTGTAGGGGGCGACCTGTGACAGTGTCTGCGTGCTTGTTTATGTACCTGTAGGGGGCGACCTGTGACAGCTTCTGCATGCTTATTTATGTACCTGTAGGGGGCGACCTGTGACAGCGTATGTGTGCTTGTTTATGTACCTGTAGGGGGCGACCTGTGACAGCTTCTGCATGCTTGTTTATGTACCTGTAGGGGGCGACCTGTGACAGTGTCCGCATGCTTGTTTATGTACCTGTAGGGGGCGACCTGTGACAGTGTCTGCGTGCTTGTTTATGTACCTGTAGGGGGCGACCTGTGACAGCTTCTGCATGCTTATTTATGTACCTGTAGGGGGCGACCTGTGACAGCGTATGTGTGCTTGTTTATGTACCTGTAGGGGGCGACCTGTGACAGCATCTGCATGCTTGTTTATGTACCTGTAGGGGGCGACCTGTGACAGCGTCTGCGTGCTTGTTTATGTACCTGTAGGGGGCGACCTGTGACAGCGTATGTGTGCTTGTTTATGTACCTGTAGGGGGCGACCTGTGTGGGTCTGTTTACCTATAGACTTCAGTAGATGCAGTTTACATGTATGAGGTCTATATCAGCTCATCAAATTCCCTTTGAAAGTCGTACTACCTTTGTCCTTTAATGTTATATTTTTAATGATTTGGCTGATTTATTTAGATTAATCTCTAAGAACAAGCTCACACGGGTGAATGATTTTGAAATCACCTGATATGTCACTGTAATATATCTGGTATTTTTAACATGCTTTGAAGCAAGTATCGCTGGCTTGGGGCTGTTTTCCCTGCAGAGCAATGCCCTGGTTCCTCTCTCTGTCTCTCACACACACACAGACACACAGGTTTGTAATTATATCTTTGTGGGGACTCTCCATTCAGTTCTACAGGGGAAACTAATCCCAACCTGATGACCTTAACCCCTACCCAGCCCTAACCTAAACCATAAGTAACCAGACTCAATATTAAATACGAGACTTCTGGCATTTTTAGTTTTCTTGATTGCATTCACATTTCAGGTTTTTATTACTTTGCAGGTTTTTATTACTTTGATCCTTCATTACATCATCACAAACTTCATCATTTCACCTTCATCAGCCCCCCCAGCATTTATACCAAAGTTCTCCACAAAATAATTGGCTCAGCTTCCAGAGCTGGAGCATGGGGTCAGAGGTCACAGTACTGGAGGATGATGTGTCCTTCTTCCAATCTTCCCACAGACACACACAGACACACAGACACACACACACATACACACACACACACACACTTGCTTTCCGAAACTCATGCCCACCTTTTAGGTCACAGATCTCTGCACAAACTACAATTCAATGGTTAGTCATGAAAATCAGCAAAGCGATGTGACTGATTTGGGGGTGGGTGGGTGGGGGGGGGGGGGTTATACCCTGGAGACCCGTCTGAGGTCTCAGCAGAGGTATTTGGGAAGGGGGTGTGGCATTTCTGCCATGAGAAAGCGAAGAAAAACCCTGGACAGAAATAGAAAGTCCCACAGCTTCCAGGGTTTCTGAACAACACCCTGTCGTTTGGGGGGTGGGCGAAGGTGGGGCTGGCGGCCAGCATACTCAGTCTTGTTAACGGGAGCCTTGGGTGGTGTAATTAATGAGCTCTGGCCCTGAGAGGTCAGCGTAACAGGAATCTTCATTAACGAGTTTTTTCCTTTAGCATTTAGAGTGTTTTAATATTTAACGAGCGTGTGCTTCCAGCAGATTATTTTTTTGCATATGTGTGGTTAAGGTGGTGATTTCCCCACACCTGCCCCCCACCCCCTGACTGCACGGCCAGGCTCCCCCCTCTGTGTGGTCTTATGCTAATGAGTTGCTAACCACCTTCGCTCCCCTTGCTGCTTTCAGCTGCTTGTTTATAAAGCTCAGGCCCTCATACACGGTCACCACTGGGGTATCGGCATTCCTGTGGATAATGGTGCCTTGTTCTGTTATAGCACAGGCCAAATGGAGATGTGAATCTGTGTGTGGGGGGGGGGTCCTCCTTATCTCCATAGAGACCTGGAGTTTAAGCCCAGCCCCCCACTGGCTTTGTAGGCCTCAACCCAAACTGCGATTACGTCGCGACGTGATCTCAACAGCCCTAATGAAGGGCAGATGAAGAAGGAAGCCGGTACTGTTTGGTCATGTGACCTCATGCCAGCATAATGAGCCTCAGTATTTTTGTAGAATGCAAGGTGATGTTTTTATCTTGTTATTTACATGCTGGCAAACCTCCAAATAAATGTCAAGCCCACTTTAACATGAAATTTAACTGCTAGTGAAAGAAGCTGGACCTGCATTGGGGAGCAATTTAGACTCAAAGAATAATGATTGTCTAGATTAATGCAATGCTTGTAACCTCTCTTCTCTAATTTGTCAACCAGATTGATGATGATGATGATGAATGGATTAGGGAGAGATGAAGGGCTGGGGAGAGGTCTCCTGGTGTCCTGATGCTTGTGTTACTGCCTCAGGTGCAGACAATGCTTCAGTCCAGCCAGCAGGTGGAGGGCTTGGAGCTGAATGCCCTCCTGAGATCACCGAACCTGCAGGTAAGCACTGCCTCAATAGCAACCCCTGCTGGTGCTGAATGGGTATGGCTGTCACAGGTGGTTCGTGCTATCTGTCCTGAAGACACTTCTTAAAAATCTGTGCCTAAAAAGCAGTAGTTTGTATTGCGATGTAACTCTTTATACATATGGAAGAATGGTGTATTTTTTATGCTTTTAATGTTGTGCAGGCAACATTTATGTTACAAACACTTATTAAGCACAGAATCGCCCTTCACAACGTACAGCTATCCCCCGTGTAACATCTATTCGATCAATGTCCATTCGCGTTAACGGCTGTGCCTTAAAAAATTACAATAAAAATACTGCTGTTTCTTAAAATGCACGGACAGGCGGTAGGTACCGTTGTCAGTCAACAAAGACACTGTACTGTACAGCGCAGTACATCTAATGTTACAGTACTGTAATGAACTCTAGTTGACCACATTTTACTTATTGATTGTTTTGGATTACTACACACAATACATGTGTTTGCTATGCACTGATAGGGCTTAATGTTTACTGTGCATGGTTAGTGTTTTGTGTTTTATAAAAGATAAAAAGATAAGAATTATTGTACAGTACTGCATTGTACTAGGTTTTCATATTGCGCTTTAATAATCGACACGGTTTAAAATACAGCACTGTCTGCGAAGTATCTAAACCGCTTCTTACAGTAATTAAAGGCATCTTACTCTAGGGCAGGGCAGAGTAGCTTTTTAAGTTACTGTGGTAATATTCAAACAACACCCAAATTGTTTAACGTCCTTTATTATAGAACATAGACGGGGGTTATCTGTACATGCACACATGATGAGCAGTTCTTTTTAAAGTTCAAATCGAATAACTTTATTTGTCTTATCATTTAGACTTGGGAGAGTACAGGTAAAAAAAAAATAGCGAACAGACTAATGTTGTTGGACAGTGGATGGAAACTTGTGTGCTTGTATTTATTTGCCTTGGATCACCTTAACACGGGGCTAATGTAGGCTTAGCACGCAGCCTGGTGCCATCCTCTGCTGTGCTATGCAGTTTGTTGCCAGCACATCCTGCAGAGAATGGGGGGGTGGGGGGTAACATGGCAGATCTCTGTCGGGCTAAATGAGCATGTAGACCACAGGTCTAGAGAACTGCTTTTGCTGTTAGGTTTGAGGTCTATGCAGCAGGAACATTGACTATGGAAAGTGTTGGTCTTGGAGCCTCTGAACTGCTGATTGGCTGGGAGATTATGAGGGGTTTTAAATCCATATGAAAGCGTGGTGTCTCACGGATCAAGAGCAGAACCAGTCCAGAGTAACTTTGGTCCTGACATGGTACTGTAGCTGAATTGGCTGGGTGCCTGTTGTCGTTGGCTGGGTGTCTCAGCTGACAGCAAAGGTCTATGAGGTAAGAAGCCAGTACCTTGAAGACCAGTATGAGATGCCTTTTGGATTCAGAGGCGTGGGCTGGAGGAATACAGGCAGTGCTATTCTGCGTTTCCTGATCTGTTGGAGTTCATTGCATTTTCCCACCAGGACACAACACATTATCTGATACTGTTTGAGAGCGAAGGGGAGGAATGACATGGTATGTGATGTGTGCCTCTTTCGCTAACTTGGTGGTACCTTGGCTAGTTCGCTTTTGTAGTACTTGTGAATTACACTAAGTTCTGCGATGAAGAACTCCTCCTGAAATGGCGGCCTTCCTTTCCCGACCCCCCCAGGCGCTGATGCTGGCCCATGACAGCGTGGCCGAACAGGAGATGCAGCCAGGACCCGGGCTGCCCCCGGAGATGCCCGACGACACTTTGACGCACTACTGGGGGGAGACCATCAAGCTGGTGCATCTGGAGAAGTCAAAGAACGTCCCCCTGGTGAGATTAAAGCTGCATCATGGTGACCCCGATAGTGTGAGCAATGGTGTTAAAGTTGATCAAACATGTAGCATATGCAAATTTACATTAACCAAATAAACCTCAATATAAACTGTCATTACCAATGACCTTCTCTCATGCACATGTATACAACACCCTTATATTATCAATGAGGACCATGCTGTGGGTCTTCAGGGCATTACAGTGCGTAACGAGCTGGACAGCGTGGTCATCAGCCGCGTCATGAGGGGTGGGGAAGCTGAAAGGAGTGGCCTGCTGCTTGAGGGGGACGAGATCTTGGAGATCAACGGCGTGGAGATCCGCGGCAGGGACGTCAACGAGGTCTTTGACATCCTGGTGCGCTGGTTTGTGCATCCTTGGGGGAGCCATTTGCTAGGATTCTTCCCAGGCATTAACCTGTGGATCCTACATGATGTGGCTTCTCATCCCCAGGCGGATATGCATGGCCCCCTGACCTTCGTCCTGATCCCCAGCACACAGAACAAATCCCCACCCCATCAGGATTCTGTGGTAAGAGCCCCCTTCCTCTACTGGCATCAGCATGTCTATGAGGATCAAACCATTGCGCTGTCCTTCACCCCGCATCTCTAGGTGCACGTGAAAGCTTACTTCGACTACGACCCCTCAGACGACCCCTACGTGCCCTGCCGTGAGCTGGGGCTCTCCTTCCAGAAAGGAGACATCCTGCACATCATCAGCCAGGATGACCCCTGCTGGTGGCAGGCCTACCGGGACGGGGACGAGAAGAACCAGCCGCTTGCAGGCCTAGTCCCGGGTACGGGGGTGGATGGGGCCGACCCTGTGGCAGATGGGTGGCAGATGCGGGCCGGTGGGCACGCAGAATGCAGGCCTTCACCCACACTCATTCGTTCTCTCTGTGCAGGGAGATCATTTCAGCAGCAACGGGAGGCTATTAAGCGAACGATAGGGGAAGATAAGGACTCAGAGCAGCCAGGTATGTCGCCGCCGTGCCTCTGGGGGTGTTTCTGGCTTTGCCTTGGAGGAAAGCGAATACTGGGGGTGGTAATTTATTTTATTTTTTTGGGGTCTTTCAGAAACGCTCTGGTGTGCAAAGAAGAACAAGAAGAAGAGAAAGAAGGTGATCTACAGTGCCCACAAGATCGGAGGTGAGCTCAGCTTCCACTCAGTAGGCGGCATCCTGGGTAAGAACTCAATCCATAAACCAAAGGTTGATGGTCTCCACCATGTCTTACGTACGTATTGCACCTGAGACTTGTACTGGTAGACAAACAGGTCAAGCATGTGGAAGCTATATTTCTGTGGCACCACAGCTTCCATCAGTCTCCTCCATCCCTACACTGTCTTGTATCAATGTGTTGCCATCCCCCCTCCGCTGGAATGCCACCGTAAGCAGGGAACCTGCTGCCTGGGCTGGCCTGCTCTGTCTCCAAACACACGGGGGGGCTGGAAGGCCCTGTTCTTCAGAGCCCGTCATACTCATTCAGTGTTTTACTCTGGCATATTTTTCATGCATCTTTTATAAATATTTGGGAGTCCCACTGCCAGTAGTTGAAAAAGTTGAGCTGGAATTCACCGCACAAGGAAGAAGAAAAGGTCATTGTTACTTGCCGCATTCCTTTTGCCAGCTAGATGTGTTGTGACCATTGATGTTCTGGAAGTCAGCAGTGTTTACAGTGCCATGCGATTCTCCAGTCTAAAGCTCACGAGTTTCCCCTGCCAGAGTACGTCAACGAGGAGATCCTGACCTACGAGGAGATGTCGCTGTACCACCAGCCGGCCAGCCACAAGCGCCCCATTGCCCTGATCGGCCCTCCAAATTGCGGCCAGATCGAGCTACGACAGCGACTGCTGTCCAGCGAGCCAGAGAGATTTGGTGGGGCTGTTCCACGTAAGATCACTAGAGGTCACGGACGTGAAGGTCAGAGGTCCTGAGGCAACTGAGAATGTGCTCAGCATCCAGAGTCCATGTGTTCCATGTGGATTTGTGCGAAATAAAAGTACAGTGGGTTCAAAAGTTAAAAAAAAAAATCGATTTTACACATAAATCCTCAAGTACGATTTCCTTTAAATTACTTGGCATATGTAAAAATTGCACTTTTTCATTTATGCATGAATTCATTCATTTCATTTTGTACAGAGCTCTCATGACGCACCCATAAAAATTATGTATATCGTGACCACGTTTTAATATATTGTGGGAACTAATTAATAAAACATGCCCACGATTCAACTAAAACGATGGATCAAATTAGTTCAGTAATGAACCCAGGCTGTCAATATTCTATGTAAGTGTCTCTCTAATAGCAAGTCCAAGCTTTTAAGAATGTGTTTGTAGATCACGTCCAACCTGAAGAAACAGTGGACTTCCCTCACGATAAAATATGCTGAAATAGCATAGAAATATGCTCTTTCTGTCAATCTTTCTATATATATATATATATATATATATATATATATATACACACACACACACACACACACACACACACATATTTCTGTCTCTGTCATGAGTGAAGCTCTTTGCGGTCATGGAAAAAATATATAAAATATGCTAAATGTTTCCAGCACATAGCTGTCACACAAATCGAATTTCCATTATTTAAGGAACAACACTATTATTCATTTTCACAAACTGCGGGGTTTGGAAGAATGATGACTGTTGTATTACTGTAGTGTTTTTTAGCTATTGTCTTCATAGGCAGTGTGGTTTGTTGGTGGTGTGGCCATAACACTTTTCCCCCGTCCCCGTAACGCAGACACCACCCGGCCCCGGCGGGAGCTCGAGGTCAGCGGGCGGGAGTACCACTTCGTGTCCCGGCAGGCCTTTGAGGCAGACGCTGCGCTGGGCAAGTTTCTCGAGTCGGGGGAGTTTGAGAAGAACCTGTACGGCACGAGCACCGACTCTGTCCGGCAGGTGATCAACGTGGGGAAGATCTGCATGCTGTCTCCACACACTAAGGTAACGGAAGGAGGGCTGTAAGAATCGGCCCTTTCCGTTGAGGCCAGGCCCTTCCCTTTCCCTTGCTTAGTCTTTCTTATCATGGCTTCAGAAATGTTTTCCTTGCCTGGTGAAGGTTTTTATCATTGTTGTAAAATGCCAGCATCCGCAGCTGTGGTGCCTTTGACATTCTTCCTGTATCTTATCCAGTCCCTGAAAGTGCTGCGCTGTCCAGAACTGAAACCCTATGTGATCTTCATCGCCCCTCCATCTCAGGAGCGCTTGCGCGCCCTCCTGGCCAAGCAGGGCAGGAACCCCAAGGTACCCAAAATTTGGTTCCTTTCCAGTAGAGATTAAAAATAACACGTCGTAACAAACAAAGAACCTGCACAGCCTGCATTTTGCTTTCAAAATATGAGAACGTGAGAGCTTGTGGGAGATTATGTTGAAGGTCATCGTTTATAAGCTTTGTCTTCCATGTTCTTCTGCTCCTCTCTTCACCCTCAACTGCTAACTGTTGCTCATGCCTCTCCTCTGTCCAGCCAGAGGAGCTGAAGGACATGATCGACAAGGCCCGGGACACGGAGCAGAACTTCGGGCACCTGTTTGATGCCACCATCGTCATGACGGAGCAGGAGAAGGCTTTGCAGGAGCTGCTACGGCTGATCAACAAGTTGGACATGGAGCCCCAGTGGGTTCCCTCTTCCTGGCTGCACTGAGGCCGATACATGGTATCTTCCAAAGGGGGTTTCGGCACTTTTTTCATCGCAGAGGGGTGGCAGATCAGTTAATTAAAATTAAATGAACTGTTAGACTGAATGACAGCTAAGAGTTGGGACAGAAGCTCCTTCATGAAACCTATGATTATCGGGGCACTGCCATTGTCTTGTCCAGTTAGACCCGCCCCTCCATTCCATATTCATATCATAAACATGTGACAGCATCATTAGACGCAGTATGTCTGACTACTTTTTATATTTATGTTTTGTTTTCATGCGGACAGAAAATACATAAATATTCTTGGCTGTTTTTTCCCTGGCTCTTATCTAGGCTTGGGCAGGGTCTAAGTTTTCAAACTATCATACTATCCAGACATTATACTGCAGCATACAACACACAGTGTGTTTATGGCGGCAATCGTATTCTAGTATTTCTTGCCAATTTTAAATCTGCAGAGCGGGGGTGGGCCCACACGATTTCACCAAATGGCAGATTTGCTGCCTTGATTTCAAAACACATATTGTATAACCACAATACCACCCAAGCCTACTCTGACCTTACTCAGAGGATAAATTGGTTGTAATGAAACTAGGCGACAGGAAATGTGAATTGTCTAAGGTTCAGCATGTAATGAATTGTTCCAGAGGGAGGAATGGACAGCAAGAGTAAAAAGCCTGTGCTTTTACTGGACCGTTTGATGTCATCTCCATGAGTGCTTATCTCTCATTATTTACCATTAAATGAGGAAGTAGATGAATGTACATACATAAATGTGACAAAAGTTCAATAGCTTTGTGGTGTGATACTACAGGGTTTTAAAGGGCTTCATTCTGCCGCTGTCCACTCAGATTACATCTGAAGTGTGTGAGGATGTGTGTGTGCCTGTGTGTGTGGATGGGTAGTCTTGTGAACAAAACCCATTGGGGTAAGAGTAGAAAATATTTTTTAATCACTGGTTTGTGTTTTGTGCTGGACTGTGGTGGTGTGTTATTATGGAAGACCAAGGTCTTATTGTCCTCTGCATTCTTTGGCTTGTTTGAGGACTACAGTCCCTTGATCTATAACTGTCATGCCAAAGATTCAATGTCTGATTTTATTTCCAGTCAGAAGTTTATGAATCTATACGTGGCACATATTCGAAAAGTATTAAACCTTGATTTATATGAAGTCCAAATTAAATATTCTTGTTCCATTTGGGAGAGCTTTAGAACGCTATATTTTTCTGTCCTTGTGTCAAACCAATTTTTTATTAAATGTCTAAATGAATTTGCCCTAAACAAAACTGCTGTGAGTAGTTTGCAAACGCCCCGTGCGGAACATGCTTCCAATAATATTACATCCTTGAAGACTAAATCTGACAACTGCATAGTGTCTAGTATATGAAATTGAATTTGTTTGTGTTTGGGGAGATTTATACAACTGCTGTACTGTGATGCACTGCACAGTGCACTGATAAACTGCAAAATATTTCCAGACATTCTGCTGAATTTCTACACCAGGAAACGTACAGCTTTGACAGCCATATTCTCCTCTTTTCAACATGAAGAGCTTCCAAGTTGATATTAAGTTAAAAGCATGAAAATCTTTTTGTCTGGATGCTGTAAATGAGAGGGTTGGGGGGGGGTGATGTTGCAAAAGGTGCAACACACCTTCAGTCAGATTGTCAGACTTGCTGTTGTGTATACAAGACTCAAAAGAATAGACAGACAATGTTTAAGAATGCTGCTCAAGTCAAGTTTTACTTGAATTTAAAAAAGTTCTTTCTTTTGGAGACATGCTCCATCCTTGCAGGATCAAAACTCAGGTGAACCCTACAGAGATACAGAACACAACCATGACGCAGCTCAAATTACCGCATGCAATGTCACCCAACACCGAAGAAACCCGCACAGTCAAACTCCCACCTCTCCCAGCCTCCCGCCTTAACAAATCCCAAGTACAGGCCCATTTAGGTCCCACTTTTGCCTTCTGTGGTCAAGGAAAGAGGTTCTTTTGGTGCAACACAGTGAGATGCGCCCTGTGATACAAGATATGACACATTTTCTGAGGCAATTGTTTCGTCTGACACTGATCCTGTGCAATACTGAACACATGGAAAGAAAACGACCACCAACACATACAATGAAACCCAAAATAGCCTCTGTTTTAGTTTGACAAGACAGTAATATGGCCTCGGAGACAGAAAATAAATAAGGTACAAATCCAGGGTGGGGGGAGCAGACAGACAGGTCACTCAAAGAGCAGGTCCTCGTCCGCCTCCTCTGTCAGCATGTTGCTGGGCTCTGCCACGGGGCCCAGTTTTGCCAGCCGCTCCGCCATCTCCCGCTCTGTCCTCTCTTTCATCTGCTTCTTCTTCTCTTGGATCTTCTTCAGCCTTGAGCCAGGAGAAAGACACGCAAGGTCACACGAGTTGGGGAAGGTCAGCCTTCATTGCAGCTGGATTTAAGTGTGCATGGGGGGAGGGGTGTCGAGATGAGGGGGTTATCTGGACATACAGTGACCTGCAAGGCTACGCTGAAACAAACCATGCAGCCAGGAAGGCTGATGGACTGCAGGTCAAGTGCACAGGAAGCAGACGCCCACCTGTAAAACTCCTCCCTCTCTCGCTCATCCAGCTCCGTAATGATGTAGGACAGGGTACGCTCGATCCGCGGAATGATCACTAGGGGGACACGCGACATGCTCAGTGACCTTATCACATAATGCACCGCAGCCTCTCAATCACAGACTCTTTCCAAGTGGTATCTCCGACTTACCGTGCTCTATAGCATTCACACGACGGTTAGTGATTTTGATGGCCTCATCCAGCGTAACGAATGAAGTCTACGGCGATAAAAAAAAAAGATATTTCTTGGATCCTATCTGACATATCACTACTAAATTCTGGGACTAAGTAAACTACAGACAGATATGGTATGTCAGGATCAAGGAGGACTGTGCTTTTCAATTGGGACACAGCCAAGCTAGTATTCTCAGGCACATGCATGAAAATGAAGAGTGCCCCCTACCTGTAAGGAGGCCAGTTCAACAAGCAGCTCCACAGCCTTGCCGTAATTCCTCTTCAGCTTGGCCAGCTGCTCCCCTCCCCTCGCCAAACCAGTCAGCTCGTAGCCTGGGAGGTAAAGTGAGTTTCATCAGGAGGCTGCCCTCAAAGTATAGGAGTCAACATCAAAGCCTATCAAAATCACAATTAAAATCAGCAAAACCCGTAATGTCATAAATAGACTGGATGTGAGTCGATCCTGTGTCTGTGTAGGATTTGGGGAGAAAGGTGCCCTGGACTTACTGTCCCCTCCTTCCTGGTAGTGCTCAAATACTGGGAGGGTAACACCTGAGAAGCAAACAGACACAGAGCGGTAAGGGAGCGACCACAGGCGAGTGGCCAGGCAGGCGAAACGCGGAGCGCCCGGCTGCCTTACCTGCTACGTTATCCTTCTTGGCACGCACCTTCACCTGGGCTTTGTTTACGTTCTGGATCACAGTGGTACTGAGGAAGGTGAAGGCCAGATGAACGGTTAGGGATCGCCCAGGGCAGGAACCATTTACACTGACATACAGGGCACCCTCTGGCTCCGCCCACCTCACCTGAAGTCCCCGGCAGCAAACTTGGCTTCTGCTAGAGAGAAGGCTGCCTCCCTCATCACCTCCCCCATCAGCGTTTTGGTCTGGGCAGTGATAAAAGTCTCTTGTGAGTTCAGTCTTCAAACAATTCATTTTGTGATGCCCCTCCACAACCCCCGGGGTCCTTACCTCTATGATCTTGCGGAGAATCTGCCGGAAGCGCATGGCCAGGGCATCTGCCTTCTTCTTGAGCAGATTCCTCCCCGTCTGGGCGCCCTTCAGTCGTGCTTTCATGATGGTCTGCGCCCTGCGAATCAGGTTAGTCAAAGGTCAAGAGATTTTTTTTTCCTGGGTATTTTTCTATAAGTATCATGTTCTTGTACATAAGAGGTCAATACCTAAGAAACATATTCAAAACAAAGATGGACTGATAATAAAGCAAACTTTTAAAAAGGGAAATTTATTCCACTCATTTACTTATTTAGCAGGTTCTTGTACAGAAAGATATATACATGTGAAAGGCTGGATCGGCCAGTTCCTGGAGCAATTAGAGGTTAGGGGCCTTACTTAGGTGCGGCTCGGTGAAAACAATCTGCTGACCCTGGGCTCAGATTATACTCAAACTCAACCCACTGATCCACACACAGTATCACATTCATCAACATCACACACATCGTTATATCAAAGATTAAATAAACAATAATATTGAACGTCTTTTATAAATTTAACTTTTATGATTTACGATCTATAACACTGGATGTTACGTTAACTTTTACATTTATTTTTATTAATTGCTATATGGGTTTTTATGCAATATAGAGGAATGAAGTACAGTCAGGATGCAATCGAAGTGGAAATGATGGATGTGGCAGTGGAAGTTGTAGACAGTGAATTCCAGCTTAATGCTGTCAATTTGGACAAAATGGTCCGATTCTGAACATTTTTATATTTAAGAAGTTTCTCTGTCTGTGGAGAAGTTACATACAAAGGGAAGACGGAAATTGCCGTTGCTCACTGTCAGCCTCCAGCTGATCCAGAGGACAGCAGAAGTGAGATATGGAGCTATTTTGGTTTTAAACAGAACGAAAAGAGTGATCATGCAAACCTACCGGCCCCGGTATGCAAACGCTGCTATATGGGTGCAGCACGTCTCTCACTGACCCCGAATTATATAAGGAGTTTGAAGATGGTCAGTTGTGTATGATAGGATACTGAAGCAATTTAGTGGTTACTTCTGTTTAAAATCATGTTTGAGCTACATGTGAGTATATTCATATCCCTTTCCTATTTAACTATCAGATTAACCATACAAAACGTACAATAACTCATAAATAAAAAAGTAACCGTAAGTGGTATTATTAGAATGCATATATACTTACGTATTTAACTAATTTATGAAATTCATCTGTTAAAATGTGATTTGTTTTTCATTTTCTGTGCAGAGAAATTTATTATATCGTAATTTGGAAGCTGATTCGGAACTGAACCATTAGGACAAGTTATCAGCTAAGCATCCGCGGTATCCCTGTTGCTTTGGACTGACGACTCTCAGTCAAAAAGCAGTCGGTACATCAGTAACTAATGTCAACTATACACACTGTAACTAAGGGCTCCAGGTGACACAACCATTCTGATTGACCTTGTGCAGATTTTTCCTGCACTTTATGCAAATCGTTCGAAGTGACACGTTAACAGAAAAATACGACCTATCTCAGCACCTTCCTGTGAAACTGCAGATATCTTAAAGTAGGTAGTGACTCATTAAACATATACACTGGACATGTTGCTGCTGATTTTATGTTGGCACCTTACAACCTACAATCACTTATACAGTCACATTTTTCTTTTTCGCCCAAATAACTTGTCACGTCTATAGTATTACAATGAATCTTAAAATTTACAGTGACATCACTGGTCAGAAAAGCATTTCACAGCGAAATAATAGTCGAGTAGCTAGTTAGCAGTTTAGCGGTACCCTTACTACTTACATTCGAGACGGAAATATGTCGATCCTGTCTTTTCCTGACATCTTGCTTCTTGTAGTTTTAGCGATTCGTCTCTTATATTTTCACTCTTTTTAGTTCTCCGTGACCACCATATGTTTTATTGGGAAGGATAAACCGATCTTGTCGTTTACAAGAGACACTCCACTGTCAAAGTGAGCCCGAGTCGGTCAGCTGACGCAGGGTCACGTGACTGGACGGTAGCGCTTCTGGTCCGGTCGGTTATGACGAGACTGGGTGCTAGGCGTCACATCAGCATAGATTAGTAAATCAGTGCTGCTGAACATGTTCGTTTTTTTTCTCAGCCAAGTATTGTTATGAATATCCGTATAATCTGTACTTAACATACCGGTGTTCTGGCGGTCACTTGACGACTCACATTAATGATTCCAGAGGTACATTATGATGCATACAGCCGCAAAAACATAATGTACAGACGAACGTACATTGCCAAACAATCAAGGTACAAATACAGTGCGCATAGTACAAAACTTCTCATCTATCAGAATGAAAAAGGCAGATTATATCTGTTTTATATAAGTTTAAGAAGGCGACTAGAGTCCAGTTTCCTTTCTCATGGTGAGTCATGTCTTTGAAACAAATGATGTCAAAGCACAACAGAAGTGCTAAGATATAACAGTCAAAATCTTATCAGCAGAGATCCCAAGGCATCGTATGTGTGTGTGTGTGTGTGTGTGTGTGTGTAAGCCTCTGTGCCTGCGATCAGATGGTTTCTGGTTTGAGTCTAGCAGAATAATCACATCCATTGGCCCTTGAGCAAGACCCTTAATCCCAAACTTCATGGGTGCTGCTGTAGATGGCTGCCCTTTACTGCCAAGCTTGCTCTCACCTATGTATGTGTCTGTGTGTGATGGAGAGCAAAGTGGGCAACAAGAGAATTTCCCCATGAGGGATCAATAAAGTGTCGTATTTTATTTATAATTGTGTAAAATTATTTACTGATAGTGACTGGGTTCAGCAGTAGAAAATTATTTATATGATTTGAATGTAAATATCCAGTTGCAGAAAACCAATAACATCCATCCATCCATCCATCCAACAATTTTCTGTAATTGTTTATCCTATTCAGAGTCACAGGGGGTCCGGAGCCCATCTTGGAGGCTACGGGTGCAAGGCAGGGAACAACCCAAGATGGGGAGCCAAGCAAATGCAGGACACCCTCATACACCATTCAACTAACATACGTAAAGGCTACATAGGCCGTGCGGATATTAGGTTTCAGTTTTTCCGCTAGAAGGCGCTAACGAATTTCTTGTGGAGGTATTTAACTTTGTTTCTTCTTCTTTTGCTGTTTTGTCACGTTTGTCCCGACATCACTTCCGGGTTAACTATCATACGTTCTTGTGCACTGATGTACCAGAAAGCATTGGATAGCAGGCTTTTCCTTGCGTACTAAACCTACAAGAAACGTTCTTTATTTACATACTAAAGTGTAATTTGTCGCCATTCAGAGTTTCATTCACTAATATAGGTGAGTTTTTTTGCTCTGAATTGAAAGTAGGTGTATGATATGCAGGGCGAAAAGTTAACCGTTAGCTAGCTGGCTACCTTGCATGTTAGCTAGGTGCTGACTGCAGCATGGGAGCCCATAGCTACCCATATGAGCAATAATGGATTTATTTTTGTCCTTTTTTGTGCACGATGAGCCCTTAGCATCACTTGACGTCTTTTGTGACTGTCGTATAATTATTTAAAAATAATAAATGTAGCGTTTTTGGTTAATCTACTTAGTTATACTATTGCCATGACTTACTAATGGCAGTGAAATAGGCGTCGTACATTTTCTTTAACCCGGGATAGTGAAGATGTTTATCATAAGTCATATATTCATGTCGGTTGGCCCGAGAAGGATTATTGTAACTTGCCTGAATAGTGCGTCTGTTGAAATTTTGACACACTCCAAAACCACGAACAGATTTCTAATTTACTGTCAGCGTGAAATATTTTTTTAAAATAACAGTAGTCTGACGTACCGACATGTATCGTTCAGTTACTGACTTATTCCGTTGTTTAACTGTTTAGCATGATTTAATTAACATATGCTCATTTCCTTGTTCTGAAAGGTGACGCAAACGTAATCGTTTCCTTTTATCACCTTTATTACTTTCTTTATTACCTTAATTACGTTTCTTAGCACGTATTTTTGGCAAAAAAAAAAAGATTAAAACAGGGTTTAAGGATGATACTGATTTGTTTTCATCATTTCCTTAAATTAACAGCTGTGTAGAGTTAAGATGAAATAGTATGCAGAAATAGTATGTTAATCTAATTTGTTTTGAACCGGTAAAACACATTGTGTTTTGTTTTTCCCAACTTGTACTTTTTCTGCACATCTGCTCCATGTGAATACCCTGCTTGGTAACAGACTCAATGTTTCTGTGTCTGTGGTGGTAAACCCTTGTCTGCACATGTAGTGATGCCGGGCCTCAGCTGTAGATTCTACCAACACCGGTTTCCGGAAGTGGAGGATGTGGTGATGGTGAACGTGCGCTCTATTGCCGAGATGGGTGCTTATGTCAGCCTGCTGGAGTATAACAACATCGAGGGAATGATCCTCCTCAGCGAGCTGTCACGTCGACGTATTCGCTCCATCAACAAGCTCATCCGGATCGGCCGCAATGAGTGTGTGGTTGTCATCCGAGTTGATAAGGAGAAGGGTGAGGGCATGTTGCTGTGTCATCTGTCTGTGACATTTATTTTTTGCTTCTTGTAGCATGTCAATAATAGTTTTATTGGTACTGCCGACTAGCTCTCTTAACTGTCATTGTGTGTGTGCCCCAAAGGTTACATTGATTTATCAAAGAGAAGAGTTTCACCAGAAGAAGCCATTAAGTGTGAAGATAAATTCACCAAATCAAAAACTGTAAGCACTGGTTCATCCTTTAAAGTTGATTCTGAAGTGTGCAGAGCAGTATGGCAGATTTGGGCTGTCTCCATCTATAAATGATTTTAAATTTTGTATGATGAAAAAGAAATTTAATGTTCCATCTGCTTTTGACATGAGGCTCATGGGATGATGTGGGTGTGATGTTGCAGGTTTACAGCATTCTGAGGCACGTGGCAGAGGTTCTGGAGTACAGTAAGGATGAGCAGCTGGAGAGCCTATTCCAGCGCACCGCCTGGGTCTTCGATGAGAAGCACAAGCGCCCTGGATATGGGGCCTACGATGTTTTCAAGCAAGCAGTGTCGTGAGTAGATTCCTGAGCTAGGAAACTCACCCCTATTTGCTAATGCACAATGGGAAGTTACTAACCTGACTGATGCTGTCTCTGTGGTTTCTTTGAAGTAATCCAGCAAACTATAGGCCAATCAGTTTAACTAGCATTACTGGAAAAATAATGGAAGCTATAATCCAAGTGAAAATGGTAGATTACCTGGATTAAAATAACATTCTGAGGGATAGCCAACAGGGATTCAGGAGAGGTAGATCCTGTTTAACTAATCTACTTGAGTTCTTTGAGGAAGCTACAAGAGAAATTGATCGCAAAAAGGCCTACAATGTGATCTACCTAGATTTCCAGAAGGCCTTTGATGTTGTCCCCCACAAACGACTCTTGCTTAAGATCAAAGCTGCAGAGATTTTAGGAACTGTGGCAGCTTGGATAGAAAACTGGTTAACAGACAGGAAGCAGTGAGTAGTTATTAGAGGCACAATATCACAGTGGGCTTGTGTGCATGGTGGGGTACCGCAGGGTTCAATTTTAGGACCACTATTGTTCCTAATTTACATTAATGATATTGACACCAATACATACAGTAAACTGGTTAAATTTGCAGACAACACCAAGGTGGGTGATGTAGCAGATACTGATCTAGCAGCAGAGAGGCTACAACGGGATCTTGATTTAATTAGTGATTATATAATTCCTTGGTAAGACCCCACCTAGAATATTGTGTGCAGGTTTGTCACCTTACCTTAAAAAGGACATTGCTGCCTTGGAAAGGGTGCAACATAGGGCAACGAGAATGATTCCTGGTCTTAGAGGAATGTCTTATGCGGAGAGGTTAGCTGAGCTGAATCTGTTTAGCCTTGAGCAAAGGAGACTAAGGGGGGGACATGATCCGGGTATATTAGATTCTAACAGGTCTGGATCTGTTCAGCCAAATGGCTATTTCAATATTAGTTTAAATACTAGAACCCACGGCCATAAGTGAAAATTAGCGGGAAGACATTTTAAAATGAATTTGAGAAAGCACTTCTTTGCACAGCATGTAGTTAGAGTATGGAATAGTCTTCCTGCTAGTGTAGCGCAAGCTAAAACCTTGGGTTCCTTTAAATCAGAGCTATATAAGATTTTAACAACTCTGAGCTATTAAAGTTTCCCCCCAAACGAGTTTGATGGGTGGAATGGCCTCCTCTCGTTTGTAAATTTCTTATGTTCTTATCAAATAATATGGCAGAATTGCACCTGGTTTAAAACAGACATGTGTCTAATGGATTTTGAACAGGCATATAAGTTAATATAAATGCCATCAATTTATTTTGACCCTACTGTGATTGACCTTTATACTTAGGAAGTATCTTATGTCTTGACATCAGTGTGTGCTTCCATTCAGTGACCCATCCATCCTAGATGGACTCGACTTAACGGAGGAGGAGAGAACAGTCCTCATCGACAACATCAACAGACGACTCACACCGCAGGCTGTCAAAATCAGAGCAGGTAGGACACAACATAACCACCTCCTAACCTTCAGTTATCACAGCACCTCCTCTTCAATACTGCAGAGATGTCTGCAAAATATAGCTTCAGAAAAACTAATAGCATTCTCAGAAATCTTTGTGTTTCATACTCTGATATAGTCATTACATTCACACTTGACTGCATGCAGTGATGATCAAGCTCATCTCTGTCATTCTAGATGTCTAAAGAAGAACAGTATGTTAGATTAACAGTTAAAACATTGGTTAGTAGTTTATCCATTTCCTCTCTCCCCGGCAGACATTGAGGTGGCTTGCTATGGCTATGAGGGTATTGATGCTGTAAAAGATGCCTTGAGGGCCGGGTTGAACTGCTCCACAGAGGCCATGCCGATCAAGGTGAGTCGAAGCAGCAAGATTCACCGTCTCAGGCAAAGAGGTTCCTCTGTGCACCCTAACGTATCCCGGTGGTTTGACCAGCCGTCCGTATTTGCCCACAGATCAACTTGATCGCGCCGCCACGCTATGTGATGACGACAACCACGCTGGAGCGCACTGAGGGCCTGTCCGTGCTCCATCAGGCCATGGCTGCCATCAAGGAGAGGATTGAAGAGAAGAGGGGAGTCTTCAACATCCAGATGGAGGTGGGTGCAAAGGCAGGGAGAAGGAGTGGTTGATGGGTTAAGGGTCAGCTACAAGCAAACCATTCTCCGGGCTGGTATAAGTGTTTCCATGGCCTCTCCCCACAGCCGAAGGTTGTCACAGATACGGACGAGACAGAACTGGCGCGGCAGCTTGAGCGCCTCGAACGTGAGAATGCCGAGGTCGACGGCGACGATGACGCGGAGGAGATGGAGGCCAAGACCGAAGACTAGCGACAACGGACCAAAGAGAGGATTAATCGAGGGAGAGAGATGCAGACAGATCTGGCCACAATAACACAGCCTGACAAACGCAACATGTTAAGAAATCACACACACACAGTAAGGCAGAATGAAGAAAAGTATTTCACATACCACCAGGATTTGACTGCAGCTCTGAGCAAGCAGGTTCCCAGCCACTAACACAGACATGTTTGTACATACTATACACATGTGGATTAAAATGTCCTAAGGGGAAGCAAAAGACTGGAATTTAATTCATCTGGAGGAGACATACCTTTTAATACAAACGACCTGTCTTGAGGTTTAATAAATTCAGGAAAAGAATGAGGAATAGTAATTTAGAGGATGTTTATAATAAATCTAACACACAGACATGTGGACAGACATGGACTCATAAGCAGTGGCCTTTTCTTGCAACGACAAGACCCAAAGTTCTTAGTCATCTTATAAGTGTTCTTCAGCCATTCAGCCTGCAGAGGGAAGCTGGGAGTCGTGGTGTTTGTACACCTGGAACCCAGTTAGGATCACTTTCACACCATACCTCTTCTGTTCAATTTTGTGGTTGCAGGATTGTGTTCTAGGTTAGCACACGTGGAATCAATAAAGCTCTGGAAGTTTTGAATAATTGATATTAAGTGTTGACACTAATTTAACCAACTACTTTGATTCTCAGAAGCCAGTGACTTGTTTTGAAAAGCAAATTTTGAATTTTACTTAAGTAGGACAATATGTAAACAGACATATTTCAAAAGAAACTCAAATATTACATTTTTTTGTATTGTAGCCCATGTGTGCAGATGTGGAGCATATTGTCTGACCCCTAGTTTTCAACAAACCTGTTTTTGTATGTCTTGGTGGGATTTAAAGATGCAGTATTATGGAAAGGGATTACATAATCCATATGGATATTTTTAATGTTACAAACCGATGAATTTTGCTGAATTTGTAGAACTACGCTTAAAAACGTATAACTGTTAGATGGGATAGGTAAGGCATCCGGTGGCATATAGCTTGGTTGCAATAATTAAAACAAATCCAAAATGGATTTAAAAAATTTAGAAAAAAAATGTTTTCATGAATAACCTTTCAGGTTGATATGACAAAATGGGAAACCCGTTAATGGCAGCGTGTAGTTCAGTGATCAGAAGGTTGCCAGTTTGAATCGTGGGGTCAGCAGCCTGATGGCACCATTTGGCCCCCATGCAAGGTTCTTAACCCCCAGCTCCAAGGGTGCTGCACTCTGAGCCCCAAGCTTGCTCTGACCTGTCTCTGTGTCTCATGGAGAACAAGATGGGATAGGTGAAAAGGGAATTACCCCACGGGGATTAATAAAGTATCACTCTTCTGTTCTGTAACTTAAAAACATCTTTGGAACTTAATTGATACTTGCAGCTCTGTTTGTTGCATCATTGTTGCTTTCCCAAAATGCCCTTCCAAAAATGGTGGGCTCTGTTTTCCATTCTTCCCAACTAAATATAGTGCTGTTACTGTTAGTTCTGTTTACACAACTCACTTGCTGCTGCCATAGCAACAAATAGGCAAAGGCTTTTCTGAAAAACAAATGGCCATTCTCTCTTCGGTTATATTTCTGGATATGCATTGTTTGAAGAAATTCTTCACAGTTATGTTGCATTCCAAGGTAATTAACCAGCGTGTAGAATTGATAGTCACAATTCTATTACACCATAGCTTTTAAAAGGTAAACATTTCTAAGAAAATGCAAGTCTGATGTTTTGTTCAGAACAGATCAAATAAATTTATTTCATAATGAATGCGGAAAAAGACTAATTCAGACTTCAGTCTTCTAGTACCACTATATTACTAATTTATGAAAGCTAATTGTGTTTCATGCCCTTTGCCTGTAACTTCAGGGATAGGCCATGCTCCCCTTTGACCTTGAATAGGACAAGTGGTTTCAGAAGGATGGATGGATAGGTAATTGTATTATGAATCACAAATATCCATTCATCCATCCGTCCATTTTCTTATCCTATTCAGGGGGTCCAGCTTATCCTGGAGGCTTCATGTGCAAGGCAGGGGTCACAATTAGAAAAACTAATTCAAAATTTGGATGTGACCCAAGGAAAAGTCCTTCTTGTTTTGCATAAATCCTCTTGTTTCTATACAATGCTTGTATTAATACAGATAATAACCAAGAGCCATCTACTTATAGTGTAATTTCTACATTTGTATGTATAAATAAATTAGAACTATTTGTGGGATTAAATATTTGAGTAAAATTGTAACAATTTTATCCTATTTCTCTTCAATTAGGATAGAATTCCGTAGTGAAGTCAACTTCAACAGAACACATTTTATACACCTATTAGACATGTATAGGTGAGAGCAAAGCTTGGGTTCACAGTGCAGTCAGTTGTTTATCTGTTGCAGTTTTTGGGGTTAAGGGCTCAGCAGTGAAATCATTATTCTGTTGGCAACAGGATTTGAACCAATGACGGTCTGGGCATAACCCACACAGCAATCATTTACTTATTTATAAAATCCTGAGTCAAATCAGCATTGATCATTGAGATTCTGCCATGAGAGACAGCATACGCTGGAACACTTACATAGACATACAAACATGACAACACTAAATTTATACAAATAATCAAAAAGCCGAAAAACAATTAATTGTTAGCGCATCGCTTTGTCTTTATTGTTAAGATATTATATGATATGTGCAGTGACCTAGTACATCGAGCCCTTATTACATACATAATTTCTCAGTATGGTTATAGAAATGACTGCCCTGCTTCTTTAAGGGCGTCAGGCTGCCCTTGCGCTAACAGAGCTGGAATCCCCGTACTGCTATGCTGAGGGGAACCAAAATGGTTGAATACTAACTGGCAGGAGCACATTAATCAAACGAAGACGCTGGGGATTAACGTGAACAACTTGCGGCGTATGACATGTTACGCGTAGGGGAGATGAATGATTACGCGCGTTTGGCTTGCTTTATTTTGAAACGCTGGCCAAAGAGTGAAAAGAGGCTAGCAGACGCGGCCCGAAGACAGAACATGGCGGAACACTCATGCAACATAAAATATTAGGTACCAAGCTAAACAGAAATACGGCCGAGCTGCACATTGAACCGCAAGTCGGATGAGTCTGTAAATGAAGATAATGTCGCTGTCACACAGTCTTGGCTGCGCTCGAACGCTTACCGGTTTCGAAGAAATGAGGAACGCAATCGGTTAGCTAGCCGAATAGCTAGCTGGCTGGTGATAAGCAGGGCTGTCCGCAGATCCATTTTCCTACCCTGAGGATTTTCTAAATTTTCGACACTCGTCTCCAGAAGTCTTGTGAGTTGAAATCACTTGATTTTCGTCGAAAAAAAGCTACTATAAGGTGGCACCGTGCGGTTAGTCTGGGAGAAAGGGTCGGAAAGCAAAGCCTTTTTTTGCTCTGAAAAACAATCAGGACAGTGTGCAGGATGACGGACACACGCCGGAGAGTGAAGGTTTACACCCTCAATGAAGACAGACAGTGGGACGATCGGGGTACCGGACACGTCTTGTCCAGCTACGTCGAGAGGTTTAAAGGGATATCTTTGCTGGTACGCGCCGAAAGCGATGGTAAGGATTCATACGGCCGTTGGGGAGAAAATTATCCTGGTTGTGAATCTGACATGAGGGCTGCGTGGTTTGTTAAGCAGGGAGTAAACAAACAAGCGTGCCTCGTGCTGTTTACGTGTGGCGCGTGTCAGTGTTGTTCTTGTTGGGTCACGTGTCCTGCACCGTGCGTTTCACGGCAATTCATTTTTTCCGCTTCTCCGCTGCACCCAAGTCGTGCGCTTGCACCAGTACTTGTTTTGTGAAACATTTTTTTTAAATGACGTTTCTTGTAGAATAGCATTTCATGATTTTCCTCCGGTCATTCACATCAGACTTGCCTTTTCTAGGGCTTTTTAAATCATACGTGTCAAGTACGGGGTCTTGATGCACATAGAGCTCTAAACAAGACACCCTGAATATATACATTGTATAATTTACAACTGATGAGTTAATCAATAAAATCATTTTCGACTTTTCTTTGAAGGTTCTCTCTTGCTGGAATCAAAAATAAACCCAAACACTGCTTACCAGAAACAACAGGTCAGTAATATAGCGCTCATGTTGAAAGTACCTGTTATTTAAAGATTGAACTAACTAATTTTGGGGAGAGATTTCAGCTGTGGTTGTATGCTCAAGTTCTGTTTTTTGAACATGGGTTGACATCGTCCTGTCTTTTGCTCTTCACAGGACACATTAATAGTTTGGTCCGAAGCTGATAACTATGACCTGGCGCTTAGCTTTCAGGAGAAAGCAGGGTGTGATGAAATATGGGAGAAAATATGCCAGGTAAGGCATTTTAAGTCAAGTTATGTGTGGCAAATGCAAACATTTTCATTTGCAGTTTGCAGCATGTGATTACTCCCAGGTATGAATACCTCTTAATTTTAGGCTCATTTGAGCAATTTTACCCAGAACTGAGTCTTAATAAACTGGACTTGGACATTTATATTGTGTGAGATCAGGTCCAGGGGAAGGACCCGTCTGTGGACATCACACAGGACTTGGTGGAGGAATCTGAGGAGGAGCGTTTTGATGACATGTCATCCCCTGGCTTCGAGCTGCCCCCCTGCGAGTTGAACCGGCTGGAGGAGGTAGCGGAGCTGGTGGCCTCTTCGCTGCCGTCACCGCTGCGCCGTGAGAAGCTGGCTCTAGCTGTAGAGAATGAAGGCTACATCAAGAAACTCTTGGAGCTCTTCCATGTCTGTGAAGACCTTGAGAACCATGAGGGGCTGCACCAACTGTTTGAGATCATTAAGGGAATTTTTCTCCTCAACCGGACTGCCCTTTTTGAGGTCATGTTCTCTGATGAATGTATCATGGATGTGATTGGCTGCCTGGAGTTTGACCCCTCCCTGCCCCAGCCCCGGAGACACAGGGAATTCCTAACCAAGACTGCCAAGTTCAAGGAGGTCATCCCCATTTCAGACCCTGAACTCAAGCAGAAAATTCACCAGACGTACCGAGTACAGTACATTCAGGATATGGTCCTGCCCACCCCTTCTGTCTTTGAGGAAAACATGCTCTCCACTCTTCACTCCTTTATTTATTTTAATAAAGTGGAAATTGTCGGAATGCTGCAGGTAAGTGGTCATTTCTCACCTTTGATCGATCTTTCTCCCTTTTAAAATGTGTGTCTATATTCATCATGGTGCTGAGTGTCTGTCCTTTCTTGTTAAAGTGAAATTCAGTCTTTGCTTTTTTGAAAGCTGTAATTCTGTTGTATTAAGTAGGTTTTCTCTTTATCTGTTCTGTTGAACATGCTTAATCCATCTGCTTTTCGCCAATATTTTTATGTTTTTTTTGTCAGTGTTTCATCCGTGTAAAAAGTGGTGAATCTATTAAAATATTTCTGGGGAAATACCTAAGGAAATGGGAAAAACCATAATGTTTCTGAACTCATCAGTTCATAGACCAGTATTCAGTTCTTACTTTGTCTACTTAAGGTTGTTTTAAAATACGTGAATAACTTATTTTATAATATAGCTATTTTTTTAAAGGGAACTGTGTAACATTTCACCCACAGAAAAATATAATTCTCCCAATAGCAGGAGAAAATGTAAGGTGGAATGTTCAGTTGACGAAATGTTTGCCTTAGATGAAAACAAAATACTTTCCTATTAAACACTTTGAAACAAAAAGTGGATATTGAAAGAAGTTGTGAGATTTTCAGGTGACTCATCATGACTAGGAAACGGTTATTAACGCACACATTACACGCACAGCCAGATTGTGTGGTGGTGTCCTGTGAGGTGCCAACATTGTGTCACCTGTCATAGGATTGTTCCCTTTCCTTTGTAGTGGTATGTTTTTAGAAACCCCTGACCTCCTACTTAATTATATTCTGTGTTGTGTTTTGGAAATATATATTTTTTAAATTTGACCTTACTAAATAGTTATGCAATCGTAAGATATGATGATTTAAAAAAATGAATATTATTAGTTATATTTGCATTACTGGTGATTTTATGTAACGTTTGTTTTGTATTGTTTGTAGCACACGTTATGTGTTTTATTTTTAATGACGTGCATTTTGCTTGTGGTCCAAATATGACAATGCACATATTAACAGGAAGGGTTCTTAGCGTATTTGGTATTTGATTTAAAAAGCTATATAATTTTGCTTTAGAACTGACGAAAGTCATCACAATCATATTGAGTTTTCCATTTTTTATTTTTTATTTTTTTTGGGGGGGGGGGATTCAAGATTGCCCATCACCAATGGCTCTTTGCTGCTAGTGAGAAGTGAATCACCATGTCATAGCTTTCCGTAAATGGTTGGCCAGTGTGGATGTGCAGCGTTGTGAGTTGTACAAATTAATGCTGTACAATATTACACCATATAAAATATACAACTTTTTGGCTATTTAAGGCTGTATAACTTTCAGATTACATTCCTACCTGAACAAATATTTGGTTATCCACAAAGGAGATTGAATAAAAATTGCACGGTAGGCTTGGATGTCTTTGCATGTATTTAATATGTTTATTTTCTTTCTTGGAAGAGATCTGATGGTTTTTTGCAAAGCAGGATTTCTCAGTTAGTCGAATTAACTTAAGCTAGAAGTTATGATTGTCCAATAAGAGTTTAGGTGAGGGGCATTCCTATTGGACAATTATAACTTCTAGCTTAACCCAGCTAACTGAGAAATCCTGCTTTGTGGAACACCCCTCTGCTGTTTTGTACCTGTAGCATATACATACTGCTCCAGCAGAGTAGTACCAAGTTGCATTCTAAAAATCTCATAAGTAACATTGCACATGGCAGGTTGTGGTTTGGTTCATTGAGGTGAAAAGCTGTGGAAAGGTAAGTGGTGTTTCTTATGTGATAGACTGACAGGACTGGGTTTCTCGGATCAGCAGAGTGTAGTTGTCGGTAAGCTGGTTCATTAACCTCTGTTAAACTCCTCTTTCATTCCCCACCCCCTCCATGTCGATTAGGACGATGAAAGGTTCCTGACAGACCTCTTTGCACAGCTAACTGACGAAGCAACCGATGATGACAAGAGACACGAACTGGTATGAATTGCGCCTTGAAAGTGGCGGCAGTGCAGTGGCGCTTGTCGTGTTAATTTTGAGCTTACCTTTCTGTGAACGTAGTCCATGGCATCGCAGCCCATCGAGAATAACATTGTGGGGGTTTCTTTTTCTGCAGGTTAACTTTCTTAAGGAATTTTGTGCATTCTCTCAGACGTTACAACCTCAAAGTAGAGATGCCTTCTTCAAAACATTGTCAAACATGGGCATCCTCCCAGCACTGGAGGTCATATTGGTAAGTCAGATGCAGGAAGAGTCTGTTAGACTCCATGTTTCTGTAATGTCCCACAAGCTTTGCTGCAAAGGCTTATAATAAGCTCAGTACCTATTTGTTCTGCTCCAAACCACTGTAGTCATGCGGTTGGTGATGGAGTGTATGATTGTAAGAAGGTCTGCCTCATGGTGTTGGTGGTTGGTAGGGGATGGACGACGGCCTGGTGCGCATTGCCGCCACGGATATCTTCTCCTACCTGGTGGAGTACAACCCTTCCATGGTACGGGAGTTTGTGATGCAGGAATCCCAGCAGAATGACGATGTGAGTGGAGGAAACATCCCATTCAAACGGCAGCTTTCATCCTGGTCTGGGAGATTGACAGATTGATGTATGATAAACTTGGCATCCATTTCCGTGTGGCCTCAGGACATCCTCCTGATCAACCTGATCATTGAGCATATGATCTGTGACACGGACCCTGAGCTAGGTGGCGCCGTGCAGCTGATGGGCCTGCTTCGCACCCTGGTGGACCCAGAGAACATGCTTGCTACAGCCAACGTGAGGACTCTTCCTCTAGACTCTTTCATATGCACTCTAATGTGGTACCCCCCTCTCGTCTGAAAATTACAGCTTTGTAAATGAACCTTTTTTAAAGTTTTGCTTGCGTAGTGGATTAAGTGATTTGAAGTTCTCTTCATTTTCTGACATCTTATAAATGCAGAAAACTGAGAAGACAGAGTTCCTGAGCTTCTTCTATAAGCACTGCATGCATGTGCTCTCCGCCCCGCTGCTGGCCAACACCACAGAAGAGAAGCCCAGCAAAGGTGACCCCCCCCCCCACCACCACCACCACCACCAAACCATCACACTTGCCCTGTGTTTCTGCCTAGTTTAAAGTCTGATCATGTTGCTTGCTTTCCGTGTTTGGGTGTTGAGATGAAGCATTGAAAGGTGTTGGTTGTGGGGTGGTGGTTCTTCAGATAAAGTAAATGTGGTTGATTGACACTCCTATAATGATGAATCAGTGTGTGATCTCAGCGTTTTCCTTCATCCCAGTTACACAATAAAATTATAAGTGCTGAGATTCATCCGCTTTACTAAGGCTGTACAGCAGATGCTTCTACACTTAAGTAAAAGTGAGAGAACATTCTACTAGAAGGCAGTTTATCTGATATGTCTGTGCTCATCACGGGACAGCCGACTCGGCACAAGGAAGCAGTGTGTCCCCTGCCTTTGTGTTCTAACTGACTGTCCCTCCATGTCCAGATGACTTCCAGACGTCACAGCTGCTGGCGCTGATTCTGGAGCTGCTGACGTTCTGTGTGGAGCACCACACCTACCATATCAAGAACTACATCATCAACAAGGACATCCTGCGCAGGGTGCTGGTGCTCATGGCTTCCCAGCATGCCTTCCTTGCTCTCTGTGAGTCAGGAGACCCTTCTGTGTGTCCACTAGTTTGGTGTTTCCCCATCCAGTCCTCTAGGACCCCCCAGACAGTCCACAGTTTTGCTCTGGGGACTAGGAGGGAGTAACAATGTAGACTGTCTGGTAGAGAGCTGGGAGGAGCAAAAAAGTGGACTGGCTGGGGAGTCCCTGAGGACCGGGTTGGAAAACACTGCTTTAGTTCATTGGAGTGTTACAGACCTTCTCTCACCCATGCTGCTTGAAGTCGTCATTCATACTGTGTTGTCTTTGCTGCTGTTCTCTTTCAAACTGCTCTAATGTAACCTTCTGGGCTTGTGACAAGTCTGAGTTAAGTAGTGCTGACATTTAGTGTTGACGGGTCCTTAGTACAGGAACGGCACTCTCTCCTCTACTCTAACAGGTGCACTCAGATTCATGAGGAAAATCGTTGGTCTGAAGGACGAGTTTTACAATCGCTACATCATACGGAACTTTCTGTTTGAGCCGGTGGTGAAGGCCTTCCTGAACAACGGGTTGCGTTACAACCTCATGAACTCCGCCGTCATCGAGATGTTTGAGTTCATTCGGGTGGTACGTGCCCCATTTCCTCTCTGTCCGTGCCCTATGTGGGGAGATGTGCATGACGCATTTGTGATAATTCCCAGTGTTGCTACAGTATAGAGCAGGGATAGACAACCCCGGTGCTGGAGTGCCGGTATCCAGCAGGTATTTCATCCAACCTGGTCTCTGATGAAACACACGATATCTCAGGCAGATAGTGCCTGAATCACAATATGCGTACTTGACCATACTGGTGTTCTCGTGCACCCGTTTTACATCATCTTCCATTGCCGAAGACCAGTTCCAAGTACTAAGATCACAAGAAAAGAGGACCGTAATAATCCATGGATGTTGGTCTTGCCCAGCTGTAAATGTAGTGGTTGCATCCTTGCGAAACAAGAACAATCCCATGGTTAATTGCGTGCTGTTGCGATGGCGGAGGAAGAATGACCATAACTACTATCTTATTCACAGTTACCTTAATCAGAGTGACGTTTCCATCATTTCTGTCCGGATTTTCCCGCGGTTTTTCACTTTTATAGCATTTGTCCAGAGTTGAAATAAATGAAGTATCTGTAAGTGTAAACTTTATTTGTGAAAAAAAGCACAATACCAGGAATAATTAGTCATTTAGACTGGATATTTTGATCATGTGTCATTTATTATATATTATAATAAAAATGATGGCTGGGGTAATCAGCTGGACGTACAGCATAGTGGAACAGCAGGTACACAAGCACACCTGTCTCAGTTCACAGTTGGTACATTCTCTGTCCTTGAGATATTGCGAGATCAATCTTGAAAGGCAAGTATCTTCTTTGCCTTCTTGGTGTTGAGATTCACTTAGTCACTCATCAGGTAGGACAGAAAACCTGCTGGATTTCGGCACTGCAGGATCAGGGTTGTCTACTCCAGGTGTAGGGTGCTACTCAGTCTGAGTAGTCCAAATGCTACTATGCAGGTATGATGCTTAATGACCTTCCTCAAATTGTTCTTATATGGATTTTTTAACTCACTCCTTGGCTTTACCTTTATATTTTAAGACCATTAAAATACATTGGGAGGCTATTTTGCTAAAAATATGTGTGTGTGTGTGTGCGCGCGTGTGTGCACATGCTCGTGCACTCTGGACTGATATCCCATCCCTTCCTCTTGCCCTGTGCTGCCGGGGACGAGCTCCAATCTCCTCTCTGTGCCACTGCTGTAGAGATGGATTGATGGATGTTTTCCTTCATTTGAGGAAATGGGGAAATTGGGGGACAAATGTTGTTTCGTTCCCCCAGGAGGATGTGAAGTCCTTGACGGCCCACATCATAGACCACTACTGGAAATCACTTGAAGATGTGAACTATGTTCAAACGTTTAAAGGACTCAGGCTGAGATACGAGCAGCAGAGGGAACGACAGGACAACCCCAAGCTGGACAGGTGAGGGGAAGTGGGTGCCGTTTATAAGGGTATTCATCTGGATCTGTATATATTTGCAATTTGAAAGCACGACACAGATTTGAGAACTTTAATCAGTTTGTCCGGTTTATATACTGTATTTTCTCGACTTCCTCAAGTATACTAAATACCATCATATAATGTATACTAGGGTGAAATGTCTAGGAGAAATGATACCATCCAAGCCTAGGTAGTGGTGGCCTAATGGTTAGGGAAGCGTACTTGTAACTGAAAGATCGCTGGTTCGAATCCCCGACCAGCAAGGTACCACTGAGGTACCCTGAGCAAGGCTCTGCTCCCTGGGTGCTGAATTAGCTGCCCCCTGCTATGTCACGACTTCAAATATGGGTTAAATACAGAGGACGCATTTCATTGTGCGCTGTGTGCTGTGGTGTGTCAAAACTGATCACCAAATTCTAGTGTCCAATACCTTTTTTCGGAAAAATATTTCTTAGCCGATCATCCTTTACTATCAAGATTCAGAATTATCTGACAGATGTTACTTAGACTTACTAATCCTTTCTAACATTGATTGACGTGGTATTGATTCTATCTCCCCCGTTTCGGTATCCATGTAACCAGCATGCGGTCCATACTTCGGAACCACCGATACCGACGGGACGCCCGCACACTGGAGGATGAGGAGGAGATGTGGTTCAACACAGATGAGGATGACCTGGAGGATGGGGAGGCCATAATGTCTCCTCCCGACAAGACTAAAGCTGAGGAAGATCTCATGGACCCGTTCAGCAAGTTCATGGAGAGGAAAAAATGTGTGTGCATCACATGAGTCAGACCAGTAGTTACCTTGAAACCAAGCGCGTGGTGCTGATGGCACGCAGCGTTCACTTCACACCCCACCGGCATAGTGCCACTGGCTTCCTCCTGCGCTTAGAGAGTGCAGTTCCTCTTAAATTCTGGCAGCATTTTTGGTGTGGTGAGCTGACTCGCTGTAGACCTGCATGCTCAGACCTCCAGCACTGAAACATACACCACAACGGAAACACCTAGTTTAAGTCAGGTCCATGCACGTGACTGTGAACTGCCATTTAGTGGTCAGGCAACATCTACATGTGCACACCGTACGTCAAAGAATATAACTTAATAATACCGGTTCCACTTAAACCATTTTATCAGACAGCTGCTTACACATCAGCAGTTAGAGAGCTCAATTTTTTTTTAACGATTAATTGAGTTATAATTTCTTTTTTGGATGGCTGCTGCCTATTTTTTTTTAATAACAGTATTTTTCCTGCCCGATTTTTAGTTTAAATGAACCAAATGTTCATCCACACACACACGCACACACTTATTATTAGCTAGGTTGGTCCAACAAAAAGTTAATTCCAACAAAGGATATGTGTGAGAGCTGAGAGGTATATTTGTGTCCTCTGTCGTTTACGAGTATTTCTTTTGATTTAGTGAAAGAGTCTGAAGAGAAAGATGTGCTGGGGAAGTCGAGCCTGACTGGACGCCAGAGTCCCAGCTTCAAGCTGTCCTTCTCCAGCTCCACCAAGTCCAGCCTCGCCACTCCATCCTCTAACAGCCACCATCCTGGCTCACCTGGTTCACCTGGGTCTCCAGGTTCGGCGGGGACTCCTGGTTCTGGACCCAAGAGCTCACACCCCGTGGCAGGTGTCACCGCAAAGGTGTCGTGTTCCTTATCATCATAGGACAGTGATGTAGAGTCTAAGTTTTTAAACTGCATGTTTGTGTGTATTTTAGGGTGGTTCTAAACTATGAGTCAGATTTTAAAAGTTAAAGTTTTTCATTCACTCACCCTTTTATCTTGTGATGCGTTGTAAGAAAGTATTACTGGCAGATTTTTTTTCAATATTTTGAGGTTGCTCAACAAGATCAAAGTCTATAATTGTAAATGATCGAAATATACCAAATTTCAGTCAAAATTTGCTGAAAACAAAATGGCTACAGCAACAGCAACAATGGATACATATCTGGCTGCAAAAAAATTAACATTTTTTTCACAAATAAGAAAGAACAAAACGAATAGTGGAGTTTGTAATCAGCGATCAGTAAAGTGACACTTGGTTGAACATTCAAGTTGGCTAACTCTCGGTAATATTTGTTAATCTCTCATGTCATTCATTTTATTGTTAGCAAAAATGTGCTAGACGTTTTTCTTTTACGTTTAGCATCGAGTGCTTTCTACCATGTTTCTTAACATTTGGTCAATTAAACAAAAAATCAAGAATTATAAAATTTGACCAAATGAAACCGCGTGTAAAAATCTGAACACATATGTTTACTATAAAATCCCAAACAAGTGACAAGGTTTAGGAACGATGAAAAGCATTCTTTTTGCATGGCTACTGCCTAAATTCTTTTAATAACATAATTTTTTCTTGCTTATTTTTGATTTAAATGAACCAAATGTTCGACACACACACACAGACTTATTATTCAAGTGCCAACCCAAGAAGCGATACTGGGATGTTTTTAGGCGAAATTAAAAAATCCAAAATCAAAAATGCTGTTAGCAATTGAGAAAACAAAATAGGCATCGAACAATAACAATCAAATGAATCACCGAGAGACCAACAGTTGGATGACTAGGCTTCAGCCGTTCAAGCTGCTTGATCAACCTCTAAAGATGCTTGAAAAATAAAAATTCTAATAGGTTTTCTTATACAAGACAACAAAATTAGGGGGTGGTGAGAGCTAGCATTTTCAAACTTTTGTTTTTAAGGACCACCCTAGTATATATGCATAATAGCATGACTGAATAAATGGATATTTGGATATTTGACAGTATTATTGGCCTTCTAGGGTTTGGTGGGGCTCGTAGATTACCCTGATGATGATGAGGAGGAGGAAGATGATGTAGAAAGGAATCAACCCCTTTCCAAGAAGTCAAAGCTGAGCTCATAGAAGGAGTTGGCCCTCACGCCCCCCCGGGCCCAAAGTTCCACTGGTGGACTCTTCAAACGGCATAGATTAGTCAGAAAATCCTTAAATTAACAGCTAACCTCTTATGTTCCAGTGGATGTTTAGGGGAGGCGTATGAAGAGACAAATCTTTTTAACACACACACACAGTTTTATTATTCAAGTGCCAACCTGAAGAAACAAAAATGGGATGTTTTTTTGGACAAAAGTGAACATTCAGTTACACAAAAATGCTGGGGGCAAATACACACACAGACTCATGTGCAAAAGGTGTGTGAGATTTGGACCATGCTCACTGCCCTCCTCTCAGGGATGGACAATGCTGCAGCCTTTAATGGGTCTGCAAACCCAGAATCACCACTTGGACTTTGACGTCAGTCAGATCAGACTCCATTGTCTGTTTTTTTTTCTTTTTTAAAAGTTTCATTTCTTTCTTGGACCAGACATGGACATTGAGGACGGAGGTGGGCTTCCTTCAGTGGGCATTCTTCCTTTGAAATGCCAGCAATTCCTTCTCTGTTTCTTTTTTTTTTTAAACGAAACACCTGCCTTTAAATGTTCAGGACGCTTTTATGTCGCATTCGAACGGGTTTTTAAAATTCTTTGGGGGGAGCGCAGCTGAAAAATGAGCCTCTGGCTTTATTCTTTTCTCTTTTGCCCTTTGAAACTGCAGATTTTTGAGATGTCACCCTCTTCTTGATTAAAAATATAGTGAAATTTTATCTGTGATCATTATGTCTTTTTATTTTTCTCCCCCCATGAGAGGAGACTTGGATATCGGCGCATATTTGGGACCATTAAGATACCTTTGTAATATAATTTCACTTCTGTGCTGATGGTCAGCATGTTTTGTTTTCTTGTCGCATCATGATGATAGAAGTTGGTGGGTTCAGCAAAACAGAAATGCATACAGTTAGCAATACTATTTTGTGATTAAAAGTTTTATATTGAAATTGTCAAATGTCCGTTACAATAAAACTGCAAAGTAAAACTGTCATGCAGTAATTCCAGAGGGTTTAAACTTCTGTGTTATACAAAGCCCTTCTACCCACCCCACCCCCCCCCCCCCCCCCCCCCGCCCTCCAGCTATGATCCTTGGATATTTTTAAGTCACTATCTCTCTTCATTTACACATAGTTTTACCAGAAAACCAATATGTTGATCAGTGACCTACATAAGAAGCCAGAGAGCAGCCAACTGTTGAAATTATATGCACTGTTATTCATATTATCTAAGAGGAGCATTTAGTCTGTTTTTAATAGGCTGTTATGCACAGGTTTCTTAAAGCCCAAATATTGTGTCCAGTAATGAATATTGATGGGATTTAGAGGCCAGATATTACCTGCTGATCAATTATTTAAAATTTTAATTATTATAGAAGCCCTTCATACTGAAATACATCATGCATTTTTTTCCAACAAAATGCACCAAGCTGGTGAAACATACATAATCTGTTTGGTGTAATTACCAATGTCAAGAAATACATTTCACGTGAATGTTTACCAAAAATTTTTTAAGTGGCTATATTTATATTTCTAATACTTCAATATATCTGGACTGGACGTGTTATACTCATGTACAGTAGTAATGTGTCCTGAATTTAATAAATTCACTATGAAAAACAACGTCTGATTAATTGAAAATGCTTAAAAATGCTTAATTTCTTTCTGGAGCCCTGACAAAGGTTTCTTTAAATTGAACAAATAACGGTATCACCTTTACCTAAACATGTAGCGTGGTGCACAATACATGCACAGGTAGTGCTTGTATTTTTGTTTCATTTTCGTTGTGCGTTCATGGCAGTTATTTGCCAACCAGTCGGACGAACTATTGAGCAAATTGGGGATAAATTAGCGTTAGTGAATGGGAATAACAAAGAGATATGTGGATAACAGTCAATGTCTGCATATGTATCTCCCCAAAGTTGATCCTTGATGCCTTGTGCAAATAGACACCGTTTAACTTCGCAGCGTTCAGAAACAGCAGGGGGAGCTTTGGAGCGCTTTCACCGTTCTACAAGCCTACCTTGGACCCCTTTCTGATGGTGTCCTAATGATGGCTCTGTGGTTACGTCATTTAAAAGAAACGGGGTAACACGCTGGATAAACTAGAGCCCCGCCCTTTGTGCTGATTGGCTGCTCTGAATGTCCGGTAGCATGCAGGTTAGAGGTTGTGTGAAAAGAAGCGCGAGGTATTTCACTTTGGGTGGTGATGGGTTTTTGTCGGTTATGTTTGACCTATTTTTTTTTAGTTTTATTTATTTAATGTATAGAGTACTTTTAAAAGTGCATCGTAAAATTGTTTTAAGACTTTAAGTTGTGTGAGACAAAACATTCATGCAATCCTCTTATAAAACTAAGTTAAATTACTTTGCAATTTAATCTTGTTATTACCCTATACATGCAATAAAACGCTGGACGTGTTTTGCAGCGAAGCGTTTTAACCTGCGGTTTACCTTTGATGCTTTGCTGACTGAAGCGATAAACTAGGGGGAGAGGATTATAATCGTTTTGAAGTTTACTCAGAAAGCAGTTTCTGGAAAACTTCTCAAAAAAAGACAGTCAGTCTTTAATGGTATGGAATAAAAGGCCGACGATCTCCCGTAACAACTTGAAGAAACTAACAAACAAACCAGATTTTGTCATCGTTTGAACAGAATAGCTGGTCTGCGATGCCTATTGTTCTGCCCTGGAGCGACCATGCAGCCTTAGCTGCCTGCTCCTTTTCTTAAAACGCAGCCGGGACCCCGTCCCTGCGGAGGTTCCTCTGTTTTGTGTTGATTGTTAATTCTATGAAAATGGACCTTACCGTTTCGGAGCTGATGACAAATTTCTTGGATTCCCCTCTGGTGGTCTGGGTAAGTAGACTACAGCAGCACAGTTAGCGCTAGTTATTTCTGTTATGTCACCTGCAGTGGGGAAATGCTTGATATTGATACCAGTGGATATACTGTTACCATACTGTTCGTCTGTTTTTATTTATTTATTATGATGTTTTATTTCTTTGAAACTTCCCCGCGACGTTGTTTCTGTTAGCATCATTTTTGCAGCTGAGGCACTTTTAAATCTGCAAAATGAAAGTATCGATTTGGCAAAGTCTGCCTAACTCCTAATCCGATTTGTATTCTAGTAACAGAACGCTTTAAAATGAATACCCTGCGTCAAATAATGTAGTTTATCAACAGAAGATGTACTCTATCGTACGTTTTGTTTTTATTATTATACGATGTAAACAGTTAGATGCATATACTAAAAACCAAAACCACTTTCAATTTAACGGCCTATATCAGACAGTGAATTTCAATGTCAGTGTATGGGGCTGACAAATAGCAAGGGTTTCTATCAGGACCGACAGTACTCGGAATAAGAAATGATCATATGATTTAAGAGCCATTCATTAGCATGGGGATGGAAAGATGACGATGAAAAGCACACGTGCCGAGTGGCATGCAGTCAAAATCAAATCAAGTTTTGTCATGTACAAAGCATTGCTCGGTTGCCTAACTCTAATACTGCTAACAGGAGTCATTAAGTATAAAGGAAAGAAAAAATAAAACCAAGATCTTAAATGGATTAAAATAATAATCCAACCAGGTAAACCTCCCCCCGATGGCGGGGCTGAGCATCGCCCTGCTCCATCTTTAGGTTCTCGGCGGCGATACCTGCGGACTGAGCTGCTGAAAGGAGCACACGGTGGAGCAGGAAGAGCGCTTTCAGTCTGATAACTGTGCAGAATTACATCTGCCTGCAGCTGCGGGTGTTTTTTGGACTTTCCAGCGAAGGTCGGCTCTTGTTTAAAGAAAAATACAGCCGCGCCGCCCTGCTAATAAAACCTGGAATAGACGGCTGTTCTCCATATAGACCTTTTTTCCATGATGGGCTTCATAAAATACAAGACATCGACTTGTGCACTATTATATTCATTTTTATCACTCTATAAAGTCACTATCATTTTTAGAAAATCCTGAATAAACCTATAGAAAAGGGAGCTGAAGGAAGCTGATTTTTTTTGTGCGAATATTTTTTGTTTTGTTTTTTTGAGTGAAACAATTTGCGCTGATGTCGGAGGAATTGGGAAAACCCACTGGAAGCAAAAGTAAACAGAATGAAAAATGCCAGGAAGGCAACATGGAGCCATAAATTATAAAGTGCTGAGATGGTTTTGAGATGCTCAGGCGCATGCTTGTCCTCTTGTGGTCCAGCCACTTATGTGGACTCTGGGCACTTGAATCCACTAATGAAGCGCAAGGCCACCCCTAGATCTTTAGTGATTACCTTTCAGTTAGTGGCAGGCGGCTGGGCCTCCATTGAGACGCTCTAGCCGAACACTCTGGCTGTGCGTCAGCACTGTTGGTGTGTTGCTATGCTGGCTGTGCCTGGACGCAGAGGAATGTTGGCATGTTGTGAGCAGCTCCGGGCTGATTGTCTAACCCCCTTTCCAAGCAAGAAATCTGATACCCCCCCCCATCAAAGCTGTAATTCCAAAAAAGGGAATATCTGTGATTATATATACGTTTGCTGGCCCTGATATCTTTGTGGAACTGTGTTATTTTTTGCAATGCACAGTTTTCAGTCATGTAATGACTTAAGGAGGTTCTAAGGGGTGTTTTTTGTGACAAAGCCTGAACTTTATTAAAATAACTTGTCCATAATGAGTTGTATGACAAGTCATACTTTCTTTTTTAAGATAATTATAGGACTTTGGGTATGGCTTGAAGACACATTAGTTTGTTTATGTAATCACCCCCCCCCCCCACGTTAAACTGTCTGATCTCACTTCATCTCCTTAGGTCAAAACGTTTGGACCTCTTACCAGCAACTCCGAAGATAACCTCTCCTTGTTCATGGAACTGGTGGATGGGGTTTTCCTGCATAAGATCATGACTCACATGTAAGTTCCCACCAGCTAATATCAGACCAACACATGTGACTAAATTTTGATTAGTGGAACCTCTGGAGGGGGCAAAACAGCTCAAGTGGCGTCGTATTTTGTGTGAACGTAGTACATAATGCAAGATGTGAAATCCCACCATTGTTCGATGCCAGAGACAAAACCACACAACTTATAAGCATATGGCAACGTCAGGTGTGAAGTTTTTATTGGAAGTGCCTGGGCATAAAGAACCGGTAAAAGTCATCCAACTTAGTGTTACTTTTATGTTTGTAATATTAATCCTTCAGTACTCTTGGTATGTCCAAAATCACTGTGTGATCAGTATATGCTGTCTGTTGTGTGAATTGGTCTGTGTTGAGGTGGCTCAGTGTGATTGGTTGGAGTCAGGAATAGAGGTAACATTCTAGCAGCTTCTGCGTTATGTTGTTTCTTGCTGATGCTACTTCATTACTTCCTGCTTCTCTACTCCTGGTGTGGTCATGTGCCTCTTCACAGAGGGGATTTTATGGTTGGTCATTGTTCTTCTTGTATGTAGGAGTGAGTGTTTTCCAGGTTTCTATGTTTTATTATCATTGAAGGTGCAAGGTGCTTAATAGGTTTAATACTCTAGCAAAATTTGGATGTTCCTGCAGTGGTCTGGTGTGGTGAGCCTGAGGTGACCTGATGCAGAATCTCCTCGGACATGCAGGCTGTGCTTTATGTAACAGAAAAGGGGAAATGGAGCTGCCGCTGATGGCAGCTTCGTGCTCAAATGGCCCTGAGTGATTAATAAGCTGTGCTAAGCAAACGGTACCACATTCCGGGGGAGATGGCCTGGGACTACACCCTGCTGACAGAGAGGGTGGCGTTGGCCGCGGAGAAGACCACTTTGGGTGTCTGAGGTCGTTTCATGATGTACATTGGTCTTCATCACCATCTGCTGAGATGGAATCTCAAAGCTGGGAACCTGGATTTGACCTGTGGTACTTTGCTTGAGTGAGTGACACGTTACTACTTTGGAAGCGAAGAAAACAGGGCATCTTCACACACCCTTTTACAGTGTTTTCCCTTCCATTATATTAGGGGCACCCACCAGCGGACAGAGAGAGAGCGCGTGGGGGAAAATATGTCGCATCAACCACCTGAAAAGCAGACAAAAATATCTGCGTTTTTTTAAATGTATTTGCAGGTCAAGACAAACATCCGCAATAGGCTGCAAGGAAACCGTCTTGTAGCCTGCATGCAGATATCAAATGGGCCAGACAATTCTGACTTCCCATATCAAGAGGCTCTAGAAATGATCTTCCAGAAGTCCTGAAAGATACACTGCAGTGACAAACGCTGCACACTTTGTGGATAATTGTCATAGAAAGAAATGTTCTGATGTTTAGTTCAGTTGTTATATTGACTGTTGTCGTTAAAAGAAACACATGAACACCATGAATCCTGTCGGTGTTCGTCTGCCCCCAAGCTGTAAACCTAGGGGAAACACTGCTTTCCTATCCCTTCTCCAGGCCCTGATGGTCCAGTCACCCTCTCTTTGTGCCAAGTGTTGTGCATGAACCACTGGCTGCAGAGTCCAGTCCTTCATCTTCTTAGTCATTCACCTGTGACTGAAGGGGTTTTCTGCTTCCCAGGTTTCTGTTAATATATATTTTCTGAATCTAGTCATAACGTGACACCTGGAAGAGCTACGTGGTTTGGAAGTCCAAAGTTTTTTCCTGACAAGTAATGCGTTCCTCCAGAGTGAACCTCTGAATCTGGAAAACTCTAGAAATAAATATTCCACCCTTGTGTGTGTGTTTTTTCCCTGTTCTTCAGCGATCCGAGCCCCACAAACCAGAGGGTGAACAAGCATGTCAACAACGATGTCAACCTGCGAGTGCAGAACCTCAATGTTGTTGTCAGGCACATCAAGACCTACTACCAGGTAGGCCCTCCTAACCTCTTCCTGTCTGCTGACGCCCAGAATAGTCTGCGGCACAAAGCTGTGTATTACCAAAGGAGTATATTACAAGAAGATGACCTTGTTTGACATTTAGATTTTGTGGTTGTGTGTAAGTGGACATTTGCACAAAGGTTGGCACAGAGAAACAGTAGTTCTGGTATAAATTGAATGTGCTGTTGCTTTCATACAGTGGTACAGTTGTTCTATAAATGGACAAGCATTCGGAATCATTCAGTGCTCCTGATGTTTCAGAGCTATAGACAGCAGCTGTGCAGTGAACAGCGTCAGTTCTGGAGGGACCCCAAGAAGGGGTTAACTTCTCTTTGGAATTGCACAATAACCGAGTGCCGATCTTTCTCTGGTTTCACTGCCCCTGGGTTGTTTGGGTCTCTGCTCGGTCTTCTGTTCTCATCCTTGTAGTGGTTCCCTCTAGGTGAGGCAGGAATGCACTTATTTGGAATGTAAAGCAGCGGAGGGCTTGACTGGGAGCCCATGGTTTGGTTTCGGGAGAGTCATCATTGCTGAACTACTGTGTGTTTAATGAAAGTGTTCAGCTAATGTGGGGCTCTTTGTGTTTTGGAACTTCTGGGAGTGATAGTGGTGCAGCTGTGCAGGGAATATGAACTCCCTCCATGTTTGCCAACAGCTCCCTTTGGCTCTTAGCTGTGTGCATGGAATCCTTCCAGGTCAAAGGTCACAGGTTCTGGGTAGTGTTCATGCATGCTCCTCACTGTCTGCCTTGATTTCGCCATGTGGACGGCGTCTTTTGTAGTTTGCTTCGTTGGATGATGAGCACAAATCTTGAGCGTTTCATCGCTGATTTAAGTAATGTCATTCATGTCATAAGGCAAAGCGTCTGATTTCAAAGATTGTTACTCATTTCATCAACTTGGGGCCATGATCAATAGCATTCCAGCCACTCTGCAGAGACTGACAGGGTATGGAGGATGGAGACGGGTGGTGGTGTTGTGGTCCACAGCCCCAGTAAAAGATCTTGCTGAATCTGTTTTTATCCTTCAAATTAAAAGTCTTTCAGTAGATATCGTCATTATCCCAGTGTCATCACTACTGCATAGGTGCTTGTTGACTTATATTGCAGATATTCAGGATTGACTGTATTAGTGCTTTTTTTGGTGTTTAGGCAAGTTGTCGCAAATGGTAATATTTTTTTTTTCTTTGACAGAAAGCAATATAGTTGTGCAAGAGTAATACCTCTCTATCTTTAAGAAAATAATCACTGTTGACCCTGTTATTCGATGTACTGTGACAGTACAGGATCTGGGGTGTTTGGGGTCAGTGTGTATCTGATTTGAAACAGATATGCTTTTTTGCAGCTGTAAATCAATCCTTGGGCCCCTATGCCCCCTGGATATAGCACTTGGCTAGCCGGTGGAGCGGAGGTTGTAATCTGATAAACGGTGCGGTCTGGTCCACAGCAGCACGCTGGAGGGCTTCCAGTGGCAATCTGAGGCTCATTCAGCAGGGACAGACTGGTGGGGTGGGGGGGGGCTAGCTGTCTGTGGCAAAGAACACATGGCAGAAGGCAGGGGAACTTCCTGGGTGAGATGCCAGTGCATTGCAGGGCACTCACACGCACACTCACATCACTGAACCGCATATCCTTAAACTGAAAGTCTGGAGGAAAGTGTGAGAACATGTGGCCTCCACACGCACAGCAGGGCCTGGATAGAAGTGCCAGTCTTGGAGGTATGAGGTGACAGTGCAGCCCACTGGGCCACTGACAGACTGGGGTTACTATCATCTGTAGCATGTGCTTAATTCTCCATGTAGACGTGTAGACTGTCATGAGAGCCTAAATAGCTACTTCGTTGTATTTTAAAATACCCTGGTTCTCACTTTCACTTTAACGCAAGATAGGCCTGCATAGACTCTTCTCTTTGGTTTTCATCGCCAGCTGAAGGTGGCTATGAACCTGGATAACATGGTATCTGGGTAATGGTTGTGGAGGACGTGGTGTTGTGCAGCCAGCAATTGAGTTATCGTTCACATGGGAAGTTGGGTGCAGGGTAACCATCTTCAGAGAGCTGTACGCTGCCTGAGCATGAGGCAGGTGGAAATGGCCCAGATGTAGGTAGGGCTAAATGACTGAGTGCTATTCTCAGTGTCGAGGGTGTGAGGAGGATGAAAGGTCAACGGGTGCTGCACTGGTAAGGTGTACATGCGTTCTTGTGCGTAAATACCATGGCTCTGTGTTCTTGTTCACCAACACGCCTCTTCCTCACTGGTTCCACTGGTTCAGTGAAGCAGGTACCACGTCATCCTCTCGGACCTTCATGTCCCTTCACGGCTTTGATGCTAGTGGTCTGAAGCAGCCCAAGTTCTCCGTGTTTGGCTCAGTTTTTAGTCTGGTCCTTGTTGCCCATCCCAAGAGTGTGTGTGTGTGTGTGTGTGTGTGTGTGTGTGTTTCTAATTTCCCTCCATTTCGATGAATGGGTTAACCCTCCCTTACTTACGCAAACTTCTACAGAATGATCTTTCAGTACCAAAGTCTTTCTCTAAGCTTGAGCCTCGCATTTGGCTCCTTATATTCACAGTGTGATGTGAGGCCTGAGTCCTGGTGTCCGTTTCAGGGTTGGTGCTGCAGCTGCTGGGGGGGGGGGGTGTTTGACTCGTTTCCTCCTGAGAGGTTAATCTGGGTCTCGCCCCCGTGCCACAGCGAGCAGCTGTCTGCCACCCCCCGCCCCCTCCGCCGTGACTCTGTATCATTCACCTTCCGAAGCATGTCGTTCAACTTGGCCCTGTGCTTCTAGTGCATGTACCTTTGCTCTCGAGGTCAGCTAACCTCATTCTGAGCGAGAGTAGAAACCAGTCATGGTTTTGTCGCCTGTCTGGTGCCTGTCTCTGGATAAGACGATCTTTCCTTTCCGCCAGCGCATGTTTCGGGGGGCTTGTCCGTGCCTTTTGGTTGCATCTTGCTGCGCGTTGCAATGCCATCCCCTCCTTCTTCATGCCGTTGGGCACTCGCCTGCGCATTCCTAAGACGCGCCATGCGCTGAGAGGAAATGCACTGGTGCTGGTTGGCGGTTTCCGGTTGGCCGTTTCACCACAGAGATGCTATGATGTAGCTGTACCTGATGACACTTATCATGATTGAGGAATGTTTGTTTCCTTTTAAATTATCGTATTTTCTCTGAATGTTATCTAATTGGTCTTAAACACTGTTTAAGCTCTTTATCGGGGCTCAGGTCACTCATTTGTTTGTACCTGGTAATGATGCTTATGGCTTTTTATAACCATATCTAAAGAGCAGATGCATAATTCTATCGTGTGTGTGTGTGTGTGTGTGTGTGTGTGTGTGCCTCCAGAATGCAGCGTGAGCCGGCATCTAGCTCACGGCACACTGCTGGGGAGGGGGCTTCTGACCCCTGCATCATTGTTTCAACAACTGCCGTACCAGGACCCCGTCGTTCTGGTGGGTAAAAGGCTGGAGTCGCACTCCCCTCGGCAGGCCTGCAGTCTGGCCCGCATCCCACTCAGCAGGCCGCCATGAACATATCATCTTTGTAAATTTGCTGGTTTGGGGCCAGTTGAGTATAAATTGAGTATGAAGATCACGGTTCTGGTGTAAGAATTACCTTTACAGACCCTTTAAAGTCCTTGATATAGATAAAGCCGAGACAACAGAGGCCAGTTAAGCAAAACGGGTCAAATGTGGTTTCTCGAGCCGCACTGTTCAGTCTGTCATGGTGCAGTTTATTATAATAATGTGGTAATACTACAAATAGCTTCCATGTGCTGTGTGGCTGCAGGCTCCTTCTGGTTACTCTAGATGGGTGTGTTTTGGTGAGTAAGTAACCGTATGTGTTCCTGGGCCTTTGTGCTGCTGTGTTTGCATACAGTTTCCATCACTACTGCTCTAATTCACAGCGCCTGTTTGTTTGCCGGCCTCCCTCTCAAAGGACCGGTTCCCCAGGCGTTTTCCTGTCTTCCACTTTCCCGCTCTGCCATCCCCTGTCCCGGGAGTCTGGGCAGCACTGTGTGCCCGCAAACTGTGGCTTCCTGCTCAGAAAATGCCACACTGTGTCTTTTGCTTCTGGATCAGGCTGCGGAGAGCGTGTGACCCCCCATGCATACTTCCCGCTGGCGCACCAGCAGAACTTTGCTCCGAGTCTTATTGGCTCATTTACCCCCAGCTGTCGCCATGGTAACCAGGCCGGCGTCGGTCAGTCTTCCCGGGAGTAAATGGGCCCCGGGTCCACCAGCGTCACCGATCCGCTCGGCATGCGGGTGGCATTTTCTGGGGGCCGGCCCGCTTCCTGGGCTGCCTTTGTGCAATGTGGAGATGGCCCCTTTGCCCTCGCTGTTCTTCCTTTGTTGGGGGGCTGTTTTATTTATGATTCCAGTGGGCAAGCAGCCCATGACCATCCAGCAGAAGCATTATGCTGTACGCAAAGTGATCTGAAACATTTGAAAACGGGGCAGGACTTACGGGATTCAAATAATGACAGGCCCCCCTTTTCGTGTGGGGGCACGAATGCTGGCGTTCATAGAGCTGTAGATCATCCCCGTGTCTCCTCGTCACCCCCCATGAGGCCCCCACTGCATTTGGCCCCTTGCAGCTGAATAGTCACTGGCAGTGTTTTACTGGGGCATCATAGCCCCATTTGTTCTGTGCCTAGAAGGGTGAGGGTTTCCTCCCGGTGTTTTTTTTTTCTGGCTTATTGTAACCTTACTGATTGCTCACTAAATATGGGGAGAGGGCCATTCCCCCTGCCCTCCCCCCGTCTTGAGCTTCTGGGTATCAGTTTAACTGCCTGCCAATCATGACTGTCACGTTGAGTTAAACTGCAGCAAGCGTCTGCTTTAAATTCAACAGAAGTGCGAGTATCATCTGCAGATCGACAGGAAGGCTCCTTTTTTCCGGGCCTGTTTTCGGCCGCGTCAGGTATGATTCATAGCCAGAACAGATTTCTTGGTGTCTCTGTGACAAACAGGAAGCCGATTAGCACCGTGTGGCCATGTGTTCCTGCGAAGGGATGGCTTTTACTGAAGTGCCCCTACTCATGCTTTGGGCGCTGTCATTAGATCATAGATCCCCCCCCCCCCAGTGCATGGTGTAATGTATGTTAGGAGATATGGTATAGTCCTGTTAATTTTGCTTCCTGTAATAATTTGCATCACTGCATGGCATCCATATTTCACGCCTGCCTGACCTGCTTAACCTCATGCCCGTTGTTTCGGTTGTATGCCTGGAATAACAAATGTGATTGGACAGAAACCCCATGGGGGGGGGGGGGGGGGTCGGCTAGCGGTCACTCTGCTCACTCGTGCGTCAGGGGAGTGCGGGGAGCAGCAAGACGCCGTGTGGGAATTCAGAAACTTTACAGTGATGTTTGCAGCACGAATCTCCCAGCAGGGTAATAGTACTAGCAGGTAAACATGCAGTGGGCAGTGAGGCTGTAATCACGATCAGTGCAGAGGTGCAGAAAGACATACCAGTCACATCCTGGGGCTGGGGAGACAGTTTGCACTCAACCTTTCAATCGCACAGAACTGTGCTGGTCGGCCATGTGATCGACTTACTCTTCCACTGTTTCGTTAACGCTGAGTTCCTTAACTGTCCAGTTCTTACAGTTAGCATTGCTGGTTAAATAAATAAAGCACATCCCTCCAGGTGTTTTTCGGTCCCCTTACTCAACTGTAGTGTGAATAATCAACCCGTGTGCCCCCCCCCCCCCCCCCCCCAGCCAACCCTGTGATGGAACGTTCCACACATACTCCTAAAACTGTTCTGTGTTTCCTGTTTAATCCTGTAGGTCCCTCTCATTTGCTGCCTCCCTTGGTTTTTGTCCCTCATGTACCTGTGACTGGCATTATCATGAATCCTTAGCTGTCCACCTTACTATCAGTTTTATACCCTTTCATTTTCCAAGAGGACTCACCGAAATTGCGACGGCCATCTTAAGTAGGTCAAACCACGACGAGCCTGAGTAACTAAACATTAAGGCCTGTGGCCTGTTCATGTAGCGTATGATTAATCCATTAGTGTCTATAGTCTTAAATTTTTCCAATGGCTCGTCATGTGTAGGTTTTGGCAACCAAGTTGATAAAGTTCTTTTTGTCCAGGATGGCTGTGTTCTGGTCTGTCTAGCTCCTGTGGTCTGTATTCTCTGTTATTTATAATGACACCCAGGGTGCACGGTTCTCAGAAGGCCTGTGACATGCCTACTCCAGTCTTTCAACCCTCCCCTTTTAAAACGGCCATTTAGAATTTAGGTCTAAGTCTGTGCGTCTAGTGTTTCAGCTGTTATCCAATTTAAATGCGTTTCTGAAACGAACAGGACTGCAGCTTTTGGAAACTGGGAGCTGTTTCTTTTACTGGGTTACACCAAGCAGCCCATTATTTTTGAATGAAGTTTTAATTTGCCATTTGTACACGTATGAGTTCAGGCACATTGGAATGTGTCTTTTCATTTCCCAACTTGCTCTCCTTTGAGATGCATACAGGTGAGAGTGACAGGGTTTGAGCGCAGCATCAGCCGGCATGCAGAGTCCCTGGAGCAATCGGGGGTTATTGATCCAACAACAGCGCCAGGATTCAACCCGATAACCTTCCAATCTCAGGCCGCGCGTCATAAGCCGCACACTGTCCTCCTCTCCAGCAACGGCCCTGATATCACGCTACTGTCCCTCGCTTGAGGATTCCCAAGGGGATCGCACGCTGCAGATGTCCATCTGTGCTTACCAAAGGTTCAAATGAATTGGTGGATAGGGGTCATTTTGGCTCAACTGAACAAATAGTCTACGCTTGACCATCTCAGAATTGAACCATTTTGTGGCATTTTGTTTGCCCCTGAGGCTACATGGAAAATCCAAATTTTCTCTGACGTAGCTCATATACTTAAGGGTTTACACTGGCTTGAAATTTTAATGAGATTTTCCATTGGATACATATTTGGAATTAGGACAAAGATTTGTATAGCCTTCTTTTTCTGGTGCCTAGGTGTTACCGTCGCAAAGATGCAGGCATCTGGAAATGGCCGACTAAGCATTTTTGCGAACAAATGGAAACTCTCATTCAGTTTTAAGCCAGTGAAAATCCTAAACTATAAAAACTTGGATTTTTCACATTAACCCAGGGACAAACAAAATGCCTCAAAATGATTTACATCTGAGATGGTCGCGCGTGGGCGAATGACCCATGCGTAACCTGAGCTGGAAGTGTGTGGAGGTCACCGTTTGCATCCTGGCCCAAAGGAAGTTTCGTTGGTGGTGGTGTTGGGGGGGGTGTGTTTGGAGGTTGGGCTGCAGATATGAGACAGAATGTGTGTGCATTCCTGCCAGACGATACATTCCTTACATGTTCCTCACCATCTGCCTCCCTTTGTCTTCCAGGGGAGCTTGCCCCACCCCCTCCCCAGCCTCTCAGTGGGCTAGTCAAATCATTTTGGACCACAGGCTGCAGAGGAGGATGGGATTGTGGGTGCTACTGTGGAGAGGAGGGGGGAGGGGGTGCTTTGTTCTGTTGCTTTGTCATACAGCTGTCAAGTGAGCCCCCCCCCCCACGGGCTTTCTGTAGTGATGCTTGGGTGTGTCCACCTTTTTAGGGATTAGCAGGCTCGATTAATCCCCCCACTACATTAAGCTGTTTGTTGGGGATTGGGGGGGGGGGACAGTGGGTTGACTCATCTAGCAGATGGCTGGTGCGTGCACACGTGTGTTTGTTTGTGTCTGTGTTGTGGACTCCCCAATACTTTTCTTATGGTTTTAATGTACTGCTCTAATTATTTTCATGGTTGAATTGGGTTTGGGCAGATTCCAGACTATCTGGGGAGACAGGATGGTTGATGCAGTCCAAAAATAACATCATTTAACTTTCCTGCTTGACATGTCAGCTTTTAAAGAAGCATTTGTTTGTTTTTGTAAGAAGCCATTAACATGGTCTTTGTTATGGCAGTTATTTCTTGGAAGTTGTGCAATGATGTAATTGTTGTGTGGGGACTGAATGTTATAGCAAGTTTCTGTTTACGTGAGTTTGAGGTACCTTGAACTCTTGAATAGCCTGGATCAGGAGGCTACATGAAGTGCTGTGTGTGTGCGAGAGGCAAGGCGGGTCCCATAGGGCAGTGAACACCCGCATTGTAGGTGCCACAGGACATTTCTTACACCCCCAATGCAAGATAAGAAAGCTTTACTATTGTTACTGCACAAATATAATGTACAATGAGATGTTTGGAGCAAGCCTGTAGATGTCAAGGTGAGGACAAAATAGGCCCTGTGGGTTTTCATTGATCCCCGAAAAGTCAGTCCTCCACTCGTACCAGTTCTCTGCCGATGCTGTAGCCCAGTCTCTTCTGTTTCAGGAGTGTCTTCAGCAGCTGATTGTCATGAACCTGCCCAACGTGCTGGCCATCGGCAAGGACCCCCTGTCAGGTAGGCAGCTTGTCCTCACCTGCAGGAGGCACACTGACCTTGGTACCAGAATTCCTGTAGGTTCTGCGCTGGAGCTATAAGGCTTGACTTGTTGAAACGGGTCCGTCTACTGAGCAGACCGAAAGGTCAGAAGAACATGGGCCTGTGTCTGTTTATACCGTCACTGGTGCATTTGAAGTGTGGTGCCTCCAAGCCCCCAGTAGTACTTCAGCATAAATCTTCAAGCACAGGTGTGTTTGGTTGTTTAAGGCTAGGGGGCGCTTGGGGGAATTTTAAGCAGCGATATGTTTGAGATGTTTTGGGGAGGGAGTAGTGACCACCGAAACAAAGTGAGAGCAGGCACATGAAGTCCCATAGTACAGCCATCTTTCATGACATTGGGAATGTGGAAACGCAGGAAAGCAGCATCAACCGGCAATGCTAACTCTCTGCTGTCTGGTTCGTCAGGATGGTAGAGACCTCAGATTCAAGGATCTCTCTCAGATTCAAGGATCTCTCTCAGATTCAAGGATCTCTTACAGTCCCATTGTGCACCTTGTATTACTTCATATCTACATAAATACACATTGCACTATGTATATAAACCCTTGTGTCCAGCCCCCTGTTTTCTGTCCTGTGTTTTGCATATAGACATGTTTTGCATGTGACAGTCCTCACTATTTCTCACCACTGTATACCTGCATACGGACAACAAACCCTATTTGACTCAATTTGTATTTCCTGGTATGGATCTGCTCCTTACTTAGAACATGAGGCAAAAGTAAAATTGCCTGTAGGCAGAAATCGCCGCAATGGATCAGCCTAAGAGAGAGAGATGCTAGTGTAGTGTTCAAGTCACCAAAAGTCATGGTTGTAATTTAACACTTGGACCAAGCTGTTCAACCAAATGATTTGAAGTAATTCTCCTCTGATGTCCTTCGACAGCTCAATTAGTCACTAAGTGTTACGATTATTGGTCTCTCTGTGAAATCCAATATGTATTTGCATCTTACTTATTTTGTTGGATGACGTTTCATTTTTGCTCTGGCTGTTAGTTTTGCCAGTCGGGGACGAGCTTTTGTGTGATTCACCCTGCCTGTGTCCCCCTGTTGTTGGTTTTCTGGATGATTTGAGACTGGAAGTGGGCACTGACCAGTTTTTACAATGGCACTCAAACAATAGCAGTCTAACAATGGCTGGGGGAGGGTCTTTGTGTGCAGGCAGCTCTCAGCTCTTGACATAACTGGCATCCCAGACAAAGCAGCAGTTGGAATGGCTTGTCTGTGGCATCCAGTGAAAAGCAGACCGGTCTTTGTAATTACACTTGGGACACATTCGTCTGTGGTACCAGTCAATAAGCATAGTTGTGGGATGTGGCGTCCTTCACAGAAGCGGGTGGGGAGACAGCCAGCCTTGCGAAACTGGGGGGAACGGACTTGGCTGAGCCGTCTCCGTCCCGCAGGCTGCCAAAGATGGAGACGATAAAAGCTCCTCTTTGTGGCGCTGCTGGTTGGCTGGCTCCGCAACGCTCCGCTCTGTGGGACAGGGGTCTAGGGACCCTGATGCCCTTCTGATGGGGGATTAGTGTTCTGGGCGACTCCCCGATTTTTATCCAATAACATTGTTGCACGGTTGATTTAATCAGTGAGCAGACAGGTGATGATAGGATTATGCTAACAGTTCTGAAGAACCTGCATGCCCCCCTCTACGATTCATCTATCTGTCCAAAATGTGGGCACTGGGCCCAGATATTACACATTTCAGCCATTTATTTGCAGTTTCCCAATCACTCTCCTTTTAAATGGTGGTTTCTGTGGTCTTGTATCACACAGAGAAGGCCATGGAGGAGATGAAGAGGCTTCTGCTCCTTATTCTGGGCTGTGCTGTGCAGGTACTTGGACCTTCTCACTAATTACTCAGAGATTCCAGCAGATGACATTTTCTGGAATGAAATGGTGCTTCCAGATGCAGCTGGATAAAAGTGTGAGCTAAACAGCCAAAAGTGTAAAAATCTAATGTTGTGAAATTTCTAGTCACCATTTAATTGATGGGGCACAAATACTTAATAGTTAATTACTGAATTACTACTGAAGTACAAATTATGTACAAATACAGCAGCTACTTGACATTAAAGATGCTTAACGATTTATTAATGATGAACAAACATGACAACAGTATTTCACTTCTTATTCATTATTTGTTTCTTCAGTTATTCCAACAGTAGTTCACAAAGGTTTGCTGATTTAAGAGATACAATAGCGAATATAGTAGATGCTTGAAATAATAGATATTGCGATTCCTTTGTAGTGAACGAACATGAGAAGTATGTAAATTAGGCTGATTTTATGCATAAGTAAGAACGGTACATTATTGTTTGTGCCTCCTCGAGTAAAGTGTTTCCGAATTTCCTCCTCCTAAGTTGCGTTATTGACTGAGATGTTTTTCTGTTCATCCTCACGCATTCAGTTCATATCCAGGCTTCCTGGCATCACGGATTTCCTTTAGCTGCGCCTTGAATGGACGAGTTTTTCCAGTTCTCAGGGACGCGTAAAACCTATAAAATTTGGTGTGAGAGCAGGACTCTTGTGGTTTAGCCTCCAGGGCACAAACGGATCGTTGAATTCTTGTGGTGATGCAAACAAGTGGCGGTTCCCACACCATCATCTCCATAACGACTGTCATGGCTTTCGGAGCTTCACACCGAGCCTCAACCCCCACCCCCTTGACCTGCATTCATCACTCTGCACTCCTGCTAACTTGTAGTTTTATTTATATATTTTTTTTTATTTCATCATATGCTCCAATCTCACAACAAAGTGTGAACGGAAGGAAGAGTTCATTGAGAAGATCAAGCTTCTGGACATTGAGACGCAGGCAGCCATTGTCTCACACATTCAAGAGGTATATGGGTGTTGGACGGACTGCTCTGTCTGTTAATTATCCATATTTGCTAATGGGCTCTGGTCAGCGAATATCTGAGATTAGGCCTCAGTCCCATCTCATGCCATCTGTCCCCAGGTGACACACAACCAGGAGAACGTCTTGGATCTCCAGTGGCTCGAGCTGGCCGAGCTGCCGCCCGAGGAACTGGACTCGCTGTCGCGGATCATGGCCTTTCACCTGCGCAAGCTCATCGACGAGCGGGACAGCTCTGCAGAGGTACCCGGGGGGGCAGTGCAGTGCATCCTACAGCCAATGAGGTTGGCTGAGGGGGTCGGGTTAAGGAAAACCACATTTATTTAAGAGACACTTGTGTTCATCGTAACATATTAATGCAGAGCTTAGGGTCAGAAGGGAGCCGAGGGGTCAGTCAGCATCCCTGAAGGGAATGGCACTTACTATTATTCTTAGGGTCCAATCCCACTATGTTCTTGCCAAAAACCCAACTCGCTGAGCCACACACTACTAATGTGGATATTTGCTGAGCTGGATTAGGCATATGGGCATTTGGGCATGTGTCAGGGGGAGCACTATGTCCTTGGGGGGCACCAAGCAGAACAACGCCACCCCCTTCCCCCCTTAAGCCTGCATTTCTGAATTTTTGTGAGCCATCAATCAACTTCTTTCTGACATGACGTTGTGTGGCGTACATTAATGTGTTGCTAGCTTGGACAATCGGAGAATGCAATGTTGGCTGTTTTATGGGATAAGGGGCCGCACAGGTGTAAAGCCACAAGTGGTCATTTGCAAAAAAGTGACATGGATTTACAAATGGCAGTTATTCTAATGCAGGGGCTGTATTTGTATATTCAGACATTGCGTGACTGGTTTGACGAGACGTAAATATTCTCTCGATGTCAGGGGTGTTATGCATTCGTATCGACATGATCTTCAGCAAAAGGCATTTTGCTGATGAATCTGCTGATAATGCAGTAATATTGAGTGGCAGGCTGCAGCTCCAAGTTGAGATGTTAATGTCATCGTCGATCAGCTTCTCTCCTGCCTTAGTGCATGGACAAATGTATGCAGAGACATACACGGTCTTTATTCCGTTTTATTTGACTCATCTGATATTATGGTTTGTATAAAGGTTGATGTTCTTACCGCCACATACCTTGAAGACCTAGATAAGCTTCTGATGGCTGAGCTAAATCCGTTCCAGTGTAGTGCAAAGGACAAAAAGTCACTGACGCAGCAGCTAGAGACTGTTGCAGAACGGACTTCAGACAGCATTCCCTGACGTTTATGTTGCGTTCAGATTGTTCTTAAAATTTCCAATAACTAACCCTGAAGGAGAGATGTCTTTTTCTCCCTTAAAGAGGCAGAAGTGAGCTGAAGACGGCAACGACTCAAAGACTGGTCGCTGAGTCAGTGCTAGTTTGGGTTTTGAGGACATTATACACCAGTTTTCTGCCACAAAATCAAAGAAAAACACTTTCAGAATGCCTACAAATTGGGCGGTGCTGTTTCTTTTCATTTGGCTCAAAGTCATGCCTGTTATCTACCAACTGATGATGGAGGTATTAGACATTGATTAGTTGACTGGGATCAAGGAGAGGTTTAGTGTCTCGCTGAAGGACTCATGAGTGGAGAGTGTCTGGATGCGAACCTGCAGCTCTGGTTCAGTCAGACACTCTTTCTGAAAGGAAGGCTGACACCCAGTGACTGAAGTGAAGCTGGTAAAAGTTACTCTGATAACCTCTGTTGCCCCTCTGGGCACTAGTCAGATATTCCTACATCAGCTTCAGGTTTTTTTTTCCATGTTTTCTGCACATGCTCAGGTGATTGTGGAGCTGATTCAGGAGCGGGACTACCTGCTGTTACAGCAGCCCTCCAGCCCCCCTCCAGTGACGCGTGCGCCAGCGTGTCCCCCCCTGGAGGGCCCCGTCACGCTTCTCTGCCGGGAGGACCGGCAGCACCTGGCCGTGGAGCTAGCAGACTGCAAGGCCAGACTACGGCGTTGGCGCCAGGAGCTGTGAGTGACTGAGCCTGAGTGTCCCTGGGGACAGGATGTCTGCACCCTGGCAGGAAGTGTGCTTGTCTTTCTGGTTAGGGCCTCACCAGGAGATGCGCTCACTCCGCCCAGAGCACATTGTCTTCCTGTTCCCCTCTTTTGTCGCTTCTTGCGATATGCTAACTCTGGCAAGATCGTGTCCTGCACACACTACATCTGTGTGGTCTGCGCCGGGGCTTGGGGGGGATACTACCATCATCAGCCGCACATTCACCTGTGCTGCCACCGGTTCTGTTTTCCTGTTGCTCTCTGTGGCCAAACTGAAACATTTCATGTCTGTGTACAGTGGTGCCTGCGGTCCACGAACATTGCGGTCTACGAACAATTTGGGTCACGACCAAAAATTTCATGGAGAAAATGCATTGGTTCGCGCACAAAATTTGGTTGACGAACAGATTCCTCGAGCAGATTCCTTTTTTTATACTAGTGTAGCACCGGCGAGATGCATGTCCCAGCATGCAGTTGTAAATAGAAGGACCACGACAGGCAACCAATGAGCACCGAACCCAAATACAGACAGGAAACACGAGGCTGTCAGACGCCGAACTGCAAGATGCACACGGTGGAAGATTGACACATGCTAAATACACATGAGGATCGGACCGGGTACACACAAGACATGGGTAAACACATGTGTGACAATAGGGGAATGCAACCATTAACATTAACAACAATATGAACAACACAAGGGGTTTAATGACTGTTAAAGAGCGTGATTTCCTCGGCAAGCAAGTCTCCATGTCTCTCTCTGCTCCCGCGATGCCTCAGTCCACCCGTCGTCATACTATATTGTGCTTTTCTTTTGAAGTTTTTACTATAAAAATCTGAAAATTAATTAACAAAAAATATTATTTGGTAGGCTTCTGAACGAATTAATCGAATTTCAATGCTTTCTTATGGGAGAAATTGCCTTGGTTCGCATAGAAATTGGTTCACGACCACTTTCCTGGAACGGATTGTGTTCCTGAACCGCAGGCACCACTGTATTTATGCCTAGCTTCCACCAACACGAAGCCGGTACTGGTTCTTACTTGGTGTCTTTTGAGAACCCGCCGACATTTCCACCAGTAACAGAAACTGAGAGTAAAGTAAAGGTTCACATGGATTTATTTTGATCCATTTCAGTTTTTATAAGCTGCCGAACCAAAAACAAGTTTTCTGAGTATAACTCACTGTGCTCTGTCTCTATTGCCCGTATCCACTTTTGCCTACTTAAAGGCTCCCCCATCTGTGTGACTGACTTTATTCCCGTTCATTGTTTAACCGCTGTCCTTTTAAGGATGGTGTAATGACAGTCTGCTAAAACTTGAATTTTACCATCTGCCTCATGATCTTTTCGCCACTTGATCGCCAGAGTATTTAATTTATTCAGCCTGCAAAGTTTATTATTGATTTGCTGGCCAGATTTAATAATAAATCTTTCATTTTTCACAGAATCATAAATGACGTAACGTTATTCCGCTAATAAGCTGGCAAGTTGTTTCAAGTGATATTAGACTAAACTGTGTCGGTTATGGATTGAATTTGTCAGGTATGCGGAAGGTTTGGACTCGGTAGTCCGTCCACTTTTGGTACCGGCTTTTCTGTGGTGCTGTGCTAGAGCCCAGGGCCGGTTTTTTGTTTAGTTACGCACGTTTCCACTACAAGTTCCAGTTTGGGAAGAGTGCGGTTCGGGCTCTGGCACTGAATCAGTGGAAACGAGGCATTTATTCATCCCGGGGTGAAATTCTTGTACATACAGCAGGGTGTAAATATAGTGCAAACAAATTTAAAATGCACAAATATCCTGTAAAATAGAATATTGGAATATCAATGAACTAAATAGTTCAAGATATTAATAAATTTGTGGTATGTGCAGTTAAAGAACAGAGAGCATCGAACTTTTACTACATGTAGACAGGATGATTTTCTGGCGTGTTGTGCCACTTCCCACCCCCAGCCATGTCAGCAGGAGGCGCTGTGGTGTCCTATGGCAGCAGGCAGGAAGGGGGTGTGCAATGTTTTTTGACCCTAGTGCCACAGTGCTACCTTAGAGATGAATGGCAGGAGAGGGTCGTGTTTGTGGGGTGGCCCACTGCGTTAAGCCAGGACTGGACTTTCTCTGGCATTAGATTTATGCAAATGAGAGGCTGTATGTTTATCCGGGATGCCGCCGGGTCTCTCCCTGTCCTGAAGAGGTGTGATATCTCTGCCACAGTGAGGAAAAGACTGAGCAGCTGGTCGACGCCAAGAACGAGGTGGAGAGGCTGGAAGCTGAGATGAAGGGGCTGAAGCAGGAGGTAAGTCTAGCAAGAAGTCCAGACTCCACAGTCCAAGCTGGGTACGTCCATGCCGACTCCTGAAACACACGGGGAGCATGAATCGCTGTCCCAATCTCCCGCCCTCCACCTCCCCCCCCAGAGTATGCAGCTGTTGGCGGAGGCGCGGGCGGCGCGGGCGTACCGGGACGAGCTGGATGCCCTACGGGAGCGCGCAGGCCGCGGGGACCGACTGGAGGCGGAGCTGGCACGCTGCAAGGAGAGGCTGAACGACGTGCACTTCTACAGGGCCCGCGTGGAGGTGGGCGCAGCGGGCCGGGAGGCGGGGTTACGGCAACCGCTCGGGCAGCCAGGAGTGATGCTACAGGAGGGATGTTTTAAGGTCGTGCTCAGCGCTGGTGGGGGCAGGTTTTGAGCAGTTTTAAGCCCCCTATTGAGCTAATAATCATGTAAATCGAGACATAGTGGCCAGAAATGCTGTTTGTGCTTTAAATAGGCCTGACCCGCTTGGGCTCAGTTAAAAAACCAAGGGTTGGTACTGGCCTTGCCAAATCCCTGCTCGCAGCCTACATGCGGTGCTCTTAACTAGGAATTAAGTTTTCAATTTAATCTTAAGCTCAATACAAAGGACCAGAAGGGACAGTATTTCATGACGGGGGCCTCTTGCTGGACACCTGAGAGTCCAAAGGCTACTCAAGATGCTATTAGCCATCAGCTCTTAGCCATTTTACATTTTATGTATTTAGCGGACATTTTTATCCCAAGCACTGTATAGCCAGCACGGTTCAGCCAGTCCCTGGATCAGTCGGGGGTTAAGGGCTTCGCTCAGTAGCCCAGTGGTGAAATCGCTCTGCCAGCTGCGGGATGTTTGCTATGCTGGCAAAGCAGTGCTGCCTGTTATTTATTGCGCTTAGCGCGTATCGCTGGGGGCTTTAAACGGAGCAGCCTGCCATGGTGCTGACAGCATGAGCCTCCTGCAGGAGCTGCGGGGAGACAACGCGACCCTGCTGGAGACCAAGGCCTTGCTGGAGGAGCAGCTGATGGTGGCACGGAGCCGCTGCGACCGACTACACGAGCTGGAGAAGGAGAACCTGCAGCTGCGCTCCAAGCTGCACGACATGGACATGGTGAGGGGTGGGGGGGGGGCATCGGTCACAATCCGGGCGCCTTGGACGCTTCTTATGGCTTCTGAGCTTCTCCCCCTGCTGCACCACCGCCGACCCTTCTCTGTTCCCAGGACAGAGACATGGATAAGAAGCGCATTGAGGAGCTGGTGGAGGAGAACATGCTGCTGGAGATCTCGCAGAAGCGGAGCATGAATGAGTCTGCCCACCTGGGCTGGGAGCTGGAGCAGCAGATGAAGAACAGCGACAGCAGTCAAGGTGAGCCCTGATTGGCCGAGACTCTGTGACCGACACACAATGCAGTTACATTTTCATTCAGCACACACTTTAGTCCAAAGTGATCTACAAGTGAGGGATATGACACATAAACAACATACAGCTGTCAAGGACTCGACCAGTGAATGTCTACACTTATACCTGGGCAGTATTGGAGCAAGAGTTGCACAACATTTTCCACACAAAGCAAGAACTTAATAAAACTTCTGCATGAGCAGAAAATGCAACATAACCATTAATCAGGGTTGGCTGCTGTATGTGGCCACTGGAAACTTCTTGAAATTGCCGACGTATTTCCATCATAACCAGCTCTTGTTTTGGCACCTCGCTGGTCATCATAGGCATTTTCCGGGTGTTGAGTCTAACATCACCAGCAATAATTTCGCTCATGGTGGAAAAATGTTTGAGGAAATGGGGAAACTGGTTGTGAGGAATGTGACCTCCCTCTGGGGTGAGGGTCTGTTTCCACGCCTGTCGGGGTTTCAGCTCGTTTTCTCCTGAAGTGGCCCAGGGTTTCATCAGCTGTCTAAGCAAGACCTGGAGTGTTAAGCAGAGAGACGGAAACTGGCACAAAGCAGGAATGACCTGCTGTTATCGCTCCACAGGAGTGTTTTACACAAAACGCCCAAGTGGTGATGAGTGAGCAGCCAGTATGGGTTCAGAGACTAAGCGCAGACTGGTACTGATATTCAACGCCGCCTTTCCGCCGGCAGCATGCAAGTCTTTCGTGCTGGAGCTGAACGAGTCTGCATCCAGCCAGCTGCTGAAGCTGGAGAAGGAGAACCAGGGCCTGCAGGGCACCATCCAGGAGCTGCGGGAAGCTGCCCTAAGCATGCAGGAGAGCCAGCTGAGGGCCTTGGAGCTGGAGAAGGAGAACCAGGGCCTCGGGAAAAAGGTACTGGGGTGGGAGGTCTTGTAAACAAAAGCAGGCTCCACGTTTCAATAGCGATAGCAGCTACCTTGCCAGTAGATAAGCCTAATTTGGTGGGGGGGGGATATCTGCCATGTGAACCTGCCACTGAGTGACCGCGTGAGCTGTGTTTGTGTCCTCGAAGCTGGAGAGGCTGCAGACGCTCCTGGAGCAGGAGAAACAGACCAGCCAGGACATGGGGAGTCTAGGGGAGGAGCTCTTGAAAGGGAAGAGGAAGCTGGAGCGTCTGCTGGAGGCGGTACAGACGGAGAAGTGCCGGCAGGTATGGCCGACGGGGGTCTGCAAAGGGCAGCGCTGACTTCCCGCCGGTCTGCTTCACACGGGTCACTCAAGCATCCGGCATCAGCTGGGCACAGAACCCGCGAGTGTTTGTCTTTAGCCGATGAATGTGATTGTGACATCTTCATGCCTGCCTCCCAGATCTCCGACTTGACGATGGAGAAGGAGCGCCTGGCCCAGACGGTGGCCTCCTTGAGGCAGAGGGCGCAGGTGGAGGGTGAGGCGCGAGTGCGGGAGGTGGAAGAGGAGAACCGTGCCCTGCACCAGAGCATCTCCACCACCAGCGCCCAACTGACCCAGCTAGAGGTAGAGCAGGATCGGCTGCGGGAGCGAGCACAGCGAGCCGAGCAACTGGAGGAGGAGGTGGCCCGTCTGGTGCGCAGCTGCGACCAGCTGCAAAAGCAGAGCGCCGCCCTACAGGCCGCCCGTGAACATGCAGAAGCACTGGAGCGGAATAACTCTGCCCTGGAACAGGACAACAGACGGTTGAAGAAGCTGGAGGACGCGGCCCAGAACACTGTTCTGCAGCTGGAGACCCTAGAAGAGGAGAACACTGCGCTGCGGCAGCAGGTGGAGGCCCTTAGGCCAGTGGCCGCTAAGCTCCCGCAGCTGCAGCGGGAGAACACCGAGCTGGAGCGTGAACGTGCGGAGCTAGCCCACTCCGTAGAGGAGCTGCGGGGCTTGGGAAAAAAGGCAGAGCGCCTAGAGCTGAGCTACCAGGACCTGGACTCCGAAAATCAGCGTCTGCGCCAGTCGCTGGAGGAGAGTGGGGAGAGGGTCCGGGGGCTGGAGCGGGAACTGCATGACTTCGAGCAGGATAGCCAGCAGCTGAGGAGGGAGCTGGAGGAGCGGCGGGCAGCAGGGAGGCGCCTGGAGATCCTGGAGCAGGAGGGGCAGGTGCTCGAGCAAGAGCTGGGCCAGGCCGTCAAGGAGAGGAGGCAGCTGGAGAAGGAGGCGCGGCGGCTGCGGCAGCAGCTGGAGGTGAAGGAGACTGCACTGGAGGAGGGCATGCTAAGGACGGCCTGCCTGGAGAAAGAGGGACGCCTCCGAGAGAAGGAGCTGAACTACCTGAGGGAAACGTCGGCCAAGGTTAAGGAGCTGGAGAGCGAGAACAAGGAGCTGCAGAAGCAGGCCACCATCGACAGGAGGACGCTCGCCACCCTCAGAGAGGTACAGCGTGCAGTGGGATCTATACCAAAATTTTGACTTGAGGCTTTAATAGCTTTAATATTATCGGTGAAATGTAAGCTAATTATGCCATGGTGCAGTGGGTAGTGCTGTCGCCTCACACCTCTGGGACCAGGGTTCATGTTCTCCCCGTGTTATGGGGAGAGGGAAGCGTAAGCAGGTGGGCTGAATCAGTGCTGCTTGTGTCGTAGGACCTTGTGAATGAGAAGTTGAAGGGGCAGCAGCAATGGAATGAGCTGGAGAAACTCAGCCAGGAGCTGGAGAAGATCGGGCTGAACCGAGAGAGGCTGCTGCAGGAGGAGCACAGCTGCGAGGACATGTAAGCAGGAGCGCCCCTGGAGGCCATAGACGGAACTGCAGCTTTCAGTTAATACTGACCATTATAGGATCAGATATCAGATAACCCTGCATCTGAGATCATTTTCAGAATTGAAAATCAAAGTTATAAAATTATGGTTGAATTATTAAAACTGATATTTTAAGTGTGTGTAACAAAATTGATAATTTTGCTGATCGTATTTTTAGTAAGAAAGTTTTGTAGGTTGCGTACATGCAATGCTGTGAATATTTCCTCCACGTGACCTCATCCACTGTGAATGGTCATTAGCACGAGCAAAACATATTATCAGCACTAATCAGTCACTGTCGCACTAACGGTGTCCTGCCTTCAGTAGCCAAAATGATACATCAGGCGGATCTCAAACAGCCAATAATAATACAGTATACTGGCGGCCAGCTGCAGTAAACGGAACACAGTGATTGCTAAACTAGCCCTTTCCTGCGCAGGCCCTGTGGAGTACCATGATTCAATTGGACTTAATTTGAGCAACAATACAGGTCGATTCTGTTCTCTTAAGGCCTTGTACAGTGTAGTTTTAACGAATCCCTCATGCTTTCGAGGATGTTTGATTTATAGCATCTTCTGCTGTTTTTGTTGATGTGGCCACTCCTGTTCATGTTTCTGGAACATGGCGATTCGGTCTGTGGGTTCTACGGATTAAATGCAGAGGACACATTTCATCGTTGTGCAGTGGCGTGTCAACAATGACTAGTCACTTAACCTTTCGGTTAACGGATTTTTCAGAATGCTTCATGACTGCGCTCTGAGCTCCAGGGACCATCTGTCTCTCAGTTAAATAGTATCACTTCCTCTTTCCAAGTGGCGATCATGGTGAATTTTTGTAGCTCTCTGCTGCAGACACCCATCTTGGAGTTTCACCCCCCAGCCACAATTTGTCTGTGGGGTTTTCCGACATGTGTACGAGGTCCACCAAAGACCTGAGTAAAAACCCCCAACTAGGGAAGAGAATCTGACAAATCAGTGTAGAAAACATTAGATCATTCTGAGTGCGTATAAAGTCAGCTTTTCCCAGTAGCTTAAAATAGCTGGTCTTGTCTAATATGGACCGCAGCTTTATTACCTCAGATTAACTCTTGAAAGACACTGTCATGTACTGTGAAAGTTTGTCTGAATATAATACACACAACATTGTACATGATACCCTGTACCCAGGGTTTCCTCAGGCTGAAATTTGAGCAGTGAACTCAAGGATTGTGTCATGCAGCTGCTGTAGAATCACTAATGCAGGCTTTTTTCAGAAAGGAAGTCCTCCGTAACCCTGAGCCCTACAGTCTCTCTCGTGATGTACGGCAAATTACGCCAGAAAAGAAGGTTGTACTGTAGGTCTCGACGCCACTGTTAAGACTGCAGGAGCTGATCTATTCTCTCGCTGGGTGTGAATCGGTCTGTACAGAGAGGCTTTTGAACGTCATTTTAATATGTTCATTGTTTACTGGGATTTTTTAGTAAATATAAGATCCTGGAAACCAAGATTGATTCGACGCTGAAGATGACGATGGAGATCCGTCAGGAGAAGATCCAGGGCCTGGAGTCAAGGCTGCAGGAATCTACTAACTTAAACCTGCAGCTGCGCACGGAGCTGGCCACTGTAAGCACTCCCTCTGGCCTCCTACCTGGGCCAGCAGATGTGGCCGGTGCTCTCCTCCCGCCCGCGCCCTGACAGACCCCCAAGACCACGGGGCACATGGCTTCATACCCAGAGGTCACTGCTGGGGAATTCCACAGAGCTTACGATGAGCTGGTACCCCCACAGGTGAAGAGGAGCCTGGAGGCCCAGAAGCAGAGGCAGGAGGAGGCCCACCTGTATACCACCTCGCCCAAGGCCCCAGGGCCCAGGAACCTCTGGGATAGCAAAGAGAAGTGGGAGACTGAGGAGAGGGAGGCGACAGCAGAGCTGCTCAAGCTGAAAGACCGGCTCATCGATGTAGAGAAAAATGTGAGACTGGGGAAGGGTGAGGGGGCAATGGGGGTTGGGTTAAGGTTAGATGCTCCAGGGGGCTGGACTGTGGCCTAGGTCCACCTGTCTGGTCATGACTCTAAGGCAGCAGTTACTAATCTGATCCTTGAGGAAGCCCAGACAGTATATATTTTTGCTCCACATTTTTTGGGAGCAAAAATGTGGTCTTTCTGGCATGGAGCTTGGAGGGAGCAGCAACATGGACCAACTGTGGATCCCTGAGGACCAGATTGAGAAACACTGCTCTAAGGGCCCTGGGAGGGAAAAGCAGACATATATTTCAGATCAGTACAGGAGTGCAGGGATCGGGGACCTACAGCGGCTTGTTTTCCGTTTCATTTGAGCTGGTGGTAATGCTGATATCTTTCTGGGTATGAGTGCAGGTGGAATGAAGAGGTTTAAGAACACAGCTATAAAACTAAGCTGCATCCACAGTTTATGAATAGTTCTGGAGACTGAGGGCAAAATATGTTAGATACTTTCCAGTCATTGTAGCTTCAGTTTTTAACCTTACGACTTGCAGATGCAGATATGGAATGTTAACAGCAATGTTTATAAGAGTTGACAGGCAGCCATTTCGTAAATCGGAGTCTTTGAGCAGTTGCAGTTATCTGACACTGCTCCAGAAAGATCTACGGTCATCTGCAGCAAGTCCTGGCTTTGGCTTTTCTCGTAACCTGTGGTTTCCTGCAGAACGCTGCTCTGGAGACTGAAAAGCAGTTGCAGAGGGAGCAGCTGAAGCAGCTGGATGTGCAGAACACGCAGCTGAGTGCGCAGATCCTGGCTCTGCAGAGGCAAACAGCCGCCCTGCAGGAACACAACACTGCACTTCACATGCAAATGGCCAAGCTGCAGGTCAGGCCCATGCCAGGCTGGATCAGAACCTCCAAAATGAGCCTTGTTTAATCTGCTCTGCTGTTTTGCTCCTAGGACAACACAGCTTGTCCTCTTACTTCGTGACTGTCAGCTATAGCTTGTCGCCCCCTACAGGTGGAGAGCTCCACGTTGGGCTCCCAGAGTGCCTCTCTGCTGGCCCAGAACACGGCACTGCAGGGTCAGATGCAGGCTTTGGAGACCCAGGCGGAGAAACTGAGACAACAAGGCGAAGAAGAGCGGGCAGGCCGTGAGGCGGCTTTGCACGAGCACGAGCGTCTCCTGGAGCTGCATGATCGGCAGGCAGCCGAGTATGAGCAGCTCATCGGGCAGCACACGTGCCTGAAGGGCACTCACCGTGCCCTCGAACAGGAGCACCGCCTGCTGGAGAGCAAGTGCGTGCACATGCCGGCCATGTAGCGAAGGATCAGGCGTGGATAACATCATCCCAGATGAAGGGCACCTACGGGTTCTGCTGTCGTATTTGGTGATATTAGATTGGTTGATGGTTGTTTGGTTAGTCTGGTTGGTTAGGTTACTTGGTTTTAGTTGGTTGTCTGGTTGGTTGTTTCTGGTGGTTGGTTTGATTTGGTTACTTGGTTTTGGTTAGGTTACTCGATTTTCGTTGGTTTGTTGTGGGTGGTTGGTTGTTTGATTTGGTTTGATTGGGTTAGTTGGTTGGGTTACTTTGGTTTAGTTTCAATTAGTCTGTTGATTGGTTAATTGATCAGTTGGTTAGGTTGTTGGTTTGGTTTGATTAGTTGGTTAGTTACTTGATTTGGTTGGGAATGTTGATTGGTTGGTTAACTTTAATATGTCATTTTTGGTTTTCATTTGCCTTTCTCCGATGACTCTCTTGGTTATAGCAGTAAATGTCCAAAAACACACCCGCATGCAGGGATAAAGAGGTTATGATCAGGGTTACGATCAAAGGTGTACTTCTGACAAATTAAATGTGAAGGAAGTTTACTGGGTTATTTCTATTTTCACCAAGCATTGGCTGTCAAAGATCTGACTTGCTAGTGTGGCTTGTGCGTTACAGGGAGGGGGGGGGGGGGCTGGGGTGCTATAGCAGCAGGTCACCCAGGCTCAGTGTCTGTACTGGGCCGTCTAATATGAAGCTGTAAGCCCCATTGGGAGCCTTGAGCCCTTGTGTGTCTGGATTCTGCACGTGTGAGCCAGACGCTCGGGTGGCGTCCGCGTGTGGAGCGGCTGGGTGAAGCTGCGGCAGAGCTTGTGGGGCATCAACCAGACAATTTCTAACAGAAAATGCGTAAGAACCTCCCCCCTCCATTGTCTCGCTGCCTCTTCCTGCTCGGTCTCGTTAACTGAGGTTCAAAGTGACGATGCTGTTTGAATAATTAAAGGGTCTGTCTCCATGGTCTCCATGGCCCAATTTAAGGATCCCCAGAGATGATCTGTGAGTCCATGCACCTGCTCCATATCACAGCACCCATCCCTGTACCCCCACCCCCCCAGACATCCGCATGCTTTGAGGTGTGGCTCCTCTTTCATTCGTTAATAATTAAGGGCTCAGTGTTTATGGTCTGTTGGAGATGACCCCTCCCACCAAGCTGATCGTCCATGGGGACACTCTGGAATATTCAATGAATTTGAATCCATTTTATTTTTTAATTTCTTTATCGTGTGGCTCTCCAGTGTTTCTCTTTCGAGGTGCAGATGAGTGGCTGAATGACATCACCCCCTGCACCCCCCTCCCCCCCCCCGTGACTTTTGACTCCTTTGGCCCGATCTCCAGGTATAGAGAGCTGCAGACACAGCGGGGGGCCATGGAGGAGCTGGAGGCCGCCCTGCTGCAGGAGCGGGAGAGCCTGGGGGAGGAGATTCGCAAGAATGCACTGGTCCAAGGGGACAACCAGAACCTGAGAGTGGAGGTGGAGCGGTGAGCAGGCAGCAGTACAGCTGGCATCATCCCCAAATCTCTGCAAAATATGTCTCATATTAAGGCGCTGGGGGGCAGTAATGACTGATAACCGATATTGCCGATGTGATCTCTTTCAAAACTTACTTTAGTTACTTCAACAAACATCTGCATAAACAGCAGCAAGAAATTCTAAGATTTCTAGCGGCCAGTGAGTGATTTCCATTCAGGCTTCATTCAATTTTTACTGAGACAATAGTTCCCTCTACTGGCTATAGGTGGTATTTGCATCGCATGGTAAGGAGTTCGAATCAGTTTTATTGGCCAAGTAAGATTTGCTTCGGTTAGTTGGTTGGGTTACTTTGGTTTAGTTTCAATTAGTCTGTTGATTGAACCACACAGAAAAGACAATGAACTGTAAGGTCAGCATATAGCAATGTAGTGTGTGATTCCTGAAAGATTGCACAGCAAATAGTGTGTAACGATGAAAAGTTCTAGTCGGGATAATATTTTTATGGAAAATTAAAAAATGGACTGGCCTTCATACAGCATCTCTGCTAACAGAACACAAGCAAGAGTTATGCACTCATTATGTCTTCACCCATGTGACTTGGGCAGTGGGCTTTGATTGGTTACTTATTCGCTCTGTGCTGGGAGGCTGTGTACAGGACTGGCTGCCGTTTTATTTAATATATAATGTGCTGAATAGTTTGTTTTATGATAGGGAAATATGAAACTGAAAGACCAGTGTTCTGAAATCGTCACCCTTTCATTCTACTCCGCCATGCCTCTTTTTAAGCATAAAAGGTTCCTTTACTTCAGGGGTGTCAAACTCAATCGCACAGGGGGCCAAAATTCAAAGCACACTTTAGGTCGCGGGCCGAACAGGATCAACATTTATTGAACAGACTAAAACTAAACGTTTCTTTGAACATAAATATGAATCAGAACAGACTGGGTACAATATTATTACAAAATAAACAAACTTAAAGCAACTTAAAATATTTTGCTCTCCATAAAAATATCTCCTGTCAAAATGATCAAAATTCAAAATATGAATATGCTGCAAAAAAACCTGAAAATAAAAATAAAAAAACTGTGCTTTTAAGTGAAAGTTAAAATAATAACAAATCAAAACATTCCATTTTCTTTGCTCTTGTGCCATTCTGTCAGAGCTGAATGCTTGGCATCTTTTCTTGGCAACAAGTTTATTTATGTTTAGAGTAAGGTTCTGTGTTGTAGAGATTCTCTCTCAGCCACATTAGCTCCACAAATAAGAGACGCTGGTTAACCGGCAATGTCAGTAAACATATACTCAGCCTCCCAACAGTTTTGAAAGGCTGTTTTCAGAGCTCTTTTCTCTTGGCCATACTTAGGTGCTAGCTTTGACTTGAAATTAAGGTTTTATACATCAACAGAAGCTTGATTGATATGCGGGTAGCCTATAGTCCGCTAAGCTTTTGCACTGCATTATGGGATTTGGAGTTTGTGTATTATCAGCACTTCATATCGCCGGGCCATTAAAAAAAATGTCAGCCGGATATAATTGTATGCTGGGCCGATTGTGGCCCGTGGGCCTTGAGTTTCACGCATGTGCTTTAGGTCACATGGCCCTCTGTCTGACCATCTCCCTGCTGCCCCCTACAGGCTGACACAGACACACTCCCACCTGCGGCAGGAGTATGATATCTTGCAGCAGCACTTAAAGGAGCTCAAGACATCCATGAAAGAGACACAGCTGGAGCTGAACAGCTGGCGGACACGATATGACCAGCTGAAGGAGCAGCACCAAGGCCTGGACATCTCCTTCACCAAGCTGGAGAACCAGTGTGAGGTGCGGCTCTATGCTGGTGCTATGTGGTGTAATGTAGTTAAGAGCTGGGCGATATCATATCGATGTTGTATCGCACATGCACAATAATCACCAGGCTTTCAGATGACGGATGAAACATTTGGTCATTTGTTAAGGTTAAGTTGATTAGTAGTACAGCAAAAATATTGATGCATTGTATGATGCCAAAAAGTCAGCAAATCAGTATAAAGTAAGCATATCCTCATGTTTAATAAATGTGTAACACTTGGGAACTTGGCTGTTTATGGAAGGGATTTAACCTTTATTTTAAAATCATTTGTTACCTTTATATTTAGATGACAAATACACGAAAATGCTTCCTTCTAGGTTACCTCAATAATAAGGAACGTCGTAACAACAGTTCTGCGCTACTATTTGGTTCCGTTTACGTCCTATTTGGTTCCGATCGTGACCGATCTACGTCCTATACTTACTTTAGTTTTTGGCAATCTCTAAAAAGAGCTCCTATTTCGTGTTAAATCTATTTATACAATCAATCGCACGACAGCTCTTTTCCATTTTACATGTGTTTTTTGCGGCATTCCGATCGAACGCTGAGGCTGCCCCTCGGTGTTTTTTGCCACTCAGTGGGTGTGAGTACAGTGACTTCTGCCAGCTGTGACGTCATGCGCATACTCTTCGCAATATGAGGAGCTTAAGATAAGACGAGTACTTTACGTTTTTAACAGAAACCAGTAGCACAGCGATTTGCAATCTATGTAAAATAGTTTTGAGAGGAGGGAATATAGCATTTAATGGACAATCCCACTTAAAGCACACGCAACTGCGAGACAAAAAAGCAATGTATGATTTGGGAGTCGCTGTTTTGCGAACTCACTGCAGCTTGTGATACAAAAGGGGCTGTCATCGCACAAATTCACGGCATCAGTAACACGAATTATAACTTTATAATTGTCCGTCAGATGAAGTCTGCACTGTTTCACCTGCCCTCACGATTTTCCTTGCGAACTCATTTAGTAAAGTAATCGCAGACCCTACGAGCCATATCTGCAAAGCTGAAAACAACACTTATCAGATGTAACGCTACTTTAGGAAATCTTTTTAAGAAATGGACAGGCTTGGATGCGAAATATATTCTACACTCACCAGTTTGAATAGACACAAAATATAAGGACCGCCGGACATAGAGGGAAAAAAACAGAAATTTCGAGGATACCTCCAGCACTCTTCTCCCAGTACTGGTAGTGCATTTCCCGGTGCATTAGACATCTACATCTACGGAGTGCAGCGCTTGTTAGAAAGTAAATTTTCCATAAATTTTTCCGAGAACGAGGTGGCACGAAATTCGACGGATGCGGCCGCCTCGTAATTCTCAGTGCAGGAAAAATCCTGTATGCTCCTACACCCAGCATCTAAAGCGCATCCTCTTCGCACCACCAGAGGGCGTCAGATCCAATCCTGGCTGATTACTTCACCTTTCCCAGAAAAAAAACTTACCTCTGATGATGACGCTTGATTTAAGTTGTTTGAACGTGATATTCACCCCCCCCCCCCCATCCCAAAGCTGCTGACTCGTCTGAAGGGGAACCTCGAAGAGGAGAACCACCACTTGATGGGGCAGATCCAGGTCCTGGGCCAACGGAACCAGGCCCTACTGGAGCAAAGCATCGAGAGCAAGGAGCTGTACCATGAGGAACAGAAGCAGTACATGTAGGTTTGAGGGTCCAGTCCCTGGTTTTACCCCAGATCAGTGCCTGTAGGTGTGATGGTCCAATCTGTGGTTTTATTCCAGATCAGTGTGTGTAGGTGTGAGGGTCCAGTCCCTGGATTTATCTGTGATCAGTACAGAAATTTGACTTTGTGTTTTGTAATCTCCCCCTTCAGTGACAAACTGAACACACTTCGGCGTCAGAAGGAAAAGCTGGAGGAGAAGATTATGGATCAGTACAGATTCTACGATCCAATTCCAAAAAAGTGAGTTTTCCATTTGGACGATATTGGGATTTCTGCATGAAATATTTCTGAGACTGATGTTCTGTAGAATAAGCTAATGTCTCCCGCTTCTCACTTCATCAGGAAGAACCACTGGGTTGGTGCAAAAGCCTTGGTAAAATTAATGAAACCAAGGAAGGACAGTCTACAGGAACGTGTCCAGAATGTCCCAGAAATGTCCTTATCACCGCCTTTGTCCCCGGGCTGTCCCGGTGGGGCGTCCCCACCTCTGCCTCCTCGACAGTCCTGCCTTAGCCTGGAGTCTGTGGCCTCCCATTCATTGGTGGAGAATTGCATCCCCTCTCCCACAGCTGTACCTAACCACAATGCCAAAGGTAGGGGGCACCCCGGGCAGGGGGCAGGCTACAGCTTGTGGGAGTTTTTTTTTTTTTTAATGCCTGATGATGTAATGATGTGGCTTTAGCCTTAGTTTGTGTAGAATTTGGCGGATTTGTCATCTGTTTGCGGCTCCATAAGTGTAAATTTATTCTACTGAATCGTCTCACAGCTGCATCGACAGCTGCTTTCGGTAATGATGTAAAACTGTGGTTTTCAATTATATATACAAGCTTAAAATAAGGGAGTATTAAGCCTTTGGGTTGAAATTTTAACGGGGCTGGATGACACTTTCAGAGAAGATAGAATTTCTGTTTGTGCACGGAACCCAACTTGGAAAAATGGAATCTTGTGAAACTACCTCATACATCCACTAGAGGGCGATGGAATCCCATGTCATTAACCATGGTCGTTACCCCACAAGCTGCCTCTTTCCTGTATGTTTTGATGATTTTGGTGCTCGTCTTACTTCAGGTTGCTGAGTATTGGAGTATCCTGCTTTTCCTCTGTTCTGTTTGGGTCGTATCTGGTAGCTCTATTAACCCGACTGGTTTGCCCTCATTCTCCCCCACGTGTCTCGGTGTGGCGTGCGATGGCTCCAGCGCCCAAACGATTCCCCTTTCGGAAGAGTAAGAGCCACGAGAGGATGAAGCCTCCTGGGACGCCCCCCCAGCGGCACACACTGCCCAGCCGCCTGCGCTTCTGGTCCTCCCACGACTCCCTGTCCAGCCCCAAGGAGCCCCTCTCCTTTTCCCCGATTGGCCAGTTCTGACACACTCAGCATCCAGTACACCCCCACCCCCCATCCCCGACTTCCATTCAGTCACTCTTCCAGCAATGGTGACTAACCCAAACCCCACCTACATGCACCCACCCGCTGCCTCACACGCACCAGGGATCTGCCTGCATACTGGCAGGTACCCACCAGCCTCCTTACACACTCATGTATAAAAGATGATAAACACTAGAGGAGACGGCGCCCCCTAGTGTGACACTACACTCAGCGTCTCCGATGTGCTCCGACACCGAGCCGCACAGGCATGGGGCCTGTTTAAAAGCAGCCGTAAGTAGAATCTCCATGCAAAGGCTTACGCTGGGTGTATCTGCTCGCCCCCCCCCCCCCCCCCCCCCCCCCCAAGCCAACTGCATCTCCTGGCTGACAAAAGGCGTCCTGCTTCCGCGTATCTGCAATGCTGTGCTTCCGACCAATAGGTTGCTAGTTCAGTTCCCGAGGAGGATCCCTGAGTTTGGGACACCCCTGTGCCGAGTGACCATCCCCGTGTCTCCATGTCTCCTCGCTGCAGCTCTCTTCCGCCTTCTGTCTTCCGATCCGACGCCAATGATGCTTTTCTGCCTCAGAAGTGGCCGCTAAATGTTTTCTGCCTTATCATGAGAAGTATGAGAACTGACATCCACCAACATGATGCAATCGATCGTCTTTTGCTACCCGTCCTGCCCCTGTTCTCCCCCAGAAAGCTGGAATCCGCTGGGGCAGACTCCCTTCTGGATGTTGTGTACTTCCTCTAAAACCCAGCCCACCAATAAAGACTTTTTGATTAAAATTGCCCAATTTGCTGGTTAAACAGCACATGCATACTTCCTGCTGCGGCCCTGGCTTCACCAGAACGTGACCCCACATGATGAAATAATGAATTTTTTTGCGAAACCTGTGTGTGCTAAACTCTGCTTCTCCATCTGCCTGTAGCCTCTCTCTCCTTCATCATGTGGGGTCACATTCCGGTGAAGCCAGAGCTCCTCGGCACTGCTCCACGCCATCACCCGTGCTCTCAGAGCTGACCACGTTCTTCCATTGTTTTTAGCTTTAGACAACGGCACAGCCTCGAAAGCGATGGACCCCTACAGGACACCAGGGGGCAGCAGCGAGAGCGTGAACAGCCCAGAGGGTGTGCCTGTCCGACAGAAGGGCGTGAAACTCGGGTACTCGGCACACTCTACCTCAGCCATCCATGCCATGTCTGACACCCGGCCAGGCTGTAGCCCCCAGGGTAGGTTGCTGGGTTTATAGATCTCTCTGAACCTGCCTGGGGAGGAAAGCTGAAGGTTCTTATTTCTCCAGGATTCAGCTCCGAAGTTTCCCCGCCTGCCCATCTCGCCAGCTTTGGACATCAGACCAAAGGTAACGGCGTTAGGCTGGGCTCTGAGGGGACGTGCAGGGGCTCCTCCTGCTGAAACCCTTCTGCGCCTCGACCCGGTTCTGCGGCCGCGGTTTAGCGATGCGCCGTTAGCGTGACACCCAGCCGTGGTTCCCTCCATTATGGGAACCTCCAACAGAGAACTGAGAATTCCCAGAATTCTTAGCTGTCAGGTCGACAGTTGGTTAACGGAAGCCTCTCACACACACACTGACAGACGCAAAAATAGCCTCCGCTGTTAATGGTTTGCAAACTTCTGTTTTTTTTTTTATTATTCCCGAAATGAGACCAGCATAAGGTCAGCAATACAAACGCTTCAGTGAATGTTGTGCGTCTCCCACATCTTCCCTGTCGTTAAAACTCCTCTGCTCCTCTCCGCTTCCCCCTGGTGTCATGCTCAGAGTCGTTCGCCTGTGATGACGCCACCGATCCGCACTGGGAGCTGAAGGCTGAAGAGGGCGTCACGTTCCCCGATGACACACGGCGACAGGATCGCCGTCCTCGCCCCGGCCGTCCTCGCCCCTCTTCTCCTGGCAGTGAGATGGTCACCCTGGAACAGTTTCTGCAGGAGAGCAGTGTTCTCTCAGCCCCTATTGTAAGGATACTGCCTGCTATGATAGTGCTGCTTTAAAGAAAGATCTATCACTCTTTATTTGCAGATTTGGGTTGTCAAAAATCTCTCATCCAGGTCAGGCTAGTAGGGGGTGGGGGGGGGGAATGGCATCCCACTCCATCACAGGACAAGTACATGCACACGCATACTACGGGCTATTTAAAGACACCGATTAGCCTAACTGCACATTTCCAGACTGCGGGAAGATACCCACACAGCCAGAAGAGAGCAGGGGGGTGCTCTTTATATGTGGATTAACAAACCTTCAGATTCGATTGCTGATGCTCTGCCTAGATCTCGGATTCCTCGGCTCTTTGAAACATTCGTCAGTGCTTGGGGCAGGTTTATTCAGCGTAAACAAGGTCAGATCACAGATATAAACAGAGCCCTGTTCACTCCGGAAGCCCATCCACCATGCCTGTGCCTTTCTTATAAGAGGAACCGATTGGTGCAATCAAAATAATTGTGCCTATATACACACAGCGATTGGGCAATGAAACTCATACCCCTGGTTTTAGGCCACAGTAATTTATTAGTATGGTGTTGGGCCTCCTTTAGCGGCCAATGCAGCATCAGTCAGTCTTGGGAATGACAGATACACATCCTGCACAGCGTCCAGAGGGATTATGGGTCGTTCCTCTAGCAGAACAGTGGCCAGGTCACTATGCGATGCTGGTGGAGGAAAACATTTACTGACTCGCACCTCTAAAACACCCCAAAGTGGCTCAATAATATTCAGATCTGGTGACTGTGCAGGCAATGGGAGATGTTCAACTTCACTTTCATGTTCAAAAAAACCTCTTTCACCTGTCCTGCTGTGTGCGTGGGTGCATTATCATACAGATACAAGGCACCACCTTCAGGGTTTTTTTTAACTATTGGGTGAACGTGGTCCTCCAGAATGGCTCTGTAGTCCTTGGCAGTGACACGCCCATCTAGTACAAGTACTGGGCCTAGACATTTACTGACCCATCTCAGTGCTGTACCGACCATGAATGCAGCTCCCGATGAGCAGTTTTGGTGGAAGCAGGAGAGTTTGGCAGCTCTGGTTTGTTTTTTTGGGCACGATCCGAGTTGGTACCCAGACATCCTGTTCAGGCACCTTCCTCTTGCCTGCACAGTTACTCCTGCTGCATATGGTCCATCCTTCGTGGTGTTTTGTCCAACATGACCCTAGGTACTGTCGCTCTCGATGCACCACAAAGACTTGCTGTCCTACTCACAGATGCGCCAGCAAGACGCACACCAACAATTTCTCCTCTTTTGAACTCTGATATGTCGCCCATCATAGTGTGTTGATTGCAGTATTTTGTAGTATTTTACAGCTGTGCTAATGCTCTGCTAATCCAGACCTTCACACACACTGTTCTTACTGATGGAATGTGCAGTCAGTGAAGACTGGGAACCAGGGTGTGTCAACGTGGGTGTGAAACCTCAAAGACTATTTTTACTAGTGCTAGTTTCATTGCACAATTCGTGTGTGTGCGTGCGTGCATATGTGCGTGCGTGTGTGTGCATGTGTGCGTGCGTGTGTGTGTGCGTGCATATACACAGCACAATTGTTTTGTTTCACTCAATTCTCAGTTTGTGTGTGTCTGGAAATTTTTATATAATATATAATGTGTGTGTGTGTGTGTGTGTGTGTGTGTGTGTGTATATATATAAATAAAAAAGCAATGAACAGCTTATAAGGCTACAGTCCTGCTTCTAGGAGCCTGTTAAGATCTTATCTTAGCAGTAGACGTCACACCTAATCTTAGTTTCCCGTTCTTTCAGACCATCTCTGTCATCTCTGGCTGCTTTCTGTTCCCAGTGTTCCTTGTTTCACATTGTTCTCATTGTGTACTGCGCTCTTACACTGACCCTGGAAGCAGCTTGCTGCTCAGTGTTCCTACAGTCTGCGAAGCCCCAAAAATTGTGACAATTGTAGCCCCGCTTCCCTTTTTTTAGACAGGAAATCACTTTCAAAGTGACAGCAAACCGTGCCAAGTGACAACGAAAACAACTGGGCCTCGCGCTGCTTCTGATATTTGGGTTTCTCATGCTGTTCCATATGTTCCTTATATTTAGGTTCCCCTCCCTGCTGTTCACCTTCGGGCTCCTCACATTTTGTTCCTCATGTTCTCAGTATTTTTTATTTCGATTTCTTTCTCTACCGTTCATATCTGGGTTGCTTATCTTTTTTCCAACTGTGTCCTCCAACTTCCCATGCACAAACTTCAGATGTAGTTGGCTGTCTTATGTAGGTGGCCTGATGAAAATCTGAGCTTGGCCCTTGTAAGATTCACGATTTTCGTTATTGCTCATTGCACAGTAAGGTATGTAGGATTCCGCTATACACGCCAAGAAACATCTGGAGCCATCACAATATACATATCAGTCCAAGCAATCAGCAGAGCTTACTAGTTACTAATTTCTTATTTTCTAATCCAGGAAATTGGTGAGGTGATTTATGCCACTGGATAGATTGCCCCCCATGGGCTATCAATTGGAAGATCATTTTTTGCAGTGCTTTTCTGTATGTGTGACTCCCCTTTTCCACTGGCTCTAGGTGAAAGCCAGTAGCTGGGAGGACATGCCAGCCCCTGATGCCTGCCCCTCCCCGTCTTTGCAGGACGGAACCAAGGCACCTACCAGTTGTGCCACACCCACTGTGAAGCCCTTGCCCCTAGGAGGCACCGGAGAGCCCAGAGCCCAAAAGCCAGGGCAGAGCGTAAAACCGAACATACGGCTGCCGGAGATGCCTACTTCTTCACAGCAGTCTCAAACGCTGCCCAGCTGGGTGGGTGGCAGCTTGGGGGTGAGGGTCTGTCCCTCACAGCCAGCGGACATTCGTGGGGGCCTGAGTCGGACCTTCAGCCTGGCGTCGGCTGACCTTCTACATTCCAGTGGCCCTGAGAGCTACAGGCCGGAGGGGAGTGACTGGGGCTCAGGGGATGCGGTGTTGAGGGCGCGGGTGGTGGCCCGAGAGAGGCCTCAGTCCGTCAGACTGGGGGGTCCCTCCGCCCCACCTGTGGATGTGGGCTGTAGGCCCCTGGACCCACGCAGACTGTCCCTCGCTCCGCCCAAGGAGAGCTTCTCCTTGGAATCCCTGCTGCCTTTGCCGCAGCACCATTCCTCTTCCTTCTCCTTGTGCGGGAGCCCTGGCTACACCTCCAAGCACGGCGTGATAGAGCAGCATCCCAAAGGTAACCCAGGCAGTCCCCAGCTGCCTCAGCATCGAGCCACTGAGATAGCCATGGTGACGCCGGTCCAAGCAGTGCCGGTTGTTAAGGAAGAGGACGAGAGGGAGATGTGGCAGGACGTCCGACAGGAGAGCTCCCCCCAGATAAAGGGGCAAGAGGCGCTTGGGGCTCTCAGCGTCGTGGACATGTATCCCAAGAGCACCCCTGCCCCCCCAACCCCCAGCGAGGACCCTCAGACCATCTGGTATGAGTATGGCTGTGTGTAGAGGACAGAAAAGCTCCTGAAAGCCCTCTGACTGTGTGCTGGGAGCGTCCTGCAGACACACACTTACCAGGACAGGATTCTCCAAGCAGAAGTGTTCTAAAGAGCCATGACAAGCATTTGGAACCATCCAAGACTCCGTCTCCAACTCCGGTCCTGGAGAGCTACCGTCCAGTAGGTTTTCTATCCTACCTGGCTTCTGATGAACCACACCTGCTCTCAGGTAAATACCAGGAACAGGTGTGGTTCATGGGAAGCCAAGTGGGACAGAAAACCTTCTGGATAGTAGATCTCCAGGACCGGAGTTGGAGACCCCTGGTCTAAGAAGTGGCGATCTCTTTCTTCTACAAAGGGTGGAAGAAAAATGGCCTTAGTTTAGTCTGAACTGATTATGTGAAGGATGCTCAAGTCCTACACTAAATAATATCTACTCTTGGATGGAGGCTTTTAGGTCCACGGTTGACTTTTAGCGCTGAGTACGTTACTGTTTCTGGTGGAATGGGAAACTGGCCTGGCCTCCAGCAGATCCATTCAGGACCAAAGGGTGACGTCGTGTGGATGACGGCCAATAGGAACCCACCTTTTAACTGGATGTTTTTATAAACTTAACTTTGCTATTGGTGGACTTTGTATGCAAAAAAAAATTGGAACTGCGCCTGTGTCCAAAGAAAAAGAATAATGAAAGTGCCCATTTGAGAGCCTAATCCCATAGTGCTCCTGCAAACACTGAACATTTTTATTGTTGCACGTAATTTTGTTGTAAAAACCCAGGTCAGGCTTAGGTAGGCCCTGGGGGGAGGGGACAGTGTGTGTGGGGGGGGTGGGGGTGCATTTTTGTGTCTGTCTACTGTATCGTTCATGTGTCAAAACAAAATGGCTGCATTAAAGTCTAAATATGAAGTATGGAGTTTGAACACTGGATGCCTTTCTTACTCTATTAAATAACTTCCTTTTTACTTCCTGTCTGTGTCGTAATGCATTTCAGTTTAGTTGTTTCACCAGGCAAATAGGGAATTGAGAAATGTGGGAGGGGAATTTGAAAATTTGAAAAAATGTACGAATTTTACATTAGGTTGAACCTTATTGTCATTCTTGTGAGTCCAGGGCCAGTGAAATCATCTAACCAAATGGAAATTAAATGTATACAAATACAGTAATTTCTGAAATGATAAATTTTAGGGATGACTTAATTACCTTAAATACCACTTAATTGCGACATTATATTGAGCCACAGCTGCGAACGAGCATGATGTCAGCAGTTCGTACAAATTTTGAGAGAAGGGGCGACGACAGAAGTCTAAGCCGTCTAGGCTCTGTTCTGCTCAACAGGAGGAAGTGTGTGTGTGTGTGTGTGTGTGTGTGTTATATTACTAAACACTAATGTTTGTTTGGTACTTGGTAACGCCCCGGTATTGGCATCGGGACAGAAAAAGTGGGATTGATGCATCCCTAAAAAAATATGTATAAATTACTGTTCTGTGCAAAATATGCATGAGGAAATCCATAGCATAAGGAGCACACAGCAAGTACAGAGAGGATGATTGTGCTGGGAAATAGGACAAGATGCAATATACACTGAACAGGCATGACATTAACAGCACTGACAGGTGAAGTGAATAACATCTGTCGTTATATATTAGGCAAGTGAACAGTGGGTCCTTGAAATCGATGTGTTGGAAGCAGGACAATGGGCAAGTGTGAGGATCTGAGTGACTTTGACAGGAGCCAAAATGTGATGGCTAGAGAACTGGGTCAGAGCATCTCCGAAACGGCAGGTCTTGTGGGGAGTTCCTGGTACGCAGTGGTCAGTACCTACCAACAGTGATCTAAGGGAGGCCGACCAGTGGCAGTGGCCTCTTTCAGCCAGATAATGAGCCACACTGCATTAATTGCTCAGGAACGGCTTGAGGAGCATGAAAAAGAGCTCAAGGTTTTGACTTGGCCTCCAAATTCCTCAGATCTCAATCCAAACAAGCATCTGTTGGATGTGCTGGACAAACAAGTCTGATCCATGGAGGCCCCACCTCGCAACTTACAGGACTTAAAGATCTGCTGCTAACGTCTTGGTGCCAGATACCTTGCACACATGGGTCCTGCTCAGCAGCCATTCATAATACACCAGTTTACTGCAACCCTTAACCTATATACTAGCAAGTCAGGATTAGTATTGCCACCAGATCGTCTCCTAAAAGTCTCCTAACTTCTACTATTCATACTAAACCCTAATCCTAAATATAGGAAAGGTTAACAGGCCTGATACACTGTAATAAAATGGAAAAATACCTTAAAAAACAATCAGATAAAATACCGTTTCAAATATAGAAAAAGAACCGTAAATGTAAATACAAAATATTTCTGTATTTAATACGTTGTTTGACTTTTCAATTTTTTTTATGCAGTAAAAATACTGTAAAATACCTTAAATTCACCGTAAATGTAAAAACTTAACAGTGGTATCCAAAGCTTAGATTGGAGAACACGTATTAAAATACAGTTTTAAATATGTAGTTCTAAAGTTTATGGAAACGATGCATACCGTTACACATTAAACAGTTCTCTCATTTTACAGTAGAATTTATCCTGTGACGTCGGTGAGCCAAGCGCCGTCTGGTCTATTTGCATGTGTCCCAGCATGCCGCATGGTCAGGCCGAGAATGGTCGCTGTATATTATGCATGTAGTTAATGTTCCAGGGTTCCATGCATTGTGTGTTCTGTACTTGTGCCCTTAATCCCCGTGTGTTTGACTGTATATAAGTTACCCACTATGTGTAGTTCCCGTTGTTCGTACAGTGACCCTCCCCTACGGTTAGTATTAATGCCCGTTCTTTTATGCTATTATAGAAGCAGATGTTGCGGGGATATGTGTGATTCGCAGTTCTGTTAAAGGCTACCAATGAAAGACACTTTAACCAGACTGCATTTGTGACGTAGCCTAATTCGACAGAACACCTGAATCAACGGATACTACAATACAAAATCTACACCTGTACATTTTACAGTTGAAATTTATAGTTTTTACGGTTTTTAACTCTCAGTTTTACATAAAGAAACATAATATTTTAATCTGCGAATGTTTGGGAAAATACGGACTTAAACAGTTTATTATACAGAATAATAATATGTACAGTACTACTATAATTTTACAGTGAAATTCTGAACACCGCAGCTGCCAGTAATTTACGGTAAATTTAACAGATTTTTTTTTTTTTTACAGTGTAGTTCGTAATGGAGTAAGACAATAATAATAAAACTATTTTATACACTGGGATTGGGTGATGGGTGGGAGATATTAGAAGCATTTTCAATATATCCGAGCCCCCTAGTTAAGCCTTAACCCCCATAAATCTCTAGTGATATTCTGCTTCAATTCCGGCATTGTGCGTAAGGCATGGGCAATAGCCGACAGTTGCTCATCTGTGAGTAACTGTTCTCTTCCTGATGTTACTGATATAAACATATTTCCGTCATGTTACTTGGCAAATTGAAGTCTGAGGGGATCCGACCAACTGCCTTTCAACACCAATGATGTACAGGAAATGCAGACAATTTTAGTTTCAACATCTGTACAAAACTATAAGCCAGCGCCGACTCAACCACCACCCCCGCAATTAAAACATACAATAAACTCAAAATCTGCCCATACCCAAATCTATGCCCTTCTTTACGAGGGAATCAATCCTGCTGTGGTGTGGGGGGGTACGACGGCCAAAATAAATAGTGAGAGAGAAGTGTGAGTATGGCAAACTGTTTCTGGACTCCCCCCAAGAGTTCTATCTGTCTTAAAAGGTCTCTTCACATTAGCCACAGAAAAAATGACTAAGTCCTCTGACGAAAAGATTTACCTTTGACTGTTCGATCCGGAGAGTTTCCCCGCCCCCTCAATAGACAACAAAAAGTGGTTGTAATACTGGAGAAGCTGAATTACAGAAAGTGAAGTGTGTTTCTGCGTCTCACGGCTTTATTAAATACGAGCGGTAAGTTTTCAGCTTGTGCGGGTGTGTGTGTATATACACACATATGTTGTGTGTGTGTGTGTGTATATATATATATATATATATATATTTTTTTTTTTTTTTCCCCACATATCCATGTATTATGTCGCCAGTGTCGTAAATCGCGTTTATTTTTACTTACACATATTTATTTTAGCAGGTGCGCGGATGCTCCTTGTACACGTGGTTCGAAAAACATAGCGCGCTTCTCTTAGAGAAGCAGATGACTTTCTGACTTTCCATCGACTTAGTTTCGGGTGTAACTGCTCTTGTCACTTCTGCTGGGGCCGCTTGACATTTTATTTCCAAGTAACTCCGTCAGTCTATCATGTTTACGTTATTGACCTAATCGGTGCAGGCGATGCGTTTACGGGGATCGCTGTCTTCTAAAATCAGCGGATTGTTGGAGATTTTCTGATGGACGTTTTGGAATATAAATATAGGTTGTTTAAGCATTTATGGCTCCGATTTATATAAGATTATATAAGATTAAAAAGGCGTTCCACTGTCAAGCTGCTCTTCTCTGCGCGATTATAAAAATATTATTTTATTAATGTGATTCATTTTAGATCTTGTAAATAATGTTTCAGTTCGTAATAAAAAAGTGTGATCGGTAGTAGCCTATATATGTGTGTTTAACAGTGTGAGACATATGCGGCACACAGCTGACATTTGACTTGCCTTGAATTCTATTCAGTTCAGTATTTTTGTCCTGAGGAGACAGATTTATAAACTTTATAATTTTCATTTATAAAATTATTCCACATTATGTCACAACACGGGGGCGGCATGGTGGTGCAGTGGTTAACACTGTTGCCTCACACCTCTGGGACCCAGGTTCGAGTCTCCACCTGGGTCACATGTATGTGGAGTTTGCATGTTCTCCCCATGTCGTCGTGGGGTTTCCTCCGGGTACTCCGGTTTCCCCCCACAGTCAAAAAACATGCTGAGGCTAATTGGAGTTGCCAAATTGCCCGTAGGTATGCATGTGTGAGTGACTGGTGTGTGAGTGTGCCCTGCGATGGGCTGGCCCCCCATCCTGGGCTGTTCCCTGCCTCGTGCCCATTGCTTCCGGGATAGGCTCCGGACCCCCCGCGACCCAGTAGGATAAGCGGTTTGGAAAATGGATGGATGGATGTCACAACACTACACAGTTCACTTCACTCTGCAATGCAATACAATAACTGCAAAATGGTTTGTGTTGTTTTGTAGTTGCCTAGTAAATGGAAATTTAAAATAATTTTGCCTGTTTTAAATGTCATCTCATTATTGCTATGGGCCTTTATATAAATTATGATGTAGCTTCAAATATTGCAGAAAAACCTGGTGTAAAATTGCTTTGTTTTGCAACTTAATGCCAATATCAACAACTAAACAGGAAAGTATTGAAACCCAGTCATCCAATCAGGACAAAAGGGGGAGTTCAGGTCTGTTTGTGTTGATATGACATTTTAAACTCTTACAGGGTTGGATGTTGGCCTAAGGCATCTCAAGAAATTCAGCATGACGAATTCAACCGAAGATGGAAAAACTGACTGCGAGATTAATCACATGATCCATCAATACCTATTCTGTGCCACCTACATCCTGGTCCTACTGATAGGAGTACCTACTAACCTGTATGCACTGTACCATGCCTGGCAGCAAACACGGGCACGCAACCAGCTGGGCATCTACCTTCTCAATCTGACTGTCTCAGACCTGCTCTACCTCGCCTCGCTCCCCCTCTGGCTGCAATATTTCTTCCAGGATGACGACTGGACGTACAAAGAGTGGCTCTGCCAGTTGTGTGGCTTCCTGCTCTACCAGAACATCTACATCAGCGTGGGCTTCCTCTGCTGCATCTCCATCGACCGCTACCTAGCCATCGTCTACCCTCTGCGCTCCAGACGTTTCCGTACCATGCGGGCGGCCGTGGTGGTCAGCGCCGTCATCTGGCTGAAGGAGCTGGTGGTGGGCGTGGTCTTCTTCCACACCAAGGAGCTTAGCAAAGACCCATTAAACCACTCCATTTGTTTTGAGCACTATCCCATCATGCCATGGGAGCGCATCATGAATTATTACCGCTTCTTCTTGGGTTTCCTGTTCCCACTGGGCATCCTTTCCATATCGTGCTTCTTAGTACTGCGGGTCGTGAGTAAGAGCACGGGCACTCAGGATGACCAGAAGACCCGAATCAAGCACCTTCTGACCGGCACAGTGGTGATCTTCCTGGTCTGTTTCTCCCCATATCACGTCATCCTGCTGCTGCGTACCATACTGGAGAATGACTGCTCCTTTATCAGCAGCATATTCAACTACTACCACTTCTCTCTGATGCTCACAAGCTTCAACTGCTTGGCTGACCCGGTGCTATACTGTTTCGTCAGCGAGAGCTCACGGCGGGGTGTGCGTGAAACGCTGACCACATGCACCGAGTTCTTGACATACCGGCGTCGGGGGGACCGTGCCATCTCCAGCAAGTCCCCATCCTCGAAGGAGAGTGGGACCTCCTTCATCCCACTGCAGTCCAAGATCAACGAGGTGGGGAGGATTGCTGAGAACACAATAACGGTTACAGCATCTCTGAACTAAGGGATGTCAAAGCTACTGGATGGCAAGTCTAAGTCTTTGCTCGCTGACATGACATTAAGCAGCAACTGAGCTGCAATGTTGCTTCTTCGTGTAACCGACTGTGGAGTGTCACAGTGACTCTGGAGTTCCCATAGTCTCCCAGTGTCTGTTGGGCTTTCCTACCACAGTACAAAACCATGGTTTTTGAGTGAATTTGCGTTTCTAAAATTCCCCTAGCGTGTGCATCCCCTGCCAGCTGGGATAGATTCCAAGCTCATCATGGCCCTCTACTGGATACATATTTATGACAATGTATGATAATGGATGGATAGAATTCGTGTGTTTTTCTCAAGGCATTTCGAAGCAGGGCATTTTCCTCAGGGTACAAACCCTTTGCCATACATCATCCCGTCTTTGTTATTCTAAATGAAAGTCTCAATTTTTTTTTATTTGCAAAACATCTGCTTGACCTCATCTGGTAGATGTTTTACATCACGGTCTTCTTCATCTTTTTTCTGGATGTTGTCTCCAGGCAAAGAGCTGATAAAAACTGACTGATGTTAAGATAAATAAGGTCTTTGATCTGCTGTTTGTACAAGTCGCAAGAAAAATCTTTGTTGTTCACATTTCCCTTCTTGCTTGCCTTGACGCATGCATATAGAGGCGAGAGTGACGCTTGGGATCACAGTGCAGAGTCAGCCATTTGCCAGACTCTCCTGGAGCCGTTTTTGGAATTTGGGGCCTCGCTCAAACACCCAGCATTATCACTTTGCCGGGGACAGGATTCGAACCGGCAACCTTCCAGACATGTGTGTCATAGCCTTAGCTAAACTACTCGATGTTTCCATGGAAGTTGTTCTCTAGACTTTGATTGTAGAGAAACTTAAGAATGAAAGTTTTGTCATCCGTATTACTCAATGGCAGCTTATTTCACTACACCCACGATGGTCAGCAAAATTCACATCCCTTACAACAGAGACACACTTTCTTCATTTTGGGCTGGCTGTTTCATAATGGGTACCTCGTTATCTGATCAGTCCCTGATGTTCTCACGCCCTAATGCTCTCTCACCCTAATGCTCTCTCACCCTAATGTTCTCTCACCCCAGTGCTATCTCACCCTAATGCTTTCTCACCCCAGTGCTATCTCACCCCAGTGCTATCTCACCCCAATGTTCTCTCACCCCAATTTTCTCTCACCCAAATGCTCTCACAATTGACTCCTGTGATGGGTTTGCATTACAAAGCAAAAAAGGGTCAAACGTCAGAAGGTGATGTGCCAGCATCATACGCTGGTTTGCGCGGTGAGGGAAACAGCAGTTTGGAGATTCGCTGCTATAAACGCGTGAAGGTGCCCCCTTCGTGTATCGACCACTGCGGGACTTTTGCACTTCTCATGCGTGAGTCATGCTTTGAAGGTGACACTGAAACAGACCCACGGGTCTGTAGGAAAATGTTAGCTCTTCATTAATGGAATAAAAAGGTTTTGTGATGCACTTCAAGATGCTTCCATGGTGTGATTAACTAAAACTGTATGCCTGCTTGTGTTTGAGTGATGAAATAAATATGTGTACTGATCTTTGTTGTGCTGGTGCTTCTCAGGAAAGACGTGGGCTTTTCGTGGCTGTTCACATCCTGTACCCTTGTGTCCATCAAACCGCAGTGTCTGCTTTATTTCACAGTTAGCTGAATAATTAGAGATATTTACGTCCCACTTGTTTCTGTGGGCCTCGGGAGCTCACAGAAACAAGAGGGATGAAAATTTCACAGAAAATTTATTTATTATAGACATGCCTCTCACGCATTACCAGCAGTGAATACATTCACTAAATAAAGTTTAACCAATTTCCAGCCAAATAATTCTGACGATCTAGGACAGGGGTAGGGAACCGGATCCATGGAGAGCCGGTGTGGGTTTTTGGGATGGCCTCTCAGTCAGCCAATAATAAAGCAGCGATTCTCAACTCCAGTCCTTGAAATCCACTGTTATTGGCTGATTGAGAGGCCATCCCAAAAACCCGCACCGGCTCTCCATGGATCAGGTTCCCTACCACTGATCTAGGATATGGATGTGTCAAGCTTTGGGGTATACAGTATATAATTACTGTTGTGTTCTGTTATCATTCATTTACGCAGCTTTAAGTGTCCCAGGGACTGAGTGAGTTTTGGAAATTTGCACTTCAACTAGCTTCTAACTTCAACTGCACTTCTAAGGCGCCTGCAGTGTGTACTGGGATAGACTGGGGGGGAGGGGTGGGGGGAGGGGTGGCCCAGCCTTGTTTCCCCAAGTTGCCTTGAACAGACACCAGTGACCCTGAGCAGGATAAATGGTTGATAGACATAAACAGTTATGGGAGAGGTGGGCAATGATTTGGTCCTGGATAAAGTAAACATTTTCAGTCCCCTGCGATGCTGTACGGCTTCGCGGTAGAGTAGTGACCACGCATGACCGCAAGGTCAACACACCTTTCACAAAAGTATGTTTTAATTAAGGAAGCTGTTGGCTTAATATTTAGGAAACTCGATTTGCAATGAAGGATGCGGATTTCAATGCCTGGCGAGGAGGAGATGAGGAAGGTGTCTAATCTGAATTGCTTCAGCAGACATTAGAAAGCACGAAACAGAACCAAACGGTGTGCAGCAGCTAAAAAAATAATGTAAAGTTGCATGAGAGGACTGTGATGGGCTGTTTAATTTGGACTCAATGTTCTGATTCGCCAGGAAGCTCTTTGAACCCAGTAAACAACCAATCAGGCCCAGTGTTCTGTGCTTATTATTATGACCTCTGCTCTGTCCCTGTGCATCTATGATATTTTCCCATTGCAATTATGGCCAAGAATCACTGCTGGACATTTGTTAGTATTAAGCATCTCCACAAGATGCCTTTGTTTAGTGATAGGTGAGAGGGCCTTACCAATGCACTGGAAATCTCCCCCCCCCCCCCCCCCATCTTCCTCCTCATCCTGATGTTTAGGGTCATGCAGTTGTCACTCCACCATCTAACTCTAGCAAGTTCCCACAGCCCCTCTTATCTCCCTGTCGATGCAGCCCAATTAAGATACAGAAGACATCTGCAAACTTCTGCAGATGACAGACCTTCGAGTTATGTGTGACATTTGAGGCATAAAGTGTGAACAGAAAAGGTATCGTACCGCTGCCACGTGACCCATATCCTGTGGACCGCAATTGGTGGATGATATGTGAAGCTTCTAACTACATTATGGCCAGTCACATGTGGGGGACAAAGGCAAAAAAAGAACGTTGATATATGATAAAATCTTCATTGCGAGTGGAAAGTTCTTGGGTGGAAGAGAGCAGTACAAACAAGGCAGCCGTTTCTCAAAAATACCGTAAACTGCTGAATATCGAATATTATTTTTGACTCCAGTTAAAACATAAGTTCCAAACGAACTGTTGGGTCATTGCTGAAAGAATGGCTATTGTAGACATGTTTTACCAAATTGTGGTATTTGTGGTGGATCAACAGTGAAAAACAATCAGTTGGTTAACTGGTAAATGTAAATGTTTTTCTCACTAGTGTCACTTAAAGCTCTAAAAAAGCAGTTGAAACAGTGAAAGGAAAACTTTATTTAACATGTGAAAATAATTTCCTGTTCATATACTCATAAATCGTGTGCAACATATCGTGCAACATTGTACTTTGTTAAAATACTGATATACAACAAACAATCTAAGGAAAATAGGTTGCAATTCGGAAAACAGTTTGTTACCTACTACTTAAGCTTTCACACACGTTAATGTCGATTTAATAGCTCAAAAGAACTTGGATTTGACAATATAACTCTTCTTACATTATAGGTGTGTATCACATGTACAGTAACACTGTTCTTGACTGCACAAAGAAAGATATATTTGTTGCTCAATCTTTTTATAACGTCCGGATCTTGTGAATAATGTATGGCTGAAATACTGCTGCACCACACAGCTCAGATCACACTTACTTGTCTCCAGATTGTATTTTTATGAAAACGATCCTTTCCTGGAATTGACTGGACATGTATCTTTTTCAGGGAGACTGAGACAAAAAAATTAGGGTATAAAACAGCTTATGTTATAAATTAGTCAGTATGGTTTGGACAACCCTGGGAAATCCAGCAGAAAATTTATCTTGCATCTGCAGCAGAAAAGGAGCTTGACGTAAAGGACACAAACCACTTCTCTTTCCTGTGCACATGTAGGTCTGCGTATTACACATATCAACGTGCTGCTGACGAGAGAAGGTGCGTGTTACTTTATAACTACAGTCATTGTTTTTGACAACCAATTCTAATTAAGTTTTCAATGCAGAAAAAAATTACTAGCAAAGGTTTCAGGAGAACATACAAACTCCACAAGCAGGCCTATAGCCAGGGTGAAGAGTTTTATTATTAATAATAATAATAATATCATTCTTGTTGTTCATATGACAATCGAGTATGGGAAATGAATGTGTAGATGGATGTTTCATTGTTCAGTAGAAGAAGATTGACCATCCTTATTTTCCTGAGTTCAAACCATCCCTGGGTCAACAAGCCTTGGCTTGTGTTTCACTTCTTTAACCTGTCACAGTCTTCATTGTATGACCTCGCCACATTAGTCTGTTTTTTTTCTCGTTATCAAACTGAAGGCTTCCCCAAGGCTCAGGGGGGGGTTGTGACACAATGGCCTAAGCTTCTGTCTCAGTGATGATAAGAATAAAATAAACTATAAAAGCTTTCCATCTGCAAAATAACTACATGCACATGGGCCCTCATGCAAGATCCTTAACCTGCAGACTGTCATTATTATTATTATTATCATCATGATGTAATGGCCTGCCCCTGCAATGCACCATACAGCATTTTCATGTTCCTATGTCATGTATGTTCCTTAACAAAACATATGCAAAATAAAACGGGTACTTTATGAATCTGCACCTTGCTGCTTAACAGAAAACACTAGTTTTAATTAATATGGTGATGTCATAAAATGAAGACTGTGATTGGTTAAAGTGAAACACAAGGCTCTCCCTTGTTGACCCAGGGACACGTTCAATCAAAGACAACAAGGACGGGCGAAGAAGGCTGGTATTCAGTCTGCCATGTGTTACGATCCTCAGTCTAGGGTTGAGGACCGCCAGAAAGGTAAAGGGAAAGGAGAGGGGAAAACGAGACAACCAGGGTATGGGAAAAGGGAACACGAGACACAAAGGGATCTTTTTTTGTATTTTTTTATGTTTATTCACAAAGACCTTCACACACAATAGGGCAACAGACTTCGGGAGTGACACCGGCAAAACAATAAACAAAACACCACTAACGAATACGTCCCAAACTAAGCTAACTCTAAACGAAAAGAAAATGACACAGACTAATCCTAACTCCCTAACCAAAACACAGAATAAGCAACACGTACGCAAACCAAAACAGCCGTCACTCCCTACGCACTTAACAGAAACGGACATACAGAACACCAAAGCCGAAACACAGTATCCGAGGGGCGAAGCAAGAGAGGAGTCAGGAGGAAGGCAATAGATCACAAACCAGAAAGCAGTCAAAACCAAAGGCAAAGGTACAGAGGGATAAGGCAAGAGACGAAAACCGGAAAACCAAAAACTGTCATACACGATCAATCAAAAGAACACAAGCAAACCAATACAGCAAAAACCAACTATGAGCAGAGCTCCCGCTACTCTCCCGCGCCGGCCTTTTCAACTCACAAACGCGGAAGTAGCGTCGAGGCTCGGGGCGTGGCCAGGTCCGGGAGGCGGAGACGAAGGCAGCCGAACAACAATCAGGACAATCCCCCCCCAAACCTTACGGCACGTAACACCCCCCCACACAAGAGCGAACCTGCCAGGTGTTCGCAATCCTCCATAACTGCGGGCATACAAAATAAATAACAAGTAACTAATAGACAGGAAGAACCGGAATCAGGCTCGGGAGAGGGCGTTAGCCACGAGATTAGTGACCCCTTTTTTATGTACGATCTCTAAATTAAACGCCTGGATAATGAGAGCCCAACGCATTAACCGCTGGTTAGTGTTACACATCCGAGCGAGGAAAACCAAAGGATTGTGGTCTGTATACACCACTACCGGACGAGCACTGTCCCCTACATATACTTCAAAATGCTGTAAAGCTAAAAGGAGGGCTAGGGCTTCCTTCTCGATTGTGCTATACGCTAACTGGTGTTTTAAAAATTTCTTGGAGAAGTAGCATATAGGATGGTTCAACCCGTGACTGTCTTCCTGCAGGAGGACGGCACCAGCACCCAATCCACTGGCATCTACTTCTAACTTGATTATTATCCCGTAGTTATGCGCCTCTGTGTGGTAAAATCCAGAAACTGCACTGCTAAAAATGATCGCCTAACATGCAGACTTGCTGAAAAATCGTACAGGTCCACTCACGCATATCAGTCCACTTTACGCAACCGGGTCATTTCTCGTGTGTTTCTGGTTTTGTTTGGAAAAAAAAATCTACTAATAATCTAACTAATAGCTCAGAGTTGTTAAAATCTTATCTAGCTCTCTATTTAAAGGAACCCAGGGTTTTAGCTTACACTTCCGTAGTAGGAAGACTATTCCATACTCTAAATACACGCCGTGTAAAAAAGTGCTGTCATGCCCTGCTCGTCGGCTCCTCCTGTGTGCCACGCCCCCTGGTTACCCACGTGTGTTTCCCGGATTGTACCCAGCTGTGTCTGCTTATTTTCAATCAGTCCTGTGTATTTCAGTCCGTGTCTTACCCGAGTCCTTGGTCCGTCAATGATGTCAGTCTGTGTCTGATGTCCCTTGCCCCGATTCCTGCGATTAAATCCCCGTTTGCCCCGAATTTGCCTGTCTTGCCTGCTTCCTTGACTGCTACTATAAAACCAACTATCCCACACTCTTGCAGCGCGTAGATATGGAAGCCCGTTTCTGCCACAAAAAGAAAAAAAATAAGTCATAATAACGAGAAACTTTCTCATTATTATGACTTAGTATCTCATAATAACGAGAAACTTTCTCATTTTTACGACTTAGTTTCTCGTTATTATGAGATACTTTCTCATTAGTACGACTTAGTATCTCATAATAACGAGAAACTTTCTCATTTTTACGACTTAGTATCTCATAATAACGAGAAACTTTCTCATTTTTACGACTTAGTATCTCTTAATAACGAGAAACTTTCTCATTTTTACGACTTAGTATCTCATAATAACGAGAAACGTTCTCATTATTACAACTTTGTATCTCATAAAAACGAGAAACTTTCTCATTATTACGACTTAGTTTCTCGTTATTATGAGATACTTTCTCATTATTATGACAGTTTCTCGGGAGAACCTTATGAATGTGTACAACAAGTTGAGGTGACTGTGGCTAGAGTTAGCGGAGTTATGTTTGCTAAGCATGTCCAGCAGTACTTTAAACGGGGCTTCACAAATAAAGAAATACTAACGTTGCTGAAAGAGTTACATGGAGTTCAAATTAGCAATCGAACCCTCGAGCGAATTCTGTACAGACGTCAGCTTTGGAGAAGAAAGAACAAAACTGACGAGGCTGATGTGGCAGCATTCATTCAACAACAGCTACAAACATCGGGTCAGTCGCACGGCTATAGATGGATGCATCAGAAATGTTGGTTACATGGGATTATTACTGACAGAGAGACAGTTCGCATGATATTACGATTACTAGACGGTCAGGGAGTGGATCTAAGGGCAAATAATCGACTGCGTCGGAGAGTGTACAATAGCCGTGATCCCAATTACGTATGGCACATCGATGGATATGATAAGTTAAAACCGTACGGCATTGCCATAAGTGGATGTATCGACGGGTTTTCCCGGAAAATAATCTGGCTCGAATCTTACAAAACAATGATCCACGCGTTATTGCGGGATATTATATAACAGCTGTTTCTGAATACGAAGGATGCCCTACAAGAGTCAGGCTGGACCATGGAACGGAGAACAGTTATATCGCAGATATGCAAAGATTTTTTCAGCCCAATGAAAATTTTGCGGCACAGTGTCTCTCTTTCGGCCCAATATATTCTCATGACCATGTGCAATAAGTTATTTCATACCCTGATTATGATATCACGCGCGAACGTCATTTATACAAGTCACAGTCGGCGTATGGAGCAACTAATATTAAAAACGTCTCACTGTCGGCAGCTTTCTCCCATCGTTCACTTAATAGAGCTGAGGCGGTTCGTTCACGACCGATATTTCAGCGGTGTATTGCGACACCACGAAATAAACGCCAGAGCAAATTTTATTTTCCAATTCCATGACTTTTCCATGTTTTTCATGACTGTTCTTAACCTGTACATTTATACATTACAGTTCACGTATGCATTACCACAACAGTACTTGTTTTTATACGTAACCAGATTGCACCACCTTGAGGTGTAAATAGCCTATTATTTCTTCTGTCTTCAGGAGGAACTGGATGAAATTGCGTCTGCATGGAACAATCACAGAATAAGACCAGTTCACAACTCGAGGTCCCCTAACGGACGTCCCTTACTGATGTATACAGTACCTCATTTATATGGAGCTACAGATTTCTTGCAGAATGTGAACCCTGAGCTGGCTGACTTGTGTCTTGAAGACTGTTTGTTTAAAGATTATCCTTGTGATGAAGATGTATTTCATGTTTGTGTTGAACTAATGTCAGAGTATAATCTGTCTGTGTCAGATGATGTCTATGAAATGGTGGACATGTACATTAGACTTAGAGCTAATTATTAGTGAACTAAATGTTGAGTGATGTACTGATGCTAAAAATGTCAATTGAAATTATCACATGGAATATATGCATTTATATTCATACTGATTTCAATGAGAATTTGTAAAAGTACAAAACAGACTCATTCTAAATTTAAATTCACATTGTATTATTTATTAGTCCAAACACTGTTTATTAGTCCATTTTTTGTCTTAAATTACTTTGTTTTAATGTATTCCTGTGCAATATCCAATACATTAACAGAAATAAACTGTATAGAGTGAAAATAAAGTGCACAGCACCAAAACATATAAGTTTCTTATAACGATAATTATATATATAAAAAATCTCAGAATAAAATGTCTAAAACATCTGAACATTCAAATTAAACTTCTTGAATTCAAAAGACACCTAAGCATAAAATGTCTAAAACATCTGAACACTTGCATTAATCTGAATTAACACTAGCATTTACCCTTTTCTTTTGGATTTTTAAACTTTTCCTCCTTTTTGTTGGGTGTTGACACTTTAAACAAATAAGTCTAATTCAAACAAAAGATAAAGGTTCAGGGCTACAAAGTCACTCAGTGTAGGTAAAATGTTTCAATACAAAATGTGCACAATTGTGTGTCCATGGTGTAACTGATATAATCAAACTTTACATGGAACAAAGTTAACAAACACTACATTGTGCATTTTAAGACATGCATGGTACACATTTGCGTAAGTCACAGTGGACTTTCAGTACCACAAACTTTTTAAACAATGTCCATTACCCATACATTTGATTCCAGAACTTTGTTGATCTCTGATCTGAAATCTGGATAACTGTCATAGTGGAGTGACAATTCCAACACACAGCCACAAGTATGCGCTATAAGTCTCCGCTGAAAGCCTTTTATTTGCGTAAAGATAATGCTAATGATTTTACCAAGAAATAAATCAGATCCTGTGCAAAATCTGAGAAACAGCGACAGTCGTTGCGGGTCAGACTCCCTCACATATGTAGTTACATACCTCTGAATGTCCTTCTCCTGGGTGTTCAGTGCCTCTGGGAAGGAAAGGGACTTCACAACTTTTCTGCTTGTCGGAAGCAGATACTCGTAAGTTGTTAAAATCTGCTCAATTTCTAGCCCAGCAGTTGAAAGTGTGGTTGCCCACTGATCAATGACATATGCAGGTTCTTGGAGCAGCTTTTTGTGTGCTAGCTCTTGAAGGATATCTCCAAAATTGTTGGCTGTTGGCCCTTTCCTACACAGGTAATTATCCAAAATCTCAAGTAATTCATCCTTGTCAACACTGTCAAAGTCTGATCGCCAAGATTCGAAAACTGCTTGGTCTCCTTCTGGAACAAACTTGAGGAAATTTTCAATTAAATCACTCTTGATATACCCAGAGGCTGCTTGTTCCAAAATCACTGGAGCTAGTCTGACAGGAAGATACTTTTCCTTCCGCCATCCAAAAGCTATTATACGGCCAACACTTTCCCACTGTGCTTGGCCAAAATCGTGACGAAGAAAAGGCAATTTCAAAGAACTACCCATGGTGCACTGGTCGTAAAAGTCATGCCAGAATTCAGAAAGACAGTCCCTTACTACTCCTCCATCATCATGTCCCATCTCAAAATGTCCATCTGGCAGTACAAGCTGGATTTTCACATTTTTGCTTAGAATACTTTCATCAGAAAAATGTGAAATAAGTTCAAGAAGTACATTTCCACGGTGAACAACTAGAATTCTTGGTGTTTTCTGACTTTCAGGAGACATAGGCAGTGTGTCATCCATGCTTTGCTCAGTAATGCCTCTATGATTATCTGTGACGAATGTAACTACGTTACTGTCTTCCAAAAGATCCAAAGTAAATGGTTCAGTGCTCACTACCTCTGTGGAGTGAAGAAAAGATATGCTTTGGGTGCTGGAAGTGTCTCTCTCATTCCCAATGTAGATAACATCTGGTACATCTGCATTTTGGGATGTATGAGATGACTGTTCTATAATAAGGGGTGGAACTCTCAAAATCCTGAAAAATTTTCTTCAGAAAATTCTACATTTGCATTCCCCTGATTTTGTGTACTATTTTTTGTTTTCGTTGCCAAGTAGAACCTAAGAAGTGGCAATTTAGTGTCTTCGTACAATTTCCCCACTGTTGCACTTTCATCCACTGACATTTCCTGATAGTCTTTCAAGTCAAACTCAAATTCTGTGGTGTTCCCTTTCACATTCTTTCCATTTAGAAAAAAGAGACATGTCGCTTCTTTTATCAAATCTGCTTCGCTTGAATCCTTTGAGACATCAATTTTCCGTGTGCCCCCACCTTTTCTTGTTCTCACTTGTTTTAAAACCTTTTCTTCATCATCATAATGCATCCACCCCAATTCTATCTTCCTTACACTTTTCTCCGCATTTTTTGTGACCAATTTTTGAGTTGAGCCTTTTCCATATTCCTCAGTTCTTTGTTTTTTGGATAATTTGGATTTTAGGCGATCAAAAAGCTTTGATTTGCGAGTTTGGGGACAATCTTCCTGCCGCCTACAAAATCCAAGCACGGCCAGACGATCTCCATAAGATGGCAAGTATGTCTTCAGTTGCTCATCTGTCATCAGTAGAATGACACTGACATCAATCTAAAGAAAACAAATAGTGCAATACAATCATCTATTTAAATATGCACAGTATTACAGACATTTTGTTCTTTCCCATTATTGATATTGCAAGTCTGTTTAAACATACATAAATGAAAGCCAATTTTAATGCAACAAAGTATTTAAGTACTGTCACAGATTTAGAAACCAAGTACAGTGTGTGTGTATGCCTACGACTACCACTCATTTTGACGCTAAATATTACTGTAATTTAGGTTTAGTTAAATCTTACCTTTTCCTGTTCCAATTGTTTCTTCTGGAACATTTCTTTGTCTTAAAAACTGTATCAAGTCACCCATTTCTGTGGACATATGCATGTTACAATTTCTTAGGATCATTGCCTGGTGGTGCAGTAAAATCACACCGATAACATAGCACAGAGGTGTTTAGAACAGATCAAATTTCAAAAGCATACATTCGAAGAACCTCTTGTTAAAATCCCCTAATTTAACCAATAAAAAACAATGCATGAAAATGAAATTTTAAGAAGTTTTTACATATTCGACCTCCCACCAAATATGAAACATTACGCTTGGTAAATAGATCACACTTTGCTTGACATACAAGTAGCCAGACATGCAAACCTAATACACTAATCTAACTAGCTTTGTGTCACGGGAGACAAGGCAGCGATCGCGAGCAGAGCGGCGATCGTGCGGAAGGAGCAGGCAGGCAAGCGGGATACGGGAAAAACTGGGGGTTTTTTCAACAACGGGGATCTCACGCGAACAAACATCAATGACAGACAGGGGTTAGTACAAAGCAGGAACTTAAATACATGAAACAAGGCAGCAGGAAACAAGACACGACTGGGCACGATCAGGAAATCACACGTGGGTAATTAGGGGGCGTGGCACACACGAGGAGCGGACGGAGCGGGCGTCACACTTTGTCTAACCGCAGTAAATAACATTTGCAGTTAACTCTATGCTGTATTCACTTTTGGTCTTAAATCACGAAGAACTGTATTCAGCACAATTTGTAAGTTTAAATTATTTTATTTATGATTCTAAAATCTGATCACGTGGACTGGCACTTATGCTAGATCTAGTTTATTAAGAATGCACAATAATAAATTGCAGTGAATTTTCCAAAAAACGCCATAGCATTAAAAACAACTGTAGTATGTGTTCTCGCAGACACTTTAGGTTGCTCTTTGGTCACAACGACTTTGGGAAACTCTCTCCCTATTAGCTATATCACGTTAAGCAGCCTACCCGAAAATCTAAACTGAGAACCATAAACTTGCCACCATGAAATTACGAATAACACAACTGCACTTACCTTAGATAATGATGCGCAAAATACCATGCCCGCCATAAACGTAGTCGAAGATTTGGAGCTTACTCCGGAAACGGAAAAAGCCTCAGGTCATTTAAATCGAAGTTATGAAAAAAAAAAAATTCTCGTTGTAAAAAAAAAAAAAAATCGTTAGAAAAAAAAAATTCTCGTTGCAAAAAAAAAAGTTTCTCATAATAACGAGAACCGTTCTCATTATTGCGACTTAGTATCTCATAATAACGAGAAACTAAGTCATAATAATGAGAAAGTATCTCATAATAGCGAGAAACTAAGTCGTAAAAATGAGAAAGTTTCTCGTTATTATGAGATACTAAGTCGTAATAATGAGAAAGTTTCTCGTTATTATGAGATACTAAGTCGTAAAAATGAGAAAGTTTCTCGTTATTATGAGATACTAAGTCGTAATAATGAGAAAATTTCTCGTTATTATGACTTATTTTTTTTCTTTTTGTGGCGGAAACGGGCTTCAATACGTAGACCTTTTTATCGGTTTCGGTTTCAGTACACTTTCTGTTTCTCCCCTGCACCCATCACCTTGACACAGATTTACTGGTTTTTAACTCGGATAGAATTGTACATAACTGATCGTCGCTACACGACAAACAGTAAGTAACCATCTGCCTGCTTATTCGTCGTTGGCTGCTTTCTACATACGTGCTTTATGTTTCCTGTCTGTTTTAATTAGTATGTATCAGTATCATCACAATAGATATGCGAAGTCACGCGCTATGGTAACGTATCTGGTCATTATCGTAGCATCTCTATGAATATAACCTAACCCATCTCTCCCGCAGCTCGACTGATCTAAAGTGCTGATAGTTTTTTTCTTTTCTTTTTTTAATAACCTAGCTTTGTTTCTTTTTATCCCGCGACCCAGTAGAATAAGCGCTTTGGAAAATGGATGGAGGGATGTTTCTTTTTATTTTTTCCTTTTGCATATCAACCCATCAGACGGGGTAATTTCCCTTCAGATGTATTTACAGTTTTTTTTGTGAATCGCTAAAACACATTTCCTAAAATCTCATCTCTTTGTCTCAAAACACAAACTCTAAAATTCAAGCTATACTCGCAAAACCTTCGACTTGTCTTGCAAAACCAAACATTTGACCCAAAACTATTTTAACTTTATTCAAAATCAAGCACTACTGTCAGAAACCACACAAAACCAGCCAATGTGCAAACATAACGTAGCAACGATTACACATTACATAAATAAATACAAAACACTGTGGGATAGCGGGAAAATAATATTTATTTATTTATTCATTCATTCTTGTACTCACATGTAAACAAAAAAGCTCACATATAAACAAAAAAGAACTGCAGCAAAAAAAAAAGTATTATATAAAAAAATTATATATTTTCACAGCATATTCAGATAATTTATTCTGCCTCAGCATTACGCCTCTGTGCTGGGTCAGGCCACAGGACTTCATCCACATCACATGCTATGTTCTCCCTTGCAAGGCAACGAGGAAAGAATCCTTTAGCATGTAGTGATAAGCTACAGAGCTACTTGGGGTACACTGGCCTGCATTTTCTTACAGGTTTTAAGGTTACCTTCTCTACGAGTTACATTATCTTCTGCAGGTTACATCTTTTAGTGTTATACTAAGGGTTATATAAGTGTTACGTAGTTTTATATTCCACATACTATTCCATACTGACTTATCTATATTACACTGACCTGGGACTCACATGTAGGTGTTGCATTAAAATTTGCATGTTGCATGACCATCATGGCAACAACAACCAATCACATTGCTTCCCACTTGGGTATACACACAAAAAGAGACTATGAATAATGTGGTGACCAACAACCGTGGAATGTCAATGAAATCTGGCTACTTGTAGCAGCAGCAAACTAAATGCCTACTGCTGACACAAAGTGGACAGATACTGATTTATACTAATTTCAATTTTGAGACAACATGATTGAGGCGACTACAAATGGGAACACAGGATATTGTTGAGCGACAGATGATGCCAACAGTGAGTTCTTCAAAAGTTTACCACAAGGAAACAACGTTCCCAAAATTGGACACAAGCACATCAGAACATGGAGCAAGAAATAAAATGTGACAACTTTAACAGGATATTTGACTGCAGCAGTTAACAAACCATCGGAGCATTCGATGATATTTCAGAAATCATTTACTCGATAATTTACTCAGTTCCATGTTGTGGAAAATAGGTGGATTCGTTATCCAAATGGCAACTTCATGTCACTGGAAGAATACTGGAAAGTAAGCCAATATTACCCAAGTTGGATAAGTATTAAATATATTTTTTATTCTGTCTTGTAAAATAAAAATATATTTTTAGTCTAGCTCTGTCATGCCCGGGTCGTACGATCCTCGTGTGTGCCACGCCCCCCTGATTATCCAAGTGTGCTTCCCCGATCGTACGCAGCTGTCTTGTTATTTTGATCTATCCTGTCTATTTGAGTCCATGTCTTGCCTGAGTCCTTCGTCTGTCATTGATGTTAGTAGATGTCCGTACTAGCTGTTCTGTCCTGTCTTTTGAATAAATCCCCGTTATCCCCGTATTCCGCCTGCTTGCCTGCCCGTGCGTTTTACCCGCACAACCCGGATCGTAACAAGCTCTGTCTATATGCATAGACTAGTGATATATTTTCTTCTTGCTGTTGTAGAATTAGCCAGCTGCTGTTTGTTTCATTTGGGGTGGAAAATATACAAGAAGGATACCTAGGCAACTGAAGCCTGGAATGTCAACTAGCGTCCAAACTACAAAGGAATGGGATTTACAAACATTTTTGACCAGTAAACTATTCACTTTACCTGTGAAAGAACGTTAGCATGTTTACAGTTAGTGGAACTAAATTTAGTGGAAGCTAATTTTCAAAGTAGGCGGAAATGCTTACCTGCTAACGGAAAAGTTAGCTTTGCTAATAGCAGTTAGTGGATTAGCATAACCCTGCACACAGGACTTTATTAACATGGCGATTATCTGAAAACAAAGCACATTTTTTCAGATGGGTACTTGTTGAAATGTCAGTGGCCAATTTCACAAACCCTTCTTAAGAATAAAGTTTTGATAAGTGTTATTTTTAACAACTTTTCCCATAAGAAAAATAGTAGCTGTTCTTCCCAATGGATTTGTATCTCTAACACACTTCTGTAGAAATGGTATGATTTTTTTTGGCAGACATAAATCTTTTGTACTTTGTTAAACTCTTTTTATGAATTTTAAAATACTTTAAAGCTGGACTTTCCCCTTATTCCTCTTCTGAAAACCCCATGTTCAGTTATCCTTACTAGAGAATTTTACATGGAACCAATTTAGTCACCCTTCTTTGAAGATTTCAGCTGCTTTTATAGCTTTCTCATGGTACAATGTCAAGAATTTCACAAATTATTCTAAATATGCTCAAAATAAGGTATTAAATGTATTACACAGCATTTCTTAATTCCATCCATCCATTTTCCAAACCGCTCATCCTTCTGGGTCGCGGGGGGTCCAGAGCCAATCCCAGAAGCTATGGGCACAAGGCAGGGAACAACCCAGGATGGGGGGCCAGCCCATCGCAGGGCACAATAGTTTTACTGTTTTTGTGTTGGCCTTGTGTGCAGCTTTGGTGCAAGTTAGCCTATGTAGCCTATGTCCATGGCAGCCACTGCATTAGAAATTCCAACATGGAGGACATGTTAATGTTGGATTACTGGTAAAACTATGCTTTATTAAAATATGGTGCTTATTTAAAACACAGTTGGAGAAGGTGATAAGAGGACACAGTAGCATATAAACAAGGAAGCTATAGCACGACAGTGAAAATATGTACAACGATGACCTGTCAAAAACATACCTGTTTTCTCCATCAGCTGACTGGAATGAGGTTCTGAATACAGATCATGCCAAAAAAATGAAGAATATGAGTACTGATGAGAACAGGACATTTGGGGCCCTCGCGGACGTTTTGCCCAGGGGCCCACACAACCCATAATCCGTCCCTGTATATGTGTATAAAGTGTGTAGAAATGTAAACTGTGCAAGACCCTCTGGATAAAAGTCCAGTGTAGGATGTTTCATAAAGAGACTGCTATAATATAATTAAAATTACTTATTTTTTTTATCCAAAAAAACTGAAATTTTTGTTATAAGCCATTACATTTGATGTCTTATTCTGTATATTTCATCTTTCAGGAAAACATTTTACCCTTGTGGAAGTACTTGAAAAATATATAAAAAATGGGAAACACACCATCAGAAAGTAACATGGGCGACCGGCTGAGATGCTGTAAGTGTAACAAAGTCCTGCCTCCATGCAAATCCTTCTCAGATTATTACCAAAGTACTATTCACGGGCGGCATGTATATGTCTTCAATGGAGGAGAATACTACAGACCAGTTGGCCACCATAATGCATATGAGTGTGAAGATTGCTTTAATAAGCCAATCAGAGATCAAGAGAATATGAGGAAAGAGGAGGAGAGAAGAAGAGAAGAGGAGAGGAGGAGAGAGGAGGAGAGAAAGAGAGAGGAGCAGAGGAAGAGAGAGGAGGATCGAAAGATGAAAGAAGAACAGCAAAGGGCAAAAGAGGCTGAAGAGAAGAAGAGACTAGAAGAGCTGAATCAAAGGCTTGAAGAATCACACCAGGAAGCGCAAGAACAGTATGAGAAACAAATGAGGAGGAACATTTCAAAAGAACAGAAGTCCAAGCTAGATGTTCTAATAAGTCATCTGGATGAGTTTGAGGCAAACTATGAATCATGCAGTGACAGTGATGAGCTTTTAGCAAGCATCTCATCAAAATGCAGCATCCCACTTCCAAACCTCCATCTCACTCAGCTGACTGCTGATCAGCTGGGTAACATCCTGTCAGCCCTGGACAAACTCCTCTTTGATGATTGGATCAGTGCTCCTCCATCCCGTAGCACTCTGCAGCACGCTGAAGTGCTCATCACGGAACTGACTTTGGAGATATCTGATGGACTTTCTCTGCAAAGCATCTCCAATCAGTTGCACTCCCTGGTGGAGGTCATCAGCCAATCAGCATGCAATGCTTTCGAGGGTCTTCTGTTGACTCAAGCCCTATACCTGAACCTGATGCACTTCTTCACTGACCATGGCAGCTATGATACTGATGCAGCTCTCATAGCCAAAAGATGGGCTGAGGAGGACCTGTCCACTGAAGATCTCTTTCTTATAGAATTCCTTGGCATCCTCACGTCATCACTACAGAATGTGGTTGGAAGAGTCTCTGTATTGATTTTAAAGATGGAAATCCAGTGCTTGAAGCTTCTCCTATTCAGACTCACACATCTAAATGGCAAGAAAAGCCACTCAGAATTCAGTGAAATGCTCCTCAGACTTGTACAAAGGAACCAATGGACCCCAGCAGAGGCTGTGACTCTGCTCAAAGCACTGTCTCAGAAATATGCAGAGGACACTCCAATAACGAAAGTGCTCATGTTGGTGCAACTGTATGACATATCACCAGAGTGGAGGGATGACTCCGGAAACTCTTTAATCCAGGCTCTGGGCTTCATTGGCCCTGAGAGATTCCAAATTGATTTCCAAAAGACTCTCAGAAAGCAAGATGAGAGCAGTCTAGATTCAGCTGTAGCAGAATTAAAAACGTCCGAGAATTTGGATGATTCTGTCATTGATATAATAAAAAATATTACCACTGGTGTCCTACAATATTCTGAAAATCCCCCAAAAGATGAACCATTTACGAAAGATTCCTTTAAATGTGCAAACCTGAGTGTAGATAACATCCAGAGCTTTCTGTCTCAGCTTTGCAAAGCAGTTTTTGACACAAAAGGCTGGTGGCCCACAGTGCAGCAGATGCTGAGGTGGTGTGTGTTGGTGCTGACTGAGAAGAGCAGATCACCAGAATTGGTTGGTGTAGAAGACGACCCCTGTGTTACAGCCATGTTTGCAGCCACCCAGGTCTGCATGGGAAACAAGCTGGACATTGTGCTAAGCTCTGAAGTTCACTCACACGAGCAAACCAAGGAGTGGTCTGACTTCTTCAAGCACCTTGGAATTTCTCTTGTCACAAACAAAAAGAAAATGGACGCATCACAGTGGGATGTCTATGAAGCAGACATTGTGTACGGTACCATGGATGACTTTGTCTCTGATTACTTTCAGTATGGTGCAGAGGTGATGGTAACTGGGAAGCCTCACCTTAGCCGAGGATTTATCATTGAAGAAAGAAGTCTTGCTGCTTCACATAATCTGGAACTTTCAAAGCTGAAGGAAAATGATGCCCTAGTGTTTGCTGCAGAGACCCTGCAAAGCCTCATTGATCATTTTCACAATGAAGATATGGAACTGAGACACAGATTTATTAAGGCTCTTTTTCAGGTGCTCCACATGAGTCTAAATTGCACAGATGCTGACAAGAAAATCATAACCATCTCACAAAAACTTACAGGAAAGGAACTGCCTTCTAACGAGGCCTATATACTAACCATTCTTGAGAATCTTCTTACCGTATTTACTGTAGAAAGAGAAAGTAACACAGCATTGCAGGTAGGCAAATTGTGTTTCAAGAGTTTATTTACCTGTGCAGAGCAAATCCAAGCCTCAAACGAACAAACCAAAGAACTCTTCCAGATGGTGTCAAATCTTGTAGAACAACAACTTTGGTCACCAGTACAAGCCTTAAGCCTTCTTGTAGCATTAACTGACCACTACCACGATGAAGACTGTAAATCTATCATGAAGATTTTACATCTGATGGAAACATATCAGGTGTCTTCTGAGTGGACAGATGAGAAGAACCAGTCCCTCCTTGTGCTTTGTAACTCACCTGAAACTGAGAATCTGATCCAGCATTTAGATAAGAGCTTCAGAAATGAGAAGGAAAAAAACCTTGACAGTCTTTTTGATGAAGTACGGCAAATGAAAAACATTGATGAACAAACACTTGAGAAATCATACTCTATAGTGAAGACTGTTAAAGACCTGATTGAATCTGGTGAGATTGAAAACCATAGAGATGTGCAGAAAGCTAGGAGTTTGAGTCATAGCACAGACACGGAAGACCTTCAAGAGATTCTGGCAGTCTTATGCAATGCTGTACGCCTGTGCAATGTTAAAGGGAAGTGGTGGCCCAGAACCACTCAAATGATAAGCTGGTGCCTCTTGGCCTTGTCTGACACTGGAAAGCTCCTGGAGATGGGAACTGGAGAAGGGAAGTCTTGTGTCATAGCAATGTTTGCAGTGCTGCGTGCACTTAGGGGTGAAAAAGTAGATGTGGTGTCCAGCTCTTCTGTGTTATGTCAAAGAGATGCAAAAGAATGGGCCAACTTCTACTCACACTTTGGCATCACAGCTGACACAAACACAAATAAAACTGAAGATAAAGATAGAAAAATATGTTACCAGAAGGACGTGATCTATGGAACAATTGAAACCTTCGCTGCAGATCACCTTCGTCAGATATTTGAGATGAAAGGTGTGAGGACGAATCGCAGCTATCAGTGCATCATAATCGATGAAGTGGACTCACTGCTGCTAGATCAGGGAGTGCAGCTGACCTACCTGTCCAGTCCCATGGTCTCCATGCAGCACCTCAACACTGTTCTGGCCATGATCTGGGCCCATGTCAGGCAGTATGGCTTCCTGTCAACGGGACACCGTACTTTCATACAGGGTCCCCCTGCTTCATTCTTCAAAGCCATATTTGACTCAATTGACACAGATGGAACTGAAATTAATGACCCTATGGATATTTTACGTATTGCTGAAGAATCAGAGGTAGTGCCAAAAGGATTTACAGAGGATATCTACAATAGTGAAAAAGAAGAACTTCTCAGCAAACTGAAAACTGTTAGTCAGGATGCAGTGGTAGATTTTTTCCAAAACCTTGAGCACTATATCCCCTATGATTTTATTGTGTACACTTTAGATGACAATGGATTGCTCTGTCTTAGAAAGTCCAGCACATACAACAACCAGGATGTTCCAAACCTCATATTTCTTGTTTTGGAGGATGGCTTGTGTTGTTCACTCTATGATTCTGAAGAAGTTCTAATTGAGCCCATTGCACAATTGATCTCGGAGAACATTCAGTACAGCCCATATGACGACACTGAAGACAATAAAGGCAAAATCAACGTCCCTAGATTCCTGAAAAATCTGATAGAGAAGAAAGTGTCAGTGTGGGTTCAGAATGCCTTTATAGCAACGAGACTGAGGGAAGGACGAGAATATGTTGTAGAAAACGACAGTGTCTGTCCAGTGGATTTCAGATCCACCGGTATTGTAGAACTGAATAAGAAATGGGGAGATGGTCTACAGCAATTTATTGAAATTAAACACCAAATCAAACTCAGCACGATTTCAACAGTGACAAACTACATTTCTAACATTTCCCTTTTTGAAAAATACCATGGGAAAATATATGGAACGACAGGGACACTTGGGAGTGAAACAGACATACTGTTTTTGCAGGACCTATATCCAGATCTCTCAGCCTGCAAAATGCCGACTTACAACCGGAAGAAATTATTTGAGGTCAAAGGTACTGTGAAGACTTCAGCTGAAGAGTGGAAATCTGTGATAAAACAGGAGGTCATGGCTCAGATTAGCCAAAATTCATACAGAGGTGGAAGAGCAGCCCTGGTGATCTGTGAAACTATCAACAGAGCCAAAGAGATCTATGAAGAGCTGAAGAGCATCATCCCAGGTGAGATCATTCTCTACTGCCGCAGTGACAAAGACAGCTTGAGCAAAATAGACAAGGACCTGGAACCTGGTGATGTCATTGTTGCCACAAACCTTGCTGGTCGTGGAACAGACATAAAAGTCTCCCAACAGGTGAACAATAGTGGTGGATTATTTGTGATCCTCTCTTTCCTTTCTGAGAACTCAAGAGTGGAACTCCAGGCATTTGGCCGAAGTGCACGCAAAGGTAAACCTGGATCTGCTCAGGTTATCATGACCACTGACCATCTGCAGGAGTCCTTCAGGAGAGTGTCTTCTCTGGAGGAGGCAAAGAAGACAAGGGACAGACTTGCAGCAGAAAGGCTAAATGTCATCATGAATGATGTCACAGAGATGAAACTGCGGGAGGACCTGTTTTCAGAGTATTGCAAAACCCTTCAGGATATTCACAGCATCACAGATCCAGGTGAAAAAAAAGCTGTGGTCGCCATCATGAATGAGTTCTGGGGGATTTGGTTACAAACTAAATCAGAAGAAATTGACCAGCTGAAAAGGAGTGAACTGGAAAACAGCCTGAAGGCTGATTTGTCTGAGGCGAAAAGTCAGTCTCAAAGCCAGACTTCACCGTGTTCTAGCATTTACCACTATATCAAGTTTGGGAATATCGCACTGGATAAAAAAAAATGGGATATCAGCAACAAGCTATTTGAAAAAGCCATGAAGCAAGATGAAAGTTGGGCAGCCATAGCCTTTTACAGTCATGCTTATTGCACTATAAAGCAGAAGAAGGGAGATTATCTCACTAAGGCCAGAGATGATCTCATGAAAGCACAGGAGTCTCTGAAGTACCTCACTGCGGACTGCATCGCCTGCCTGCAGTTTGTAAAAATGTCTTCTGCTGCCTCAGTCGAGAATAACTCATCCAGCCTTGAAAAGCAGTTAAGAAATAAGTGCAGCATGTTTGGTTGTTTTGATAAAAACATTAGTGAGGCTATCAACAAGCTGGATGAGATAAACGGAAGAGGGAGGGACGCTGAAGCCAAAAAAGCACCCGTGTTCTCCCTGGTGTCGAGTGATGATGAAGATCTCCAAGTGGAGGCCGATAACCTGTACAGTCAAGGTCTGAAATATATCTTTTCTGTGGAAGAAGAACCTCGTTTTCCATGGGAGGCTTTACTGGTGTTCTGTCTTGGAGTTCTGCAGATTATTGGAGGGGCACTGCTCACTGCATTTACATGTGGAACATTAGCTCAGGTCGGCATGGGGTTGATCACCGAAGGAATATCAGACTGCATCTATGGCATCGAGTCCATGGTGACAGGAGAATTCAGTTGGAAATCATGGGCTATAGAAAAAGCCATTTCTATTGGTGTATCACTCATTGGGTTTGGAGTTGGAAAGCTGATTGCAAAGGGCTTCAAAACTTCTAAAGTGTTGATTAATAGATTTGGCAAAGAACTGAAGTCGATGCCACAGTTTCTCTCCAGAGAGGCTAAAGATGGCCTTAGTGTCGTTGCGAAGACAAATATGAAGAATGCAATGATGCACACTAAAAAACGAATTGTAGAAGAAATCATTATCTATGGATTTTCAAAGGCAGAAGAGGCATTACTTACACAAATATTAGATGGCATTAAAAATGACGTGAAAAACGGAATTGCTGATAGTGTGAAATCCAGCATGGACAAAGAGCCCTTGTCTGCATTGGTAGACTCTGTTATACTCTCATACCTTCATGGTAAAGAACAATTTTATTACCTCCTGCAGGACAAGAACAGAAAGAGCAAACTTCTGGACATCTTTAAAGAGTTAAGCAAAACTGCATTACAGCCATTCTATGCAGACCTCAGCTGGCAGAATAAGCTAAACTCATCCATCTCTACAGTGATTGACAGAGCTAAATCAGAGACCTCAGGCAAAACCCGTGGAATTCTGATAGCCATCCAGACTGTCCACATGGTGTCACTGGCAGCAGATGCCATCAGTACAGTGGTCACACTCTCAGAAAAGTTTCTCTCAAACCTTCAGGAAGAGCTGAACAAATTTAAAAAACAAAAAGGTTCTTCAGAGAAAGTGAAGCCAAATGAGTTGTCTGCTTCAGAAGCTAAAATGCTGACAGAATTCAAAGAGGATTTAGGCGACGCCATCAGTGAATTATTAGCCGACGTTTTGGTAGAAGTGTTCCACCAGAAGTTCTCCAGTCACCTTGTTTCTCTTGTGCAAGGCGAAGTAAATGGCATCGTTGGCCATTATGTAAGAACAGGCTTAAAGACTGATAGAACAGAGGAAAAACTCAGAGCTGGACAAAACAACAGATACATTGCATATATGCCAGGAAACCCGAATTCGAAACACAAGCTTGCAGGGGAGTCAGGTGAACGCTCACAGTCACACGCTGAAAATATCAGGAACCCCACAACGGCAGGTACCCTTCTCGACATCAGAGTCCTGTCTGAAACCACCGGCACTAAGGTTGTCATCCTAACACCAGACAGCCATGGCAAGCTTACCAAAATGCAGGAGCTGAACCCAAGTACTAAACCTGCCACTCAAACTGTGACACTGATCTACAGACCAAAGAGTGCCCAGTTTCCGGATGGTCATTATGATGTGCGCGTCAATAATCAGACAGTGAGTGTAACCAACGAGGGCAAGAGCTGCCTGTTTCATGCTTTAGCACGAGGCATGAAGCCATTGGCCAGTGATAAAGAGATCGCTTTAGAAGCAGACCGCCTCCGATCTATGGAGGCCAACACTCTCCTGAGTCACCCGGACCAATGGGAGCCATTCATCAAGCGTAAAGAGTGGACTGAAGCAATCAGAGGAGGGGATTGGTACATGGCAGAGGGAGCTGCACCAAAAAGAAAATTTAAAGAAGTAATGCTTGAGAATGAGGTTGGAAAAATAGTATTATACAAGGATTGGAAAAAATATGCAATTGAAAATCCAGGTATTGGACAATACATCAATGCAGACCATCAACCACCAGTGAGTAGTATTTTGAAAGCTAGAAAATTGAACCAGAATAGCAAATTAGCTGAAGCTATGCTTGAAGTTGCAACAACCTCATCTCCACTAAATCCCAGTAAGATTCCTAATGTGGAAAAATATCATGGCCTTTCTCTTCTAGTTGTTTATGTGCCAAAAGAAGTACATGATGAGCTGCCAAGTACGAAGTTAAAATCATTCAGAATAAAATTAGCTCGTGCCATAAGCAAGGATAATGTTGAGGAAACCTTCAAACTGACCATCCTTGGTGGAATGGTCCGATTCCAGTTAAATAGTGCCATGAACTTCAAAGACTTCCAGAACACCCCACTGAGTAAAACCAGGCTTGACATTTTTGAAGGCAGTTTTCAGGCACATTCTCTAAAGTTGGTGAACACATGGTTCAACCTGCTTCAAGGCAAGGGTGTCATGACAGATGCCCATCTCAGCAATCTTACGGCATGGATCAAAAATGAGGGCTACAAGGATCAAAACGATCCACACAGGAACTTAGTCTCCGATCTTTTAAGCAAGACAAGACAAAAGACACAGGAGCAGGCGTTGGGGCGAAAGAAACGGGGGATAATCAAACAAAAGAAACAAATACCACAAAGGAACAGGATCACAAGGGATCCAACAAGGGAGGCTGGAAGCAGGGATGGGAACAAGTAGATCACTTACATACAAACACCATTAAATTACATAAACATACCAACATAAAGGTCATAGACAAAACAGACGAAAGCTCACATACCTGAATAATACAAGTTAAAAAGACATGTATGTACATGCAGGGACGTATTGACTTTAGGTGGGATGGATCTATCAGGGTCAGACGTGTGACATCACGCTGCATTATAGGGCGCATTTTTATGTATGTCAGCTATTGCCGATACAAATACAATATATAAAGTGACATTAATCTTTCAATTTTTATTAACATCCATCTTCACTAATATGGCAGTTTAAATCCAGCAACGTTCCACATCATGTAGACTGAATTTGCAGGAATTATTAAAATTACGCAGAAATCGCAGGGTCCACTAACACTGTTCATGACCTGAATGAGTCTGAGTTTCTGGTAACTGAGTAACTTACTTTACCAACTTACTTTTTCCAAATAAATGCTCATTTATAAAACAGTGCGTAGGACTGTATACGTGCACACAAAAGCCGAAAATGGCATGCGCAAAAAAAAAAGTCAGATTTATAAAACCTTGTGTATACACACTTGCAAGCGATATTCTCTTTATAAATCACACTCCACATGGAGGGTATTCCTTTACCGTGGCTAAAGTGAAATCCAGGGTTATTATGATAAGTCTCGCTTACTTACAGTATGTGCTGGATCCATCTCTGTGGCTAACAGTCTGTTCTAAATATCCATGGTAACTTCCTACTCAGCTTAACACAGCGGCTAGAGATCTTGGAGTCCTGGTTGATTCACATCTATGTTTTGTTGCTCACATAGGAAGTATCACTAAATGTGCATCCTGCCATCTTCAAAAGATGCTCTCCTTTCATGATGCAAAATAAGTAATACATGCCTTTATAAGTCCTAGGCTGGACTACTGTAGTGCCCTCCTTTTTGGTTGTACATCTGAATCCTTAAAGAAATTTCAGCTGGTATAAAATGTAGCAGCCACAGTATTCACAAAAACTAAAAAATTCGTCATTTTAGCCTTGTTTTGTGCTCCCTTCACTGGTTTCCAGTTAAGTCACAGATTGACCACAAAACACTGCTGATAACTTATAAAGCCCTGAATGGCCTCGCAGCAGAATATTTTAAGATTTACTAGTTTCTTATAGTCCTCCTCACCTGCTTTGATCTGAAGGAGCAGGGTATCTATTAGTACCTGGACTGAAACTACGGCAGACTGCAGAGCGTTCTCTTACTTAGCTCCTCAGCTGTGGAATAGTCTTCCAGCAGATGTGAAAGATTCAGGCTCACTCTCGATATTCATGTATAGACTAAAAATATACCTGTTTAGTTTAGCTTATAGGGACACTAGTTCTAGCTCTAGCTAACTGCTTACTCCCAGTCAGACCTATAGTGTGAGGTGTAGAGCTGGGTGGGGATCGGTGCCATTGGCTTTGGATAAACTGGACTGTCAGTGCTGTCACTCTGGCTTCACAATCCCTTGTGGAACTGGAATGCTGACATTTCAGGGACTCCCCATGCCTGCATTCCCACTTGCCTCTCCCTCCTACTTATGCTGCCATAGCCTTACCTGCCAGAGCTAACTGTTTGCACTGCCTCTAGTCTCCCCTACTTTGGCTAACTGTACATTTTATGACCCCCCTACTCCCCCTGCGCTATGCTGTCTGAAGACCCCAAATTATCAAGATATCCTGCCTGCTCTGCTGCCTGTGATGCCTCCACTACCTGTGGCGTCTTTCTGGTCTGTGACGTTTCTCCTGTTTGCCCTGCTGCCATCTGAAGCAGGAGCACCTACCTCCCCCAATGGATTTTTGTTCATTTGACTCCCTCTGCTGCCCCCTGGAGGATGGGCTCCCCCTATGATTCTGGTTCCTCCCAAGTTTTCTTCCTTCTAGGGAGTTTTTCCTCGCCACTATCGCTTCACTATCGCTTCTGCTCACTGGGGGCTTTGGGCGGGGATACTGTAAAGTGCTTTGAGGCAATGTAATGTTGTGAAAATGCACTGTACAAATAAAACTGAAACTGAATTGAACTTCTGCTTCTGAACTAGCCTGGTCCGTAGCAGGCTAACCGTGAAGTTTAACTTATCATGTTACAAAGAATTGCCTCCCACAATATTCATATTTCCAAAAAACTGAAATTTTACTTTAATTAACATACTACAGCATTACTTAGCAATAATCGAAACTGATGCCTTGTTTCCAGCAACACTAGTTCCGTACATTTCAGCTCTAATGCCTTATACCAAAAGAAACGGTCAAAACAGCCCTAGCATGGCATCACAGAAAATCTCAGAATTCGGAACTGCACTGTCAGTGAAAGTGGGACGACCTACTGTGTCCAAACCTTCCACATACCCAGAAAATTATATCCATAATCACTATAGTTTGTCTAATATTGCCAGTGTCGGCAGTGAAACAGCTTGCCAGTTTATCAGGGGAATAATGGTCACCCATCACCACGAAATAAGTCTTATGGGTGCAGTTCTACCAGTGCGACTTAAGACTCATTTCGTTGCGACGGGTCACAGTGTTACATTGTTTTTTTTTATTCTGTGGAAAACAAAAAATCAATTTGCTGGCCAGTTTTAATAATAAATTATGAACGTGTCGCAGTTCAAATAAAACATTGTGGCACTCTCGTGGCAATGAGATCATGAGTCAGACAGCAAAGTTCAGTTTTTAGCAGACACTTCATGTGCAGTCCTTAAAAGGAGAGCGGTAAACAGCGAGCGAGAATAAAGTCAGTCACACAGATGGGGGAGCCTTTAAGTAGACAAAAGTGGATATGGGCAATAGAGACAGAGCGCAACCAGTCATAGTCTTAAAATACGCAGTAGATCAAGATAAATCCGAAAAAACAGAATACATATGAACCTTTACTTTACTCTGCCTTCTAAGAGGTAATGTTTCCATTTCGTTCTTTTATGAAACCGGGTGAAATGCAGGCATGAAAGTACTTTCCAGCCTGATCGAGGTAGGCACACAACTCATAGAGTATCTAGTTGACTCCCTTATCAAGCTGGTGTTCTCCCTGTTGACTCTATGTCAGGGTTCAATGAAGGACTAATTGAAAACTGCACTCAAAATATTATGGGAGATAGACAAGCATATTGTTCCATAGAGCGCCCTTATCAGTTTACCTCTGAGGAATTATGTGTAGGATCATGATAACAACCAATGTAGTGCCAGCTAACACAACAGGAGGACATCCTGCGAATGTTCGCTTGAATGTCCCCTAGACATTTCTGGTCCTTCAAAGGTCATTAGGACGTTCTCACCGGATGAAAAATTCGGATGCGAGTATGACAGATCAAAGATTTTCACACCAAACAAGATGTGAAATTTTTGCAACTGATTGTGAAAAGTTCCTACACCAAAAGACATTGTCAAAGCAGCGACAGGCACTGTAAGTAGTGACGAGCTTTTCATGATTCTTTTGAGCAGACAAGTGAAAAGAAAAAGGCAAATATATTGGATACATCCAATTCTGAAAAAGCTTAAACTTTACAAGGATTGTTTGATCTCTTTATCATTCTATCACGGGGGGGGGGGGGGGGCATGCTGCAGATGGAAAGAAGGTGACGATCCACGGTCCAAGACAAAAGGGTTTTATCACAAATACTGGGGAAAACCACAAAAATAATGAGACCATGAGGGATCAAAACAAATGGGAAACAATACAGACTGAACTTAAGACCAGGAATTAACCACAGCAAAGGAACTAAGAAAACACTGGGAACAGGCTAGAAAATAAGTAAAAACAGGCAATGTAACAGTGACATATGCAGTGACAGACTCAAGAACAGAACAGGGCACTTAAATACACACAGACAGCTGGGCTAATGTGCGGAACATGACAAAAACAACCAATCAACAGCGGCACAGGGTGACAAGCAATAGGCGCAGAAACTTACAATAAATGACCCCAGAACTAGGGAACTTAAACAAATATCAAAACAAGGAATCGTTAACCACACAGCACTAGAAACTAGGGAACATAACAAATACAAGTGAAACCAAAATCAAACAGGACACAAGCAGGGCAAACCAGTGGCCTGTACTACGAAGCCTGGTTACTGGCTTATTGGGGTAACTTGTCGGATTTAAGGTATCACAGTTTAAATGGACTTCATATTCGTTCACATGCATTTTGCCCAGACTACCTTAAATCCGACAAGTTACCCCAATAAGCCAGTAACCCCGCCTCGTAGTACAGGCCACAGAACAGGGAAGCAATGATAACTGATAACTAATAACAAACCCTAGGTATAACAGAAAGCCAATAAACAAAAAAGGTAAGGGTGGCTATGAGACAGAGATGGGGGGGGCAGGGTGATCAAAGACATCACAAGTCAGGAATGTTGATGTTGAGATACAGTTTCCAGTAGCAATAAATTGCACTTTTACACTGCACCAAGTACTGTACTATTGGTTCAGCACTGTTGGTACTTTTCCTTTTCCATTGATTTTCAGTCGAGTACCAGTACCAAAAGATCCAGTACCAGCTGGAGTACTTCTTTGGTACTATGAATTGTGATCTTTTTGGAAAAAAAAAATACAAAAAAGATCAGTATGGCATGACAAGAAATATAAAAAGTACTTTGTTTAATATACTATAACAGCATGCATACTGTATAGCGTATATAACAGATAGGCCAGGCAATGCAAAATGTACAGTGTACAGTGCAATATGTATTTCTTTTGGTTTACTTTTGTATTTTCAGTCATTATGTATTTGCAATAAAATTTTGTGATAGATCTGGGATGAATTAATTAATTGTTAGTAAATTGTTGCCCATTAGTATGACAGAAGTTTGGAACAATGCAAACCTGGCCAGTAGCTATTATAGCTGTGGAGACTTTGTCATTCTAGATATCAGTTTATGGAGGTCATTTGAGAAGATTCCATCCCATGCTTCCTGAAGCACCATCCCATGCTTCCTGAAGCACCTCCCAAGGTTGGATTGGCTTGAAACGTATTAAAATTCTTGAAAATAATTCAAAGTGAGACTCTGTAAGGTAAACTTTCTTTAGTAAGCAGAAAAAAAAAACAAAAAACAGTGTCTCCAGTCCAAGGTGGTGACACATTGAATAAAGGGAATCAGCCGTTTATACACTTTGCTCCAGGACCCCCAAACAAAAACATCAATTACAGTATTGGTTATTTCTTCAAAAAGCACTTCAGTTATGAAAACGCACATGAGTTATAATTGGTTCCTCCATCTCACGATTACGTGACCCCTTTCATCGTACGTTCTTACCACGGAACATTTTGCACTGCCTGGCCTTTCATTTCCCTACTCATGGTTAGTCAGAAAACCAACCCTTTATTCAATTTTAGAAACCCCACAATTTAATATTGCTTCTTCATTGTCATCTCAAGTGTATATGTCTCCTTATGCGTACAAAATCTTCTGCATTAGCACAGCTTATCATATTGCAACTTAAGTCTCTCTTTGCAGTGTTCTCAAACTCAACCTAAACCCACTAGATTATTAATTCAAGGCAAAACTGCAAGTTCCTCCTTCTACCAAACTTTCTCTATTCTTCAGCTTCTTGTTCTCTTCATGACCTTGCAATTTCAGCATGTTTTTTTCCAGGCTCTTTGGAAGCACATACACAACCCCTGACAACACATGAACAAACTCTTTGTGCCTAAAGCCTAAAACATGACAACAATCCCACTATGCACCCTTTCTCAGTCCCATAACAATTTTCCTTCCACGATGGGCACTTCTTATGCACCTTATGGTCAAGCTAATCCCACAACAGCTCAATAGGGCTAAGATCTAGTGACTGTAATGGTCACTTGATTATAGATGGAGTACCAGCTGACTGTTTCTTCCCTGAACAGTTCTTGTATAGTTTGGAACTGTACTTTGGGTCATTGTACTTTTGTAGGGGGAAAATTTTGTGTTGTTGGTGGTTATTTCAGCTATCGACATTACTGAATTTTATTGACATTCCATGGCTGAAATGTTTCTTTTTATAATGTGAACTTCAAACTTAGATTTATCTGTCCATAACACTTTTCTCCAATCTTTCCCGAGACTCATCAGATTGGACTTTATTACCACAGCATACACATGCACATAAACACACAGCACGCACTTTACTCTGGTGGCCTGGATTGATCCAATGTCTTCCTCTGAAACTACCTGTATGAATTTCCCTGCATCTGCAACTTTCACTTCTGATCTCCTCTGATATAAGATACAGTCAGTCTGTTTCACTCATACTCAGTGCTCTCTGGACTAGCAGCAGTTTCTCTCCAGCAAGGCAGGTAGGCTTCTTTTACACACTTAAATCATCTCTACAAACCATCTCTTCTCTACAAATATAGCTCTACTTAATGCCAGATCTTTAGCTAACGAATTGATTTTAGTTAATGACATTATAACATCCTATAAAGTTGATTTTTCTTTCTTACTGAGACATGATGAGTAGACGGCAGCTATATTGTGCTCAAGGAGTCAGCACAAGTAGACTTCAGTATTATGGATACATTCTGACCTGGCAAGAAAGGTGGACGAGTAGCTGCTTTATTTAACATGCACACCAATGCAAATAGATTACTTTTGGAGGTGGAATTTCAAATATCGAAGGGTAATCCCGAAATTTTACTAGTAACCATTTACAAACCTCCAAGAGTTTGCTGAACTATTGTGAGTTCTGTTATCATGACCAGGGATTTTAACATCCACATAGATGACAACATGGACATTAAAGAACTTTCGGTACTACTCGACTCTTTTGGGTTCTCTCAGTATGTGGAAGAACACACTCAGTGCCACACTTTGGGTCTAATTATGTCTAAAGCTCTTGACATTTCCAGTTTTGTGTATTTTTTGACTTCTTAATAACTCCAGATGCTCAAACAAGTTCTGTTTTTTAAGAAAATGTACATAAATGATGGTGCTAGTACTCAGCTTAAGGATACAGTAGCTGTGTCACCAACCATGAAGGCAGAGACAGTTGCTGTAAAATGTAAACCCAAATTAGTTAAGTGCACTCATTTTTTTGGAACACAGATTACCTCAAGATAATTAGGTCATCGATGTAAAAATATTAATTGGTTAACACTGGATGCCTCTATGTTAAACAACTGCAGACCTGTCTCAAATCGTCCTTTTATGGCTAAATAACTCAAGTGGTCATTTTGATAAATTTGATAAACAGACATGGTGCCATAACATAAATCGGGTATTTAATTACAGCGTGTTGGACGAGTGACTTATTGAGAAAAGCCAGGCAAAGGTTTCTTGAGATTACAATATCTGCCTCCTAATATAATATTTGAGGAAACTCCGTCTGGGAGGTAAAATGGCCTTAATGACACAAACAGTAGTTCAGTGTTATCAGGGCACAATCTCTCACGCACAGTAACATTACAATGCAATCTCCAGTTAATATACAAACAGACCCCACCTCCCAGTGATTTCTGAATCGCCTTCTTGTCCCGATCCAGCAGGAAAGGAGTCATAAAGCCAGTGATAGCCAAAGTCGACGCTGTATCCAGATAAACGAGCCATGTGTCTGTGAACGCCGTAACATAGGCATTCCTATCGTCACGGGAATAATTGGCATTAGCTCGTGAGATGTCAGACTAGACTGACACTTTGTCTATTCCCTTCAAACTTATTGCCTTAGTTCTTTGGAGTCGCAGCAGAAAGTCTCATTGATTCGTCAACACCTCTTGCATGGTTCTTCCATATAAGCAACTTCTATGGCTGCCAGCATTTTGGAGGTGTCCAACCTCACTTAAATTGTCAGATGTAACACCATAACCAAAACTTCTGGCCCAAAGTCTAAATAGGCTTTCGTGCCATGCCACTCAAGAATGAATACTACTTTTAATCATATTCATGTTTATGGATGTTTATTGTGCTGACTTATCCAGCACATTGACACAGGACTCACACGTGCTGCATTAACGCTTGATGGAGAGCATGTCTGATCTGGTATGATCTTCATAGTGACGACAACCAAATCACATCGTTTCTTACTCAGGACATGATGTGATTGACTAATGCTTGTGCTGGGACATTTGCATAGTCTAATTTTTTCAGCTAGGACTTGGAAAGCTGAACTTCTCTCAACTTTCTGTCGCAGGCGACACAAGCAAAGCAAAATAACAGGCCTACAATTGAGTTTGGCAAAGCATGACATCACCCCATTCAAAGTGAATGAAAAGCATCTCCGTTGTCACCTCCAGTGCATGCATGTGAGTCCTGCCTGACTGTCTCATCTGAGGCTTGATATTACCCAGAAAATGCACATCCCCGTATCATGTGACCGTCCCACATGTTAAAGAGGCACTTCACCCCAAATAGGCTCCAATCCCCCCGCCCAACAAACCTGAATAGGACAGGTTATTACAGAAGATGGGTGGACCTCAGCCTTTTGTACTTAAACTCCTAGGAGTTTGTAGTTAAACTCCTTTTATGAATTAAAAATAAACTTCAGTCAGACCTTAACTTTGTTGCTAACCCATCTCCATTTATCCTGACTAGAGAATCTTCTTTCTTCCTAAATTAAATTTCCTACATGGAACCAATATAGTTTCCTTTCTTTCAACATTTTCAGACAATTTACTCTAAATATGCTCAAACTAAGGTATTGTATATAATCTCGTTAACCTTCTTTATTCATGCTCAGGACTTTTAGTGTTTTTGTGTTGGTCTTGTTTACTGCAGCAGCAGAATACCTAGATCCTTAATGTAAAGTAAAGCAGCATGTTCTGTAAGAAATCTCAACATTCATACCAGTGACAAAACCAAGCAGCCCTGTTCTCCATCTTGATTTTACAAAACTGGCTAAGCAAAATAAAATAGACCATATAACATAACAAAATGTACCCATAACTACACATAGTGATTTAAATGTGGTCTAAGGCATTGTATAACACTCATGTGACCTTTAATTCATTATTAGTACTATTCGTTTTAGAGCCTAGTGTCCAGGTTAATGTTAGATTACTGGTAAAGCAATGTGGAGAAGGTGATAAGAGGACACAGGAGCATATAAACAAAGTGAAAGTGAAAGTATTCACAACGATGACCTGTCAAAAACATACCTGTCAGCTGACTGGAATGAGGTTCTCAATACAGATCATGCCAAAGAAAATGAAGAGTATGAGTGCTGATGAGAACAGGATATTTGAAAAATCATTTATTAATTGACATTTTTTCTTGCATAATTTTTGATAATTGTTTAGTAGGTTACTGTCCTTGTCTAGCTTTCAGCAATACTGAAAAAGCCTCTGTCAGTGTGGTGTAATGGTTAAGAAGCTGGACATGATTGCTAGTTCAATCCTGAGATAGGTCTCTGCTATTCAACCCTTGAGTAAGGTTTTTAAGCTCAGTTGTGTCAGTAAATATCCATCCATCCATTTTCCAAACCGCTTATCCTACTGGGTCGCAGGGGGGTCCGGAGCCTATCCCGGAAGCCATGGATACGAGGCAGGGAACAACCCAGGACGGGGGGCCAGCCCATCGCAGGGCACACTCACACACCATTCGCACACACACGCATTCCTACGGGCAATTTAGCAAGTCCAATTAGCCTCAGCATGTTTTTGGACTGTGGGGGGAAACCGGAGTACCCGGAGGAAACCCCACGACGACATGGGGAGAACATGCAAACTCCGCACACATGTGACCCAGGCGGAGACTCGAACCCGGGTCCCAGAGGTGTGAGGCAACAGTGCTGACCACTGCACCACCATGCTGCCCCTTCAGTAACTATCCAGCTGTATAAATGTGTGTAGGAAGTGTGTAGAAATGTAAACTGTGCCAGGTGCTCATCTGCAAAATCTCAGATGTTTCATATAATGACGGCTGTAATGTCATTAAAATTCATAGCTTTTATCCAAAAAAATGAAACTCTTCTTATAAGTCATTACATTTGACATAATTTGTATCTTTCCTCTTTCAGGAAAACAGGTTACACTTGAAGAAGCACTGAAGAATTAAGCTACTGAAGGATTCATTAAAAATGGGGAACGCACCATCAGAAAGTAACATGGGCAACCGGCTGAGATGCTGTAAGTGTAACAAAGTCCTGCCTCCATGCAAATCCTTCTCAGATTTATACCAAAGTACTATTCATGGGCGGCATGTACATGTCTTCAATGGAGGAGAATACTACAGACCAGTTGGCCACAATAATTTGTACGAGTGTAAACCATGCTTTTATAAGGAAGTCGAAGATCTAGAAAAACTGAGAGAGGAGGAGAGGAGGAGAGAAGAGGAGAGAAAGAGAGAGGAGGAGAGGAGTAGAGAAGAGGAGAGAAAGAGAGAGGAGGAGAGGAGAAGAGAAGAGGAGAGAAAGAGAGAGGAGGAGAGGAGAAGAGAAGAGGAGCGAAAGATGAAAGAAGAACAGCAAAGGGCAAAAGAGGCTGAAGAGAAGAAGAGACAAGAAGAGCTGACTCAAAGGCTTGAAGAATCACACCAGCAAGCTCAAGAACAGTATGAGAAACAAATGAGAAGGAACATTTCAAAAGAACAGAAGTCCAAGCTAGATGTTCTAATAAGTCATCTGGATGAGTTTGAGGCAAACTATGAATCATGCAGTGAAAGTGACGAGCTTTTAGCAAGCATCTCATCAAAATGCATCATCCCACTTCCAAACCTCCATCTCACTCAGCTGACTGATGATGAGCTGGGGAACATACTGTCAGCCCTGGACAAACTCCTCTTTGATGATTGGATCAGTGCTCCTCCATCCCTTAGCACTCTGCAGCACGCTCAAGTGCTCATCACGGAACTGACTTTGGAGATATCTGATGGACTTTCTCTGCATAGCATCTCCAATCAGTTGCAGTCCCTGGTGGAGATCATCAGCCAATCAGCATGCGATACTTCTGAGAGTCTCCTGCTGACTCAAGCCCTATACCTGAACCTGATGCACTTCTTCACTGACCATGGCAGCTATGATACTGATGCAGCTCTCATAGCCAAAAGATGGGCTGAGGAGGACCTGTCCACTGAAGATCTCTTTCTTATAGAATTCCTTGGCATCCTCACATCATCACTACAGAATGTGGTTGGAAGAGTCTCTGTATTCATTTTAAAGATGGAAATCCAGTGCTTGAAGCTTCTCCTATTCAGACTCACACATCTAAATGGCAAGAAAAGCCACTCAGAATCCACTGAAATGCTCCTCAGACTTGTACAAACAGACCAATGGACCCCAGCAGAGGCTGTGACTCTGCTCAAAGCACTGTCTCAGAAATATTTAGAGGACACTCCAATAACTGAAGTGCTCATGTTGGTGCAACTGTATGACATATCACCAGAGTGGAGGGATGACTCCGGAAACTCTTTAATCCAGGCTCTGGGCTTCATTGGCCCTGAGAGATTCCAAATTGATTTCCAAAAGACTCTCAGAAAGCAAGATGAGAGCAGTCTAGAGTCAGCTGTAGCAGAATTAAAAACGTCAGAGAATTTGGATGATTCTGTCATTGATATGATAAAAAACATTATTATTGGCGTCCTACAATATTCTGAAAAGCCCCCAAAAGATGAACCATTTATGAAAGATTCCTTTAAATGTGCAAACCTGAGTGAAGATAACATCCAGAGCTTTCTGTCTCAGCTTTGCAAAGCAGTTTTTGACACAAAAGGCTGGTGGCCCACAGTGCAGCAGATGCTGAGGTGGTGTGTGTTGGTGCTGACTGAGAAGAGCAGATCACCAGAATTGGTTGGTGTAGAAGACGACCTCAGTGTTACAGCCATGTTTGCAGCCACCCAGGTCTGCATGGGAAACAAGCTGGACATTGTGCTAAGCTCTGAAGTTCACTCACACGAGCAAACCAAGGAGTGGTCTGACTTCTTCAAGCACCTTGGAATTTCTCTTGTCACAAACAAAAAGAAAATGGACGCATCACAGTGGGATGTCTATGAAGCAGACATTGTGTACGGTACCATGGATGACTTTGTCTCTGATTACTTTCAGTATGGTGCAGAGGTGATGGTAACTGGGAAGCCTCACCTTAGCCGAGGATTTATCATTGAAGAAAGAAGTCTTGCTGCTTCACATAATCTGGAACTTTCAAAGCTCAAGGAAAATGATGCCCTAGTGTTTGCTGCAGAGACCCTGCAAAGCCTCATTGATCATTTTCACAGTGAAGATATGGAACTGAGACACAGATTTATTAAGGCTCTTTTTCAGGTGCTCCACATGAGTCTAAATTGCACAGATGCTGACAAGAAAATCATAACCATCTCACAAAAACTTACAGGAAAGGAACTGCCTTCTAACGAGGCCTATATACTAACCATTCTTGAGAATCTTCTTACCGTATTTACTGTAGAAAGAGAAAGTAACACAGCATTGCAGGTAGGCAAATTGTGTTTCAAGAGTTTATTTACCTGTGCAGAGCAAATCCAAGCCTCAAACGAACAAACCAAAGAACTCTTCCAGATGGTGTCAAATCTTGTAGAACAACAACTTTGGTCACCAGTACAAGCCTTAAGCCTTCTTGTAGCATTAACTGACCACTACCACGATGAAGACTGTAAATCTATCATGAAGATTTTACATCTGATGGAAACATATCAGGTGTCTTCTGAGTGGACAGATGAGAAGAACCAGTCCCTCCTTGTGCTTTGTAACTCACCTGAAACTGAGAATCTGATCCAGCATTTAGATAAGAGCTTCAGAAATGAGAAGGAAAAAAACCTTGACAGTCTTTTTGATGAAATACGGCAAATGAAAAACATTGATGAACAAACACTTGAGAAATCATACTCTATAGTGAAGACTGTTAAAGACCTGATTGAATCTGGTGAGATTGAAAACCATAGAGATGTGCAGAAAGCTAGGAGTTTGAGTCATAGCACAGACACGGAAGACCTTCAAGAGATTCTGGCAGTCTTATGCAATGCTGTACGCCTGTGCAATGTTAAAGGGAAGTGGTGGCCCAGAACCACTCAAATGATAAGCTGGTGCCTCTTGGCCTTGTCTGACACTGGAAAGCTCCTGGAGATGGGAACTGGAGAAGGGAAGTCTTGTGTCATAGCAATGTTTGCAGTGCTGCGTGCACTTAGGGGTGAAAAAGTAGATGTGGTGTCCAGCTCTTCTGTGTTATGTCAAAGAGATGCAAAAGAATGGACCAACTTCTACTCACACTTTGGCGTCACAGCTGACACAAACACAAATAAAACTGAAGATAAAGATAGAAAAATATTGAAAAAGATATTTGAAATGAAAGATGTGAGGCCGAATCGCAGCTATCAGTGCATCATAATCGATGAAGTGGATTCACTGCTGCTGGATCAGGGAGTGCAGCTGACCTACCTGTCCAGTCCCATGGTCTCCATGCAGCACCTCAACACTGTTCTGGCCATAATCTGGGCCCATGTCAGCCAGTATGGCTTCCTGTCAACGGGACACCGTACTTTCATACAGGGTCCCCCTGCTTCATTCTTCACAGCCATATTTGACTCATTTCACACAGACGGAACTGAAATTAATGACCCTATGGATATTTTACATATTGCTGAAGAATCAGAGGTAGTGCCAAAAGGATTTACAGAGGATATCTACAATAGTGAAAAAGACGAACTTCTCAGCAAACTGAAAACTGTGAGTCAGGATGCAGTGGTAGATTTTTTCCAAAACCTTGAGCACTATGTCCCCTATGATTTTACTGTGTACACTTTAGATGACAATGGATTGCTCTGTCTTAGAAAGTCCAGCACATACAACAGCCAGGATGTTCCAAACCTCATATTTCTTGTTTTGGAGGATGGCTTGTGTTGTTCACTCTATGATTCTGAAGACGTTCTAATTGAGCCCATTGCACAATTGATCTCGGAGAAGATTCAGTACAGCCCATATGACGACACTGAAGACAATAAAGGCAAAATCAACGTCCCTAGATTCCTGAAAAATCTGATAGAGAAGAAAGTGTCAGTGTGGGTTCAGAATGCCTTTATAGCAACGAGACTGAGGGAAGGACGAGAATATGTTGTAGAAAACGACAGTGTCTGTCCAGTGGATTTCAGATCCACCGGTATTGTAGAACTGAATAAGAAATGGGGAGATGGTCTACAGCAGTTTGTTGAAATTAAACACCAAATCAAACTCAGCACGATTTCAACAGTGACAAACTACATTTCTAACATTTCCCTTTTTGAAAAATACCATGGGAAAATATATGGAACGACAGGGACACTCGGGAGTGAAACAGACATGCTGTTTTTGCAGGACCTATATCCAGATTTCTCAGCCTGCAAAATGCCGACTTACAACCGGAAGAAATTATTTGAGGTCAAAGGTACTGTGAAGACTTCAGCTGAAGAGTGGAAATCTGTGATAAAACAGGAGGTCATGGCTCAGATTAGCCCAAATTCATACAGAGGTGGAAGAGCAGCCCTGGTGATCTGTGAAACTATCAACAGAGCCAAAGAGATCTATGAAGAGCTGAAGAGCATCATCCCAGGTGAGATCATTCTCTACTGCCGCAGTGACAAAGACAGCTTGAGCAAAATGGACAAGGACCTGGAACCTGGTGATGTCATTGTTGCCACAAACCTTGCTGGTCGTGGAACAGACATAAAAGTCTCCCAACAGGTGAACAATAGTGGCGGATTATTTGTGATCCTCTCTTTCCTTTCTGAGAACTCAAGAGTGGAACTCCAGGCATTTGGCCGAAGTGCACGCAAAGGTAAACCTGGATCTGCTCAGGTTATCATGACCACTGACCATCTGCAGGAGTCCTTCAGGAGAGTGTCTTCTCTGGAGGAGGCAAAGAAGACAAGGGACAGACTTGCAGCAGAAAGGCTAAATGTCATCATGAATGATGTCACAGAGATGAAACTGCGGGAGGACCTGTTTTCAGAGTATTGCAAAACCCTTCAGGATATTCACAGCATCACAGATCCAGGTGAAAAAAAAGCTGTGGTCGCCATCATGAATGAGTTCTGGGGGATTTGGTTACAAACTAAATCAGAAGAAATTGACCAGCTGAAAAGGAGTGAACTGGAAAACAGCCTGAAGGCTGATTTGTCTGAGGCGAAAAGTCAGTCTCAAAGCCAGACTTCACCGTGTTCTAGCATTTACCACTATATCAAGTTTGGGAATGTCGCACTGGATAAAAAAAAATGGGATATCAGCAACAAGCTATTTGAAAAAGCTATGAAGCAAGATGAAAGTTGGGCAGCCATAGCCTTTTACAGTCATGCTTATTGCACTATAAAGCAGAAGAAGGGAGATTATCTCACTAAGGCCAGAGATGATCTCGTGAAAGCACAGGAGTCTCTGAAGTACATTGGTGTGGAAAGCATGGTCTGCCTGCAGTTTGTAAAAATGTCCTCTGCTGCCTCAGTCGAGAACAACTCATCCAGCCTTGAAAAGCAGTTAAGAAATAAGTGCAGCATGTTTGGTTGTTTTGATAAAAACATTAGTGAGGCTATCAACAAGCTGGATGAGATAAAAGGAAGAGGGAGGGACGCCAAAGCCAATAAAGCACCCATGTTCTCCCTGGTGTCGAGTGATGATGAAGATCTCCAAGTGGAGGCCGATAACCTGTACAGTCAAGGTCTGGAATATATATTTTCTGTGGAAGAAGAACCTCGTTTTCCATGGGAGGCTTTACTGGTGTTCTGTCTTGGAGTTCTGCAGATTATTGGAGGGGCACTGCTCACTGCATTTACATGTGGAACATTAGCTCAGGTCGGCATGGGGTTGATCACCGAAGGAATATCAGACTGCATCTATGGCATCGAGTCCATGGTGACAGGAGAATTCAGTTGGAAATCATGGGCTATAGAAAAAGCCATTTCTATTGGTGTATCACTCATTGGGTTTGGAATTGGAAAGCTGATTGCAAAGGGCTTCAAAGCTTCTAAACTGTTGATTAATAGATTTGGCAAAGAACTGAAGTCGATGCCACAGTTTCTCTCCAGAGAGGCTAAAGATGGCCTTAGTGTCGCTGCGAAGACAAATATGAAGAATGCAATGATGCACACTAAAAAACGAATTGTAGAAGAAATCATTATCTATGGATTTTCAAAGGCAGAAGAGGCATTACTTACACAAATATTAGATGGCATTAAAAATGACGTGAAAAACGGAATTGCTGATAGTGTGAAATCCAGCATGGACAAAGAGCCCTTGTCTGCATTGGTAGACTCTCTTATACTCTCACACCTTCAGGGTAAAGAACAATTTTCTGATCTCCTGCAGGACGAGAACAGAAAGAGCAAACTTCTGAACATCTTTAAAGAGTTAAGCAAAACTGCATTACAGCCATTCTATGCAGACCTCAGCTGGCAGAATAAGCTAAACTCATCCATCTCTACAGTGATTGATAGAGCTAAATCAGAGACCTCAGGCAAAACCCGTGGAATTCTGATAGCCATCCAGACTGTCCACATGGTGTCACTGGCAGCAGATGCCATCAGTACAGTGGTCAAACTCTCAAAAAAGTTTCTCTCAAACCTTCAGGAAGAGCTGAACAAATTTAACAAAGAAAAAGGTTCTTCAGAGAAAGTGAAGCCAAATGAGCTGTCTGCTTCAGAAGCTGAAATGCTGAAAGAATTCAAAGAGGATTTAGGCGACGCCATCAGTGAATTATTAGCCGACGCTTTAGTAGAAGTGTTCCACCAGAAGTTCTCCAGTCACCTTGTTTCTCTTGTGCAAGGCGAAGTAAATGGCATCGTTGGCCATTATGTAAGAACAGGCTTAAAGACTGATAGAACAGAGGAAAAACTCAGAGCTGGACAAAACAACAGATACATTGCATATATGCCAGGAAACCCGAATTCGAAACACAAGCTTGCAGGGGAGTCAGGTGAACGCTCACAGTCACACGCTGAAAATATCAGGAACCCCACAACGGCAGGTACCCTTCTCGACATCAGAGTCCTGTCTGAAACCACCGGCACTAAAGTTGTCATCCTAACACCAGACAGCCATGGCAAGCTTACCAAAATGCAGGAGCTGAACCCAAGTACTAAACCTGCCACTCAAACTGTGACACTGATCTACAGACCAAAGAGTGCCCAGTTTCCGGATGGTCATTACGATGTGCGCGTCAATAATCAGACAGTGAGTGTAACCAGCGAGGGCAAGAGCTGCCTGTTTCATGCTTTAGCACGAGGCATGAAGCCATTGGCCAGTGATAAAGAGATCGCTTTAGAAGCAGACCGCCTCCGATCTATGGAGGCCAACACTCTCCTGAGTCACCCGGACCAATGGGAGCCATTCATCAAGCGTAAAGAGTGGACTGAAGCAATCAGAGGAGGGGATTGGTACATGGCAGAGGGAGCTGCACCAAAAAGAAAATTTAAAGAAGTAATGCTTGAGAATGAGGTTGGAAAAATAGTATTATACAAGGATTGGAAAAAATATGCAATTGAAAATCCAGGTATTGGACAATACATCAATGCAGACCATCAACCACCAGTGAGTAGTATTTTGAAAGCTAGAAATTTGAACCAGAATAGCAAATTAGCTGAAGCTATGCTTGAAGTGGCAACAGCCTCATCTCCACTGAATACCCGTCTGATTCCTGATGTGAAAAAATATCATGGCCTTCAACTTCCGGTTGTTTGTGTGCCACGAGAAATACATCGTGAGTTTCCCAGTACAAAGTCAAAATACTTTAGGACAGAGTTAGCTGCTGCCATAAGCAACGATAATGTTGTGGACACCTTCAAACTGACCATCCTTGGCGGGATGGTCCGATCCGATTTAAATAGTGCTAAGAACTTCAACGACTTCCAAAACTGCCCAGAAATTAAAGCCACTTATGAAAACAAGTTTAAGGAACAATCTGAACAGTTGCTGCAGACATGGCACAACCAGCTTAAAGGCAAGGGCGTCATGACGAATGCCGATTTCAACACCCTTAGTTCATGGATCAACAACGAGGGCTACAAAAATCAAAACGATCCACACAGGAGCAAAGTCTCCAGTCTCCTATAATGCAAAGGTAGCATGGCATTTAATGTAAATAAAGGAGTGTTTATGATTTTGAAAATAGTTAATAAAGTGGTGAGTGGTAAAGGAAGTAAAGCAAGAGCTCCAAACTGTTTCAGCTCAAGGAATTTGAGAAGGAATCAGATGTTCAAACATGCAACTTGCCTACAAAATGACAACATAACTTGTATTCTCTATTCTGAGATCATGCTGAGCTTTTTGGCTGTTTCTGTACATTTTTTTCAGGCACCCAAGTTTATGATGTCAAACTTGAGTCACTTCATCTACAGCAGGGCTGTTTAAGTCACGTTCCTCATGGGCCAAATACTGCTAATTTTCCAAGACTTCCTTTACCTGTGAGCCAGGTGTGAAACCTCTCTGGCCAATTAGAATCAGTGATCATTAAAGTAATTACTTGGGAGAACTGCAAACAAGGTCTGGGTTTGGAATCAAGGGCCAGTTTTGAAGAGCCCCACGCTTTCCTTGCCAAGCAGGAGCGCTCCACCTGCTGGAGACTACTCAAATCACACATTTTTTTAATATATATATATTCCTGCTGCATATATAAAGTGAGCCATATGACTGGCTATATAAACTTGCCTTACTTTCCCCGCTACTACTGCTGCTGCATGGATTGCTGAATATGTGCTGCGATATGCGCACTGCCGTGCACAGAGAATGTACAGATACACAGCGGACAGACGCTGACCACAAGGGGTCTGCCTCATCTTATATTTTGTGTGAATTAGGAAACAGATAATTCATTCTATTCTTGTTATTATTGTGAAAGAATTTCTGAGGGAACTAGTTGTGGGGTCGCCTGGGTGGGGGCTCAGTGGGATTTACTTGCGATTTAGGCCTTCGGCAAGAAGATCAATGTCTGAATATACTGTCCTTGTGCTGTGTGGGTTCAGATGCGGGTTCAGAAGGTGTTTGCATGTGACCTTATCAGATGAGAAGAAAACATCTGGACAAGCTGAGCTGCCGGAAGAACTAAAGAAAGTGCTTTATAACCCTATAGACTATTTAAATGCATATATTTTAGCTGATTATATTCCATTCAGGAAAATGACGATTCTGGAATATGATTGTAATGAATGTGTTTAAGGCTGATTGTATTAATTATGTGTTAATGATTCATGCGTCAGTAATGTTGAGTCTTAGTGCCTTTGGTGACTGGAGACATTAGAGTAGTTACACGGGTGGCATGCTAAGCAGATGGGGTGCAGGATCTCAAGGCGTCGAGATGACTGGAGGGTGCAGGACATGAGGAGATCACGAAGGCACCATGAGATGCAGACATGAACAAACCCATCTATAGAATGGACGGGGGTGTCTCTGGCCCTATATTTTTAAGGTATACAAGTTGCATTTTCAAGATCCATTGACTTTGTTTATGGGTTCACTTTTGGGGTGGGGGGATTCTCTGCAAATAAAAGAAATCTTATCTTCTGAGAGAAGTGTCAGGTATTTTCTTTGTCTGTCAGATTGTGTTCAGAAAAGGCAAACAAAATGGAAGATTTCTAATTCTTCCACATTATCAATGTAAATTAATCCACAGCCAAATAAAGGAACTTGTTAAAACTTGAACATGTGAGTTTGCTGTGGTAGAGCAGATCAATACTGGGACATGTGTCCCAGTAAAAGGGGTCTAGCCACGCCCAACTAAGGTTATAATAGTTTTGCATTTTAAAATTAGTTTTTTTTTTAATCATGTTTGTATTCAGTCTGAATCTCTGTTTAGTTTTATTTAGTGTCATCAATGGTTTCATTAGGATTTCATCATTTTAATTGTCATTCCATGGACTCATTTTCATTTAACTTTATTCAGTTTCCATTGCAGTAATTTTATTTTAGGACAAAAAAATTGTCATGGATTTTTGCGGTATGAAATATAATCTATCATTGAAAATACAGTGTTTCTTGTGGATCAAGATGTTTGGCATGGGTGCAATATCAGGAGGGGAGGGGGGTACTAAAATGTAACTGAATGAAGATAAAAGGCTTTTAAATTGGGGTACCTTAACTCCAGCTAAGCTGTTTGAATCAGGCTGCAGGACTCGTTGAACTGGAATGCGGTTAACTTGGGTGTGACATCATTACCAGCCCCAACTTCCGACCTCCGAGGTAAATGGGACACAACCAAAACCCTTATTTGCATCATCATCCCTTCTTACCTTTCCTTTGCCCTGGAAGTTGTTTTACAATTCCAGATGTCCAAGTGCTGTCCCAGTATCTCAGGGAACGAGTCATTGATGGCCAATTATCACTCAGATGCCCTCTTCACCAGAGACATGTGGAAGTCTAGTCGAGAGTACTCTTTGCGGAAGAGAAGCTCACCTTCGGTGACACCCATGCGTGACGAATGCATGTGTCAGAAGAATTTTGTATTGGTGTTTATGCTCATTAATAGTTTATTTAGATGTTCTATTTACAGCAAGAAAAAGGTAAATGTTGCAACCAATCAGGAAAAGAGCCACATGAAACACTTTTGTATTGTGGGGACGAGGGTATAAAAGCTTCTGTTTCAGTGATGACTTCATAGATACAGCTGGAGTGTGGTAAGTCAATGAGGATGTAAGTGCGTCCCAATACCAAGATTATACCTTTTCTACGAAATATATACTGGGTAGGAATTAATCATTAACTGCAAAAAAAATAAAAAATTCCAGGGGAGGCTGAAGCCCCCTTAAATAGGCTCTAAAACCACTTGCGGTATAAATTAATCAGTATGGTTTGTACAACGTTGGGAAAACCAGTAGAAATATGTAACTTACATCTGCAGCAGAAATGGAGCTTGACGTAAACGATACAAACCACTTCTCTTTCCTGTGCAAGTGTAGGTCTGCGTATTACTCACATCAACGTGCTGCTGACGAGAGAAGGTGCGTGTTACTTTGATGTTATAAAATAATAAGTCATTGTTTTTGACAACAAATTACAGTTAAGTCTTCAATGCAAAAATAATTTACTAGCAAAGTTTGCAGTGGTTATACAGTATATGTTGTGATAAATAAGTAGTATTGTGAGGGGAAACAGGAAAGCCCTGAAGAAACCCCAAAATGAAATGGGGAGAACATGCAAACTCCTCGCTATAGCCGAGTTTTATTATTGTTGTTGTTCATAGGACAAGCCTATATGGAAAACAAATGGATGAATGTTTCATTATTCAGTAGCAAAAGGTTGCTATTTAGTCTGCCACGTCATTATTATCCAGTACTTCAGCGCCACTGTGTGGTAAAATCTAGAAACTGCATTGCTATAGAGTTCGCTTCATGTGGACATGCTGAAGGACCGTACATGTCCGCTCCCGAATGTAAAATTCACTTTATACAAGCAGGTAATTTCTCATGTGCTTCTGGTAATATATATTTTTTTAAATGTCCTTTTAAATATATTGTTCTCTTTTTTTTCATTGAATAATTACCCTTTTAAAATGATAAAGTGTAATAAAGCAAAATACAGCATTAACAATAGATGTTATTTTTATTCGTTCTGAGAATCACTCTGGTCATCACAGATAAATTATCTATTTCTTGTGACTCACTCATTGAACTACTTCCAAGCAAGTTTCGCTCAACCGCGAATGCAGATTCAAAACGATCAGTGTCATATTATACATTTAATCCACAAAAAAACGAACTGATATACTTGATACTGAATGATAAACTGGTGAAACGTACTGGGCAGCTTATTTCCAGGTAGTGCGCGTCTGTCAGGAGGTTTGACAGCGAAATGTCCCAATTGCATTTTTGGATTTAATTTAAGAAACCCAATCGCCACACTGGGAGGGCGCTTTACTGTACCGTGTAGCATTTGGCTAGTTGTAATAGTAGGTTGTGGGACCTACAAATGTCATTGTGCATGCATGCATATTTTTCGGCGTATTGCATTGGTGAGGATATTGTTCTTTAATGCAGTCAGCCGCCTCGTTGACGTTTTAATACCGACTACATTGTGCTGAGGTCGGGGCGGCGTTTCAGGTTTCCTAAGTGAACCCTGAGCTCAGTCGCTCGCGATGGAAGGAGGATCGTCCCAGGAAGGCGACCTGCTCACGGTGAAACACGAGGTCACGCACGGTGAGTTTCGCATACTAGGGGCTCCGCCAAGGACATAGAGCCGGGCTTCTCCGAAACGTGAGCCCTCCGCCTTGAATGCCTGCCCGATGTCGGTGCGCGTTGCCGCTCCAGTTCCGCTCCCCCACCCCGCCTCCGAAGAGTTACGAAGCCGATTTGCGGCTGCGGCTCTCGGTTCGCCGATCTGTCTGCAGCCGGGCCAATTTTAAGGGGAATGGTTGCTACATCGGACGGTGCATTATGGCGATGCATCAGACGGTGCATGCACGGCGGCTGCAGTAGCGCAGGGAAGCCGATGGAAAACCGAGAGGCCTATGCTACAGCCTTTGCTTGAGTGCTCGAGCTGGCGAGCTGCAGTGGGCTGGACCCGAGCGGGCAAATCGGAGCCGATGGACGCTGAGCATTATGCGCCCGGCCGCTGCTGTGCGGCTTCCGCGTCCCGAGTGAAACCGCTTCGGCGGCGACACACTCGGTGCTCAGGGTGACAAACACTGTCCCGATCACATTAGCTGGAGAACAATCCGTAGCACGGTGGACCCGCTCAGATTCATGTATTGGGTCTAAATCGATCACCTTACCATCTATTTATTTGTTTATGCAAACTAATAATAATAATTGTTTTGTTTTTTTTTTATTGACAGTGTTATATGATAGTACAGTTTTATATGTCATTTTTGTCAATTTAAGCTGCTCTGACTACCTATTTCTGGATTTAGGTTTCCCTTTTCATTTTCGTATCGATAGCATTTTGGGCAAAATTCTCCAGGACAGAGAGGGTATGAAGAACAAGCCCAGCTAGGCTGAGTGGTTGAGTCCCTTAGTGCAACAGATAGACACTTAGATTTGTTTATTGTCGGCTGAATCACTGCTTTGTATTTGATTATTAAAGTGAAGTGGCGAGGTATCTCATTCTTTCATATTGTAATTAATGGAAACCGTTAGATAAAGTTGAGTTTGGGTTATAGATACTGTCCGAGTAAAATCCCCAATGGGTCCCTTTTACAGCAGCTGAAGTAAGGAGACGGTAACACACAGGCAGGGTTTCATGTACACATGCAGCAGGGATGTGGTGTACTGTGGGTGTGTGTCCTTGGCTCTCCTCTGGAAAGCCAGGCTGTTATTCTGGATGGGCTGTGTGGAGTTCAGGAGGCCGGTTATATTTGGTTCGGATCTCTCTTCGGAGAGACACTTTGAATCTCCAGCTTGTAGCTACTGTAATCTGTCAGCGTTTCAGCAAGAGCAGAGCGGATGTTTGCCTATTGGAGTTGCACTGTTTGTGTGTGTGAGTGTGTGAGTGTGAGTGTGTGTTTTACAGGACAGAACTTTTATATCCACTCACATCCATAACTTTTATATCCACAATTTCTTGAGCAAAATTTTCTTTGTTTTTTTAATCAGCTCGTGTTAATGTATTGTCCTACCTAGAATAGATATCTTTGTCTACCTTGAGATGAACTCTGGAGTGGGAGGTAAGAAAAACATTACAGGAATCCTGTTGTGTAACATGAGCGCGTGGCTCCCGTGGGACACGTCTCCCAAGATGCCTACCAGGCCCAGCCAGGCTGTTTGGGAGCTCATGTTCTTCTCTGGGAACGTCTGTGGCGCCAAATGGATTCACTGCCCTCGTGTTTTAAAGGGAAATAATTCCGTATAACTGGAAAACCTGGAACGTGAAAAAAAAATTTGATTGTTTTTTTAATGAGGATCTACGTTTATATTATTTTGCTTGTTGCCTTGTTCTGCTGTGTTTTCTGGCAAACGGGCAGGGATCAAACTCAAGAGTGCCAGTCCACAAACGTCTAAGGTGTAACTGCCCATGCCCAGGGAACTGGGCAAACTGGTTAGGCGGTGACACAACATTTCACCCGTGGCTAACGTAAGACAGTGTCTTGGGCACGGATAAGCGGAGATCCGCTTGCCTTTGGATGTTTTGTTGTCGCCTTATGAGCGAGTTGTTTGAGAAACTGGTTTTTGTTTTGTCGCGTTCTGAGTTTCTGGTCAAGTTGCTGCTAGATTTTTCTCGACCGAACCATTTGAAGTCCAACGTTGAACGTGCTTCGACCCATGCAAGTTTTAGCAGGAATGGTCGCGTTCCAAGATTTCAGTAGAGCTGCAGGTTGAAAAGAATTCAACAGACCCGTTTGATGACCAAGTTGGTCAAGTTAAGGGGGCATCTTACTCTTCAGGAGATACATATTCTCCCCTTTGTATGTGTCTAAGCTTGGGGTCAGAGTGTGGGATCAGCCAGTATGCAGCGTCCATGGTCCACCTTCCCATCATGGGCACAGAGTCCCAACCCCCTGTCTAATACAAAGCCTGCACTTATATAAAGACTAGAACCTGACCAGTGATAATCTGAGGGTTAGAACCTGATCGCATTGGTTTCCAGTGCCGCAGAAGAGCCACAGAAAAATAGTCTCTCTGTTTCTAATGCAGTCTCAGTACAGCAAATGAAAAATGTAGTTATTGTACTGAAATAGATGAAGTAGTGAGAATGACATTTCTGACCATTTCTCCTTTTCCACTACGCTCGCTTGTTTAAACAGCTCCATGCAGAACATAAGGAATGCTGATCTCCTCCCAGCAGGCCGTTCGCATGATTCCTGCAAAGCTGTTACGGCCCACTGTGTGAACAGCGAGTGTTAATGACGACGTGTCTGTTTATGTTAATGTCGGCATCGCACACTGTCTGTTCTATCTGACAACAGTACCGCTGCTTCTGTCGCGTTCACATTTCGCAGGTTCTAAAGTGTGCTTGACTCTTAGGTGGGTGGGAACTCTTCACTTGGCTTGTACACTTGAAGAAATCATCTGCTGGTCCACTGCAGGTTCATTAATCAGGCAATTAATTCATCTGTGCACTCTGTCGTTCGGCGTGTGATACGGTGAGACACGAACCCTGGTGCTAAGAGCGTCACAAACATCTCGGTGGCTTCCTTCGCTGGTATTTGTGGACTCACCTGAATGACAGGCACATTGTAACAGACCGGGCAGGAATGCAGTGCTTATCACCTACATGTGTCCTCTGCCTGCTCCCTGATGGCTGAGCCCATACTGAGTGAAGTCAGCTGACTTCTACCTTATTAATCTGCCCTTCAGATCAGGCTAAAACCTCTCGGTATGAAGTCAACATTGTTTGACTAGTTAAAAACGGTGGAGGGTAACAGCTCACCGGAGGCTGGGGGAGCGGCTCTGTCTCTGACCTCTGGTGGAGTACAACTTGAGAGGCGTCTAACTCTATTATGACTTTGTTTCTCCCCCCCCCCCCAGCAAATCTGACGGGACATGTAGAGAGGGTCGGCATAAAGAACTTCGAGCTGCTCAAGGTGCTCGGAACTGGAGGTCAGTAGGCCATGCTGTGAGACTCAGATACTCCATCACCTTAAAATATAATTTTGTTGTCTTGATTCTCACGTTAGTGTTTCGTATTCTCCCTGCTGCCCGCCCCCGGACCCCTGTCCACCCTCCCCCAGCCTATGGCAAGGTGTTCCTGGTGCGTAAGGTAAGCGGCCATGACGCAGGGAAGCTGTACGCCATGAAGGTGCTGAAGAAGGCCACCATCGTGCAGAAGGCCAAGACGGCAGAGCACACGCGCACCGAGCGCCACGTCCTCGAGCACATCCGCCAGTCGCCCTTCCTTGTCACCCTGCACTACGCCTTCCAGACCGACACCCAGCTGCACCTCATCCTTGGTCTGTCCGCCTCGCACCATCTGTTTTTATTTCTTCTTTTAACAATTTCTGTTTTTTTTGCCAGACATTTCATCTAAATTTGTGTGACTCATGGTTTGATGTTACTCCATAAGTGGATTTTTACCCTGTTTGGTTGTTTAACATTTTCCTCTGGCCCTTACCTTGATGTTTGTCACTCCCTCCGCCCCTTTATTTAAAAGCAGCCTGTGATTCGATGCCTCGAACCACCGAGCGCTGCCATTGGCTGATGGGTCCGTTACGTGACGTGTCCCGCCTTCCTGCTAATGCCAGCTTGCCGTTGCAGATTACGTCAACGGTGGCGAGCTCTTCACACACCTGGTGCAGAGAGTGCGATTCAAGGAGAAGGAGGTTGTTGTGTATAGCGGGGAGATCGTCCTGGCTCTAGAACACCTGCATAAGGTCAGATTCCCATCCTCAACCAGTTTAGTCCAGAGCAGCAGAGTTTAGACCTCAGTATTAGGTCTGGTTTTTCTATACCTCTTCTGAAAGAATGGAAGGAAACCAAAGAAGAAATCAATAAGTAATAATGAAAAGCATTCTTTCCTTCAAAAGCCAGTCTTTCAACATAGTACTGCAGTAATCTGCAGTTCAGTGCCACTGAGATGTCAGTGATATCATTTTCGTTGTTGAAGTTCATTGCATTTATGTTTGACTGATGAACAATTAAATGCACGCTGAGTGGCAAGAAGTTGCTGAAAGAACAAACAAACAACAAAAGTAGGAAGTCAAAGCTCCGAAACTTACAGTTCCTCTTTTCTGATGTAGCTGGGTATCGTTTATCGGGACCTGAAGCTGGAAAACATCCTGATGGACTCCAATGGGCACATTGTTCTCACAGACTTTGGGCTCAGCAAGGAGTTTGATGAGGTACGTCAAGAGGTGAAGGAACATGCAGAACCTCCAGCACTGTGGAAGTACTCTGCTACCCACCAGTAACGCACACAAAACCAGTCTGGTTTTAGCTGCCTCTATTGTGCAGATTCCCCAAGGAACTCAACCCAGTCAGTATGGAGATGAATCTTCTTTGTTCTGAGTTAGCTATGTGATGGTCTGTAGTTAAATAGTGATTATACCACTACATAAGCACAAATACATTTTTATGGTCATCTGTTATTAAGCTTATGAAAGCAGTCCCCCCACCCTACCCCAGTTTCATGGAGCTGGTTTTTCTGTTTACGTTCACAGGGCGGGAGGGCATATTCCGTCTGTGGTACCATCGAGTACATGGCCCCAGAGATCGTGGCGGGGGGGGACAGCGGCCATGATAAGGTAGGTTCACACACGCCCCAGCCGGTGACCTGCCCCGTCAGCTGCACATGGCATGGTGATGGTGCAGGCGCTAAGCGCATGCCGCAGATGGATGGAGCAGTGGGTGTATGTTAGTGAAAGCTTTCTGTGTGGGATGTCCTTTGTGGTGCCGTCGCCAGGCGGTGGATTGGTGGAGTCTGGGGGTGCTGATGTACGAGCTGTTGACTGGCGGATCGCCCTTCACGGTGGACGGTGACACCAACTCCCACGCTGCCATCTCCAAGTAAGTGAGGCCGTGCGAAGGGGCCGCCCAGGCCAGAGAGCCTTCTCCCTGGGTAATGTTCGCTCTCCCTCTCCTCCCGCAGGAGGATACTGAAAACCGAGCCTCCTTTCCCCAAGGACATAGGGCCCTTGGCTAGAGACATCATCCAGCGCCTCCTTGCTAAGGACCCCAAGAAGAGGCTGGGCTCTGGGCCCTCGGGGGCTGAGGATGTGCAGAAGCACGCCTTCTATCAGGTCGGCTTGCGAGCGAGAAGCAGCGCCACCTGCTTGCTAGTTTTTAAACGTCTGGATTATGTCATGTTTTCCGTTCGGCTCAGTCTTGGTGTGCTCTGCCCCCCCCTCTCCGCCTTTCCTGCTTCCAGAAGATAAACTGGGAGGATTTGGCAGCCAAGAACGTTCCGGCACCTTTCAAGCCGGTGATCCGGGACGAGCTGGATGTCAGTAACTTTGCGGAGGAGTTCACCGAGATGGACCCCACCTATTCCCCTGCGGCCCCTCCCCAGAACTGCGACCGCATCTTTAAGGCACGTGCTGAGTATACCAGTCAGTTAACCAGGCTGATCTTTACCAGTAACGCTGACCTGAATAACTACCTGCAAGTTAAAAACAACTGCTACAAAACTGGTAATAACATTTATAAATTGATTATGCTTTTGGAAGGGGGTGGTAGGGCAGCGCACACCCCCCCAGGGCTGCAGTTTTGAATCCCCACCTCCGCCTTCATTCTCCCCCTGCCCCTCGGTTTTCAGTGGATCTTGAAGTCATGCCGTTTGGCAATTAGCCAGCTCGCCTTGCTATGTCTGTGCCACATCTCCGCCACATCTCCAGCGGAGATTTTTCATGTGGTGTGTGAGACCCTGGGTTCCTATAACAACGGGGATCAAAAACCTAACCCTACAGCTGGGTCAGGCCAGTAACTCCAGTGCTGGGTCAGCTCAGTGTTGGTCCTGTGAGGGACGGGCGTCCCATCCAGGGTCTGCCCCTGCCTTGTACCGGGTACTTCCTAGGATGGGCTCCAAGCGCCCGTACGACCTTGACCTGCATAGATGTTTAGTAGATGGATGAATGAGCTCACTCTCCATCCTCCAACTGTAAAGTTAAATGCTGACATTTTTTAAACACACGTAATGGGCAGATTGACACAAAGAAATGAAGGAGAAAAGTAGCAATAAGTAATCCTTATTTCTGACACGGCAACCTTTCCCCGACCCCTGTGCTCTGTTTGGCAGCAGTGGTTATAAATAGCCCCCTGCTCTGCTGGCTGGGGGGGTTGAGATGTGAGGCGCTGATATATTGGGTAAATATATGTAAATAAGCCTTTGAGGGGTCCTGAATAGCGATGATACGGCCCACGGCTGTGCCCTGCAGATGCGGCGCTCTCTCGAGTGGCCCTGATTGCCTCATTGATCTCTGCCGCTTGCCAGCATCTGCCAGATCAACAGATCCGTCCCGGAGAGCGGAGTCAGGCGGCGGCGGCGTCACCGCGGCGACGGCCCCGCGTCGCCTTTCACTCCCGCCGCACTCTTTAATTGCGCACTCTCGGCTTCTTGCCCTCCTCCCCCCCCACCTTTGGAGGCATGCGAATGTTCCCGCGAGCCTGGCAATTAACCCCCCCCCCCACAATCGCCGCCCCCATCCTGTGACGCCGACTCGTAACCGTGTTTTTCTTAGTCGGATGGGCCCGGGCAGGATATCAAAGCGGCTCAATTGGGTTTTGAAGACGGGCAATTAAGGGAGCGTCTCCTCAGCCATCAGGCCCCCTGCCCCCCCCACCCGCGCAGCTGTTCCTGAAGGAGATCGCTGGCGCTTCCTCGCCCTAGTAATGAGGGGCTTTGGTTGGGGTGAGGGGAACTACACAGAAGCGTCTCCAGGTTGGATTAATAGCCCCAGATGGACACGGAGAGCTGCTACTCCAGGGCATAATCACCCGTCTTATAAGGAGGGGCTGGGGGGCAGGAAGGACCCCCGGCTGAAAAGCCTGGACGTGCCAGCGTGCGGAACGCGGCCCTCAAGGTTTGCGTCCAGCGCTGTTGCTGCCCTGCCCCTCATCCTCTCTGGCCCTGCCAGATGATGTCATCTGCCCTGCCCCTCTGCGTCCTCTCTGCAGGGATACTCCTTCATGGCGCCGTCCATCCTATTCAAGCCCAACGCTGTGGTGGGCGATCTCTCTGAGCTGTGCAAGGGGTTGGAGCGGCCCGGCTCTGCAGCTGTGGCCAGGAGTGCCATGGTGAAGGTAACGCCACGGGCCGGGACCGGCATGGGACATTCCCATATGGACCAGGACCCGATGCATGAGTAAATGCAGCTGATGCATGCACGCATTAGTGGTGCTTTGGGTCCGGCAGAGATGAATAAACCCAGTGAAACGGTGGAAGAGCACCAACGGTAGTCATTTAAATTTAAAGTATAAGTAGGATTTTAAAGTCTGTTATTACAGAAGTAATGTATGTTAGCGACCTAAATCATTTCTCGGTTGTGGTGGAAATCCTTTGGGCCCTTAATGAGGAAATTGGCTTAAATCTCGTCTGATTGAACCATATGCCCATGAGTGGGGAGCCAGACCCCGGCTGGCTGGTGTGTGTCACACATGACCCCTGCCCACCCCCCCACCCCCCTTCTCCCCCAGGACTCGCCGTTTTACATGAACTACGAGCTGAGCCTGAAGGACAGCCCCCTGGGGGAGGGCAGTTTCTCCATATGCAGGAAGTGCACCCACAAGCGGACAGGCCTCATCTACGCCGTCAAGATCGTCAGCAAGAGGTACCGGCTAAGACCCCCAGCTGATCACTATACTCACTCATGTCATGTGACCATCGTGTTGCGTGTCACCCACACCGGTTAACATACTCACTCATGTCATGTGACCAGCGCATTTTGTGTCGCCCACAGCGGTTGCTATACTCACACGTGTCATGTGACCATCATGTTGCGTGTCACCCACACCTAGGATGGAAGTTCAGACCCAGAACGAGATAGCCGCTCTGAAGCTCTGTGACGGCCACCCCAACGTCGTAAAGTGCCACGAGGTCTATCACGACCAGGTGGGTTCCACCCTCATGAGATACATGACAGCGATGCATGCATGAGTGTGTTTGCGCATATGTGCATGTGTGTGATAATGCTAGCCGGTTTGGCTGGGGCCAGGTGGCGTCGTCTGCATGCCCTGAGTTGGGGGGCATCGCTATAGTATTACTGCCTCTGCATCCAGCTCATGGCTCCTGCCCCCAAGTGGCCTCTGCGCTCTGATCAAAGCCCCCCCCCCCCAATCCACTCTGTCCCGCATTCTGCTAATTAGTGATATTACCCTTCTGCTAAAGCACTCAGGACTGCTCCCCAGGGCTCAGTGAGCACAGACGCTGATTGTTCCCTATCCAGGTATTAATGCAGCTGAATTATAATTGTATTAATGTGTCCTCTGGCATACGTGCCCTCGCTGTTTAGTTTAGTAAGTATAGTTTGTGAAAATGGAGCATCGATGGATGTTTGTGGATGATTCCTTCCTGAATCTGATTCTATTTCATCTCCTTTATTTGCTGAATCTACTCCAGTCCTCACAGATGGATACTGGAAGGGGACTGAGGGGCTGCAGGGAAGAGTAGAGCCCAATGGTGCCTATATGTCAGTTTTGATGCTCAATCAGTTTTGAGAGGCAGACTATAGTGCGGAAATGATAGGAGTTCAAAAGGATTGTTACCTCTATTTATTTCTCAGATGCTTTTGTCTATAGTAACATACAGTTGGGGATCAGAGAGTCACTCTGTGTACCGGGTGGTTAAGGGTCTAACGGCTGACTGAGCATCACCACCACGGGATTCGAACCAGCAACCTTCTGGGTCCTAACCTGCAGAGCCACACACCACCCTTACAAAATTCTACGATGCTTTTCAGTAACGGATTACTTATCCCTGGCCCCAAGTTTTCCAGTAAGAGTGATCTTTCTCAGAAGGCCTTGGTCAGGGGAGGTTATACCCTCACCTGACATGGTAACTCGACATAGGGTCAGAGGTAAGATTGCTACAGAAATATCTTTGTGGAGGGGGAGGTGGGGAGTGCGTGTTGACGTGAAGGTGTCGCTGACTGACCGCTGCCCCCTGCTGGCCTCTCACCACACAGCTGCACACCTATCTGGTCCTGGAGCTGCTCCAGGGCGGGGAGCTCCTGGATCGCATCCGGCGCAAGCGGCTTTTCAGCGAGACTGAGGCCAGCCGCATCATGCGCAAGCTGGTGTCTGCCGTCAGCCACATGCACGACGTGGGCGTGGTGCACCGCGACCTCAAGCCTGAGGTACGAGTCGTAGCCCTCTGCCGGGACGTGCGGCTGGCAGGATCTGGGGGTCCAGCGCTACAAGCGTGTGAGCTCAGCGCAATGACTATGTGAATAATGTTTCCATGAGATGCAGTTGGTCTCTTTCGTTTGTGTAGCCTGCTGTAGTCCTTTGTGATGTCATTTTCCCTTAAAAGCAAGGCCTGGCTTTGCCATGGTAACGCTGTTCCCCCCCCCCCCTTCCCCCCAGAACCTGCTATTCATGGACGAGAGCGAGGCCTCGGAAATAAAGATCATCGACTTTGGCTTCGCCAGACTCAAACCTCCAGATAACCAGCTCCTGAAGACGCCGTGCTTCACCTTGCAGTACGCCGCGCCCGAGATCCTCAAATACGACGGCTACGACGAGTCATGTGACCTGTGGAGCCTAGGCGTCATCCTGGTGGGTTGAGCTCATGCTGAGCGCAGATATGTGCACTTTAACACCAGCCTGGATTACTGACCGTGAAATCATGCTTTAGGGCCAAATCAATAGAGTTCCAGTGTAGGCAGGTGGTCATGTGACTGGCTACAGTCTGACAATGATAAAACTGTACGAGTAACATTATCAGTGAAATATGCGTTTATTCAATACACAAATTCGGATATTAATTTGGCTTCCAAACCCCACTGATGACCTTTGGTTCATATTTGTGTTTGTTTTTTTCATCAATTAGTCTGGTCTAAGGGATATTAATGAACTTGCATGTAGGCTAAACATGACTATAAACAGAGACACAAAACATAATAATCGCTAAATTGCATCAGTATCCTATCATACACACCTGACCATCTTCAAACCCCTTATATAATTCGGGGTCAGCGAGAGACGTGCTGCTCCCATATAGCAGCGTTTGCATACCGGGGCCGGTAGGTTTGCATGATCACTCTTTTCGTTCTGTTTAAAACCAAAATAGCTCCATATCTCACTTCTGCTGTCCTCTGGATCAGCTAGAGGCCGACAGTGAGCAACAGCAATTTCCGTCTTCCCTCTGCGCGACTTCTCCACACAAGAGGCGTGAAATGAGTGCGACTGTGTGTCTCCCTGAAGTTTTTTTTTTTTTTTTTTTAATTAAGTTTGTACAGCTATTCTCTTCCAATAATAGAACAAATACTCAAAACTGTCACGCTCGGCGATAGCGGGTGAGGCGCATGGACAGGGCGACGGGCAGAGGAGCAGGCGAGCAGGCAAGAGCAGGGTGAACGGGGATTTATTAGGGGATCTACAGACAGGAAACATTGACTAACAGCAGGTAACATCAATGACAGACAACGGGTTCAGGCACGCCAGAGACTTAAATACATCAGACGAAGCAAAAGATAACAAGACACGGCTGGGCACGATCAGGGAATCACATGTGGGTAATTAGGGGGCGTGGCACACACGAGGAGCGGACGGGCCGGGCGTCACAAAAACATTTTACAAAGTGTTTTGGAGAATATAAGTTTGATACATTTGCAAAGTAGCGTCAGTATATTATGGCCGCATTGAGGAAAAAAAAAATTGAGATTTTGAGAATAGTCGTAATTTTCTGAGAATAAAGCAGTAGCCTAATATTATGAAAATAGCTATATTACGAGAATAAAGTTGTAGCTTAATATTATGAGAATAAAGTTATGAGGAAAAATCGTAATTTTAAGGGAATAAAGTAATAATTTTATGACAAAAAAGGCAGAATAGTACGGGAATTAACTATTCATTTTAGCCTACGTGTTATTTTAGATAGGTGATATCAGATATCTACAGATTTCTCCTGCACAGCAGTTCCGACAGTAGGTGTCACGAGATGATTTGCGGAATATGTCTATAAACATACCAGGAAGAAATATCCCATTTTAACCGTCACAGCAATGGGGCTATCCCCCTGTGATAAAGTATGGAGACCACTAATGTAAACCTAGTGGTGGCCGTGCGTCTCTGTCACTGTTATTTTGGGGTTGTGGTCTGGAGTTTGGAAACTCATTTCCTAGCAGATGTGAGCCTTCATTTTGTGTGGAACGAACCCAGAAAGCAGCTGAATGTGAGGCGTCTGTATGGTGTCGTCATGTTCAACGATTCACCTCCTACCGATATCTCACAGTTACTCACAGTTTCCTACCATTTAACTTTCAACTTTTTTTAAAAGTTTATTTTGACGTTAATATAAAAACTGTTTTGTGATTTATTTATTTTTTGGCCCTAATACTCTTCCAGTGTAGCTTAAGAGGGGAGTCAATAGAGGAGTCAAAAACAAATAAATAAAATTGACAGTTTTCTGGCAATTTAAACTTATTCCAAAGAGATGTAGTTTTGTGGTTTCAGGGTTTGTCTATCCTCAAAGCGCAGATTCAGTACATCCGCTATGTGATATTACTTCTTACGGCTGATTTATACTTCTGCGTGTAATCTACATCGTAACCTGACGCGCACCTGCCAAGTAATGTAAGCACACATCGCAGTGATGCAGACCACAACGACTGTGATTGGTCCGCTTGGTAGCATCACACTTCCTTCTACATAGATGTTTTGTCATTTGTTTTCAACTGGGAGGGTTTTAGTGTGGGACAGGTTGTGATTAACTCATTGCTAGCCTGCTGTTTTTGCTGTGGTTGCAGCCATTCACATATAGGTGATGGCGTCAGCTCTGTGTAGGATATGGTGTAGGCTCTGTGTATGTTATGGCGTAAGCTCTATGTACGCTATGGCGTAAGCTCTGTGTAGGATATGGTGTAGGCTCTGTGTAGGTTATGGCGTAAGCTCTATGTACGCTATGGCGTAAGCTCTGTGTAGGATATGGTGTAGGCTCTGTGTAGGCTATGGCGTAAGCTCTATGTATGCTATGGCGTAAGCTCTGTGTAGGATATGGTGTAGGCTCTGTGTAGGCTATGGCGTAAGCTCTATGTACGCTATGGCGTAAGCTCTGTGTAGGATATGGTGTAGGCTCTGTGTAGGCTATGGTGTAAGCTCTATGTACACTATGGCGTAAGCTCTGTGTAGGCTATGGCATCACCTCAGAAGTATAAATCAGCCTTAAAATATCAATTTGCAAGACGATAAATCATACCGTTTTTAAGTTTTGGTGTTCCGATGTGATACTGATATTGGCATATTGACCATCGTTATTTGGATGTCGTCATATATGCCTCATATAGCATACGAATGCCTTTGTGGGGTTAGGGCAGCCTTTTCAGGGACCCCCTGCTGGTCCACGTTTTTGCTCCCTTGGGCCCGGGGAGAGAGCAAAGGCGTGGCCTGGAGGTCCCCGAAGACCGGTTTGAGAAACACTGGGTTAGAGTAACATACGACCCTGACTGGTTCGTTTCCGCTGTTCTCATCACCGCAGTACACGATGCTGTCAGGGCAGGTGCCCTTTCAGAGCAGAGAGAAGAGCCTCACCCACACCAGTGCTGAGGAGATCATGAAGAAGATCAAGCAGGGCGACTTCTCCTTCGACGGGGAGGCCTGGAGGAATGTGTCCCAGCAGGCCAAGGACTTAATACAAGGTACGGCCCAAGGTGGAGTCCCGGTTCACATCTGGAGGGTCCAGGCTGGTTATGTCCTTTGCGACGGATGCTTACAGATCGGGCACTTTAAAGGACACCTGCAATCTGCATTCCTACCTAAATATAATAACAAACATAGGCTTTTAAAAAAACAGAGATATTCCTACCAACTGCTCGCTATTTCTACGCATGTATAGTGGTGAGGAACAGTTTCTGAACCTTATAGAATTATCTGGATTTTTATATGAAATATATCTTTCATCAGTCATAATAATGAAGGCATAGGTCTTCAGCAAGCATACACATGTGCACACACACACACACACACACACACACACACATACACACGTTTCACATTGCCCTATCTTTGTTGAACAAATTAGTTTGTAAAAGTATGTGAACCTTTATTTCCAGTAAAGGAGGCTAAAATAATGTCGACCAGCTGCTGATCAGACCTGTTCCAAATTTAGGAGAGATGTTGGCCTGTCCTTTCTGTTTCACTTCCTTTTATATTTTTGAGGATGTTTCGTTTGAATGGTCTGTTTCCGATTATGCTGCACGATTTCTATGGGCTTAAGATCTGGAATCTAAAATGCAGCATTTACTCTGTTTCCTTTCCGTTCTTGGTTTATCTGCTGTGTTTTGGATCATCGTCACGTTCAGTGGCCGTACACAAACATGACACTGTGCTCTTGAATTTCTTGATGCTGTCTGGAACTCTTTGGTCTCTCATCGGTTCACAAACCACCCAGGCCTTGAAACAGCAAAGCAGCCCAATGTCATTATATTTCTCCATGAGCTTCACCATTGGCATGAGGTTCTGGTGTTGGTATGCAAGCTTCTTCAATTTACCTAAGAGTTCAATTATGGTCTCATCTGTCCTCACAGATGACATGCAGGTAGGCTTTAGTGAACATTTAGTGAATGTGTGTTTCTGTTCATGAAGAACAGTGCTATCCTCCGTGGTGAATGCCCTTCAATACCACTGTGTTATTTTTCATACACCAAATTCATCAATATATAAATGTTCTCAGATACCTGCAGGTCCCTAACTGTCCACTTCAGCTTCCTTGTCGCATGTTGGAGGAAACTGAAGGTCTGATGGTGGGTGAAGTCCTAGCAAACCATGTAACGTTTTCTAGTCTTAAGAGCCTCTTCTTCTGTGGTCCTCCTTCTGATCATGCCACATTGAGGTTGAACACAATTCTGTTGTGAAGACCAAGAAATCAAACGTGTGTGTGTTGATTTATATGCCCCCCGCCAAAACAGAATGGAGAATTTAACTGGAGAAACATTCCTCTTATCAAGACTTCATTATCCGAAAGGTTCACATAATCCTTCCATCACTGACATTGATTTTTCAAACCATTTATTCAACAAAGATATAATGACTGTAATTATGAGTCAGGAGACATTTTGGGAGCTATTCCCGCAGAAGCTCCAACAAAGGACAGCCGTACATCGTGGTTTGATGTCGCTCCCGTGCACAGCGCCCCCCTAAGGTGAGCTGTGGTGTGTCTGGCCCTGCAGAGTTGTTGACGGTGGACCCCAGCAAGCGCATCAAGATGTGCGACCTGCGCTATAACGCCTGGCTGCAGGCGGACAGCCAGCTGTCCTCCAACCCGCTGATGACCCCCGACATCCTGGGCTCCACAGCCGCATCTGTGCACACCTGCATCAAGGCCACCTTCCATGTGAGGCCCGTGTGTGCGGGGGGGGCTGCCCGACAGGGTGGGGGGTCCAAATAATGATGTGCAATTAATTCAACATAATCCAAGGCTTTTCATCATGTCTGACCTTATTTTCTTCATAAAACATAAACATAACATATAAATATGCTTTTATATATGTATAAGTCCTAATCTTTTTGCCTTTTTTTTTACATTATTTAAAATTTGAATGTGTATATACCATACTGTGCAAAAGTCATAGGCAGTCAAAAGAAATTTTTAAAGCAATTTATCTGGATAGTAAGTGCACTTTTACTCAGAAAAGAAACACATTATAACATATACAAATTAAGAATAACACATTAAAAACTAGTCATAATTTCTTACGTGCTCCAAAAAGTAACTGATATCTTGCTGGACGGCTAGATGAACGTGGCTTCAGCTCCCAAACCTCTCCTCGGGGGGCACCTCCGCCGTTCCCCCCGTATTTGTTAAATTTCACCACCAGCTCACTTAATCTATTAATGGAACTCGTTTTAAAAAGTCATTAAGACATTGATTAGCCATATGAGGTGTGCTAGTGGTCAAGGTAAAAAATACATGGGTGTATTGGATGGTTGCTGCAGATAGTCAGGTGGTTTTCGCATGTTTTGAAATGGCCAAGCTGACACACTTCGACAGGTATACGCATGAAGATCATTTAAACATCATTTTATTTGGCTGTCTTTGACTTCAGTACAATACTTTTAATAATATGTTTTCTTTTCTAAAAAGTGGCACATACGCCTTTATGGGGTGTGTGTAGGTAATCAGTGTCCCCCCCCCACCCCACCCCGAATCTCCAGGCTTTCGGTAAGTGTAAGAGGGAGGGTTTCCGGCTGCAGACAGTCGACAAGGCCCCGCTGGCCAAGAGGAGGAAGATGAAGAAGACCAGCACTGGCACCGAGACCCGCAGCAGCTCCAGCTCCTCTTCGTCATCCTGCTCGCAGTCGCGAGACAAGACGCCCCCACCCGGTGAGGCCCGCGTAACGCCCGTGGGCACACTGCCCCCTCCCGACACGGACGGCGGGAAAGCTGCCATGTGTCCTACCTCACCGTCAATATGCCCCCTTTCAGATTGACCCTGTTAGGGTGGAAGTGGGGGGGGCATAAGCTGAGCTGGAGTATGCACATGCATGCCCCCCCCCCCCCCCCCCCCACTGGCATAGATACTGAGACCTGCTCTGAATGAACCCAGTGATGTGGGAGTGATCTGATGCATGCTGGGCCTGCTGCCCTTTATAAACAGCAATAAATGAGCTCACCCCGGGATCGGTGGACACCCGGAGTAGGGCCGCCCCCTGCTGGCCGCCCGTAAACAGTATGGCAGAAGGTGGCTCCTGGACCGCAGTTTTGAGCTTTTTGGGAAGGACGGCAAGTGAAGTTTCGCTCCTGCTCCTTTACAGCCATGTTTGACTCTTCACTTTCCAAGTCAGGACCTTGTCTGATTTGTAATGAGATGTATAAGCATAGTATTTTGTAAATGTAGATGGAATTAATATATTTATACATATAACTATAAGACCTATCGGTTTAACACATCAATGCAACAACTCAACAACTGGAGCAGCTTTCCTGTGGCTGAATGATAGCAGTGTGGCCCATTGGGGCTCAGTGCACAACTGGTTCATTCTTGAGATTTGGCTATTAATCTGTTAATCTTTACAGATTCCATCTAACGACGTGCTTTAGGGCATCACATCTGGTTCCTGCTTTTCCCTCTGAGCTGCATGTAAACGCTGTTTCTGTGTCGGTGCAGTGTTGTAGTGGAGGGCCTGGCGATTTCTTTGGTTACGGCAGAGGTGACCGGTCCCCTTGCAGCGAAAGACTTCGCCTTTAAAGTCAAATTCTGGATTTTCTACGCTCTGCGTGTGAGCAGATTCGTGGAAGCAGCTCCTAGGACCATGGTGACCTGCAGTTGGGTGCCATGAGGGAAATCAGCTTGTTGATCACATACGGCATATGTGTAATTATTTTTCTGTTGGTGGGGATGGACTTGGGAACCAGAGAAGTTGAAATGGGAGGTAAAACGAGGTAAAAATGTGATTACAACTGTGTGTGACACTATTATGAATGGGATTAAGCTTTTAATGGGAGGCCTCGCAGATTTTATACACTGTTATTGTCCACACATGGGTCATATCGCTGATAAACTGTTCACACCCACAGTTTCTACTGTCCATTTTGGCTATTTGGAATCAGCCGATGAATATAGACAAGCACGGGACTTGTTGTGGGTTAAGTCCCAGTAGGTTGGGGTTGGTGTCGTTTGGGGGTGCTGGAATGTGATTGCGATTTTAGGGGTGTGGGGTAGGCTGACCAGCCTGTGCTTGTAGCATCGCTTACAGCTAAGAGAGACCAGAGCAACGCTTCTCTTTGATACCTCATACGAAGCCTGGACTCGATCCTGAATTCACGAGTCTCTGTGGTCTTCAGCTTCGTTTTCGATCTCTGTTAGCCGAAGCAAAAAGAGGGCGATGCTGAGGGTGAGCGTGCTGGCTCCTCGGCATCGCAGCCTGAGTGCCGGTGTTTGCCTTACTCACTTTTGCCATGCATTTTTATTTTTTAATCTGTAGGAAATGTTAAACCCCACTCAGGGTGATTGGACACCCCTGTGATAATTATGATGTGATAATTATTGCTGGGGTAAGATGGAAAAGAAATTTTGTTCCTTTTTTTAAATTGTTAGAAGTGTAAGTGGAAGAACTTTAGGATTATAATTGGCGTAATTTTCATTTAATTACCATCTTAACAGTCTACACTGTGCCCTTCTTCGCAGGGTGATGGTGGAATTGAGCTGTAATCTAATCAAAGGTACCACTCGAGATATAATGGTGGATAGCTTATCGCTCAAGCAATAATGTACATTATAGGATTGCCGCAATGGTGTGAACTCTCTGTGTTATTCCTGCATTCTCATAGTAGCTGCAGAAATACACCAGACGTTGAACGGTACGGATTGCTGGCCAAGGTATAGTCTGCGTCACCTCATCTTAAACCTTTAACAGTGAAATTTGCAAAAAAAAAAGTGAAACTAATTGACAGTGTTTGAGGCAGCTTACTTGCATGTCCATCCTATGCACTCCTGTGACATCGCTATTCAGTCGGATAGTAATTAGCAGGAAGTACTTTTATTTTTTAAAAAGCGGCGTTTGTGGCCACTAATCTCAGCGGTGCAGCAGTCATCCTACATGTGTGTGTGTGTGTGTGTGTGTGTGTGTGTGTGTATTCGTTGTATTCAGCCGTACAGTTCAAGCTCTTTTGCCTGACCACCAGGGACAAACGTTAACAAAACGTGTTTAGAGGGTTAGGGGTATTTAAGAAACTACTTTTCTGACGTTGCACTTTGTTGAGGGATACCATGACTGTATTTTAAGATAGGAGCAAGGGTTTATATTTAGTCTCTCTTGGCAGAGAACAAAAGATTTTTGAAAGAATTTTAGCCATACATTTATTTAATGTTTTTATATAGCTATTTGTCTGTGCAGCTCTTTCCTAGCCTCAGTCTATAGTGTTTTAAAATTTGCATTCTCAGATCAATATTGTTCCCCCATTGTGAGTTTTATTAACATTTGGAGAAACTTGGTCAGACGGTGTGAAATGTCCCCCGTTACCTGCTCCTCTGTCCCTTGTGTTCGGTCCTCGTACCCGTGTTTGGGCATCGCCAGCAGTGAGTGTTTTTGCAGCCCCCCAGCAGTTACCTTGACAGACTGCAGAGTTCCTATGCAGGGCTGGACTGGGATTAAAAGCGCCCAGTACGCCAGATGGCCAGTCCCGTTTCACTGCGGTCTGTCTGCGGTATTTTAGGCCAGCGTAAATGCCCAGTCGTGCTCCAAGGAGGTGCCCTCCATTGTCCTGTAACAAGAGTAACGTAAAGGCCTGTAATATTATTAACTGCATTTCTGTTGGAACTATTTCAGTTAAGTGCTACTACAGAATTTTTTTTATTTTGACTCTGAGAAAATCCTTATTTGCGAGAGCTTTTATTGGGCAGCATGTGTTGGTGTTTTGTTGTTTTATCTCTATCTACTAAAACAAAAAAGCAGTGAATGAGATTGCAGACACCTTCCTTTTTGGGGTATTTTCCACAGATTGCTTGTCAAGAATGTTTCTCTCATTCATTGGTTAAAAGCAGACAGTGTGTCCGCCTGGTGCAGCACCTTAGCACGGTGTTTATTTGTCACGGCACACTTTCCCGGCACACCGGGTGAAAAACGCTGCTTTCGGAGACACATTGATTGATGCAATAATATTTAATGAAACCCCAATGGCTGCCTGCCAGTTTTTCTTATTATGTCAAAACTCAATGGATGTCAGTTCCTATATGGGAAGTCGTTATAAATTGAATAATTATTGTCCCATTCGCTGCGTGGTGAAATGACTGATAGTCGGTACTGTTCTTGCCACAGTTTGATATCCAGAAAACATCGCTTCAGATCGGGCCATAGTTGCCTGGTAGTTTTGTTTCGGATATTGCGTATGCTATTTTGGTTTCATTCGACCTTTGCAAATACCTGTCTAAGGCCACATGCAATATCGGTTGTTTTTGGAAGAACAAGAAATTTCTGGGTGTGTCGCTCGGCAGCCGAAAGCGAAGGAGCTCAGCAGGCCAAATGTTTGCACTTTGGCTTTTTACAGAATCCCTCCTTTCGGCTATTAGTGTGCTCTCTGTGGGGTGTTTCATGTGGTGATTACACAGAGGAAATTCTAGGTAAAAGAGCTTTAAATAATGGATTTCCAAATTATACCAATTAAACTTTTGATATTCTAGCTGGACTAGGAATATTCTTGTATTGACATATAAAATTTTGCATGTAGCGTACGGCTACTCTGGTACCAAACTAAAACATGGTGTCTGTCCCATGATGTTGTACATATGGTCCGTAAAGCGTAATTTTTGAACAAAATTCAGCATCTTCAGTATTCTAATTGTAATGAGTGGTTTTGAAAAATGTGGGTTTATATATGGCTTTATTTAAATATTTAAAGGGACGGTGAGTATTTTTTTTTTAAAGACATAGACAAAAAGATGGAAGTTTTGTCATGGTTTACAGCAATGTTTCCCAATCCAGTCCTTGGGGACCCACAAACAGTCCACATTTTGCTCCCTTCCAGCTCACAGATAGAGCAGCAAAAATGTGGACTGTCTAGCAGTGAGCTTGGAGAGAGCAAAATTGCGGACTGACTGTGGGTCCCCGTGGACTGGACTTTGAAACACTGGTTTAGGGAGCTAAATCAGCTCTTGATGTGTTGTACATTTGGTGTGTTTAATATCCCCGACATGTCTTTGGAGCCTAATGATATTCCTTGCTTTTCTCGTTCATTCAGTGTTTAAAATGTTTGTGGGTGGGATACTAATGTGATCATGTTAAGGGCTGAAATATTTTGAAACCTTGAAAAAAATAACAACCAGTACTGTATCTTAATGTTAAATAAAATGTATCATATTTATGGAAATAACCTTGTCTGTTGTTCTTGCTATTTGCTGATTTTGTGTTATATTTATATTAAAGGTTGACCAGCTTATGGCTTTAATCTACTGTTTTTGTTTGATATGAAGCGCAATGAGTTGGTCATGTTTAGTGTATTTCCAGAGATGTCCAGAAGAGGGCATCATAATTCAGTCCCAAGGTTCTTCCTTTAAGGGATTTAAATGTTTACCTTTTCTCATGTTTTACTTCAACATTTTTAAGGCTACAATAAGACCATTCTACGCAGTTTCATCTAGCCAGCACTTGAATCTCTAACTCCCGTTGAAAAGGGCTAAATTGTCAACTCCGGTTTCCTCCTGATCTTTAAAGACATGCAATTATGGCATCTCAAAATAGAATTTAGAATTAAGTGATTAGTTGTCATTGTTGACACATCACAGTGCACAAACAACAAAATGGACTCTCTGCATTTAACCCATATGTGATAATGGGACATATCAGGGGGCAGCTAATCCGGCACCCAGGGAGCAGTGCTTGGGGGTGGTACCTTGCTCAGGGTACCTCAGTGGTGCCTTACTGGTCGGGGATTCACAATCTTTCAATTATGAGTGCGCTTCCCTAACCATTAAGCCACCACTGCCCACATAAAACACAGGACAGCACCTTGTCCAGGGTCTACCCTTACCTTGAAATAATGAATGAATGTTGCATTTATTCAGCGCTTCTCGAGACACCCAACGAACCATAGCGGAGCCACTTCAACCGCCACCACTGTGTAGCCCCCACCTGGATGATGCGACTGCAGCCATTCTGCACCAGTACACTCACCACGCAGTGGCTAAGGCATTGAAGGGACAGGAGAGAATTCACCGGCTAGATATAGAGGATGATTAGGAGGCCGGTGCGCAATTTAGCCATGGAATCAGGGTACCACTCCTCCTCTTTCGAATGATGCCCTGGGATCTTTTATGGTTTTTTTTAAACCCCCAGAGCTCTGTTCATTTACCACTCAGAAACAAGACTGCTTAAAGATTCTGTAGTGCTCTAAACAGGACATGCGGGCGACTATAGCATTGAACCTGAGTGAGCCGTGCGTGGCTGGAACACAGTGTCCCACATGTGGGGTGAAAATTAGATGCCTATTTACTTTTATTTAACAGATGCTTTCTTCCAAAGCAATGTACAATTGAGGCAAATGGCACATTACAAAGATACATGCTGTCAGAGTCCACTTGTAAGTGCAGCTAGGCTGAGCTTCCAATGAACCACCGGTGGGCTGCAGTATAGTGGGTCACCTCATTCAAACTATTTATTTACTTTTGTTCTTTAGTGTAAATCTAATACTTTGGGAAGTTTTGCGTTTTTTCTGTTTTGTGTGACTATCACTATAGTTCTGTTTTTCTACTTTTGTGTTTAAGTTAAATTTTTTAATGTTTTACCTGTTTTATAGCGTAATATTTATTATGTTTTCTTATTTTTGACTGATTGGTTAGCCTGTTTTAGTTCTGCTTATGCGTTATCCTTCCCACCCCCCCACCCCCAAACACTTCCAACTGGCTTATTTAGGGCAGCTTGTGTTCAGAGTCACTCCTAAGATGGAGGGGGTGTTTCTGGGATCTACCTGACATTTTATAAGTGCACTGGAAGGGTTTCGGCAGGCAGACAAAAACATTTTTGCCTTTGTGGCCCTTTCCAGTGCAGTAGAGAAGAACATCTCGTAGAGTTTTATCATTCGTTCATTTTAATTGGTTCCCTTACCCAGACCACCACGTCCTTGGGGGGCATTAAATGTAAGCCCCCCCCCCCCCAATCCCATTGACAAATGTCTTGTAACTAGTTATTGTGATTTAATGCCTAATATATTTAATATGGTTGTATGTTCTTTTAAAATGGCACTCACTGAAAATCCAGTGTAACATTTTCCCTATGTCAGTGTTTCTCAAACCAGTCCTCGGGGACCCCCAGACAGTCTGCCTTTTTGCTCCCTCCCAACTCCCAGGGAACTGGTAGAAAGCAAAAACATGGATCATCTGGGTGTCCCTGACGATTGGTTTGAATAACATTAGTCACATTGCCCTAAGTTAGCTGCATTTCAGGATTGTGTGAGCCACTAATCAGCTCCATCCAGTGGCAGAGCCAGAGTGGGAGCAGAGGTCATTTTGGGATGACACACAAATCTATATATGAATTTAATGCATCTGAAACATAAGGGAATATTTAAGGAACCTAAACACTATAACTCTGCATTGTTTATAATTCAGGCAGTGGTGGAATTATCGAATACACAGGTAATGTATAAATTTTTAGCATTAACGCTAACAAGCTTTACTGCTAGAAACTTAGTAAGTTAGTAAGTACAAGATCCCTTCTGCATTACTCCTGTTCTAAGAGCACATTGAGTTAATTCTTTATCGCTATGTCATCAGGGACACAGAGAAACAGATACGTAATAAAAGGAGTTTTTTAAATCAATTTGATTTAATCAAAATCAAATATGACAGGGGTGGCCAATGGGGTGGGCAGATTTCAGTCTAGGGGGCCGTGGCCACTCCCTTGCCACCCCCGAGGTCTGCATATGGCATGCCATCATCTTAGTATGCGTTCCAAGTCCCCAAGTCAGGTGACACTGCATGTATTCACTGCTAAAAAGCCAGTATACAATGAGTATCCATAACAAAGGCTTAACATGGTTTTTACCCATTCAGTCTGGCCTAATAAAGTTCCTTCATTATATACTTTTTGCAAAATGACAGAAATGACATATTTCCTGACCTTATCTGCTGGTGTAGCATGGCGATTAGTGCTTAATTACCTGGATCTAACCTTAGTAGGTTGTCAGTTTGACTGAAGTGAATGTTGTGAATATGTAGTCAGATGCTGCAAAGCATTTTGCAAATAAATGATGTAAATATCATTATTCAGTATATAAGAAAGTCTAATAAGGCAGAAATACAAAGAGTAACACTAAGGATGCAGTGAGGTCTGGATCCTATCGCAGTATAGGGTTGGGGTACACCCTGGACGGTGTGCCGGCCCATGGCGGGGCGTGGGGCTGGGTACAATCCGCATGGTGTGCCAGCCCATGGCGGGGCTGGGGTACACCCGGGATGGTGTGCCGGCCCATGGCGGGGCGTGGGGTACACCCGGGATGGTGTGCCGGCCCATGGCGGGGCGTGGGGTACACCCGGGATGGCGTGCCGGTCCATCGCGGGGCTGGGGTACACCCCGGGCAGTGTGCCGGCCCATCGCTGGGGTGCGGGGCTGGGGAACACCCCAGATGGCGTGCCAGTCCGTTGCAGGGTAAACACTCACATCACGGCACTACTGGATTACGAAATCTTTGTACACAACTTCCAAATCAGTAATGGAAATGGGGAAAATTACTATGAGATTTAACCACTGTAGCAGAAATTTTGTGTTTTTAACTAATTTGTTCCAGTTATCTCTGCTGAAGTGCAGTTATTTGTGCCTGAGTGACGAATCCTTCTCTTGCCACTGAAAATTCATGCAGATGATTGCCTTTGTTTTTCCTTTGAGATTTGGTAAATAAAGTTAGAAACCCCAGTTGCTTAAGTACTGTATATGGTTACCATGACAATGTAGCATCGCAAGGGAATCAAGAACGATTTTCTGCAGTATTTTTATCTTGCGTTCCACCATTATTGATACTTATTACCTGAAAAGGAGATTGGATTCGTAGAAAAATTACATGGTACTATTTTCTAAGAATTTGATAAGATTGAAAAAACTAAAATAATTTAACATATAAAAGGAACACTGTCAGACATTACGACAGCCGGTCAAACACAAACAAATGCAATTTGAAGGTTTAGACAAAATGCTTGACCAGATAGACATGTACTAAACTCACAAAGGTCCAGCCTCAAAAATGGCCGCCAAACTGAGCCTGCATCTCAGGGTCCCAGTTGCACCAGCAACTGCACATCTGAAGCGTCACAGAGCTGGAATTTGCGGTAGTGATGCAATTCAGAGATGCATGACCTGGTGAAAGAAGCACAAACCCTGAACCCCTGAGCAACATTAAAAAAATAATGGCCTGATGAGTCATCCTTCATCCTTTTTCTTACAGCTGTATGAATTTCCGTTGTTTCCGTGGTGTTTGTCTGTTGGTCCGGGCAGCCATCTCATGGGAGTCATTATGTCCAGCGATTTACCCCACATAGTCGAATAAGGAGCAGCCAAGGAGAATGAGGCCATTTTACCAGACCAGGTGCAGTTTATGGTCAAACGCTGTTCCCACACAACGTTACCATATTCCAGAACAATTGAAACTCCATCCACAGCCGCCTCACTGACGAAATATCGACATTGTGAAACTTTATGTGAAGTTGTGGATGCATAGTGTGAGGTAGACTTGTGCCTCCGATGTCCTCCAAGAAATCGAGGTTTAATATCTGGATACGCACAGTTTAGGATCTGTGAGACAGCATTTTGTGGAGAACTGGAGACGCTCTGACGGCAAAGGGTGACCGTACTCATTAATAGGTCCTAGATATTAAAACACTGATACTGTTTTTCCAATATTTTGTGTGCCCCTTACATAAACAGGTTCCGCAATGAATGGAAAGAAAAGTCAGACTTACTGCAACTCTATCAATGATGAGATTGTTTGGAAAGGAAAATGCTTGAAGGATACAAACTAAGGATGTTGCCCAATCGGGCATCACTGCCAATGGCTCATTCTCATCAAGTCTCTCGGCCAGGTCTCCTGTGTGTTGGAGGCGCGTCCGACGGTTGCGTCGCATTGAATCATTTTGGGTTGAATCAAATCGTGTCGAATCACACTAGTGTGCATCGACATGTAAAACGCATGTCCCTCATACAAACAGATCACACTTTGTCTTGCTGTATTTCCACCCAACAGCTTTTGTACTTGGTGTAACAGGAATAAAGATCACGCAGTTCACGGTCTTGGTCTGAACTGGAAGTCTTGGTGACGCCATTAGAGACTGGGGCGAGATTCTCAATTGCAATCTGTCTGAAGGAAGGAAATTACCATGGCAGCTATAAAATGAGAATAAAAAGTATAAATACAAGTATTTACATCCAATATATTCTCCTATTATCTTTTGGCCTTGCATGAACTCCAGTCCTTAAGCATGTGAATGGCTGAACTCGCCGGCGAAGAAGTGGAAGATAAAGGAAACATCCTCAAAGAATAAGCAGTCAGGGTCTGATGGGATGGAGCATCAACACTCCCTGAAAAAAGGTATGGCAACAGTGCTTTTACAAGCATGTGTTTAGATGGCGACCTTTCCATGCTCACTGAAAGGCTTTCACTCAGCTCCTTGCTATGTCTGTGTTTGTATGTATGTGTATTTAAATGCTTTGCAAAACCACAACCCTTCACAATCCTTGGATTGGAAACAATCCTTATTTTCAGTGCCCATCCATCTTCTCACTACTTGTTTGTTGTCAAGACCGGGTGTAGAAGCAGTATTGGTTCACGGCTGGGATGCCAGTCCATCACAACACACATATACTCAAAGACAGTCATATATTAAGGGTCATTCCATCTTGCATAACTGAATGTCTTAGAAACTGGAGTACAACAGTGTGACATGAGGGAGGACATGCAAACTCCCCAGACGCGAAGTGGGATGCACTATCGGTGGCATCCCTTACAGAAAAGCAGAACTTATTTATAAAGAAACAATATCTCCTGTTATATCATGTGAAAATTTAGACGTATTGAAGAGCATCACGAACAGCAACTTTTTGTCAAGAGCTTTATCCACCTGAAAAAAAATCCCACTGCGGGCCAAATGTTGATATGCCTCACCCATTTTCTTTATCTAATTCTGCAACATGTTGAATTACAGAACAAAACAGGTTTGATCTAGATTTTATTCTGTGTTTTTTTTCCATATAATAATTCCTTGTAGGATGAAGGTCAAGTGCCTGCTCAGAAAGTGCATCAATGGGAAAGAGATACCTGCATTGAGGACCCATGGTGTGTCTTAAGCTAGTTTAATATAATAACTGTTTCTATAATTACATCATTTCGCAATTTAACTACAGTGTAGTGTATTAATACACAGCTAAAATGAGGCTACCTCTTCACAAAGCTGTTATACTAGTGGAAGTCATTCTTTTGAATGTGGTTTTGTGCCATTATATGGTTTCAGGAATTAAAAGTGTCACAGCTCTTTGTACACTAACAAAGAACAAGAATGTGAAATATTCTTCAGTTTAATCTCATGTCTGCAGGTCCCATTGTAAAGGTGTTGATTGGCACTGAGACTGACTGAACTTGTATACTTGAACCTTTATAATTTTCACTGATCGTGACTTTTCCCAGTTAGAAGACTTTATAAGCGGTGCTAAAACCTTGCAAACTCTGCTCAGTTGCACAAGGACACAAAGTCGTTATAAGGTCCTTGCTGAAGGGAGTCACAGGCAGTCAAAATGAGTTTAAAGGCGCAGAACTGGACTGAAAATTTCACAGTTTGTTCTGGTTCGGCATGCACATGATGGGACTGGAAAAACTCCAAGAACTTTTCACTTTTTGTTCTGCCTTTGGTGTCCTGCTTGGGAAGACCATCTCTGGTGCTGGAAAGACTAAACACAGAAAAAAATGGAAATGTCTACCGCATAGCTCATTCATCTGAGCTTGTGCATTAAGGACTTTCAGTCATACACCAAATGCGAGAAGCAAGAATGTAAAGATACTCATAAAAGTGATAGAAATGCAGGGTTAGGTGGAATACTGCTGATAATAGTTGTAATTATATCAAACTCTCCACATCTATGGTCAAAAGGGCAAAATTGAAGATTAAACATTTAGAATTCTGATGTGCCAAGTTAGAAAACAGGTTTCAATGTTAAACTTTAAATTTAGAAAACAAGCGGTTTGTTTTCTAGTTGTCATTCTATACAGCAGTTTAGGTTTTTCTAAATCATTAGCAAGGTATAATTATTTAATGTGTAATATCTATCTATCTATCTATCTGCCTGTCTGTCTGTCTGTCTGTCTAATCTCATTTATTTATCAAATGGCACTATAGCAAACATGGCTGTTCCTTTCTGTGAGTCTGTGTTTAATCTGCATTTTTTCGTGACTTGTTGTCCAGCATGTATTTCACTGCTCCACCTTCAAAGAACTTGGAGTCCCTCCTTCAAATCAAGCCTGTGATCTTAATGCCATAGTTCTTGCTGTTAGTCATTTAATTGCCATTAATCATCAGTTAATCAATTTGCTCTCTTCCCTCCTTGGGATTTTAGGCCATTCTAGCCTCATTTCAGTGTTTTTAAAGCTGCCTTTTTGTTATAATTGTTCTGTTGTAACCTTCTATTACGCAAAACAATCTTAAAACCACCATCTCTGTACTAGTAGCAGGTTGTTTAAATTTGTCATTGTGACAATTAAATCTCAATATCAAAGGGTGTGGTATTTAGAAATGAAAAACAAAACGATGGTTTTACCTGCCTAATAATTAGCTAAATATATAGTGAACTGTGTGCTTGAGGTATTTTTTTGAAGAAATTCTGAACACTACAGGGACATGTTGGGGACATTTTCTGCACAGCAACTAAAATTTAGCTTGACAGCCTTAATGATCACATGGTTAAGGACCAAAACCCAGGCTGTGTTTATTACTGTGCACATTATTACATATACCTCAATTACATATGATTGTGAGCGATCTGCCTCTGCAAGAGAGAAGAACCTTAACACTGCGTTCAGGGGAAGGTGGAAATGGTGGAACTGAAACTGCAAGCCCCCGGGTCACTTAAGGACCCCCATTCATTCCCCGGTTTTTATCTTCTGCTCTGTGCAACAATGTGGGCCCCATGAATAAAGGGCTGCTGGTGTGGGGGCCCTTGAGGGTCTGGCAGAAAGCAGACCCCCTCATTATCCTCACCTCATTAGGGCCCCGGGATCCGTCCCCTCTCTCAGAACAGGCCCGCACAGACACACGGGTCACAGCGACACAAAGGATCATGGTAATTAGCTTTAACTGACTAAATGTTCCTCTCCATATTGGAATAGAGTAAAAAACCTTTTATTTTCTTTCAGGAATCATTTTTAAGTCCCTTGTCGGTAGGCATGACCTGTTAGGGACTAGCTGTTAATTTTTATACTCTAAAATTCATCTTTTATTTATTTATATATAGGATATGTTGCACAGTCACACTGTCACCTCACAGCACTGAGACCAGGGTTTGCGACATACTATGAGTTTGCATGTTTGCAGGTTTTTTGGGACAATTCTGATTCTGACGTTGTAATTCTACTCAGGCCTAAGTTACCTATACATTTTTATGATGTTTCCCTTGGTTTATTAAATGATACCTGTCCTGCCTTATCGCATGCTTATAAATTTCCCATTATTTGTTGGTATTCAGCTTTTTTGACAAAAGAGTCAATGGGACAACATGAATTACTTCTCTTGTAGACAGGATCGACTATGGCTTTGCTTTTACTAAGTGAATACTACAGGCAGTAGTATTCAGGCAGGTTACGAAAGAGATCTACTGTCTTCAAGTAGAATTTGTAGATAAGTCTGAACAATAATAATACATTACATATTTGTATTATTATTAATACTAATAATATTAATAACAACAACAATAATAATACAGTAACAATAAAAGTAATTACATACAGTACCGACGAAGCGCTGTAGCTACGCGATGTTTTCACGAGCGTCACAAAGTAGTATATCCATTGTATTTAAGCCGATTTTTAAATATAATAGGCTTTATGGCAGTCCGTTCGTAGGTACAAATTGTCCGTAAGTCGGATGTTCAGCCCGCGCACTGTCTGTATTTTTTTTTTTTAAAGTGTATGCTTACAGTTAATGTATATTTTCTGGGAAGCAACGAATTAGTAAGCGGTTACCCACAAGAAAGCAAGAAAAGAAAGACCACGTAAAAATACCGCTTGTGTACAATCACTAATATTAAAGGCATTTTCATTACAGTTGTAATTTTTCGTGGTTGTAAAATACTGGAATAAAAGCAACTGTCGCATTGTTAAGAAAAATCATATACGGCTCTCTGATATATGACTGATATATTATGAAAAGCATAGCCGCATATTGAGTGTCCTGTTTCACGATCTCCATTTTCGACCTACCGACATCCCAAATCAGCTCCAAATTAATTTAGTATTTTATCTGTGCGGCTTTTCACCGTGTCCCGTGCTCACAGACCCCTCGGACCCCGGGGGCCCCTACAGATGTCCACGCCGAAAGCGCCCGCTCCTGTTTGCGCTGGCCGCGCTCCCGCTCATGCGTCCTATTAGCGCTTCCGCAGCTGTGCACCGGTCAGGATCAGAGACTCACTCTATTAGCCAAATCCATTTGGGGGCAGATTGAATTACTCCCGTCCATGGCCCGCTCCCCTCTGCCTGCACTTGCTTCGTTTTTTCACTCCCCGAAGTCATTCTCTGCTTATAACAAACGTACACTTCAGAGCGATGTGTGCATGTCTGCTGCGGGATTAAGTGGCTCCCTCTTTAGCGTGCCCTTTTGTTTATCTTGCTTTCATGTCGAAGGCACTTTCAATTTCCTTTCAAAAGATTCACTGAATTATGAAATAAAAAATGAGCTCTCAGAACTGATGCTGATTTCTCTCCAATTTCCAGTGCTCTCCCGGGTGTAGCTTGTGCATATTTCTAGGCCTTAGCCGCTTAGCCTGTCTACTGCATCATTGCGCTTGGCTTTTGACAGCCCGCATCTGTCTGTCGCAGCGGTCAGACTGACCGCTGCACAGGGCCACCTCATTTAACTTTAAGGAGCAGTAAAGTGAGGTGATGTGATTTAACTTCTAAAAGGGTCAGTGAGGTGTTTACTTTCTAAGAACTTCTGCCACGCACCAGTAGGTGGCACGATTCTACAGCATTCAGCAAGAAGTCTGACACTGTCGACGATTATTTATTTTTTTTATCGTCCCTGTTCATTCGCAAGGAAAGGAGACTAAAATGGATAAGAATGCCCCTCTTCGTCGTAGCTTCAAGACAAAAATCCCAAAGCTAAATAAGCTTAAGGAGCATATTTTTCAAATGTTGTCCTGGCATTTGTTTGGAGACAGGACAGTACAGACTCTCCTCTACTTACGAATGAGGTATGTTCGGAACGGCCGTTCGTAACTTGAAATGTTCCTAAGTCGTTATTCAACATCATTTTAAGGGTATATGCAAGTACAAAGAACTAGGATATGCTGGAAGTACGCACGCTACGCTGCTGCGCAGTGGGTGTAGCGGCCAGAGGTTGTACGAGGCGGAACTGGCACGCAGAAAAATAAATTGACGTTGCGGACAGGAAACGGGAGCCCAATGAACACATTTTGCACTTACAGTCCTCTTCGTTCGTATGTCTGAAAGTTCGTAAGGTGAAAGTTCGTAAGTAGAGGAGCGTCTGTATTTACATAGCAGAGGGTCTCTCAAACAAAAAAATACTTTTTCATTCTGTTAACAAGATATTTTTCGTGTATTTGCTAAATATATACAATTTTACTGATATTAACGTATATATAATTTTACAAATGTTAATCTATCCATCGTCTATAACTGATCGTCCAGTACAGTGTCATGGCCTCAGCTGGGAGCCTAGCAGGAGGTATCACCGGCACAGTGCAGGGACTACATTCACACACGCAATGACACACCAACTCACCTCAATATAATGATCATACAATGTTTTCAAAGCATAAATAGACCCACAGAATGCGGATTGGGTGGGAGGAGCATAAATCAAAGGTTAGCTCTTTACGATGGTGTTCGGTTTGTTACATTAAATACTAACACAATTGTGCATTTAGAAATGTGTAGCTCTCTTGAAAGCAAGGACAGTTACAAAGGTGACAGTCTTTTTAAATGCCCGAGTGAGAGAGAATTTATTGCATTTTGAAACAGTCACACGGTAAAGGAGCAAACGTGCACCATGTGATTGGAGAGCAGCTCTAGCTCATATCGGCTCCAATTGGTGATTGATATCATTTTAAATGAGATTTATATTAGTGACTCATCCAATGAAAGTATCACTAGAATACTCTCAACCTGCCAGGCACTTGAAAAGGCTATGAAGTCTGTTGTTTGGACTCATAAAAACATACGTTGTTGTAAAACTTTGACTTGAGAGTGAACACCTTTGCTACTTATATACAGAGTTATGGGAGTTAGCTGGGGAATGCTAGGAGACATGTTTAGAGACAGGAAGCTCAGGTAGGTATCACCCGCATTATTAAATTCCCACTGCAAGAACTCAACAGGACATCTAACCCTGCATAATAACCCTACAAACAGTTTAAACTGAAATCCTACCATCTACACAACTATTGACATTTTATATTATACAACAGCTTAGTACTTTCTAATCCCAATAACAGCAGTTTTAAATCAGCGCTTGCCAATATGCATAATTGACTTACTGTTTGCTTAATGGCCAATTTTACAATAGGTACCCTGGGAGGTCCATACTTCCTAATAAAGTTGTTCTTCGCTGTTAATATCAGTGAATTCATTTCTGAATTCACCAAGTGACCTATAAGTCCATGTTGGTAAATCTGGCACAGGTGCATTGTTGGTAGGAGAGGCGAAGACACTGACTGACCAGTTAGGTTCCCTTGGTTAACCGGTACTATTGGGGGTCACTGATTACCACTGGTGAGACTCACTTACTAGAGATTATCTGCTGCCAGGAGAGTAGAGAGCGGAGTTGGACCAGACACACAACACTAGAAAGAATCCACCCATCCATCCATCCATCCATCCATCTCATTCCACCTATCCCTTTTTGGGTCATGGTGAACCTGGTGCCTATTCCGTGGGAAGAAGCAGGGCAACACAATGATAGGATGCCAATCCATTGCAGGCCACTGATGCCAGCTGAACTAACCATTGGCTTGTGGACTGTTGGGGGAATGAATGTAGAGAACCTACAGAAATCCCAGGCAGGATGGGAAGAGCGAGCGAACTACAGACAGTGCATCAAACCAGCAACTTTAAAGAGCAGGAGATGCAAAGCATGTATAACTCTTACTTAATGAAGTATCATAACCTTCTTTGAGGCGAAGAGTAATGCAATGTAATGAGTATAATCACCGTAGCCTCTGGTTGTACAGCATGCCAGTGCTCAGATAAATGGCTTTTAAATGACACAAACTGATGTTCAAAACAAACACATTTGATGATATAAAACAAAATTTTAAATGGCACCTTATTATGACTTTAATCTTCACATAAACAATAGAAATCAGCATGTCAATGTAGAACAAAGGAATGTATTTGCAGCATTTCTGATAATTATTAATTTGCTGATAAGGGATGTGTGCGATCAGTTGGAAAGCCCATATGACTATTTAAAGTGCTTTATTAGCTCAAAGTAGGAGTTCATTTGTTCGTCCTCCTGTGTACTTTGTTTCTGCACAAACAGATATCATGCAGTACATTGAAGGGAGAATATGAAATCACTGAGAATCAATTGAAGAACAGAACATTCTAGGGCGTATGGAAAAGGGGGCTCCATGAACAGCTCAAATTGATTATATGTAAAAGGACTGTCATTTTTACAGGCACAATCGTCCTGTGCCTGAGGTGCTCCGGGAAGAAACAGCCTTTGGATTTGTGATCCAGTCAGGTCTGGACAATATATATGTATATGATGAGAAAGGAGCAGTGAATTCCGCCCCACCCTCTTCACTGAGAGCTGCTGGTGACCAGGACAGTCCAGGAGAACAATGCAGATTTTACATATGAGTACTGGCTCACCACCTTCCAATTTAAACCATTATGTGAATTAAAATGTCATTGTCACAGAAGAAGGCTGATAATACTAGTGTCATCTTTTGAAGCAATTTTCATAATTCCAATAATTAAAATTACGGCATATTCATTCGCTTATTTGGCAAGAAGGGTTACAGACGTCCCACTAATGAAATGCAATCATTATCACCTAAGCAAAGTAATTGGAAAGTCCTTTATCTCCAGGGATAGGTGATAAGGCATCGTCACTCCCTTCTGTCAAAACGCAAAAACAAGCAATTAAACCATAGACAAAGATGAGCCCCATGTGTGGATCGAGCATCAGCCATGTTTCAAAACAGGGCTGATTGCCGTGATTATAGACCTTACCGCATACACTGATTTGTTTATGCAACAGTTCAGGGGACTTGTCGTCTGCAAGAAACACCGCGATTAGGCTATATCCAAATCAACAGGACTTTGTAGTTCGAAGACAATTAGGAAGAGCAAGAGGGAGAATGCTGGACACTTTCATTGAATATCTCTAATTTCTTTGTAGGTAATCAGAGCTCTTTACGCTAATTTTTAAAGTTAATTATTTTATTATTCCTTTTAATTACTGAAGTGATTTGTATGAATATATATATGTAATCTTTGTGGCTCCTTTCCTCCTGATGTTCCAGTGACTTCAGTTCATTCTTTAATTACCAATTGCGATATTAATGACACTTGAGTGACACGATAATTATGTAGAGGCTGAATTGGAGAACGCTGATTGAGTGTAATGTCCAATAAAAGGGGACATGGGTCAATCAACAGGGTCAAGATCAATGTATGTGAAGCCTTCACAGAGGTCTGTTCTGAAGTGGCTGTGTGGGTAATGTAGTTCCAGCATGGTAACATAGTCAACTATCAGTCTAACATCAGTCGTATGAGAACAGAATAAATAATTGTACTTCCCTTGATTTTCACCACGTTTCCCATATATAGAGGGGGATTATAGCAATGGCTTCACACACATGCCTTACACAAGTATGCTTGTCGTAAAAGCTGTATACTTCAGCTAGAAATTTGGTACTTTTTCCCAGGAAGATACAAGTATGCTAAATCGTAAGCATCATATGAAGTGAGCTTCAGGATTGATCCTTGGAGGTAAAGTGTGGGATCTAAAGTGTTATTTCTTACGGGTGTCAGTGTCGTGGCTATAAGGAGGTCAGGTCAGGTCACATTGCGGAGCCTGCACTGGTATAGTGCCTTGCCACGCCCATGACATGACTTGACACCTCAAGATCCTGGTTGGCGACCCCCCCCCAGGCAGACACACAGTCCAGTCTCACCCTCCTCTACCTGCCACAGCCAGGTATTACGTGGGCGTCCCCTTGGCCTGGTCCAGCCACTTAGGTCTTCAACATTGAGAATCCTGCAAGCCGGATCACTCTCAGGGAAACACGCCACATGGTCATAGTGCCGTAACTGATGCTCCCTTACAATGCAGGCAATGTGCCTGATTCGGGACTCCTCTTGCAACACATAATCAAACCAATGGTACCCAAGGATTTTCCATAGAGACACAGTAACAAAGGAGCTCAGACTTCATCTCATCTCACAGGATAGGGTCCATTTCTCACAGCAATACAAGAGAGAGAGCATCAAGACTGTAGACACTTGGACCTCCGTCCTCTTACAAAGATAACGGGAGCAACACACACCCCTTTCCAGCGACCTCGTGACTCCCCATGCTCTCCCAGTCTGTCTACTGACTTCATAGGAAGACTCATCAGAGACAGGAATGTTGTTGCCGAGGAAGACGGTCCAGATGCCTACTCAGATGGGCTGGCTCGGATTAGGACTTCAACACCACACCAGTTCTGATCCCCAACAGGCCCGACCTTATTGGCTCTCCGACACTTTTCACTCTTCCAGGGATGGGGTTCCTGAGTGGTTTCCCCCCCACCCCCTTCATAATGCGTGCAGCCTTCCTGTGGGCGGCTGCAACAGAGCTACTCCCACAGAAAGCAGAAAAGAGTCTGTTTAGTCAGAACTGTGTGAAGTTTTTACAGTGGCACACAACCAACATTGGATAAGAAAGATATATATATACGTCATATTACTCGATACACCCAATTACGTAATGGAACCCCTATGGAACAGCATAGTGGTCATTTACAGTGTTGTGCAAAAGTCTTATGCAGTCAATGGAAATGTTTAAAGCCATTTATCTGAGTAGCAATGGTGCACGTTGAAAAACAGTTCGACATTAGAAGATATGAAAATTAAGAGTAACAGACCTGTAACAGAAATCAGATCAGGAATTTCTTCCATTTTCCAAAAAGTGACTGATGAACACCACTTCATATCATCATTTCCTTTGACTGCCTAAGACATTTTCTTAATATTACCAAATCCTCCAACAAAACACATCCGTATTATTATTCATCGCAAAATGAGAAGGTAATTGATTTCCTACTAGAACATTTCTATCACACCCTTAATGGAAAAGTTAAAAATGAGAATTAGGCAATTCACCTTCTTCAACATTAAAGAACTTGGTCCTGACATGCTTAACAACCTGTAAGATAACATCAGTCCATACATCCCTTCCTGGGATAATCCGCAGGGTTAGACATTTAATATCTCCTGCCTTCTAAAACAACCTAGCTTACTACTGCCCCTTTGTGATATGATGAACTTTCACCATAGTTCCCACCACCTGTAATCACCCCTTCAAAGCTTTTTATTACAGCTACTTATAAACACATTTCATAAACTCCTCCAACAGTCTTGAGACTCTACTCCCATTGCAATGCCCTAATAACCCATTCTAAGTCACTGAAAGCATTGTTTTCACTACTACTGTGATATTTCATTCATTACTCAAGACATCCATTTTCTGTGTCCACTTGTCCTATTCAGGGTCATGGGGTCAGGGGCCTATGGAGACAAGGCAGGGAATATCCCAGGACAGGACATCAACCCACTGCAGGGGATACACACCATTCACCTCAGCATGTTTTTGGACCATGGGGGGAGCCATATGATAACATGCAAACTACGCACATATAGAGCCAGGGCAGAGACTCGAACCCAGGTCCCAGAGATGTGAGGCAACAGTGCTAACCACTGCACCACCACACACACATCCTCAGCAGACACTCACATGCGAAGTAAGTTAAACATTTCTAACTCAAACGGAATCAAGTTGTTAGCGTTGATGCTGGTTTGCGTTTCCCGGGTCCTTGACAAAGTGCTCACACATCCAAAATTCTCTCCCCCCTTCTGTGAGCTGAATGAATAGCTTTTTCCGCTCTCAGCGTACTCACAGGTGTGTGTGTTTTTGGAGGTTTGTATTAATTAAACAATAAAGACTAACATTAGACGCCTTGTTTCATAAAAAGCATTATGTGAGGTTCTTCTACCTGGGGCTTTACGGGACCCCTATGTATATGTGTTTGTCACCAGCTGTTGATTAATTAGCTTGTATTTAGCTGTTTATTGAAGCGCTGAATTAATCTGCATTATGCTGAATGCTGTTGAGATCTGGCTATAATTTTCAGCTTGTTTAATTAAACCCAAACTTCACTTAGTAGAGTAAAGCCAGCCATGATCAGCAGAATAAGGTAAAGTGTAAAATGATTCCCTTCATTATGCATAATAGCATATATAATTTCAATTAATCAATGATGATAGCATTTACATACTTGGTAGTTTTTTAGCATTTGAACAGCCAAATCACAACATCAATCAAAAGATGAAAAAATTTATCCTGCCGAAAAATCTATTCAACGAATGCAAATTCAGTAATAAATAAATAAATAAAAACGGTGAATTCTCAGCTGTGTTCGGTGTAATGTAGCTTGAATTTTGCCGTTTATTCAATCGGCACTGACATCATTGCTAATTAATTAAATGCTTAGCTGAAATAAAAGTGAGAAAAGTATTCCACGAGCAGTATAACAAAGGTAGCTATCAACCTTGGCAATTAAAATGAAACTCGCAACTGTAGCCTGATCTTGACCCATTTCTCTAGTTGGCATTTATAACTCACTGTCTTCCATCCATCCATTTTCCAAACCGCTTATCCTACTGGGTCGCGGGGGTCCGGAGCCTATCCCGGAAGCAATGGGCACGAGACAGGGAACAGCCCAGGATGGGGGGCCAGCCCATCGCAGGGCACACTCACACACCCATGCACACCTATCGGCAATTTAGTAACTCTAATTAGCCTCAGCATGTTTTTGGACTGTGGGTGGATAAGAGTACCCAGAGGAAACCCCACGACGACATGGGGAGAACAAGGTGTGAGGCGACACTGCTAATCACTGCACCACCATGCCGCCCCACTCAGTGTCTTAATAAGTTCAAAGTTGAGTAAGTTCCCAGAGAGTAAATTAGCAAGGTTCTTGCACAAGACTTGGATAGCACACGTGAAAAGGGAAATATAGGTGCGATGCGCTAAGTCATGTTGCCCCAGATGAGGGGACTGAGGAAGTGCCTGAGCAGAAATGAGGAGAGGTAACCCAGTATGCACTAATGACCATCGGAGGGTGGTGAAGAAGCCAAGAAGGTAAGTAAGTGGACGAGGGGATGAAGGAAGGGAACTGAAGCAGAACATGGAGCTTTCAGAGGAGCCACCTCTTCTCCGGCTCTCATTTTGTTGACTTACTAACAACCCCCAAGAACCCCATCCCCAGGCGACGCCACAAGTTTCACAGTCCGGTAATTTACCACCAACATGGCTCTCCCTCATGTCATCCCGGTCCCAGTCTGAAGAGGAACTGCATCCACCTGTTATCACAAAACCCTCCCCCCACCCTCTATGGGGGGATCAGGAGCATAATGCCAGGATCACACAAGGGCAAAAAAATGTCCCCTCTGCCTTCATTAATGCATCCAGAAGATGTCTTCCAAGGTCTCCTTCAATTATTTTCAGGTTCTCTTCCTGCCCTCATCCTCCCTCTTCACTGAGGACTTTATTTTTCCCTCTGGTCAGAAGAAAAGCCTTTTCACTGCTAGAAAATGACACCCAGCCAAGCTGCCTCCTGTCTATGTAGAAATGGCTGATGGAGACAGTGGGTGACAATAGACCAAGGTGAGCCACCTCTGCTGTCTCCCTGAAACGAAATAAAGTGCCTTCCCTGGCAGCTGGGACCCCCAAGCCACCCTCCCACTTTACATCTTGCATATAAATCATTTACTTAGGGGGGGTCAGTGTGTTTTTTTCTTGCCATGTTATTTTTCTATTGTTCTGTCAGTGTCATCTTCATGCATCTCTCTCCCTATACACATATATTTCTGTTTTACCTTCTTCGCAAAGGGAAATGTTGGCCTTGTCTCTTCAACAATGACAGATTTCATTCATGGGCCCTTCACTGCATTCACTGCAGCAGACAACATGCTTATATCAGGGCTCTCAAGTCTCATGTACTGACCGTGAGACACACATATTTCAACCGGTTCACACGCTCACACGCCACACTGTGTATTCCACACCCTGAGGCATAAGGGATAATGACCACCAGGGTGTCCCCTTCTTTAGAATTATTGCACGATGCGCAGGCATGCGGAGTTTTCCGGGGAGTTCATAGCTGTCCTGAGTTATGCAGAGTTAATATCCACCCACCAGTCAATCATAAAATAGCATTTGTTGTTTCCAAACTATGATATATGTGATCCTACTGCAAGAACGTTATTACTGAAAATTGAGAGCCTTGCTTATAGCGTATGTGTGAGATGTGTCTGTTTGCTGTCCTATACTGTCTGCACCCTATTATAGAAAGCTCTTGGCTGGCTATGAAACTGGCATGTCAAGATACATAAATAAATGGATATATCATCTTTATCATGCCTGTCTATGACTGGGGTTTATAGCTGAGGATCAACAAGCTGTACGATCTTTTCCATGAAATGCCGCAGGAGAGGGGAGTTTGTGTCCTGTGCTATTACCTTGGGACAAACAGATTTCTCTTGATTTGGTGCCATGTTCCCAGGTTTGTACATCAGAGAAAGTTGCTCCGAGTTGCTCCCCAGCCAATTCTGTCTCCCATCTCCTAGATAACAAGCATGCTGTTACTTTTATTAGGTGGAAAGTGATTTTTGCAAGTGACGCCTACTCCAACAGTGCTTTGGAGGACATAAGCCCAGTATGAGTGCTTTTTTTAAGTAATTCACGAAGAGCGTTCCTTAATTAGCTTAGGAAAGGTGTTGTTTGTATGCAGCTGAGCAAATGCAGTTATATAAACAATATCCTTTCATAATGCTCTGTAACATCGGCTTATCGGTTTATCGGTGCTTAAATTTGTTGCGCTCATCACACAGACAGCATCCGAGGGAATTAGAGGAATCATGGTGACATCCCAACATCCTTTCTTCTATTCGAAATCATATTCCCGGATTTATCCTTGATACATGGCACGCATAGTAAGCCATGCATAGAAGTCCCAGCTAACAGCGGTCACCCAGACGCGCTTCAGTAAGTACAAAAGCCTCGGTTTACTGAACTTGGAAAGCGCCGCTCTCCGTCTACGCACTTTCGCTTTCATTCTTATTCCGCTGAGGCTGATGAGCTTCGCGGGACCGGGGAAGGACGAGGCAGAAGAATGCGTTTGATTAGCGTGGGTTTCTAGGATGAAGGCTCCCTCAACGTATGGCCACAAAGAACAGGAAAAAAAAGAAAAATATATGTCGATGCCATAATCATATGCAGCAATCAAGAGACAGCCAAACAACATTACAGCCATATACCACTGCTTTTAATTTATAATCAAAAATAGAGAGGAGAAAGCCGAGGTCCTTACGTCTCCCTTTAGTGCCCTGATGAGTGCAGTGGAGAATTAATCAGGGGCCATTAGGCAGTATTTACTCACTGAGTCCGAGACGACTGGGGGCTTTCTGTGTTACTGCCCAGCGTGGGGTGCAATGGAGTCGGGAGGGCTCAGTCTCCTACAGCCATTTTTCATTAGCTAGAATGAAATAGAAGGCATTTATTTTTCTTTGGAGGGGTTTTGGGGGGGGGGGGGGATCTGCCACAAGGCCAGTTTTAGACATTTGGAGTGTCCTGTGCTTACCGATTAAGAAACAAAAAGCAAGAGTTTCATATTATTTACAACATCGTCATCACGATCATGATGTCATGACTCCTGGATATGTAAGAGAGTGTGTGTGTTTGTGTGTGTGGGGGGGGGGGGGGGTTGCATACATCACATTTGCGGATCAAAATGTCCCCAAAGTGCGGTAAAACCTGAAACTTCCTTACTTTTGGGGACATGTCTTCAGGTCCCCATTTGGATAACCTCAGTTTTATAAAAATCTGTGAATGCAATCAAAAAAGTAAAAGTGCCAAAAGTCTGTTTTGGTTGGTTGCTTGTGGTTAAGGTTAGGGCTGGGTAGGGGTTAAGGGTGTCGTGACTGGGATTAGGGTTTTTCCCATAGAAATGAATGGACAGTCCCCATTTAGATAGGTACACTAACGTGTGTGCGTGTGGATTATGCTTATACTACATTGTGGGGCCCAAAGCCTTGTTTCCTGGTATCCTGCAGTGCCTGTCTAGTCTCTAGGTGTTCTGTTGATGCCTGCTTCATCTCCAGGTGTCCTGTTGGCACCCACCTCATCTCCTATCATTGTCTTGACGATCTCCTTGTTCACTACAGGTCACTGCCAGGCCAACACCTAATTCCCCGGTCCCCACCAGGCTGATGTCTGACTCCCCAGATGCTGTCAGGTCAGGTTCCGTCCACCCAGAAGAGGTCCCACCTGGGCCTTAACCTGAGTCCTGCTCTATTGACCCCCAAATTCAGGATGAAGTCCATCCCAACCCGATGCAGATTGAAGTCCTGACATGGTCACGGGTGCTGGCTGGGGCCCTGAAGAGGGGTTGGTCAAGTCTTCAGGGAATGACCAGGGCACACTATCCATGCTAGCCACCCAGACTTCCGTTTAGCCAATATTGTCCACCTGGGCAACTCTCCTGCTGAAGCCAGTGTCTGCGTCCCAAGGTCACTGCCCAGTTCCTCAGGGTGCAGGAGACTTTCCAGATATTCCCCATTCCCTCTGGTCATGCCTTGGTCCATCTCCTGGTTCCCTATCCTGCCTTGGTTTTGTCCTGGCCTGTATCCCCTGAGACCCTCTCCTGTGTTTTCATCCCTATCACCATGGTTCCTGTACCTGTCCACCCTGCCCTGGTGTGTTTATTGTTGGGTGCCCTCTCTGCTGTCCATGGTTTTGCCTTGGCATGTTTTGTGCCCCTAGTCATGTCACGTATCTTGTACTGTGTCCTGGATTTTTCCATCTGGTGTTCCCAGCTGTCTCATCCAGTGTCCTGTCTGTCTCAACCGATGTCCTGTCTGTCTCATCTGATGCCCTGTCTGTCCCCAGCCTTGTGTGCCCACCCTTGCACTTGGACTCCTTGATCTCCTACCCTGTTCATTCTCCATGCAAAAATCTGCTACTGTAATCAATAACACTGTGTGTGTTTGTGTGTGTGTGTGTTTGTGTGTGTGTGGATTAGGTTTTTATTACATTATGGGGGACCAATTGTCCCCCACAATGTAATAAAAATCAGTTTTTTTGACGTTGTGGGGACCATTTTTCAGGGCTCCACAAAGATCTGTGAATGCCATCAAAAAGTAAAAATGCTAAAAGTATTTTGTTTGATTACCCATGGTTAAGGTTAGGGATGGGTAGGAGTTAAGGTCATCATGTTGTAATTCTCCATAGAAATGAATGGAGAGCCCTCACAAAGACATAATTATAAGCGTGTGCGTGCATGTGTGTGTGTGCATGTGCATGCACCATATGTTTTTATGCATGCCGTTGCAATGTCATCTGGCTGTGCTGGAAATGTGGTGATGCTCTCTCTTAAATCAGCCCCTAATCCCCAGCCAGGAACTGCTCCCAATAATCTTTGTTGACTCTGGCTTATGCAAGACAAACTCTATCCCTGCTAATGCACCTCTGCCCATAATTCACCAGCTGCCGTGAGAGGAACCTACGGGAATGGAGGGGGCAGAGCCGACACAGACTGGGCAGGGGTCGGGGCCGATGATGTGCAGAAACAGTCTATGAACCATGAGTGAAGTTTAGCAGGTATATTTATGCAAAATGGACATCTATTCTTCATATGGGTCTATCGATGCATACACCCATTTGCTCATTGGGAAGTTAGCTGTCAGTCACATTTCAGATGGCAGGTGGAATTTCCTCCCCGTTCTGCCCAGGTGAGGTCCCCTGGGGGGGCAGAAGGAGGTCAGCCGGGTGACACGGCACTTCAGAGAGCTGGCTTCAGCTCATTCGCAATCATCACACAAACAGCCCCTTTAAACGCTGATATGGAAATAAAGGATGTCTTGACACACTTTCTGTGGGCAATGTGAACAAACAGCAAATGATGTTTGCTCAAGATTAGCGGGTCCTTTAGCTTCAGAGGGGGGTTTTGGCATCAGGGCAAGAAGAAAAAATGGGAACAATCGGAGTTAGCTTTAGATATACGCGCCAGTGAGGGTGTGCTAGTGGTTTACTTTATGCTTTCATAAGCTGACCCAAAAAAATACTAATCTGTGAAATTAGCCCCTTTGAAATAACTGAATAGAGCATTTAAATGGAGCAGTTTCCCTTGTTGGACTCTCATCACGATTCTGCTCATTGGTCGACATGGGAGGTGGAGGGTTTGTGGCCCTCTGGCGGCGATGTGCTCCTCAGCTAATAACACTGACTGCAGTATGCACACGTTGGCATTCAGAAAGGGAGGATGGGGGACAGGGTGTCATAAGCCTTCTCCCCACTGTGTGCAGCCAGTAGGCCCACCTCCACCTGCTCATCTGAGCTTAATGTGTCACCTGTTCAGGAGTCAGCTGGACACGGGCTGGGGGCGGATCTCCAAGGGGCTTGCGAGCACATGACATAGGTGATGTTGCATGAGTACCCTTGGGTGAAGCCTCCAGGTGTACAAGCAAGGGTGGATGTGAGCAAACGCAACAGTTCCTAGGTTGTCTGGGGATGGAAGTTGAAGGGGCCAGACTTAGAAGCATGACTGGGGTGGGGCCGCAGAACAGTACTTTGGGTGGGGCCATAGTTGGACCATTGAGGGGGGAGTTGGGACTGTCACACTGTTTCACTAGGAAGAAAACAACACGCTTGAAGAGTGTGGAAAGAACCATTTAATACATTGGATGCAGCATAACTGTGATCTTATTCAACTATACGGTAAACTAATGTCAGATTTATGCAATAATTTAAAAGCTATAAATATGTAAATTCTTACATATTAGATGCAAAAAGAAATCATTGGGGTCACATCATAAAGTATAAAAACCTAAATAACATGAGACATAATCTCATAACCTCTCATATGGTCCTGAACTGATCACATCATTAAATCTATTAAAATTCCTGCCTATAGAAATATTTCTGGACTTTCTGGTTTCCTTTTCCTCATTAGATTGGTACATGATGTCTTTTCCGGCTGTATTTCTAGAAGGTAATGTGTGTATTTGAGTGTGAGCACCTGTGGGCTCCATGCTGACCGCTTTAGTGAATGCTTACAGGCACCACAGAGCTGAAATGACTGGAGACTGTTACAAACTGGGAGACCACTTGGGAGAATATGCACCTGACTTCCAGAGATCAAGCAAATGATTAACTTCAAAGTCACACATCGATCATTCTCTGCCCCTTATGAAAACTACAATAGGAGCCCGATTCTTTGCAGGCTGTACAATCGTATTTTAATGCACAATCACACACAGCACGGCCCACGGGTGTGGGCAGCTTTCCAAACACACTTTAAAGACTGTATATTAACACAATGCAGACTCAGTGTTTTCTGAACAATTACTTTCATTGTTATAGTTACAAATTACAAAATTATAGCTCATACTTTACTGGATGGACGTGTAAAATTGCTATATAGTGACCATTGCTGCAGCTATTTCATACAATTGCTAACCTCGTGTGAAAATAATGGACTAAGCGTTATGGTGAATTAATTAAAGGCTACAGGAACACAGTCTATTTCAGTGGTGCAGCAGTGCGACCTGTGTAAACTAAGCACTTCGGCAAGAAAAACAAATTGTCTTTTTTATAATCAAAAGTCTTGCGATACTGTAAAATACTGGAGCCAGAAGAGTAACAATAAATATGAAATGTAATATTAATCAAAGCATTTTAATGATAATAGAAATATTATATGACCAATGTACAATTTGTTGAATAAATAGGTCATGAGTGTTATAAATAGCAACATGACCATTATTTGAAGCAGATGATGAATCAACAATAGTAATGGGTGCCATTGTTTACATGCTGGACACTGTGCTTCCTGTTAACCGCTTGTGTGTGTTTCATAAACATGGAGCTAATGTAACTAGATTTCACTGTGGTGCTCTTACATTCCTCCCAATTCAATTACTCGGGAAGACTGTAGAACATGCAGTCGTGGGGGGGAGGGGGCTATTATGCAGATACACAGCCTGAGAGGGGAGCCAGAGAGGCGGACTGGGGCAGCAAAGCAGAGAGCTTAGTCCCTGGGCCCAGCTCTTAGTGAAGGAACATTTAATGCTTTTACACACCCACACAGCAGAGTATCTGGACTGGTTGTACCCATGCCTGTGTGATGTGTGTGTGATGTTTGACAAGCAAAGGAGACTCACCCTCTGAACCCTGTCAAAGAAACCTGCACCGATATTGTTTGGTCTTCAGTCAGGAAATTATCTAATATTTCATGGAGCTGAGAAATGTATTACTGGTTACTTCTTTGGCTGCATGGTAGTGATTCCGGCATTTACCTCTGCCCGTCCGGCTCTGACCTGAAACAGCACAGTAAACAGGCTCAGAGGCATTTTCAGTTTACCTATGACTTACTGAACTGAGTTTATGGCATTGCCTGGCGAAAACAGTTTTCTAGTGCTCGTTGTAAATTCAGTTTTAGAAAGGATGTACTGGTGCTGAATTATGAAGAGCACATTACCAGAAGGGAGCTCACACAGCCCAGAGCAAACACAGGGCGCTGCCTTCATTACGGCATGTGGGAGCCCAGATTACAGCTTCCGCTGTCACTAAATCCTGCCCAAAAGCAAACAGGCCTTTTGTCCATCCCGTTTGGTTATTTAGCTGCCAGGTAAGTGGGCTAATTGCCAAGAGTGCTGCTGCAGGGACTGGAACCTACATACTGCTGGTCTCAAAGCTTGTGCCTTAACCATTACCTGCTGCACTTTCCCCATGTATAATATTCCTATAAGCTTCCGCAGAGCTGAAAAGCAAAGTCTACAGGCCAGTTGAAAAAGAAAATCGGACAAACACTAACCGGTGATTAATTCAGTGTTGGATCTTACGCTTATCATTTTTAATAAAATCATCAACATATAGCTCTTGCAATTTGTAATCAGTGCATATATCCATATCTCAATAACACATACTTCAGCTGATTAAATATTGCTTATTTGACTAAATTCACAAAGTGAGCATGTTATCCATTATGTGGAAGATGAGTCTCTCAACTGCCTGAGTAAGATTACGTGATTTTTTTTTTTTATGATAGTCATTTGGTTTGATCTTTTGATAGCTAAGATTTTAACCTTGCACTGAGGCCTGTGCCTACAATTTAATTGTAACAGATTATAGTGGGCTATCATTTAATTGTAACAGATTATAGTGGGCTATCATATAATTGTAACAGATTATAGTGGGCTATCATTTTATTGTAACATATTATAGTGGGCTATCATTTTATTGTAACAGATTATAGTGGGCTATTATTTAATTGCAACAGATTATAGTGGGCTATCATTTTATTGTAACAGATTATAGTGGGCTATCATTTAATTGTAACAGATTATAGTGGGCTATCATTTAATTGTAACAGATTATAGTGGGCTATCATATAATTGTAACAGATTATAGTGGGCTATCATTTTATTGTAACATATTATAGTGGGCTATCATTTTATTGTAACAGATTATAGTGGGCTATTATTTAATTGCAACAGATTATAGTGGGCTATCATTTTATTGTAACAGATTATAGTGGGCTATCATTTAATTGTAACAGATTATAGTGGGCTATCATTTAATTGTAACAGATTACATTGGTATCCACAGTTTCAGTAACCGTGGTTTCAGTTATCTGCAGTCTGGAAACAGGGAAAATTCCAGAAGTAAACGATTCATAAGTTTCTAGCTGTGTGTCAAGCAAGTACGGTCTGTAACATGGTGAAATCCGCCAGCCCAGTCACCCCCCTTTGTGCCCACACCCACGTTTCCTCCAGAACTCTCATCCAGTCTGCATCCTCTAGAATTCTCATTCATCTCATTTGTTGCTACGTTATCACAGCATCCATGTTATAAAAATGCTTAAAAAGCATCATGTTCGTTCCCTTAATACATAATGTTTTTTCATTAGTTAATGGTCTCTTGAGCATAAGGCTGAAACGTCAGAATCCCTTTAATTCGAGAGAGAAAGGGAGTGCAGTTCTGCACAGTATTGTAAAATAATGCAATGTTGCTGATATCTTACTGTGCATAATTTATCAATTAAACCATATGTCCATAGATGAAAATCACACTATATATGGCGTCTGTGGATGGTTCCCTTTTATCCGCGGTTTTGGCCATCCGCGTTAACTCTTAGAATGTATCACCTGCTGATATGGGGAGACTACTGTGTACATTTCTTCTTGTTTCTTCTAGGTTTTGTGCATTTGATGCTGAGAGTTACCAGCACACTAACGGGAAGAAGAAGAAGAAGAAACAGAAGCCTGCGAGCTGTGCTGCCGCGGGCAGCCCCTGGGCAGCCCTGCCATTGCTAAGAAACCAGGCTTCCTCCCTCAGTAATCAGAGCTCTGCCTCCAGGAACAGAGCCAAACCTCTCATCCTGGGCCACTCAAGAGCTGCTTTAATTAACTATCATACTGCAGATGGGATCAATTTTTCCCTCCATCTCCCCCTCCCTCTCTCTCCCAGTACCTTTTCTTTCTCTGGCTCTCCTCCACCACCACCACAACCCCCCTCCCCACATGAGCCCCTCACCCCTTTGCCCCCCCCCCCCCGCCCCATTTCAGCTGCTTCTTTCCTGCGCTCTGCTGCCACGCACCGCGAGCCGTGTCATTTTGCTGGAGTGCCACGACCCCCCCGAGCTGCAGGTGTTCCTTTCCCACCCCCTGCGCGCCTCCCCCCGCCCCCACCATGGATTCACCTGCCTCTGGCTGAATGTCTTATTAGTGTCGGGGTTTTGTGGAGTGCCGTCCCGGATTAACTCAGGAAACACGAGCTTGATTTCTGCCCCGCTGATGAGTTTGAGAGGCTTGAGCGCGTGTGCATATGTTACTGCATGCCTGCGCGTGTCAGGTGGGGACGAGGTTAATTAGCTGCACTTATAATTAAGCCTCCATATCTGAGTTAGTCGCCCTTCATGTCGTGTTTCTTTTTTTCCCAGCAGAACAAATTTGCTTTCGATCCCTTGGAAACGTTCGGCTGTAAGATAGGCTTCTTGCTCTTCACGCCGGCCTGCAGAAAAGCGTTCCCTCCGCATTCTGATCTCACAAAGGCAATTGCCTGAAATTACCCCTCCGCACTGCGCGCATGCTGCCATTACGCATAACACCGCTGCATTGATTATTCATGGACTGTCCGCTTTATTGTAACACCAGGCATCAACTTCATAAATGTGCTGTAGACCCACTCTGCTGACAGATTAACATAAATGTCAGGGAGGTGCTGTTTTGGGGAAAAGTGCAAGAGCGACGTTTGATGGGCTTTTTCCGGCTGCCCGTGTTGTATGGGTGGCAGCTCCTGTCGCACGGTGTTTTTGTTTGTTCATTTATTTGAAAATCCTCTGGGTGAATAGCCATGTTTGACCCACATGTGTCTTTTAAAGAATCTGGAAATTTCGCACGGGGAATTTCAGTTTATCCCATAACATGATGAGTAGCGACATCTGTTTTTGTGGGAATCGATGTCTTAAAGGCCCTGAGCGGCTGGCCGAGAAGTATCAGCTGGAGGACTCATTTTTCATCGTAATGGATGATATTTAAACAAAGCTTGCTGTCCCATGAGTGGCCGCCCTGGATTCCAAAGGCCATGATCATTATCAGCATTTTACAGGTAGCACGCTATTCATTTTAACATCTCTGTAATCATCACTACTTGAAAGAACCAATAGTCAGTAGCTAAAATAGGTAACGTTAAAACATTATAATAATAATAATAATGCTAACACATCAGCAACAAATTGTAACGTTGAAGCAGAATGTGTGTAAAATGATATAAACACAAAGAATCCTGAAAAAGTCCATTTGAAAGCTATTGCACGGTACTCTACACTTTTGTGCAACTCATTTGCTCATTTTCTTTTTTTTTGGGGGGGGGGGGGCGTGGCTATTGTGTTGGGTTATTTTTGCATTGCAGCTAAATCCCCCACATGAACCACATATTTTCGTGTGTATGACCGAGCAGCCAATGACGGCGCCCTGGTCATGTGATCTGCTGCTATCTGCAGGCTGGAGTGCGTGTGTGTGTGTGCTGTGTGTGTGTGTGTGTGTGTGTGTGTGTGTGTTTTTGCTGGAGTGTGGCTGCTGTGATTGCCTCTTCAGCGCCAGAGTCAGGTAGGGATAATGCCGCGGCTGCCCTCTCTGAAATGAAATAGGCCCAACACAATCCTGTTTCTTTTCACAACAAAATTGGAATCATTTCGCAGAGAAGGGCATTACGGCACCTGCTGTTTGATTCCTGCCAAAGATAAACAGCAAGTCAGGCATTATGGTGTCATTCCGACTGGAGGTGTGACCCCCCCCTTCTCCCATACACCCACCCCATTGCCCCTCCATACAGCCTTCTTGTAAAGATTGTGCCTGAGATGAGCTCCGGGAGTCATACCTGCAACACTAAGCCTTCTCCACCTTTTGAAGACCTAAAGAAAAACAAGCTTTAGAGCAGCACAATGCACTGATCACCCATGGTTTAAATTTAGTTGCCCGCTGTAAGCTTTTGGGTAGGAACTAACTTTTCTGACCGAATGCACAGGCATCGAAATCTAAACTGCAACAAGGAGATGGGGAGTAATAATCAAAGATGGTGGAAGGAGGGCGCACCGTGAGATTAGGACAGCCCCTCCGTGACAATCAGACTCTCCATGGCCTCTTCGCACGTAGCAGAGGATTTCTGTGGCAGTGGGAGTGCGGGTAAGTGTTTACCGCAGATGGTAACATCGGGGAATCAGGCGGAGACCGCAGTGGTCCTGCAGAACTCTGCAGAGGAATCACTTGGAAGAGTTACAGCACAACATGGGTACCAGAGCCCCCCCCCCCCCACCCTGCCTCCCGACCAGCCGAGAAGGCGGAACGGAAGTGCACCTGCTCCCATTTTCATTAGGACATTCTGCAATCAGTCGGAGACTAGCATGCTCTTAGAGTGGAACAGCGTGGAAATTTTTACCCCAACAGGATGTCTGGGCACTTCAGACATGATGCCTAATACCTGCCGGGAAGACAGAACCTGCACATAATGAGGGATTTGGGGGGGGTGGGGGGGTGATAGAGAGAAGGGTGTGTTATCTGCAGACAGCAAAAATGCTTCCCTTTGTGTCCCTGTGTGACATCAGAGCCGTGCCGATAAACAGCCCGGCCGCCTGAACAAAGGGGGGGCCTTAATTTTGGGCTACGTCTACATTACATTACACTGTATGTCTCTTCTGTCCGATCTTTGAAAATACCATCACCTCTATGCTGTATATACTGATATCAAATATCATATAATTCATAAATAATCACATTTCTGCCAGTATAACATGCCAATTAGCTAAAGTAGACATCTTTATAGGTGTCCAAATGAAAATTAAATATTAACATAAATACGTAGTACATGAAGATGGAGGCTGCTGAGTAGGATGTTCCACTCCTTCAGATTTGCAGCACTTTGGGTGGGGGAGGTGGGACTGGTGGTCACAGGCGGGTGATCTCCAGTAGTGCAGCCCAGTCTCATCCACACACATTTGGGTCCAAGCACATGGACAGGAAGTGGCCATATAGAGGCCCTGTCCTGAGTAAATGTTCGCTTGACATTATTGAGTCTTGGGACTACAGGCAATATATTTAGGATCCTGAAGGTTTACGACATTAAGGCAGCCTGTGACAGTTTGTGTTTTTGGAAGGCTGTGCATATGGGTATCGACTTGTTCTTGTGGTAACATTGGGGAATCAGGCGAAGATCGCAGTGGTCCTGCAGTCTTGGAAACCTAGATTTCTTCTGCTTTGAGTTCAGAAGCTTCTAACGTGCCAGAGTCTCAAAGCGGCTGAACTCTGTTTATCCAGGGTATGCCTGACAGTTCATTTTGTTCGATGAAGGACATCTGTTGGTGTGTTAAGCGCTGCTCCACACCAAGAGTTAAGTTGGGGTGACAGAGGTGGTGGTAGAACAAAACCGTAGGTGCGTCTGTGGGAGAAGCAGCGACATTGTGAGGCGAAGACTTCATTAGTGTCCTGCTCAAACAGCACAGCTCTGGGCTGATTAGCGCTCTCCAGTCCCACCCCCTGCTGATCCTCCACGGTGACAGAGCCACTGGTCTGGAGGACGTCACTCGCCATTCACCGGGGCCTAATTTCACTGACAGGGCCGTTTAACTTTCTGCTATTTGCCATTAAAAGTTTGACTTTCACTTAACCTGACAGGAGATCTGTGCATTCCCAGGAATACTTATGTACAGAAAAGTTTATAAGTTTATATGCAGTATAAATGAAACAAGGGCAAAATTATCTCATTTTTTAATATGAAATATATATATAAATATATAAATTTTATGAAAATTTGTTGCTAGAATAGAATAGTGTAAAAAGTCATAAATCAGGCATAACAAAATTCCTACTTGAACCAGGAACTTCCTACTTGAACCAGGAACTAAATGAAATTACGGACATTCACGACCCACATAACTGCAGATTTTTCATTGCAGATGATGAAAAGATTCCAAAATACATGCAGAGGCAAACACAAAATAAGGTTTAATATATATGTTACATAACTCGGGCAGAGAGGAATAGAAAAACAAACTGTTTTCCAGGTATCCCATTAGTCTGCAGTAGCCAGAGCTACCTGTAATTAGTTAGCAGGTGTTTTTAAAGACTCCGGAGCTGCGGCACTTATGACTGAACAGCCTCAGAAAACGTCTCAGAATCTAATGATCTCCAAAATCAAAAGCCCGTCTTCTCTCCTTTTTTCCCCTGGGAGACTCAGCCCGGCTTCCCATTGTTGGGGTATAAAAGAGTGACACGTTTTTCTGACATGGTGCCTTCGATGAGTGAGACGATGTCTGCCTAGTCAGGAGAGGCCTTTTCTGGGTGCAGTGCATTACTTATGTGAATTATGAATGGATGTGGGGAGCACTTTTTTTGGAAAATAAAAGAGGTCAGGACGCAAAAAATTAAGATGTCTCGTCAGATTTCTCAAGGAGCAGTAACAGATCACCCCGTTCTCTGGATTTTCCCACAATGCACTTTTACTAAAAACATTTCGTACACAACAGTGAAGTCTGGGTCCAAAAAAAAAATCTATGGTATTACAAGCATGCTGAATGGGCTTGTATACTTAAATTTTTTTTTAAAAAGGGTTAAAATTTCAAACGATCCCTAAAAAGATTCTGGTAAGCCGTTGGGTCTGCAGGGGGACAGTGCAGGTCTAGGAGACGACTGTGGCACTTCTGATTGTTCTCAGTGCATGTCCTCCTCTTCTACCCAAGTGGAGACATCTGGAGATGAAGAAACATTGGCAGGGACCCCCCTCCCCATGCATTGGCAGCTCAGACAGGCTGTGATCATTCAGTTAGGTAACACTCTTACTTAATGTATTCATTAACCACAAACTAAGGGTTTGTTACGTACTGATCCTATGTTTGTTCATCATTAATAAATCAGGATGATTCATGTATTTCATACAGGAACTATATTAGTTCATGATTAGTTCTTGAGTAGCAACTGAGGTGCACACAAGGTGCACATCCCCAATAAATTTTCTTTAATTACAGGCCAGACAGAATTACAATTAACTTCTGCAAACTTAATAATCCTTTTCAGAACACAACAAAATTACCATGTCTACATAATCATCAGAGTCTCCAGGTTCAAGGGACCTCATTCTAACGTTATTCATTGTCACATTAAAATTTTGAAACACGTCACCTTTAACTGAGCGCGGGTGCGGAAATTACACTGTTTTATGCCTGCTTCTGTTATTCATCTGCAATGTCTGCATGGTGGAAAAAATGTAGGATTAGACTTTGGTAAACAGCACTTAAGAACTCCATTAGTCTGAGGCTAAGCTCAATAGCAACACTGTGTGTGTGTGGACCAGCCAGTGCAGGAAGAGGGAGGGTAGGGTGGTCTTTGGCACATTGACAAACCATTTATCGATGCAGAGCAAGTTGTGCTCATTAACCCATATCACGGACGTGGCCCAAACAAAAGCCCTGGGTCTCCCATGATCCTCTGCTGCTCCATGAGACTTGAGGCATGAGGCTTGTGTCCGCAAGGTAAAGAAATGTATGTATGAAGGGATGAAAGGACATTCTCATCTAGGCTGGAATTTCTTGGCTGCTCACTACCAGACGCCATATCATGGCATAGGGATCAGAAATTTAAGTCTAGTGCACCCGCATGCATCCATCTAAACATTGAAATTTGGATCCTGATCTTATACTGGCTTATTTTAAGTTAGCAAACATTAGCATGGTCTATCCCAAGATGTACGGGTACCCAGAGGAGATCCTTACGGCCCAAGCAGAGCCGGCAAGCTGCATGCAGAGGTGGGACGCAAGCCTGCAGTACTGGAGGTGCAAGTCACCTATTAGACCAGCCACTGAGTTGCCCAAATCCTTAACTCAGGCTGAGAAAAAAAAATTCCTAAATTTCCCTCAGGACCATCCATCCATCCACCCATCCATAATACAGCCTCTCTCCGGGTTACGATGTTCGTAAGGTGAAAATATCGTAAGACAAAAATTTTATTACAGTACAATACACTTAAAACACTTGAAAAAATACATGCTCTAACATCGATACAACTCTGTGAGTTGTTGGTGAGAGTAAGGCATCACACAAGGCGGAGATGCGTTCATCCCAGCAGCGTCCCAACGTATCTTACGTCATAAACTGCTACCCTTGCCTGTCAGCGATGCCTGCCCGCGAATCTTAAATTATTTTACAATTTTTAGCGTATTGGAATCATCATTGTAAGATCGAAAAATCGTAAGTCCGGCCATCGTGACTCTTGGACTTTGTATACCATATATCTAGTTTTTTTCTGTGGGTAACTGTGAAAAGGTTAATCAGAGCTAAATATTGTTGGTACCATCATTTTGTTTTGAGGAAACTCTTAGTATTCCTGCCACTGACATTTCAGAGCACTGCCTTACAGTTCATTAACATGCACATTGTTTTGTGGGTACCACTAGTTAGCATCACTAAACAACTTTCTGCACGTAACTGTAGTCCTTTTCTTACTGGTCCAAATTTTACAGCAATCCCTACAAAATGACAACCTTGCTCTGAATTTGACCACATCAGACAAGGAGCAATTTTCCTTAAAAAGCAGGTGTACAAGCAGCCGGGGCGTGACGTTAGCCTTGTGTATTCAGGTTCATCTTCTGCAGTGGCAGGCACCACGGCAATCATCGTCATGCAACCGGCTCAACCGCGTCTCTGCCCCTTGGATGGGCAGGAGTCTCACCACGGTGACTCGTGAAATGTTCAGCTGTGGACAGCCGTGAGGGGGTAGGCAGATGATTCAGGGACTCCCATCATCAACATATTACAGTAATACAATACAGTCAGTAAATCTGAGGAAATAGAGCAGACATCTAAAACCAGTTTGTTGACAATTTGTTAATGATCATCTGCATATAGAACTAAGGTTCGCTTTTAAAAATGTCTGGTTATTAGGTTACATTCCTATAGCCACACAAACTACTGATGTCCAGCAGACATCAAACAGGCATGCAGCTTCTCCCTACATCCATAAAGGTGTCCCTATGAAACCTTGCACCTCCTGTACCTAAAAAAGGATGTCCACATGACCTAATGAATGGGTATAAATTATGGGGGTGTGGCCAATCAAAACTGGCCAATCCATCCATCCATCCATCCATCCATTTTCCAAACCTCTTATCCTACTGGGTCACGGGGGGTCCGGAGCCTATCCCGGAAGCAATGGGCATGAGGCAGGGAACAACCCAGGATGGGGGGCCGGCCCATCGCAGGGCACACTCACACACCATTCACTCTCACACACACACCTACGGGCAATTTAGCAACTCCAATTAACCTCAGCATGTCTTTGGACTGTGGGGGGAAACCAGAGTACTGACCAATACAGCTCACCCCCAAATAATCATATTGTCATAATGAATGGGTGGGGGGCTCAACCCATAATGTCCATGAAGGTGTCCACAGAAGGTATTCATAGTGTCCACTCACACCTGGACAAATAGACCATCATGTGGATCCTGTTTTTGGCTTCTCCAGTGCCTTTAAGATCATCCAGCCTCAAGGTGATGCAGGGTTAGGATGTCATGGTTGCCAGGGTTACAGATTACAGTACCCAACCAGCTACATCTAGTCTGTATCATTAACTGCATAGCTAATGTGGTGCTTGGGGACACTGAGGAGGGGGGGTGGGGGGACTATCAACATTCCTGTTTACTCTCTTCACCTGTGTTTCCCAATCTGGTCCTCAGGGACCCTGAGACAGTCCATGTTTTTCAGCTGGGAGGGAGCAAAACCGTGGACCCTGGCAGGGAGCTCAGATGGAGGAAAAGCATGGATCAGCTGTGGATCCCCATGGACTGGATTGGGAAACACTCTCTACTCTATACCACAAACTCCAGGTATAATTCCAGCTCATTCCATCTTCATAAGTTCCCTTATGGTTCAGGGATGTAACAGTGGAGGTCTTCGTGCATAAAGAACCATCTGAAGCTGAATGTTGGAAAGTAAAGGAGCTGGGGGGGGGGGCTTAGGGTCAGCACCCAAGGAGCGAGTGTAGGACTGTTTCAGTGCTATAGAGACCTTGGTGTCTACATCAATGATATGCTGGACTGGCAACACAACACAGAGGAAGTCTACAAGAAAGTGCAGAGCAAATAGTCTTTATTGAGGGGATAGCTTTTGAAGAAAACACAGAGGAAGCAATGGCGGAAGGAAGAAATGTATCCGTTAAAACAATAAGGCCCATCCTCTCAACAGAGACCTGGTGCAATTGAGGCACACTTTCATATAGAAGTTCATCTTGCAGCAATGAGCACCTTTGAAAATAAGATAAGATAGGATAGGATAGGGTTAAGATAAGATAAGATAAGATAAGATAAGATAAGATGGCCTTTATTAATCCCATGAAGGTAAATTTCTGTGTTACAGTAGCAGTTATAGACAGGATCAGACAATACACACAACAAAGAGTACAGTATGAAAGGACATAAATGTCTAAATATAAATGTACTGTATAAAAACAAGCAAATGGCAGCCGAAGTCTAAGCCCTATGACTGTATTGTATAACGTGACGAATGCCAGAATGTGTAAACATAAGCCATGGAGTTAGGTGGTTCAGTGAGGAGACAGGGCACATCACAGTAATAATGACCTTTACGTCTACTGCCATTTGGTTGGGTAGGTGCTCCAAGTCTCCAAGTCCCTCACTCTACCCAACTTCAAGGACAATTCAACAATTCCCTATGACTACCTTCCATTACTCATTCCATTTTCAGAAGGCTTGTTATTTACTTTAATGTGGACTTTTGTGATGCTATTTATTTTTGCAATGCTGTTGGAGAACAAAAAAAATAGTTCTAAATAAAGTTCCATCTTGTCTGTTTCTCCTGAACTCAGATGAAATGTACATGGGGAAGCAGGGCTCAAATGAGCAGAATAATTTCAGGAAGTTTGAGAGAATTAATCAGAAGAGTGGATATCAAGCTGGCAAAGCTGAGACAGTGATCAGCTCGTGACTAGGTCTGGTTTTGAGACTTCTTATCTCTGGTCTAAAGGAAGGTAAACAGCCGGTCTCTCAGGGCAGATAGAGGCATCACAGCAAACAAGAACCCAGACATCACCAATAACTTGCTTATCTAAAAAATCTCACGTTCCATTTTGGAAAGTCACTCGGCATCTGCCACTGTCAGAATTCAAAATGTGCAAATTTGACTGGTGCCCGGCAAAGTACAAATTGCCATAGCAAAGGAAATTTAAAACCCCTTGTGTTTTTACCCCACGGAAAAAGAGAGATTTTATTTGTCTAGAGATTACAGTGATTGAAGATGTCAGGAAAATAAATGGCCAGTCACTTTATATAATACTGAAGAAATTCCCCAGGCAAATAGCAAAGCAAACAGAGTGGAAGTCCAGGGAAAGGCTCCGGGGGATTCGTGAGCTAAAACAATTGCATGTTTTTTCTTTCAGTTTAAGTCAAAAGTCTATTTACCTGACAGGGCAGCTGCTATGCAGCCTGGGCTGAAAGACCTTCCAGAAGGGTACTGATGTCCCGGCTGGTTCTGCACTCGCAGCGAGACCCCCCCCCCCCCCCCAGCACCACCACCCTCCACCCACCACACTCTCCAGCCCCAAAATGGCCCTCTGTCGGGAGCCTGTTTTTGTTCACTGCTCTCCAGAGTCACGCAGAAAGTAGGGGAGCTGTGATTGCCGTCGACAGTGTTTAAAGGTTGAATTAATTCAGCGGGCACCAGAAAGAAAAAAATGCTCAATTTATTTAAAGATGCTCTTAACTCTCTCTTGTTCCGAATGCATGAACAGGCAAAATAACAGAACACGAGAGACCTCTTGGTGGCTCTGGTGAGGAGAGCTCAGTCCTGCTATGGGTGGAGGCCAGAAAAAGGGAACTTATCAGGACCACAGACGGCTTTCGACGCCGGCTAGAGGATTTTGGCGCTGTTCATTTTTTACATGTGACATATATGGCAAGCAGCCTTTCTGTTCCTCTCACCTCTCCAGCCTCATTTAGAAATGCCAAAGCGTTCCATCCACTGCATGAACTGTAGCTTTTGACAGGAACTCTCATTTGAAATCCTTTGTGTCGCTTCTGCTTTTTAATAGCACAGGCATGGATGTTAACTGCAGGATACAGCTCTGTTATTAACCAAACCTTTTTCTGAATATTCCTTTAGCTTTGACCAGGTACTGCTTCTGGAAAGTACAGTGGACATTAGATTGTCAAAGAACTAATTTTATTTGTTTTTGCATGATGCATATCCGTATTTGCAGGAGTTACTTCCTGCCAGTGAAAATCTCACTATTGATAATTTATGTCTAAGGTCCTCTTGTCCTGCCACAAATACACCCTAGGTCTTGAGGCACACACACATACACACACACACGCACACACACACACCCTTGACCTCCCTCTGATTGCAGTCGATTACACTGCAAAATTCCTCCACACGTCTCCCCTGATCCCCAGCTGTTTGTGCTTAATCTATGCAGATATCCTCCTCTCCATCTATGAGTGGCAGAGGAGAAAAAAAAAGTGAAATCATTACAATTATGGTGAAATTTATGAGCTTCGAACGAAATCAATCCACTGTCCCGTTTTCACTTTAGCGGAAATGATGAGGGATACCAGGGCTGGCAAGATCTTGACTGAACAACACAAGCAATTATTCATGAAATTACAAATTCCCATCTCTGCTCGATCTCGTTCCCAATAAAGGAGCACGCCAATATTCTGTTTATTGTACAACAACAAATACAGGCCTGAGGTTTCGTCATGCAGATATAATTTCTGTAGATGATAAACATCCACTCTATATTTAGTTAAGAGTTTGTGCCCAACTCAGAAAAGCCTCGCACAGTAGTTAGACACGCCAACTCAGGAGAGGGGTATAGTATTTTCAAACACTTCTTTATTTTGGTAGATGAGCATAACAAGTGTGTCACTGCTTACAGACTGTCATTTACCATTATTTATCTGCTGACGAAACCTCTACTTTCATGATAATCTGTGCCATCTCAGCGCCCAATCGAATGGTGTCCCAAGACTGCGTATGTTTCCGGGAAAAGTGGCTTCATACTCTGGATACAGCTAGGTGCTCGCATAATTCCCTCTGAGATCACGAGGTCCCCAGCGTGCATTCTGGGCCCCATTGAGCCGTAACTAACTGCATTGTCATTATGAAAAGTGCCCAGCGGGCTGCTGGTGGAGTGGTGTGCTTGACCGAAAGGTATGTCTCAGCAATCTTTTGTAATACGGACAAAGTAATAGGAGAAAAGAGCACAGAACCCCATGATGGGTGGGATTGCTCAGCATGGTCAGTCACTGCCTGGTGTTACCCCTAGGACTGGCCAGCAACTGACAGCAGACAGTAACATCAGCCTCTGTGGGTCTTGAGGCCTACATTTTACCGTCATCAGGTTTGAATATTGCGTGATCATCGATATAAATGCCAACGTGTTGTTCTTTCCAAGAGTCCTGGGACGCAGCCTCCCCACGTTAGGCGCAATATCACCCCCATAAAATTTCTGGCTACGCCCCTGTTGTGAAGCCTTCAGAGACACCAAACTTCAGGGCAGAAGTTCAATCCCAGTTCCACCCTGCTATGAGTCAATGGGAGATCAGGCACCCGCTGGACGACATGAAGCACAAGTTAGGTTATTTGCACACGCAGCTTGTTCTATCTTAACATTACATTACTGTACTTAGCTTTTATCAAAAGTCACTTACATGTGTTATTACTGGGAGTATCTTACAATAGCAATTCAGGTTAAGTACGCTGCTCAAGGATATGACAAGGAAAAACTTAAACAAAAACCTACAGATAATGAGTCCTTAACTGCTATGCCACCTGTTGCATTGCATTGAACCTCACATCAGCTTGTCCATCTTCCCCGATCCCAGCGCTGAGTACTACTTGGCTTAGCATAGCAGGGCTGGTCTCCCATTCAGGAAATAGAGGAGAAGCAGAAAACAATATCAAAGCACACTTTTCACAAATGCTAAAAGAAGGAATTTGACAATGGAGCTGATTTGTTTGCTCATTGAGTGCATTAAGTTTAAAATAAATAACTCACCTTGATAGAAAGCATTTATATTAACAGGACAAAGCTCTTTTCACCAAGACTCTTATGTTGTCAGTCATCATTACTAACTCTTATTAAAAAAATACTTGTGACCATCTCTTTAAGGAAACTGGCAGTTGAATGAAATAAGGAAAATGGGAAGAGTGGGTACCCTAAGATTGACCCTTTTCTCAACGTGAGACCCTTAGCTTAATGCTAACCTTTCCATAACATTTCGGATTAATAACCATCTGCGTTAACTTCTAGCAGGGTTCAGAAATACAATATTATATCCATCCATCTTCCAGCTGCTTAACATGATATAATTGAATCGTGATGTTCTTCCTCAGTGCTCTTATTATAAAACAGTGTGTTTTTCCCAAGGCTTGCAGAAATAAATACTGCTGCCGCAAAGACCGCAAAATGTCACTGAACCTCCAAGTGGTTGATTTTTATCCCTGTCCTGCCCTTCCATTTGACACTCCTAATAGATGTCATACAATCTAACCTGCGGCTCCAGTGCAAAAAGTATCTGGAGTCTTTATTTAAAGTGAGCGGTCTTGATCAATTTCACCAACACTCTTAATTGAGGGCAACTGCTTTAGGCTGGCAGGGTCAGTTTTGACCTGGACTGATAACAGTCCTTTTTCTTATTTTACAAAACGTATTTAATATATTTAAAATTCAATCAATATCGTGAGCTTTCCATATACTTATGACTGAAAACTTTGGAGAATATTTTCAGATGTCAAGATACGCTTTATATGTGACACACATGGGATCGACGGCATATTTTAAAAGGAGGTTTTAAGGCTGCTAATTTATTTGATTTTGCATCAATTTGTAACTGATGAAGTGCATTGTATTGCGATTTCCCAGAGCACATTCCAAGCATAAAAAGGTTGGAGAATGAAAGACTTACCAGCGCTTTTTAACCTCTCAGGCGAAAAGAACACTTCAGTAATGGTTGTCCTATTCTCTGTATATATGAACACACATTGTAAGACTGAATATACTGTTAAAGGGTCTGGTCCTTTATGTATATTTTATTCATTTCCATACGACCTCTGTCTTGGCAGCTTTTGTGTAGAGCACATATTTGAAATTGGCTTTCCATTCTGCTGTGGCCAAACACCTTGAAGCCAAGCGTAGGGAAAATGGCACATTCTTAGGTTTCTTTTCATTGCAAATGGCAATGAAAGGAGTAATTTCCTGTCGCCACAAAATCGGTTGCGGGGGGGGGGGGGGGGGGAATCATCCTGTAGCAGAAAAGGGTCAGTCCTAAGTTATAATTTAGAAGAGGAGGCAGCTGGCAATGCCGCAGCTTTTGGGGATTCTTTGCGGCCCAATCTGTGCCTGATAAGATGCCGGCCAGAGCGCTAGCTAGCCAGAGAGCGCTAACCGTCGCCAATGGAGCAGAAGGCCGCAGCGACGGAGGCCTCTAGTCCCCCTCACTCCACCTCCCACACGCAGCACCACTGTGGGAAAATCCCCCATCTCCATTCATGCCTCTTCCTTCCTTTTTTTATGGGATGTGGAAAGATGGAGAAAAAAAATGGGGGGGTGGGGGGGGGAATGGAGGGACAGAATAGAAGAATTAAGGAGACAAAAAGCAGACCCTCGGTGGTGAACTCTGTGGAGGGGTTAATCATTTTAGGAAGACCTTTTGAGGGGGAATGTTCCCCTTTCATTATTTCCAAGTTGTTTATCTCGGGGGGGGGGGGGGGGGGGGGGGGGTATCGAAACACCGCCGGGCCACCGGGAGCCTAGTGAAGCAGCCCTGTTTTTGTCAGCGGGTCAGAACCACATTAAGAGATTAAAACAAATTATGTATGTTACTGGCATTAAGCTAAAGATGCACCATCTTGTCCTCCATCAAAATGGTGACTGTTGACAACTTTGATATCTCCTTTTGGAACAAAACGTAGTGCTAACACTTTCTAGGAATGCGATGTCTGTAGGAATCTATGAACAGATTCATAATACATTATAATGCATTCATAAAGCATTATAAACATGTCTACAATTATTTATAAAAAGGCATAACACATTATATTTATGTTAATTATGTATTATTAATGCTTTATGAGCTCTCATCTATAACACACTATAGATACCTTCATAATGCAGTACAAAGCATCCATAATTCTTATATGGACCATTATAATGCATTATGAAGGTGTCTATAGTGCATTATGGATGAGAGTCTAATTGGAGCTTATGAAGTATTATAATCAACACTATAATGCCTTATGACATGTCAATAGAAGATGCTGCAATGCTTTATTAATTTTTATACTGACCATTTTTGCACTAACTTCCGCTGTCTTCATTCGTATTCAGGTTTCCTTGTTATTATGATATAAAAACTGGTAACTTTATACATACAGCATAAATCTCAACCTGATTAAATTTCACCTAATCACATTTGCACGTTATTTTCAAAAATGCAACTGAATTTTAATTTACTAATATCAAATGCACACTTGATTTTGAAAATTGAATTGACAATTGACAAGGTCGGGTTTTTGCATTTTATATTTTTAAAAACTGATTGTTCATGAAACTGAAGAGAAATAAAATAGACGATTTTTTTTGCAGTGCAAACTAATAATTTTTAATATTGAATTCAGTTAATCTAGCATTAGTTCCAGGGTGCAGTGGTTTGCACTGTTGCCTCACACCTCTAGGACCTGGGTTCTATGTGCATGGAGTTTGCATGTTCTCCCCATGTCATCATGGGGTTTCCTCTAGGTACTCTTATCCACCTACCCCCCACCTCACTCCAAACACAGGTTGAAGTTAATTGGAGTTGCCAAATTGCCCATAGGTGTGAATGGTGTGTGAGTCTTCCCTGCAGTGAGTTGGTACCCCATCCTGGATTGTTCTCTGCCTTCCACCCGCAATCTCTAGGATTCTAGGATAGGCTCCAGACCCCCTGCAACCCTGAATAGGATAAGTTGTGGAAAATGAATGGATGGCACTAGTCCCAATCCATAATCTCATCTACTGGTTTGTTAATTCTGTATTTCAGAGTAGTTGTTTTTTAGGTTTAATATTATTGTAATATTATTATATTAGGTAAGTTTTTACACATTATGAATCATGTAGTGCCTTTGGTACTTATAGCTTTTTCCCATTTGTCCAGCTCCTAATTTCTTCCTTTTACTTATCATAAGGACACTACTGGACACTTGACCCACCATTTCCCCTCTCACAGCTCTACCTGGAGGTATAGTAAAATTGTGGATTAGACCAGTGTTTCCCAATCTGATCCTTGGGGAATCACTGGCAATCCATGGTTTTGCTCCATCCCAGGCATCACATGTTGCCACATCAGTGTTCCTGCAGATATGTAAATGACCTCAGTCATATAAGTGGTTAAAAGTAATACTTCAATTATTTCAATATAAATGTGTGTGAGATATTAGGCCCTCACCTAATTATGCTGCTTGTTTCCATGACATTTGTGTCTCTCCCTGTCCTGTATATGTGGAATTACACTGTAACAAAGGTTCTCAGCCTTGGACGCCCTGGGAAAGACAAGAAGTGGTGACATGTGGGCTGGGGGGGGGGGGGGGCACCCTGGAACACCTTCATTAGATAATGCAGCCCAAAGGTGGGAAGCTAGCAGCCAACCAAATTAATAAATTGTGAGAAAATTAAGTACAAATATTAAGTACAAGGCGGTAAAAAGATCTCGCAGGGAGTGAATCCGGGTTTCATGGACTCCCTTGCCCCCCAGGGTGGGGGGTTCGACAGCATTCAGCTGTGCATTGTGTCCCATAGAAGAGGCAAGAAAAGGGGCAGAGCGTCTGCGTCTTCGCTCAGTTTTAATGGATGTGATTGGCCACTCATGGCATGACAGACTCGCTGAATGGATTTAAAGGGCCACCGTACTTTTTTTTTTTTTTTGTCTTTCCAGCAGTCCTGACAAAGGCTCACGTAAACTCTCAAGGAGGAACAGGCTTGGGGGTGCGTGGGGGCCACTCCTATCAGCCACCTGCAGAAAATCAAAAGCTGTCCCATTCGCCCCTTCTGTTTCAGGGTAGGGTGGCTCCTGAAGTGACAGTTGGATAAAAGGGGGTGCTGGGGGGGTCCCCTTTCTGCACAGGGCCCTTCTGTCTCTGCCCCCTCTAAGCTGCTCTGTGTGACACCCGTACGCTTTCTCACGAGGGTCAGCTGAAACTGAGGTGCACTGCAGGCTCCTCGACAGATGCCATTTTATCCCTCGATCAAAACCTTTCATATCCAGGTGAGATGCCTCATCGCAGTTTTGATTGGTTCACAGGTTTACATCCAGATGTAAGGGTCAGTCCTGTGATGAAGCTCCTGTTGAATTCCTCCACTGATGAGACTCCATGAATCCAGAGCTCAGAACCTCATCCAGTATATCAGCAGGTGGATTTTCACCCACCTGCTTTGTGTAACATCAAGCTGGTGCCAGGATGCTTATGGAAGTTATAAGACTAAACAAATCCCACCTGCCACAGATTTCCCGTTCTCACAATATCAGTAAGGCTTTCTGTCTGCCGTTTCAAGTGCTGATTTAATACATTTAATACGGCTTTAAAAAGCTCAAACTTAAGTGTGTTACATAATATAGTTAAAAGGGTGAGAGGAGAAGTTCTCAACGCTACTGAAATTTTAATAAGAAAATATGACTTACACAACTGCAATAACAACAAATGAATTTCAACAGGTCCTTGGTCTTAGGAGCTGTTGAGGTAATGCAGGTATAGCACAGAGTTTTCAACTTGCAGACTAAGCTAAGTCACTTTTGAAAAGGACAAACGCGATTAGGACTTACAAGAAGTTGGTTTAACAAAAAAGTTCAGTGGTTAGCAGCCCTAGTCTTCAAGAACCATAGGGAATGTTGGTTTTTGATTTAGTCAGGCACTTAATTAATTAGTCTTGATTGAGATGTTGATTGAATGCGACGTGCAATTCAAATCACGTTAAATTGAATTTGTTTGATGAGGCCTCACCATAATTTAGAAATTGTGTCAAAGCAAAATGAAAGGACTATTACAAGTGTTTTGTGCAAATAAAAAATGTCCCCCATATCTGATAATTTGTGAAAATAACTGAACAGAATAAATTAGTAATGAATCTAATTTAGATTACCCATTTGTCTAGTTAATTGATTGTTTCCAAGCCAGGGCAATTAAGTAATCATTAATTGATACAATGAACCCAGATCACAACAATACAAAAACACTTGAAAAATCTATTTCCAAAAAAGACTAAATCTATTTCCTAACCCTAATCACGGCAGAACAAAAACACTCGGAAAATCTATTTTGATTTTCTTTATTACAGTTGCCATACTACAAATTTAACAGCGTATGGCTGAAACCACCAATACTGAAATCGATTGGACATAATTACATGTCATACATTTAATCAACATGTCAGTTATAACTAAATAATTAGTTCAGTTAAAGCTTGAATGAGAATAGCCCCTAACCATTAACCTCTGACCCTTGACTCTGTTCCAGCCAATGGAGATTGCTGGTGATGTCACAATCAGCTGTAGCCAGCAATGCAGCTTGCGGCATTCCACACGGCTCTCAGCGGCTTTGGCACGGTGAACATTTCATCCTTGGCTGCTCTTCGTTTGATGCTGGCAGCTGGCAGCATGAATATTTATATTTATTTTAAGCATTTACTTCTATTCTGTCACTACAGCCAAAGAAGCTGATTTAGAGTGAACGTTTCTGCAGTAATACCTGTTGAGCAAGATATTTATTTCATTCAGGTTGCTTTATAAAGTATAATTACTCTCCTAGGACTTGAATAAGCACAATTTAGTCCAGTTCCCTAATCATTACAATTCTTTTTACTGTATATGACCAAATGCCCTTATGCTCACAGAACTCACCAGTAATACATTTTAATTGTCCCTTTTCACTCCTGAATTTCCTGAATGGCCATTGTCACACCTTCTCTTATTCCGGTTGTAACATTTTTCAGATCTCACTATTGAAATGGCATTTTTTTTCTTACGTGCCTAGAAAAGACTTTAATTAAGCTGTAATTTCTTTTCAGCTGCCCATAGCTTCCTTCCTGCTCTCCACAGCCACTTGACAATGTCCAAAGTGTGCAACATCCAAAACAGCAGAACCAAGACGGCTTCATCCTCACTGGTAGAGGAGCTGAGCGGACCAGGTGCCAAACTGCTTCTGGAGTCACTAACATGGAACCACCTCCATCACTATGGATAAATACACCTGTCACCTGGGGGGTTTGGCCCATGTTAAGGTCAATTTACATAACCTCATTTGGCGGCTCACAAATTAGAGTCATTATAAGCCGCACAGGAAGCAAAGGTACTAATTTAGCTCGCAATTTACAGGAGAAAATTGGGAGGCTGCAGCTATGCAGTAAATGCCCAGGTCTTAGTTTTGATTGTTTATTGTGATGCTAAACGCACATATGAATGGAGCAGATTATCCTTTATTGATTCCCTGCCAAATTAGAGCATGTCACACTACAGAGGTATATGGGGGGTTGGGGGGGGGTGTAAGTGCAAAGCAGGATGAAGAAAGAAGAGGAGTTAGGGAGAGGAGCTGTGCAACCATGGACCAGGTCTAAACCAACAGGTTTCTTAGGAAGACATATTTAGTGGTGAATACCTGAAGGATTATAATGTCTGTTTGGGTACTTTTGGAAGTTCAATAGAGTCAGGCAGCATGTGAACAATTACCACAAATGATCTGCAAATAAATTCAATCCCAGAAAACTGTAGGAAAATTAAGTACAAATATTAAGTACAAGGCGGTAAAAAGAACTGGACCAAAAAAATACTTCTGTACTGTGACATGAATATATCATATAGCATGAGAGAGATACTTCTTTTGAATTAGAATTTTGCAAAACATTGTGTCTCCATTCCATTTTGAAATTCATTATTACAGCACTATGCTGTACATTCCAGATCAACCTATATGTCAGGGAGAAGTGGCCTTTCAACAGGTGCTTTAAGGATGAACACATCGGGCACAGCAATGAAGCATCTCCATCTTTAACAGCTGTAGTAATGACCCGACCTAAGCCCTGTGGAGCACCTCTGGGGCCGTTAAGAGAAGTGTCTCCAAGAGTGGTCTTCACCTTCAAGAAATCTGAGAAAACTACAGGAAATGCACATGGACAATGGCTCCGGATTCTGCGATTGATGCATCAAACCGCTCTCGATGCACTGTCATCCAGAGTGGCCTGCTGAATGCAGTGCTCTGCTCACTGTCTGTACATACAGTGTGCTGTTCATTGTTGGCCCTGCCATTGGGAATGCAGTGATGCTGTTCTGTGTTGATATTCATAGGTCAGTATATGCGTCCACATGTCACAGGCTGAAGTATAATAATTAGTTGTAAATGAGTTTTGGCAAGGGGGGGAGATAATAAAAGGAGACAAATTCACATCTGAATTCATTTGGCACTAGAACGGTACTAGAGGCCTGACAGGGCTGCTGTGTTCGGCGTTTAATTTATCAGCAGATTAACCCCGTTCTCCGTCACTTGTCTCAATCCCTACATTGACCCTTCACAGCCCGGTAGAGGGCTGGTGAGAACATAGCTTAACAAATTCCTGCCTCAAAGAGCTGTTGGAATGTCCGCATTGTTCCGTCACAAAAACCACGTCTCATGCAGCGCATGGAGAGAAAACAAAGATGATCGTGCCCCTTCAACGGATGCGTGCGATTTGGTGCCAATGTGGGAGGAGGCATGGCACATGTTGCCAGAGCAATATACAGAAAAGACAAGTGGCCTCTCCTGTAGACTGCCTTGGAAATGCATGATTTGATCCAGTTGCTTCAGATACCCTGTTTGAGCTGTTTCTCTCAAGGATAATTTATGATAAGAGTTTAGGGGGGTTGGGGGGGGTGCTTGAAAATGCTATAGCAACTGGAAGGGGGTAGCAGGACCTCACCAATAACCTCAAGCGGAGTGGGAGGCAGGAGAGAGTCAGGGGCTGAATGGAAATAACTAATCTAGGGAAAAAAAATAAACAATCCCGCGGCAGAGTATCTGACCGTTCACAGTTTGGTGCAGTTCAAAAACATCGGGCTAAATTCTGCACGAGGCCGCACGCATCCAGGTGACCAGTGCTAACAAAACGATACACGTATGAAATCCACTTATATACATAGAGAAAAGTAATTGCTGGGGAAATACAATGTCAATTCAACAAAAAGAGAATGCTGCCCGGCAAAGGAAGAATTACATGTAGGCTCATTTGTTCATTTGGGTGGCTAATTACAGGGGATCCAGCATTATTTATGCACCGGACCAGCCCCATCTGCCGCGGCGTGAGCGAGCTGAAGGGCAGCCTCTCCCTTTGTGCCACATGAATACTCGGTAATGACGTTTTATTTGGGGGCAAGAAGCCTCCTTTCCTTCCCTAATGGAGCCGTTTTTCGGGGATGGGCCAGGCTTTTCAGTGAGCTCCCTCAATAGGCTGTATTTACAAGTTTGCTGTGGTTTTCTCCATTCGGGTTAGAGGAAAACAGGCATCGCCCAGCGTGTGCCTAATCTGAACCTGTGCGTCTCTATTAATTCCTCTGACCAGTCTCCGGATAGGTGTAAACAGGCTCATTGGTTTGTCTCTTTCCTGCATTTATCTTTTCTGTACTTTAAAATATTCACTGCTGATCTCCTGCTTTCAGGTCTTGCCAGCGTTTCAAAATGGCTAATACAATTATTGAAACCAAGGTCAATGTTTTAATAATATCAAATGCATATCTGTTACATATATCAACTCATATTTCAACAACTTGTTAATATTCATTTGCCATTTGAGTATTGTTCCACTGTTATTCCTTAGTATAGCCTAACCTGTAGTCCATAAAAGCAACAAGTAGACATGATACCCCCAAAGGCTCCCATAAATAGATGGAGCGCAGTCATTGCACTTATTTCAGCTGGCCTGTCAGCCACTCAGGTCTGCATTACAATTTCAACAGACCTGAATGATAATCAAGACCAGAACACTCATCATATAAAGGAAAAGGTATGCCGACTGCACAAACCACACAACTGGCCCACTGCAATTCAAACACAGCCTTTTACTTAAATTCTCCATCCCAAAGGCAGTGATGGCATCCTTCCCCCAGGTCTCACTGGCCTATTGAATTCGCATTAAGGCATAATTTTTGGTTGTGCATTGACCAGCCGCAGCCAAAAGAAGGGGGGGGGGGGGGGTATCATGGCAGCCAGGCTAAATAATGTTATCCAGTTGAGTAAACCTATTCTTACACCATGCTGAAGCCCAGTGGGTGGTTTTAAAGTCCTGTAATTAAGTTCCATTACACAAAACCATTACATAAAGCGCAAAATGTTCCGACGCTGTCCCAGACAATGCAAGGCACGCGCCAGCAAACAACGCTTGCATGAAAGTAAGGAAAGTGAATTATGTGAGGTGGGGGGGGGCGATTAAGAGAGCTCTGGTGTTAACGTGGTTAGTGATGGCTGCTTGAGTGCTAAAGGCTTCCCACAGGTACTGTACACACTGGCAGTTAGCCTAAAGCACCGGGTGTGCCCCCCCCCCCCCCCCCCCAGACTGCCTGTGCTGTGGATCACAGGAAGCACATCTGTCATATTCAAGCAACAATTAGCTTATATCTGAATGTATATGAGGGCCAAAGCAGAAGAGCAACGATCCTGAAAAAAACTCCTGCATGATTATGTACACAAACACGTAGCGAAACTGAGGGAATAAAGGTCATAAGCGGGTCATTCCTTCAACAAAACATTATGACCAAATCACTATAATTACCCATGATTAACCCTATGCAATTATCTTATTGTCTTCGCTTTTCTGACACTAATTATACATAATAATTGCCATTATTAGGAATACACTGAAAGACAAGGGGATGCAAGTTTCCCATTTTTAGATTCTATTTAGATATCGGCACTATCTGCCCAGTCATTCGTTTATATCTAATGCTTTAAGACATGGCTGTTTATACGCTTCTCCTGTCTCTATTACGCTAAACATTTATTAGAATTTTCCCCAAAAAAAATCAACACTGCATGAATTTTGTCTACATCCTGTAACACCTTGTATCAATGCTGCAATACTGTAAAATTACAATAATTATATAAATGATACATTAGCAGAATAATGGAGTTGGGTTGCTGATTATATCATATGTAGAGTGTAAGGCATATTCCAGCACATTTATGTGAATAAAAGTACAACCTTAGTATAATCCCTATACTCTAATAATGGTAATAAGAAGTATCTGAATCTGTGAATTATTTAAGAAATGTGGAAGAAATATTAATCTTTGACATATCCAACATCGCATATGACATTTTTAGTTGTATTTTTTTTATTTTACAAGTTTATTTGACATAAAATGCATATTGTTTTAAAACAAGTTTAAAGATACTATTTATTTTCCTGCCTCCGACAACTTTCTGGAAGCTTGTAAACGTGAGAAACACCTTATAGCTGCCTATTATCCAGGGAGTAGATTTCCATCTGTTTTAAGATGAGAGAAGGGCCTCCCAGTCCTTATCATTTACTTATAGTACAGGACATTCAATATGGACTGAGGGCCTTTTGATGGCACTAGTAGGGAAGACAGAAACTTCATTAATCCAATCATTTCATTTAATCAAGTCACATACCTGGAATATGTAGAAGCCCCATTTTCCTGTAATATTCGCTAAGGACGGGGCTCGGAGGTGGGTGGGGGGGGCGGTAAGCTCTGGCTGCCTTTTCTTTTGTAATTTGAAGAGGCTGGAAGCCGACATACATTTACTTACAAATCATGCAGAATGAGATAACAGTTTGATGAAGCTTTCATAGCCGGACAAAATGTCATACTTTTTTTTTCTTCAAATTATTCGCAACTAAGAATCTCAGAACTGCGTTAAAAAGCGCAAATCGATCTGCGCGGAACTGCGACTGGCAGAGCTAATAAAGATATTTCACAAAATCCACAGTCGGGGAAGAAAATAGGTACGTTGTTTCTCAACCACGCACATCAAGACGATCTAGGCAGTCAGACTGGCTGCTAGTCTGCGATAAACAGATTCACTCATTCCACCATAATCTGTTACTGTGCAAAACGGAATCGCGTGGCTCAGGGTAACAGGCTTTGCGTCTGTCCTGTAAACCATCGTTTCTTCACATCGTTTGGTGTTGTGTTTTATGCATTTAAGATCCCACGCTGATTACTGGCCAAAATGTGTTTGCATTTGGTTAGGGCACGCAACGCAAAACTTACAAGACAAAACCACAGATAGAATGTGAAAAGCAACATTAAGAATACAGCCATGCGTCACTCCTTGAAAATAATCTAATGCTGATCCTTAAACACATAAACAAATCTACACATATGCGCTTTATTTATTATTTTCATTAGACAAAACCAAAAGTGCAATTTATTTAATTTTATTAAAAATGCTTGTACACCCGAAGTGTTGACCCACAACTGCAGGTACAGAACAATAATCGGTAATAAATAAGCACGCAATCTATATATAGCGACACATTACTAAATTACATTAGAACCTTATTAACCTTGACATAGATTTATTGACTTGGCGTCGTTTCAAACATTAACTGACATTATAAACAGGTTATAATAAACCGAAATAAATGTTAATGTTTAGGACGAGAAGGCGAAAAACAAATAATCCCATAATTTAACTAGAATGCTTAGAAATACAGCATGAAATATGTTAACCTTTAGAATATCTAAATAAAGAAATACCAAGAACTTTAACCAAATTTAGCTTGCATCTACGTGTCATGCGTAGGCCTGTTGATTATGCATATTAGTGCTTGATTTTTAATGTTTTGGTGACGTAGTAGCCCAAATGTAAATTAAGCGCACATATTTCCATTTTCGACGCAGTTATCTGCCTCCAGTCTCGCCATTATTCAGCTCCGTCTTTCTTATCAAATTGTTTCAACTTCCTCCTAAATGTTGGTCCGCGATTCACACGAACCAGTGAAGAAAGCAGGTGCCTCGAGCTGCTCTGCGTGCCCACTGGAGGGGAGAGGGAATCTAAATGGTAATTTCTCCTTTCGCCACGCTAAGACGACAGATTAAACTGCTGACACTGCGCTTACTTATAAATGACCTTCCTCGTCGAGCGTGCCTCAAAAGCCTCGTTTGTTGCAATTTACAGCCCAGGACATATTTTCTTTTATATAACTATAATTTGAAATAATTAACTTCACTATTTTGCCAAGAATTGGTTTATTTAGGGGAGATCCATTTCAGAATCGCCAAGCGCACAAAATTCATTTTTGTAATGCATCAAACTGAACCCCTCCATAGGATATATCTATCAAGCGAAAAATAGCTTGAAGAATACAAAAACACGTTTTCGGCAGCAGCAGTCATAACCCTGGGTTTTGTTTTAAATCGACTATAGACCGTAAACAGAAACCGTAGTGCTATGTTGCGTTTACATCCGCACTTTTTTTTCATTGAAATAAATAAAAAAAACGATAACCAAATTATTGCAAAAATGCATTCACTATCTGTTTTACGACACACTGAATTGCTAAACAGTTTCAAATAATCCTAATGAATTGGCGTTTCGGTTTTGTTGTATGATTCTGTTTGATTTTTTTACATTTAATTTACAGTTCGCATCCAGAAAATTACATTCCATGCGCAGAGATGTTTTCGACTAGGCCATATATTTTTCCCACAATAAAGCGTAGTAACCAATTAACAGATGTGCGGTATATAAGGAGATAAACCGGCCCAACCTTAACTCATATACGATTGCCTTGAGATTAGGGTCTAATTGCTTCTGGTTTACGTAGAATTGTAAGGATAAAGCGGGGAGGGCCGATAGGAGTTCCTCAATGAGTCTGTCAAAAGATAGAGATGAGAGCACACACGCTTCCAACAAGTAATTTTCAACAGCTACAAGGCCGACACAAAGACCACACACAGTGTTTAAGACATGCAAATATAATCCGTGGTAATTCTGAGTGGTTCCTAACAAATACCCCGCCTTAAACTCAACAGAAATAAAATCAGTTCGCAGTCGCTGGTGTCCCTCGGATTCGATTAGAAAACAACTGAATTTGTAGTACGGCTCTAAGTAAATGACTACCGCCTTGAAACTACGAAATCTACAAAACTAAGAACCCCCCCTCCCCACTACATGTTTTGCATGTATGAGAAGCTACGACCTGTTGCTTGCAAGACTGAGTTCTACATTCAATGGGCAGGAAGTTTAGTCGCAGATCGGTTTAATAATATACATCTTCATAGAATCAAATTCACTTAAATCCTTCAACTTGGATGCTGCGCACGTCAGTACACGTCAGCCAAAATTTTGTAGTTCGGCCTAAAATTCGTCGGAAAATACTGTCAGCATAATCATAGTAAGTCTATAGTAAGGCCTATCCCAAATACCGAGAAAGGTATTTCTGTAGCATAAATGTAGCATAGGCTACATTTTTCGTTAAAAAAATGTTTTATAATAGTCTATGCATAACAATAAAAAACTTTAATAATTAACGTGTATAACAAGAAAACTGTAAATAATTGTGTATTAGTTAAACAAGATTATTATAATAAATAGTTAGCAGATGTTCTCAAATGTTCTTTGAAAAATCCTACAATGCCTTGAAGGAGCGTCTTTGCCGTTCAGCGTTATGAAGTGTTTTAAAAGTTGCATTTCAAGTCTGTTCCTTACTGATTGTGCTGTAAACGAAAATCCGGCCAAATAAAGCGCCAATTAATTTTCAGAGCGTGTTAAAATAGTTTCAATGTTGAACAGCTTACTTTATCAAAAAAAACAAAAAATCATAGGACTTGGTCTACTAAGTGACACCGTTCTCGTTTTCCAATATTATTAATAAATATCGAAGAAAACATTAATGGTTATATTTATTGATTCCTTATAAGTTTAATAAGAAGAGCTACAATTATCCTCAGCACATGACTGGACACACCCAAGACAGGCTACTTTTTTTCTCACCCAGCGCCTTCTGGCTACTTTTTTGAAATTTGAAATAAGTATACTGTAACTAAATCGTTTGAATACTGATTGAACAACTCTTAAATCAAAGCTGAGCCATTACAATCAGTCGCCTCAACAAAACTCAGAAAATCCAGCGGGGTTAGTGGGGCCGCTGGCCGGGGATCTGAAGCTCATTGCGATAAACTTCTTGAGAAACCTGGAAAAAGGCCCGACACCTAATTATTACTTCTTAATGCGGTAAAATTGGCCGTGGAGTGCATAGTAAGGCTTGGCACATAGATCCCATGCAAATATACTCATTTATTACTGTAAACTGTGTAGAAAAAAAATGAATGACAAATATCTTGTGGATTTTTTAATTACTCCTACTTTCAATAGTCACAAAACAGGATTACATAAAGTCAATGTTTATTATTGGGTTGTATTTGAGTTACAACATTACTATTATTATTCAGTTTAAAGCACAAAACTTCAGCTATTCGTATACGTTTGTTGTTTGTGCTCTGGAATGCGTGTTAAAACCTGTCAAGTGTGTTTTCGTTAACAGAAAGAAAGTCACTTTTTAATTACATCCACGAAGTAGGACGTGCCAATATATATTTTTATTAATAGCTAGTGAAAAGGAATAGTATATAAATGGCTATCTCTGAAACAGAGTCTGTGTATACAGCAGCCTACAATACAATGTATTGCTAATGCTAATGCTACGGAAGCTCCTGTCATGTGATTAACGCTGTGAAGTTTGCGAGATTGCGAATATTTCAGGGAAAAATCGAATCACTTTTCATATGTGAGACTGCTGCTGAAATTTCGCAGAACATAGAAAAATTTTGAATGTGGGGGGGGGGGGGGAAGACACACTGGCATAAAACTAATGTTTTATGTTAAATGTGGGGGGGTCTAAACGAATAATTATGAAATGACGGCGACGCCCATGAGTCCAAATAATAGTTTAAAACTCGTGTCACTAAATAAGTATGTAATTCATAGAGTTCTCAGGAGTTGTTCAAATATTTAAAAAGTTGAGTAACAATTTAAAACCCAGCCCAGCGACTTCTGATATCAATTTAAATAACTTTGATGTTAATTCAAATTACTGGCGATGTAAATTCCAATTACTGGCAGACTTACGTCGCCTGTTTCTGATGCAAGGTTAATGGCACCTTTCAGTGCTGTATACTGACACATACAGAAAGGAAACATTTGATCGAGCCTGCAATTCAGCTAGTTTTATTTTCACATTAAGTTTATTACTCCTGATTTGGTCGCCTCAATGTTAAACTTTTAAAGCAGTTCCAAATAACTAATTTCCATGTGTTTCATACTGTTGTTATATACATTATATTTTACGTGCACGTGTTCTCTAATAGCAGCTGATATGCGTCTCTATTCCACCCCGCACACCCCCACACACAAATGAACAATGTAAATCATTTAGTGCAATTATCGATATCACTGCCTCTCCCTTGCCTCTTAGTTGAATTAACATATCTAGCCAAAGAAAACGGCTGCAGCTAGCAATTGTACTCAGAGCTTTTGATCCTGTGCTTTGTATTTGCGCGGAGATATACTGGTTTCTGCAGGCATGTGGCCGTGGACTGAAATAGATATTTGTCTTTCTTCGATAACAACTTAAGAACTGAATTCTGGATAAGACCAGTTGATCATTAACGTAAAGCACGCCGGTCCGCCAGATTCATGTATCAAAAACTCTACATAGTTATTACTGTATGTAGACCGTATTTGTTCTGCATTGTGTTATGACAAATCTGTATATTTTTTTATATAAAATATACATTACTGCTCATATTAAATCATATTTAAAGCGCACCGGATTTTTGTTGATTTTAATAATGCATCGGATGTTTAGAATTTTCAACAAATACATAAGATGTCTAAAATTGAAATAAAAAAAACACAAATTTTACATCCATAGTAATGTCTTTACATTATTTTTTGTTATAGACTGTTTCCGCTCTTTACACGAAAAACTATTATCAATGATTATCAATATAGTTAAATTATTAATAATTATACCACATGATATAGAAAATAATTCATTATTTGACGTGAAGTGATCATAATTTTATATTCTTCAAATTGATTTATTAAAGCCTACAAGACAATTACTAAGTTCCACTATAATAATAGAACCAGGAACCTTACTTGCAGTCAGTAATATCGAAGCAGAATATTAAAATATGCATTTATTGCAGCTTATGTAGATGGACTAAAACATTGTTACTAATGACTGTCTGAGCAGTTAACCGCAATAATGTTGATAAGAATGTGCGACGTAGCAGATCAGCGGGAAGTCTCACCGATTGCGTGAGTCACACTTTGATATTAGAAATTGTTGTTCAACGCGTACGGTTTATTCTCATAACAAAAACACACGCGGCTCATATAAATTGATGAACTAATGTGAATATATAACTATTGTGTGTCTATGCCTTAAGAATTGTCTATGCCTTAAGTCCTTTGACATCGTCAATGTGTATTAATTTGTCACGATCAATGTTTGGGACGGGAAACATTCTAAAACAGACTGAACAAGGCCCTGGAGTAAAAACGTTTTTTAGTCAATTTAATTGTAGTAATAGGACCAAGCATATCGATAAAAACACGTTAAATAAACATTCTCAATTTTTATATAATAGCATCAATTTTGACGTTTCATCTGTAATTTAACTCGCAGCATTTTGGACAATTATAAATACCAATAAAACACCAAGCGCGCAGCGAGTTATGGATGCATACTTTAAACTGAAAGGCAGATGATGAAGAAGCTCTGAGGTCAGCACTTTAAAATGCTGGCCTTCCTTTCGTAGGATAAACGAAGCTTTTCAAGCAGACTTCCCTTGGCAATTTGTGAAACGGTGAGACTGTTATATGACACAGCTATAATTTTAGGCAATACAAAAACTATATAGGCCTATGTATGACCCTTTATGAAGTAACTAGATTTACATAAAGACATGCAATTTTATTTACCCTTGACGGAACGAACGGAATCTCCATTTGGTATGAATTCATTTTCTCGGCAGTTAACACGTACGGAAATGCTAATAGTAAACATGTTAAGTAATTTGCGTAAATGAAACACTCGTGCAAGGACTAGCAAGCCAAACATGGCCGAAAGACCGCCCAAAATGTTCACAAATTGCATTGTCGATTTTTTGTGACCAATAAGGCGTTTGAAAATTACACAAGTAAAATGTATTATTATTATTATTACGATCATCATTATCTTCTTTGATGTTATTGTGATATTGGAGGTAAGATCCCCGTTTTCTTATAGTTTTAACAATTTGACAGAAGACGGTATTACTATTGATATCAATCTAATCGGCCAGTTCAATAAATGGATATCGATGTTATTTTAATAATATATTTAATAGGATTGTATTACTGTTTTATGGCAAATAGCTATATAAGTTACATAAGAACAAAACACGCGGTCAAATAACAATAAAATACAACCAACCCTTAATAATATCGATGAAACCTTTTCTACATTATGATTCTAACAAATAATTCAGACCATTGACAGAAATGATAGAAATTACGCTTGACACTGAACTTTCGAAAATGGAACTATTATTTCCCAACAAGCAAAATCCCCAACCGAGTCCCCGGTTCGGCGCGAATTTTTCTTCTTTTTGGATCTCACCAGATCCTCAGAAATATATTTCAACTGGTATTCCACTGAGATACTCAGGCTTCGAGGTGCAGAAACCTTTAAAACAAAATATTTTCGAAAAGGGGTTTCAGTCCTCGAGCTCATTTATATAAATAGGTTTCATTTCACTTCGAGGTGCGTTTATATTAAATACATATTCACTATGTCTTGATTCGACCAGTTTCTACGTATATCCAGTTTAAGATTAATCCTTCTGTTTCTTCACAAAATGCAGATTTTCAGAGTGGGAATGTGTGGTCTCTGGTGCCCGAATGTGCAACAATCTGTCTCGTATATATTTTGATTATCATGATTATTCACCATGTCCGTCCGTACAGTAGAGCCGAGCAAGGCACAGCCGAGCCGTACTCAGAACTCACAGAGCTGAGGTGAGAAAGACCAGACACCTGGGTCTGCAGGGAGGACGGGCTGCTGGAGTGATGGGCCAGTTCCGGAGAGTGTTCCGAGCTGCTAGCCTGTTGGTCGTGATGTTGGCTCATCGCCGAGCTGTTCATGGATATGGCCATGACGCTATTGACCTCCTGATGGTGGCTCTGTATGGCCGCTGTTGAGGTTTGGTTACCAGCCTGGCACGGCTTTCCGTCTTTCACCAGCACTGGCACTGCCACTCGGCGGGGCGACTGCTGCTGCTGACAGGAGCCCGAGTCCTGCTGCATTTGGTGCTGGGACGCTTTGTCTTTAGCTTGTCGCTTCATCTTGTACCGGTGGTTTTGGAACCATATTTTCACCTGCGTCGGAGTGAGGTGGATCATAGTAGCCAAGTGTTCCCGCTCTGGCGCTGACAGGTATTTCTGTTGCTTGAACCGCCGCTCCAGTTCGTACACCTGAGCCTGGGAAAAGAGCACCCGGCGCTTCCTCCGTGGGGTGCTCGGTAAGGGCCCTATGCTTTTGCCTACATCCGCCAGGGAGCCAAGACTGCCCATACTGCCCATGTTCATGCCCGACGACGAACCCATAAAGCGAGAGACTGGGGTGGGGGAGGGGGAGAAAGAAACACCTGTTATAATAGTAGTTCCATTGTTACAAATGATAATATATCAAATGCTTTACATGAACATAAATTATTAACAGTGTTTTCCAACACTGGTTTTTATTACTTTGAGCTCAAGTTGACAGAAAACAGATTCAAGGTGATTGGAGTACATATTAGTGGGGAAGACGCAAAAACAATTTAACGTAATAAAAGTAATTGTTTCAGATTGCCCTCCAGATTGTCGAGTACCCCCGTAATGAACTTTGCCAGTCATTTACATAGGCGTAAACTTAAGTGACATAAATAGAACTGCACATTTCTACTCAAAATAAGTGGTTGACGAAACGGGAACTCCGCCTATTATTCGCCAGAGAAAAGGTCGTCATTATTCTATAAACGACGAAGACACCTAAATTCATAAGAGTTAGCCTGGTCTAAAATAGTACTTTGTTTGCAGATGTATTCCCATCAGCACTGGTGGTTCTCTCGGATAGACCTTATGTACCGTATACTGTCAAACGTGAAGATACTTACTTGAAGGAAAGCGCGGATCTGGGCTGGCTCCATACCAGCCAGCGGCCGTGGTGCTGTTTCTCATGGTGTCTTGGTAAGGCGGAAGTTCGGTCATGTTTCCCAAATTGCTGCCACAGTAGCCCCCCACTGCGGTGTGCGACAGCTGAGATACCCCAGCAGCCGTCATATGGTAAGTGGCGGACACTGTCCCGTTGTGCCCCATGTAGTGTTGTTGCATTGCCGCCTGTGAGACCTGTGGCTGTCGGTAAGCGGCGATTGAAGCCCCCAAGCTGTTACCTTCCATACTTACTTTCTTGTAACACTCCTCAAGGGGACTCAAGATATCGGAAACAGAAAAAGGAGTCGTATGTTTTGGGCTCATCGACATTGTTCTGCAGCAGGAAAGAGGAAAACTAAACAGCAATCTCTCTCTCTCCCTCTCTCTCTCCCCCTCTTTTTTCCTGTTGCCCTCTGTCCCTCCTGTCTCAGCGTCGATGGTAGTGGATGAACACGTAAGAGAGTAGTTGAAGTCCGCCTTAATTGGAGTGAGTGGAAGCTTAGGACTCGCTTTTGTTAGTTTTAGCTGGGCGCCAGGTTTGACACAGCCACCAAAGGCGGGGCATCAGCAGTCAGGGCGACAATAGAAAGGTCTCTCTTTGCCTTTTTCGTGCTTTTATCCGCCTTTACATTCTACATATACAGGAGCAGTATATATGCAAGTTTTCAACAGTAACAGCAGGCGTGTGTGCTTGTATGTATAGATATGCATGCGGCATGTTACTATTGATAACTTTACCTCGATCTCAGCGCTACTTTCAACTGTAACTGCGCTCTATAAAATCGTGCTTAAGATAAAACAGAAAATTCGCAGCCTGCAACTGGCGGTAGATATTTCAAGAATTAAGTTATTTAGTATTGTACCGAATGCGATGGAGTGCCGCTTAAGACGGATTGATTGTTACATTTCCGTTATGTTACAGGAAAAAACATCGCAGCCTGTTTAGCAATTATAATAACAATTTCTCCGAAGTTAAATTCCGACACACTTTTTGTATATATAATTTATGATTTATCAGTGACATTATACTGAACGAGAGCTTAGCTTGAAGACAGATGAAGGATAGCACCTGCTGTTTTGAGTGACTATCAATTATTAATGCATTGCAGACAGAGTGCATAACTAGACAGCGGCGGAATGACGAGACAGACGCTCCAACTGGTTTATAAGGTTTTACGCTTTACAAAACAGCAGGTTACTTGACATTGAGAAAGGTAATACGGTGAATGGATGGCATATACATTGATTATTATGGAATCTCTATCAGAAATTAAACATCTTGTGATCGACGACTAGTACAAAAATCTATAGATTTAAAACTACTTTTTTACCCTCCCTAAAACACAAAGTAGCACATTGTACAATTAAAATTTACACCGTAATGAGAACTTAAACTTAAAAAAACCAACATTAGTCCAAAGCTAAGCGAAAATATCCATTAATCAAACCATCCGTCAATCATCTAACCGCTTGTCCTGGTCTGGGTCTCGGGGTGAGAGAAAATAGGCCTTTGTGCAAAAAGAAATAAATTCGAGGGAAATCTACATTACCTTATTAATGAATTCATTACGTGTGTCGATAATTACAGGTGGTTTAGGCCCAAAAGAAGCAAACTTTGAATGTGTATCTCCGCACAGACGCTTATTGAATGCGCTGGTACGTATAACATGACTTAGGCAAAGAGAATCCATTTGCAGTGCATTTGTCTCACTGAGGGTTCCGTGGGACTGGAACATTTACAGCAACAGGATTTTACGACCGTGTTATCGCTAAGATTACAGGTGTCGTGGGTCTTGAAATAAAGCTATAAGACATTTACAAGAACAATGTTATAAAATTAACGGGAATCTCCTGTCTCTGTCTTATATGGATTTATGGACTATATGTATTGTTGATCAGTTCGTGCTTATCGTAATTGATTCATTTCGTTGAATTATCACTCATTTGTGTTTATTTGTTTTAAAACCAAATTTATAACAAAATTATGACTCGTTCAGGATAATATACCAATGGATTTAACAAATCGTTCCAAGCAATTAGTTGCCCAGTCAGTACATAATAACCCGTCGGACTGTTACATATATGTTAACGATATATCGTAATATTGATTGAGGTTGCAATTAATTCAGCTAATGTTAAGGTGCTGTTGACCTTAACTGCTGTTGCACAACCTGCCGTACCTTAAAATCTCGCTTTCCTTCATTATGAAAATTACCAGAGCATCTTTCTGTGCAACAAGGCGTTGAACTTTGTTGCGCTGTTGCCCCTAATTTCAGATGCATGAGATGAAAAACAAAGAGAAATTTAATTCCGTCACAGGACGCATAGCGAAGTAAACATACCCTTCTTTGTTTTTATACAGTTAACATTACTAAAGATCATAACGTACTTCTTTACACGTGACCCACTGTGTATATATTTCTCACAGTGAGATACCCCATGTACAATATACATCTCAAGGGCATCATATACACTGGCATTACCAAGGGTACAACTTTGGGTTGAGGTCTCCAATCATTTAAGGGGGTCCAAGAGGTTGCATTGGCTGGTTTTGATTATTGGGGAGGGGGTCAACCCCCCTCCCTCCATAATTTACAACTATGGGCATCAGCGTTTGTTGCCAGAGTTAACAGGATGTGAATCACTCTGTTATCAATGGAAGTCATTGATCGCTTCGGGAGCGCAGAGTAAATGTACATTGAGTGGAGGGAGGTGGGCTGGACAAGTGGGACAAAGTGGAGGAAAAAGCAGGACAGCTAGTTTCAGAGGAACATTAAGTGGACTTTATAAGGACTGATGAGAACTCGTAGGTAAAGACAGTAAGAGCGAATTGTGCAGCAGCATTGGAATTAGAAGTGAAACGCAGTAGCATATTCTATGTGCAGCGGGACGGACAAAGAGCTACGCAGTTTTAATAGTGCATGGCTGGCAGTCTAAGATCGCCTTCACGCCGAGGTCCTGGTTAATTTTAAATGACTGTCCTAAAATTTGAAATGTTACAAACCATACGTATTAACTACTGTGTTCATCTGAAGGATGTAGTACACTGAATATTTCCTTCCCCCCGTTATAATTACCCGTTTCACTCAGTTAGTTGTATAAGTTTGCACGCATCGTGGGCGAAGTCTTTAGATCAATATTGATTTAATTCCGTTTATTTAAATATTTGATCCGCCCCTTTAATAATAATATTATCATATGTTACCTATCAAAACGTATTATCTTATGGATAATTCCATAGTCCTATATGGTGTAAAGTATCCACATAAAGGTTTAATACAACATTTTTTCAATAAAATTGCGCGAATTTATTATATCATTGAACACTTTCTGTTGCTTTATTGGACGTCCATCCAAACGTTTCTATTTATAACACAAAATTAAAACAAAACACCATAATTATTTAAAAATTGATCTTTGTCATCTGTATGTGCTTCATATGATTAATTTAATGGTGTAAAAATGAAATGCGAGGTAATGGAGATTAAAAGAATATCTAATTAAAAATTGCTTGTCAATGTAATACGTTTCGAAAGCTTTCATCATCCAAACTGGAAACTATTTTGTTCTGTAATTGCACAGCTATCGCGCCCAATTAGCACTAATTGCCCAGAAGAGTATCTTGCCAATTCTTTACCTGATAACTGTTGTAAAAACGGTCGTAAACGTGATTTCTTTTTAGCTAGATTTATGTGTACAGGAGTATCTTGAGTAAAGTTACGTATACGAAAAACAGTTTCACACGATACAATTCTTATTCTATTAGGGACTTTGTTGTAAATGTATTCCAGTGAATAATAGTATAATAAGTAGAATTTCATAGTTTTTTGCCTATTTTTGTCTGCACATATTTATGTACTTTTTTATCAGAGCCAATGCTGAAAATAGTCACGAATAAACGATATAATGTCTGAGGCTGACATCTAGTGGTGAAATGTTATAACCCCCATTACTATCTCGAAATATTTCCTCATTTTTTGCCACAAACAGGTTTGATTATATCAAATATTTACTTTTCGCTTTCTTTTTGCAAAAACCAATTATATTATATATATAACATTTTGCAGCAGTGCATTGACTGTTACAATCTCTTCGAAGCCATCCCTACGTTCAACATAGGCCTACGTAAATCAAACTCGGTACACTTGAAGTGTATACATAAACAACTTAAGCAGACAAATGATGCCTAAGGATCATACGCACCCCCCGTAACGAATATGCCATTTTGTTTGTTTGTGAAATTCAGAATATATTTATGTCTAAGACCCGTGTTCCCCGTCATCGTAGATGGCCTATCATACGGAAAGGCCTATCATACGGAAAGACCTATCGTCTTTCCCAATAAAGAATGCAGGGGTGTTGTGCGAACCAAATCTGTGGGTAGGCACTATTTCAAAACCACACGCAAGACATACAAAATACACAGATACTCATGTTCTTGAAACTTCATGAGACTGTTCTGTCCTGTATGTTTTATCTGCATCCTGTCTTATCCTGTAATGTTTAAAATGCCTTTAACTTAGTCTGCTTCATTCTGCCATCCTGGAAATAAATGCAATAATAGAAAAATGACATCACTGACCTGGTGATGGTCAAACATTCCGCAGTAGCAGCAAGTGGATAACTACTGTCTAATCCAGTGTGTGCCCTGTGTAAAGTTACCACGCAGGCAATGTTTCCCTTGGACGGCAAAAAAGAAAAAGACACGCAGAATGCACAAAAACAACCGGCTCATAAACTAATCAACAAAAATACCCCATTTAATACAACTATTTGTGGATGGCATAGTGCATTGTGCAATGATCTAGAAAAGGGATTAGCAGGGAGCAATGGTGAGGATACATTCTGCTAGATGGCTAGCTAGTTAGCATCAGCCAGAAAATAGTTTACTAGTTGTTTTCAAAATCCATGATGGAAAAGGGTGTGTTGGGTTGGTGTTTGTGGCAAATACTGAATGGCAGTGAAATTTCTACATGCTAGACTACAAACTGAGTTTGCCTTGCTGGCTAACTTTAGCTAACTAACATTAATTAACATAACTTCATAATACAGCTTCATAAAATGTCTGCGCTAGCACATTGGTTGCATAGCTACCTCAGCAGACATGTGCGTGATATATTTTGACAGTTTTAGGCTAATGCAGCATATCTGTGGGACAACAATGCAGAAACAATTAAGTTGCCTTCTTATACTTGCAGTAACACATTTACTGGCTAGGAAACAATTGTAAACAGTTAAAGATAGCTAACCTTGTTTAATGCCGCTGAGATGTGACACAGGAATGTCACTATGTAACAACTTGTTGATTATGTGTAGCATTATCGATAGAAGACGGGAATGATGAGGGATGAGATCTGACGGAGTAAGGTCACTCATTGGCCAGATTACCCTGACTGCAAGTTTATTTCAAGTTTAACGACGTGTTATTCACAGTTAATGTAGGCATCCTAATGGTTGCCTGAATAATTAATTTATGTGATGTCTTTTACAAGATATTGATTTGCACCGCGGCACAGAGTTGAACGATCTTAGAGAATGACAAACAAGATAACGAACGATGTAGGTAAATGATGAGTGAGACTGAGAGGGTTTCTCAAAAGCCTTTGTTGTTCGAGGTGTGACGATCGAACTTAAAGCATTGCCTAGTTCTGTATGGGCTCCTCCCCAGCATCGTGTGTACTCTCAGGTCACTTGGCCACAATGTCTGTGAAAATCCCTTGATGGCTGCGTATCACCTGGACATTTACGCCTAGTACAGAGAACCCTTTATGAGAGGTGCAGATGAGATTCAAGGGCCTGGGAGTATGAGGAGGAATGAATATTCCATCCATTGTACCTACAATAAATGGTATGTCTGCAATGGCGTGAAAACCATTTTCAGTGTCATGGAAGGCTCCCCCCCCCCTGGTGGACATTGTATGTAGTTGCATCAATGGCGAAATAGTAATCTGGTCAAGGCATGAACAGATTTGGACCCAGAAGCCTTACTGAGGACACGTGCATCACTGATGGTCTGCATGAACCCACCAGTGGTGTAGAATAAGAGAATAACAGCTATCAGAAGCTGTACGGTGTGGCTGAGCGCAGAATTCCAGTGTGTTCCACTTTGCAACTCATCATGCATCATACCAAGGAGGTTCATTATTTCATCCCAGGCTAGTCTGTATTTCTCTATTAATTGTTTATTACTGAGATGGTCCAAGAGGTTTATATACCACACACAAAATACTTAGACTAGCAGCCTGGATGGTATTCCAGACGGCATCTCCGGCAGAGTTCCACAAATTTACAGATAGCTGGTGATTGCTGGTCAATATTATTTTAGTATTTATTTAACACATATCCATCCATCCATCCATCCATCCATCCATCCATCTATCCTTCAACCATTCATCTTAGATAGGATAGCGGGAAGTGCTTGTCCCAGGCAGCATACAGCACAATGCAGGGATCTTTCTAGAACGGAAGCCAGTTCATTGCAATACGCATGCATGTACAGACCAGTTAGCCTAACTGCATGTCTTTGGACTGCAGAAGGGAACTCATGTGACATGAAGAAATCATGTGAACTTCTATTGGTATATTAAGTTTAATTTGTTTTTCATGTAAAACTGGGAGAACATGTGGTGCATAATGAAGTCATCGCTGTTAACTCTTTAGATCACACAGCCTCCACGAATGCGAAGGTGCAGCATTCCAGACCTCTGACAGTGCCCTCTTTAGAAGGGGGAAACTCACAGTTCCATTTCCTAAAGGCTTTCGCCCCCTCACTGCTGGAATGAGCTTTACCCCCATACTTACAAATCACATCTTACTTCAAATCACAAGTGAAACCACAGCCCGCCTGCATTATGCTCTTTAAATAAGAATAAATATAGTCCTGTACACGGAATACTGCAGCAAACACACGAACTGATTCCGTGTTTGTGTGAGATATTTATGTTTTACCGTATGTAGGTTACTTTGAGTAGCTGCTTCTATATGGACACAACTGTAACTTGATTGTAATATATATATATATATATATATATATATATATATATATATATATATGTGTGTGTGTGTGTGTGTGTGTGTGTGTGTGTGTGTGTGTGTGTGTGTGTGTGTGTGTGTGGGTGTGTAACAGTAAACACCAATGAAAAATCAGTAAACACAGATGAATTTTTTTATACCAAAACAAATCCCCCACAATTTTTCTGCCAGTGGCAACTTCGTTACAAGCAGCCCCTCGTGTAACGCAAGCTGTACCGAATGCACTAAAACAGCCCAATCTAGCGACTCCCAAAATCATACATTGCTTTTTCATATTAAATAATTGCGTGCGCTTTCTTTAGGGGTACTCTCAACTCTGAAAACTTTGTTTTTACAACGAATGCAAATCGTTGTACTACTAGTTGTTGTTACAAGCATAAAACACTTCCAGACTCACCACTCGCTTATGCTGTTTTTAGGCTTCACTTGCTGCAAAGGATATGCGCATGACGTCACAGCAGGCGGAACTCACCGTGCTCGCGCCCACTGAATGGCAGAAAAATAGAGTGGCAGCATTAGCGTTCAGTTTGAATGCTGCATAAAGCACATCAAAAATGGGAAGGCGCTGTCCTGCGATTGACTGTACAAATAGATTGAAGATGAAACAGGGGCTATCTTGTTACAGACAAAATCTAAATAAGCAAGTATCATACGTGGATCGGTTACGTATGACCGATACCGGCGCATCTCTATAATTCGAATAAAAATGTCTGCTAAATAAGCTACAGAGATCATTTAGAAAATGATCCTCTAGTATCTCAGTCAAGCTACGAAGGCAAAGGAACAAAACAAAAAATATTAGTAAAACTCATTAATCAACAGGAAATTAGCCTTGGCTGCATTTAAACAAGTATTAACTATTAATTATTGGTTCAACATTGAATACATTAAAAAAATTATTATTCTTAGTTATTAGTACATCAGCATTTTTAGATGCATGTTTGTTTTAAACGAAATAGGCCTACATATGTAATCAGAAGAGAGCTGGATAACAAAGGCAGACATATTAGGAAGCATAGTAGGAAGAACAGTTGAGTTTTAGACTGATCGAAGGGATAATGTAGGCTTATATACCATTAAACCAACATGGAGGTCATCACGGGATACGGCAGACAACTTTGAGTGAGTATAGCAATATGCTAGCAGAGTTTTCGGGTACCTAAATTGAATGAAGCAAATTTTGTAAATGAATAAGTAGATGATAATAGAAAAATGGTCAACATACTTTAATCCCAAATCGTGTATGAGCACAAGGAACCAATGCATCTGAGCGTTTTTTTTTTTCAAGATGAAAATTAAAAACCACAGAGGGTATGCTATTATATTAAAAAGACTAAAATGTGCTTTCAAAGTGGGTGGTTTAAGAGAAAATTGCAATGTCCAAACTCAGAAATTGCCGGAGTTTAATGAATTACTTTAAGTAAAAGAACAACTCAGCCTTATTAAAGGTCAAACACCGAGAACAGCACACCGAATTCTGGGGTAATAACAGATCAATAATAAAGAACCGTCCAGCAGGGGGCGGAGGACATGACGAGCGTCTTAAATGAGATTTTATTGCGCTAATTATTTCCGTAGGTGTTTGTCAGTGTTTCACTTACAAAAGAGCATGTACAGCCAGTACAATTTTTGTTCCTTTCCAGATAGACAGCAAGTTATCCTTCAATATGTAAAATGTATTCCGCAATAGTTCAGCTTCTGACTATTAAGACATATTCCAGTGTAAACTGATCTTTGCATTTCCATTATGCTCAATTGATCACGATATATGTGAGGGAAATAGTGCTGTGACTAATGAGGGGAACTGAGAACCTTTATGGGCCTGTAAACGTATTAAATCATTATTCACAGTTAACCTTTGCATTGTGTTCTATGTGAGTAGCTTATCTGGTTTTGATTAGCTTGCCATGGAAAACTGAAAGCTTCAGAGCCTAAGAGTAGAGTGAGAAACCTGGACTAGCGGTATTGTGTATTATGCTTGTAGTGGTCTTTATTTCCACATTTCTGCTTTTCTAAGATCCCTTCATCACAGTGAGTCTCAAGGGAGAAGAATTCTTACTGTAAAACAAGATGAGGCAATGGACACTGTTGTAGATGAGCTTGCATGGCTGGGTAAGTAAAACCGTTAATTGAACTAGAGAACACAATTAGTGGCATCTAGAGACCACAGTATTTGCCAGTAGAATTTAGACGTGTCAGGTTGTAAAGGTTAATGGTTGCCGATACCAACAGGGGTAAAACAGGACTTGTAAGAATGAAACAACATTAAAAAAATGTGTAGTGGTTTTGCTTTTTGTGTATTCACTCAATTCTAATAATTTATTAACGAAATTGTAAAACTATCAAGCAATTAAATTTTAATAAATGTCTTGAAAAAGATCCCACTGTATTGCTAGTAGCATTGAGCAATAACACAAAACAATTCTTAGCAGTAATATTTGGCTGTACTTAGTGTCGATGGCAGTGCGACAGGGAGAGGAACATGCTCTCCTGTCAAGGGGAAATTTTATTTTCCAGGATAATGCCGTGTGGGAAGCTATGTGAGCATGTCGGCTTTTAGCTGGACTGGGGGAACAGAGAAGGAAATCCCAGGCAATGTGCAAAAACAGGGTGGGCCATCAGAGTCAGGTCCAGGGTAAATACAGATGCCAAGAGTTACGATACCCATGAAAATCGAAAGTAATAAAGTGTAGGAACAAGTGTTAGAACAAGTCAAAGTGGTGGAAAAATGAACTGTGACTCTAAAATTTGCCTAAACACAGTAATTGGCGGTGCTTGATTACCTTTTTAAATCCATGGAAACCACAATTATCAGAATATAATCCATATGTGAAATATATATATATATATATATATATATATATATATATATACACACACACATAAATACAAATACAAATACAACATACTTCCTTTGAAAGTAGGACACGTTAGAATATATTGTTGGGACAGTACACACTGCCCTCTAGCGGACGCGAAAGTAAAGAAATCTCTCCGTACTGTGTAGGTATAAGGCTCCATAAGACATGATAGCTTTTTGGATTTTGCGTGTTTTTTCGTTTTAGAATACGACGCTGTAACAGTTGGAATCCAGACTAACAATTAAGTCCTCTAAATACACCAATTAATCTCCTGGAAAAAAAAACTTTAAATTATCGGTTACCATCAACCAATAACGGAGTTAAATCCGAGTTAAAACCCAGCGACTCCATCAAAAAAACCCTAGACAGGTTGTAAAGCTTCTGCTACTGCCAGATATATCGTGAAGGTAAAGGAATGGGTAAATTAAGCTTTGTCTTCTTGGGGAAACAATCTTCATCAAACTAATAAATACTCGTGGGAGCGCAAACCCTGCTTCGGACTGGCATCCCGGCTACGCCGCCTTCTGTCTCTCGCCCAGTGTTTTACATCGAATAGACCGTCATGGGAACTGCAATGGATGGAGGGAGTAATGGATATTATTCCTTAACTGTCAAACCTATCATACTGTACTATTATTCTAAAACACTGATCACTGTCCACGCAAAGACTAACACCAGGACTATGAAACTGAAGTGGATAATTAATTGTGCTATTACTCTTCAAATCGTAGCTAAATACAGAACTGCAAACTGCTCCGAATTTCTCAAATCCCATACTGCAAGTATAAGTAAATGCAATTTCATCCTCTCTAAATATACAATTTCTCAAGAATCAGACTGTCTCTTTTTCTTGGCTGTTAGCCAGGATCAGGAACGCTATATCAAATAAAACTAAAATACACAAAGTGCAAGAGGGTTATATTCTAAAATGAATCATAGATTCCTGAAAACATTCCAGTCGATTTTCCTTCGTTTTTAGCGAGATGACTTTGGCAGGATAGTATGTTCCAGTGCTAAAGAAAATGGCCCTTTGAAATATTTCGCACATCTAGGCAATTTGCGTCAAACTTAATTTTACTTGCCGAACTGAAGACCATGCATACAGCAGAAACAACCATTTCATAATTCTGCCAGCTGATAATATTATACACGTTTAAGGTAATTTTAGTTATATATACATTCTTTTGAAGCCAGACATAACCATATCTTAAGTATTCTGCAAAGTTTCGTGTATAAAACGTTAGCCTACTGTAACGAATGCAAATAACTGCAACCATGACAATTAATTCATGTACAAATAAATAAAGCTGCCGATTAAATGTGCCTAGGGACTATAATTTAATAATTAAAACATCGAAAACTATTTACGGAATCAAAGCAAATCGGCATAGGATTTTTATTTTACGCTGCCGTGAAGGCTTTCTCTAAACTTGCCATTAACGCTTACATGCCAGGAAACTCCATACTTCCATATTTCAACTAACGTTACTTAAAATTCTTGAGTAAAGGATATATATGTGTTGGGCTAGCTAGTGCACTTCTTGTGCTGATTTTAATAGCGGTAAATTTGGGAAACATCATTAATTGGAAGATTTGATTAGCTGCTTTAAGAGTAATATGAATTGTGATATGAATATAGAAAGCCTCCACATGTCCACAACTGTCTTATGATTATATGAAATAGCCCCATAGTTTATAGCATGCGTTATGGAGACTTTATGCGTATAAAAAACCACAGACCAGCTAATGAGCTAACACACTAATTGCAGTTACTGGTTTTGATGCACACTGAAACTTGTGAGGTCAAGTGCTACTCCTATAACCAAGGCTGTTAACAAACCTTCCCTTATTGTATATGATTGAGTGAATAATTACTGAGCGCACATCGCATAGATCTCTCATAAAGTTAACGTTTTTCTAGAATGATTAACATTTTCCCCACATGATGTCGCAGCTCACACAATTTTCATTAAAAAAAATCGGTCAGTTACGATTAAAGTCGACTATGATTAAGGCTATTTTTTTGTATCGCGCTGTTAGTCTTTGAGAGTGTTACCTCCGCAGGACATTTGCAAATCTGTCTTCTAATTCAGCTCCTAGTATCATATCATCAATGTTTCCGCTACTCATTCGGTATACATACACAGTAATTTATTACACATATTGTACGAAACTGTAGATCGTATATTTGTGTATTCATTTACGATTCTGGTTATAAAGGACGAACAAACTTAGTTACACGGCAGTTCATATTTGAGCGAAAAAGCTACAATAAACGTGCCGAAAACATGGGTGAACACATTCCCAAATACAAAATATTTATGGATTTTGAAAATCAGAAAGTTTGTCAGAAAATGACATTTACAGAAGGATAACAGTAAGTTACTAATAAGCGAATGTGTATGAAACACATTATTTATTTAAATCGACTGAGAAATATCAAAAATCAATGGACCATATAATAAAACAGCATAAATATTTCCCATAAAAATATTTCATGACTAACATAAACTAAACTGTTTAGACAATTTAAGCAAATGTATATTGCTATTGTATTACTTTGGACTCCGGGATAACGCAACGCGTACGACAAAGGGGTAAAAATGTATTAGTAGGTTAGTCTGAAATACTTCTCAAAGTAAACATTTTCAGCTTTCTTCCGAAGTTGTTGCTATTCACAACAATATCTTAATCGTGTAAATCGTTAGCTCGAAGGTAAACGTTAATGGATCAAATTCTGGATGGTTGGTAGACCAAGGATGCGAGTTTACAGTTGCCTAATATGAATTTATGCATTTAAACTAACCCTATAGTATTTCCGTTTTGTATAGCTAATTTCCCGATATGTGAAACGAACTTTAATGAAACATCTGAATACAAATTGTATAAGTCTTGTAATTCTTTGCAGTTTTATCCCGTTACATGTTAAATTGCGAAAAATTAATGCAACAGTAAGACGCGTCTGGCATTGACAACACGACACTACGCAACAAGACAAGACAAAGTTTTATTTACCCCGAAAGAAATTTTTGTGCCAAGGCATTTCTTTCATCGAGCTTAAATATACCAAGAATAAAAATACAATGTAATACAAGAATACAATAAAATAAGGAATCCATGTAGGAGCTTCAGCAACAGTGCAGTGTCTACCGGAAATATTTATTTACGAAACTGAAATGTTACGGTTCTTGGACGCCAGTATTTCCATACAACGTACATTATAATGTTATTACAATGTATTCATTACTTTTAAATAATCAATGGGTTGTTGTTTGCCTTGTGCCCGTAGCCTCCGGGATGGGCACCGGACCCCCCACGACCCTGAATAGGACAAGCGGTTTCAGAAAATGGATGGATGGATGGACAAAGGATAGAAAGAAAGAAAGAAAGAAAGAAAGAAAGAAAGAAAGAAAGAAAGAAAAATTTTCTATAGATCCAGCTAATTTCATCCTCTTCCTAGCGTTATGACTTCATTCTCAGTATATAGCTATAGCATTTGCTGTAAACGAATATTTCGTTGATGGAAAAAAATACTTCTGTGCTTTGTGTTTGGGAAATATTAAAAAATAAATTAATAAATAACTTCATTCGACAACGCCGTAATACACCAATGTGCAAGATATGCCTACAAACAGCATGCTTTTCTTTGAAAACTGAATGATCTACGTTTCATTTCTTCATCCCGTTCCATTCAGTGGTAAGAACAAACAATAAGAATTGGTGCTTCTTAGGTGGTTTTGATTATTCTGCGTTTTCGCTTTATGAACATATATGTCTGCCGTTGTTTTTTTTTTTTTTTGTAAAGTTAAAGCACCTCAAGAGCTTTGTCAAAGACTATCAATCAAATTTGCAATGTAGATCTCAAGGGCAAACAGATTTCAGCCACTATTAAGCGTAATATAAACACGAACTACATTGGTGGTCAACAGCAGTTGTATTATCTATGTAATTTTTGCTTAAATTTTACTTATTCTCTCAGATTCGCGTGTCGCGATATTACACAAGTCTGACACAAGTCAGTCACGGTACACCCCTGGAAATATCAAACGACTAATTGTCGAAAATCCATTACAGGATGTGATGAGTGATGTTTATTACTTCGCATATGAGAATAAATGAAACCTTAATATAACCTAAAAATTGTAACACCTTGGCTGAAAATGCATCTCTTGTGCTGGAACCTTTTCATTAATACCATGTAATTCGTGAAATAACTTAATCCAAGTTATTTTGGGAGGAAGGATAGACTGAGGCCGAAATCCAAGGCAAACAGCGCGGAACGTTTTAAGGATTAAGTATTAATAGCCTATTAAATGGATTTTTAAACGAGAAACAAAGAATGTACCTTTAATAAATACTACATCCGTGAATTATTACACAGGAGATAAAATAGCAATTGACCCAGACTTTCTGCAGCACTGAAGGTTATCAGAAAAATGAAACGACTTAAATGCAATGAAGGACTACCACTTTTCGCGAAATTTTGCAGCAGGTGGTAAATATCAATAAATTAAATAAAATACTTTGCATCTCAAGATATAAAATATAAATTATTCATATTAAAACGGAAGTGAAAGTGACTTCAAAGCCCACGAAACATAAAGATATAGAACATTTATGTGGGCTTGGACTTTATAATGCTACTTTGTAATCATAAAATGAACTAGAAATCGAGCACAGACCTTTAATTTCTGTCCAATCAGCAAATAATAATTTCTTTTCTGGGGCTAATTTCTCTATTCTAATTCTTCCCTCGCGCCTAAGACTATGATTCTTCGAATGCCGTTTCCAAGCGACTGTATTTCATTCAACTTCACCGAAAATATTGCATTAAAATGTAAAATGAAAAAATATATATTCATGACCAAGACAATGTATACGTCTGCGTATGAACCACGTTTCATACATCACAGAAAATAATGACCTAATTACCAGAAACCGAGGTTTGAACATTACCGTTACCAGATACAAACTGCTGAATGTCAGCTATCTTGTTTCCTTCTAACAACAATACAATATAGCATTTGTCCATTTGTCAGCTGAAATTTTACCTTAATATTTATTTCATACGGCCTTAATTTTGAATCATGGGTATAGAAGCCTGGTGAAACAAGGAACGATAATGATCAAATGTCCTTCATTTGCCGTTTCTGTTCCATAACATGTTTTCATTATTATGTTGTACTGTTAAAGCTCTTTGTGTTTTTTTTTCCTGAGTGTTTTCTGGGAATACTAGCAGACATTAAAATATGCATCCCTTACAATTAACGGGAATCGTTAATTACAAAATTTACCGTCCGCGGCAAATATGGGCTACCTACACCTACATGATGGCGGATTATACTGTGGCAGCAGCAATCTAGCTCAAATGCATTAATTAACTAATTAACTAAAGTACGTTTCCTTGCATTATTTAGGTTACATAAACCAATGCGTTTGTGTATCTGAATTAACTTACCGTTCACACGTTGTTAAAATTCATTTGAATGTTAGACTATCTTGGTTGCCAGTTTTCAAAGACGCGAAGAAATCCTCAATGGCGCTGTCATGTCAAGTTATCTGACCAATAGAAAGACATTTGTGGAGGAAGTCGAAACCTTATTGGTTAAATTGACACGATGGATGAAGTATTTTTGGAAGTTCAGCCCATTGGTGCATTCGGAATGTCACGAGAATTCCGGACACAAAACCCCCGATCCCCCCGTCCCACTAAAAAGTGGAAAGTGAATATCCTTGCACGGGTAGCAGAAGTCTTGGACTCCGAACTGGACGAAAAAGTGCAATTCGTCAATCTGCATAAACGCTGGAGGGCTTCAAGATATGGGTACGTACTATATAATGCCAAAGAAGTCAAAGGTTTTACACTGGAGCACATTTTCAACAGATGGGACAACGTTCAAAAGTGTTCTGACGGTTATTTAAAATATGGCTAAAGATCGTCTATTAGAAACGTAAAATTATTTTTGGAATCAACTATATATAATTAATGAGGGGCATGTGGATAAACAATACATTGTTCAAAATGCCACTGCTATGCAGTAGTGTAGTGTACAATTAAAGTAGTTATGTAATATTGAAAAGCAGTAGGCTATTTAATCTGCTACGCGTTCTTTTCTCTTGACTTTGCATGCTGTTGTAGCAAAGAGGAAAGTACACGTTCCACGAGAAAAAACTAAATTTGTATTAGGATTAGTCATGTTCAAAACAATACAGACGTGTTATGTGCTGTTCTCTCTCTTACTTCAGAGCCTGCCTTTGGGGAGGTGAACCAGCTAGGCGGTGTTTTCGTTAATGGCAGACCTTTACCAAACGCCATCCGGATCAGGATTGTAGAACTAGCACAACTCGGCATCAGGCCATGCGACATCAGCAGACAACTTCGGGTTTCCCATGGTTGTGTCAGCAAGATTCTGGCCCGATACAACGAGACTGGATCCATATTACCAGGCGCCATAGGAGGGAGCAAGCCAAGAGTCACCACCCCTACAGTGGTCAAACACATACGGACATACAAACAGAGAGACCCGGGTATTTTCGCTTGGGAAATTCGGGACAGACTCCTAGCCGACGGGGTGTGTGATAAATTTAACCTTCCCTCCGTCAGTTCCATCAGTCGAATCCTTCGCAACAAGATTGGAAGCTTATCACAGCATAACCACGGGGAGCTCAACAAACAGTCGTCCCACGTTCCGCCGCAGCCATCGCTTCCTTGCAACCATATCTACTCGTACCCAACATCCATAAATACCAGAAAAGTGCCAACTCCACCTGGCATGCCCACCCTTCCCGGACATATGGCAATGCACAGAATATGGCCGTCCTCTCATTCCGTCACCGACATTCTGGGAATTCGGTCCATAACAGAACAGCAAAGTAAGGCGATCGCTTAAATGTTTTAGGAGAATGTTATGCGGTTTAGATTGACCAGTCCCACATGAGACAATTGGAGTAAACGATTTTCTTAAGTTCTTCATGTAGGCCTACTGGCGTTTAATTTCTATAAACAATACCCAAAAAAACTTGTTTAAGACAGAAATCTATTTGGTTATTCGTATCAATAAACAGTAATACAATGCTTACATGTCAGTAATTATCAATTAAGATACATTAATAAACAAGCAAGTGGAAAAACCAATTGTTTTCTTTGCTGGGCGGATGATTCTAGTTTGGTTACATTGAAACAGATGGTTTGGGGGTTGGTGTTACAATTATGGAGCGGATGTAGAATATTAGGGGGTTGACGAAGGGAAGGCGCAGGAGAAGGGAAACAAAATGAAAATATAAATGAGAGCTAAGTCACCCTGCACTCGCTACCGTTTTCGAGAGCCAGACTGGTGTTAGAAAAACGTCTACCAACACCGAAAAAGCTGAGCCAGCTTTCTAGTATGAGTAGAACAGTCTTGGAATAAGTTTTTTCCCCAGTTATTTCTTGTACGGTTTTTTTCTTTCTTTCTCTTCCATAAGTAGCACGGATATCCCTGGATAGATGAGTGTGTTTTTGATTTAATCTAACCATGAGAAAAACACATTACAGGGTTTGTGTTAATGTGTGTTGGTTTAAAAGGACACTGCATTGAACGAACAGCACAGAAAACTTTGTCTTGAGGGTATTTTTTAAATCAGACAACATTTTGTCTAAATAGTGTGGCAGGAGTTATATCTTGCTTGGTTTGTTGGTAAGGAGAACACCCCCCCCCCCCAAATAAATAAATAAATAAATAAAATCGAAATATATCCAACAGATTAATCAGCCAGGATTCCTTGTCATTACACTCATACCTTGACGACTGCAGATAGTATTCAGATTTTACAATTTGAAACATCGGCTCTCCTCAACGTTCTTTGAGAAATATATATAAAAAACAGATGTTTTATATGCAATTTATGCATTTACAAATGAGACTTAGATGTTACTAGTAAGGTCTGAAAGCCGAAGTTACCTCAATAGCTATTAATTCTGTTATTTTAATCATCTTACAGGCGCGTGTTTCCCAAACTGATCATTTTCTTTTTTTGCAAATATTTATATTTCTGTGTCTGTGGTTTATTTTGTTTGATGCCTTTATTATACTCTTCAATATGGATTAATATCTTAAGCCATATATGCACAAATCTCATCGACATCAAAGGAAAATGAATTTGGCTGCTGTTGTATTCGTGTATTAATGACATTGTTTTAAAAAGAAGATCTAAAGTTTATTTTAGGAAAAAAAATGTTACTGGGCCTACTTGTGTTTGTCGGGTGTTTCTATTACTCTTTTAGACCTGGGACTATCAGACGTATTTAGGTTTGGAGAATGTATACAATGATGAATTTACAAGATGTCCACATACTGTTCATTATGATATTTTAGAAACTATAAATTATATATTTTAGGAAGCTGTTTACTGACTAACGTCTCAGATATGCGCGTATGTACAGTAACAGTGTGTTTAGTACTTAATTCTCCACAAAGATGACTAGGGAAAAGCCTGATAAGTAAACGGAGTTTGATTTATGTTGCTTCTCTGATCACACAACTCAGTGTCAGTCCAGATCACTTCTGCTATGCCTGATTAATACGTCCGTTCGGAATGCAAATGGTAAGATGATTTAAGAGCGCCAAAACCGAGATCTCTTAAAGATGCGACTTCAAAGGCTATTTTATTTTTACGTTGCCAGTCATCCTTTATTTATTGGCTTTTATCATACTCATTCCGTTTTGAAATTTCTTAAATATGTTTAGTTTATTTAAGCATATATAATGCAACTCATTGACCACTTCCACGGAACGTATACATCTACATATTGCCTTAAGCAATTGTAGGCGGGTTTGTTATTATTTAGGTCATTACATTGCCGTGCTTTCAGTTTCGGGTGTTGTCTGTTTCATTTTTCATTGTCTCCAATTTAACTGTCTTCTACTTTTCCCCAGTTTGCGACAGCCCGCCCATGCACGGTGCCAAAGTAGAAGAGTGGACGACTATAAACAGGATTAATTTTCCCACAACAAGTTCGCCGCGTGCCAATGACTTGGATAAACCGCACTTAGAACTGAACACAAAATACGCGCAGGTAAAACCAGAATCTTTTATTGTCCCTTTGACTCAGTGATATTTCACGAAATTGCAATGTATTGCAGGTATTATTTCACAGTTTATTGGGAATATTTTAAATTTGGTGACAAGTGTCGTTTATGCAATTATTTTGGCGTATGCTGGTAAACGCAGATTCAATGTAATATTTATTCTGCAATTTCATGTTTTGTAAATGGTCACCAAAAAGACTAGGCCCTCAATCGGGATGGGAAAGCGTTGATCACACCAGAGACTCCTTTATTGTAATTAAGTCGTCTCCCCTACCAAATTAAGTCGTCTATAGCTTGTCAACGATTTTTGTGTTGGTAATACTGGGGCTAACAACTTATTCCGCAATTTTTTAACAAATGATTCTGTCTTTGTAGGATGGTTAGTCAATCCTTTACGGACCGTAATGTGAAAACCGTATGTTAAAAATGTTAAATATACAAAGAAATAAATGATGATTTTGTATGTGGCACTGATGCTGAAGCCACTGTTAAGTGCATTCTCGCTGTCGGGAGGAATTAACATCTAAGGGACAAGACAACAAACTCAGCTGTTCATTTGTGTACTACGGGTTGCGTTTATTAAAATATTGAACTGTAGACTGTATCGTAAAAAGGTCACAACTGTTCATTCGTAAATTCAGCGTTTAAGATATTATCAAAATACAAATGAACCTGCTGTCAAATTCAGCGGTTACAAAATTAGCATGGCAAAAATCTACCTTCCTTTAAAAATAAAAATATTATGTATGCACCTAATATAGGTAATACTACATTTAAATGATATTAGTCTCACAATTCACAAGTAAGGGGTTAGGCGCTGAAATTGCAGTAGCTCTATATCTCAAATGGAATGACAAGGTAATTTTGGATAGTGAGTGGAAACGTTAACCGTGAAAATGTACAAATAACGGTAACGGTAACAATAACGGTCCTTCGAACTCACATTTCATACACTTCATATTCATTTCGCCAAACGTGATGAACCGAACGATTAATGTCATAACACTGGGTCGTGGAAACGGATACGAATTTTGCTATTTTTGATCAGCATTACTTTTGCATAGAAAACACATTTAGAACTGTTAAAATGTAATATTTTAAAATACATAAAATAGATCTGCACTTAATGTTTTCCGCGCCGTGCATTTAACAAACAATAGTGACATTTTAAATTGTATTTATTTATTTTAATGTTAACTATGAGATGAAAATGTATATGCAGAAAACGTTTTTTTTCCTGTATTCTAAAGAGATTTATAATCATCAGATAAATAACTAATCTAATTTGCTAAATTAATTTGTTAATCTTATCACTTTATCTGTGACAAACAAGTGTAGCTTAACATTTTATAAGAAAAGTTTGAAACAGTTTTGCGTAGTAATTAAAGGTTATGGTTTGTTTAATACTGCTCTTTACTCCTGGGCAGAGACGCATTAACATGGTCAGAGGTCCCTGGGCTATTTGAGTGGTCAGTTGGCCCCCCCACTATTTTCTGCGCTGATGTGGTTAACCGAGGTGGGCAGGGGCTCCCGACGTTTAGAAAATGGTCGCGGAATCCGGACTGTACGGTCACGAAAATATGGTTCAAATGGTTCACAACGGGACACGACATTTTATCTTTCAGTGCGAGACAATTCCGCGAAATCTAGGTCTAAAATTTAATTCAACAAAAGTAACCGAGACCCCAATAAGCGGAGGCCCCTGGGCTTCAGCGCGGGTAAGCCCGTGCATTAAGACACCCCTGTTCCTGGGAGGAAAACAAGGTTTGAGTGATCATATATCTATTCCCTTGTCTTGGAAAATGTTTTAACCTTTTTCAAAGTCTTAATATTAGGAAGGTCATGCACACTTAACAGGATAATTACATTAACTAGTTTATCAATTACGCATTTTGACAGATAGGATTTTAATTAAGAATAAATATAACTTTTTGGACTGCTACCATTGTCTCCAAGTTTTAATTAATAACAGCTGTAGTCGATTTTTTTTCCTTAAAACACTTTGAAAAGGGCAATGGAGCAACTGATTATTTAATGACTAAATGACTGAACTTTTCGGATGAGGAATAGCATCTTAAAATGGATAAAGCTTCATTTCTGCTTGGCAGATGTAGTTTAACGATTACTGGAGAGTCTAATGTCCCCTCGTGGTCTCTTGATATTTCACACTTTAGAGAAGAAGGAACTATAGTTGCTTCGGTGTTTGCTAGTGTCATATAGGCCTAATTACATCTTATTAACTCAGAGCATCCTGTGCCTTTAATAAAATTAACAAATATAATGTGTAGATATTTAAGGTTTCCTTTAAATCTGTTGATATATTTAAAATGCAACTGCATCATGCTACGATTGTGATATTATGATACTTTGAGTACAACAATCGCGCTACACAACGAGCAAGACCACAGGACTAACAAACCTGTTATGGCGAGGCTTTGGGTTCCATCTACCCAGCCATTAACCTTTATTTCTAATGTTTTCCTTCAGTTCAGTAAATACTTCTCACAATGTTCTGCCGACCCCATGCTAAATCTATGATTACATTATGCGTCGACGATTTAATATCGAAAGCTCACAGTCCGGTGTATATCAAGGGGGGGGGGGAATGATATTTTAGAAAGACTACATTTTAGAATGTAGGCCTGCTTTTTATAGAAACATGAAAAATATGCCATTTCATAGCGAATTATTTGGAAGAAATTTCACGATGTGCTTTCGTTAGTAAACTTGACACGTATACATAGCGTTACAGCGTTAATAGGTCTTTCTTACAACCGAACACCTGAGTCTGAGATCCAGCAGTCTTAGTGAACTAAATATAGATTTATCATGATGTGAAACTATTTCATGCTAAAGAAGAACAAGTTCCTGGTTGTTAGACAGTTACTATACACGTTTAAATGCAGCTTGCCTGATATTACTTTACTTTAAACATACAGAAACTCATCGACGTATTATAACAAAAGTAGATTTGACAAGGACTGTTATCATTTGACTGAAAAACGAAAATAAAAATGTAAGAAACTTAGTACTATTCAAACGACCACATATGAAATTTACTTACTGTATATACTAGTAATTTAAGGTTAAACAATTACTATCAGCTTTGCCTCAAATTACATATTTTTTCCCATGGAATTATATCTCCATTAAAATGGCATATAAGAGATGCAATTGTAGAGCGAATAAGTAATTGTGTTTATAAGATTATTATAGACATAATGTCTTTAAATGACTTTAACATAAATATCGGGTTAATCTGATTTTGTCTTCTGTATTCTCTTCTTTATAATAGCATGCATTTGAACATATTGTCTGTTCTAAACGCCTGTAAGGAAAATTTGGGTCTTTAAGCGGATTTGTTATGTAGGTCTGATTTTTTATGTTGAAAAGATGGTTCGTTTAAACTACGTCTAGGTTTCCATAAATATAAACGTCTTGCCTTGGTTGAAAACCTCTCTGATTAAGTTCTCTAATATCTGTACAGCCGTTTTATTTTTGTTTAAAAAAATTCTTATTCTAAAAATCTTCAGCGTAATTAAATTTGCGTATCTTTATTCGACTTTAAGTATATTTGCAAAAGTTGTGATTTTCAGTCACAAGTGGTTTAGTTTTATGAAACCAAAAATATAGAAACTGTACAGCACTTTTAGCGAAAGCTATCGGCGAATAGGCTACTTGGGAGGTTGAATATAGGCTTATGCATTAAATTAAATAAATGACTGCATTAGCCAGACACAAACAGACAAATAGGAAAAGGTTTATTTCACAATTTTCATATCAAAGTTATAATTTGAATTTAGACCTACATTTTTTCCAAAAGTCTTTATCGAGAAAATTTGAAAACACGCTCATTAAGACAGGCGAAGGAATCACTATTTTGCCATTATTACGGGTGAATCGCATTAACTTCTTCAATCATGACAGTGTGAATTTCAGTAGCGCATAACTGTAAATGAAAATATTCATTCCACGCGTTAAAAACAAATACAATAGATGAGCAATTCCGAATAAGCGCATGCGATTTAAAGTTCAGGAAGCCAAACAAAGTTTCTATATAAACCATGAAAAGTAACCCGATGTCAGGCCTGTCAGCGTGTACACAGCTGAGGCTGAGTATCAGAACACGTGCAATAACTGAACACCTGCGGTGCCTATTGTATTTGCTCCTACCTAAATGGAACAATACTTCAAGAAGGAATATGTTTCTTTAAAAAATTTTTGTAGGGTAGATAAGTACGTAAGATGTACTGGTAGACGTGCTTTAAGTTTTGCTTCAAGTTAAACGTTGCGTTTCAAATGAAATACATTCTGAATACATCGGTTTTTAATCCCCCAAGTGCTTATTGTAAAGTTTTGTAAATGTAATAATTACACGAAATGCAGTAGATCTCGTATTATATGCGTTATATAGGGTTTACTACATACAAGTCTGAAAAAAACGATCAAAAACTAGCGTGGCTAAATCAGTTACAATCTACCGAAACTTGCCGTACTTTTTTCGTCTGCTTTCCGAAATGCCTGCGATAGCAAGGCGATCCGGAGAACGCCGTAAATCCAAAGGCATTTATCTTCAACAGCTCAAAACCATCGAAGACAGTATTCATTACACAGTATTTTACAGAGCGTAGTCTATCAAGGGGAGTGTCTGGATGTAATGTATCCCACTGGATTGTGGGTAATTGGCCAGGACAGCAGCTCAAGTACTAGCCATAGTAAAGGACCTAATCTAGTCCTATCATCCAGACTGCATCCATGGGAGCTCCACTGCAGCAGTGCCTGCTAAGCTTGCTGACAGCTTTCCAGTTGAAACGGTTCAACATCCAACATACCACTTCTTCTGTTAGTTGTGGATCATCTTATCCTAATATTTTTCCTCTCCTTTGTGCCATGCGAGCTATCCATGCTTTAACCTCACTAGATACCTATTGTATCGCTTTTCTGAATGTCCTTTTCATCCAGATGCCAAACAGATTGTCCAGAGTGAGCAGCTGCGTCAGAGTACCCAGCCTTCCTCCCTATCAGCCGGCCACCCCAGCATCGCCCTACATGGGCTACAGCGCAGCAGCCTCGGGGTACATGACAGGACCTGTGTGGCAGCCAGCCAATGGCGGCGGCCTGTCCCCACACAGCTGTGACATCACCTCCCCACTTTCCCTCAAGAACATGTCGGGTGGCAGCGAAAGCAGCCATCGCGTGCCCGCCTCTGTGCTGTAATCCCCTCCCCTACTGTATCAGGTGGATTCTGATTGGCTTTGCACCCCAGAGACTGACCTACCACAGCATTGCCTTGCTGACAAGGATTCCACAGAGGATCTATGCTGCCCCGTCAACTCTCTGCACTTCGGTCCGCAAGACAACTGAGCGTCCCAGGGGATCAGATATACTCTGGCTGAAACAGATCTGTATTTGAGGACTTCTGGCAGCGCAGGTCACCCCACTGCATTCTGGGCCATAGTTTTCCTTTTTCATTGTTACCACAGGAATATCCGTAAAAAATAGACCTTTGTATTAGTTTGTGTCCCCCTCCAATATTAAACTCTGCAGGCAATTTTCTTTATGTTTTTCTTTTGAAATATCCTGCAGAATAGCAGCTACAGTTAAACGTAAAGGCTCAGTTAAAAGAAATTATCCATCCATTTATCCATCCATTAACAACTTATCCTGGACAGAGGCACAGGGCCTGGAGCTTATCCCCAGGTTAGCTTAGGGCAAAAGGTTCTTGGCACCCTGGACAGGATACCAGTCCGTCGCAGAGCACACGCATGCACGCACTCACACGATCACACAGAGAATTTAGAAATGCCATTCGCCTAACTGCATGACTCTGGGCAGTGGGAGGAAATCTTAGTACCCAGAAACCCCCAGGAGATGAGGAGCAAATGCAAACTGCAGAGAAATTCAGAGAACATTGCAGAAAAAAAAAATCATGGGTTAGCTACCCTGTCCTGGGAGTAAATTTAGTTATTCAGTTGAAATTGTTTTTTATATAAAATTATGCAAGTTCTAAAATGTATATTCTCATTTATTTATTATGGTGCATTGGGTATTTGAATAAAGTGCAATCACACCCAGGAATTCTGCTGCGTCTGCCAACTTTCTTCCCTACCGAAGCTTCACGGCTAATATCAGTTTGCCTGGCGCAAAGTGTTACTTTAGTCTGAATGTATTTAATCAATTAGGCCAGTCAGATAAACAGCTGGCTTCAGGTGACTGATGAGGAACCAAAGCTTGTTTGACATCTCGCCTTTAAGCTAAATTGTAAGAGACAGAAGGCTGACCAATCCATGCACCGGGTCACATGACAGTTAACAGTCGAGCATAAATATTGAAAGCGTAAGTTGTTAGTGGTGGCCATGCATATGGATATGTTAAGCTCAGCTCCTCTGAGCAACAATGTGTCATGCTTCAGGATTTGGTCTGTGACCTTAGGTGAAGCCCTTCTGCTTTAGGGTGGAGATTCTGAGTAACGAGTTTTATAAAACATGCTTTTTGGACAAGGGCGTCTGCTTTCAATTAAAAAATGCATTTCTAACACCAAATTCCATATTCACAACTATTACTTTTTGCACCACATCATCTGCCTCGCAACACTGCAGACGGGATCTGATCCGCATTCCCATTCCAATCAATCAAGTTCATTAAAACAACTTAACCAATTCCATGCTCTGAAACGAGCAAAACGCAAGGTGGTTATACAATTAGGCAGGTGAGAAATTTAATAATAGAACAATTTAGAATTACGGGGAAAAAACTGTATATTTCACACGTTTTATTCCATTTGGCTAAAAATTAGAAACTGCACTTATACAGTTACCACAAGTATCTCATCTATACAGTTTAGGCCAGGAGAAAAAGGTATTGCTATGAACAGATTACAGAAAATGTTCTGTAAGGGCCAAATAGGCAAAAATTTCAATTATTTTTGGATAGTCGATCATCTACAAACCATTGAAGCAATATATTTGTAGGGCAGTGTTAAGCTTAGGGATCGTGAAAGCCAAGGGCCTGTTGGTTATGAGCCTGAGGGAGCCATTGTTCATAGACAAAGGTGCAAGAACGACAAAGGTGTTTCATTGAGCGTGTAGGCAGCCATGCCACTAGACACATACAACTTATATATTACATTAAATACATACGCCAGCTGGTTATATATTTCTGTATGTCTGAAGTCCTGCATCACTGTGATACCACAAACCACAAAGAAAGGCAGGATCAGCAGCCTCTGTGTAATTACATCCAGGTTCTAGATTGTAGTTCCATCAGTGACTGTGCTCTTGGTTTCCAACATGGCAGAGTGCTTCTCCCATTTCACCTTGACACCTTGCTGCAAACACGGCTCTGTGTCACCGCTCCCTTGCAAGGCCGACGATGAACACCATGGAAGGGCAGGACGCAGCGATGCTAACACTTCGGTGTGCGGATTATACCAGCGGCTGAACAATCATGTGGAAATCAGACATGAAAATTGAATTTAACATTCCAGCCCAAGAATCCCATGTTGCATTATCTTTGAGCGTCTCAGAAATGAATTTTCAAAATTCGTTTGAACCAACTGAGTGGTAGTTTAAGTGGCATCTGAGTGAAATGAGTCCGGATCACAGCTTCAATATTCACGGCAGCGCCTTACTGAACGTTACAGCCGCACATCGGTGTGCTCCGGTGGCAGCTGAGTGTTCAGCAGTTCACTAAACGCAGACAAAGCTTCCCGCCCCAAAATTACTAACATTTAAACAAATCCCAGTGCAGCTCAGCCATATAAAATTCCATGACCTGCTGCTAGCGGATCGCCAGCTCTGGCACGGAAAGCCGCAGTGTGTGAGGTCGGTCATCCTGAGGGCCCGGAGCTCCATTGTGTTTTACATTTACGCCCCCATTCCCCCCCCCCCAATGTATTTGATAGACATTTCCAAAACAGTTTAAAAATCAGTGTACAAGCAACATAGGAAATGATACAAATTTTATAAGTGACACATTTGGGACGATTCAATATCAAATGCTTAAGGGGCACAAAAATCTGGATTTTTGGTGAAAATATATGGCGCACGATGTAACAGCATTAATGCAAAATGTCCCCCCTGCCCCCATCAAAGTAAAAGCTGTCTCGTTTACGGGCAAATGTATATCCTGCTAGCTGTTTTTTTGTCTAACTTCCCCAATGGAACAAGAGAAAGCGTTTATTTAAAAAATTAATTGTTTCAGCTGAAAAACAGAGACCAGCTAAAGAATTGAGGCCTCAGATCAAATTGTTAAAAGCAATGCTGGTAGACCACACAAACGCAAATAGACACACTGGAATACATGACATAGCTAAAAGCTAACTGCTACAGTGCTGACCACTGAGCCACAGTGATTTATGTGGCACTTAAAAATATTAATGTGTTTCATGTTAATTCTTTTTTGTTTTCTCTCCTTTTTGTTCCTGATATTTATTGCCGGCATATCATTTACGCTAATTAAAATTACAATATAACAGCAATATGTGGCAAGCAGAATGGCTACAAAGCCTTAGCTCAAAGTGAGGCTAATGTGGCTAATTGAGAACATGCCGGCTAATGAGCAAGAGCACATCCAATGCAAAGGTATGACTGATGATGTCAGTAAAAGCCGCCCAGGACCCGGGTCATCTTAGTGCCCGTGATAGACGCCAGCTTGCTGACATGCTCCCTCTTGCTGCCTGCTGGCATGCTCCCATGTCTCCCAGTCTTCCAACCCAACAGTGCAGGCCATGGACAAGCTACGCTGTACCTGCCCTAATGCTTTCAAGGTGCCCTGCCCTGTCGGGTGGTGTTAATAAGCCTCAGGCCCCTGCCTCCCCGCCCTCACTCCCTGATCAGTCTAGCCCACAAGGCTCTGCACAGCCCATTAGAGCTTACCTAATGACGGCTCCAGCGGGCACCACTAATTAACACAGACTGTGTTGTGTTAACAGAGGAGGACGGGGTCTGTACCCCAGAGCCGGCTTCACTAAAACAGACCCTACAGTGATATACAACCTGCAAGTCTTCACTAAAAAGGTGCCAGTCTGACTGTTCCTCCTGTTTATCAATTAATTAATGCTGCTGCTGTACTGCAACAGAATTCAACTTAATTCAGATTCTATTTAACTACAACTGCTCCTCAGGAACTATTCAAATTTTCAATCTACACTTGCCAAATTATTACTTCTCCTTGTAATCATTACGATTAGACTGATAGTGATATCCAATAAGTGGGTTGTCAAGCTTTTTGGGTTTTTGAAGCTAATCATAATTTACCCTAGTGATATTACAAAAACAATTACCATCTCTTTGGAGCTCCTATTTGTATTCTAACTCTACTGCCAAAACCATGCAAATAATTTAGCATACTTTAATATTGCTCAATGATGACATAGGCCTTTGAGTCAATCTGCAGTGTTGGGGTAAATTTATTCTTTCACTACTTATAAATAAGCCTTTGTACATCTCAGCACCAAACATATTGCATATGAGCAGGAAAGGAATAGGAGTTTGTGAAATATTAAAATGCTATTGTCGGCAAACTAAATGAAAACTCCAGAACCAGAGCTTGAATATAATACCAACATATATACCACTGCCTGCAATATTGCATACCAGCATCCAGCGCTGGGCCTGGACTGAGTCAGCAACCGCCTAGTATGGAAGGCCTGGAACAACATCACTCAGAGTCACATGGTCTCCCATGTGTAGGTGGTAGGGGTTTCAGTGGTCTTGGCACACGATAGGGACAAGGTTAACTACTGCGGTATAATGCCATAAATTCAAATATTGCAGTTGCTGTGTGCTTCAGACTCTCTTTCCAGGAAAATGCAGCTAACACTGGTTAGGCTTCCTGTCAGTGGACCTCGATCTCACTGAAAAAACAGAAAGCCAACACATACAGAGCGGAGGAGAACCCAGAGAACAAGCTGTCCTGCAAGCAGATTTCCCCATACTACATTCCTAAAGCTGATACTTTACATAAACATTCTGATTTAAATGGAACAAAAAAAAAAATCGAGAGACGTCAAGTTGGTACATAGCAGTAACGTGAGTAAACAACATTAGGAATGAAATAAAAACTGTTAGTGCAACAGGAAGCTGGTGGTCTTCCAGGCAAGGTTTCCCTGCAGACTCAAACCTCCCAAGTTCCATATCAAACAAATTCAATATGTCACTAAATACTCAATTATGGATTGAATACTAAGTACTGCGTCTGGATTGAATAAGGGATGGAAGAGCATTACACGGAGGAGTCACCGCTGGGCAGCTCTGGATGAGATGCAATCAAAATGAAAACACTCCACGCTATAATCAAATGACCAGCAGACCGCAGATGCGGAGGCCTATCAGATTGGCCCACGGTGCCTCTCCTGGCCGCACGCATTATTTGGTCCAGATGCGCTACTCCGTCCGAAGCATCTACTGTCAACCCTCGCGGAATGGGTACCAGAGAGCACAGCGCTCAAGGATGTCAACTCGGTCCTGAAAGATTACCAGGTAAATTCAAAGAAATAGCCCAGCTGTTGTACTCTCGAATGCCGACCATCATCTCTGGTACACATGCCGATTTCGCTTGCATAATGCACCAGCCGGTCCAATATTTTTATCACTTCAAAATGGCAGAACGGTTTGTGATAGGCGATATAATTTCCACCTGCTGCGACTGACGATTACATGCCGCTTGTGATTCAGTGCACTAAACAAATAAAGCAAGGGCTCGAACGTAAGTGTGGCTTCGCGCCCCACTGATCTGACGTAATGGCGAGAGCTTATTTTTGTCACCTTCTGCAACTTTGCAAATAAATACAACGGGGTTCAGTACACACTATGACCTCGTAACAGAACTTTCTGAAGGTGTTGCCTCCTTCACAGACAACAAGGGGGCAGAGGGACACTGTGGATTACCCAGTGTCACCTCCATGACTCTTGAGGACCTCCAGAGACCTGCCACAGAAATGGAAGAGACAGCCGGTGCAGAGGCTCCTGTTATTCTATGGTAGCGGGAGCTGTGAGGTTTCCTGGCAGCAGGCCTGACGGTGCATTGCTGCCTTCCTCCTGGAGCACGTGAGCCCGATGCAGTTCCCACCACTCACTCCGAGTGGATTTTCCAGCGGCGTTCGAGCAGGCAGGCTGCACCAGCATATGGGGATGATTTGGGTAATTGGGCTGCGCTTTGCACAGGGGTATTACTGTATCAAAACAGCCCAGATCAAGAGCGCTCTGCCAACTAATTGGCAGGAATATTTTACAAATGACAGCAGCCTTCGCCAGCCATTGCCGCAGAACAGACACCCCGGCAAAGTAAATCAGTGGTAATTCCCCGATTTTTTACTGGAGGCTGGGATGCCCTTTGTGCTCTCCACAGGCCTCTGACCTCCAACCCTGCCTGCCTCCTCATCCCGTCCACCCCCGACCCCTTCCTTCCCAGCCAATAGCAAGTACCATTCTACCCCTTTCCTGCTGAAAGCTGCACAGCTGATGATGGACACTGTGTGATGACACTGATAAGATGGCCATAGTGATACCACTGCAGACTCCATCCTCAAACAGACCTATTAAGTGTAAGAAGCAAAAGTACTTATTCGTATGGTTCTCTTTCAGAAAATGAAAGGAAATAAGTGAAGAAAATCTGATGGTATTGCTGCAATTTGCACTCTTCATATGTGTGTTCCTACAGGTATTTACATTGAAGATGAATACCAGGTGGCTTGTTTTACAGAAAAGAATACAAATTGGAGCCCTACCATCACCGTAATCCCCCTACTAAAATCTAATCCCAGTCTGCTTTCAATTAGTACACTGACATGAATTTAATGCCCTAGATTACAGGAACACAGGGACATGTAGTAATGCTGCAGTTAAAAAAAGGAAACTGATATTTTATTAGTAGTAAAGCCTTTCAAGCTTTGCATCAGAATATAGGGGTTTCCATATTGTGAAGGACTGATATGGAGACATATTGCTAGTGAAGTGGAACTTCCTCATCAGGCAAAGATACGAGAAATTTATTTTCCTGGCAATTTCCTCTCAGCCTCTTCGTAATGCAGACTGTCCAAGTGATTAGGCAGCATACCTGAAATCTGTAATATCCATAAGCTGATCTGCTGAATCCCACAAATTCTAATGGGGCAAAGACGTAATCAGCCCCAAACCACAGGAAATTTGCACGAGTGAGAAATGATTTACTAAAACTTGATTTAACTGCGGCCCTCTGGCCCCCACCCAAAACATAAGAGGTAAGCGGACCAAGTGAGGTTTCTCAAAGAAGGCTGATGAGCAAGGGCCAATGAGATGTCCACATCCAGATTCATTTTGGTTTTACGGATTTTAAGATCAAGCACAACAAAACTGTCAACAAAAGCTGTCACAAATACTCCAGTAAACTTGATGACTATATATTTTATTTAAGCATTGATGACAATTTGCCTTTTCGATTAATCAACAATATGGCAGAAGAAAAATAGAGGATAGCAGATGAGGGTCCAGAGTGATACAGTCATTTGTATGGAAGCACACTGTACGCACGTCACAAGTGAAATAAATGCAGATATTCAGAAGACTTTCAGGTTTGAGCTGCTCACACAATTAGCCAACGAGAATTATAAGACATGTTGTCTTCAACCTTCTGGAGTAGGCTAGTCTTTTACTATATTCCTACGTATTTCTGAGCCGCATCATCGACTAATACATAATATGGTACATAATAACCATATTTTTTCCCCTGTGACAAGTAAAATCCTTCAGCGTAATCCTAATGAAAATTGCTCATAAATTACGCGCGACGTCGATACTAACATCTGCCATCATGCTGCTGAAGATTTGAAGGCGGCATGGCGGCGCTGCCACTGCATATCGCCGGTTTACGTGTGTGGAGTTGGTACGTTCTCCGTAAGTGCGTGCCTCGGTTTACTCCAGATCCTCCAATTTCCTCATACAGTCCAAAGAAAGAACAATTGGAGTGTCTAAACTGATCGGAAGTGTGCAAAATGAAATTAACTGGCGCCCAGTCCAGGGTTAGTTACAGCCTCGCGCCAAATGTTGAAACTTCAAATGTTGTATATAAACGATTACTCGATTAATCACTCAGAAAGTATACTCGACCGACGGCCATAATCAATAAAATTAGATGTTAATATACCAAAAAGAGGAGAAACCTGGAACAATGTCAGACTACATCCAGAATCTCTCTTCTGTTCATCCTGAGTAGGATTTCAAGGACGTAGCTTAACAACAGCTATCATATACAAATATTTGAATCCAGTGGAAACCCATATAATAATCACGGTTATAGTAATCAACCACTTATATGGATCAAAAAACTTGGGATAGAATCATTCCTGTACAAATACCGTTTAAATAACTCGCTTGTAGTGATCAAATAGTTCACTTACGTTCATTTTGGGTCTTTTTAAATAGGACAACATATGGAAAAAATAAAACCGTATTTTTTTACTTCACTTTGATCGCCCTACTTAACCTTGCGGTATCCCGTCTGCTACTGACTCGCTACCTGAGGATAATGCGCTGTGCACAGAAAACATGACGGAACAGAAAGTCATTTTCTTTCAATGACAAATACAGATGCATCAAAGCTTATGATAAACTGTGAAAAACCAGCTACTGAGATGCAGCAGCGAAACTACAATACGCATTTTGAGACAATGTTACGTTACGAAAATGCACTATATAAATAAAATGGAATTGAATAATATGTACAGCGCTTTACTGTATTAAAGCGTATTCTACACAGTTCAGTAATTTAATTTGTACAGTACTGTAATTGATAAAGCGTTTGAAACACTTGTATTTTCAAAACAATAAAATAAATTGAGGTGCTTTCCATTATATTACCTTATATTCATGTAATAAATATACAGGTCGGTTAAGAAGGTAATCTGACTGAGACAAAGAAATAGAAAAAATTGGTTATAATGATCGTCTGTTTATAGCGATCAATTTAATCCAGACAGAGGTGATCACTACAAGCGGTTTCCACTGTATTTAAAAATAGTCAAATTGTTCGGAGTTCAAATTATCAACCCGAATCATGTCCCAAAAGACATAAATCTGTCAAATAAGTCAATTAATCTAGGTTTAGCACTATTACAGATTAGATCTAGAAGGAGTAAATAACAAAATCCAAACAAAAAAAATCTCTCATTATTGCACAAGATACAATTATCCTCACAATTTCACTAAACCACACAAAACGATGCAAAACACCATAACCATGGTAACTGTCGCCAGTGAGCAGGTAAAGCTGCGAACTCTACGTGAACAACACAACCAATTCAGTAACAGAGTCAACAGAATTACAATTAAATGAGCTAGAATTAGAATTTAGTGATCAGTGGTCATTGTTGACACAGCACAGCACACAACAACGAAATGTGCCCTCTGCATTTAACCCATATGTGACATAGCAGGGGGCAGCTAAATCAGCACCCAGTACCTTGCTCAGGGAACCTCAGTGGTGCCTTACTGATCAGGGATATGAACCCGCAATCTACAAGTGCACTTCCCTAACCATTAAGCCACCACTGCCCACACAGATTCAGCAGCTTTTAAATATCTCACAAGGTTGTATATGAAGGTATCAGACAATAACGTAAATGAAATGCCTAGATGGGCCTTCACTTTATTGTCGTTCTTGAGACGCCTGTCTGAGCCAACCTAACTATATATGAGTGGCGCTGAACAAATATTCTCATCTGATCTAGATCACTTGCAGGTTTGCAACAAATAAATAAGTCAAATATGTTCAAACATGTTACAGCTGGAACACACATAGCCACACACACACAAGCACACACACACAGATTTGTAATAATATCTTTGTGGGGACTCTCCATTCATTTCTATGGGGAAAACTCTAATCCCAACATGACGACCTTAACCCCTACCCAGCCCTAACCTTAACCACAAGTAATCAAAAAAAATACGAGACTTTTGGTAATAATTCACTTATTACATAGATGTTGCTAATGTTTAAAGTAATAATAATATATTTTAAGGAATCGCTCATTTGAGTCCTGGGGTCTTAAATTAAGCAAAGTGTCTGTGTCTATAGGATGCAACACTAAACCGCCAAATCTGTTGAGCAGCTCATTTCCTGCACTAATTCCATAAATCACATTTGGTGTAAAATAATTATTGTTCAGCCTGGTAAGCTGCCTTCTGGTTGGTACTGGATGCAACAGAACCTCACCCAATGCTGGCTTCCAGCAGTATTTGCACTCCTGATGTTTTCTGCCATATTAATGGCCATAGATGGATGGAGTGTTTCACAGACTTGCTGTGCTGAACAGCAGTGGCAGAAAGGCAGGCTGCTTACCTAGAGCCATGCCAAGTCAGTGAAACTTAACATCCATCCATCCATTTTCCAAACCGCTTATCCTACTGGGTCGCGGGGGGTCCGGAGCCTATCCCGGAAGCAATGGGCACGAGGCAGAGAACAACCCAGGATGGGGGGCCAGCCCATCGCAGTGAAACTTAACAATTGCCTACTATTTCGTTTAATCCCAGAGCAACATAATAAATGTGCAACATAAAATGAAGTGCATATTTTCGAAGTGAAAACAAGATCATACAGTAAGAGTCAAAAGTTTGGACACGTCAAGCCGCCTACAAAGGACAGTGAAAGAGTGTTGCATCACATGACCTGGCCACCTGAAACACAGATAAAACAATTTTGAACGAGGAGCCATACCACCTGCAGTTCAGACAATGTACTCCCCAGGAAACGAGGCAGGTTTGGGCCTGGCCAATGCTTGAGTGGGAGACCAACTAGGAAAGCTGGGTTGCAGCTGGAAGTGGTGTTGGTGTGGCCACCAGGTTAGCCCCTCCTGTGGTCTGTGTGGGTCCCAGTGCCCCAGTGCAGTGATGGGGACACTGTGCTGTAAAAATGGTGCCGTCCTTTAGATGAGATGTAAAACAGAGGTCCTGACTGTGTGAGATCATAAAAGATCCCAGGGTATCCTTTAAAAGAGGAAGAGTGGCACCCTGATTCCATGGCTAAATTGCCCACTGTGGCCCTTTCAAGACTGGCCTCCTAATCATCCCCTAAATCTGACTGGTGAATTCCCTTAACCACCATAGCCACTGCGTGGTGAGTGTACTGGTGCAGAATGGCTGCTGTTGCATCATCCAGGTGGGGGCTACACAGTGGTGGTGGTTGAAGTGACTCCACAATGCTTCTGGAAAGTGCTTTGGGTGTTGTGAAAAGTGCTACATAAATGCAACATTCATTCAGTTTGACCAAAAAGTGAAGGAAAAGCACTCAATAAGTGCTTAGCATGTGTGGGAGCTCCTTCAGGACAGGAGGAAAAGCATCTAAGAAGGCCACCTCGTGAAACTGGTGTAGATGAGACAGTAGCACTGGGGTTAAAGGTATTGCTGAAAGGCCCAATGGTGGGATCACTCTGTAGGCCCACGGATGTGAAGCAGCAAACTTCTGAGTGTCAACCAAGAGCTGCCCCTTCAACAAGTGCAAATTTTTTGTTGCATAATTCTACGTGTTATTTTATCATTTTGATGTCTAAACTTTTAACTGGTATTATATGCAACAACATACTTTTTGTTTGATGTCCCATGACTTACTTTCATGGGCTCTGTCATCTCTTATTATCTACCAGTTTATACATCACAGTATATTCCAGAAAATATTTCATAACATTATTCCCAATCCATGAGAACATTGAACTGAAACAGTGCATTTTAGTACACTTCACAGAATCCCATGATGCATTGGGTCGCCCATGCAAACATGCCACTCCCCCCCAAGGAGTGTGTCGGTGTCACAAGGCTGCCTTACTATGCCCTCCCTCGCACACACCTCGCAGCAGATCCCTTTTACATCCGCCATAAAGCTGTCGGCTCTCAATAAACAGACGGGAGACCCACGCGTCTCACTTTGCTCTGCACACCGTCACGAAAGAGACGGGCAACCAGTGGAGTCAGAGTGAGAGCAGAGGTGAGCGAGCGGCATTAGCACTTAGTGACAAGAATGACAAATGGGACGACACACAGGGTCATGTATTCTCTACCGTCCAAGGATTTGTGATCAGCCTTGCCATAATAAGCCACAAGATTGCCATGCAATCAATGCTCTGTACCACCTTGAAAATGCATAAAAGGACAGCTGAGACAAGGTAGTCTCTCTGAACTGCAAATAACTGTCAACACTGCACTCATCACTGAAGACATTTAAATAATGCTTTCTCCTTCTCAACAGTTCTACCCATTCCTGTTCTTTCAAAACCCTCCTGTCGGGGGCAGTAATGAGTCATGAACCATCTCCTCCTGTTTGTTATCCCCCCCCCCCCCCGCCCCCCAAAAGGAAGACAACTGATAGAGATCATCCTTCCCAGGTGATGTTAATTATTGCTCAGTACTTTCACTGAGGACCAAAATAACCCTTCTCCGTATCTCACTGAGCACAGCTTTTACAGGGTCCAGTTCTGTCCCATTCAGTGAGGGCATTTATAAGACATCAATTTAATTGAGCATAACTAATCAGGCCGTCAGCTTGATTCATTCCCTCCACTTCACAGCCGTAGGCTGAACACCACTGTGGTACCTCTGGTCACTCCTGGAGGGTGTTACTTGAGGCATTGTGTGTAATCTATGACCTCACCATCTACAAAGGGCTGCTTCCACCAGAAGGAGGATAAATAAAACTAAACTAATAAACACCCATCTGTATTTCAACCCACAGGAATATATTCTACGAATCCAGAAAAACAAGGGAACTTAAATTGAGAGATATGGGACTGCAGTTCGTTACATAACTTAACACTCATGCATAGAACGTACATGTACTTTTGCAGACTTTGAACTGCAACCTGGTCACTTGCACACACTTCTGTGTGTTGTACAAAAACCTGGCACATAGGACTGGTGAACACTGTGTTTATAGGTTTACACTGCTCATATGTCCATAGGTGTCCATTGTGAAGTGTTTACATATTTATTCATAGCCGTACTTATATCCGATGTCTTATTATAAGCACCTTAGTTTGTATTTGTGTTTTCTGTTTAATTTGTGTTTACTGGGGGCCAGAAGGGCGTTCAGAGTAAGTTACTTTCTCTAAGTGTTACTGCCTGTTATTGTGCATATGATAATATGATAATATGATAATTTCTCTGAATATCTTGAATTGAAACTACATTAGAGAAGGTGTTGCCGAGTCCCAGTGATACGAGAATGGGAGGGGAGGGGTGAGCATGCGGAGGGCAGGCAAACAGCCCGCCTCGCGTGGCCTTGACTGGCACATAGAGAGGTCATGTGGCAGCCATTAAGTTGCCTGTCTGACTGGGCCATAAAGCACCCAGCTCTCTAAGCATCCGCAGGACGGGGCACGGCCTCTCCAACTGCCACCGGTTAACAGCATACAGGGTGTCCCCTAAAATTCAATTTAGGGTATTCCCAAACAGCTTCAGTTCCTTCCAGAGGACCATAAAACTGCGCCATAAACACAAGACTGACACATGCTAAGGGAGAGAAGAAGTGCGCGTGTGCTTGGTCAAGACACTAACGGGAGCAGATGGAGGTTCAAACCAGAGATTTAAAACCTGCGGGTCTAGTAAACAAATTTGAATCAGCTTTAATTAAAAGCACATGACTCAAGGGTCAAGGTTTGACGTCCTGCCTTCTGTTTTCTCCCCCCAACCCCCACGTGCACTTGGGCGACCTGTTCTCACCCCTCAGTTAGCCTAGAGTGAACAGGGCAGCGAGGCCATGGACTCGCATCAAGCCCCGACTCCATAATTGACCCCGGGGTCAGCTCATTTCCTCCTGTCCCCTTCCTACCCTGCTGTAAAAGCTGGGCCCAGCATCGCGCCCGGGAGGATTTAAACACAGGAGCCTGGAGAGATGTTTGCATGCGATGCTTCTTTTCAGCAGTGAAACAACATGACAATTGAAAAAAAATAAAAATTAAATTGCTTTTGTGAAAGCAGAGATTCCTTAGTGTTTGCAGGATTCTTCAGGTATCACAGTAACACTGCAGCTCATAAAGGTTACATTTAAATTTGTGTTAAACTAATCTAGATGACAGTTAGGACAGTTTTAGAACCTCCTTGAATAATTATGTGGCACATAGTACTACTCAACAACAACAGCGCAGACCATGTAAACAAAGTAGCCAAAAAGTACAATTTATAAAACATGAGCTGGGCACCTTAAGATTTAACGTTGCTCCGGTTGGGGACGAGAAAGTAGGAGTGCAGATGGCTGCCGAGACTGGATGACCAGACCGTCTCGGGAATAATGGTGCAAAATTTAGACAGTCTGTTCAGCCTCCATTTCACAAGCTTCTGGTTCTGAGAGATTACAGACGTCCATGGGTAGAGCACAAGGCCAAGGCTGAGCACTTGACGGAGCTTTTGTGAAAAGGCGAGACATTTGAGATGACCATTCCTAGAGTTCCAGCTCTAAGACAGCAGCTACTTTAAGAATCCATCAAGTGGCTAAACGATCAAGGGGTGGCCCCTCCTGGGCAGTTAAAGGCTGCAGCACTGACTCCAAGGCTGCATGTCCTCTCAGAGACCCCGAGAAGCGATAGACCAGGAGCCCAATAATGATGGTGTAAAAATGGGCAATAGGCGGAGTTTATGGGGTTGATCAAAGGGGTTGGGTTTGATGGACCTAGTTTTAAAGACAAGCTGTTTTTTAAAGAGGCTCTTAAATTGCCTTGTTAAATGTGGGATATTCCTCAGCTACGGTTTAGCAGTGTAGTTCTCTGACAATATTGTCATATCCGTCATTATATCTGTTATCATTGTTAAATACCACATACAAAATAAATAAAAATACAACACTGCTGAAGAACCAGAGTACCCTCTACAGGCTGCGCGAGACTATATTTTAAAGTCATACACGTTGTAAATATCTATCTGGTTTTAAATTAAAACTACGAAATGAAGCTATTTCAGGGGTACAATGTGTACAAATATTAGTTTGATTGGCAATGTCAAGGGATGGGGAATCAAAACTGAAGAAAAACTGACACTGCAACACAAGATAAGACTTGAAAATAATGGTTTCATGTGGTTATGTGGCCAGGAAGACTACACAAACAACCAAATATTACTTGTTTTGGTAATAATTACTGGTTGTCATTGCCCACTACTGCGTCAGTTCATCTGACGAATAATGGAAAGCTGTACTGCTCCACACAAGTGCAGTATGGTTACAATAAAGGGTAGGAGGAGCACGTCTGTCAAACTGAAGCAAAGATCACATGGGCTACTGGATAGTGCTGTACCTGGCTCAGTCACAAACAGCTAGACGAGCAGTTTTCTGTGACATGAAGGCAGTCCTAGCAGAGCATAACAATTATATGAATTATTATTATTGAGGAGAGAACGTTTTACAACACAGAGAAGCAGGACTTACCTGCTACATAAGTGCATGAGGAAATCCAGAAGGCAGTGCTAAAACAAATAATTTTTTACAGCCCGACAGTTAATTTTAATGAGCAGGATCATAAAGATGGCAGTAATCCATTGCATCAAAATGCAGTGATCAGGTCTAACCGAAGGTTGTGGACACTACAAAGCCACGCTTTTCTGCAAGGCCAATAAAGCTGAGAAATGTGAGAAATTTCTGATCAAGGTCAGTCAAACCTAAATATAATTGTATAAACAATTCTTCACATGAACCGCAGATTCTGTCTCCTATTGTACAGAACCAAAGTGGAAGACAGTCCCTGGCCAAACATACTGGGACAGATTTACAAGGAGTATTTTGATTCTGATTAAGTTTAGATAACATCGGTATGAAAGAGCACTTTTAAGGGGCACTTTTCATCTGATTACATCCGTGCAAAATCCCCACATCATAAACATTCTATTTTATATTAATCATGCTGAAAAATAGTAATAATCAACAATTTAATAAGGCTGGATATAAGATGTTGATTAGGCAATTAAATGTAGCATTACCTACGAAATCTCTCTAAACAATCATAATTCCTTATAATAGATTTTAATTGTAAATGTTGTCTTGCTATTGTACCACTATACTATCTTGCACAACTAAAATATATTTGACTGCCTGCTTCACCTATTTCAACATTTACATGTATTTACTTAGCAGAAGCTTTTATTCGAAGTGGCATACAATGGAGAAAGGGGGTCAGCCAGCCCCTAGAGCAATTGGGGTTAGGGGATTTGCTTAGAGTCCCAACGGTGAAATCACTATGCAAACGCTGAGATTTGACCTGTCAACCTTTCGATCGCGTGTTAAAGTGTGATTTTGTTGGATGAGTCTATATCTTGTGTGAGTAAAAATGATTAAATCTGTAAAAATTTTTGTTTTCTTAATTCCTGCTACAATTTACATAATGTGATCGCACATATACCAGCTACAACATTTCAACACACACCCGAAACATTAGTTTCAGCTACGTTGAGCTATGTTCATTTACAACTTTTTCACTCTGTATTTTTCAATACACTGGCACAAACTTGAACAGGTGCTGGAACATTCACCAGCCCTCTGATATAAACACAAGTTCTTCCCTTCAAGCTGAACTTAATTTATAATAAAATAAATGTAAATTATAAAATAAGGATCGTTCCACAAAATCTAGGAGGACACTGGTGTTCAGTCAGCATTCTGGGGTTGGAGCAACATTAATCCAGCTACACCCAGCATTGAATGTGTGTGTCGCAGGACAGGCTATCAATCAGAGACCACCTCACGTGTACCACTCCTGCTATATATGGACAGCAGAGGCCTCAAAGTTACATCGCAACCCTCTAAAATCGCAGACAGAGGAGCCGATGCATCAGCTAATATTCACATATGATTAAATATCATTGGCAGTTCACTGAGCAAGAATGAGAATTGAAAATGAAGAGGTTTACTAGATGAGTAGCAACTATGTATTCCCCAGACAATTATGGTATAAAGCATATATAGAGAACCTTAAACACTACAGATGCAGTAAGCATCAAACAGAGAAGGTTGGTCAATCCTGTAATGTATCGGTGAAAATACTTAAAGCTTGGGCAGTATGGTGGCCTCATGACTTCTGCGTGGACTTGGCAAGTTCTCCCAAGATCACACTGGCTTCTTCTTGTAGTCCTATGGCTGTAGTTAGGTGACTGAGATCTCTAAATTGGAGTCTCTAAATTTCCCATGTTTGAATGTGTGTATGTTCCCTACGATCGTCCAGGGTGTTCCCCTGCCTTATGCCCTGTGCTGCCTGGAAAAGGCTATAGGCCACCCTGACCAGGTTGGGATTAAGATCTTAAGCCTAAAAGTAATGGAAGCATTTTTTTAAAATTCCTAAATAAAAAAAGGATGGACAGCAAACACAGAAGAAAAGGTAGCCAACAGGATGAGAGAACACATGGCAAGTGGAGACTGTTTGAGTCTTGGCAGAGGATGAGTGGTGTCCAGAGAGGTGTGAGTGTTACTTAGTCCCAGGATAAGGCATGCTGTCCTTCTTACTCATTAATGAGCACAACATGCTGGTTGGTGAATTGATTAGAGTCAGGTGGGGTTCTCAGAGCAGGGAGCCCCCTAGTGGACAAACTACCTAGCATACCTTAATTATTACCCAGAAACTGAAAATCTGCATCTCCAGCTCTGTTCTATCACTGGAAATCTCTGTTTTTCTGTTCCAAGCAAGCGGGGCTAGCTACCCAGGCTAACCAGACTAAGCCTCTTGTTTTGTTGTTGGTAGTGATGAGGGCAGAAGGCTGGGAACTGAGTCAGCAGGTGGTGTCTCAGTATTGATCTAAAACACACAATGGAATAGCTTCATCTATATCCATCTAACGCAATACAAAGCAAGTCTGATAGTCAGGGAAACTTACACAAGGACAGGGTTAGATGATAAAGGGCTTTTACTGTTTTATTATGTCTTGTTATGTATGTCAGACTCTACAGCAGGTGTGGGCAATCTTATCCGCAAAAGGCAGGTGTGTTTTCACTGCAACTCCCTAATTAGATTACTAATTAGAGGACTGATTGGCTAAAAAGTTCTCACAGCTGGGATTGAACAGCTGACTTAAAGGTTATCCTAAAAACCTGCATACACTCCTGCTTTACAGTGTCAATGTGCTACATCAGAAGTAGAGCAGAGGTATGGTGACACCAGTGGCCGAAGGTGTTGTAGCAGTGATTTTTAGCCCAACTCCAGTGACCCACTCGGAAATACTGGTTTTCCATCCAGCTAAACTTTTGTTTAGGCTTGATTAAAATTCTGGCAATTCAAATTAAATTTACCAAATGTTATAACTGAAGATTCATTACAATTTTCCAATCATTGAATGACAGCTCATTTTTTTGCAAAGGAACAAATCACCTACAGATTTTGTAATTTTATGCAAATAATTGTACATAACAGATAACAGGAATATTATATTAGTACAAGCTGAAACATTTTTTTTAAACTGGAGTTTGTACAATTTAACTTCCTCAAAACATTCCTTAACTTGACAGAATTTAATACAGTGTGACCTGATCCAGCAAATGTAAAATTATCTTTTCAGCACAAACTGTTTTGGCTGTGAATTTTTTTTACCCAAAGACAGCAATTTACCTCTAGTCTGTGATCTTTGTGCTAAACTCTCTTGTTAGTTCCAGTTACTTTATATTTTAGGCAGCACACATTAAGTTGGAAGCAGAAACTAAGACCCATTCCACCACAGAACAGGTGAAGCTTTTTCCAAACATGCGCCTCTAATAGATTTCAGATTTCTTGTAGTGTCCCTGTTAGTCTGCCGGCATGTGCGTGTTTGTGAGTGTGCACGTCTTCAGGCCTTCATGAGGGAAGCAGGCCCTTCAGCTGTAAGCCTGTGAAGGTGACATGATACATCTTCGATAGTAATGCAGGAAGTCATCAAAAAGTGGCAGGAAGTCTCTTCCTCAAAGCCTGTTCCACAGTTATCTGCACAATATACTCAAATAAATAAAAATAGCTGACAGTTTATTATGAAACCATAATCCAGACAATCAATACTGCTCGTGTCTGACAAAAACTAGATTAGAAATGATATCTGACATGTAGTAATAAATTTGGAGGGTGTGTGCGCTCACATGTCCATACACAAACAGTCTTTAGCTCACTTTGCATTCACAGAGACTTAGTCGGGCCTCAGCTGGAACTCCAAGTGTACCTTCAATGAGGCATGGATATGTTTCCATGCCACCACCCGCCACACTGCTGTCTTCTTTTAAGAGAAGCTAATAGTTCACACCAAAGCCCATTGGTCAAAAAAGCACTTCAGGCAGCAGGAATGATGGAGAAGCAGAGGATTTGTGGGGGAGGGTCTCTGGCATCGAGCCAAAGGTCCCAATGCAGTCTGAGACTGTAAAGGTTTAGGAGCAGGCCGTGATTGCTTAGCAGCCTCCCTAGAATGGGCTCAGGGCATGTTTACTATGCTGAGCCACCCTGACTGCCTTGGTTGGGGGGGCTCACTGTGAGGAGAGTAAGACAGGGCAGAGGAAGAAAGAATTATCCAATCTCTCCTTTACTATTTATTAAAAAATAACTGTAGGGTATGGAGCAAGAAAAGAATTAAATTACCATGCTGATCTGAACATAAGATGGTTTTTTTCTTTTCCCAAAATATGTCTGAAAAAGTGGTGTCCTCTTATGTTCAGTGTCTAGACAAAAAAAGGTAATTGATGGACTCAAATACGATATTTTGTAATGAGTGTTTTGACACTGTAATATAGATTTGTTGTAAGATTTCTTGCGTGACTGTGAAAGTCAATAAGCATGATTGTCACTCCAGATGCGCGAGAGTTGGCAACCCTGGCAACGGTGTGTTTAGCGCGTATCCCCGAGTGTCATGTGAATCGTTGGCTTCCCTGCCTGTGCCAATGCTAGTATTAAACGAATAGTGGCCATTACTAAAGACAGTAACATTGATTTTAAAAGAGTTGTCGTGTCGTTTAGTAATATGGCTGAACGTTTCGTCACAAATCTCACAAGTCCAAATCTATCCTTGGAGGAAGATCTCACTTAGTGTTATGCTCAATAGGCACGGAGTGGAGGAAGAGGAGCAGGAGTCCAGGGAGTCGAGGTAATGCAGGATTTATTGGGGAGAATAGATCCAAGACCACAAAGGAACATGAAGGACTGAAGTTAATGACCGGACTGGGGAAACATACTCTAATGCAGACTTAAATGCACAAGACTAATATACACAACTAGGAACAGCTGATAACACGGGGATTCCACATGGGGTAGATGAGGGGGCGTGGCACATGGGAGGATCAGCATGACACTTAGGTAGCATACATTCACCTGAGGTGTCCATTCCTTATCTATCCATTTCAGGTATCCTCTAATCCAAAGGTGGTCATATTGACTCAGATCTTGGGATATGCTGAGATGTTGAGGTGTTCTGGTGAAGAAGCCATACTTGCATGGTTGCATCCTGGATTTAAATATTCTTCCATGAACAACAACCATATACCAATTCTCCATTTAAAAGCAGAGGCCTGTAAATCCCAGCTACAACTCAAGGAGCCACTGCAGTTCAAGGTATTTGTGGCAGAAATTATATTACTGCTGTTCACCAGTATAACTATCTCTCCCTGTCTCAGCAATTTAATCTGAAATGAATAATATTCATTTAAATGTTGAGCCATTCATACTATTAATTACAAACTACAAACTACAATTGACTAAAAGAGAGCAATAATTTATTGGATTTTAGAGAAGAATCTGTACCATATATCGTGGTATTCCACTTTATTAAAAGGAAAATCGAAACTAAGCTGTAATATTTCAACAGAACAAAGATGATTCAGGGGGAAGAAAAAGTGAGAAAAACAGTGAGAATGGATTTTGTTTTTCATGAATGACATGTTTTATGAATGAGGTAAGAGTTTGTCAGCCTCGTATATAATTTGAACTGTATATGTCTAACAAAACGTAAATAAATTACTAAAAATACCTAATGTGCACAATGTCTGTATTTACACATTGTGCACAAACTGTGCCTTTTTTTTACAAAATTTAATAAACAAACTTCGGGAAAAAAAAATACATAGATAATACTGATCCCACTGTATCAACTGAGGTCGGTGTGCTGATGGTCTACAAGAACACCTGCAGTCAAATGCTAAACACAGCCGAGTTTTGACCATGAGGAGCAAACCGAGCCTGACCTGTCGTAGCCTAATCAAGCGCACTAACATATATGCAGCCTGTGGCAGAACTAGGTCTTGGAAAGACTGGACCATCTCCAACAGAAACACAAGCTCTCAGTGAACACTGAACCGGGTTCAGTTGGTAAGAATAACATCCATGAGTCCACCTATTTGGTCCTCTAATGACTGCATCAAGCCAAAACAACATCAAGGAACCACCTACTCATTAATCATCTTTGCCAAGCACCGAGGTGAATGTAGCACTCTTTAGAAAGTCTGTGTTTACATTTTATTTCTACAGAGAGTCTTCCTCCACTCATATTTCTCAGCAAAAGTCTATAGGTCTTTCTTCAACTCAACTGCAGCAGGAAACACCTCTCTGATTTACAGAATTAATCTTCTGTGTGGTCTCTGTTTGTCTGGGGGTCGCTAATTATACAATTGGCTCATCTTCCACTACAAAAATAAGGGATTTTCAACACATGAACAGCATCATGACCTCCTGCCTTCAGAACCACTCAACTAACCTTAAAAATCATGCCCTGCTGTAATATTACCAAAATAAACTGTACAAAGTCAATAAACAAACTAATAAATCATACTTAACACATAGGCATAAAATTGCAATATAATTTTAATGAATAAAGAACATGCAAAAGGAAAGCAGAAATAAAAAATAAATGCTATATTTTATTGGCACATATATCACACTGTACACTGAAGAAACGTTAAAGAATAAAAAGCAAATAAGTTCAATGAAAAATACTAAATGGACAAGAGACAGTGCTTGACAGTCCCATAAATGTGTATTCATTAAATACTGAAATCTGTTTTATTTAAATACACACACACACACACACACACACACACAACCTAGTAAGAATTATTCAAGGAATAATTGACTTTAGTTCACTTTGCATTTTGACTATAAACCCATTGTAATGGGACATTATTAGTCTGTGCATGTATATATTTTAATATGATCAATAGAATGTAAGGTCAGCTAACACAGCCTTACTAACCTCCCCTCTCACAAGTACCTGTTCCACCTGAAAGCGATGCAGCTTTTACAAATGCCACCTCAGCTGTGATAATCCATAAGAGACAGTGACACAGGAAATGTCATCCACCTGCGTTATACACTTATCAAACCTCACTAAGGACAGCTGTTAGAAGACGGCCACATTCCTCATGCCGTAAACACCTGCGTACGCTCATTCATGCATTACCACAGGCTTTAGTTTCTGTTCATGCAGCATCAGCCCCGGCATCATCTTCAGTTCTTAGTAAAGAATCCTGTTTATCCTGAACCCATCTCCACAGCCATGCTGCACACGTCGTAACCGGTAGTCACAGGTTACCAGCTTAACACTTTACCCTCCCACAGTTAACATCAGCTTACACTACGCATAGACTTTTGATCACGGGATGTTTAAGATTACTAGTACGAGTAGACTAGATAATATAACCCATAGTTATTGATGGATTAAATAGTATAACATTTCCTCAGTTATGTCATTAAAAAAAAGATCTCTGCTATGTTTTAACGAAGACGTACAATATCTGGGTTATACTAACAAACGCACAGACATGTGCCCGTCCTACGGCCGGCACGCCCCTCTGACACTTTGAGAGGGTGATAAATGTTGCTTCATTGCCCTCGCTCGGCCCTTCGCGGCACTAGGCCCGGGAAGCGAGTAAAAGCGGGCCCCCCGGACAGCGTTTAAAGGCCCTGTCCGAGCCGGCTCTGAAGCCAACGCCAGATCAAAGGTGCACCATGGAGGCAAGGAGCAGCTGACATTCATTTGGCTCTAATGAACTACATCTGACAGCCTGCTCTCTCCTCTAGACCTATCATATATTAGCCTCAAAAAACTGAAATCCTAACAATAATAAATGAGAGAGCGGGAAAGAGACTCAGCTTCCTCGACAAGAAAGCAAGACCCACGGCAGATGCAAACACACGAGGAACAAGCGCAAAAGTGAGAAACGGAAAAATGGAGACAAAAGGACATTTGTCACAGGTTCTGACATTCCATTCAGGGGAATACCGAAACAGGAAGGGCTCAGTGGCAAGTAATTCAAAGTTAATACACATGACATCATCCGCCACAGGAGTTAATGTGCATCAATATTATCAAAGTTATAAAAAAATAGAAAAAAAAATCTGGCTGCAGTGGTTTTGGGAACCATTCAAAATCATTTTTTGTTGCCTTTTATACTTTGGGAATATTGCGGGGTACTGAGCTTAAGGTCCCAAAACGGTAGAAAATGCCAAACCCTAAATGTCCTAAAATCAAGCATCGCTTCTCAACAATCGATGCAGCAGCCAGGTCAAGCCTGCCCCCATTACCATTCGTGTTTAACACTGACATTTAAATGCCAACATGTGCATTTACTTAGCCTAATTGTCTTTGATCTCGGCTGATTTCAGATCAGTCTCTTTATAAGTGCTCCACATACGAGCTGTTGGCTCGTCTGTCCCAAATTTCCTTTCGTGGGGGCCATTGGGAGCCGACCTCAAATTAAAAATAAAAAGATGAGATGAGAGGCAGACTTTGAAATAAACAATGTAATACAGTGAATGGGCACTGCACTTCGTTGGAGGGCCATACATGTTATTCAGTCACACACTGGATCCTTCAGGTCATGAAAAAGACAGAAGCACTATGCAAGCCAGCAGTAAAACTAAGGGATTATTCTGCGTGATCTGTTATACAACTAAGCTTTTTATAAAACAAGGGTTCCTAGCTAGTGGTCCGAGAACATGGATGGAAAAAAATTACATTTTCATCCAACCTCTAACTGAAATGTAGCATTTCTTTCATTTATGAATGCAGGCAATGAAGCACAGAAAGGGTCCATAGGCTTCACCAGACTGCCAAAGAGTGCATGGCACAGAAACAGGTGTAAACCTCTGTTCCAATGTAAAAAATCGGCACTGTTAGCCATTTCACTGCTCAGTCTTCAGGGCAGAGGCCATGCTCCGCTATGTTGACTTCCTAAATGTCCCACAATGCACTAGTTTGAGCTGGGTCATTACAAGGAAGAAAACCTCTGAGAATATCCAAGCTGTCGATGTAAACGGTGCTGAGGACCAGCAGGGAGCACTTATCCTGCTGGTAGAACACCAGTTAAGATGATGCTGTATTGAAGAATGCTTCGATATACAAACAAGACCAACCAAGGTCCAGACTTAATGTGGGCATTAATGAAAACGTCAAAAAGGAACCCTAAACCAAAGAAAGGATGAAAATCATGCATATGTAAGCCAGAGAAAATAGTTAGATAACTCCTCACTTCTTTACCCTGAAAGCGGTGAACAGTCTAAGAGGTAACGGCTGCTCTTGCTCACCCAGGCAGACATCATACTCGTCAAAATCAAATGGATGGGCAACCTTCAATGGACACTATCGCTAACTGCTGTTAGCTACTGCTAATACGAGGAAGAGCGGGAGAGCTGTTTGAGGCAAACCTACCTGTTGGTCAAAGAGTTATAAAAAGGAAAAAGGATCATACATCGAGCCAGTCTGACTTTTAGCAGTGTCGGTTTTGGCCTGGGAGACACCTGGAATGTTCCCACTGCAATCAAGAATGAAAACCTCCACTCCTTTATCTGACTGCTTCTGGTCTTCTGAGATGCCGTTAGGACATACTGACAATTCATCCCAGACAATAACAATTTTGCAGCTGCATACTCTTCAACTGCATCCAACTCATGCATTAAACAGCATACCTACATTAAATTTCATTACCTCATAATCCATATGACGTTCATTACACCCATCTATCCAATAATCCATCAAGATGTTATTGGGCAGGGTTGCAGGGGAGGCCTGGAGCCTATGGCAGGCAGCAGAGGGCATAAGGTTTGGGTACACTGTGGACAGGAAGCCAGTCCTTCGCCGGGCATGAAAACAATCATATTCTATTGCCAATTTAAAGACACCATGTAGCCTAACTGAACGTCTTTGGAATGAGGGAGGAAACAGAAGCTTCCACCCTGAGAAACATGCAAACTGCACACAAAGAGCAAAGGTGGGATTAAAATGCCCAACCCTGGAAGAGTGAGGCATTGTGCCGCCTCAGTATCATTTTTCTTCAAGAAGAGTTTCAGCTGACCCATAGTTATTGATGGATTCAAGAAAAAAAGTGTTATTTGGGTCCTAAGTCACGCAAATACCAAAAACTAGCAAAATAATAATAATAATAAAAATAATAATAATAAGCAAGTGTGCTGACTAGTATACAAACAGGATCTTTTATACCAGGCACCCCCTTCAAAACACAAGATCAGACTGACCACCTACATAACATAATATAACAGGAGTAAAACCATATTACAAGCTTTTATATAGGGTAATTCAATATTTCAAGAACCAGTAAACTCAAGCTGACAGTCAGTTAATCTATCTTGATCTGAAATATAGCCCATATGATGGTTTCATGATGCAACGTTAATTGAATATGGATGTTGAAATTAAATGATAAAAAGGACATGAAACACGATCCAGAGTAATTTAATTCCCCAGAACAGGGCTGAATATAATGGTTATAGCTTAATTTATGCTGTCTACATTCGGAAACTCAGTTGCCCTGCTGACGAGCTTAATGGGTGATTCAAAAACCTTTAGAAATTCAACTTAAACAAAAAAAGATGGATAAGAAACACACAAACTTGTAAAACCTTTTAGACCTGCATAGAACGGTAATAATTCATTGTTGAACGCAGCCCCAAAGCTTCAAAAGGTGGTTTAGCCAAAATATATGCATCAAAATGGTGACCTCAGATTTGAAAAAATTCCACATTTTGACTCCCATTTTCACCCCCAAATCGTTTCCTTTGGATTAAGTTTGACCTGTGAAATAGTCATGGTAGTCAGGACAGATTTCAGTCACTTATCTAATTACTGACTGAAAAATGTCTCCGTGGTTGGGGAATAACTGCAGGGAGCTACGTATAAAGTCATATAACTAAAAGGCAATGCCGACTGAGGTGATGACCAGCAGTACTCTAATCTGTGGGAGGAGGGGCTACAGGTTACACCCCGCCCCCCTAAGGTATCTATGGCAAATGTACCTCTCTGCTCTCCCAAGATGTTAGTGCTAGCTATTTCTGTGTTATATTTCAAATATCTTAAAGAGTAAGTGTATTTACAGGTTTTGATTTTCATATACTCAAATTACATAATAGTTAGCCAATTACTGATATTACATATTACTCAAAATACATATTACAGTATATCAATTTGTATGACAACAGAAATTGCTGAGAGTGCTGACAGATTAATCAATGTTAATCTATTTCAACAGGTATGAAAACATACTGCATGAATAAACATATGAGTAAGGAAAACTAATTCTAAAAAAAAGTGAATGATAAACAGTATGGAATCAGTAAACACCTTCTGATTTCAATGAATTTTTATTATTATCATTTGCATTGATTCCTATTGCAACTGTTTTGGAGCTGCACTGATACTCTGAACCAGTGAACGGAGGAAAGAAAAATGATAAAGAAGCTGCTAGAGGTGGAGGGTAAGATGGAGGGGCTCCCAGCGGAGGAGGCACCCACAGAGTGTTGGCGGACAAGTGACGGTGAGATTGGAAACAGCAGGGCAGATGAGATGGAGATGCTGTCATCCAGAATCCGTGCTTGTATGAAAAGCATTTAAAATGCCACTTGCGGACAGTAAAAGAGGTACACTGCAGACAGCATCATCCCAGCACCAAACATCGGCCCTATAGCAGTGGAGCAGAAGTTACGTGCACCCTGAGCACCACTGCACGCTCCAAACCTGCCCCCAGAGGTCATGCAGGACATGATTCAGCTCTGCCTACATGGCGGTTTAACCTTCAACACACCCATTGCACAAGAGTGGGTCTGAAGGACTTTTATTATTATAAGGGTCTATCATTTAGTCAGACTTACACATGCAGCCCTTAAGTATACGTACCAGGGAAGGTTCCCAGTTTTTTATTTTTTTGGAAAAGATTGATTACAGTATGGTAAGTCTACAAAGTTTACAAATTCTATGCTTTTACATAGTTATGCATTCAACCGTTTTTTATGATTTAGCCATATTCTTAATAAAAACAAATCAACACATGAGCAGAGGTGTAAAGTTCAGGTTCAGAAAGTACTAATCCTGGCCAGTGTTTTATTTTAACCAACCATTTGAGCATAAAGAGCCACATTCACAGAGTCCTAAACTGGTTGGCTGAAACAAAAACTTGGTCTGGATTTGTACTTTCTGGACCTGAACTTTCTGAACAGAGGGATACTTATACCTGACCCAACATGAGAGCATCCGTTAACATAAAGACAACAAATTCCTTGTGCTCCCCATATAAAGTAAAACCCCATGTTTCTAAAGATGAAAATGAGATGTGCACATTAGACATCAGGTCTTAAATAAAATGTCTTTTTATACTTAAACTGAGACTTCTCAAAATAAAGAGGCAAACCGCACACACCTTAATACTATTGGCACCGATCCAGACCTATTAGACAGATTCTGTATCGGCCATATGTTACTGATCCGATACTTATTTAGTTTTCGGCAGTCTGTTTCTTATTAAATTGAGCTCTTTCCTGTTTTAGGTGCATATTTTGTAGCATTCAAGCAGAATTCTAACACTGCCTCTCACTCTATTTGCCACTCAGTGTATGTGAGCGCAGTGACTTCCGCCTGCTGTGATGTCATGCGAATACCCTTTGCGGTACGAGGAGCATAAGAACATCAGATAAAAAGGTGACGATCTGGGAGTATTCTACACTTTTAACAACAGCTAATAGCACGGCGATCGGCAATCTGTCTGAAAACAAAGTTTTGAGAGGTGGGAGTAGCATTTAGTGGGAAATCCTACCAAACAAAGCGCACGCAATTGTTCGAGACGACGCGAGAAATATGAAAAAGCAGTGGATGTGGAATTCACTACAGCTTGTAATACACACGGGGCTGCTATCTCTGTAAAGTGACGCTGTTGCCAATGGGAGAAAAATTGCGGGGCATTTTAAGCATGCTTGCATGTGCTCGCTTGTAAGATACTGAAGCTTAACTGAAAAACGCTTAAAACAAGTAGCTTAACTGTCAATGATTTTTTTGGCGTACATTTTTTTCATTCATTGCTAGTTTAAAAATATTAATAATATATACAGTATACATATATAATATTTATTATATTAAAATATTAACGATAAAAGACCTCTTGGGTGCATCTGAAATCAGTGATCCCCCAAAACCCTGTGGCAGTCATGGACTGACTGACTTCCACCTGCACATAATTAATCTGAGGGCGCTAAGCACCCTTGTAAACCCGGGTCTGCATTCACATCAGTGGGGAACATGTGACCCCACCCTATTCCCACAGTTGCACTCATTCATCTTGTAAACTAAGTTCTCCAGGCCATGGGAAAGAGACAAGAATTCAAGTCTGGTCCAGACTGACGTGAAACTGTACCTTCTAGCTAAATACTCTTATGGCCATTACCTACATATTTTTTTGTCTGGGATCCTAATGAAAATTAACATAAGCAAACCGTGATATGTAGGCATGGTGGTGTGAGTTAGCAGGACTCGGTTCCCTCCACAGACACAAACCAGGGTAAACCCTGACTGAACCCACCGAAGCCGATGATGGGTCATCTGAAGGAAATGCTTTGGTAGGTCTCAACGCAACAAAGATGAGGTGCTCACCTCAACACCTGCTTTTCTCACCACCATGTACACACCAAACATGGCATCTAATGGCATAGGCTTGCATGCATGGCACTACCCCACTAAATAGATCAACAGCTATCTGGGACAAGCTCTGCTTTTTCCAGCCACGTCTCTGAATTTAGAAACAGCAGCAGTACTGTTTTGTATTGTTTTTGTCTGGGAAATGGGCTGAGGCCTACAGGAAGGAGCTCTGTCGATCTGGGAGGTCGGGCCTAATGGCTCACAAGGGACCCGGATGCCTTCCTGTCCGTCAGCCTTTCAGGGAACGCTGTTGATTAATAGCCGCTTTGGCTGGACACACGCAGCTCAGAACCGGCCTGCAGGACAGTTATCTCCAGAGGAAAGTTGTAAAAATATGAGGTAAACGGGTGGTTTTTGCATTTGTGATCTTTTATGCAAGTACTTCACAGAAAGTGAGTGAGTGTCTACAACAGATGGAAGGATTGGAAATAGCAAAATGGATAAAGGTTCAAAAAGCTTCTACTCCGAATAGGATGAGTTCTGCTCGTGTCCCCTTGAGAATATGGGCGCTTTATTAGATACACTGACTGATTACCAGATAGGACCCGCTTTTGCCCCCAAAACCTCTTTAAACACTGAGGAGTTGTGCATTCAGAGATGCCTCTCCGCACTCCACTGTTGTACTGCGCTGTTATTTTTGCACTTGCAGCCTTCCTGTTAGATTTAATGAGTCTGGCGATTCTCCTCTGACCTCTGACCCCTCTCATTAACAAGGTGCTTTCAGTAGTAGAACTGCTACTGAATGGATGTTTTTGTTTGTTTGTTTGTTTGTTTGTTTATTGCACTATTCTCTGTAAACTCTAGACTGTATAGTGTGAATAAACCACAGTGGGCTGACCACTTCTGAGGGGGGGTGTGGCTGAACAGTCTAAGCCTCTATGCCTGTAATTGCAAGGTCACCAGTTTAAGGCCTCAGCAGAATAGTCCCATCTCTGTTGGATAAATGACCTGACACTGCCCTCAAACCCCAAGTTTTGCTTTCAGTTGTATATATGAGAGCAAGTTACCGAAGCCCCAGTTACTGAGCCTCAACACCCTTTCTACATTCTGCATGCTGTATGTTTTTAGTTGTAAGCAAAGGATTCACTGTTAGAAAACAGGTGTACCTGATATAAGTGGCCTTGCTCAGCCGGTTTATCTACACAAGTGTATACAATCGTTTTTTTTTTTACTACACCAATTCAGGTTTAGTTCCTTGCTCAGAGCCACTACAATAAGGTTCTTCCTGGGATTTGAGTCTAGTACCCATTAGCAGGGGCGACGTAATGCGGGGGAAAGTTAGGCTGATTCCAAGGACCCTTTAGTGACAGGGGCCCTAAAACATATGTAAATTAATTGGATTGGTCTTGGTTGGGGGGCCAATATAATATGTGACCCATCACCACGAAATGAGTCTTATGGGTGCAGTTCTACCAGTGCGACTTAAGACTCATTACGTGGCGATGGGTCACATATGCTTTTATGGGGCCCAAAATCTCTAGCGGCACCCTTATCCATCAGAATAGCTGTTAAAATCTAAATACACCACATTTATTGCTGTCCCAAAAGTTCATTTTCAGCAACATACCCAGAACACAAAAACAATATGATAGTGTGACTGGTAGGGGTGAAAACTTCATAATAGACAATACAGGTGCCAAGAAAGTTAGTTACTACTACAATGCTAACCGTACACACCTAATGCTGCTTGGCCAGTCATGGCCCAGTCTTCACACGCACACGTTCACACAGTAATGACAGCAGGATTATTCAGCAGAAAGGCACGTGTTAGGATAGCAGGAGGAAATGGGAGTAACAGGGGGCCCAATGCAGAGGGAGCCACCGCCAGCTTCGAGTCTGCAACCTTGGACCAGCAAGGCCAGAACGTCATCCACCACCTTTGTCCGCTGGTGATGATGAAAACTTTCTCGAGGTGACGGAGACATGATTATCGTGAGCGTGCGCAGAGATGTTCGCCAGCTAGCACTCGGTGTCAGTCTCAGTCAGCGCACAGGGCTCAGCATGCATCAGTGGTCAAGGCCTCAGAAGGAGACCACGGTGATCACTGTCAGTCTAACTCGCGAGGGAGAAGAAAGTGGAATTGAGTAGGAGGAAGAGAAGGAAAAATACAGAGCAGACCAGTCAAGAGCGGACAGAAATCCCTGAGCGCTCACGCTGCAGCCCTCTTAGTGCTTACTTTGGACAAATTTGGTAGCTGAATTGTTGTAATTGACCTTTGGCATTAATGCGTAGGGGGAATACAAGGCCACACACATGCACATACACTGCACGAGAAAAAAACATTCACAAAGATAAGTTCTCATACAGCAAAGCAGATACATACCAAAGTCACACCCGAAGGTCACAGCATGTCATCTGACTGCATATCACATGGGCCACACTCCATCACTCAGAGCTACCGTGGCACCATGGCAGGAGATGCACCCGTGTTACGTCTCGCTGGTGTGCCGTGCCACATAGGGGGTCCATCCGTGCAAAGAAATGTAAAGCCCCTGCTACCTTAAAACATCCCCATATGAGGTTGGGGCTCCCCATCCCTGCAAAGCTGTGGGCAAATGGAAGTCATTCTTTCAAAATATAACTGTGATTCATTCCCTTGCCTCGTTCCACACCAGTGGCTCGCTAAGCTACACTGGTTTGAGGCCCCAAGTCCATGACACAGCTCACTTACAGTGAGAACAGCACAGTTATGCAAAGGAACAGTCTACAGACACAGAAATGTGCAAGTCGCACCACCCTGCAAATAGAGAGCGCTGACTTAAAGGAGAAGAGGGTCACATTGTTTGTGGTTTTATTACATATCACGTCACATGCATGTTATGCATGTTCTTACAGTGTGACTCGCGCTCACCGATGCCAGACTCAGTCCGAGCAGAGCTGAAGTCTCGCGGGGGTGGAGCTGGGCGGAATGGCGGAATGCAAATGTGGCCTTTGACCTCCGGACAATCATTAGTCACGCTGTCACACGGAGCAGAAACATGACTGAGTTTTAATGACATGGCTACACCCAACCCCCCACCCAGTACCTGGGGCTAGAGGGAGAATTGCCAAGGAGATGGAGCACATGTTCATGGGACAGCTGCAAGGAGAGTAACCTGGGGCATCCAGGGGACAAAGTCTGTTGGCGACAGTTACCTTTACGTGGGACAGCTCTCATGTTAGTGCTGACTGGGTATAGCATGCGCCCAGTGTACACCCATGTGTGCATGTACGGGCACACACATAATTAACAACATGTGGGAGTGTGACAGGGTGAGGCTGGAGTTTAGAGGTGTGACTGGAGTGAGCGGACAGTGGTGGGGGTGCAGTACAAGTTAAAAGATGAACACCAGGCGATGTGCTCCTCAGCTGACCGTGAAAACCGGCCAAGTCTCGGCAGAGAGGGCCTCACTGCTCCACGCCTGAAGAAAACCTGGAAAGAATCAAAAAGAAGCAGAAGAGGGAGCCCGGATTTACGGCAGACTTCAGTCTATAGAACTGCTTCGGGAACATAACCCAAGACGACTGCCACCCCATGCGACATGGACACATTTCACAAGCAACATGCAGATGTTCCAGCAGCTTTGAAACACAGGAACACAATTGCATCTCTTCACATGGTTATATTTTGTCACTTCGTTCAAGAAAAATTTCCAGTGTTTCCAGTTAAGCGTTCCCAAAGAAGGTAAGTTGTGAAGGAGCCTTAGCAAACCACGGCAGAGCTGGAACCGACAGATATTTCTGGATGACATGTTTAGGGCTGTTTCCTCCCCTCAGACTGATGTAGCCCTGGTCTGTGGTGTGGGACCCAGCTGACAATTGCATGAAAAGAGCTGTTTCCCTTTGTAATATCCTGCTTCCTCCCAGAGTCGTTTTAAGCCTAATTGAAACGTTTCCTATTGAGCTCAATCAGGAGGGCAATTACCTAATCATTCACTTATGTTTCACTGAGACCCTTTAAGTGGGGGGGGGGGGTGTCTAGCATTTTTTTACGGGTTGGGCATTTTTTTGCTATACAACTTTGTCAGAATGAAAACGCTGAAACATACAGAAAACCCCTAGATGACATTTGATCACGATTAACACTCAGTGACGGTCATTTCATTGCAATAAATGCAATAAAAAGTACCCAGGTAAGCTGGACTGCAGAGACTATCCAGCTAAATGTCCTGAATGTTTAAACCACATGATTCACATTTGATTTGTTCCAGAAAGAATAACCTGGGCCCAGACAAGGGGGAAGAGAGAACAGAAACTCCAGCCACTTCAAACTGAAAATTTTCACTGGTCAAACACATTTTTTAAATCAAATATATAAATTTACGGATTTTATGTCAAAGGTAAAGAATTTGGGTGCAATTCTATAAATGCAGTGAAAAAGTCAGTCAATATTAATTCCGTAAAAACTCATAAAAGGCTTATAACTAACAGTGGGAATTTCGAAGTTAAATATTTCTGTTCTGTTGCAAGAAGAGTACAGTAAAAATCCGACCTCACCCACCCCTCCCCCCTCAATGGCTCAAGAAGTGCTGCTTCTGCTGTGAGCACCGCTCCCGTTTTAAATAAATCATTTAAATATCTGAATAAATCACCACTGTCAAGCACGGGCAGCCTGCATGCCGCATCTGAATTCAACCACACCGGCAAGCGCCCTGCGCCAAATCCCGGCACACATGTGTGCCGCTGTTGTCCAAACAGGCAGCTGCTGCGAGGCACAGCCTTTTAGCATGGGAGGGAGTCCAGCCCCCTTCCCCCACACATATACCACACACACACACACACACACACACACACACACACACACACACACACACACACACACACAGGTTTGTAAGTATATCTTTGTGGGGACTGTCCATTCATTTTTATGGGGGAATCTCTAATCCCAACATGACAACCTTAAACCCCACCCAGCCCTGACCTTAACCATTAGTAACCAAACTAAATATGAGACTTTCAGCTATTTTAGCTTTTTGATTGCATTCACAGATCTTTGTGGGGACCTGAAAAATGGTCCCCACAGCATCAAAATAAGTTTTTATCACATTGTACTTTGTATGGAACATTGTGTCTCCACAATGTAAGATAAACCTAATCTACACACACACAAACACACACAAAATATTTACAACCCATGGGAAATGAGGAAAAAACGTCACAGGCGTGCTGGGTGGGCTAGTCGGATGGTCTGATCATAACAGAGGGACCAAACACATGAGAACAAACACATCAGTCTGTCTGTTATCTATATCTACCGTATTACTGCACATCTACTCTGTATGGTACCCTCATTAATGCCGCTTTAACACCAAAAGAGGCAGGTTTCAGGCAGGGGCAGGAGAAGGTCCCAGGGCATTGGGACCCCTTTCCTGAGAGGGTCACTGTGGGGACAATCAGTCAAATTGATGGACAATGAATTAATATAAATACTACCATTAGGGGTGTGATATTAGATCATGAGCAATTAAAAATGTCTCCACGATCTGCCTTTGCACAGAGTATCATTATAATCGTTCTAGACTGCTCATTCTGTCAGTTACAGGTCTACGGCTCATACACACATCTTAAGTTGTTTTGTCGGCCATATGCGTTTCGACACACCAATAAACCAGTAATAGCAAACAGTACGTGGTCCCTTGAATGTTTTCTTCTCCCTTTCACACCCTCATCCCAACATGCAATGCAACAAATTCCGTATTTACCTACGTAGCAGGATGGAGGACGCGGTGGAGCTGATCCGTAAGCAGAATTCAACAGCAGTAACATGGAAATTGTTCGGATTTTCCGAAATTGACATGGCAAAAACAATAGTTATTTGGAGAATTTGCAAAGATAAAATTCAACCTTTTAAATACCTCGAAAGAAAACACCTGAAACAGTATGCTGAGTACATATTTCTTTATTATGGTATAGGGCTGTATTTTTAAAAGACGGGAATTAGTTTGGTTGTACTGTTATGTAACTTACAAAATAGTCTTAAAAAACAAATGTGAAAATTAAATTGTGATAAGATCGTTGATGGTGATCTTGCCTGAATTGTGATGTGATATTTTTGCCATATTGCCCACCAGTAACTACCATGAAATTAAGAAAAAAAAATTGAAGCTATACTTTCATTTTTGTACAGAGCAGAGCATCTGTCTGGCTTCAGATGAAGTAATCTTAGGCTTCACAAAAAGCGTGACTCCTTGGGACTGGTATTTGGAGCTGAGTGAATAAAAAAGGTCTTAAGTCAACCTGGCAGAGAAACAGGCCAGGGGAACATCATCAGAAACCAGGGGGGGGAAGGGGGGGGAGTTCTACTTGGTGTGAATGTAGAAAAACAGAGGGAATCCATCGGAACCTGCAGAAGGGACACTGCGACGTAGGCCACCTGTGGGTGTGCATGCATGTGCTGTTTGTTTTGCACATGTGAAGCTGTTAATAAACTGCTATACCTGAGACCCATCTGATCAACAACCCTTCACTGAGCAATAGACGGGAGCTCAGTGTAAGGCTACTGATCCATGACTGAGAAGAACTGAACCAATTGCAGGGCTGGCTGACTGAGAGACACGTGTTCCCATGGCAGGAAGTACATTTTTGTACTTGACCACAGATCTCCACTGCCATCTCAACTCTACTGCAAGATTTGCACCGTTTTTTATGCCATTAATTTCAATACACTACAGGATGAACCAGTTAGAGTAAGTATTGCCTGTGTTGTACAGCAAACAGTACTTTGATTGAAACTCTCTTTCTCCCAAATCAGGAAATGGCCCAACAAGCATCATATAAATAACAAGCATCATATAAATGACATACGCCGGACGCGGACCGAAAGTAAAAACAGCAGCCTGGCGATTTAGTGCATAAAAACTTAAAACTAATTAGGGGGAAAAAATTGATCTCTTTATATAATCCCCATGTGATTGGAAGCAGGCCGTGGTGCCGTGGGGCGGAAGGACATGGGCTCTGTAACCGAGCCGCGCTGAACGCTGGGGGTCTCAGCAGTGAGAAGCCAAAACAAATGACCCCACTTCCAACTGAAAGATATCCAGCTTCTCCCTGCACTGGAAGGACAGTGTTTCCCCTTGGGGGAAACGTGATCGAATATTTCCTGCCACTCAGCCATTTAAATAGTGATCTCAGCACCAGGGTCAAAGACAGCAGTACTGGAGAGAGTACAACATGGAGAGATGGAGAGAGATGGAGAGACAGTAATGATTAAACCAGCAGAAGAAATCCACCTACATGGATGCACTAAAACTACAGAGCATGATTAAGAAGTCAGACTGATTAGCACTAACAAGTAAAAGTTCAGTATGAGTAAATGTGCGAGTAAGTCCATTGTGACAGCATCCTCAACAAGCACTAATGGGGGGACTATAGCACTCCCAAGCCTGTTTCTGGTTCAGGTTACAATACGAATTTTCTCAGAAAGGTCATTATTGTTGAAATTTGAAAGACATCACATAAACATTGAAAACCCTTCAAAACTACCAAAGCGTACCAGAAAAACTCAGACAACTTTAAGCAGTACAGGAAAGTGAAATGGAAACCATTAATTCAGCTCCTTGTTTAATAGTACGAACACATCCCCCTTTTCATCGTCACAATCATCATTGTAGGATGTGGAATACAGTTTATTTTATATTCTTATTTTGTGTCCCCAAGTGCTTCTACAGACACAATGGACTTGTGACTCCCATCCTCATAGAGTATCACCAGTGTCAAGGCAGCACTTTAATGATCATTGTTACAGTACTGAATAAACAGCAAGTACTTTCATGCACTTCCAGCAGAAGTCAGATTAAAATTCTTAAGTATAACATGAATGGATTCATATCATGCTAAAGCTGGCTAACTCAAGCTAACTCACTGCATCACCATAAATCATCTGCTATATGATTACATATTCCACTTAACTTGTGAGTCCACAGACCACTTCCATATTTACTTAAAATGCCAGAGTCTTCCAGCAAATGGATTTTTTCCCCCTACATGCCATAAGGTAAAATGGCAGATGGGCTTTCTTAAACACCTGCTTAAGGAAGTAAAACTCTGATTTACAAAATCTGTCTACAGTTTTCTAACATGCAGATTGGTGTGTCCCCAGTTCAGGAAAAGACAAGCCGCCCTTGGTTGGCTTTCCCTCCCGAGCTCTGACCCAAAGTCCAAGGTCCACCACTCTAGTCAGAGGTGCAAGGAAGACAATACAGCCACAAATCTGCCCGCCTTTACTCCCTCAATTTCTCTTCTCATTCCTCCTCCTTGCCCTCCCAGAGTGGATCCTGCAGATGTGAACTGAAGCTCTGCCAATGGAAAATGACGATACACGTCTATGATTCATCCTCGCTGCAGGTTTTTCCGCTGCAGCTCCAGTGCAGAAGAAGCAAAGCAAATCCTCCATCAGCACAAATCACTCTTACTTTATACAGAGCATCTTACATTAGCTATAAAATCTCCCCATATAAAATAAGGTGCTTCAGTGCTGTTGGCCAGAAGAATCATCACACATCGCTGGGGAAAGAGATGCATCTCTGCTCCCAGCCAATATAGTATAAGAAGAGTCTAGTGAATTCACAGCTCTGTCCTGCAGAGTTCGAAACAGTTCCCATAATAATTTAACACTTGAAATGCCAGTGAGGCTAAACAGACAGAGATACGAACTGGTAATTCTTGATAGCCTGGATCTCTAGTGGAGTTTTCAAGATGGAAAGTTTCCTCACAGAGCCATGAGTGACACTTTGGACCCCAGCAGTCCTAAACATTGGGCTGCTCTGTATGTCTCATGCCTCTGGTTGATGGACTGATCCCAAACAAAATGGCAGGGTGTCCAGACTGGCATTACACAATCTAACATTGCCTGGTCACATGCCCCATGCTGATCTCTAACTGCATCCCTTAAAAATGGAAAGATCGTATCACAGCAAAATGTCACTCTGAATGAACGCAAGGGGGAGTGTTGATAAAGTCACCCAAACCTGTTCAGCCCCAGGAGATGCTATCACCCAGGCATCAGACTCAGCCTACTCAGAGTTCGCCTCCACAGTGTTTAGAAAAGTTTGGTTTCATAAACATCTGTGCATCTGTTTTGCCTTAGAAGTGCAGTATAGAAGGGTGCCCACTTCTGGGTTCTCAGAGCGAAGTAAACTAGCTAGCATTTCATATGGAGACGCCGTTTACAGTAGGGCAGCGCCACCGCACACGGCGCAGAAAGACGACCCAACACAAGACTTTGAACTTTCATTTGAACGGAAACATTCGGAATTCAGTTATAGAATTAATTTCAGGCAGAGTGACATCCAAAGGAAAAGCAACCTGCTGGTGGCACATCATCACAGTCACAGGAGAGGATCAAACCAGCTTTGATGTGAGGATTCATATACGGTGTATCCTGCACCATAGAGCACATTTCAACATTAGCTTTTGTCTAACAAAAACACTCGCCATGTCTTCACCATGATGTTTCAATTCATAACACCGCTCAGAGCAACACAACTGAACATCTTACGAAGAATAATATCGTCTTCAGCATGAAACGGCATCAAATCCAGAGGCCCATTTTCCCAGACTTCAGTTTGCCTATATAATGAAGCTCGAATTCCATTTTTCAGTCTGATCCAGTCAGCATGGGCACCTACGTTGTACCAGACGTCAGGCAAAGAATATACAATTAAAGAGAAAAACAGTGACTGAGAGCACTTATTGGAAGACTTACCCATGAAACATGACCCACACAAAATGACTTCCTCTTCAGATGTGACAACGAATCATTCCGAAACTGACAACTAAAATTCTGTTTGATTTATAATTATAAAGCAGCTATTCAAAAATGGCAACTAAAACATATAGCACAGTCTTTGTTCAGCAGAAGCACATAGAAAATTCCACCATCATGTATATATTTAAGGTTGTATTGGCAGATAAAATGCCTAAGAGGATGCACAAGCTTAATATCAATTAGTCAGTTTGCATATATTTTCATGTAACCTCTTGGGTGGAATATAGAACAATCCTCAATATTCATATACTGGGAGAATTTATTGGGAAATTACAGATTTGCTACAAACTGTCAATTTCCAAGAAAACTGCAGAAATCATTATATGTGCAAACTGAAAGTGACTTTAATGATTTGAAAAATTATAGATTCGAAAATATTTGTTGTTTTGATTTTAAAAAATTATAAAGGAAAAAAAACTGGCGTTATGAATGTGACATATCTGAATCAGTTAATGTTAATATATGAAAACTTTTCAAGTCATTACACCAGAGCAATAATTCAATATTACTATAGCCAGTCACTTCTGCAAGTAAGCCTGTAAGTCATATATTGTCAGACGACGTTTAAACTGCCTTTGTTAATTGAAGTGATTAAGGATTGCCGGTTAATAACGGTTTTGTGATATCTGTATCACAATATGCAGATTTTTCTGGTATTGATGCATCTTTAAATTCCACAAACCAGCCTTTAGTCCTGTGTTTTGGATGAGAGGGACCACCAACAAAATGATCAACAGAGAGTCTGATTCAGGGTGATTACATCATCACAGAGCCAACTCATCCCTAAAGGATGATACATACATACACATTAGTCACAGAGATTGTTTGGTGCATAATACAGTTCCTTTACGGTTAAACAGTGAACCTGTATCATGAAGCAGGATTTCTTGCTTAGCTGAATAATCTGTTGGATTTTACGCAGTCTGGGCTAAATGTAAATGATTGCAGATAAAGTCCATTTAAAGTGGGATTAATTAAATCTGACAAGTTATCTGGCTAAGCAAGAAATCCTGCTTTGTGATACAGAGCCCTGGTCCTTTCTCATTCTGCTGTCCTCAGTAGCTTTGTCAACTCGGCAAGGAAAGCAAGCGGAATCTATATTTTTGACTTCGTTTCTGGACAAACATCCATTTCGTTTTTTGGCCCATAAAAATTATGTTTTTCGTCACATTCTGGCTACTCAGCCCACTAACATTCCCCCCCCCCCAACCTGTTAGCTTCTGGTAAATTATGATGAATAGCACACTGTCGATCTGGCTGCAGAGAATGTGCGAAAACGCGGAAACGAGGCGGAGCGGGTCAAGGCGACGTGTCGGCCATGGTGAATCGGGTTCATTTGCATGAACCGCAGCCCCATCCATCACAGCCATAACGAAACACAAACAAAGTGTCAGCTCCAGTGCAACAAACATATCAGTCGGCTACTTAACATAAATTATTCTTACATGAAAAGCTTCTTCTCAGGCAGCGTGCCCCTCTGAGACATCAGGGGGGCGAAAACTCACAAAATTGAAGACATGTGTTTCACTTAGGGTCTACTTTCCGTAGCGGTGACAGCTTCCCGCCAATGAGAGCATGCCGGCGATACGGGCCACTCCCAAAGGGCAGAAAAACCACCCTGGCCCCATTTCTGTGGTGCACTGGGATCTCACAAGGGGTGCCTTGAAACTGGGCACCAGCATGACACTGCATACTGGTTTTTATGACCCAGAAGACCTCACCAGCATCATGGGGACGATGAATCCTTGATCTTCTCCACCAGAGAGCACTTTCAGACAAGTACAGCGTGTCCACATGTTTGAATAAATTGAGAAGATGGAAACCTATCTCAAATCCAGCTTCATGTTTACGTTGTCTTGCATATCCCAGACTACAACCTATTCGATATTCTAAATAAGTCTTGATAGAGGTTTTTCAAATCAGTTGATTTCAATATACTGCATATTTTATCAATGGTGCAGATTTCAGAGGTTATCTTTCACTTGAAGTGAATTGATCAATATGACATACCTTCCAAATGTTTCCTAATTTATTGCTAAACAGAAAAACCAGAACAAACTGTTGATGAGAAAGACATTCCTTCAATAATGGGGTTTTCTGCATGGTTTTCACTTTGATTCGCTGTTACAGCTGGGCACAGATGCATTACAACATTAGGCACCTGCAGGCAAGCGCAATGATTGGAGGAAAGGGCGAAAACCGGCCCCAAATATTTAAGATTCAACTTCGCCTTTCCAGACATTTTACATTTAAATATTTGTCACGAAAATGAAGAATATTTCTCACTATTTCTCTCGACCTCTGCTTCATTTCTTTCAAAATCAACACTGAAATTAAAGTCAAGATTTCAACAAAAAACTATTGGTCAATTTCACTCTTGCAGGAGTCCACTGAACAAAACTTAAATAGGTATGTTTTTGGGGAGATTTGCAGCAAAATCCCGCAATCAATGGCAGAAAGCTGGAAAGTAAGTAGAAGTGAGATCCCCATTCACGAGGGATAGGTTAGGCCTGCCCCAATGGCCGAATCGCAAAATCCATTGAAGATAATGACCTTGATTTGTCTTTATTTGTTATGAAAATGAAACATTCTGACCTTTTAAATGAAACCTGAAGCAATTTTCAGTTTTTACTTGCTAGTGTCTGCTAACTTAATTAATAAAACTATAATAAACGTTTTGGGGAAAAAAACTGGTGTATAAGTATGAAATTCCAATAAATACCAGTACAATTGCCTTAAGTCCTTTATACAGGTAAAGACGCATCTGAGAAATTTAAATTCCTTAAAATAGTATTTCCCATCGCAGTCCTCGGGGACCCATAGACAGTCAGGCAAAAATGTCGAGTGTCTGGCAGGGAGCTGGGAGGAAGCAAAGGTGTAAACCAGTTGTTGGTCCCTAAGGACAGGCAGTTAAATGCAGGGTTCAACACCACGGCAAATTTTGAATAACGCTGTGATCAAAATGCAGTCTTCACCACTGACACATTATTTATAAATGTAGCCTTGTTAGTTTTTTTCTTTTATACCACAGACAGGTTGACGATCCCTGGTTGAGTGTTTGAGGTCAACAAATGGTGGTTATAGAGAGTATAATGCAGCATACTGCAGAGTATAATACTCACAATGTAATACCGGCGCAATTGGATTCCAATGCACACCTTCGGAGTTGCAGTGGCAACGGGAATACGCATGTGAATCTAAGGAAGACGCAACAGTGTTTTTGAAACTGTTTCAGCTCTCCCAACAATATTTTGACATTTGTTCATTTTTTGAAGTGTTAAAATAGAGTACCATGTGGTGACTTCGGCGACTAGAAAATTGCAATAATAATCACTGTCTACTGTCAAACCGGGCCGCGTTGTATCTCCCACTCTGTACACTTTGGGGGTTGTGGCGCAAGTTTAAATAGATTAAGGGAAGGTAACTAGATATTTCAGAGCTCTTCAAATGTGGACCTCGATTCCAAATCCAAATATATATGTATACATATGATTCATCTGGGTGTCACACCGAGCTGGAACTAACACTGGCCAATTTAACTATTTAGCTCAGGATGGAAATATTTATGAATTCTATCGTTTCTAAGACCCCGAATGCATTTATATATTATTTTTAATACTCAGTCAATACAACCGATAATTCACTTAACTAGTTACAGACTTATTATGTAGCCTAACTGACTGGACCAGCTGTGTCGTACTGAAAGTCTGAAAACATGTCTTCCAAATTTATATTCACATCACGTAACCGTTAAAGCGAATTTATTCATTTTTTCTACAATTAAATGTTTTTTTTACCATATCTAAAAATGTACATACTTTCCCAGCTTACTCTAATCTCAGACAGTTTCTTCCAAAACTACTGTATTCCCATTCAGCTACTGTGGGCTACTCTGATCCTAATAGAAATTCGATCACCTCACATTACAAATTTTAACCACCAATATCAATCCGTCTATTACTAGTGCTTGACAATAATTCACAGAATGGTACTAATTTTACAAGCTGTACTGTTTACGACAGCGATGTTAGACCATCACTAACCCATTATTCTGTTAGAAGGCTGGTGTCTAACTGTAGCTGTCTGCTGCCACCTAGTCAAACGTGGTGTGTACTGCATCCCTGTAACCTGATCCGAGGCGTGATAAACCTCAATTTTCCAGCTCCTTGCTCTTTTCAAAAGAGCAGTCCTCAAAGGAGAACTTACAATAAGAAATCAGTCCGCCGTTTAGTGGCATGCCAGACTGTTGAATTGCAAGACATATCGGTTTGGTCACATTATATCAGCATCAAGAACCCGGCATAAAATATCCAGGTTTGTAAACCTCAAATGGCTAAGCAGCGGCTGCAAACTCCCACCTGCCGTGCCGTCATGAAGAACAAGACTTGAAGGTGAAAACCTGCCACAACATTACCGGATTTATTAGTACTGCTTATCCTGGTTTTATATGGCTATTCGGTTCAGCTAGAGTCAGAGTTACAGAATCACAACATTTTTCTATGTTCTTTACTGGTAATAAAACATATATGTATGGGTTACGTAGCATACAAATAAGAGGTCCAATATGAGAAGGAGCACATTACAGGCACACAGTGACGCTCCTGTATGTTGTGGTATTTTTAGTCCGTGCATCAGTTTAAGCAAACTATGAAAATCTAAAAAATAAACAGCCGTCAGAACACTAAAAATCTGACCTCTGAGTAAATAGAAAAAGCCATTTTAAGTTATATTTTTTTAAAAAATAACACCATACAGCATTTGCCAATTTTTCTGCTTCACTGAAAGTTCTTCAGGAGACAGGAATAATCTATTTCTATATCTGTTTCTAGGAATAATCTATTCCTTTCCAGAGTTATCGGGGAGGGTAATGTTTATACAGGGAGAACGGCAATGCTTCGATAAAGAACGTCTTTATTTAGTGTCCCGGTGGAGAAATAAATCTAATATCAGCCTACAGTTGAAGGAAACTTGAGAAGCCCACGATTCACTTATGGCAGAAGAATTCATCTTTGGAAGAACCTTCTTCGATGTTCTCTAAGGTTCTTGTTTTACAATACATGTGTGGGAGAAGCATACCAGCATCAAAGCACATTTAGTTCTTCAGCCGTTCGAGCTATATATTAAAAATAGGCACTTTTTTTAAATGCATTGTATTTTTTTTAATATGTGCAGCGTCCACAAGTCACCATTCTTTTATAAAAGATTAGCAGGTAGTGATGTCACACGTGTGTTCAAAAGACAATCTGCATGCTGGAATTGCTAATCTTGTCCTGATTATCGTCCTCTTCGGCACATTTGGAGGGAAATTAGTAGGTGGGTAACTTTTATTACTTCTCTTTAAGAAAGCCCGAAGATGAGTGGTATGTTTAGGAGAACATCTTGGACAATGGGAAGCCAAAAACGCGCGAGCTGGCCAGACCAAAACTGATATAGAAAAAAAACACAGCTTCGGAGATTCCTCAGACTTAGTATTTTATATATTTTGTCCGTTGAGTTGAGGAATCTAAAATGAGTCGACATATGAATTTTCACTAACTCTTTCGGCGAAGTTAAAAGGCATTACAGACAAGGCTGTAATGTTAAAACATAAGACAAGAAAATCCGCTGGAGTCCCAAGCGAAAAGCGAAGGCAAGGACTTAATGCGTAACGGGCGCTGTCAGTGGTGTTTCCTTTCATCCAAATGTACAATGACACGTGATTGACAAATAATGGTAATGTATGCGCACACACGGTATGGAGAACTCCTGTATTCGCGGCCTGGAACTCATAACGTTCCTCACAGGAAAACCAGACTGATGAAGCAGACTGACTTTTAAAATTCTGCGAATTCTCATTTAAAGTTTTCCCGTTTACCCATTTTTGTCCTCAACAAACACCCAACCCTTAAAACACTTATATGTCCCTTCTTGTTAAACTTTCAGTTTGACTACAAAGTCTTTCTTGTTACTAAATTGCCATATCTGCTTCCGTTATTAAGTCAGTCGCTTAGAATAATCAGTTCAGATACAGTTACTACTTCTTAATGATTTCTATCAGTGGCACTAAATCTGTTTATATTACGTAGAAAGTCTAAGTCGGGCAAAAAAGGACCCATTGAAGAAATTGGACCTACGTCAGTGTTCATTGTTAATACCCATTTACAATGCTTTTGATTTACCATTAGAGGGCAGCATTCACCTATTGCTTGGAGGGCTGATACAAACCAAATGCAATTTGTTAGAACAGGCTAAAACAATTACACAATTTTTATCTTTCGATCATGCAAATATAAAGTTATACTCACTAGTACATGTTTAAGGGTAATATATACATCTACAATATTGGAAGTAAGTGTGGCCAAGTCAATTCAAAATCCAATTCATGAATTCTGAACAACCCTGGTAGGCTACATAATGAGCTAACCAATCAGCAGTGCTATGTGTTCAGTCACACCTTTTGAACTGGGAAGGTGAATCACCCCTAACGACCAACAATGGCAGAGAACTGTGCAAGTCAAAAGAAGGCAGCGTTCGAAACAACGAGGGCCATGAGCCCCTTGGACAATCTCAGTAAAGCAAAATTCCTAGAGTAAAACAGACTGGACTGGGATTAAATAATAAGTCTCCTTGGTCTTGGTGCAGGATAAGTTGAAAAGTGGGACACAACAGAGTTTTGCCTTCAGTGCACCTAGTGGATTCCTGCAGACCTACAGAAGCACAGGCCCTCAGCAAGGCCGCTGTGTCCTGCATCAGTACATGCACTGATCACATTTCTTTTGTACCGTGTGCACGACTACATACAATGTCCAGCAGAAGGGGATGCCTGGCATGATACTAAAATTGGTACTCATGTCGTTGCAGGCATACCTCGCATTGCAGGTGCAGTGGATGGAACCCTCAACCCTATTCATATCTGAAGCCCCTTGAATCCCACCTACAACTGTCGAAAAGGGTTCTTGGCACTAGGCCTAAACATCCAGGTGATATGCAACCATCAAGGACATTTTACAGACGTTGTCGCCAATATGTGGTCCAGCTTTGGAGTACGGCAGATGGCAAGGGTGGTGTGTTTGCTGGTGGCTTGTTATTGGGAGACAGCAGGTATCCTCTTAGCGAATACCTGCTGACTCCTGCATTGAATCCCCAAGTCGTGGCTGAGGAGAGGTATCACACCGCACACCAAAGAACACACACTGCTGTAGAGGGGGCTTTGGGCATGTGGAGGATGTGATTCTGGCGCCTCCACAAGTCCTTGGGAGCTCTAAGGTTTCTCCTTGATTGTTACTGTGCTGTTCTTGTTATGTGTCTAATGCTGCACAACAGTGTAGTAATTATTATATTAGAATAGATAGATTTTTGACCCCCTCCTCAATAAGTAGTTTTAAGGCTTCTTTTGAGAAGTGTTACTTCCTTCTCCTATTACTGACCACCATTGCTCCTTTTTATAAGGACACACATTGTATATTTTTTATATTTTCAACAAATACATTGATTTAATTTGGCCTTCATTATGGTTGCTTTGGTGTACTTTAAGTGATTTCCTATATAACGTATTTCACCACTGAAACACACGGAATCGACGTTCCTGTTATCGACTGTCTGCGCTTTTCTCATATGGAGGCTGGGGAGGAGCCAACAAAGTACTAAAGTTTGTTTGTTAATTCTGGAAAAATTAAGGGTTTCAGGAAATGCACGTAGGCCTTTCTGGAAAGCCACCCTAGGTTAAAAAACATGGGGATGTGAATCTGGTTTCCGGGCGAAACCAGAAGGAGGGGATAACTCCTTGCAGCACACTTAAACTTAGCCTGAACCTGAATCTGTAGAGACTGGAGCAAAATTTTTTTGTCTGAAATTCAGTTCTCATAATGTTGGCACAAGCTAATAGTTTTTGTCATAATGGTAGAGCTGGGGCGAAGAGTTTGAAAAGAACCATTTACTTACTAATGTGTCGACACGGTCTGTAGGAACACATAAAGGTCTGTTACCAACATGTCAAACACGTAAAAGTCTGTCATCGATGCAAATACATGGTCTGTGGGAACACATGACGGCCTATTGCCAACAGGTCGAACATGCAGAGGCCTGTAGTCTCCATGTACACATGATCTGTGGAAAAACAAGAAGGGCTGTTACCAACATGTCGACATGGTCTGCAAGACCCCGTGAAGGCCTGTTGTCGACATGTAGACCTGGTTGGCAGAAACATGTACAGGCTTGCCGTCGACACAACTATGCCATGACAGCGACAGTGTTTACTCCCAACATCAGCATGTTCTGCAGCATTTCCACTCCACGATCTCTATGCTGATCATCCGTCATGCCTCATCGCATTCCTTACTACGAAAGACTAGAAAAGGCCTTTCGCTAAATCCCAGCAAAATAAAATCCGACACAATGCGGTAGAACATATGCAGGATCAAGTTGCTCAAAAAAACTATCTAAGATTTTTATCATGAACTAGAAACATTCATTTAACAATATTAGATACAAAGCAAAATAATAAGTCTCCCAGTGTTTCCACAAATTGGTTTGAACTAAAAAACTAATAATAATTGAACTAATAAACACCATTTCCCCATTCCTCTCCTATCTTATATATATATATATATATATATATATATACATACATCCATCCATCCATCCATTTTCCAAACCGCTTATCCTATTGGGTCACGGGGGGTCCGGAGCCTATCCCGGAATCAATGGGCACGAGGCAGGGAACAACCCAGGATGGGGGGCCAGCCCATCGCAGGGCACACTCACACACCATTCACTCACACATGCACACCTACGGGCAATTTAGCAACTCCAATTAGCCTCAGCATGTTTTTGGACTGTGGGGGGAAACCGGAGTACCCGGAGGAAACCCCACGACGACACGGGGAGAACATGCAAACTCCGCACACATGTGACCCAGGCGGAGACTCGAACCCGGGTCCCAGAGGTGTGAGGCGACAGTGCTAACCACTGCACCACCATGCAGCCCCCAAATATATACATATATATATATATACATATACATACATACATGCATACATACATACATACATATATATATATATACATACATATATATATATATATACATATATATATACATATATACATATATATATATATTTGAAAGTAATAAATTAAATTGCTTAAACTTTTTTGCCATTTCTGGGAAAGTTGCCAGTCAGAAATCCTCTGCTGATCCTCAGCTCTATTTTAAGTTTTTCTAGAAATGAAACATCTGGAAAACCATAATCAACAGCTAATTGGATCTGACAATGAAGTTCTGCAACAATGAATGAGTGCTTGGCATATTCAGGCAATTTCTGCCCACGTATTTCGTATGGCTGGGTGGTGACGGTGCTAACATTTACCCTGTGGTCTTAACTGCTCAGATCCAAATGTGTCCCATCTTCGTGAGTGGGAACTCACAGATTTGCATGTGATGTGGTGTGACCCAGCAGGTCACACATGGGAGATCGTCTCCACAAGAGAAGGGACCGCACTTACTCACCCTGGGGAAGACGTCACAAGAAGCCCATTAAACCGAAGAAAACACAGAGGCTGCCCAGCACAGTGAATCATACATTAACTATTTGTGAATGAATCAGCCAGTCTGAAAAACTTAGATCTTTTAAGATGTTTCTGATGAATATTTAGAGTTACCACTGAGAGGACACTCCTGGAGGACCGAAGTGGGTGGGAAGAGTCACTTACCTAATTTCCCAGGAGGTCTCACTGAACTGATGAAGCTGATCTCTCAGTACAGGCAAAGGAGCTGGAGAATCATCACTTTTGCCGAGAGAGAATATCCGAGTCCTACAGAAAAATACTTATCTGAAGATCTTATGAATGTATGTCGAGTTGCACGGCAAAGATGTTTTTTCCCCATTTCAGTGGAACAGCTGCATGGCAGTGTCCCTAAGTGCAGCAAATCTGTCACAGAGTCAGGTGGCTAGATGATGTAGGTGTTCCAGAAAGTTCCATGAGTCAGAAAACAGAAATCAGGAGTAATAAATAACTGCAAATGCTTCAGCAGATATATCCTTCCCTCAAAAAGACCACAGTGCCATACACAGACAAGGCAAGCAAAGGGTAACCAAAATCAGCCCATATCACCCAGTCTTGTTTCCAGAAGTTTAATTTCAGAAACCCCCCCCTCCTTGTGTGCACAGCCTCTGCTGTGACCAGGAGCGCAGCTAGACATTCTGTCACCTTGGACACCCCCTCCCACCCACTGCCACTTTCAATCTGAAGCAAAGGGTCCCCAGAGGACTCCCTCTCCCCATGGCAGAAATTTCTGACAAGCATGTACCTGTATATACCCCCTGTATCTGCTAGGGCCCCCCCCCGATACCCATGGAGGCGACAGGTGTGACTGGTTGGCTGTTTCACGTGTCCATAAACTGCCCTGGCAACCTAATAATAAATAATTAAGGAAATTGTTTTGATGTCCCCCTCAGTTTGTTCTTTATAGAATAATAGAAGGAGCTGCCTGTGCAGGACAGCCACCTGTAGTGGGGGGGGTTAAAGCCCTTGGTCAAGGACCTTCAGATGTGCTGAGGCTGGGTTGGAACCAGCGACCTTCTGATTACAGACACACAGGTTTAGCCCACTGAGCCACATGCTGCCCCCCCTCCTCTGAAGCCCCATTGTTTAATGTTTGTTTCACGAAGGGGGGGCACATAGAAATGATGTAAACAGAGCCAACCCAACCCTAAACAAAACTTGATGAACCTAGTTTTCATTTTCTATCTTCCCATTCTGACAGGCTGATCAGATTGAGGGGCCACCTGGTGGCCGCTGAGCCCTAAGCAGCCGCTTAGCTTACTTGTGCCTTGAATGTAAAGCCATGTTAGCATTATAAGCAGCCCGTCCAGCTCACCAAAGCAGCTGGAAAAATGGCCGCCGCTGTCAGCTGGCCACATGTGAGCACCCAGCCCATGCCTTCCCCCTCGGCACCATCCCTGGTGGTGAAGCTTAAGGCCTTCAACCAAGCCCCAGCTAAAGAACATTTTCGTGTCTTTTAATTAAATAAATACTTTAATTACATTTAATTAAACCCAAGAGCAAACAGTCCAGGGTTCTATTTTCACTGTTCAAAGACTGGATTTTACAGCTGCTGTGGGCAATGTCCACGTCAGTTCGCTGCGCTGTTTGTCTGCCAACACAGTGCACTGTGCAGACAAAAGCAATTAAAAAAAAAACAAATAAAAAAACAAAACAAAAGAAAAAAAAAGCAAATTAAAACACCAAGCAATATGGTAAACGGGATGGGCGTTTGCCCACAGCATCGCTGGGTAAATCAGCCTCATTCCGTGTCCCGTTTTCCCCTCCTGTGATGTTCATGTAGCACCATCCCAGAATCTTTCAACTGGCTCAATCTTATCTAATCTTCTTTTTAAATACTCATTTAAAACACAACTTAAAGGTGTACCAGTTTATCAACCAGTAATTGATGCTACAGCAGGAGCGGAACTCTTTTAGTGTATGTGGGTGTGTGTGTGTGTGCTTGTGTTTGTCTGTGTGTGTGTGTGAGTGTGTGTGCTTGTGTTTGTCTGTGTGTGTGTGAGTGTGTGTGGTCCAGGTATACCTTACCTTGTGGGGACCAAATGTACTCATTTTTATAAAAATCCGTGACAACCATGAAAAAACTAAAAATGCAAAAACTTATGTTTAGGGCTAGGTAGGGATTAAGGTTCTCATAGTTAGCATTAGCATTTTTCCCATAGAAAAGAATGAGCAGTCCTCAAAAAGATATGATTACACGACTGTGTGTGTGTGTGTGTGTGTGTGTGTGTGTGTGTGTGTGTGTGTGTGAATAGATCACATTTGAGGACCAAATTGTCCCCAAAATGTAATAAAAACTGAAACCTTTTGAGGTCTCCATTTGGATGACCTCAATTTCATACAAATCTGTGAATGCAATCAAAAAAGCCATAAGTCTTGTATTTGGGTTGGTTACTTATGGATAAGGTTAGGGATGGGTAGAGGTTAAGGGTGTAATGACTGGGATTAGGGTTTTTCCCATAGATGGTCCCCATTTAGATAGGTACACCAACGTGTGTGTGTGTGTGTGAGAGACTCTCCCAGTACTGCAGGCCCTCGGCTGGAGCTCTATCCTGGTAGCTAAGCAGCCTGGGCCATACTCAGGGTGTAACTGGAAACAGGTGGTGCCGTCGTATAAAGCAGCTCCTTCCCGCGGTTTATTAATAACAAGGTGTCAGATTCACCGTAAAACAGGCCCCCGTTGCGCGGCAACGACCTCGCCGTTAAAACAAACGTACGTTTCACGGACAGAGGGGCATTTTCCAGGCCGCGTCGGATCCAGCGGCTCCCACAGCTGATCGCCTGTGTGCCTGAGCCTGGACCGGGAGGTGTGAGTGAAACAGTGTGGAAGCCATGGTCTGCTATAAGGCAGATGTACTGCCAGATCATACAAATCAGTTTTCAGGAAAACTGAAACATGAAAGTCCCACAGCTCTGGCCAGGATGATGGATGGGTATCGTAGTTTTTAGCTTCATTAGAATTGAGCAAAATATACTGGAACATTTGAAAAAAACTATATGGGCATGCAGAATTACAAGATCTTAAGGGGTATAATCCCAGAAATGAAATGAAATTAAATTAAATTAAATTAAAAGTTGCATTATAAATAGTTTTTGTTGTTTTTGCTAATGTTGTTGCTGTTCTTGGGGGGTCTCTCTAGGGGGCAGAATGATTGGTGATTGGTTGATGATGATTAGGGGACTGTAAGACGCTGAACCTGCGGGTTGGAGTCAGCAAGGGAGGCTATTTAAGGGGGCGCCTGGCAAGCCTTCTTCCTTTTTGGTCCTCGGTTCAGCTCGGTTGGTGTTAGCAATGCACAGATTGGTAGGGTGTGTCTAACAACAGCAATTTTTATAGCATTCAGAGAAGCAGTCCATGTTTCCTTTTAACAAGTTTAAATCTCCCATTCAACATTGTTGCACCTTGAAAAACCTGAACAGCTTTATTGCTTTATTTATCTTGGCAGCAATTCTATAAGCGTCAGGAAGTTTACTGCAGGAATGCAATTCAGCCATATGTGTTTTGTTGAACATTTCAGAAAGTGCCATCCCTGGCACTGTTCTGGAACTTTCCACAAGGGCTAGTTTGGGTTGAGACCTGCTTACCAAGGTGCCCGTGGTATATGGCTTACACAATTTTACTTTCTTTCTGACTGTTCACTTGCCACTCACACCCTCCAGATGGAGGCGTTGTCATCCCACGCTCTGTCAACACGATCATTCGGAGTGATTTAGTATTCACCGGCATTTGTCTCGCACTCTAGGGTCTTAAGTAAGCCACAGTCATGCCAGGACAATGGATCATACGCGTAAACAAAGCCTCCACAACACTTCAGTGAGCAGGAACTAGAATTTGAGTCTGTGTTGCTCCTTCTCTCATGCCTTAGTCACTGAGAAAAACACCTCTTTCTCAAAATGAGTGAGATTTGTTCTTATAGCTCTGCTGACCAAAATAATGGGCATTTTTATATATGACCCTGAGCATGCTGCCGCTCTAATTGCGTAATTAACCCGGGAAACCAGACCTGTGTGCAATCATCTGTTTTCAATGTATTGTATCCCGCATTTTTCAGTTGTTTCTTAGTGAAATGTACTATAACCAATCCTAAAAAAAACTGGGTAAAACGAAAACTACAAAAAAACAGCCGGACTTGTTAAAGTGAAACTTGAAATGTTGTTCACATAATAAAAAATCAAAAGGAAGAGAAATAAAAATGGAATCAAAGCACTTTCTTTTCAGGCCCTTTTGGTCTCCTTCCATAATCGCCTTTTCCCCGATGACTAACTTCCTATCATTGTGCTGGATCCCTTTTCCAGATGTTTCTGGGAACAAATCCAGTTGAACCCACAAGTCGTGTCATCTAGAGCAAAAGATGCAATCCCAGTATAACAACTAATTGTGCAATAAAGAATGATTATTACTGTTTTTCTCTTTTGTTTGTTTCTGCGCATGTAACGGAGGAATAAAGCAGGTATTTACGTTGCTAAATTCTTTCGGACTAGTACCATGTCTGGGTAATGAGTGTGGTACAGATGCTCCACATCACGTTCTGCCACCAACACTTTAAAGTTCCTCTACCCACAATGCATCATTCTTCTGCTCTTATGTTGTCAGCCCGGGACAATGACAAACTGCTTCATCTGCTTAGCACATGCCTCGATCCAAAAATACTGAAGCCTCATAGCTTGCAGCTTCAAAGTTTTATCATATTATACCATACTGGATATGTACCCAAGTCATCGCAGAGTGTATTAAAACAAAACTTTTCCTTACTGAAATATATATAGATACAGCTAACAGCTACCGCTAACAAATCCTGTCTTCGCCTAGAAAAGAGCAAGAGGACTCAAAACTTATGACTAAGTAAAGACATCCTGTGTTTTGTGCTTTTTAATGACGAGGGCATTCATGAGGCCTTACTTTATTATTATTAAGTTATGATGATTCCTAAAAAATTTGGAACACAATTAGATTGGTTTGGGTTAAGGGCTTGAAATCTCTAGTGCCCCCCCCCCCCCCCACATCCATGAGATGCCTCCTATCGAACAGTCCAGAACACTTCCTCATTCCTTCCCAAAGGGGGACCGAAGGCTGTTTTCTGAACTGTCACTGGAGGGTACAGCACGTAGCACCACACACCCGGACAGGCATGACACATGTGGTTACTTTCATCATGCCTGCCACTTCCTCACTTTGTTGCTTAGTTTTTTGACTGCATGAAATATTTTATACTTTCATATGCATGTGGAGTTTCAACCCAGTTCAAAAGAACAATATCTTTATCTAACTTTGAGTGGTGTGAATGTCGTCATTTTAAACCCCTATAAATGGTAATAATGCATTTGTTGCACTCAGATCATTTGCCCAGGGGCCAAAATGCACGTCTTCACCGAGACAAGACTTCAAAAATAGCTTCACACAGGTATAAATCAGTGTGTCTTTAACCTAGGCTACATACATAAAATAGATTTCAATAAAAACATGCCCAAACTTCTCCAGGAACGACAGCCCAGACATCCACACTCATAAATGAACATGAAAGTCGTCCCTGTCAGTTCCCAAAGATCATGTCTGTTCCAACATCATTTTCCTTCTCCTTAATTGGGCTCCCACATCAGATGCAGATGTAAACAAACTAAGCCGGGGTTTGCTTCCTCCGGCCCGCAATGAGACCTTGTTCTGACAACGAATGGAACAGGCCGAGCATCACCGCCTCTGATTTTATACTGGAAGGGCAATCACAGACAGAGCCTGACAGTCACGCATAATTTGCGCTGCAGCTAAAGGTCAGGCTGCATTTCTTTGACAAAACGCAAGCTCAAATGGAGTTTTGCAAGATTGTAATTCTGTGTCTTTAACCTGGGCTGCATATGCAAAATAAAGGTCAGGACTTGGACAATAAAAACACGACAGCTACAATTTCTCCCACAGCTACATCATCTCTGTTCTTAATCAAATGTGGAAGCTGTCCTCTTCTGTCACGAAAGGTCACCATTGTCTCAGTATCAGCAGACCCAAAGAGTCTGAGCCTAGCAGTCAACAAGATCACTGACCTTCTTCACATGGGAAGACACTGCCTTCACAGTTAGCAAGAAATCCCACACAGCTGCCTACAAAAGAGGTTCTTCCTTTTACCCGAGAGAAGAGGAAGCAGGTATTCACGAGTTTTCTCTTTCTTTTCCCAATCCATGATGCCACCTCTCAAAAGCACTTTTATATAACAAAAAACGAAACCAACAGCTATTACGCAAAGAGGACACCATGCATGGCTTTGTGGTACAAGGAAGAGGGTGCCCTTCTCACACGTCCGGTCTGTTAGAGGACCCCACTAATCAGAAGCGCTCGTGATAGCCCATACTCACAAAGACCCCAACCTCTAGCCCTGGCCTGTTACAAAAAGCCAAAGAAGGCTCTCTCCCCTTTGCCATCACCCTTATTTGCAGGGTCTTTAAAATAGATGAGGTTCACATAAAAAGTAACACATCTTTAAGGGGGAAGTTTTAAGGAGCTCATATTTACTGAATGATGAAACTGGATATAAATAGTTTGGCACTCCAGCATGGGGGGGGTGCAAACCTGCCTGATTTCATGGAGGAAATTTAAGGGTCTGCCATTTGCAGAGTTAAACCTTCATCATTTACATTTATTCTGCCACATGTGGTTTCCAGAGGTACCGGTCCTCCCTGCAGCATATGGGATCTTCTCCCCAACGACCATCGTTGGGAGGCTCATGAATTTTGACTGTGAAAAGCGACAAACTATTACTAATCTGTCTCATTAACAGGTTTACCCAGGACTCAATAAAACGTAAATAGCTCACCATTCGCACCACCACAAACATGCGAGGAGCTTACATCAAAATCACAAAGCCGGGAATGTGGAATTTTCAGCGACGAGGCCCGCAAGATCATGTGACTGCCAAGCATGAGCAGCAGCAATGCAATGTGACGTGGGGAAGCAGCTCTGCTTATACACATCTGCCCGCGTGGCTTTTTGCAAGACATAAACATCCCACAGGGACACCAGTCAATGCGAGTGCTATCATAGCTCTGACTTTTTCATTTTGCTTTTGATTTTACATTATGTTGAATTCTCATTTGTGCCCTTGAGAGGTAAAGTGGGCTATCCCACAAAAACAAAGTTTTGAGAAAAACTCCAAAGTTGAATTTTTTTCAAAAAATCACTGTGCCTGTACCCTACAATTCATATATATATATATATATATATATATATCATAGGTCGCACAGAGGTATGACTTAGATAATAACAACTTATCCAATTGAAAATATTCAATAAAAAGAGGGTAGGGGTGAAAAAGTGGGGATAGCCCACTTTACCTCTCAAGGGCACAAATGAAATCCAGCCTCTTTTTACTTAGCGTGTAATGTGGTTTTGTTTGTTTTAAACGGGTTCCAAGTATTAATTGTCATTAACGATATTCAAGACATCACTTTAGATAAAGAGTATTTCTTAAAGGGTAATGGAAAGTATGTGACATTTGTTTTATATTTCATTTTTCTTAGTTTCGAAAGCAATATTTATAGTTTTTGTTTAGTTGTAATTGTATTTCCATGTCTTATTTTATTTCAGTTCACGAAAATGCTTTCTTATAGTTTCAGTATTAATTTTCGTTACCCTTTATCCGTGCGACAAATAAGTATGTCAGACACACGAGAAAGACGGCCATTAGGGCATCGTCGCCTTTCCGTAGATCCACTTCCTGTTTATATACAGCTTGACTGTGTCTCTTTCAAAGTCTGCATCAACAGCAGTTATTCATTTATTCTGCTGTAATTTGTGCGTCTTTTACCAGCATTGAGGTCACCGTTTACTGACAAAATTGTTATTGTGTGGCTGCTTACAGTTTTCAGGGAGATAAGAATGTGAAAATTAACCTTCCAGAGAAAACAGAAAAAGGAGGACATCGATCAAATAAGTTCAACAACTCATAACGTGAGTTTGTCACAAAGTGCTTATGAGGCGATTCACATTTTTTCCAGAGGGACTCAAAAGATAGGAAAAACCCCCTCAAAACCGAAAAAAGCACATTTATTTCTTGGTTCCTCCTAGGTAACGATCAAATACTATTCCGGGAAAACACTTACCTTTGCTGGGAGATACAAATAACATGTGCACAGTAATCAGTGCTGCAGATCCTATTAAATTCTCAAGATGCGGATGTTTTGGGGATGATATAAGATCCATCTGCAGTGTGCATGTGTGTGAGAATGAAGTGCTGAACTTCTCTATGAAAACTATGCATTATGAAAGTAATATGTTCAAGAACCTCTCTGAAGCATGGGCCTATACAGACGTGTATGACGTAATTGTCGAGTCAGTTTCTTATGAGCGATCTGACCGCATAAACAAAGCCACTGAAGCCTCTCAAGAGGAATGGGGTTAATTCTAGAACATTCTGCTGCTTAGCACTCTGTAGAGACTTGTCAGCCTGAGATCAGAGCGCCCACCACCGATCAGGGTTGAATGAATTGTGGGGGCCTCACCAGAGGTGGCGCCGTTCCAAGGGGTGATAAAGCAGGACCAACCAAGCAGCCCTGGCACAGCTGTGACCACAAGGGGCATGCCAACATGGCACAGGACAAGCAGAAAACATGGTTCTGCAGCTTCCTTACCAGCATCTGGGCTGCAGCTGCTGCCTGTGGAAAATGAGAGGACCTGAACAGGACCTGAAGGCTATAGACCACATGATTGGAACTGTCCTGGAGTTCAATTGGACCTATCACAAGTTGACATCACAGACAGTACACTCAAGGTGGGCCTATCATGAGTCAGTATAATGTGCAGCACACTCAAGGTGGGCCTATCATGAGTCAGTATAATGTGCAGCACACTCAAGGTGGGCCTATCGTGAGTTAGTATAATGTGCAGCACACTCAAGGTGGGCCTATCATGAGTCAGTATAATGTGCAGTACACTCAAGGTGGGCCTATCATGAGTCGGTATAATGTGCAGCACGCTCAAGGTGGGCCTATCATGAGTCGGTATAATGTGCAGTACACTCAAGGTGGGCCTATCATGAGTCGGTATAATGTGCAGCACACTCAAGGTGGGCCTATCATGAGTCGGTATAATGTGCAGCACACTCAAGGTGGGCCTATCATGAGTCGGTATAATGTGCAGCACACTCAAGGTGGGCCTATCATGAGTCAGTATAATGTGCAGTACGCTCAAGGTGGGCCTATCATGAGTCGGTATAATGTGCAGCACGCTCAAGGTGGGCCTATCATGAGTCGGTATAATGTGCAGTACACTCAAGGTGGGCCTATCATGAGTCGGTATAATGTGCAGCACACTCAAGGTGGGCCTATCATGAGTCGGTATAATGTGCAACATACTCAAGGTGGGCCTATCATGAGTCAGTATAATGTGCAGCACACTCAAGGTGGGCCTATCATGAGTCAGTATAATGTGCAACACACTCAAGGTGGACCTATCATGAGTCAGTATAATGTGCAGCACACTCAAGGTGGGCCTATCATGAGTCAGTATAATGTGCAGCACACTCAAGGTGGGCCTATCATGAGTCAGTATAATGTGCAGCACACTCAAGGTGGGCCTATCATGAGTCAGTATAATGTGCAACACACTCAAGGTGGACCTATCATGAGTCAGTATAATGTGCAGCACACTCAAGGTGGGCCTATCATGAGTCAGTATAATGTGCAGCACACTCAAGATCGATCTATCGTTGGCGAATATCAAGGGAAAAACAATTTCTGTGGATATTCGACAGGTTCATCCAGTTCATTATTTGGACCGCACAGTTCCTTTGATATAGAGCTGTCACTATTACTCGAATAAACTCGAATAATAAAAAAAAAAAACACTGATTAAAAATTTCCTTGGTAATTAGTCGACAATATGGGGGATGTGAGGCAGTAATCAGTGGTAGCATATAGCGAATGAAAGTGAAAATAAAGAGCGACAACCATCCATTGTGTGTAAACCTTATTAAAGTGAATGAAAATGCAGTCGTCTGTCAGTATTGCAAAGCATAACATAAATATCACCACAGCACGAATGCAATGCAAATACATCTGGTTTGACGGACTCACCCAATAATGCGAGGTAAGTCAGAGATATGTTTAGACATTTAGCCTCTCGGGGGAGCCTTTCCTGCCCTTTTTTCATCACTTAGACTTTAGTCTGTCAAATAAGTTGGTGGTATTATCGTTGGTTGTGTCGACAAGCACTTGGTTTTGCTCAGTATCGTCTCTATGAAATGTTACCATTCAGCGTAAGAAGAATGTTTTTTTTTCTCGTTAGGAGTTCCTGTTCGTTTTTCTGTTCATTTTGTTTAATTTCTCACGAACGGGCCATAGTTTATAACTTACTCAAACGGCAATTAATTACGATACTCGGAGAGCGCACGCGGAACTCGGGCAAAAGCGATAAATATGTACTAAATCATTTTGAAAAGTAACCATTGTTAGAATTGCAAAGCTTGATAAATTTTCTTTCCGTAGACTGACCAAAAATGTTTTAACAAGGTATTGATGGTTTGAACCCAGCAGACTATTGCGGTCTTTGCGAAGTGATAATTGCGCGTGCTTATCAGTATCGGACATAGTAAGATATTATATTATTATAATGTATTATATTATATTATATTATATATTACGTTATATATTTTGTATTATATTATAAACGATTGCTTGGTGAATCGTTAAATTAATGGCTAGATTACTCGATTATCCATAGTGACACCACTACTTTAATGATGAGGTCTTATGGAATCGAGAAAATGCACAGTCTTGACTCCAGGGGGCGCTTACAATCTGTTTCAAATACAGTCAATACAGTCACACAATTGTACGTTTTGATACATGGAGGGAAAACTTTGAAAAGTCACTTTTGGGATGTGGTATAACTGCGGGTGTAAATGCTGGAATATCATATTACAGTATAATTATAATATTTAATATAATATTACAGATTAAAATGCACTAACAGGCTTTGTTTAGTCAGAATTTTTCATGAAAAAGTAGCAGACACCTTTCACAGCCCTTCATGGGAGCTACTCCTGCTCTGTGATTTGCTGATCTCTCTCACGCCATCTCTCTTTTGCGTTATCATGGGAATGCCGACGAGGGTATTCCATCTGAAGCTATTCACCCAAAATGTCACCAGAGAAACAAAGGGCCAAAGGTCCCTGACCCCTGGGGTGTCAAAATAAGCCCCCACCCCCAGCCCCGTCGATTTGCCTAAACTTCCCCCGGACCCCATTAAAAATGCTTTTATTTCACACACTGATGTAAACGCAGAGACACACACGGCTGCACACCAGAAGCCGGCATAAACACCAGGAAGAGGCTCCCTGAGCATGTTTGCGTGCGGTGGGTCCTCTGACTTGCAGCGGCCTCTGCACTCTGTTACAGGACCAGCTGGTCCTGGGGGCCATGTTGATGGGGGGGGGGGGCACACTGACCAATCCCCAGGGACTTCCAACAGTTGCTAAAGGCAACACAGGAATACCAGCACCCGGAGGAGGAAGCCCATCCCAAGTAGCCGGGCCCCAGTGCTAAAACTCACACCTCACGCAGGGGGCGGCCGGCTGCCTTTTCTTCAGGCATACCTCAGTTCCGCCTCTCTGGACGAACGAGCGATTGAAAAGTCTCAGGTTCTCATTAATTACCTTTTTTTTTTCCTCCTCCCCCCCCCGCCCCCCTCAGCCCACAGGCCAACCCCCAGCGAGGCTCAGCCTCAATGGTGTTATTCTCCCCCCCAGCGCGGAGATGGAGGCTGGTCCGTCGCTCGTAGCTCTTTCAGAGCGCTACTCTCTCCGTGTGACTGTTGCTCGCTCTTTTGTGTATGTGTGTGCATGCGTGTGTGTAATTACCTCTCCCACTCGCCATCTTTCACAAATACACACACACACACTCACACGCGCGTGCAGTGGTATAAGATCTGCATGTTCGAGGTCTTTACTGAGGTGTCTGTTGTCTCATGCCAAATCGGATGCAGCGACTCTCTTGCGACCTCAGAAAAATGTGACAGTCAGCAAAATTAAACTGCTCCTATAACAACAGAAAACTAACATTAGACCCCAAGTTGCTCCTTAACTCCATGCTGAATTTGTGGTGAGGGTAGCTCTCATTGTGAAATCTCATGTCATTTCCCCACCGATGGAATGTGGGTCTGAATCGTTTCATACCATAAGTAGAGGTTACAAAACCTAAATTCTCCTCTAAAAGATACACGGATTGTCCGGTGTTTCTCAATTCTCCAGGGAGGAACGATGTCGTCTCAGAGCGTCCGGCGTGTCAGATATGAAGGGACATGCGCAGGCCGTGTCTTCACAGCTGTGGTTCTGTTTCCTGGCGCCCAGCCCAGTCAGGTCAGCCGTTCCTGTGCATCCGCGCGCTCACTGAAGTCAGGCTTTCAAACGCATGGACCGGGAGGCCAAATCGAGGCCCGGCACTGAGGACCCTTTGTGTGCCGTGAGCAGAAAGCGAACGCGGCCACGTCCCTCGAAAGCACATCCCGATTATCTTAACGCGCATCACAATCAGCCGTTTGTCTCCACTGCTTCGGGACACATGAATGCACCGCTTAGAGAGTCCCGCAGACACCGAATGGCTGTGCCCTCAAGACCAGGATTGTTCATGGCTTCCTGTTCTGCTGTGAGCACACAAAAAATAACGGTTTTTCTGCACGACATCTAGATACAGGCAGGATAAGGTTTTTTTAAAAAAAAAAAAAAAAACTCAAGACAAGAAAAATAAATAAAACACTATATTCGGATCAGTGATCTGACAGTTCCGTTATGATATTTAGGGCACGGCATTGCGCTTCGTGACCTTGGCATACAGACGCACCCGCATGTCCACCAGTATTATTTTGGTGCCTCAGACTGCCAGTGTCTGGGTGTGATCCTTCTAGAGGGCGTCCACGTGAATGCGGCTGTCAGCAGATCCTCTGTGATTTTTCGCTTCCTCTTTGAGGGAACCAAGTGGCCAGATAACAACATCCAGATTGTGTACATGCCGTGGTCAGACTGACTGACAGTATATTTCTTCTCCAGTTATTTCATTTGCTAATCAGGGATCCTGTGCCCCTACCTGTAGCTCAGGACTTGGTGCTTGGTGCTGCTCTTATTTAGCGTGGTGGATTGTGGGTATTGTAGGCAGGAGCAGCATGAGAAAAAGCTTCCTCCAATGATTCAAGCCCTGCACACTGCCTGCTGTCAGACAGAAGAAGCGTCCTGCTGTTATATTATCTGTGTCGCCCAGGGATGCTGTAACTAGGCGAGAAGACGGCTGGGCACAGAGCAGCTCTTCTTTTTCTCTGACTTCACCTAACAGAAGCTGAAAGAAATGTTGAATCAATGACTGCCTTCAAAGGTACTCTGCATATTGTCCATCTACCCAATTTGTGAAACCACTTATCCTATTCAGGGTCGGGGGTGGGGGGTGGGGGGGGGGGGGGGGGTCCAGAGCCTATGGGCACAAGGCAGGGAGCAACCCAGAACAGGGTGCCACCCAATCACAGGACACACTCACAGACAATTTGACAACTGCAATGAACCTCAGCATGTTTATGGAGTGCGGGGGGGAAAACCAGAGTACCCAGAGGAAACCCTAAGATGACATGAGGAGAACATGCAAAGTCCACCGACATGGAGCCCCAGTAGAGTCAGTGCTAACCACTGCACCACCCAGCCAACCCATCCTGCGTATTGCACAGTATTAATTCGCTTCATGGTGTTGTTAAGGCAGACAGAAAGCCGAGATTTGAATCATTAATGGTTCCTTCTATAGGAAATCAGTGATGTTGGGTATGTATTGGCCTGTATTTTAGATTAAGCCATAGGTGACAATGGGGTGTCAGCGATGAATTATTGGGGTTTTAGGTTAGTAGAGAAGCCAGCAGACTGTAGATGTATAGGATTTAACAGGGAAGGAACACAGCGTTGACACTGTCGTTACAGGCAGCCAGCATCTCAGGGGGGACAATGGCCGTCAATTGCAAAGTTGAGATGTGTTTTCCAATCACAGCTCCTGATATTGTTCCTAAAAAAATATACAGGTATAAAAATCAACTTTAAATAAAAAATATCAATAGCTTACTAGATGGCATGGAATGGGCCCATCCCATCACGGTGGCCCAGTCACCTGATTTTCAGTTGTATTTACCATCTCTATCTTCGGGCTCCAGCTACAGTACAGCCAGTTACTGTAAAACAGGGCTTTTGCCCAATGAGGAAACAGGCTGCCTGTGTTCCCCACAGGCGGAAAGCACAGCAGTAAACACTCCCGGGCAGACAGCTGCAACTGCATTCAGTGAGTCACAAACTGCATCCCAGTTCCAAACAAATGTGACTCATGTTAGCTATCTGCCCAGCATGTCTTTTAAGATTAACCCACTGACAGCATCGATTAAAGTGAAACTCAGCGAGTGACTGAAATCGCTGCATTAAATCAGCTTTCCATTGTAATGTCCCACAGCATGGGAGTCCGATGTCCCAGCTGCAGCCCATCCAAACAGTTAACCTCTGCCCTCAGTGTCACCATATCTCACAGAAAACCAGGTCATTCTTTAAGTGCAAGTCATGAATAGCTGGCTCACAGTTGTAGCTGGGAGTCAGAAAATGTCAAATTACCATTCGAAGGAGGGGTCCTTTTGTAACGACCGCAGACGGCACCAAAGGCAAAGCCTCCTGCCACCCCCCAGGCTCGCTCATGCGCAACAAAAATAAACACGTCTGTCTAAGAGGAACTCAATGAAACACGAAACTGAAATGCAGCAAAATATGTTATTGTCAAGTGAAATATCATTGTTCCTGCCAAAAATCCACTTTGAAAGGCGAGGGAAATGTGTGCTGTTGTGTTATTTATGACTAAAAGTGAATTATTCATAAAGCATATGTCACCCGTACCTGTACTGTTAAACACAGAGTGGGTTTTCAATTGAAATAATAAAAGACGGGCCAAGCTATAAGCACCTTCAAATCTGCATCCTTGTTCTTCATGCATATTTACTACCCTTGGTCTCCATATCTTCTTTTACTACTAAGACCTTTTATGGACTTAAGAGATGCAATTGGCAGGAAGTGATGCAACCAGGCTCGTTCTGGGATTCCAGTTGTTCATTAGAGCTGAAAAGTGACTGAGTCTCCCTGACATTTTCACAGCACCTCCAGGCTGATTACAGGAATTGCTGCAGGTTTCTTGCGTCCCGTGCAGACGGGCGCCTGCCTTTCAAGTGAATGCAGAAGCACTCAGAGCTCCCTTCTATGAAACCTTCAGGACAGAAGCAAGCAAAACCAGCCAGAGGAAGCATTTTTTTTTTTTTTTTTTTAGATAAAGTTAGATGCTGTTCTCTGCATTGAATATTCATCATTATGCCTACTGGGTCTACTTTATACTGAGCTTTTACATGGTCTTACGTGACTTCCCTCATGTTATATTTAAAGCAACCCCTTATGTAAGGATGCAGTTTAATCTTTAATCAAGCACCGGAATTATTCATATGCCAGCACTTTATATTTTTAGCACTGTCTCTTTCAGTTGGAGTTTAATTGCCAGAAAACATCCAAAGGTCCTGTATGAAAAAAATCTACAATAGGTCTGGGACATATTTTTAAGCCCCTGTATACTGGCTGCAGATCAGAATGAATCTCCCCCTCCACTGCTTGTAATCCTCTTCACATGCATATCATGATATAAACAAATATGTGAAAAAAATACTGAATGTTGAATTCCATTAGAACTTGGTCCCTGAATTGAATGACACCAATAGGGCGTGCTGATGTGGCGAGTAACTCCGTTCTGTATTCATTTATGGATACCGCTGTGTATGCGAGTATTCTGTGGTGCATTTCATTGTGTATGCCGTTGTGTAAACAAGTATTCCATTACAGCTCATCTGGACCTCGATAAAACACCAGTGATGTAAGTGCTGCGGATTCAGACCACCCTGCGAATGAATGAGGGAGATTCATGTTTTGCGATGAATGACCAGGGACCGGAAATGGTGATGTCACTCATGCCCTGAGTGAGTCAAGAACCAGTGTAAATTTAACTCATCAATCTGAGGGAAGATGCCAGGTCGGGGTGCGTCCAGCCGAGACACAAACCAGGCTTTCTCAGCCACGGGACAAAAGTTCGAACTGCACTGGATGGGAGCCGTGGACCTAAAGCCTGTGACATCACAGGGCTAATCCTAGCGCTCTGCGTATAACAAACTCCTGTCAACGAATTCCAGAATCACCAGTGCGATCTGCACTGCAGATCTACTGTAGCTAAATGGGAATGGCTGAGGTGACATTCAGGCCCTGGGGGACACCTGGACAAAGCGAGCTTCGCAGTAATAACAGTGATTACCGGCAGGTTTTGGCAATTCTCAGAAGCAGGCAGCAAGCTGTACCCAGGGCTCAGTGCAGGGTGAAGGTGTCACAGCGAAACGGACAGAGCAAAGGCGCCTAGGGGAGCATTGGGTTAGTCTCCTGCGCTTTAACCAATCAGACCGCAGCACGGTCACTAAGTTTCCACACGCTTCATTAGTTCCTCTCTCTCTGCTTAAATTGAAAGGCGGTTTCCACTTTCACTTTCCCGGTATTTTGGCATAAGAATGTAAATAATTCCTCTTACTCTCAGGCAGTTTTTTCTAATATATATCAGAATCAGTATCACTTTAGGCACCCATTACGGGCACCTTTTATGGCCGTGCCTAGCTAATATTCTGGCTAATATTCTACATGAGGCTAAACAGTAGCTCCAAACAGTGCAATCGGTGTAACATGCAGTCCAGTCCACACTGTACTAATTTGTCTTTACAAGTTGGACAGTAAATGCGCAAACAAATGCAGTGCATACATGAGCATGATTGGCTATGTGATTTGTTAAAGAAGCATGTTTCTATGTTGATTTAAAATGGAGTTAGATATCCTCAGTCACTCAGAGGACTGCGAATAGACGATTTTTCCCTGTTGTGAAGAGAAGCACTGGTAAGATATGTCTCATATTGCACTTTACAGGTGAAAATTACCAGTGCAGCGATTTCCCGTCTGTAACCCTGTCCAACCTGGGCCTGGGGGGGGGGGGGGGGGATGGGGGGGGGGGGGAGAAGGACACTCCTGAGAAGAGTGCTCCAGGCTGAGCCATAAGTAGTGTCCTTAAAAGCTACTACAGGGGATGGGGGGTGTTAATTTTGACGTGCTGCGGCAAGACCGAAAACAGAGACAAGAAAAACAGGAAAGGAAGGAACGAGGTGCCTGACCTTTACAGGGGAGAGGAGATGTGCGTACAGGGTGAGGAGATGTGCGTACAGGGAGAGGAGATGTGCGTACAGGGTGAGGAGTGGGTGATGGTACCACAGACATCACACATGAGCAAAGATCCAAAATACCTTATGGCCAAGGGCTCTGGCCTGGCTGTCAGGTGCAGATTACTAAGCATCAAATGTTCAGGAATGGACCTTAATAACAGCATTTCATTTGTACTGAGAATTGTTTTTTTTCATCTCACTTATAATAAATCTCACACATTCATCCAAATTGTACACATTTATCCAGATTATTTCCATCCTGGAGACCTGGAGTCCCAGATTTACTAGCTGGTTCACTTCGCTAACTGGAAAAACAACCAAGCAAGCGTCAAATAAGCATATCAAATAAACAGATACACTTATAAGGATTAAACTTGTGGGATTGTGCATTTTTTCCATCATTTAATGATTCTTCAGCTCCATTAAACTGTGTCAAACAGTTGCTCAACTTAACAGGCTGACGAATTATGTTAAACGAGCAAAAGGAAAACACCGTGGAAGTATGATTCAATTCGTAAGCATCATGCCCCTTATACAACCTCTGTTAAACAAAAGCATCTGTGACCTACAACTATAATAAAGGCTCATTACCAAAAAATATAGGGTACACAGAGTAAAAAAATAGTCTGCTACATTTGTCTATTACATGATGATACTGGTTATTTGAAAAAAATATTGTTACTCTTTCCATAAATCAATATATTTCAGTAATATTAAGCAAAATATTCTCCAATACACATTTACTTCAGTCTAAATTGGTTGAATTGCTTTTTAAAGCCTTTACAACCAATCTTCTCTCTGGTGTGACCATCACGGAGCAACTGCTTACTCAAGCTTTCATGAAATACTGAATCCAGGACAGCTCAAATATCAGTAAGCCCCAGTATTACCCTAAGAAACATCCGGATGCTTACAAAGCCCATCATTTCAGAATTCCTGTAAAAGGGACCCCGCAGACAGTACCCCGCACCATGGGATGTATTGAATGTGAGGTCAAAGGATTCTCCATGGTGTATATGTTACATAGTGGTCACTATGAAATCCATAGGCCGCTCGACGTGACACCTTCCCCTAAAGTGGGACTGGGTGATGCCTGAATGATGCAAAAATCCTTATTGGCTGAGGAGAAATCATTAGAAAAGATGCACAAGAAAGATCTAGGATGGTACTGTGCTGAGGAAAGCTGAACCAAATACCCCAGGGAGGCAAAGAGCCTTAAAACCTATGTTAAATATGAACAGCTACTACTGGTTTATAGATCTCTATTTTAACACTAGCAGCAGTAACTTTGCATGGACAAATCTACTCTATGATAAAAAAAAGAAATGTGAATATTAATGAGCTTCTCTTCCGGCTCTTTAATTAGGCACAAAGCTTTCCTGATGGGTGCCCTCATCACGCTGAGTGGCCGTCACCCTCTCAGGGAAGGAGTCTGATGTTAACCTGGCTGGAGTGGACCTGCAGTAGCCATAGAGCTAATGAGACCGAATCAGCATTAGATCCGCTCGCCGGCAGCCCGCTAATTATTTCAGTGACATCATGTTCTGAATTCAACTTCATTTCGAAGATGAGAGGCTGTCACAAAGTCTGTGTGGTGAGTGCTCTGACCCCTGGTTTTGATCTGCAAGCCCTCCACAACTTCCCCCTACATTTCAGATCTAAACAAAGGCCATTAATTAGCTCATTGGGAGCAGATGAAGGGCAATGATAGATACTGGCTAGGCAGAAACTTAGCAGGAACGTACAGCAGCCAAAATGACTGGAAGAGTTGGTCTGGATCATTACCCCTAAGGTACGCAGGTTGTGCCAGTCCTTGGTGTGGCCACCCGACTGAAAATGTTCTGGCAGGCCTGAAAGATAAGCCGGGCCTAGCCTGAGATCCACCATGTTCCTCCCTGCAAAGGCCATCCACTTCCAACCACGCACTCCTCCTCTGTTCATCTCCACTCACCCATTCACCACCTACGTCAGCACTGTGATTTATGCCAAAGTTCAATAAAAGCTCAGCGAATCTCCCAGCCACTGAGAAAGACAGACACCAAAGCAATACAGAAACCGCAGTTGCATCATGGGTAATAATTCATCCGACCACTGTGTCCAAGTCTGCAGTTTCAACAGTATTTACTGTATTATCAGAGGTGAGAAGATAACACCATAGCTTTAAGACTGAAAGGGGTGCAGGGCACGGGGCTTATACAGCAATGTACCATGAGCACCAACACGGAGTCACTCATTTTATTGTCTTAATTATTGTTGCAAGCATAAGTACCATTATTCATCACAGAAAGCATTTTGGTGGCGCCCAATGAGACCAGAGTGCTTGGAGCACTGCCTTGTTTCGGAGAAGCAGAGCACATTGTCCACTCTTCCTCTCCCTACTTCTTTGCTGTCCCCTTTCTTTTACTCTTTCTTCTTTATTCTTTGTGGCTCACTTTGTTTCGAGTTTCCACCTTCGCACTTCCATGAAGGTCTGCAGAAAAAAAAAAGTTTCTGCAAATTTATTTATTTTGTTTTTTTTTTTTTAAAGATAAAACCTAGTGATCCCGGAGCGGTGGCAGTGTTGTGCCGTAAAGCGGAACCGAAAGCTCTGCAGCAACACCCCCCCCCCCCCCCCCCCACCTTCAACCGGTTTCAACTGGATCTGAGTCCTGCTGCTCTTGTGCAAAGCCTAAGAACAAGAATTGCCTTCATTCACATTGGAAAGGACATGGTCTTTGAAGATGAACAAGGGCTTTAGGGATTAAATATACAAAAAAACGTTTTTAAGTGAGAAAATATATATGTTTCTACAATTTTAACTCATCCCTATCCTGTACGCATCTTGACAGATGATGTTGAGTAGAGTCTATTTTTTTTCTCGAATTGGAAGACAAGAAGTCATGTTTCTAGTCTGGTCTTTGCAGTGTTTCATGAATGATCTTGCTTATGGTGTCGCCAATCTGAGTCTGGACACACTTATCATACACTAAGGCAGATTGCATTTAGCATCTGAAATCTGATTATGCTACCTTCACATTGTACCTTAGCCTATGATTCTCTAGCGTGACACATAAGCATTGTACCTTGTCGTTTTTAAAGCGGGACTTTCACTTTTACTGAACTGCACTGTTCACTGAACTCTTACTCAGGAAACACAGCCTAGTACTTTTTCCAGCCCCAAATCTCCCACGCTTGGTCAAGTATGAAATTTCCACCAGCAGTTGAGGGCACTTTATTTTTCACTCAGGTTGGAGGTTCTGGTGGGGCTCGTCTGTGGAAACATCATAACCCACTGTGGCGATTCCTGACTATGAGAGACCATACACGAGTATAAATGACCGTCTTTCACCATGCTGTTCGTCAGCACAGAAGAGCCCGCGAGAGTCCATAAGATGCTGCAAAAGCAGTGACATCATTGTCATCCTCAGAGGCACTGCGCTCATATAACTTTGCTTATTTGTTCCATGGAAATGAAACAACTGGTACAATGCTAAACCAGCAGGGGAGGAGGAAGTGAGGTCTACGCTCAGGCTATTGTTATTGTATATGGAGAATGCTGAGCAGGAGCTAAAGGGGGTGAGCTGGAGATGCTTTATTTTCCCTGAAACTGTAATTTTATCACTGTAGAGACAGATACAGTGTATCTACCCACCACTGGACAATTACACCACTGAGTCAGTCTGGGGAAGGGTTCATGAACGCTGTTACATGAAGGCAGAATCAGAATCAGAATCGTGTTCATGAACGCTGTCATCTGAAGGCAGAATCAGAATCAGAATCGTGTTCATGAACGCTGTCATCTGAAGGCAGAATCAGAATCGTGTTTATGAACGCTGTCACATGATGGCAGAATCAGAATTGTGTTCATGAACGCTGTCACATGAAGGCAGAATCAGAATCGTGTTTATGAACGCTGTCACATGAAGGCAGAATCAGAATCATGTTTATGAACGCTGTCACATGAAGACAGAATCAGAATCGTGTTCATGAACGCTGTCACATGAAGGCAGAATCAGAATCGTGTTCATGAACACTGTCACATGAAGGCAGAATCAAAATCAGAATCATGTTCATGAACGCTGTCACATGAAGGCAGAATCAGAATCAGAATCGTGTTCATGAACGCTGTCAAATAAGGCAGAATCAGAATCAGAATCGTGTTTATGAACGCTGTCACATGAAGGCAGAATCAAAATCAGAATCGTGTTCATGAACGCTGTCACATGAAGGCAGAATCAGAATCAGAATCGTGTTCATGAACGCTGTCACATGATGGCAGAATCAGAATCGTGTTCATGAACGCTGTCATCTGAAGGCAGAATCAAAATCAGAATCGTGTTCATGAACGCTGTCACATGAAGGCAGAATCAGAATTGTGTTCATGAACGCTGTCACATGAAGGCAGAATCAGAATCGTGTTCATGAACGCTGTCATCTGAAGGCAGAATCTGAATCATGAGTGCTGATAATAGAAAACACCTTAAAATGCAACACATGACAGCTTGGAGGATGGGATTCATCCTTAGTAACAGCAAACAGCACTTTGACACACTGCAGCTCCACCAGCTGTGAATGGAGGCCCAGCCCTGACCTTCACATCAGCCTGGGGATGTTTTTCTCATCACTGCTCCATGAAGGCTTAAAGCCAGTTTGGGGAGGGGGGGGGGCTAAGCACCAGCTTGAAAACATCTCCTACCAGGGGAAACCTATTGTCCACTCACAATGCCCCTGGGCTACAGTCCACGCCGCTCTCCTCCGCTCGCCCCATTCAGCGCCGCCAAACCCAGAGAGGGGACGTCCGCGTCCCTTTCAGCAGGGCCGGTAAAATATGCACAGGCCACAGCACTCAAAGGCACCGGTAGAAAGGGGAGAGGGAGCCGGCCGAGGTTTACGACTTTCCCAACGCCCTGAAAAAAGTGCTGGCAAGGAGCCGAGCTGAGGGACAATGACGCACTTTTCAGGCCGGGGATGGCTCTGTCTTTAGCTGCTCAGTGGAGTGTTGAGCCTCCCAGAATGAGAATGGGATTTGGGGGGTGGTCGGGGGGGGGAGGGCTAGCAGCTAGGGGGCAGCTGGAGACCAAAGTCTTTGAGGGCTTTGAAGAGAAGAGGCGGTGAGGGGAGGGATGGTGATCTCCCCGAGTCGACCACGGCTGTGCCCAGAACCTGGGGCCAGGGGCGCGTTCCTTGGCTCCACTGCCACTGGCACCGTCTGAAGGGCCAAAGTGGACACCTGGCTCGCACCCACCCCCACTCGCCACACCTCCCACCTACTTTATGCCTATCTACCCTCCCTCCATCTACCAATTAAACCCCCCCCCCCCCTTCCAACTGTCCCTTCAGGACATGCAGGGCGTGAATTCCAGAGCTTTCCGAGGAGGATGAGAGGAGTGGAGCCAAGCACCAGCTAATCGGACCGAGAGATTCCCTCTGTGCCCCCCACCCCTCCCTAAAATGCGGAGGGCCAATAAACAGGAGGTGGGAGCGAGGTTGTGCAGCAAGGAGTGAGAAAAGGAGAGCAGGAAGAGGATAAACTCTCACTTTCCCCCATTACATCAAAGGCTCATTTCCATTGTGTAGAGAGCACAATAGGAGCAGCGGAGGTTCATTCAGTTTATTACTCTGCAGTAATAACCCCCACCCCCCGATAGCTCCCCCCCCCCCCCCTTGACACAGCCCACCTTACAGGCCCAATGAGGGATAAAGGGATTCATTAGAAATGGAGGGAATTTCTTTATGGGCACTCGCGGCGTGAGCTGATCTATACTGTATTTCCCAGAAGAAAGGAAGTTAAAAAAAAGGCTTTTTCTTCTAGATTCCTGAGCATTTCTAGCCGAAGCTGTGGTGAGCAGTGTTACTACAGCTGGAGAAGCAGGTCTCTAGTCTGCAAAGTTCTGCGTATTCCCTTCCTTATTTTCACCAGCGTTGCCTTTCTGCTGACTCCATGTCTTTGAGCCCCAGGCCAACGCTGACGCCGGAGGTGGCTGGATCTCCCCTCTCATTAGGCACAGAGACCAGCTTCAGTCTGATCCACTCTCACTTGCGCTCACCAAATGCTGTATATGTATAAATACGTGCTACTAGCTCCCCCACGCAGCAGGGGATCGGTGACAGCACCGGATGCAGCAGAAATGTGAAACCAGGCCGTTACTTCACGTCAGGTCTGATCCTCTTTTATTCACTTTTGATGAGTAAGCAGGAGAGCCTTTCTGAAGCCCCCAACTCAGAAAAATGCTTTTGTGAATAAAGTCTGTAAATGGACTGTGCTGAACCCCCCCCCCCCCCCCCACCAATTCCCAATGTCCATCACCCGACACATAGAAAGATACAGTCACAGGCCTTTGCCAGCTCTGACTCTGAAAAATACCTGACACTTCCGTTCCAACAGATGCCAACCTTTCAAACTGAAGTGACTTACAGGCACACAGAAGGTTCTGAAAATCCCTCAGATTCCCCCCGAGGTGCCCGTGAGATACGCGGCCTTGATATTGACCTCAGAAGTGCCAGGGACCCAGAAAGTGGGATTTCCCCGACGGCGCCGATGCAAAGAAGGCGGCCTCTTCGTGCAGCTTGTAGGACTCATATAGTGCTCACATGAGCGGCCGCAAGTGCACGCGTTTGCAAACTCGGCACCTGAGGTGTAAGTTCCCTGGTCCCGCTGCATTGAGGGTATGCAGCTTTGCCACAAGTATGGGGGGTTGGGCTGTCATCTGGTGCTAGGTACACAGTTCCTTAGAGTTCTATGGTTGCAGTAAAGGGGTGGTATTAGCAGCACCATCTGACAGTGCAGCTGACAGATTCAGATCTGACCAACTATTACTGGCAGATTCTAGCCAGGGGGTTATTTTATGAGTTCCAGATGATGCAAATTGTTAGGTCTAGTGATTTCCGTCTTTTTGGCCCTCTGGGTTCTGTGTTGAAGTTCTGCCGGGATTGAGGGGAGGGTGTTGTTTTTAGACTGGCTTAGTCTGTGGCGAAGGTATCTCTGTCGAGTGGCAGGTGTACGGTGTTTTGGACTTCTTGTAGCGGTTTGCAGGCTGCCGGACGTGTGGGGGGTGGTGTATGTGGATGGGGCAGGAGCATAGTGTTCCAGTGATAGGGGACTTGGTGACATTCGACCACACGTCTGCTTTGCGGGTAACAGGACGACCTTGACGAACCAGGGACAGCGCGTCCGGGGGCGACCAGGGGGTGCCTGCAGTCTGGAGATCACGACGTTCCTCGATCTGATCCATTTCCAAGAAATGCCCCCCAGCCAGATCTATGCCCTGGACAGGCTCTGGTCATTCCAAGAAATTTCGCAGTAAGATGAAAGGGTTTAGGCTGTTCATCCAGATGCTGAGATATTTGCGGCTTCTGCATTGTAAGAGTGAAATTGTCTGGATATGGTTTTTATAGGACTCGGGTTGACTCACCACAGTCATGCTCCAAAAGTGGTGAAGACATGAGGCAGGTCCTCAAGGGAGACGCAGAGCCGAGCGTGACTCCCTCCCCAGAACAGGACAGAGACCGCTCTCACAAACACAGCACAAAGGCAGAATTCTCCCTTTTTTTTCTTTTTTCATCTTCTTTACTTTCTTCCTTCATTCATAACATGTCTTAATTTTTGAGGATGAGCCACGAACAGTGAGCTCCCGGCTCTTTAATCTGCTCAGAGGAGAATGAGAAAACCATGAAGGATGCTTATGGATGAATGAGCCACAATGCACGGTTCCATTAACCTCTGACCTTTGACCTAAACAGCATGGCATCGGAGCCAAGCCCAGCAGCCCCGTAGTCTGACTGACACCTGTTTTTAAAAGGATCCAACAACCCATCCCCCGACGTACATGCATAAACATACACACACTGCAGAAATGTCACGATAGTCCCTCAAGACTTCTGCACTCCGAATGCTGACTTGCACATAAAGGTAAACAATGCATCTTGCTGGTTTTCACATCAGCGTCAGAGTTCATGTGCTGTCCCGGGGCTATCAATCTCTCCGGCATATACGACTCCCCAAAAACCGTGCATCCTCCAGAATAATCACATTATCAGCAGAAGCCCAGCTGGAAAAGCCATCGCGCGGACACCGCAGTACCGCACTCTCGCCAGCAGTTGGCAGACTTCACTGCCGCTACCTTTGACCATAACTCTGTTCCAGTCCTCCTGTGAGTCACGTCAGCAACCAGAATTGCTGTTAACCATTGACAGAGAGAGAGAGAGAGAGAGAGAGAGAGAGAGAGAGAGAGAGAGAGAAGCGTGCTGAGCCACATTCAGCAAACTGTGTGTGTTTTCCTGAAAATCAGCATTTATCTTAAACTGCTGTATGTGCCGTAGTTTGTTTGATGTTGGGAATGGTATGCAAATTATATATGGAAATGTTTATAGGCAAAGACAACAAAGATATCTAGTAATTCCGAATCAGGTCAAATACACACAAACAAACACACTAACAGTGCCATGTAGGATAGATCCAGCATGGAAACATAGACCCATCTGGTAGTGTAAAGTATGCGTGTGACTGAGCGTTCAAGTGCGCTGTTTAATGTGCTGATTTAATGACGCGTGTGCATGTATGTGTTTGTGACCGTGCCCAGTGTGTGTGTGAGCGCAGCCGTGTATCAGAGCATGCGACTCCTTTCAGGGAAGATAACATGAAGCACAGCCATTCTTGTGGTAACAATAAGCAGGCCGCAGAACTGAGGCAGGCCTGCTTTGGGGGAGTCCACACGCAGACACATTAGATATCTACATCATTGAAGGGGACTCTCCTTTCATTTCCACAGGCAAAAGCCTAACTTCAGCTATGACAACCTTCACCTCTGCTCAGCCCTGACCTTAACCGCAAGTAACCAAACAAAATACAAGATTTTTCACATTTTTAGTTTTTGATTGCAGTCACACATTTTTTTATACATTTTTGGTGGAAACCAAAGAAAATGTCCCCTTAAGGTCAATTTTTATCGTATTGTGGGGACATTTGGCTCTCACGATGTAATATGTACATAACCGCACACACCCACAGTCACGCACAGACACAGACACAGACACAGACACACACATGAGTTTGTATTCACATCTTTGTGGGGACCGTTCATTCATTTCTGTGGGAAAAACCCTACAATTACATCCTTAACCCCTATCCTACCCAGTAATAAATGCATGACACACACACACACACACACACCCTCCCCACCCAGCCGCTGTATGTTCTTCACCGCCTTTATTAATAGGCCTAACATTCCCGGGTATTGTCCTGATTGACGGAACCGTGAATTATTGGGAAATCTGATCCCATAAGGCAGCCTGGCTGAGCGAACAGCAGACGCACAGAATTCAGTTTCCTTTTGGGAAATGGCCACAAGAAATCAAAAAACAAATAAATGAGAAGGTGATATTACTCATGTCAGTCCCTCACCCCGTGAACTCCTCCCGCTCTTAAAAGAAACTTCAGTTGAGACACGCCGAGCACATCCTGCCTGAACGGCCTTTTCTTCTGTTATGTATCCACTCCCTGATGTGTATTTATTGCACCTACGAGCTGCTTTATAGCAGACTGACGCTGGCACCCCGCCTACCCACACACCAGCTCTGTTAACAGTACTGACCTGTTTGCTTTGGTTCCGCTGCTTTCTTCTGTCACTTTCTCTGCATTGTGTCTTCTACATAAACAGATGCAAATGTAAATATTAGACCCTTCCCCCCCTCCCCCCACCCTCAAAGGAAGATCCCCCACCCCCTCCTACTGTGCCTCCACAGCTGTCTGACCCCCCATCCCCTCTCCCTAAACCCGTTCTCCCTGCAGTCCATCATCGTCCGTCGTACACCAGGCCTCGGATGCATCCTGCAGCAGGCCCGGTGACCTCTGACCTTACCAGGAGTGCCCAGGTCGGGGATCACTCCCGCCTGTGTAAACAAAGGGGCCAAGGACCTAGCAAAGCCTGGGATGGGTGATGGGGGGGGGGAGGCACTCAGTGCATGTTTCAGGCACCTCAACGTATGTGTGAGGGGGGTCTGTTTACAGTTTCGGGGCAGTAGGTGGAGGTGAGTGACCTCTGTACTTAAACTGACTCTCGTCAGCTGGAGAGTTCGTCAACTCAATGCTCCCCCCACGACTCCCAATGTAAAGCGAGAGAGAGCACCACTCGTTCGTCAACACATCTTAATCATAAGCGAGAGGCTGGGTGTTGGGGGGGGGGGGGCACTCCTGGCGCCTCACCCCTTCAGACATCAATCCCAACTTCCCCTTACTCAGCACAGCCCCAACACCGAGTGCGCACAGCCCAGCACTGTGGCCCTATTGTGTTCCTGTGCAGCCTCTTCCTGGCCATTTTCTAGCAGCGACTCCTGACAGGGAGCCACATGAGAAAGACGCTCTCAGAGTCAACAAATTCATGTAAGAGAATCCCCCTCTGTTCCTTCCTGGATCAGAGAGGCTCCATCGCTATGGTAACCTGTAGAGCAAACCCACTGTCCCTACCCCCCCAGCCCCCCCCCGTGTCTGCCCAGCCAAGGTCTCATTTCCTCATCACTTCTCCATTTTCAATCGTTTGTTTCATCGAACTTCTTTCCTTAAGGTGATGAGAAACACTCACGCCATCACTAACAAAACTTAAGCTATATAATAAACAAATGTTGTTATGATGAGACGTTTAGAAAAATAATTATTCCAAATAGAGGAAAAGACAGATACTGAGAGCTAGATCAAGAATATCTAACCTAAACCACTGCCCTAAACTACCAAAACCATCCAGAAAAGTGGGCTATTATTGCATGTGAAATCTGAAATAGTTATTAGAGTGCTTTGAGGCTCACAGCCATAAGCCTTTATCATACTTTGTAGGCAGCACAGCACATAGCTGTGTGAGATATATAAGGCTGACTACTACAGGCTTTTGTAATGCGATTATTGTATTTGCTCATTGTATTCTAGGGCATTTGCATGTCTATACCCCTCTGCTTAACCGAGGCTTCCTTTACTTGCACACAATTGCTCACCCTCCCCACCTTTCTCCCTTCACGGTGGTTCCATATGCTCAATATTACTTAAGTCAGGCCCCTGGATTCCAGGTCATCCTTAGTCCCCATCACCCTGGTCACTGGAGATCAGGTTTTATTGACTAATAGACCTGGAATGGTCATTTTTCTCTTGAAACCACTTGGGTGTGTTGAACTTAACTGATTGAAAAGCCCTATTCTCAAAATGTTGTACCATTTAAAAATGTTTTTCTCTTGTGTTTCCAAGGTGCACTTTAGAGACGGACCCTCCGGCACGTTGCACCGCATGGACAAGGTGCCCTCTCCCTTTCCACATACCCAAAATTCCTGAGAGTGACGGCGAACCAAACAGAGCGTGCTCACTTCCTGTCCACCAACACACACACACACACACACACACCAACACGTGTAAATCATTATCCTTTTACTGAAGTCAGCACAATCTGGCGCCGTGCAGCCAGCAGATACAGCCGATTGGTCTGCTTGGGGTGGGGGGGGGTTTGTTTTGACACACAGCACTGGCCGTCCCACACCGCACACCCACTGCTATTTGTCCTCCTCCATATTGACCGGCCCGACAGCCGACAGCAGAGGAAAGTACAGAAAAGACTCTCGGGTATCTAAGGGGAAATTTGAGGAAGTCAGAACAGCCCACAAGCCGTAATGTGTCAAATCAAAAGCATTGTTTTATTGTATTGTCACAGACAACGTCACAGTTTGTCTGGAAAAAAAAACAAAAAACAGAGAATACTATGTTACACGTCACAGAAGCTCATCACATAACCTATGGCTTATGATACAAACAGTACCATTCATATGCATAAATAGACATAACAAGAGAGCAAAAATGCTTGACAGAGTGCAGCTCCTTCTCGTAAATAATGGAAGAGACGGGAAAAACACCTTCTGAAGTTATCAAAAAATAAAATGATAATACAAACAAAACTCACACTGCGTTCGAATAAAGTGGGAAGGAGACATGTTGTGTCACATTAAAAGGATGAGCAGATTTTTCAGAGCCGTTCAAAGCCTAAGGGGACGGAAAAGTTGCACAAAGAAAAAACCAAAAGAAATGATTCCCAGCTGCTCTGCGGTTGGTAATAAAGATTCTTCACCTTAGAAACATTATGAAAATGATTTTGTCCCCCATATCTTAACTGCTAAAGTTATCTACAGCAAGTTGCTCAGCAGGGACCTTAAGCCTCACCAGGATAATACTAATGCTATTTTGTCACTACTATGTATATAATTTATAAAGTTAACGTCTTAGCAAAAGTCCTAGGCGGCCAAAGAAAATTTTGCTTAAAGGATTTTCATGGTGTCAAATTTATGATTTTACGTCTGTGAAAGTGTGTTAACTTAGTAATTTCAAAACCTCTCCCAAACTCACCCACGTATTTGCTGAATCAAGGCTTCTTAACCAATACATCCCAACACAGCCTGTAACACTGTCTCTTAATACGAACTGAAACTCATAATATGGAAGCATCTGCTAGCACTTACTAGCCTCAGACTATGGTTCGGCACACAAAACAATTGCACGCTGCACTTTAATATACACGGATTGCACTACTTAAAATATATACACAGTATAGAAAGGTATACTATTACTTAAACATATGCACACTATGTACCTCCTATACCTTCTATATTTATGCACAGTCTTTGGGCTGATCATTTATGCATTTCACTGCATGCTGTGCTTGTATAACTATGTACGTGACAAATAAAGGAATCTCGTTATCCAGGTAAGCAGGAAATCCAGCTTTGCTGAACACCTCCCAGAATAAATCCTCTTATTTCTTTATGGTACCCTTGTTCATCTGCATATATTCTAATGAGAATTTTTTTGTTCGAGCAAACATACATTTACTACCGAGATAAGTAGCTTTAAACAGACTTTTGCACAGTAGTGTATACACAGGCACTTTGGCCCCATGTTCATTTATTAGCATTTATTCTGAACGTCACTGTATGCAGTCACTGAGCATCACTGTATGCAGTCACTGAGCATCACTGTATGCAGTCACTGAGCATCACTGAATGCAGTCACTGAGCATCACTGTATGCAGTCACATGGCTCTCCCCAGTTTTTATGCTGACATGCTAATAACCAGCCGCCCTAATGACTGAAGGGCAAAAGTTTGTGGTGGTTTTCAAAAGCAGCTTCTGAGCAACAGAGAGGATGCACGATGTCGAAGATTTCAGAATAACGCAGAGATTTAATCTGCAGAAATGTTCTGATACATCTCACCTTACTACAGCGCAGCTAAAGCGAGCTAGCTGTCACACCTCTGCCAAAACATGATTTGGTACACTCAGAAGTTCTCACCCCGCCTTTTCAACACTGCTTTCTGAAGCAACATGCACACCATTATCTCCAGGACCAAAATATGACACACAAATCTGTCATGTTGACAGCGTGTGGATATTATAGTCTGTTTACATTCACATAAATACACGATCTTTCAGTGTATATACCATTTGTCATTTTATCAGGTCTTAGGAACTTTTTAATTTTCGCTAACATTCACTAGTTTCCGAAGGAATTTTCGAAGTACTCAACCTAGCATTTTAAGGCTTAAGCTACGCTGTATGGATCAGGTGACCTCAGTTGTCACTCACTTGAGCAGAGGCATCACACTTGCTCACCATTGCACAGTATATGCTGTGAGCACACAAGCTTATCAACACACATCTCACTGGCCTGGTGTTCAGGTTTCTCAAGGTTAATGGTCTGTTTGTATGTGTTACATACTTGAAAAACTCATTGAAACCTTGAAAACTTCATTTCAGTTACCAGGGATAACTCCCTCTCAAAAGCCATAGTAGAACAGTGCACATCTATATTCTATACATCATTATTACATTTTTTTTTTTATTTATCTTTTATAACATGTAGCATTGGTGAGAAGCACACACGACTCCGCATAGGACAAGAGGGTATAGAAAATGGATGGATGGAAGCAGAATGGCAATAAAGATATTCTATTCTATTCTATTCTATTCTATTCCATTCTATTCTATTCTATTCTATTCTATTCTTATTCTACACTACCACAAAGTCATGTATCATGTATCATGAAACAAAAAGTTTTGCCCGAGTTTCACTCAGCTATAAGATGGTTTTGACACAACTTTAGAATCTGTTGTACCTCAGTTCCCAACATGTCTCAAAGTGACTCATCTCAGCGATAAACAGCCGCGGGGGCGTGACGAGTGACGAGCGCTCAGCTCCTTGGCCTCTTCAGGGCATCCAGAGACGCTGCAGCTCTTTCAGGGATTATTATTCTTACTGTGTGCTTCCACCTGAGCTGAGCAGAACCTCAATCGGTTAGACACGCCTTGAGTGCACCAACAAAGGCCCTAGCAAGAGGAGTATTTTGAAAAGCACGTCAAAGCCTCAGCTTTCTCTTAAAAGCTTCTTTTTTGTTCTTCTCACATTCCTTTGTACCTTTTTATCTACAGTTCAAATTTATTTCTGTCAGACTACGTAGAATATATTAGGAGGTGAGATTACTGGCAGCTTCAAGGCAAAATTTCCCGGGACTGAGCCATTAATTTAGGAATCTGCTGCTCATCAATCATAGAGACGGCCTATCGGAGGAGGAAGAGGAGGAGGAGCAGAGAGCAAACTCTCTCTCCCCACCAGCTCCCCCCAGGTGCTTGTGCAGGCTCATGCGCAGAGGTTCATGTGCAGAGGCTCATTTGCGCAGGCTCATGCGCAGAGGCTCATGTGCTCAGGCTCATGTACAGAGGCTTATTTGCGCAGGCTCATGTACAGAGGCTCAGTTGCGCAGGCTTATGTGCAGAGGCTCATTTGCGCAGGCTCATGTGCAAAGGCTCATTTGCGCAGGCTCATTTGCGCAGGCTCATGTGCAGAGGCTCATTTGCGCAGGCTCATGTGCAGAGGCTCATGTGCGCAGGCTCATACACGCTCGTCTGTTGGCTCACGCCAAACATGCTGTTCCCCCACTGTGCTCTGTTATGGCCTTGCTCAGACTCACTTATACCAAAGAGTTGACGAGGTGCGGCAAGGTGGTGTCTCCTACTGCAGGGCACTGTGGTCACCATCGAGGTGCCACTCCTGCTGTTGAGGTGTAGTCTGACGCTGTTGCTATAGAATGGTAACACACATAAACACAAACACACACACAGTCACACAAACACACACAGATACACACACAGCCACACAAACACAGACACCCAAACACACACACAAACACGCGTGTTCACATACACACATGCAAGGACAGATGTACGTCAGTCCTGCAGCACCACAGCCTTCTGATGTTGCTCCTTATAGCTCCTTCATGTCTCTCATGTTCTCTCTCCTCCCGGATGGATCCCAGCCAGAGCATAATGTGGGTAGAGAAAACCTTATAATGGCAGTGAAACAAGTTTTCAATACATTAAAATTCACCTGTATAACCATCTATCCTTTATAGCTGCTTATCCAGTACAGGGTCACCAGGGGCCTATGCCAGGCAGCTCGGGGCAGGAGACCCCCCAAGCAGAGCGCTAGGCCATCGGAAGACACACACGTTATTGCACACGACAGACTCTTCAGAGATGCCTTGCCACATGTTTTTAGACTGCGGGGGAAACCCTGTGTGACTCGAGAAGAGCACGCGAACACACACCGAGGTGGGATTTGAACCCTCACGCCTTGTGGTGTGAAGTTGACCAGCAAACTGCAAACAGCAAAGCTGTTGTGCTACAGAGGTCAAAAATAGGCCCTTATAAATAGTCTGCGCATATGTTGATACTTAAAAAAAATCAACAACTAACAGCAATGAATATATGGAGAATATGTGTCAGACTGAAATACGGCAGAAAACATGTCACAGTCAAGATCAGATATATGATCATCCACGTGGGTTAATGTTTCCTCCTGAAGCTCAGCAAAGCCCCAGTGTCAGTGTGTTCTCATGTACGCCTGAGCTATGTAAGCTCTGCGCCCCTTAAGACTGTAAGATGCAGGCTGTGGCACAGCATGGGTTTGATGTGACAAGGCAGGCAGGCTGCATGATGCTCCATGAATCAGAGGAACTGGCCTGTCTGTGAGGTCCAGCTGGAGGGGTAGTGAGGGCCAGGAAACGGGATAGTGTGGCTTCCTGAGATTCACCTGTCTGGGAGTCCCCGCAGAGACAAAGACACAATGAGAGCCAGGAATAACAGCACAACACCCACAGAGAGTGGTATTACCGTAATCTGTATATTATCTGGTTATTCCTTGCAAATTTTCACAAATGTGTTTTCCCTTCACAAAGTGACAGTCTAGCCAAACTCTGTCTCTAGCCCTCCTACTTCACAAGTTAAGAAAAGTTTGCCAAAAATATTCTGATTCACTGCTTTATCGGCATTTCCAAATGGGGGGAAAAATAGTTACGGTAATCCAACAGTTCTCTTTAATTTTAGCAGAGCTTTTCAATATAGAGGCCATGTTTTGTTTAATGGTTTGTGGAGCCAGAATGTTACAAATTGCTCTGGATGACATGTTTAGGAAAGCTGGATGACAGGCAGATGGTGAATACACAGCCCAGCGCTCATAAATCTGCCCAGGGGAGAGGAGCATGTTCTCAGCACACGCTGCTGCGGGGAACTCGCCGCGGCTGCCTGTCCTTCCTAAATTGGTAGCAAAGCCACCATCTTGAGCTTCTCAGCTGAAAGCTTCCTATTGCCTCACTGGAGGCTGAAAAATCACTCGGTGCTGGGCATTTGCGCAGTGAAACCTAACCCAGGGCTGCGGAGGAGAACTTTCGGTGCAGCCGCGTGCAGTCCCCCTGCCCCCAACTGACACGGGCCGTTAATCTCCGCACTGCGAATTACAGCGAGCAGCTGCCATAAAACGGATCACGCTGGCACTGCATGTAGCACATGACGCACATCAGGCCATGTTCCTCAAAATCCCCAGGATGTATCTCTTGGTCGTTATGAGGCATCATGAAGCACAGATGTCTGCTGAGCATGTGTGTTTTTGTGATTGGTAACCAGAGTACTGAGAAGAAGCGAGTAGGAAATGGACAATTACAGACATATAAAGAAATAAAAACAGTAAACAGTCAGATGTGGTCCAACCTCTACATGATATGTAAGACAGCTGAGGGCACAAACCACGATGAACATAAACAGTATATGCTGTGAGCACACAAGCTTATCAACACACATCTCACTGGCCTGATGTTCAGGTTTCTCAAGGTTAACTGTCTGATTGTATGTGTTTATTGCATGAAAATGTAATCAAGCTATATTTAAATATTAAAGCTGACCATAGTGAAATGGCAGCATAAATGAATAACCTAGAAAGGAGGAGCATACCAAAGAGTGAAGGAAGCTGAAGCTGAAAGACAGACCAAGGAGAAGATCCAGGATAAAAACACTTCTACTTGCTTAAATGACTCTTTAAACCATAAACAATTTACCCAGTTATTTTATTTAAGTAATTCTAGTTAAGTTCCTTGCTCAAGGATATTACGGTAAAGTCAGCCCCTTCAGCTCCTTAACTGCTGGTACCCAGCATGCGAAAAACAGGACGTCATAGTCATTCGGTGGCAAGATCTCAGTAGGTTACATAACAGCCCGACGGCATCATGTGACCCAGCGAAATGTGGGCCAGTGCCAGACAGGAACCTATGGGGCCAAGCTTTGACCCATGAGGGACTCCCCCTCCCCCACTACACCAGTGGTTCATCCCACACACACAAACCTCTAAAGCTCTATTGTGGCTTCTACTGACTAAATTCCTACGCATCTATATGTGATAGATGAGTACATTTTTTTTTGTAATTTTTAAGGGTGGCTAGTTATTTATAAACGTGGAGTTCCCCGGCTAGCTCATCCGGCTGCCATGGAAGAACACAAAAACACTGTACTGAGGAGCAGTATCTGTACTTGTCACTGTATGAATGCCTTCAGCTCACAGGCACCATACTCAAGCTGTGGAAGTGACTTAATTCAAATGCTGAGGTGATCTGTCTGCATTTGCTCCTTTTACCCCCCACTGAATTCAGCCTTGATTCATGTTCAGCACAGATCTGTGAGGGGCTGTATTTTCTGCAACAGTGCTTCTTCCAGGACTGGAAAAGAACAAACAGCGGCCTGCGGGCTCAGAACAGGCTACGACACAGGCTTCCGCGCCAGTGTCCCGCCGACTCATGGTAGGACTTGTCGGTCTCTGCTCGGTTGTGTAACCGAACCGGTAGCATTGTGCAATGGTGAACAAGTGTGATGCCTCTGCTCCTAGTTTCCTGCCGTGACATGCCGTAAATCACGTCCCTTCTTTCCTTTTTCATTTTCATTTTAGCCGTCGAGACAGGGGACCGTTCACAGTGACACCATTGTGAAATCGCAGCCTGGTTTTGAACATGGAGAAAATGTCAACAGTAGGAATAGTAAGGAGAAAAAAATGGATTTTTGTAGTGGATTAAGAGCTTCTTTAAGGCTGACATAAAGACGTGTTCGACGCGGTTACTAATTGCGAGATGAAAAATAAACATTCGGCTGGATATGCCGCACATGTAAGCATCTTCTTTTGATTTAAAAGTAAAACATTCACCCAGCATTTGGCCTGAAGCCTCCTCGCATGGGATGGTTCACAGGCAGAGCAGACAGCCATGCAGCAAAGTGAACCTTTGGACTTCAGTTTTCCATCAATGTGTTTACTGTTCCAGTCAAGTCATGTGCTCTACATCAACTATAGATATTGATGCATTAAACAGAACTTGAGCTTCTGCCCCAATGTTTTTTTTTTTTTTAAACCTCTACACTAACATATCTACGATTAATATCTATGTGTGGGAAAGACCACATTCTGTGAAGTTTTGTAACTTTTAAATATTATTTAATGTTATATAATATTTGAAAAATAACTGTATATTAAAGGAAATGGCAACAGAGTGATTAAAACATTTTAAACAACTGTATTTGGCATTAGTAACAGTATTAATAAGCTGAAGTTATATGTAAATGAGTAATAGCAATCTTTTTCCCAGAATGCAGTGCCTTCCAGGATTGTGAGGAGCTTGTTCTAACATTTCCCCAAAGGTAATATTTAAACTCTGTCATTGCTTGTCTTTCCTTGGTTTGTCTTCGAATTACCGCTGGCTGGGCAGATGATTAAACGAGGAGACGTTTAGCTCGTCTCGTCTTGCAGACCCCAACCCCACCTACCCCCCCCCCACACTTCCAGCCCCGCTCAAAGTGACCTCACACACCTTACACCGCCCGCAGGTCCCCAGAAAAGCGTGCTCAAAATGCGCCTAGGGCCTCGGTGATGCGATGTGGCCACGATCACCTCCATCCACGCGGGTCACCACTGGTACCGGTAATGGCCCAGTGTGTGTGTGGGCCCACAGCTGGCCACGGCGTAACAGAGCCCCGTTCATTCATCCGACTCTGCACTGCGGGGTCTGTGTGTGGGGGGCTTTAATATAAAACACATCCCTCCTCAGTGCCACCCCAGGACATCTGCCCCGGTCCTTGCTCTTCTACCCAGGCTCCTCTCAGCTGAGCTGGAAAGCCCATACTGCTTGACATTTTTTTACATACAGTGTGGTCTACCAAAGCTCTTTATACATGAGATTTTAAAAAATTGCACTGAACTACAATAGGAAATCCTGCCAGAAGAAGATCAGAAGAGATACAGCGTACAGAGTGTCCCTTGGGTTATGGCATAAAAGAGCGAGACCCTACTGGGGTCATTTCCAACATTTGACACGTTTTAGAGATCTGGTTTTGTAAATTTCTGAAAAACTTTTGTTTGATTGTCCGTGACATTCTCTCTTCCTCCTTCGCTATCTGGACCTCTTGCGCTCTGCCTTATGCAAACGAAAATCCCCCCCCCCCCCCTTGCCATTTCACATTTTTCTTCAGCATTTTTGCCTCAAGAATTCAAATTTCCATCTTAAAGAGAATCTTCATCTGCATTCCTAGCAGCCTGCATCTGTATTATCACACGGAGCGTCAGTAAATTAGCCTTGTGACTTTATAAATTAAGCAAAAAAATTCTCAGACCAATTCTCTCCATTTGAGTGGGTGTATATGTGTGTTTAGTCTACCTTCCAATCAGGACTCTGTCCGCAGCTCAACCTGAACTGGGTTGGACCCCACCCTGGAGGAAGCAGGCCAGCGAGGGGCTTCTCTTGGTTTGGGACAAGCTGCCACAGTCAGCAGTTATTTGTGGGAAGACCTACTGCTCAAATTCCACCTCTGCTATTTGGCAACGTCGATTACTCATTCGCTTATCGCACAAGTTTTTAAGGTTCGTCGGGAAAAATACAATTTGATATAAGTTCTGCTCTTTATCAGATAGCTATAACAAAATTCCACTGTGGGTTTGCAAAATAAGTCTTGTGGCAGGCAGAAGTCATGAGGCTCCCCAGAGTACCTGACTTACTGTAATCTCGGCCCGACGCTGCTCGCACAGGAAGGGAAAGCGTAAACGGCACTAATGGCCACCGATGCCCTATTTGTTCTACAAAGAGGAAGTGACTCAGGTTATCACGATTCCCGCCCTGCTGTCGTGCTTCGGGGGAATATGTGACATGTTCTGGCAACTAGTTGGTTTTTCGTAGTTCCTCGGGCCACTGCAGATGCCAGCAGGAGCCTAGGAAGCAGACGGATGTAGAAGGCCACATCACGGCCGGCACTACCTTCCTCCCCGCAACACGGGAGGTTCTGTGTCCCCCCCCCCCCCCCCCCCCCCACTTCTGGACACTCCAAAAAAAATAATAACAATAATTAAGCATTAAAAGTGAAATAAAAGGTCTACATATCACTGCAGAGACGTCCCTAGGTTTGCTGCCCCTTAAAGGGAAAAGTGACATGCACTGTGTTCAACATCAATTTCAAGACGAGGTAAAGCCTGCTAGCAAAAGTGCTCAACACTGAGGAGGCCCTGATTGGGAAACAGGTACAGGTTTGGGAGGGAGCCTCTTCATGTCTTGGGGCACGAGGAAATCTGTGAGACTGTACCTGTCTCTTGGGAATTGGTAACTGTAAAATTAGATCTAGTTCAATGAAAATAATGACAGTAGCAGAAAGTGAGACCCTCGCACAGCTCTGGTTCCTCCTGACAAAGTTAATCATATGGACCTTTGACCATTACGGAGGGTGGTCTGGTCTACAGCACCACCAGATATTACCAGTTATTGGACTGCTGGATGGTGGAGCATGGCCTTAAAGTTATTGGTTTGGTTTCCAAGCGAGGTCCAGACTAAACAACAAACAAACAAATAAGTAAAATGCCACAGAAAATATGTTCCCTTCAATGCACAGAAATGTCCTGTTTGGCGTCTGTAAAATTTCATTTTGTCTATCTTACTTAAATAAAATATAGTATAAAAGTCATACTGGTATGACGCTGGTACTGATACGGAATGATATTCTTTTTATTTGTATTCTAGCCGCAATATGCCAAAAAAGCCCCCCCCCCCCAGCAGCGACAGCAAAGTCCCAGAACATTGACGTCTCTCTCAAACACCAGGCCTGCTGCTCTCATCATTCCCTGACACACTGTAATACTGCAGGTTTATCTGAACCCTTCTCTACACACTTTATACTGTCACATAAACACAAACCCTTATCACATCTAGTTAACTTTTACATGAGTGCAACGGTGACGGCAGCGATGAATTCGACTCGACCTGAAGAGTTATGGTTCTGCAAATTGACCTCTTCACTGTTGTGTACGTACATTCATTGGATGGAGATAGTTTGTTCTTTAATTGATTACTTTGGATTTTTGCCTGGCTTACTTTGGGGGGGGGGGGGGGGGGTTGTAAATAGCACACTCTTACATAACTAAATAATCAGACTGGTGTTTAAATAAAAAGTTTAAGGGCTAACATCAATATTAGTGGGTCATTCATTGTTTACCTGAGCAGTTGCGTTGTTCCCAATATATAATGAACAACAAATCCCTTAATTATTCTTTGGATTATTATCATTATTATGATTTTAATTGTTTAAGCATTTTACTTAAGGCAGTAACTGCTTACTAGGTGATTAATATAACGTACACGCCCTTTATTCTCAAGTTCTAGATAGCAGAAACACAGAAGGCATTCTCTGATGACTTGTTTGCACAAGTCTTAATTCTAAAATGATCAGTATTTTTTTTTACACATGAATCATGTAAATGTCTGGGAAGTCTTATCTCTTACACGTTACACGTTCATTAAAGACTGGCAGTATTCATTTTAAGCATGCACTTTTATAAATTCAGAAGTTCAGAAATCAGAAGTCATTATTGTCTAGCACCTAACACTATGACATGATATAATATTGCCTTTTGAGGATTATGGTTTTATTAGGTAACATAATCCAGGATATTATGTGTCAAGGGTCTGCCTGATGTCATAAAAGGCTCGTCTGAGCAGCTCTGTGGTGAAACAGGAAACACGAAGGGCTCCAGTACATGGGAAGACATGTGCTTTGTAGAACCACTGTGGGAAGTTCACGGTTTTGTCATTCACTTTGATCCACTCTCCGGACAGACAAAATAGCTTGAGTACGTGATTCCTTGGGGTTAAAGAGTTAAACAAAAAAGTTGTGAAACGAGTGTTTGAACTACCTCCTCAGGGACAAGGTTCACAGTCTGCTTTCGGTGTGCTGTGGGTCATCTGACCATATAAAGTTTTCTGAACAACAAGAACACCTGGCAAATACAGATATAGGGCATTTCGGAAAGTACCTGGACTGTTCCCCTCACCACAAATCACGTCTTTCCTCATACTTTCACTTTGACCTGGTGAAATTGAACACAGTAAATCACAGGAATCCCCTTACGGAGCTACGTTCCAAATTGCTGAAGATAGTATTTTCTGATGCTAAATTTGCAGTGTACTTGCACATTTAAAGCAATTGTAATGGCTGATTATAGGACATGGATTTGGTTTATGGAGAACTGATATGAAACGAGCTGCTTTTCATGTGTGGGAATTCACCAGACATTCAAAGAGCAGGATCCAAAGGCAGGTCATTTCCCAGCTATCTGATGCAGTCTCAGGGACGTGTGGATGCACTCATGGCCGATACTGGGGAATTCTTCTTTTCCAAATAAAACACCAGGGGAGAGAGGAACCGCACTTTCCCTTCAGTTTGAGATCGAAGTCCTCTGCTGCAGTGTTTGCCGAAGTCGCGGGGTCTGGGCCTCAGGCAGAACACCTGTCACATCACGGTCTGTTCATTGCCACTACATGCTACAGGGAAATCTACTGCCCCTCCCCCCACCTCCCCTTACCCCCAGCCTGCAGGCACAGAGAGCCATGATACCAACAGGCAGCTCGACAGAACCTGAGCAAAGAAAACGACTCAGCGAGAGAATGCATGATCACGAATATCCAGAAATAATAAACCTGAGAAATAAATCCATCCATCCATTTCCTGTAACCATCCGGGGCCTATGGACACAAGGTTGAGAACAATCCAGGATGGGGCGCCAACCCCATCGCAAGGCAATAAAATCCATCAAATCTGAGATATTTTTAATCCATAGTGTTTCAGTGCAAGTATACAGGCCTGTGTGATATGTGACACACCCTTCTGATGGCGTGAAAAACACAGACTCGAGATAGAAAGCATGAATTGTGGCCTGCCGCGGGGATACTGGCAGAACCCACCATTATTTAAGAAACCACACACCACAGTCCTTGTGGTCACTGTTCAGCGTTTGTCTTAACAATCGATACCTTGTGCTTTGACCACTCCCATTTCCTGGTACCCGCTGCCCAGTCACATGACCTGTGTCCATTCACGGCACAGTCGGTAAACACCATTATGATGCTGCTTCCAACATCTGGATGCTTCCGCATAACACACAAAATTGGCTTCAGTATATACTAAACTGACGGACTGTATGAAAATGACTAATGCTGTGAAGGATGCTGAAGTCTGAGACAACCAGACATCTGCAAGTCATCGTGCTGCGCTCTGAAAGTGGGTATGGTGGGGGGGGGGGGGGGTGTGGTTAGGGAGCTGTTTGAGGCACACAAATAGAACCCCAACTCCAGGCAATCACATGATTGGCAGGAAAGTGAAACCATCGCCGTGTTACAGTTTTCCAGAATGCAGGGTTAGTACAGGAAGGGGGTATAACAGTGAGTATGGGGGAGGAAGAGCCTCGATTTGGCACTAGACAGCGTGACACTGGAGCCCCGGGTCAGGGCCATGTGTCTGCACGTACCGTCCCCTAAAGATCTGCTTCCAAGTCCAGTCCTCAGGGACCCACAGACAGTGCAGGTTTTTGCTTCCTCCTGGGGAGCTGGGAGGGAGGAAAACTTTGGGACCGTGTAGCAGGGAGCTGGGAGGGAGCGAAAACGTATAGTGTTTCTGGGTCCCCATGGACCGGGTGGGGAAACACTGTCCTACAGGGAACTTAAAGGGAGGCATCATCATGGGAGAACCCTGGGGCTCTGCTGCCCATCCCCCTCCCCACCGCCATCTCACCGCCCCGACTCTGACAGCTGCCTCAGATTACGCCTGTCAGAGTTAGTCCGTCACGCCAGCACCCTCCCCTTCAGCGTTCCACAGCCGTGACGGGGCACTTTCTCCGCCTGCTCGTCCTGGTCCGACCCCCCCCCCCCCCCCTCCGCCCCACCCGGGCCTACTTGTATTTCCCACTGCGATACATAGCTTTGTGACGCCTCTTCCCCAGTAATCCCGCACTACAGTCATTTTTGTTTGGTTCCAGTAAATTCTCGTCAGGCTGTGGGAATTCATGGGAATAGCACTTTAGTTCCTGATCCCAGCGCGTCCCCCGCAATCCTCGCCAGGACCTTGCTCGCAATTCCATTCAGCGGCTGACATGAAAAACCAGGGACGAGCTGCGCACATCCACAAAGGAATCCCGTAATGATATATGACTCAGCAAGACGGTGTCGCTTTCAGATTGACTGACCGCCCGGCGACATAAGAAGCCTGTGATTACACAGCCCTAACGAAATCTGCGGGGACACACACCTGCACCTTAATGCGGGCACAAGGGAGGGTGTCTGCCCAGGACAAAGGAGAGCAGTCGCTGTTCGGAGATGGCCGACGCTGGAAGGTAGAGGGAAGTGGGAGGTGGCAGGCGAATGCACTGCAGTGCAGGCTGGACAGTCACTGTGCTACAAGGGGATCTTCTGTGCCTCTGCTAGCGGGGGGGGCTTCAGCAGCCAGGATACTGCCCCCCCCCCCCCCCCCCCCCATCGGCTGAAACAAAACCCCAAACAGGACACCCGTCCAGGCACATAGTGACAGGGAGCATTTTCACACGAAAGATGATGGCCTGGCCTGGCCTGCCCTGAAGAAGCCCCCCAGCGTTGCGTTAACCTCCCCACATGCAGACCTGCTCAGACTTTGCCCCCCTGCCATCCGAGAAAAATGAAAACCCAAACCCGACCATTCGAGCTACAGGCCCGAAAGCCTCCACCGGGCCGCTGGCTATAGCCATTTACTTTAAAACTCACTGGCAAATAAATGACAGCCTAACACACAGAGAGTATTACAGTATTTTCAACAAGAAGAAATCACAGCAAATATTATGGTCTAGTGTTTTTTGGATAAGATGAATAAGGCCACAACAAATACAAGCTTATAAACCCAATTATCGGGGAACTTTTACATGTTCTATGAAATTACTGCACATTTTTACAAATGAAAAACAATGGACTGTCTTTTAGAATGTCCATCAGGCTCTGGAATCTTTCACTACACTTCAAAAACAAAGGAGAATACTTCAGTCAGATGAACTGTTAAATACAGGGCCTTTATCTTGCCAAATATCTAAATTATAGATGGTCAGTTTACCACAGTGTCTCAGCTGAAATAAATCATAACTTTTCTGCTCAGGAAAATGATTTTCTCTGCCTCTGCGAGTGGTTGAAGTTACTCACCACCTCAAAAACCCAAAGCAAAGAGCTGAACTGAGGGAAAAGGAGACATACCACAGTTAGGCTTCTATATTTTATTAACAGTCCTTCCCAGCCGACGCAGAATGCCTCTGACACAGGAAGTCCACGCCATTTTTCTAATGAATCGCTCTTAAATTCAGAGGTCCTTGCATAACTGTTTTACATACCTGGACCACACTTAACTGAAAGATTACACTGTAAATGGAAACTCAGCATGGTAGAATAATGCAGTCCTTTGTGTTTTGTTTGTAACTCGTCTTTTGTTTTTGCCCTCTGTGTGTGGCCCTCAGTATTATTACATGTTTGGTTGTGGTTTGTTTACCCCCGGTGCTATTTGCTGTTCTGTTTTGACTTGCTCTGGATATCAATTGTGGCACTTAAGGCTTTTCTGCTAAGGCTGTATATGCAAAGGCATCTTCCAGCACAAATACAAACTGGCTCATCAACAGAGCAACCATCTGTGTATTTATTTTCCATCAAGCCCCTACATAACTGCACTGTAATAAATAAAATATCTAAGAAAACCGTCTGTGTGAGATGAATGTGTGAGTCCTGGTGCTGGGAGTGGGAGAGAGCCGGGTGCCCTGGGAGGGGCTCGGTGGGTCCTGCTTTCGGCGCTGGCTGTTTGGGGGTCTGTGGGCTGCCTTAGACGCTGCGGGCACACAGGTCCACAGCGTGACACACCTGCGTTATACACACAAAACTGGCGCCATCACCTGCCTATAGGGGGCAGTGTGACAAAACATCACTTTGGGCCCCCCTGCCAAATATTTATGCATAATTTTATGTATTCAAGGACCCCTGTGAAGTGCTAGGCCCCCTGTATCTGCCAGGGTATCCATGCCCCTACTACCCCCATGGGCATGACAGTGGGCTGTCCTAGGTCCCCCCCCCCGAGCACCCCCCAAGATAAACTGCAAGTATAGATGGAGATGTCAACGTTCCCAGCACAATGCTGGAAGGAGAAGGTGTATTACCCCACAGTGGGGGGGGGGCACTGGGAAACTAATGGGGACTGGTGCCTCGGAATTCTTTACACACCACATATTATACACAGGAAAAGAGACACACCTCATTCCCCCCCCACCCCCCCCCCCCCCCCCCATGCCGAAAGCTTTTTAAGTGTCTTCTCTTAGCTCCAAGCACTATTAAGCATGGAAACATGCATGCAGGCTGTTGCGCGTCCACCGCCTTTATAACGTAAGCAGCCATCGTATATTTACCTGCCCGGGAATTTCCTTGGTAATAAACACCCCTTGACAGCATCCTCTCCTTCCTCTCCCTCATTCTCCCCCCTTCTCCGTCATCCTGCCGTCACCCCGCCGGCACACTCTCTTACTCTCCCCCTCCTTCCTTCGAGCTGTAAGCTTTATGGGTCACAGGGGATGTGGTGCGACAGAGGAAACACGGCGCAGCTCAGCGAGTGATGTTCTAAGATGCCAAAGAGCACCACGCGATGGCTCGTCAATCCACTTTGTGCTCCGCCATCCCAGAGCTTTTTCTGGGCCGAGTCCGTATTTGTAAACGACGCCGGTCCCGTCAAACCGCGGCCTCAAAGCGTCACCTTACGTAACAGCTGCTGTTAAGAAGACGATGCACCCAAGCACCCAGTTCACTGTCTCTACATCTGAAAGTTTAAGATACTAATGAATTTACGAGGGCATTTACGTAGCCTGAGGTCCCCCAACAGCAGAATCACGTCAAACTTGGTAACATCGGGTAACATCACTGCAGCCTTATCCCGTCAATCAGTCCCTGAGCCAGCTCACATACATTCTTTGGGTGCCAGGGGTATCAGCTTGCTCCGAGACTAATGCCATTTTTTTCTGCTATTCCTCTTTGGGATTTTAGTCAGTCCCATTTTCCCACCCGCATAGTTTACCCAGATCCTCATCAAGCAGAGCCTGGCTGATATCTCCCTAATGCCTATTCATGACTGGACACCTTCCAAGCCCACAAACTGCCCACCCAAAAAACAAACAGGCCGACGTTTCATGTTCTTATTCTGTCTGAATTACTGCACTAACATCTCGGGCCAATAGGCAGTTATATGATACTATGACCTTTCATACAGTAAATACAAGCGAATCCAGCATATACAATATTCTGGAACAGAAAACACTGGAGGAGGAAAAGAAAGTAAAGAAAACAAGAGAACATGACCATTCTGAGCTGGGCCAGCGTTAAGCGATACTTTACATTTTCTTCCCTAACATCCAGCTCGTTTCCTGATTGCTGTCGGAATGACCCACACCTCAGACCAGCGGCTCAGATCGCCGTAAATCTAAACACAGAACACCTTCCACCCAAAGGGGGCAACCAAATATCCTAACTGCAGGAGCACTGGATTTTAGCAGTAAAAAGAATTGCGAAACAAAAAATTCAGCAGAGGAAATTACACTGACACACGTGCTGCACACAGGATGTTTTCTTAGGCTCTTGGAGCAAATGGGCCCTTTCTCTGCCTCCTAGATGGTTTGTTTCCTTGCTTTCCTCGCACGCATCTCTTTAAAAATTTAAGCAACTGAATTGATGTCCTCACCGATTCTCAAGCGGCAGAAAGAACAGCGGCGAGAGGATCTGTGTGGTGAGGGTGAACCCGAGCAGCTCACGATGACAAGGGCACAGCTGTGCGCGTCTGACAGACCATAATGTAAATCTTACTCTTTCACAAGACTATGAAGAAAACTGGCTTCGGTTTCAGCAAAGGGAGAAAGGAATTGGGGGGGGGGGGGGGGGTGATGGGACTGGAAGTGTTTTTTTGTACTGTTTCTTGGAAGCTTTTATTCATTTAAATGTTCAACAGTTTAGATGCAGGTAAAATTATTAGTTTCATTTGTTGACGTGTTAATAGCTGACTTTTTTCCATATGTCTTTCAGAGGACATTGGGCTGTACTATCTGTAAAATGGAGGGGGAGGGAGACCAAACTTTATGGGACGAACCTGGAAAGAAGCAGGAATTGTTCCATGACACAGGCGGGTGAGGCGAAGAACCAACTGCTGCTTCCAAATGGAGAAGGCAGGAAAAAACATCACTTCACCCCCCGTAGACGGTCACTTGGGTCCTTCTCAGGCTGCTCACATGCCAGGGTGAAAGGGCTCACAGGGGACGGTGAAAGGTACACATTTAAAGTATACCATATCAATCAGAAATGACCATTTGGATATTTCACCTTCGACCTTCACCAAATAGTGGAACACCCACGGCCAATCACAGGGCAGGGGGTGGAGTTCTGACATATTTAAGAGCCAAGAGGTCAAAAGGTGTGAGTCTGATGGCTGTGACTAGGGTGTAGATGAGCTGGGGCAGTGGAGCAAAAAGTAGGGTTTGGGTGCGGTAATGAAGTTTGATATTGAGTACTGAAGGCCATATTGGAAATATCTGGATCATTCTATGGAAGACCTGCACAGAGAAAGCCTACAGAAAAGTGAAACACAGAGCAAAACATTTCTGGAGCTTCGTGCCATAACTTAAATGAGAGGGGAAACTGGTGTGGCTCCCCCAGGACGGGCCCCAAAGCGAGAGCAGCGCAGGAAACGCCGCGGCCAGCCGCCAACTTGGCAGGCCGAGAGCCTGACAGCGGCGCAATGGGAATGTGGGTCCGAGCGTGCCGCCAGGATCCAGCGTCCGGGCCTGCGCCGGCTGCGCAGCTGTGCTTCTGCCTCATCCTGCAGGACGCTGGGTCTCATGCTTGGCATCTCATCCAAAGTCAAGAAAGTCCTCGGTGCTCGAGGGACGCATTGTGCTCTCTAATAAAATCTCTTCACTCTCGTTCCTTCTGCGTCTTCCTCCCATGTCTGGGATCTAAAGTCAGGCATTCCGTTTTTCCATATCGGTACATTTCCGAAAAACCACTTAAGGGCCAGGTGAGCCTACAGCCTGTTCCAGGAATCACAATGCAGAGATGTGAGCTAATCAAACACACACACACACACATCAGCAATTAATCAGGGAGGGTATAGATTTCCCATAATTCCTCTTCAGCAGCATACTTTTGCTAGGACTCATCGCTCAGCTCTGTCATCAGCAGGAATGAAAAAGGATATTTTACATGAAATTAAACAGCAGACAGAAACAAATCTAGCATAACATAGAAACATGTTGTATGGCATTTCTGCCCCCTCTCACCGTGACGTTTCTATGCCCTAGACAGGACACTTAAGTACAGTCAGAATGAGAAATACCCAAGCACTTCGTTTGCATGTAATTCTGTGTTTCATTGCTCGACTGCATACAGTCATTAATTGGGGTAAATGCAATGGCATTGTAGTGTTAATAGTTTACTGACAGTAATTATGCTTAGGATCAGACTAACCCCAGCACCTCATACAGCTATAGGTGTGTTGTTCAGAAACACAGTTTAGCGGGTCACGAACACTTAAATGAGTTTTTCAAACCACAATGGATGGGATTGCTGCATCCCCCTTAGCAGTGTTCTCAACCCAGTCCTCAGGGACTCCCAGTCCAAGTTTTTGCTCACTCCCAATTTCTAGTAAAACAAGGACTGTCTGGAGGTCCCCAGGAACTGGGTTAAGAAATAGTCCTCTAAAAAAACAGTCAGTGCCTGGCTTAACCTTCTTCCAGCTAGTTTCTGTGTTGATCCTCAGTGGCTTTGCACCAGGCTGCGAGTGAGAGCAGGTGATGACTTCACCCACCGGCCTCATCACCAGCCGATCCATTGTTGTTTGGACACTGCTTCATGCGTACAGTACATGATCCAGTTTGGAAGTGACAAGGTAAAGCAACAGAACAGCTATTTAGAGCTGCTAAACACTGGTTACTGGTGCAGGGCAGTGTTTTAAGGACTAACATCAGTGGAAGGCTGTTCTGAGCAAATAAAAAATGAGTTGTGGTTTTTTTTCCATTTAGACCTCTATTGAGAATTAAAGAGCAGATGTCATCTTTCCTTACATGAAACCCACATGGTTGTAAGAACATTAAATATAATGTTTCTCGGACTATTTCCATTTTACTTACCTGCCAATGACCGTTACCATCATCATTTTCATGTGACAGAACATCTGTAACGCTCCACAATGTAAACCCTAGCTATGCAGTTTAAAGAAGTTTTTTTTAACGTCAAGAATAAAAATGCAAAAAATGTTTTTTCCATCTACTGCAAATAATCTCCCCGGGAGGAAACAAAGGCAAATATCCGGCATCACATACTTCTGCGTGCGAGCTTGCCACGACCGGCAGTGCTGCGTTACGGAGAGCACACATCCAACATCGAGCCATCGCTGCTGGTGAGGATTTTCCTCGTGAGACGAGCCGTGCCAGCAGGTCCTTATAAAATGACCTCACAGTAAACTAACAGCATGGAATAAACCGGATCCTGGACCATGTGCAGGCCGCTTGGAGACCGGTGCGAAGACGTACTCAAAAACGCAGAGCTGGGTTCTCTGACGTAATCAGACGTAACTGGACCAAAATGGCAGTCGTAAGAACCAATTACCAGGCATAAACCAGCTGAAGAATGGCCAGATGCGAGCAGTCTGACTGATAGCAAAACGGTTCACTTCCTCAACTGACATTCATCTCATGAGAGCTTGAAGTGGGTTATTTTTTCACACAAAATAACAAATGTCTTTTAGCAACATCTGAATTAGGTGCTCGTCATTGATCTCACGCTGCTAGCTCAAAACTAATAGTTTTCTTTCCCTGTGATATGGCCCTATCTGTTCACGATGAATTTTGGACTGGAGCAAGCACCGCTATCGAAACATCACAAGCAATGTCCGCCCACTGTTAACAGGAGGCACGATTACTTTTGCAGATTAAGATCCTTCGGTTACACAGCCTAAACTCACCATATACTCTCCAGATAGCTGGTCCTTTTAAGTCCCTCCATAACTAACAAATGGGAAGTGAATCCAGGCATGTGTTCCGTAACAGTAGCTGGCCCCTCATGTGAACCTGCTTTATAGGGGGGGGGGGGGGGGCGAGTGAATAAGCTCCGGATATCGGTGTTCGTGGGCAAACAAGCCCATGTGTCCTTCACTTAACACAAAAAGGCTGTTTAAGAGGACACCAGACCTTGCATTCTGCTCTTTGGCTACACCCAGGCCTGCTGGGAGATCGATTTTAAAACCATAGATAGAAGAAGGAGAGTGTGATGCAAGAGACTAGAGCATTTGGTGAAACACAGAAAGGAGTTAAAGGTCCTAGACAGTAGAGGTGGGAAGTTCCGGTCCAAAAGGTACAAATCCAGACCAAGATTTTGTTTCAACTGAACAGTTACAAGATAATTTATTCATCACATACATGGTTATACAAGTACAACATGTATATGGTTGGATATAAATAGTCACATTCGCATGGTTGGCTGGAACAAAATCTTGGTTTGGATTCGCACTTTCTGGGCCTGAACTTTCCACCGCTGCAAGATATTATCTGGCACAGATACAGATGATAATGTGTGGCAGAATAGAGCAGGATCAGAAGACAAAATAAAGGAGGAATGATAAAAACAAGCACAGCTGGTTCAGCAAAAGATCCACAGAACCCCTTCAGAAGCATAGCTCTGCCGAGAAGGTTCCGATATGAGGGAGCTTTCTTATGCACAATGACTAACTCAGAACACTCCTGAAACGCGAGGCAGAGCAAGTCATACTGGAGGTTGGCGGAAACCGTCGCTCTGATCCACATCAGTCATCACCAGAAGCTTTATGACGGCTCATCTAAGGTGCCTATTAGTAATGCATACATGCCTCTCTGTTAAATCTGAGAAACCCATCATTCTGGGATAGAAAAGGATCTCAATCTGTGATGAGTAAGAAGATCTCACTGCCAGTGTTCAGGACAGTTGGAGTCATTTCCAGTTATGCAACATCTGGCCCTATTTACCCTCTTCAGGTAAGCCTAGATAAGAGAATGACGGTGCTACAAAAAAGGACAGAGTCATATCAATCCTCTAAGGCTTATGGAGTCTGTGTGTCCAGTCTAAACAACCACCAGCTCAAGCAGCATCACATACTAAATTATTAAACCCTTTCATTTGTTCCATATTGTCATGTATGAACTTTAAAAATCACACATTAAAACATGTTGATTGTAGTGCTACATCTAAAATACAGTTCTCACTAAAAATCTGCAACATGGAAGCTTTAAATCTGCTCCAACAAATGTTGGCAGGAACACAAAATTTTGATTTCATTTTTAAAAGGCACGTGTAAGAAGCATGTTTCATTGACCAGCGTAGCACGAGTTGGACAGGGTTTCCACTTCCTGTTTCAGTCCCACTCCCCCTGATCGCTCTGATTTCAACAACATCTGAGATGCTTTGATATCACTGCATTCTTTTCCCCTGACACAGACACCCTTCCTGGGTCTCTTAGGCCCAGTGTTCTCGTCAGTACATAAAAATGGTCAGATGCAGACGGACATCGCCCTTGTGCCTGATATTAAACTCACGACGACTCAACAGATTCTTCATAAAACTTTGTGCATGACATTCCGTGTGGGATGTTCAGCTTTCTCTTGCGAGAAAGAGCGACGAGGAGGTCTTCCTGGAAATGTATAGGGACAACAAATCAAAATGTATGCGCCATTTATTCCTCAGCATCACTTACAGCAAAAGTTACTTTTCTGTTGCATCTGCAAGGCCGATGACACTGAAATCATAACCAGATGACTTAAAAGGCACCTAAAATGTAGAATCTGAGATGCAACAAAGACTTGAGATGATTTGTATCGCAAAGTAAAAATTCATGATGAATTAACAAATGTAAGAAAAAGTTTTAAGCAGCAGCCGCTCCTCATAACACTAAAGCCGGGCAAACTTGGTGGGTTTCATTACCACCTCAGGTACTGATGTGTTTTTCCCCTGTCTGCCTGCTTTGGTTTTGGCCAGGTACACAGGATGCTGACACATCCCCCAGTACCCTTCAGCATGTGAGGCCACCTCTGATTGGTACACACATTACTAACCACAACCCAAAAGCCAATAACAGTGTTCCTCTCAGCTCTATGACTAAGAAAACTGACAGAGGCGAGTGGTTTACATCTTTAAATTCCACACAATGGAAATCCAAACACAGCACATGACAGGGCTAAAATCCATAAAAGCCATCAGTGAACAATAAAAATCCCAGCTAGTCAGATGACATATGATTGCGTCCTATTTTTCCCCGCAGATAAAACACATATTTTTTTTAAATGAAACTTTATTTGCCATTTGTACAAGTACAATGGAATGTGTTTTTTTTCCACATATGCCATCTTGTTCCTTTTTTAAAGCATATACATACATATATGGAGGAGAAAGCAAGGTTTGGGGTTGGAGTACATGATCAGTCCTCCGTCCAGCACCCCTAGAGCATATTTGGAGGGGTTAAGAACCTTGCTCAGGGGCCTACTGGTGATTGGACTATTCTGCTGAGGCCACAGAGCCAGAGGCCAAACCCATTGGGCCACACACCACCCCCAACCCCCTCCTTTTCAAAACACTAAACAAAAACGCAACCAACGGAAAAGCAGAAGGCGAAAGACTAACTTCCAGCTGCCTGCACCTCTAGACTTTCATATCTGCAATAGCATAGTCAGGGTAATTATTATTATTATTAGCAACTTAAACAAAAGTCTAAAAAAAGTCAGGAAAAGCTGTTTACTCTCTGTAACTCCTGTCTTGCGGTACATTTATAATTTAACCAGAGCAGGTGTATGGCTGTAGCCATTAAGAGTTTATTACTAAGTCATGTGCAACTTCTGCACATTCAGTCTCATTTCACTGGTTCTTCTGAAGGTCTCTAGATAATCTTCATGTAGACTTTAGGCAGGACTGAGCTCTTCTCCAAATCTGACTTGGGACCCTCAAAATGTGGTGTAAATACTTAATTGTTTCAGGGGAGGCTTCAATTGTGAAGTATTCTGAACATTGTTAACTGAAGGATATTGAAAGTGGTCTCCTTATATCCAAACTACGGGCAGTCTGTAGCCTTCCCCAAAACTAATGGCCTCTCTGGGACACCCCCTATGACTTCCCTCCTCGCATGGCTGCCTAGTTTGGAGATAGGCTTTAATTTAAACTGTGTCTGGAAGGTAAAACGAGCCGGTAAAATACACTGAGCAAACAAAAGGACCCTTAGCACAAACAAATAACATACCAAAGGAAAGTGAATACCTTTGCGAAAGCCCAAGCCTAAATCCCACCAAATGTCTGAGCTATGGCTTCATAAACCATAAATCAATAAATAACAACTTGAGAAAGTCTGACAAGAATGGTCAATCCTTCTTGAAGCACTTCTAGAAAAGTACTGAGTTCAGAAGTGTATATGCTTATGCAATCAACATATCCATCTTTTTTCCATGGGATTGAAAATTAATCTCGGTCCCAGAGAAATTTCAGATTGAGAATTCATCTGAGGTAGTTTTTCCAAAGCAACACACACTAACACCTTTTGTCTGTCATCTTGAGTGTAAAAACCTACACTCCCACATCAGTTGTGGTTATAGACGCTTTTTTTCAAGAAAGCAGCTGTCGTGTTTTGATGTGTTGAAAGTAAATTCAAAGCTGGTCATGCCCTAGTAGAGTTTTGTCATTGATAGGAGTGAATAATGGTTAATGTATAACAGAAAAAGGGATTAAAACACAAAAATCATATAAACAGAATTTTAAAAAATCGGACGCATTCAACGCTCGCCCTGCTCTAAAGTTGTAGGAACGATATTTCAGTGAACATACTGATATATAACAACTGAAAAACATTATTCAGTTGGAACTTCGTTGCATTGTATGCATCTGGAAAAGCAGGGAACCAGTGGAATTTCCGTTCTTCCCTTTTGTTTTTGGTAAGATTGTACCATAAAATACCACGACGACACAATAGCCCCTTCAAGTAATTTAACGTAATGCAATTAAGAATGTACGCGTACACTAACTTTTTATAGCATTCTTGTAATATTCATAAGGATACATGCATCTTGTTTAGTCATAATGGCGGACCTGACATCCAACCGGTTACACTCTCCTCGAGTCAAGGCGTTTCCTTCCGGACAAATGTTTTACCCTGAACAAAAATCACTTATCGCTTCAAATAATGACGCCGTTTAAACCACCCCTGCATCCCTTCAGCTGCCCCCCTCCCCCTCGGACTATCAGCGGCATGGCGCAGCGTGTCGGGTGACTCGCGCCGCTCGCACTGCTCGTCACGTGATCTCAGCGGAACCGCGCGGTGTGCGCATCCAGCCGCCGTAACTAGTCATGTTAAAGCGGAGGAAAACCCCCTCGAATACAAAGCTGGCCAAAGGAAAACTGGGCTCCGGGTAAAATAACTAAAGTCGTCTGATTTCTGAGTAAAACAACCACCCTCTAAAAATGAGCAGCAAATTATAGTTTACAACGGTTTGGTATTTACGCAAGAAATATGTATGTGGTAGCCTCTAAGTTTGGATCACTAAGTTACAGTCAAGCAAGCAGAAGAATTAATCAGAAACCCAAAACCTGGAAATACCATGTGATTCGGATCGATTCTCCTGCCCAGCGCATATTGCAGTTTATTACACAATAGTGATAAAATTCCAAAAACAGTTTATATGTAGTATATCAAAGCATATGGGGGTAAATGAAAAACACGAGAGGAACCGTATAAACAAAACATGGCGAACATGCTTCCCCGAGAAACAATGAAGTGGTATAAACTGTATTTTGACCAGATCGAAACAGTCATTTCAAGATCGACATAAAGGGCTGTTTTGGAACAATAAAATCCCCAGCACTGAACTTTGAAGTTTAGTATTAGTTTAGTTTAGATGGTAGCCGGCTGAAGCCCTTCCTCCTTTCTCTATTTCCACGGCTTAAGGAAGAGGAAAGACCAGCGGACTCATGAAAACGCCAATCATGAGGCGGTGGCCCCTCCCGCGAAGAAAGCTGCCAGGGAGATTATAAACGTTGAACGTTGCCTGTGCAGCAGAGGATCCGAGCCCGCTGGCCTTGCTGCACGCAGCTTTATACCTCTGCATACATATAAATCTCCATTCGCCGAGCACGTTTCCTCGCAGCAGAGATGACCACGGCTGTGGTGTCGTCCTTCGTTAACTTCAGCGAAGTGATCAACAAGGTACGCGCTTCCCAGCTACTTTCATTGTCAACTTTTTCCGTTTTATTTGTCTTTCCTTGGCAACGGGAACCGGCGGCGGCACGTTTATAGCGAAATCAGACGTGAAGGATTATTATTCGTAATCCGTAACGCGGGTTTACATGGTTCTCGTGGCGTTTGCGCTTGTTTCGTTTACGGCTCCTAAGTTAGTCGCTTAAACGGCTGCGTGATTCAGTCTTAGTTAGGGGGGTCGAGATTAGCTAGTTTGCGAAACAGTTCATTTGTGGATGGTTATTTTTCTTTGTTTTAGTATCTTTACAAGTTAGGTATGCCCATATAAAACTTGACTTACCGGACTTTTGTTTTAGTTTTTAAACCAGTGCGTCATTCCGGTGGCGTGAACCCGAGCGAGACGTGCGGGGGGGTTAAATTAGTAACGATATCCTGAATTTTTAGTTAAATTTTGACTGAATCGGGCAGCATTGTATGTGTGTATTGTTTGCGGCGAGTTAAATGCTGGTAAACCGATGTTTTCATGTTTGTGAGACTGATACGGATTATCGGTGTAGAATTATTTGCGTTTAAAGGAGAACTTTTGCAGAGCCCGTTTACGTGCTGGAATGAGAAGCGGAGTAACTTTCTGTTTACCCTGATGCATGCTGTGTTTAAGTCGGGGGGGCTAACCATTGATATACTAATTTGAAAGTATTCTTTGCTGCTGGAAAGTTCTTAGATGCAGTTGAGCAGCCGTGCAGTGCCTCGTACGCGTTGCTCTGCGCTTGATCGGCAGCCGCGGGTGTGGAGGTATGCGGCGTGCCGAGCCCGGGGCTCCGCGGCGTGGCCGTGCACACTTTCTGCGCTTTACCGCCTGATGGCTTATTAAAAACTGGCCGTAGAAGGAATAACTATGTATTATCCCGCTATTTTGCCACGATAATCGTGCTCAGACCTTTGCGATCAGGCATTTTCAGTAGGCAGACGCTGCTCGGTGTCGGACCGCGCGTGCTTCAGTGCCATTCATTAGGGCTGCATAGGCCGACTGTCAGCCATGTATGAGCCTTTTCATAACGCGCCTTTCCTGCATCGTGGAGGCCGTCCGCTAATCTCCTGCCAGCGAGGCCTCCTGTGCGCTGAAGCGTATCGTCCGACGGGTAGCCTTTTCCCGTTTTGTCCATCGTTTTATTTGTGTGTCATGCAGTCGCCTGTCCGGCCACCCCCCCCCCCCCCCGGTCTGAGCCATGCCCCCATCCTGTCTGCCTCATGGGGCAGGAATCCTTAGTGGAACAACTCCCATCAGTATAGACCAGCTGAAGCACTGTACCCATACAAAGGCTACCATGCAAACTGCTGACTTAGCAAGGACGTTTCATATTCTCCCTCTTAATAAGCTCTCAAGGTTACCTATCTCTAACCATGGAGTTTGAGTATTGCGCAAAGTTGTTTGAGGGCTAACTTTAGTCTTGAGGTTGAAGTGGTGGACTTAAAACGTTACGTTTTCTTACCTCGCATAAGATCACGCCCTGTCACTTGATCTCCAGTAATCTTTATCTGGCTATTCCTGGGCTAGTAAACTATTTGTGAAATGTACACGGGTTTAGCAGTTTGTACCACATGTAATGATTAAGAGCAAATTGTGCAATTGTGCATGTGGACCTTCAAACTGTCTTGGTAGACAGTGTTACGTATTCAGTGTAATTAATACTTTGGTATATTTTGGTATTCCCTGGACCCAGTGGATGATGAAGTAAAAGCAGTTTGTATACGAATGCATATGGTTTCATTCATGAAGCCAAGCAATCTAAATATTACAGCTAAGATTTTACCGGAGCTCTGGGAAAGTAGTCGGTGTCGAAGGAAGTACGGTAATGTTTCATCAAACACGTGGAATGGGTGCTCTTTAATATGGCCACTTTGGCCATGTTGGTTTTTCGTTTTACTGTTTTTCCTGTATGCGCCTCAGCCTTCCCCCTAAGACCCAGGAGAAACTTCTGTGAGGCTTCCACTTTTAATAAGCAGCCTAGTCACTCTTAAACGCTGCATATTGGTGCAACATGGATTGGTCGTCAAAAGGAATCCAGAATTTCTACTTGAACACTTTTCCTACATAAGACAGAGGGACACAAACATTCTTTAGAAAGTAACTTGGCTGTAAGACAGACCAGCATCCTAAGCATTCAGCTCCTGTTGTAATAAAGTTTAATGTAATTGACTCTGGTCAGCACTGTATTACTCCCAGATTGTTGTTGTGATGGATGCTGATGAACGTTCTTAAATTACACCCTTCATAAGTTCTGTAATAAGATAGATGTACTAAAAAGCTTCTGTCTCTGTTTCTGCAGAACAATAAAATGAACTACAACAACAACATCCTAAGTAATTCCCATCAGATACCGATGTCCTGCATGGGTGCGAATCCCCCCATCAGCTCCCCTACTGGGACCCTGCTGGACAGGAAGGCTGTGGGGGCCCCTACGGCTGGGGGGCTCTATCAGCGGCGACACTCGGTCACGCTCCCCAGCTGCAAGTTCAACCAGAACCAATTCATCGGCGGCCTCAAGATGGACCCCTCATCTGTCCTGAACGGTGGCAGCAATAAGGAGAACCGCTTCCGCGACCGCTCGTTCTCGGAGACCGGAGAGCGGCTGCTGCAGAAGCCCCTGGGCACTGTGGGTAGTGGTGCCGGGGCTCAGGTGAACTCCAGCCGCTACAAGACGGAGCTGTGCCGGCCCTTTGAGGAGAACGGCTCCTGCAAGTACGGCGACAAGTGCCAGTTCGCCCACGGAATCCGCGAGCTACGCAGCCTCAGCCGCCACCCCAAGTATAAGACGGAGCTGTGCCGCACCTTCCACACCATCGGCTTCTGCCCTTATGGCCCCCGCTGCCACTTCATCCACAATGCGGAGGAGCGCCGGGGCCCACCACCCCTCTCTTCCTCCAACAAGGTAGAGAGGCCACGCCTCCAGCACAGCTACAGCTTCGCCGGCTTCTCCAGTGCTGGCAGCCTGCAGGACAGCCCCACCTCAGTAACCCCACCTCCCATCTTCCCTGCTGAGGACCTCACTGCGTGGCCCACTAATTCCTTAATGTACTCCAGCCAGGAGCTGGCCAACCTGTTTGGCCCCAGCCTGGGGCCCCTTGGAGGTGGGGACCTTTCCACCCCAGCTCCCCATTCGCCGACGGCCCCTTACTTCCGCGCCATGTCAGAGTCGCCCCAGCTGTTTGAGTCGCCCTCTAGCCCGCCAGACTCGCTTTCTGACCAGGAGGGCTACCAGAGCAGCTCGGGGAGCCTCAGCGGGTCAGAGTCCCCGGTGCTGGACGCCTCGCGCCGGCTCCCCATCTTCAGCAGACTGTCCATCTCCGATGATTGAATTGCATGCCTGAGATGGAGCGAGAAGAGGCTAGCAGAGGGCACTTCCCTGTCCCCCAACCTCTATCCCTCGACTTCTGTCTTTGTTTACAAGTGAGGGACAGACAGATTTGTGTACAACTGTTTTAAGCTAAGCTAAGGGCTCACCCACTTCACCTGCAGTGAGTCAGGACTGCAGAACCCCGTCCCCTCTCGTCACTGTAACCCGACAGCATCCATAACACCATGAGGAAGCACTCATAGAACTGTGGTTTCTAAATGAATCAGTTTTTAATCAAGGGAAATGTCCATTCAGATAGAACAGTTAAAAAAAAAATAATCTGCCATTTTCCTGAACTCAGCTCTGCTTCTGAACACTTGGCTTCTACTGTGTTTGACAGTGCCAAAAATGGGTGAAGAAAGTTTGTTGCGATAAAGGTATTTCATATGCAATATACCTTTCTGACACCGTAGCCATGCCCTGGCTTCCTGCCCTCTAGTGGCCACTCCCCTGCATTGCCACTGCTTTGAGACCCCACCCTTTTCTTAGCTAGCAGAATGATGCTTTAACATGACAATGAATCCTTATAACTGCGGTATCATTCATGAAGCTTTTTTTTTTAAAAAAAAAAAAAACGGCAGATAAAGGAATAAAGTGCCTGGAGCTAGAACAAGGACCCGTTTTCTCCCCCCACCTGTTTTAAATGGAACATTCTGCTTGTGAAGAGGAAATGGGCTTGGGAATTTGACAGGAAAACAAACTTTTTTCGACGCACATTTCCTTTTCTTCCAAAAAAACTGTAACATCCTTAAAGTTGTTGCCTTAAGACTCAAGGTTTTGTAGCTCTCTTGTTTCCATGTGTGCCGAGAGGAAATCTCACCCCTGATCACTGACTGCAGCCCTCCCCGCACTTCCCACCACCCTCCGTATTCTGCCAACAGTGGCCGAGTCATGCATATTGCTGGTGGCTCTGTATGACCTGCTTCAAGTGATCCATTCCCGTTCGGATTCCACTCCGGAGCACTTTTTAATCCCACCCATAACCTGCTTCAGTTTTTTTTTTCTCTCTTTTTGATTATTATTATTTTGGGGGAAAAACTTTCAAAATGGAAGGTTTTGCTTGTCACTGCTTATTTATCAAACCGTATTTATTGCTGATCATATGCATTTTTTGTTAATTTTTTATTTATCTGGATAATGAAACGATAGAATATATTTTCTTTTTATGTTAAATTATGATCTTCCATATTAGAGATTGTGAAGACTTTTTTTTTCCCACAGTTTAATATATTATACTACAGTGACTTTTTATAACTTCACTTATTTTATCTTGGAAAACAAAAGGTTTTCATTTTAATTATTTATTGTAGTTTTTCCATCTTTAATTTTGGACTGCAATTTCAGGATCTGTAGTGGCTTAATTTCATTCCTAAACTGTACTAGTGGGCGTGGCCTAATTGCTGCCCTCCATGCTTTAGAATGTATAGCCTATACGTTTTGCCTTGACAGTAACAGTCCCTGCCTGTTATTAGCTAAATGTGACGTGGATCGTCTTTACAGAACTGGTCGGTAAGGTCCTTGTTGGTCAATGCTGTTCCCCATGTGGATGTACTGAAATTTTGTGCCTGATGTCCCAGAAACTTAAAATCTTAACCGGAAGGGTTGGAGCGCAGTGTCTCAGTTCGAGACCCTTTTTTTGCCCCTTACAAAAAGGATTTTGTTAGCAAAAGGGGATAGGTTACCCCATCTGTAAATATGTATTTAAAAGTTTTAAGAGAATTACGTGAGGAAAGTGTCTGAAAAGAAACCAGTGGGCAACCAAAATGCTTATGGTTTAGTGTTTAAAGTTGAAACCGCAGCAGTCCTGAGTGAACAAATTTATTTTTTTTTGTAATGGGAGGAGGGGGTCATAAGGAGAGTAGTCAAGCATTTTGTTACTGTTTTTTTTTTTTTTAACATTTCCTAATGTGAGTTTTAACACTGCATTTATGTTCAAATTGAAGGTTTGCTGGTTACTGAGGGTTTTAGTTGTAAGACTAATGCGTAATGAAAGCAAATCGACCCCAGAGAGACTCCCATTTATAGGCGCTCTGCATGACACACAGGTAACTTTGACTTACTTTTCTTGTTGGATCATCCATATTAAGTGCCTCTTTCAATACATTCCAGGTTTCTATTTTTGTACATGGAAGTTTTGGGGGGGGGGCAGGGGAGTATCTGCTCATAGTTAGAAAAGTTCATATGAGTGACAAAAAAAGCAAACTGTTGAATGTATTTTTGTTATTGCCGTTCATTGCAGTAATTTGTTTATGAACTTTTTTTGTAACGACCGATTTTGCAGTTTGAATAAACCCCATATTTTTGGAAAAGATGTTGTAATCATTTTGACTTGTCCTCAGAGTGCGCAAACATGAAGGTGGACATTGCAGTGAGCTGCCAGATGTGGCGGAGGGACTGAGGGCCAGTTGTAGGGCTCCGGTCAGGTTTGCACTGGCTGTGATGGGCTGTCTTGCCACTCGAATGGAAAAGTACCAGCAGGGGGGTGGCAGACAGAGTAAACACCTCTACATCACTGCTACCCTGCTGGCATGCTGGGGCTGCTTACGGCTGCCTTATGGCCTCCCCTTCTGAATTCCCACTGTGCAGTGGCCATCGATCTACTGCTTTTATTGATTTGTCTGTGCTGTTAATCTCCTTTGCATGTATGTTGATGTGAAAGGAGTGCCCTCGGTCAGCCCCATTCCTGACACTGGGTTTAGGCCCTGGGTGGACGTCCTTGGGCACGAAGCCACTGGTATTTCTAACAGCCACACATGGACCTGGCGGGGGGGTGCTCCTGTTGGTCGTTGGGCTTCATATGACTTAGCCTTGTTGCTAAGCAGGCATAGACACTAATAGCAGTACCAAGCTGTGAAACTGGTCTAGGTGAGGCTGTCAAAAGAAGAGATCCTGCCCCTTTAACTTTGAAAAGTTATGCCTGAGAGGCAAAGTAAATTACACATGAGATATGCAGGGGAAGGGTGTCTGACATCCAAGTTCAAGGGCCTATGTCAGCACACAGATTACACCAGTCATGTGCAAGTGGAATTGCCAGTTATGCTATGAAGGAAGGAAGGGGGGGACGACAGCCACCACAGGCTGCTTACAGCTCCTCACATCGCTGCTGCTTGTGCTAGATTTTACTTTCTGTAACGCAAACAGGTCACATGACTGCCTCTCCAAGACAGGTGTTGAAGTGGCCCAAAAAGGCAGCAAATTCAGCTTCTGTTTTGTGGGACACCGTCTCCTAAAGTCACTGGGGGTGTTCGGGAGAGCAGGGGGGGAAGCGGCGGCGTAGGGGCTGCAATGTGCACCTTTAGGGTTTTTATGACTGCACTGCAAAGGCAGACATTCAAGGCTTTTGACCTTCTACTTGAAGATATAAGCACTAAGTTAATTTTCAAATATGTCTTATTGGGTACCAGAATGGTCAACAGGTTGCTGAATCCAACATTATTTCATTATACTGATTCAAGAGTGAACACCCTGCTGTCCATTGTTTTTGAGTTCGTCAGACATGAACATTTCTCCTTCCTATGTACGATAAGGGCACTTTTTAATACACGATAGAAAACAGTATGGTGGTTCTTGGTGGCGGTCGTTATGTCTGCGATGGTGCTGAGTTTGTTGAAGGGGTGCGGGTAGTATGTGTGTGGGCATGCTAATTTTTATTTAAAGATTCCAGGTCTGTAGGTGTATTGTGAATTGTGTGAGTGACAATTTCCATGTCAGGTGAGTGACAACTCGCATGCTGTGTACATAGACACCGAGTTTTTTTTCTTCTTTAACCACAACAAAGAATAACCGAGGGAATTGTATCTCTGGGTTGTGCCACCTGTCTGGTTCTCTGTCCCAACTGATAGACAGTAAAAATATGGGTCAATAAAGGTTTAAAACTGCAAAGGAGTGGTGCTAGCAATGCTATCCACTGCGGTGATGGCAAAGTAAGAATAGACCCCAGAATCTGGCTGGAAACCCCAAAGGAAAAACCACACATTAGCTCTTCAAGGTAATGGGTTTCTGTCCCCTTGACTTACATTGATGTAAATTCAGAAGCCTGTTGACTGAAGATTATTTTTTTTAAGGTCTACCACAATTGGGATAGTATTTCATTACATATATTGTGATGTGCTGTACAGTCGACTTTGCTCTTTTTACTTCAGGCTTAATGCACAAGCAGTTAAGTTTCCACCTTAAGATGCACAAAACCACAGACAAGAAAGGTGTATGCAGCGGCTTGCAGAAAGCTGAACAGACCATAAGGGTTTGTCCCCTGGAACAAACTCAAGCACATGTTTCAGCTTCAAATGAAGTTTCCTGAACTACAATGGCTTTCTACTCTCTGTATAGCGACTAGCTCGTTTTGACATACCTTCGGGTGTCAGAGGAGAGACATTCTGCCACAGACGTCTTTCCTCATTCTCCAGCCATTATGAATCTCACAGCTGTAAACCTGCACCTTTCAGTATCATGTTACGATTATGCAGCAACTCCTGACCTACTTTAAAAAAAGAGAGAAAAAAAGGCCAGAGACAGACAGTGGGAAAGGCAGGTGTGCAGAGGAGAGAGATGATTGAGATCTAAGTTTTAGAGATGCTTTAGGTAGCCCTTTGGCAAGGGCGGGACAGATTGCCATCAGCCTGTTCAGGAAACATGTGAAAACATGCTATTTCCCAAACACTCCTGTTGCGAAATGAAGGAGAATAAAAGCCCTGACGCTTTATGAGGAGCCAGTCATCTTTGCAGGGTGACCTGTCCATTACCGGGTGTATAAACACCCCCCCCCCCCAACCCGACTGCAACATTGCCTGAGAAATTTAAGAAATGAGTGTGTCCCATTGGTGAAGCTCCCCAGAGTCGCGTCGCAGTGCCCGTAAAGCTGCACGTACAGTGAAGTTTGAGGTAGAGAGATCTGGGTAGAGCTTCGCTTTTCATTTTCAGTGGGACGTGGCAGTACATTCATCACAGATTAATTTCATATGACCTACAACTGGTACATTACTCTTCACAAGATCAATATGTCCAGACAACGGATAAGCAATAGTTTAACAGCTTAAGTCGTGTTGCTTTTAGAGCCCCAGAGAAAGACACGGTCTCATGTCATCCCCATTAGCGGGATCCAGCATTCTGAGGTCTGAGCCAAGTGGCTTGAAGGTTGGAGCCCTAATTAATGCCCCCCCCCCCCACCCCCACCACAGAAATGGGCTTTGAAAAGCTCACAAACCTATTTCACAGTTTTCCAAACCCAACGCCTCACCAGTAGTATCGATTTCTTAATTAGTCAGTGGGGCTACATGTGGATCCATATGATTGGTTTCTGAAAAGTAATTCGGGGGAGCAGAGACTGGGCCAGAGTGGAAGCAGTATGACAGGCTTTTTGCCAGAAAGTTTGTAAAAACCAGCATTCTGCATTTTTGGTATTTTTACAATGCCTAAAATGGCCGCTTCGTTCCATTGCTCTCTTTTCTAAGGACACCTAAGCAATAACCTGGTCCGGTTATGTCCTATGTTTTTTGCTCATTCCAAAACTTTACGATTCACCATAGTGAGAGCGCAAGCAGACGGTCTCCCTTTAGCCCCATACAGATGGTTACAGAGGAGGAGGCCTCATTTCTCCCGAATGGCTGAAAGTGGTTGAGAAATTAAGGTCAAGCTGAGGAATAAATGATTGCAAATTAAAGAGAAAAACGGTTGTTAAATGAAAACACCATCAATACAGAAAGATTTTATTCATGTGTTCTGTAGATGGAGTAATTGAAATCCTCAAAAAGCTAAATACATTAAACATACAGAAACAGCACTGGAAAAACAGTTATCTGGAGTTAACTTATCAAAGTTTTGCACTCTGAGGATCACCACTGAGATGTGGAAAAAGCCAGAGAAACCAGCCCGTGTGTGTTGTGTGTCAAGTTAAAAAGAAGGAACCACCCAAAATAAGACCATTGTTCAAATAATCAGCCAAACTTCCTCATCTTCCCCTTCAGCCCTAAGCACCATGGCAACAGCCTGTCAAGTTCCATTAGTGCGAGCCAAGATTGATGCCTTCAGTGCCTGAGCAGCTAATAGCTGGTGTGGGAGAGGATCCTGTAAATAAACAGCCAGCCGAGATTGCACATCAGAACAATGCCACCGTAGGTTCCTTCAGGTAATCTTCCGTCAAGATTGAGCCTCGCGTGAAACCTGCCGAGCCTGCTGTGCTCCCCCCAGGGGCCTATCACCTGGGGATTCGCAGTGCAGCCAGGTGTTACCTGAGCTCTGAGCTCACACCCCAGGCCTGCGCAGATAATGGCCAGTGCTGGCCTGTTTAGAATAGTGTGCGTTTTGGGGGGTGGGGGGGTGGGGTGGGGTCTTTACTGATTGCAGTTTATGTCTGGGCAGGAGGTATTGTGCAAGAACATATTTTACCCTAAATAAAGTTCTAGGCCATTAATCCACATATGAAATATTATATATGTATTTATTTCTCAACCTCATGCAGTGTTTACACAAGACGAGGCTTCCATCCTACAGAGTCTCTCAGCACATCACTACATAGGTTCATAGCCAGCCCCTGACTACACAGCACAAACGCTGTCGTAAAAACGATCATCCACATAAGAACCAATAAGGGTAGGGCAGCGGGCCAAGCAGGACTTTTCATTATGTTTACTGGCGGTGAAGGCTCAGATAACGCCTAGCCTCAAGCTGTACTGCGGTACCATTCGAGAAGCTGAAGGCCTGAGCAAACAGCTCAGATAACAGTAGCAGTAAAGGCAGCCCTGCAGCCGAGGCGGTATCCGATAAGCCGACCCCGGCCCAAAGGTGCCGTTTGCTGAGCTCACGTCCCACCATCTTGCCCAGTTTTGTACATAATAGGTGTGATAAGGGTGCTGGGTGCACAGCTGCAGGACATGAGGGCAGGACAGCCAGGCGCGTCTGACCACAAACGGTGCTCAGTTACGCACGAGCAACCGCAGGGGGAAATCAGGCAGGCCGAGCAGGGAGACTTCGGCCTTGACATCGGTTTGTGAAATCGCTAACATTCAGTGCCACTGTGGGCTGCTCCTCTCGCCCAAAGTCATAGTGAGATAAGGCACATGTGCACACATATACACACTTACACAAACACACACGTCAAGGTCATCGTCTACTGTCATCGTGGAGAAATAGCGCAAGTTAACTGATCAGTCAGGAGTAGCTGCCTCTCATGTCGCGGATGGCAGACGAGCCCCGCGTCAGATTGCAGGCGAATCCAGATCGCACCCTTATTGGCTGAAGCCCAGGATCTGTGCCTTGGTGGGAGGGGCCTGCTTGGTCATCATCACCTAAAAAACAAACAAACAAAATCCATAAATAGCACTGTGGGGTAATGGAAAGTAACTAGATCACTAGGTCAAAATTCATGTCACACCAGCTTAGCACAGGACCAAACGTTTTACACATTCATGCATACAAATAAGTTTGAAGTAAATCAGGACTATTTCTGAGTTTAGGTCTAAAAAATAGACAAAACACATAAATGTTAACAATATTAGCTGGTGTTTCACTACTTATGCCCGCACGCTCCAATGCCGACGGCCCACTGCCCAGCTACAAAGATAATTTGCAAAACATACAAATTTCTATTTGCAAACAGAAAAATTGGGTGGAATCATACAGAAAGAAGAAAACCGCTGCATGGAAAAGCCTGTCAGATAGCAGAACAGCGGAAAACACACAACTGTGCCGTCCTGTGGGCCAGAAGTAGAGTCACACTTGTCACCACTACATTCCAAATAGCACTTTCCAAAACTCGCACGATTACAAGACAATTTCCCAGAAATCAAACCAAATCTCCAAATGCAATCCAACAGACATAATTAATGAAATATTTCCCAAAATTAGCTTTTCATCACATCTACTCTATTACGGAGTGTAACGAGGTCCATGTGAATTCTATGAGACTGAAGGGGACCGCACTGTAACGTTAGCCACCTCTCCGGCATGCGGGGGGGCAAGTAGCAGCTTGCATACTGACAGCAGAACACAAGGGGCCAGAGCATTAATAAGTGGTGACAGAATGTGCCTGAGCAGCTCACTGTCTATCGCCTTCACTGCAGAAGGACAAAAAAATCGGATGAAGAATAAAAGTGATACAGGTGTGTTGAGACATCTGGGTTATTATGTGATGTTTGTAACACACTACCATCATCATCATCATCATCACAAACTGCACCTCCTGTGTTTACTGGCTTCTGTGTAATTTGACATATATGATCCTTAGGGAGGCCAAAAGTTGTCCGATACAGTCGTGTTTTCGATTGTCCCTCTGTGACCCTCTGGGCTTCACTGTTAATGGTAAAAAGCAAAGGCCATCACTGACTAGGTTAGGGAAATTAACTCGGGGGCCGCCATGCCAATGACTCCCCCCCCTGACCCCTCCTGGGACTTATCTGTAACATCAGTCTACATGCGGGCAAGACGACAAGGGGGATGGGGGGGGTACGTGAACACAAACCAACAGCCTGTGACAAAACCACAGAAACGGTTCACAGAGGGAGTTCCTTGGTGACGGGGTGCTGTACTTCTTTATGTGCCAGAAGGGGGGGGGGAGAGGAACAGGATGAAACAGTAACGACAAAAGGCCACAGCATATCGGAGTAGGCAGGAACACAGACGGGCCAGACTGCGCTAATGCACAGAGATCAGATTAAATAAAGGCTCCGACTTTGATTCATCTCATTCTGAAGGGCTGTGAAATGAACACCTTAACAAAACCTGTCGCAGTATAAAGTATCTGAGGTGGGCCTCAAGATGGGGCCCGGCCAGATCCCCATGCGGCCCACTGTGACATTAATAAAGAGACACATTCAGGTCAGGGCCCCTACAGCTCCTCCCCTTACCTACCAATCAGAGGCGGGGATGCAGGTCCCGCAGGCCATAGCATATGGGCGGGGCCAGGGAGAGGCGACCCCTGGCAGGGTTGTGCTGCTCATATCAGCTCTCAGCCAGACCGGCCCCCACAGAGCCATTACATAACCGTCACACTAACCCCCTCCCATCAGGCCTCACCGGCCAGCCGACCGCAGCATCGGCGGCCAACAAAACCCACAACTGCGCTAATCAGACCACTTGGCTTCACACCAACCATCGCGGCGACCCCCCCGGCGACAGCAGCATGCGGTCACCCTACATACGGCCCCGAGACACCTGCCAACTGCAGCCAGAGCCGTGGGCATTTCCTGGGGCCCACGGGGGACGAGCCGGCCCGTTCCTGTTAGTTTACACTAGCCGTGGTTTTGAAACATCGTGCTGAGGGACGGCCCCCTCTTGCAGCCAAGAAGCGCGCTGGTGCTCCCTGCACGAGGAGTGTCCAATGAAGGAATCTTCTCTCACATCTACCCCCGTGTAAAGCTGTCGGGCTTTTCGAAGCGAAGCAGAACAACAAACGTGTGACCCACAGGCCCTTCTGCAGCAGTTCCACGGTTTGACGCACGTCTCTGAGGACATTACTCAGCATGCTCACTGGAGACTGACCTGTCCAGTTAGGACAAAGGATATTTCAGATCCTGCTGGGTACATCCTGTCCCCCCCCCTCCCTTCTCAAAATAATGTCCCATGTCTACACTGACAGCCCTTCAATCATGCTAACCAGTCATGCCAACCACAGCATGCTGAAGGGTTGCAGTTACACAAACCATCTCATTGTACTGTCACACGTCTACACAGACAAACACAAACAGCTCACATTGTCTGTTTTGCAGGACATGCAGCAGCGCAGGCAGAGCTATACAAAAATGGCACCTGCGTGAATATTATGAAAAGGCCTGATGAAGGGCCAAATGACCCCACCCTTGTTTACAAGGTAGACAAACCACAGGAAAGACTGGGGTCAAAACAAGTCAAGGAAGAGGGTTTGACAGCACCTTCAGTGTTTCGAGTGGAGCATAACGCAAGCCTCAACTCAACCACATCTCTGCATGCAGATCAGTCACATGACCACTCTCAGTTTCAGCAGGACGTGAAGAAAACACACACGCACAGGCTACACGATGTAGCTGACAGAACAGGTGATAGGGCGGCAGTGACGCAGAAGGGACAGAGACGCACGTACGATGGAGCGCCTTCGCCCCTAGGTGATGTTACGGTCTGTGAGGGGTGGCGGGAGAGAACAGCGATTCATAGTCGTCACACTTCCTGAAAGCCACTGAACGTCAGTGATGGAAGCGGGGGCCACGCAGAAGCCGTGCTCAGTCCTGAGCCACACTGGCATGCTCTGGGTTTGGCTCCACAATATCTACAGTGGAACCGAGGTACCAGCAGCAAGACACACGGCAAGCAGCTAATGGCAGAAATCACTCCTTTGCATGATTGGTCTGGATCAGCTTTATTTTCCTATTAGACGGCAAAATTCTGCTCTGGGGATAAATGAAGTTCCCAGTATAAACACCATCATCTGTAATCCTTACTTAATGCTAGTAAAACTTTAATCCCAGTTAATGAACTGGTAAGACAGTAACAAAAGTCAGTCATGGATGGTATTCAATAGGATCTCTCTGATTATTCCGTGCTGCTAAGCTGGACCACAGTGGCACAGTGGTCTAGGCTGGATTCAGAAGTGGGGGCTCTGGGGAGGGGCGGGGGGAGAGATTTTCGGACAGGGCCTTTGCATGCACAGCTGCTAGAGAGGCTGAGGTCACACTGGGAACGCGAGGCAGCTGGAGGCAGGGAGGGAGGGAGAGCGAGCCGGTAGGACAAATGAGGAGTTGCTTTCATGTACTTTTCATTACTTCTCAGGGCTCTGCATGCTACTCCTCACGCGGTGGGGCAGCGCGTTGAGGGCACATGTGTCTCTGACGCAAGGCAGCGGAAACATGCTGCAGCCAGACCTGCAAGATGTCTGCACAGTCTGTAAGCTATTAGCTGGAGGTCTGGTGCATTGCTGATTCAGAAACACATACACGTGCATATTTTTAAATGTTCATTTGAAACAGTCACCAAACATGCCTAAGCATGCTGTAAACTCTATTTGCTCCATTGTTTCTTCATGTCTTGTGACATACACCACAGTCCGCCTTCCAAATGGACTCATCGCACTCATGTTACATAACGCAGGTTCCCTCTCAAAAGTAGATAGTGTCATGAAACAGACAAGCTAGAACATGCCCTATTTAAAAGCTAGACAGCTCGATTTAGATAAACACACCAGTGGAGAAATCCCACGCTTCACGGCCAGTCAATACAATCCAGGTCATCTTGATGGGGCTCCATTACTGCGAGCAAGAAGCTTTCAGCTTCGCTTCATGAAGGCACGCAAATGACGAGCCATTCAGCCAGTCACCAGTGTCAGGAAGGGCTTGACGTTCAGCAAGTGTCACAGGTGACTGGCTTAGTGTCCAACGTCAACAGAGCAGCACCTGGAACAGGCCACACCAGGCCTCAGTGTCACACAGAAGAGAGATTGGAGGAATGCCCCCCCACCACACACACACACACACACACACACACACACACACACACACACACACACACACACACACACACACACACACACACACACACACACACACACACACACACACACCTAACATGCTCCTAGACATACTGCAGAGATCAAGGCTGAAGTCAGTACAAGATGAATTATTAATAATTATAAAGAAAAACGACCATTTCAAACTAGTTTACAACCTAAAGTGCCTCATCCAATGATTGCTTACATAAAATAGCTACATAAATTTAGAATAAGCTGAAAAGTAAAGAAAAATCTCTGATCAGTTTGTAGTACGTTTCTAGTAGAGATGTTTTCTACCTTCAAACCGTAACGAGAGTTAAAAGCTCCATGTCAAACGGCCATTGGCTATAGATTCCGCGGGAAGCCTTCGCTGAAGCCGCGGCTAAGGCCCCCCACCCCCCACCCAAGCCTATTAAATGTCTGGTTAACCCAGAGTAATCAGCGGTGGCCAGGGGAAAGCGAGCAACGTCAATGGAAAGGGATGTGAATCCCTTAGAGCACCGCGCCCCCCCCAGCTGCCTGAACAGCACCAGCTGTTCCACCGGGGATGCGGGGGTCTGCCGAGCCGGGGAGGCGCCCCAGGCTGCCCAAGCCCCCTCTGTTTACAACGCCATCCTTCCTCCGCACTCCTCCTATCATCTTTTGCTTATGTATTTTATTGCTCTCGAAAATGATGTTAAAGTCTTACTTGCCCTCCCATCTTTAATACAGTACAGTCAGTTTAAAAGTCATCCAAAAGCTGAAAGCTGGGCCTAAAAGGGTTAACTTCAGCTGCAGGTCTGTTTTTATTTGCCTCGTCCCCCCCCCCCAGTGTGCGGAGGTTCTTTCTATATCTGCAGCAGCCTTAGACGGATCACCAACCCCCCCCACCCCCCCACCCTAGAGGGATTGAATGAAGAAAAGAAAAGGAGAAACATGATCTGCTGAAGCGTGAGAGATGGGAAAAGGGGGACTGGGATAAAGAGGAGAGGAAGAATGAGAAATGGGATGAGGAGAAGGGAAAGGAATGGAGAGGATGGAGAGAGAGAGAAGGGAAAGAAAGGAAGACAGAGAGAAAGAAAATAGTGGAAGAAAGAGATTGGAAAAAGTGGAAGAGAGAAGGGAAATAGTGAAAAAAAGAAGGGAAATGGTGGAAGAGAGAGAGAGAGAGAAGGGAAATGGTGGAAGAGAGAGAAAAGGGAAATAGGGGAAGATGACAGAAAGAGAAGGAAAAGAGGAAGAGAGAATGAAAGCGAGGAAGGACAGGGAGAATAGGGAACGAGGAAGAGGACAGAGCGAAGGGAAAGAAGACAGTGAAGGGAAAAGGTAGAAAGAGGACTGCGAAAGAAGGGGAAGAGGAAGAGAAATAAGGGGAGACAAAAAGGATAAGAGGAATAAAGGAACGGGAAAAAAAACATGTAGAAAGCGAGAGAATGGAAAGAACATTAAGGAAAGTGAAAGAAGGGGAGAGAGATGGAGAGAGAGAGAGGGAGGCAGTGCTTCACAGGAGCCCCGTGAACAAAGGGCTCTTTATGCCTCGTGCAGAGTGTGCAGTGCAGCCCGGCTTAGGGAGTGTACACCAACTGCATTCCTGCAGTGTGATTACAAGCCGCTTCTCATTTATGCCCCCTCAACAAAGCGCTTTAACTCTTCCCTGCCGCCTCGCTGTCGCGGTAACAGCGGACCCCTCGTGGGCCAATCGGCTGCCGTTAATGCACATGGCTCCGTCCCTCCCTCCGTCCGTCCGGCACAGCCCAGCAAAGGAATCTCCGTAGACCAAATGCTGATGCACTGGCAGCTTAGAAGTACAAACCCCAGCCCTTAAAAACATGCACTGTACAGAAATGTTACACTTTAAATTCATTTCCACTATCTGCAATAGCAGATCTACTTTTTCCACACACCAGGAAATGAAGTATACACTTACTACACTATGCGGACTGCTTACAAACTAGCCCTTAAGCTAAGCCTTGCCCAGCAGACGTCTCCAAATCCATCAGCAGGTAGGCTGAAGCACTTCCAGCGGGCCACACACTGACGCCATTGTTCGGGATGGACAGCATAACGTAATTTAAAGAGCCAAATCAGGAGCCGGCATCTCCTGACTTGGCCTGTGAATGCGCGTGCTATGGGAGAGTGGAACGTGTAGGAGAATCCCGCCGCCATTCCATCTGTGGAGGCCTGAATATGACTTCCGGACCCTTGGGGGGGCTTCACACCACGCTTGGTCTTTTTTCGGCAGGGGACTGAGCCCAGAGAGGAAACCTGGCATCCCCATTTCGGGAAGGAGTACCCCCCCGCCCCGGCCAATCCCCCTCAGCCAGGCAGCCCCACAGAGGGGGCTGGGACTCTGCCGGCTCACCTCCCACCTCCCAGCCCAGCCCAGCACTCTTTCTCTACCTCTTTGGGTGACTCTCCATTCAGGAGCCGAGGGCACTCAAAAGAAAAAGCAAAACAAAGGAAGTGAGGGGGGAGGCATTTCGGGAGAAAACAGAACAAAACCCCCACAGGAGGAAATGGCAGTTGTGTGACAGGCTGAGTAGAATTCACCTCTCTGCCTTTTCATCCGCGGCATTAACAGGCCCACAGCACACTCTCAATCCCCCCCCCTTCTTTCAAAGCTCTCTCTGGCCACTTTCTCACAGGCCGGGAGGAAGGATTGTGCATGGGGGGGGGGAAGATAGTGCTGAATGAGCTTGCAGGTTGGGGGCCCCGCTGCCGAACCCAGGTGTACAGTGCTGCTCCAAGACGACGGTAAATAGTTTCACTTAGGGGAATAAATCTTGCAGGCCGGGGCTTTGGCACATAACAGCTCCCCCCCCCCCCCCCCCACCCTGACGGCCCGGATCGACAGTAACATCAGCAGATCACAGTCCAGTCTCCTTAGCCAGCGCCTTGCCTCTCCATCGATACCAAAAACATCAGGTTTCCCCTCCACAGGCACGCAGCTTCAGGACCCCCTCCCTGAGTGAGTCTCCCCACATGGCAGCAGCGACCTCCAAGCGGCCTGTTAATCAGCAGCGTAGATTGAGGCTCCTCTGTAACATGAACTGTACTGTTTGTTATTGTCTTGGTATGATGTGAAGTTGAGAGACTCTGTTGCCATTTTCCTGTATTATATGAAACCGGTTAGATGAAGCTGCACTAGGCAGATGTTATAAAAGAACAATCTGCACTCTAAGTCACGGCTTAGTGACAATCGCAAGGCATCTGCTCCCTTAAATGAAACTCAATCTATTCCCCATTAGATTTACCAGGGCAACCGTAAAGTCCCGACTCGGCAGGACAGATGAGCTCTGAGAGACTCAGAGCGCCATTAAAACGGACGGAGGACACAGGAATGCGCCGGCATGGCCCGAAAGAGGCTTGTTTACGGGACCCTCGCATGGGGGGGTGGGGGTGGCAGCACATGGGGCCCCATCTTATGCCCTAGGTCTTGCAGCCATCTGTTCAGGCTGAATATTTCTGGGGGTGGGGCGTTTCGCCAGTTGAGAACTCGAATGGGCATGAGTTGAAAGCAGCATGGACATTCTGCCTAGAGATTCCCCGGCTGTAAACTTCCCCTTGGGCAGGCCGCATATTTCACACCATCATAACCGCGGCTCCCCGATCCCACTGCACAAGCGGCCTTTGTGCGCCTGCCACCTCCCTAGGCGTGACCTCCCAAGCGATGTCGTAGCGATGGAGCACAAGCAAAGCATTCTGGGTACTGGCAGTGCAGGAGCTCCGTGAAGAACTCTCTTGAGGTCTGGTGCTTCCTAGAGGACCTCACATGGACCAGAAAGACAGCAGCACCTTCACTACCCAAGGGGCCGGAAAGAGGCTCAGCTGCCCCTCAGGAAACTCAAAACTTTACTCCCCCACAATAGACAGCAACACTCCTGTCTGTTATGGGGACATCGCAGCCTCAAACAGTAGCGAAACCAATAACACCCTGCCCCCCCCCCCCCCCCCCTCCCCACCGGACAATTACAATAAGCAGGGAAAATACTACAGCAGCATTCAGTCCCTTACTGGCAGAAAACGCCTTCAACTCGCAGCCGAGCCCCACACACACCCAGCTAATCTACGGAATACAGGACTACAATGACTGTACTAACCCTAACCAGTCTGAATACAGAAGTACAACTGCACCAGTCTCTTTATACATCGATTTAGCTTTATCTGCATTTCCAGAAATCCAGCCTCAAACCATGTATATTGTTTTGTTCTTTTTAACCATCTAGTTTGACAAAAGCAAACCCTACCATAATAAACGCCGGCATGCGTATCACACACTGCCGGACATATAATACCACACTACATGTCACTCCCCCTTTTGTGTTATTCGGAGCAGAAATTACGCTTGGACTAGTAAATATGATAGTGAGTGAAGTGTAACGCTAAACTGCTACTTAATTACCCAAGCAGAGCTAGCAGCTCCCAGCCTAGTCCTGGCACAAGCCCTGCTCCACGGCTCTGATAGTGCTGACCCGTCCCGAATCCCCCTCCCTGACCTGCACCAAGCTATGGTGCATCAAGGGAATTACAGCAAAAACAAAACCAGCCTGCGGTCGAGTAAGTGGCAAGGGATGAGTGTCAGTTACTGGGACTGAGAAGGCAAAACCACAGAGCGAAAAAAAGTAAAACATAACAAACAGCGGTGAGGGAAGGGCAGCCCTGATTAGCCGGCTGCTCGGTACAGGGAGGGACACGGAGAGAGGCTGCTAATCCAGGTGAACATCTGGTACCGGTGACACGCGACACCGCAGTTGCCTGAACTAAAGGTTAATGAAGATGCCCGGCGAGGCTGAGCAAGACGTGCGCTGCCCGTAATACATTTATACTGTCCTAGGGGGCGGAGCTGAGCAGTAAACACCAGCAGGGCACCATATATATTTGCGAGAGCTGTACAGTATAGTGCTTTGTGCGGTGGTTCCTGTGGACACACAGGGAGGCTCTTCTCTCCCGGGGTCAAAATCAGACCTGGGGTTAGCAGGCTACCGAGGCACAGAGCCCTGTGCCACTGAAAGTCGGGACAGCAGAGGACGGCGAGGTCATCCGTCCACCGTGACCTTGGCCTAATCCACAAATCATGCGAGAGACATCTGCCCAGCCCCCAGTGCCTTGTCCCTTTTCATGCTGCTACAGACTGGTCCCAGTAGAGCCCTGCATGGTCTCCAGCTCCGCAGAAGAATGGCCCTTCATTATCGCCAAACGTGACCCAGGTCAGACTAGGGATAGTGAGACTTATATTCTGAGACAGAGCACTCCTGTGTTTCAAATGTCATACCAGCTGAAATCGCCCCGTTAACTGGCAGTGCCTGTGAGCGTTCTCACAGACGACACAGCCAAAGCTTCAGAGATAGCATCTCCGCACCCATGCTTGATGCACCCTACAGAGCAGGAGGCGACCAAAAGAGGATAAGTACTGAAACAAGGATGTTGCCATGGTGATGGGTTGTATGACACCTGATTAAAAAAAAAAAAAAGTCAACGATCCTTACCATACAGAACTAGTGGCACACTGGGCAGATGCTCCCATCACACATCCCGGAGTCACAATGGCTCCGGAGAATACATACAGTCACATATTGAATTAAGGATTAAAATACCATGGATTCCAGCTCGCAAGGCTTTTGCGTGGGTTGCAGAGTTACTAGGCAACATTAATGAAAAACAGAATCATGGTGAACCTCAGTTTTCCTTTTTTTCCAAATGAGAAAGGGAAAATGGAGGGAAAAGCCAGCTGAGCAAAACAAAAAATACAATGTGAATTTCTGTGTTTATAACAGCATAAAATATTTGTTCACAGATTAGCCCAAACCATAAACAATCCCCCTGATGATTAATCAGAAAACATGGCACCTCGAACCGAGCAGAACTAGACGAGGATTTCGCTTAAGACCCGTTACATAAACAGAGAAATTAAAGCAGCGTATATTTGTGCTCCAGACTGCGTTATCCTAGATTATAATGCATGGGCCAGGCCTTCTGGCAGGACCCTGCTCCGTGACACAGGAAACCACTTCGTCATACTTTCAGCTTGGTGTCAGGAGTTTAAGGCTTTGGCCTCTAGCTCTCGGCAATGGGATTTAATGTTCTGCAGATCAGACCACCATTCCTGGGTGGCAGGACAAATTAAAGCGAAGGATAAAAAGTGAAAATACAGGTGTGCAGTGAAACACATCCATTGAAGTGCCTGAGACTGTCAGACAGAAAAAGGCAGAGACAGACAGACAGAGACAAACAAACACATAGACAGACGAACTCACAGACAGACAGACGGCAAGTGATCTCCACCTCCCTGAACTGACAGTCCAGCACCCAGCAGGACAGGTCCAGAAGAATGAGGCCAATTCGGCCCCAAGCGGAGCTGGGTTTCCGCCTGCTCATCCAGCTGGGGGCAGCCCCGCCCTCAGGAGCACCATAACATAACGGGGGATTTAAACGAGGGCTATTCAAACGAGTTACCAACAGGGGCACACTATACTAAGAGAAACAAAATTACATTCACTCCACACTGTGGTATGGAATTAGGATTAACAAACAATGTATTTTCCCCGGCTTTTTTGTCCAATGCCGAGGCAGGGCGGGGGGTTAAGGAGTGTCCAGCCCCCATGTGGGGAGCTGCAGTAATTGGGCAGGCAAGTGTGAGACTGGGGGGAGGGTGGTGTGAGCCACATAAACAGAATAAAGTGGAGAGATGTTCTGCAGGAAGGCTGGTGGCTGGAGATAGTGACTTGGGGGGCTGGGCACAGGAGTGAACCCGGGGTAACAGTGCCGATTTACGGCTGTGCTGCATTTCTCCAGGCTGTGAGGTTTCCACCATCACATATTCAGTCTTATTTCATGCCAGCAAGCTACTGCACCATCATGGTACCAAACTACGTCCCACACTTGAGCAGCAGCTGTAATATTTAAGGGTAACCGGTAATAAGCAGGTTTTAAGGACAGGTTTTACTTTTTGCACCACTGTCCATAAATCAGCTCCTGCTCACAGGATGGACGGTGGAGCACGCGTCTGAGCACGTGCAGGACACGTCAGTCTGGGTCCGGTGGCTGAGCTGGTCGCATGGCGCCGGGGCGTGAGCCTAGCACAACTTGCTATATACATAACGCTGCCCAGAAGGCAGAGTGATCATCTTCAGCATGGGGAGGGCATGGGGGTGCAGGACATGGGCCCATTTCCATGTTGCGCAGGACCGTTACATTTGTACAACTGCTTTCAATAAATTCTAGCCTGTTTTGGTTATCTGCTCATTTTGGTTCACTTAGCAGCAGTGTTTATATTAGGTTATTTATAGCACGAGGGGACCGTTTTCGTGCCTTCATGCTTGATAGGGGCCGAGGCGCACAAGCATTCCCCCACGGACCGGTGCTTACGACCACAATGCCACCCAAAGCGGCCCTCGCTCAGGCCCGCCTCTGCTGGGGGAGAAGGCTCCCGGTGGATGGGCAGCTTTCACAGTGGATGACACTAATAAATAGGAAGGAAAAATGACTTTATACACGGCGGCTATTTATTATTATAAAGTCGATTTGATTATACTGAGCTTTGTTTTTCTGAAAGAGGGCCAGAGAGATATCTGACACCACCACCGTCATCTGGGCTGGACTCCTCAGATGTAAACAATGCATTTTACTCTTTAACCCTTAATCCATTTAACACTGTGGCCTTTTCAGCTGCCGAAGATGGATGAGACCACGTGACCCCAGGCTGAACCCCGAACCCTGAGCCACAGAGGGGGAAATGGCGCGCAGCCGGGCCCAGCCCAAGTACGGCGCTCCTCCGGTGCGGACCACACAGAGCCCGTGGTGATAAGTGTCCCATTAGTCTGGCACCGAGTGCTGACAATCATGCAATGTGCCAGTCCCGAGTCGCACATCTTGGCTTGGCCACACGTGAATTTTAGTGCAAACTTCTCAGGTCCCGCCAATAGCCCTGCGAACAATGAGTCTGCTATATTGCCATTAATGGCATAGTGATAATGGGGTAAAAGACACACATCACACCAATGGGAGGAACAGTGCCATTCATATAGGCCCCTCCCCCACCACACAGATGACCCCGGCGACTCACAGGTCAGCACCTCTGGCAAAGGGTCACCCTGCTCAGTAAGGCTAAAGCCAAGGCGGCCACCACAACAAACCTGGGACATTTGGCTGATTACCTCCGTCTCATAGAGAAAAGAAAAAAAAAACAGAAAGGAAAATGCCTGCGTACATTTGGCAGAAAGACGTTGCGAAAAGCATATCTGCGTTCATTTAATTTCAAGATGGCTTCCATCTGGCAATGTCGTTCTGGGTAAAATCCTATCATCTCTCCAGTAAAAACCTCCCCCTTCAGCACGGTAAAAGCCACGAGTCTTGGGGCTTCCGCATCCCCACAGCTGGGCCCGACGGCGGCAGCCCCCTCAACACGTGGCCCCACCGGCTTCCCCTCCCCTGGGAGACGCACGTACTCTCCCTCTGCTAAGGAGACACGCTGATCCACAGGGCAGCATCACGCCTCTCTCAGGAACTCCCCCCAGCTCAGCACTGCTAAACATACTGGGTGTACCCCAGCCCTGGATAATGTAGATGGACAGATGACAGTCAGCTCCTTGTTGAAATTCCGTTACACACTTTCACCTCGGGGACGTGGTGGCGAACAGTTAAGCGTGACTCGGCGTCAAGGCCGCAGCGCTGCCAGCCCTTCAACGGCCGTGTGGCTCAGTGGTTTCCCACGGCATGCTGATTGGCTGCGTCTCCGCTCGCTTTCTGGCCTTTTTACGGTGATGTCACACACTGCGGTTATGAAACGCCTCCCCACAAAGCCTGGGAGGTTACACAACACAGAAATGACTATCAGAGTGAAATAAGAAGGGGGGGGGGATTTTTTTTTAGAAAAAAAAAAAACCAACGATTGATGCTGGCTGTTGGCTTTCAGCATTTCCCCATACAGTGGTCATAACAGGCTAGATAGGTGCCAAGGACACCCCCCCCCCCAAATAAATTCTGCCACTCTCTTTTCCTCTGGTCACAAAAATCATCATCATTTGAAGAATCTTAAATACAATGTACAGCATTGACAGAACAGCAGCAAAGAGCCGGATTGATGGGGTGATTACAGGGACGGGGTAATTTTTTGGCAGGACCGTGGTCGCCTCGTGGTGGACATCTGCTAAACCTCCTCACTTTCATTTGTCCAGCTCAGCCCGCCAGCCACACCCCCCCCCCCACCGCCAAAATGTACTGTCTTGGTCTCCAGCCAACAGAGGACCACTCACAGAAGAACAAGACTGGCAGCCAGTGCTTCAGCCATCCTGGGAACTTTTCCCACTGTCTGCCTACAGAGAACGGGAAACGGAGCTCAATGCCTAAAACCACAACAGGCGGCATCTATACCCAGAAAACTTCCTCTTACTCCTCTCTCATGTTGGGTGACCCCAGAACAGATCAAACTCCAAGAGATTAACACACATTAACACAAACTAAAATTTATCCCAGTCAGGCAGAAAGGAACAGAAGAAAGCAACTGGAAAACCACCTAACTCAGCTGGGAGACCCCATGGTCACGTCACAGCTGCGCGCTTAATCTTAGCTCAGACAATATGGTTTCCGCTGCTATTCGGCCATTTGATGGAGGGTTGTGCTATTTAAAAAAAGCAAAAAAAGGCCCTTTGATCACAGAAGCTAGGTACAGGCTTGGATGAACACTCACAGTAGGTGGACGAAAGGTGGCAAATGTTCCATAAGACATGAGGAAAAGTCGCTATTCTGCCCTTGTGCTTTTATTTGAAAAACAATCAGGAAGGAGAGGCTTTTCTTGACCCTCTGCGCAGCTGCTCATCCAATCAGGGCCTGGACAGCTCAGGTTTTATCCCAGGAGTTCCAGAGCAGCAGAAAGAAGGAAGCCTGTGGCCAATAAGGGACTGCAGTCCATCACAAGGCAATTTCACACATTCAGGGAAATTCAGGGCGGCATTTTTGGACTGCGGCTGGAAACCAGCATGAACATGGAGGAAAAGTGCGTGAAGGACGTACCAGAGGGGTGAGAACATCTCTGAAAATTTAACCACGGACTGGTGGGGCCAGAACAGCGAAGCCCTCCGAGGATCTAACAATAGCAAAATGGCAGATTACCACCAGTTTGTCGAGCAAACAATTTTGCCCAAAGCACCTTCAAATTTTCCCCATTTATTCAGCTGGATTCTGCTGAAAAAAGTTCAGACACCCCATTCAAGTACACTAGGGCAGGTCTTCTACAAGTAAAGAAACCAAACCCTCAAGGTTTAAAAACTGAAGAAGTCTACAAAGGACCCAGAGCATGATAATGACAATATATTTTTAAATGTATTACCAACCACTGAAGGTATTGCTAATTATTACTGGATTTGAAGTAAAAATTCACAGTACTTGTCCCAAGAATTGTGTTACACTAGAGCCTTGCTAAACCCAGAAGAGAGTAACCCCAAGTAGAGTGTGATCCACCAAGTTCCAGGAAAAACACTGAACACATGGCAATATGAGTTTCAGGTCAAATGACCTACCCCTACGCTGTGGATCCTGGGGCAGCAACAGGATGCCGTTTCCACCAGAGACACGAGGTGCAGGAGAACGAGCGACCCAGTCCCTGGAGACGCGGGTCAGAGACGCATCTCGGGGGTTCAGACAGCCAGCGAGGTTCACTGGGGTGAACTGGCAGCACAACAAAAATGGCAACGCATGCGAGGGCTTGGGAACAGGGGCAGAGGAATAATAAAATAAACCAGCAGAGTGGTAATTAAGAAGAAATAACACACAAGGGTCCCGGAGAAGCACCGCAGAGCACTCCCATCCATCCCCATGTACATTCCTGCTCTCCCGAAAGCAGCCAAAACCAAGGCTACATACACATGTGAATGGGGAACAGATGAGGCTGTATGACAGGTCCTCACACGTCCAGACTCTGTTCCCCACAACCCCAAGTTTGATACAGTCCTTAAAAAAGGAGGGACAACAATCCGGTCATTAATCAGAGGAGCTTCTTGTGGTGGAGGCCTGGGTTAGGGTGCGAGATGATTTTAGCGGATGGTTAGAATAGAAAAGTGTGTGAGTGCGTGAGTGTGTGTGTGGGGGAGGTGGGGCGCATCAGTGAAAGAACTCTGAGGCCAATTGTACGCCATGCAGGCCTCCAAGGCTATCAAAAGCCTAATGCATTCAGCGAAGGAAGCGCAGATCGATAGGAGGGCCCTGTCTGGAGCGAGCAGGAAGCTCTCTCCTTTCACATCAAAGGCCCACTTGTGGGGAGAAGCCCAGATTAACACAGCTGATTCACAGATAGAGGGGAGAAAGAGGAGAGCCATTCACGGCAGCCCGACCCGGGCCAGCGGCTCCCTCACGAGCCTTGCCGCTAAGCCTGCAGCTCGCCCACACATGCACATGCACGCACACACACACACACACACACACACACACGCATTCCCACAGTGCAGGAGGGCCTACGGTCCCTTGTCCCCTTCCTCACTCTCTCCTGCCCTTTAACGCAGGGGTGGGCTGGGCTGAGCCAGGGGGTGGGGGGCTAAAGCCAGCAGATGGCCCTTTCTCTGTGGCTTCGGCGCCCCCCCCCCCCCCAGAGGGGGCATCACGGGCTCCGCGGCCTTTCCCACAATGGCAGGGCACCTTGGGGCTTTCCTCCGTGTCCTTCACTCCCACGCCATTCGCACTGGGGGGGCTCCAAATAAGGCTCCCAGAGACAGGGGGAGGGGTGAGGGCAGAATGTAGAGTAAATCTCATAACCGACCATAATTAATTCTTAGAATCAAGTCCTGGAACCGCACACATTACATTAAGTATCGCAAAATTGAATTTCAGGGTCTGTGCAGCTGGACAGTAATGAAAACTGAAACGAAGGAGAGAGAGAACAGACAAAAGTATTCATGCTATCTAAGATATGACAGTGAATGCAATCTCACACCTTTTTTAATAATCAATATTTTACAATTTTTTTATATATGTCTTATATGTCTCTAGGCAGGTAGCAATGTTGGAAAGTAAAACTTATGAGTGCTGAGCAGCAAAGTTAGAACAATTATGGTTTGGTTATGGCTGATGGGCACTATGGGCAACAGTCTTCCTGACACGTTATGCTCAAGGACACAATGTGTGTTTGACGGTTGCTGTAACATTCTATCACTGATTGTCACAGACACTTTTTAACATTGAAAAATGTAACTCCCAGAAACTCGAGAACCGGTACAGAGCTAAAACTTCCCATCTCATGCATAAATGACACAATGTCAGGACCAGACGCATTAAAATCCCCAAAAATGAGAGAGAACGTTTTCTCGTTGTGCTTATATTCTCATTCTTGTCCTCTACTTTGGTTTCTTCAAGCATTACAATTCCAAATAATTTACACAAAGTCAACATTTCAAAAATAAAACCAGATTTCTAGGAATGAACAAGTTCAAGTATACTTCAGTAACACTGCAGAGCGCTGCAACCAAACTTTTGAAATTTCACAGCAGCATGCCACACTGTGAGAGGACGGAGGTCATCTGTGCTGTAATGTCATGGACGTCTGAGCTTCACCCCACTGGAAACTGACCGTCTACAAAGCATCACGCAGCTTTGCTGCTTCAACATTTTGCAGACACTTGAAACATCTCAGAATTTTGATTGGAGGTGTCTGTCTGGCGAACGAGACCGGTGCCCGTTTGAGCAGGCAAATGTAAACGGAGGGTTGGTGTGAGCAGGGTTCTCAGTGAAACAGGCACCGAGGGACACTTCCAGCGAAGACCTCTGGGTGTTTGCCTGGGTTCTATTGCCCCAACATATCAAGGTAGAATGTGGAAAAGGGACGCTGCACTCACCTTCCAGACGAATGCCATCACTCTGTATGGAGTACTTAAAGACGGCAAAAGGGGCAACGGGAGATTTCGCTACGATGATCTGAAACAGATGGGGGGGGGGATACAAGGCTTCTTATTTGCATTCAGGAATTTCCCCTGGGGATTGAAACATGGACAGTAAAGTAGAGTATTAATGTATGGAGCAAAACAAGCGTAGCAGACACTCAGACACAATGCGCTAGTGTGTCCCTTTCTGCCGGCCCACGGTCAAACGCGAGAGAGAGTGCAGAGAAGATCAGGACCGGCAGCCAAGAGGCAGAAATGGGCAAGCAGAGATAAGCGGAGGGCTGCTATAAAACTCGGCATTAAAGCCGGACGCCCTGACGGGAACCGGGGCCGCACGTTACAGAAATTAATGAGCGAGCTCTTTAATCATGTGACAGTGTTTATGAAGTTGCCCTTTCGCTTCCCCCGAAAGGGTTGCAGAAACACCACTGGGGTTGAGTTCTGCGGTGACTGACTCACCATCTGGCTGTTTAAAGCAGACCAAACTGAACGTTGTTACAGTTTACGCGATTTGGAGCGAAACTAAGAATGTACTTAAAGCTCACTTAAATAGTCAAACACACACACACACACACACACACACACACACACACACACACACACACTTCTGCAATTCCTGTTTTTGAGCTACAGGCATTTTCTGGGTACTTGCATTATGGAGACTCAGTAACACTGGTACAGACATCTGAATGCAATCTAAATATCCCTTGAGGCAAACTAAAACTTTAAATGTATGCCTGGAAGGGAAATCAGGACGGGGGTTAGGGTTCCTGTACAGCTCCAGTTGCAGCCACAAATCATAGTCAGACCCTCACAACGCTCAACAATAGTCTTCCTGGCAGAGCCTGATAAAGACACTTCCTGTGCTCCTTGCGTGCAACCTCACTTCCTGTCTACATCACGGCCATGATATGCCGAAGCGTCTTCCCAGCGCATCGTGAGAGCACCCCTGCTTCTTAGTACCTCTCGACTAGGCCGCCTCTTACCAACATATCACAGTGTTCCCACAGCCCAGCCCAGGAACGATAATCTCATAGGGTACTGAAAGAATATCCTCAGGGGTCAAAGGTCAGTGAGAGAAAGCACAAGAGGGGCTGAGGGTCAGGGTAGCACAGATCTCACTCAGCTGATCAGCGCCTGCGGTAGAACAACACGCCGTGCCTTTCCGCCATTTGCACTCCAAGAAGAGCATCCTTCAAAAAGGACATGATACATAAATAAGACATGAATGAACAAAGATCCCAAAGCCTGCATACTTGCCATGCGTTTCCTGGGCCCAGCTATTCCTCACACTGTTTTTCTTTCCCTTTAAATCATAAAACGGGGATCGGAGCACTTGTGACTAATTATGGAGCAGACTTGGTTTTAGAGAAACACTGAGCCAGATGTACAAGGAATGTATTGGCAGCTGGAGGTGAGGTGGGGGTGAATTACACTGCTGAAGGATTACTGAAGAGTCAGCTCCAGCTGCCATCGCTTACAGCTCTGCAGCTAGTGACGGCTTCACTCCCGGTGCAGTCTGGACGCCTCCTTTTGTGTTAAGTCAAACGTGGCTCTCTTATTAGAGCACGAGAAGCTTGCAGGGGGTTTTGCTGACCCCAGCAAATAAAAATGATACAAATGTGTATTTGTCAGGAGAGTCCGAAAGGACAAGGAAAGGAGGACCTCACTGAAAGGCCTGCTACCATGCGTTTACAGGCAGGTATCTCTCAGGCATACATAAACACACTGCTAACGTTATCCACTGATACATTATATACCCCAACGAATATGAAACATACAAAGCATTCATCAGGGTGACTATCCTATTATTTGTTGCATTCCGCTGACGATGTCAGATGCTCACTTCCAGTCTTCTGCTGCCTTCCCTCCGTTTCTGCTGATCTCTTACAGCAGCAACGTGCAGACACGCGTGGGGAAGCTCTGCAGACCGCGGAAAGGAGGAAGGCCTCGTGGAAGCGAGGTGATGAAAGCCCGAAAAGCAGTGCACAAGGAGCTCCGACACGACACGACCCCCCCCTCCCTCCAAAGCCTCAAACCACCAATGCAAGTTGACTGTTCATACAGAGACCCGGAAGGTTAGCATCACCCACAAACCAGTCTGTCGAGAAGCGAGCGGAGACAAGAAGCAAAGAACAATGGCGTTTGAAGGCGGCCTTGGCCTTGGCGGCCGCCCCCACCCCCTGTGCCGCGCGGAACCCCCACTCCCTGCCCTCCGTGACCGTCCCGGCTGGGTGTCGGCCTCCCCATTTGTTCTCCAGCTGTATCAGCTCTACGGCCAAGCGACTGTTTCCTGCCCTTATGATCCTGGAGCATCATCCACTCTCTACATCACTTTGCTCCTACTTTCTCTGTCTCTCTCTCTCTCTCACACACACACACACACACACACACACACACACACACACACACATACACACACACTTGAATTAATATCTTTGGGAGACTCAATTTCTAGGGGACAAATCCTCATCCCAACAATGACAACCTTACCCCCTACCCAGCCCTAACCTTAACCAAAAGTAGAAAACTTTTAGACATTTAGCTTTTTTTGATTACAGTCAGAGAGTCTTATATATAGAATTGAGCTTATGAGGACTACAAAAGTGGTCATTTGGTCCCCACAATGTAAATTATACATAACCCATAAACACAAACACACACTCACTCACACATATACACACACAGCAGGAGAATGAACAAGAAGAGCAGATCAGCTGGCCTGACCATCTCACTCCACCCCAACCTAACCCCCTGCAGTACCCGCTTTCCTCAAATCCCACAGACTAACCTACCCCCCCCCCCCCAGCCCACCTTTAAAAAGCACCTAGCATGCAGTCAGCTCTCTGTGTTCGGGAAGGGGGGGGGGGGGTCTGTCAGGCCTGTTTGTTCAGCTGCTGAAAAGCTCAAAGGCAAACCCAGGGAGTCTGGGGAGGACGGCAGCCTCACTGCCTCTGCATGGGACGCAGAGCGAACAGGGAGGGAGAATAAAGATGGAAAGGAAGAATAAATAAAAACAACAGAGTCAGCTGAGGACCCACAGCCATGAGTTTTCAGTCTGTTCTCTGTGTACATCCCGACGAAGCGGACGGAACCACACTGGGGACAGTGCTCAGCTGACTCCCACCTTGGAGAATAGTGTTTAAGCTCATGCGTACGGCGGCCATACTTTAGGCACCCCCCCCCCCGAACTGCCTGGCATCTCAAAACGCCGAACTGGACGTGTGACGGCTTACCTGTCTGCAGTGCGCGTCTACGTACTGAACAATGAGACGTGTGTTGACACTGTGGCTCCAGGTATTTCCCAGCGCAGCTGTCACATACCCAGAATCCTCTGCAGCCAGGGAAGATCCTACAACACAGTAACAGAGGTGGCATTAGGGGAAGGGTCTATGTAGAGGGAGCCAGATTTCACTTCAGTGCCTCAGAGATGAATAGCTCCTAGGGTAGAGGGCCGACAGATACTACATGTATCTTTCAACACGTCGTTGATTGACATCAGTGAACTCAAAGTGAGAAGTCTGTATAAAATCCATGAATTTTGCAAGAAGCCATCAATGGCCAGTGCTGCTTTGATCCATCACATCTCTGCTACTGATGTGAAACCTTTTCTAAGTACGGATTGCATGCTACCTCAACGGCTCAGGTTGCAGAGCCTGTAATCTGCGTGGCCGGGGTCTGACGTTACACTGCCTTTGACCACCAGGCTGACTCCAGCACTTCCAGCAAAGATAACAATCCATCGCCTCGGTGCTCAGTCCCCTCACGCCCGGTGCTGCTCGCAACGCGCCAGGACTAAATGAAAAACATGTAATTAACATTCTTCCTCGGCCGAGATAACATGAAAAGGCCGGAAGGAGGAGAAGCCGTACATGTGTAAAGACAAAGAGCAAAGTCGTTTATCAACTTCAGTGCTGAAATTTCAGACTAACAAGGGGGGGGAAACTCGAACCCGGGCCCAGCTGTCTGGGGCCTGATATCAGCACTCACCTCCCACCACACACAGACAAGATCCCATGGCCGCTTTAAGAACACCCGGATAAAACATGCGAGAGAAACCAAGGCAGAACGTCAGAAAGCTTGTACACCATTGTATCATGCTATTCTAAACCCCATTTACTTAATATTCTGAGAGGATAACAAATGTTCCCTTCAACAAGTAGCAAGTGAAATATTATATTACTGAGGACATCCCCATTTAGTCAGCATCCTGCTCTAGATACAGCAGTGGGTGTCATTAAAGCTAATTGCGCGCCGTTTTATTTTACAAGCGGTGAGAGGCGTTAGTGCTAATGGCCTGGTGTCTAACGTTTCTCCCGGCACGTTACCGCATCTGTGAAAAAGGGCTGTGACCAGGTTCATCCTGATAATCAATAACGGGAGGGCAGTGAAGACCGCACAGACTCCTGGCATTCAGCTTGATTAATATGCTAAAGTATGCAGTTACATAACATGTTTTTGCATCCTTCTTCCTGAAACGAACGGCTGTTTACGTTTTAGCCAAGCCGTCAGTTTAAAACATGGCTCTATTTCCAAAATTAAAATTAACGGCCCCAAGCTGCCTCACAGATGACCATAAGCTGCTTTCAGTCTTCTGCAGGCAGTCCAAGGAGCAACCTAGAGCTCCAAAGAATACTCACTCGACCTTCAAGCACAAGGACCAAACTGTTCAGGAGCTCCTCAGTGCACGCTAAGCCACCCCCCCCCCCCCGAGTAACCGGACTTGATTCCTCTGGCTGTAGGAAGACACAAAGGCCAAGAAGACAAGAAGGAGGGAACTTTCCAGTGAGGGGATGTACAGAGGATGGGCCTTTCAAGGAAGCAGGGGCTTACAAAGAGCCTGCAGAAAAGCTCACCACGCCACATACATATAAAGCTCTAATCCAGCTCCGGAGGGCTTCCCGCGGGTGGGGGCGGGTCAGGCTGGGGAGGGCAGGGCAACCCACCGTCCCACATCCCTTTAGTGCTGCCCAGCTGATGCTGAGAGAGGGGGACCAAGGGTAGACTAAACAATCGGCGAGCAGTGTGCAGGCTTCCGAAGGCCCCCCACAGGACAGGATGCTATCAGCGCAGGCCTTACTCTAATGCTGCTCCATCACTCCAAGATAAACAGTCCATCCGCACCCTGAGTGACCCTCCCAGGACCTTCCCAGAAGCAAACAGTCTGCCTGAGGCTGTGGTAGTGAGGGGGAGGGGCGAACAGGCCGCCCGCCACCTCAAGGCCAAACGCCCCGTTTACAGAGCATGTTCTCTCCCGGTGAAACAGAGACCTGTATAAATCCGAGGTCCCCCTCCCCCACAGGTCAAACTACTACCAGAAGATGCAAAAGGTAACGTTCAGATCTCCTACCCACGGTGAGAAGCTGCAGAGGAACGCAGGATGGATGGGGGTCTGCCGGTGGCCTTTTGTCCCTGCTCTTTGAGGCGAGAATCCTCTTTGGAAAATGGGCATTGCCTAGCGGATCTGTGGAGGACATTACGTGGGAAGGCTGCTGGGAACAGCATGGAGACAGTGGACCTTGCAGCATTATGGTGGCGTTGAGGTTTTGAATTTGCCTTTAGGCTGGAAAGAGTAATTATACGCAGGGCATGATGGTGCAGGTACCCATCCACGAACTCGCCGGTGCGGAGACAGTCAGCCTGTTGGGTCTGAAGCGGAACCCAGGTGTCTGCTGGGTCAAAGCCCCAGGAAGCTGCTTTTCATTCAGCACGCATTCTTACGGCCTCCGCTATCCTCCCAGATTCGCTTTAGCGCTGTCGGAGAGGACGTGGAAAGTTTGAAGAGAAGCTTCCAGTCCCCATGTGTGAGCGATCGCAAGCGCCAGCGGGGCAAAAGGTGCGCCAGAACATTCTGGAAACAGAGTGGCAATGATGCTGGTTTTCCATGATGTAGGTCTACAGTTGATGCTGGCAGACAATGGGGAGGAGGCTGCAAAGAGCAAAAAAAACCCCTTAACTTACCCATGGGTTTATTCTCCTGCGTATTAATTGGCTGCCAGCTAGTAAACGTCTAAACACCTGCAGAGCCTCGGGAACCCAGCAAGTGGAGTTAGGGGGTTACTATAGGATGGCTGCTGAATTACTACTACCAGGTTGGTGGATGTCACCCCTGGATGACGGCTGTGCTTCTGGGCTTCAAGCAACAGGTTAAGCGACTGGCACCCTGAGCCACCAGGCAGGCAGAAGCCCGCTGAGATTTCACAAATTAGGTCATGGCGTGCCCTGCTCGGACAATGCGCTCAGTCAAAATAGAGGAGAGCCGAATAAATGGGCTGCCCAGCTGAACTGGGAACAGAAGCTCTCCTCTGGACTTCCCCAGCAGCTGGGAGCCGACGGCGAGAGACTTGAAGATGTGTTGACCGCTTGTCGAAGAAGCTCCATGGGGAAGTGGGAACGTTCGAAGGCTGCGCAGATAAGGTGACGCTGAAACGCTCGCTGACACATGCAGAATACAGGGAAGGAGACAGACGGGAAGAGAGATCAGTGTAAGATCACTGTAAACACACAGGGCTACAAGCTCCAGGATTGTGCAAGTCTGTGATATTGAGAAATTACAACACAACTGCCGTTATAAACACGTTAAAAAAAAAAAAAAAAGAAAAATGTGTGTGTGTTGGGGGGACCCAAAATTAGCAGAACCTCAAATAAACGCAGGCGCTTTGTCTCCAAAGCCCAATGTGAAAATCTTCTCCCAGTCATCTTAAATCTGACTGCACAATCTCTTCTCAGGAAGGCAGGACAACTGGCCTTTAGTGACGTCTCTCTTTAATGAAACACACACTGCAATGCGAGACCTCGCACCGAGGGGCCGCCCTGAGGGACTGAGAAAAGGTCCTTATACCTTCCAGACTGTTCCATTTAAAAGATGTCGCAGGTTTCAGGTCACTCAGGTTTGTGGTGATCTGATTGGTTAGAACAACCTGGAGAAAGGGGGAGGGGGGAAGAATGGAGGAAAGAAAACAGCACTGCTATTAATCTTACTCATGATGGGCCTTCCAGGAGACAAGAAGTCATTATGAAATGGTAGGTGGCCAGGGGGCTCGGTCTGATCCTGTAGTTTCTAACCCCTGTCATGGATTCAGAGTCAGGAGGCTATGTATTGTGTTCCAGCACTGACACCATACAAAAGCACCAAAGAGTGAACTGCTGACGACTGCCAGGTAAGGAAGGCAAGAATCTGCCACACCCAACACTGTCAGCCCCGACACACAAACAACAGAGAATAAGCGGCTAATGTCATGTGACGCTAGTGTCATAAGATACGGATAAGGTTCAGGACGCCGAGACGGACACCTAAACAGGCGCACACACACAGCCCCTGAGCGCAGGTTCAATGTGGGAGGGACAATGTGTCAGGGGAGAATATCTGGCTTACTTTCACAACCTCTGAGTCTGGAAAAATCAATAGAACAGAAGAAAAAAAAAATCCCCTGTCTCCAGCAATTTGCTTTGCGGTCGAACCTGAAACTCTGAGGTCTGACCCAGTTTCATTTATATAATCTTGTGGATGCATGGCAGGGCCCAGAGAAAGCAGCAAGCATGAATGCAAGGTCGACACTCGACAACATGCCGACAGCTTGCCGATAACCCGGGAGTTCCCGGATATTTTCCTTTTATCAAATCACAACAAATATAATATCTGATAAACAATTACATCCTCATTTTCCCTGCAGGGGAAAAACCTGTCAGATTGACCGACACCACTCTAAGCAATAGGAGTAAACATGAAGATGTGAGCTCAAGAGGAAGACGACAAACAAAAACAAAACAGGACAGGCTTATACCCCAACCCTCAGTACGAAAGATCGAGCAGAGAGCACGACAAAGGAAAGGCATGAGTCTAAAGGGAATCGAAACTGGTACCAAGACAAAGCTACTGCTCAGCTTCTCCACAACGCAGGGCTGGAGGAACACAACCCATCTGACAGAAAGCACCGATAAAAAGTATAAAAGGTGTGTGGCAGCAAGTACGCGTGTGGCAGCCCCCGGGAGTTACCGTCCAAAAGTCCTGCTGGGAACGGGCCGATTCCCTGCTACGACCAGACAGGCTACCTGAGCGTTGGCACATGTGTGGCTGCCCTTTAAGCAGGGGGGTGGGGGGGGAGGCCGTTGGGACCGATGGCCGCCAGAGCGTGAGATCCATGGCAGTACAAACTCAAACCCAAGATGGAACTTGACCTCCTCCAAAGAGGATGCTCTTTGTCCCCTTCCTTCCCACCACACCATGAGGTTCTGTGTAATGCTGGCTGCCGGCGAGGCCTTGCTACGTGACCGGCCTCGCTCACGTAAACACGTGCATGTCTGAAAACAAACAAAGCGCAGCTCAGGAAACATTATGTTCTCCGAGGCGAAGCTTTGTCCTCTTCCTCACAACACTTCGGCATTCATTTTTAATATATAAACAAGTTAATTAAGAAAGAAATCCTCCCTGCTTTGGTTTTTACTGTTAACGCTTTATATCCTATCTGTGTGTGTTATGTGCAACCTTGTGCCAAACACACTATTTTTAATCTGCACAGCTGAAAGGCAGCCAGTAGGAATAACCTGAAATTCCGGCACGTCTCCCACTGAACCTTGCTGTGCCGTGTTCACACCAAGCTAATGGCCTTGCTGCAGACACATACCCGGGGCTTAGAGCACAGCAGTGGCACAGGTACAAGTGACAGCAGTATAAGAGGGTTGAAAGTGTGTTTCTTTACAGACACACACGCCAGGAAAAGCCGAACCTCGACGACAGGCTACTTTGGCGCGAAAACAAAGTTGATCCAGAGATTGTGTCTGAAAGGAACGGCATCCTGTCCACAGCATGCCTAGGCTGTGAAACTCGCGCATGTTTACATTTTTACATTTTATCACATTCTCACAGAAAGGATACAGGTTCCTGAGTCTTGCCGGCAAAGAAATAAAAACAGTTCACATACACAAACCTCTGTCCTGTTGTACTCCATCCATTCACTGTTTTATCGACAATCTATGACTAATATATTAGATCTACAGTATGATCACCTCCAGTCACAACCAATGCAAAGTCCAATATACAAAAAAGTAACACAAAACTGCCAAACTCTTAAACTCAATCTTCACATTCCACACAGCATCTTTCCCTCTGAGCTGCATCCTTCCTAGTTAAATGAACACAAAAACACAGTAAATGTGAGGTTTTGAAATTAAATACATAAACCAAATAAATTAAATATATTGCCCAAACACACAAACCAAAGCCACAGAAATGCTTCACAGCTGTGCTATAAGACTGTCAATGCATTATGCAAAGAGAATCCTGTTACGTCGTTAGCTGTTCTGCAGGAATTCAGTGGGGTGCTGTGCTTAGAGAGTCTTTTAAGTGATATTAAATCCATCGTATGCGTGACTCATGCTGTAGGTACACACACAGACCACATATTAGGTGACTAACAACGAGCTGTAATAAAATAAGGCCACTTGGCCTCCCGGCACCATCCAGTGATGGTCATTCTCCTCAAAAATCCCCCTAGAAACTGTTTGCCTGCCCTCTAGTGGCAACCACCCTGTCTGACACAGTGAATTGTGTGTGCACGTTTGAAGGCGCGCTGGGGAGGGGGGGGTCTGGGCTGACGGTGTGTCAGACGGCAGAGTGCTGCCTGACATCCATTACTAAGGAACATTTTCCAGTTGCCTGCAGCCCAAGACCATGCTGAAGAAGCCATGTCAAAGGTTCTAAACAAGGTTCTAAACCTAGATATCACAGCAGGCACCACTCCAAGTTGCTGGTGGGGGGGGGGGGGTAGTGAGAGGTAAGCAACTTAAAAGTATAGATCATGGGGGGCATGAATTCTTTTCTTTAAAAAGAATGATACATTCAATCAAGAGGATGGACCCACGTCTAATCTCCAGTTACGCGGCTTCTAATTTCTGTACAGAAGCGTGGCCAGATGGATCACAGAAGAGGGGGGATATAGACATACCAGAGCTGCCATAATTAGTGTACAGAAGTGGGCAGGGGTGGGGGCATGGGACTGGGGGGGGCTGAAGAGTCTCGCTGGCCCTATCCTGTAATCTCATGAAGTCCTGTGGGACCGAGCTGGGCCGGGCTGAGCGCCTCCGGACGAAACCACCTCCCCAAAACGCCACGATAGTGTTTGTTCTTCATTCGTTTTCAGCCAGGCTCCTAAAATAAAAACATAAAACGAGGTTCCTTCCTGGCGGCCGGCTCACCATTTACACGTCGAGCTCGAGCAGAGTCTCGCACACGGGTCACAGGTATTTGGATGATCGGCAGGGCCGGAACCCGTGCTGAGAGTTACGGCACTCGCTCCCTCGCTCCAGGAGTGCAGCCGCTTTGCTATTTCCTGTATGTGACTCATGAGTCACTGCAATTCCCTCAGCGTTTACTGTTAAAGTGTCATATCCTGCCCAGCGAAAAAAGCACCACCCCGTAATCCTAGGCTACCCTTTTATAAAACTGGATTTTCCCCAGTTGTATAAGCCTGTTATAGAAGTGCAGGAATATTCTTGAAAGAAAAAAAAAAAACTTCCCGAACATCTGCGAAAGAAAATAGAGCTAAGATTTTTCTAAGAATTGCTTGTTTGTTGTCCAACACGTTGCTTAATACAAGCTCAACTTTTAACAACTTACCACTCAGAATGCTTGCGGGAAATTCTAATTTTAAATTCAGATCACAGCACTCCAGTGTTATTGCTTAAGATTTTTGTTTACCACCATATAAATACACACTTGTAAACCCTCACGGATATTCATGCTTTAAAAAGTTCAGCTGAACACTATTATTTCCAAATTCCATAGCAATCGACTCATTTAGTTTACAATTTATGAGTGCCATAAAAAAAACATGTGCAAAGCCTCCTGTATTTACATGTCACAGTTCCCACTAGCTTCTAATCCTTTTTCATTTAAGCGGCACTGAATAATGCTGTCCAAAGCAAAATGGGTAGGTGTCCTGAAGACTAATGCAAAAAAAAAAAAAAAAAGTTGTTGTCATTCTTGTTGCTAGGAGACCAACAAAATTGTTAGGGAGCGCTCGGATTTGAAACAAAGGTATAAACAAATAGCCGGGGAACAAACGAGGAGGGGAAAAAAAAAGAGCAGTGAGTACAATTGTCCCCAACATGGGTTTTAAGAAGCTCCGAGTCACACAAATACCTATTGTCTGAGACTAAAGGGATGATTCACTAATGGCATGACTAATCCATAATTAGGCCATGGACCTGCTCACATTGTACTTCCTGACATTGTCTTGGCCAGTGAGCGAATGAGTCAGAGTCTCAGAGGGGTTACAGAAGAGTGTACATGTGTGCAGGATGGGAGGTGAGGTGTTTCTTCATGTACTCAGACATGATACAGCTTTAATGAAACTAATGCACAGCGCCTCAGATGGCTACCAGGGTGGGTCGGGGCAGTCCCACTGAGTCTGCTTCATCGAGGGACCAGGGCATCTCACCTACTGCGTTCCTGACATCCTGTATTGCAGTCTGAGAAAACGCCGCTCATCAGTCATGGCATGCACGTCTTCCAAATCCAATCTCGCCCGTTAGCCACACAACGAGGCACTCAGAACCGAACATCCAGTAAATGCAGTCGTAAGCTTGTTGGGGACACAGAGAAACATCCAATAGATGCAGCCTAAAGTGAGCTGGGAAACAGAGCAGCAGACTGGGACGTACTGCAGGCGGTGGCTGAAGGACCTCAGGTCGTCGGCCGCCGTACTAGGTGTGGTGTAGCGTAACAGCTGCGAGGTAACCTACGACTCCCGTAACATGGCCACCGATCGTGTGCCCAAGGACGGCCAGACGGAGCAAAAGAGCCAAGCAGAGCCGTCAGCAGGGCAGCTCCTGCTGTACAGCCATCAAACCGCAAGCTGGATCACAGAAACGTACTGTAGGACCACTGTGGGTCCAAGGTAAACCCGGTACACACGAAGCAGAAGCACAGCAAAAACACCAGGAGCAGGAGGGAACAGCACCACCATCACCGCCACCACTGGCAGCAGCACGAACAGCCAGCAGATAGACAGCAGAATATTTACAAAAACATGTATCGTGAACCCACACAAGCAATGGGTGCTGGATGGGATGGGTGAGGAGATGAATGTGGAGAGGTCCAGATGGACCACAGAGGGTTCAGAGGAAGGGCACGTCTCGAGACGCCCAGCTTTCGCTACACGGACCCGACCACCGGCGGAAAATCCAGTGGGGCAAGAATCTATTTAACCGCCTCCAGAGAGCGGCCCGTGGAACCACGAGTCTGTGCCCTTTCTGACAAGACCACCAGGAAGCATGCCGGGGGGTGAGACCCCCACACAGTGGTGGCGAGGGGTGTGGGGGTGGTGCCAAATAGAAAAACAGTCATCGCTACCACAAGGACACTGCGACCACTTTCGGTCTCTCAGCTGACACAAAAGGAGCAGAAAGCACACGACGACACGCGGCTGCTTAAATTAGAAAGTGCACGCTCTGACAGCGAGGCGTAAAGCACGCTTGGCGATGCAACCGGGGGCAAACCAGCAGCAGGAGATGCGTCTGCAGATACGGGTGGTCTCCCAAAAGCATGTGGGCCTCAGAGAGCGGGGAGGGGGGCACGCCACAGACACAGGCCAGCTGTCACCCGCGCGCGGCACCAAATGTCAGCAGGCTAACTGGGACGAGCGGGACGCCGGCCAGCCTGCACCCACAGTCTGTCGCCCGCTGAATGGAATGTGTGCCGACGTGCGAGGGCCACCCTAGCTCTGTAGGTCAGCATGAAAGCGAGCCCCAAGCTGTTCAGGGCCCCCCCCCCACCCCCAAAGGCCCATGCCCATGTGGCTCACAGTGGCTGACCTTGAGTGCTGCCACAGATCTGCCAGCATGAACCTCGGAGGCCACTAGGGACACACACGTGCAGTGCGACCCGGTCAGGCACACGCTGTGGGGCCTGGTAACCCTGCGACCTCAGCAGGGGCTCGCTAGTGCAGCCCAGAGGTGACCCACGTAACACGATCCGAGCACCGAGGTCCAAAAGGCCTCCAAAGCACCTGGCCGAAACCTCTGATCCCGGTGAAGGAACACACTCTTGACTCACCAAGAAACTTCCGAGGAACAGAAGGGATGGTATTGAACCAGGTTTCGCCTGGTTAGTATTGGGTTGAGGTTGACAAGCTACCAACAGCCATGAAAAGCACCAAACTAGGTGAAGCTACCAGCTATTTTTGTCTGTCACAAAGACCGTCTATTAATGAATACGAAAAAGGGACCTAACGGGGGTATGCTACAGAAAGGTATAGCTGTTGGCTACGATGTAGATGGCGTACAAGTGCTTTATTCAGCCTTGCTGATTGAAACCCAGGGAAGTCTTGCAGTGTGGGCCCAGCCCGCATAAGCTGCAGGACCTCACAGGAGACGCCTGAAGCTAGACACGACACTACTGAGACATGCCTGCGGCGGCCGCTGCTGCTTACAGGACACCTCTCCCCAAACAGAGAGACAAACACAAACAGCCGCAGGGGAGGGGGAGTGGCAAAGCCGAACCGTTTAACTCCAGGACGCAAATTACTGAAGAGAGACGACTGCACATTTCAGGAGGACAGGTCCGACAGCCCGTCCTGTTTCTCCAGGAAACACATTTGCCATTCTCCCACTCTTCTCATTTTTAAATACCTTTACCCTATTACTTTTTTTATTTTTAATCCTCAGGTTTCTCTCTCCCAACTAATAAGCTCTTGTAAGTTTCACACGAGTTCTAATTGGCTAATTTAACTATTAAACTAATAAACAGATTCCTAGCTGCTGAAAAGAGCTTGCAATAAAAGCTTTAAAACACTGTCTAAGAAACTCACTGAAATAATAAACAGGTGGACATCACACATTTATTCAGTTGGAAAAAAACACACATGACATATTTTAAAATATATTTCCTTCTTCACAAAATCAGTTAACTAAAAGTAAAACTAGTTCCTTTCATTTTATCTAACAGTTCCTCTAACTGTAACGGAAAGGTGGGATGTGTGATGTTAGCAATCAAACAACCACGCTTACCTACACCTGTGCAAGCAAAGATAACAGAGGAAACTCCAAACGACAACGATGGCTTTTTGTGTCACTGTGGCCGGACTGCCGCTCTGCACGGCTTCTGGCTAGAACCATCCTGAAGCCGCACAGCAACTAATCATAAGAGGGAGGCCTTTCATCCCACTTTGATTTCACAGAAGGAACACAGACATGCTCTGCTAATGACGGAAAACTGAATTCATCCCCCAGGATTCACACAATAGCAAACTCACCACTGCGAATCTAGCAGCAACATCTGATGACAAAATTAAAATGACAACGAGCAGCTTCTGGTGAGAATGACATGCATTGCATGGGGTGAGTGAGCAAGACGGAGCAGAAGCGTTTCTAAAATTTAACTTCAAACGCATCCCTTCAAATGAAAGCATGTTGGAGGCCACAATGGTAGAAATCTACAGCATGGTTCCTCTGATGGACCCCTGCTCTGCAGTTTGCCTGAAGAAAGACTTCCGAACACAGGAACTCGAGTAAAGACGACCGGCCATATTTTTTCTATCAAAGGCACTTTAGCTACTGTGATGTCTCCACACGCTAGTTTGCACTGGCCACCTTAAAGAGAATTGTGCAGACGACTATATAAATCCTGAAAATCCCACTGTTTTTGTCTCCGGCCATGGACATTTAAGGCATGGAGCATTTCTTTAGCCAGTGGCTACCTGAAGTACTTGGAAGAAGGTTTTGTGGGGCTCGGAGGAGAAAGCAATTAAACGAACGGATCAAGAAGGGAGTAAGGGAGTCGATTTGCAACAAAGGAGGTGACAGGGTGGGGTTTTAGCTCCAGGGCTCCCGAGTAGATCTGCTGCCACTTGTTGCATATCTGCTCCTCCTTCTGTCTCAATCACAGCATCATCAGAACCCTGGAGGTAAAACCAAACCCACTGCTTGGAAAGTAAATAAGATCCTACCTTCCAAACCCCAGCCACAACATAAATGATTTTTCCTGGGAGGCGGCTAGGCCCGATGGTTCATTAAAGAAGATATGAGGCAGCCATGACATACCCAAGGTCCACAAAGCCTTCCTCAAAGTAGACACCGATTCTGCCTGTAGTTTGACTCATTTGGCAGTGCCAGGAACAACATGTCGATAGTCGCTGCCTGACTGCGACTGCATCAGGCAACACACTGCCTACTGCCACAAACAAGCAGCACCATGTACATCTTTAGCCCCCACTTCATGGAAAATACTAGGATGGCGGCGACAAATCCACAGCTGCTCTTTCGCTGGGAAGTCACACTAGAATAAAGTCAACAGACTAACTGTAAGCTGGAAAATGGGACCCATTCCTACTCACAGGGGCCTCAGATACTGTAGGGTCATGATTAGAGGGAATCCTCAAGAGTGCGGCTTTTGTTCAGTGCGAGGCTGATTTAGTCTGACAGTGGCTGCGTGCTTCACACAAACACAGTGCTCCCCTTGTGCCAAGCCTCACTGCTGTTCCTCTGGCGAGATGCTCTCTTTGCTTTGGCTACTCTGCCCAAAGCGGCGCAAGAGGAGCGACACAATTAAAGCTCCGACTCATCTCTGCTACAATTAGCAGGGCAGAGACGGGCTGAGCCCAGCTGGGAGGCCATTTCGCTCCTGTTGACGGTTCCCAAGGAATAAAAAGTAAATAGGCAAACGCCTGCAACACACGCGAAGCTGCCGCGTCCTCGTTATGCAAAGCTTGGCGAGATGGCGTCAGCAGCGGTTGGGGCAGCGGGCAGGCGCTCTGCAAGGAGCGGGAAGGGAAGCACAGGTGTCCCGCGGGGGCCATGTACACAAGCACCGCGAAGCACATCATGAAGAGGGCCGCATTTACATACGCGCTAAGATAACACGGGCAGATTAGCCACTGACGCAACAGCTAGATACACTGCTCCAGTGCAACAAAAGCATGCACCACGAAGAACGCAAGCCCCATCTGCAGACGCACAGAAACAGCAGAGGCAGAAAGTATTAAACGCAGAGCGAGAAAAAACACCCCACACTGCCTGTGAGGCGTGAAACCTCCACGTACACATTACAGTCCTAGAGAGCCTCCATCCGAACTCTGATTCCATTCAAGAGAAGCAATTCTGCACTCATGATTTGCACCAGTTGCCAGAAATTGTTTCACCCCCTAGGTCAGCAGCACTGCAAAGAGTCAGGTGTAGTCTTGCCAGCATGGAAGGGGCATTCCAAGATGGTACCTGTGGCAGCAGGTAAAGTCGATCCCATGGGAATTTGGTGTGCTGTGACAGCTTCGGCTAGGCGAAGACAGACCAGGTCTGTCTCTGACCTTCTGTTGGAATCAGGCTCGAGTAAAAGCTTTTACAGCCCTCCACTGAGTTCAATCTTTCCACACTGACTGGCAGAAGATGGAGGAGACCAAAGTCTGAGCCTCAGAGTGTCAACTGCAGGCCAAACGGGTAATTATATCAAACACACGTTTCCTTGTTATTCTTGCTTTTATTAGAAATTGGGCATTTATTTTGGAATTGCTTTCGACGTGCTGCTCTCCAACACAACTCAAGAGCACATTGAGCTACACAGCTCAGTTAATGGAGGAATCTACAGGCCCTATGATCTGCACACATGCAGCATGGAGCGAGACAGACACACGAGCCCACCAGCACCCTTATGCTTTATTGGGTGAAAGAAAGAAGCGGCAGTAGATCAGGGGAAAGAGTGACTCAGGCGCTCTGAATTCCCTCAATGGACCACTCTTCTCTTTCAGACAGAAAACATGGCAGTCTCTGGACAACTCCAATGGAAGAGCACGCCAAGCATTATTTTCAAATCACTGGCAGCGTGAATGGAGACACATTCAGCGCTTCCAAGAGCAGAGCCCATCCTTCCCCTCACAAATGTACCGTGACGGTGCAGCTGACTGCAGGGCGAGCCCGACGCACGCTGGTCGACATGTTCCAGCAGCGGAGTTTGGCCCTTTCTGGCAGCAATAGCTAGACCAGTCAAGAACAGACATGTATGAAGAGAGTTCCCATGCAGATTCATTTACCTCAGTGGTCTTAAAAAGACATTTAAAAAAACCCCCAAGGTTTAGACATTGGGCCTTGTTTATATTGGCTCTGCAAGGTACAGGGTTCTACAAAATGGACTGTTCCTTCACTTTGCTGGACTTTATTCAAGACAAACAACGCTATTCTGACCTAGACAGGAAAAACACCCACGGTATCATTACACATCACATCTGCCCTTCAACCAGAACAAAAGCCAGAACCACAACCAGCCCTCAGGTCCTGTGCCGCGATTGGCCCATGCAAAGTGGGCGGGCTGGTTGTAGAGCTCTCACAGGTGCTGTACCTGCCCTCAGGTGAGTTTGAGCCACTCCTTAGTGATGACAAATGTGAACAGCAGCACCCAAACCAACATGAAAGGGCGATTTCATGATGGAATGACCCAGCCATGACCAAACCTGGGACAAATGTTCCAGTTACATAACACCACACTGACATCACTTAAGGAAAAAGAAAGAAAAAAAAAACACAACACTTTTATAATGCAACGCTTAGGGATGGGGAGGACGACGACGCTGGTAGCCATGGGGTCATGCAGGTCTGAGCAGTCCTCTTATGACATTTCAACTGTCAATTTAGCAGCGTGGCCTGCATTTCGGATCACAGCAGCAAACAAACACTGCCTTGCTAACTGCCAGCAGCATGAAAACTCCATCATCACAAAAACATTTCACAACGCGTCTGGGGAAAAGCATGCAGCCGGGCCCAAACTCAGGCTGATGCACCCACGCCACTCCACAGCTCTGGATCTAGCTGGCTGAGGCCCCCGATGGAACGAGGGCTAGGAAACCGGAATCCCTGCTACGGCCGTTACACCGCAGGGATGCAAACGGCTGGCAGCCTGCCTGATATGGGCACAAAACGTGCCACCACGGTGCGACACAACAAAGCCATCTAACTGACTGCACAACAGATAATCGGTGTGGTTTGTAGCCAGTCTGCAATTTCATATTGTAGAGCCCTTATGATTTATACCGGAAATATCATTAATATCGAGCAACCTAGTGTGGATTCCCGGGAAGAACCAGGCTCCTCTAGTTGTGAGGAAACAGGCAAGCCACCTCAACTCAAAGCGTAAACTTGTAGGGTCATAAAAACAGCAAACTTGATTATACCCTCCATTAATCGCTGCTTCCTTGCAATATGTTTCCAAACGGAAGCCCTTCTTTTTATCATTGAGGGCATTTGGGAAGTTGAGATGCGAATGGACTGGATGCTAATGCATCAGAAAATGGTGGGGAGGGGGGTGTTCCTAGGCTCCACAACTGCTCATGCAAAACTGTGTGCAAACAAACCGCGCCGGCCCGCACAGTTCCAGGCCCGCAGTGATCTGGCTGCAGGAGAGGCGGGAGATGGGAAGGCATTACTGCATGGGAAAGACCACCATATGCTTAGGCAGACTGCAATAGGAGAAGACCCTGGCAATAAGAGGTAAGTACAGACTGACCTCAACACTGAATGAAGGGCCACCTCATCTTAATATTAGTTGCTATAAGCATTTCAAAAATGTTTTTGGATTTTCCCTCTAATGAGTAATCCGAAGGAAAAAAACTGAGCAAACTACTATTATTGATTTATAAAAAGAACATTTGCAATGTTAATCCGTGTCTGGCAGTTATACATGCATTAAAAAAAGGTAACTTATCCTAATGTCCTTGCACTAAGGAGAACCCCAAACATTCAAAAGTGAAACAGAGCCACCTAATGACAGAACGCGAGTACTGCAGCTTTCATAAGCTGGGTTGCAGAGGCCTCTGGCAGCATACCATTAGAAAGGTATTGCATTACACAGACAGGACACTCGCTCCCTATCCAAAGACAGGCTGAAAGCTCACAAGGGAGCAGCACCACTTAAAGGGCTCTCATCAATCTCCACTGTCACTCCGACTGCTCTTAGGCCAGTAGGCCATTAAAAGGCATTGTTTCTGTTGCCTTTAAGATCACCAGGGGGCGCTCTCCTCCCGGTCCTCACCGGGATGCCGAACTCCTGGGCCAAGTACTTGAGGGTGGCGGCCTGTTTGCCCAGCAGGTTGCTGCGGTGTGTCAGATTCCCTGGGAGCGATGGGTCGAACTCCTTCCTCACCACAGACGCCACAGAGTCCAACACCACCAGGCCAGCCCGGCAGGAGATGATGTCCTCCTCCAAGTTCTGCAGTCTGCAAGAAGCCACGTGGTCATCTTGACTGTCTGATGGAGCTTCAGGCTCCCACACACACATACAGAGTACAGCTAAAGCAGATGCTTCGCAGCGAGTTAGCGGCTGGATTTAGAAGCAGAGTGCGAACGCGAAGCTGGCTGCAGGACAAAGTAACCACCAAGAGAAGATGGAACTTAAAACAAACTGGCAAAACAACAGGTGATGTTACCCACATTCTTTCTTTATTCAGGATTCACAGCACATTTCTGAGTAACCAACTGCAGGGCAAATGCGTCAGTTCCCAAAGGTTCAAAACATAAAGCAATATAAAAGAATAAAAGACTCCTTCAGCAGGAAATACTTCTCTGCTCAAGTCGAAAGCAAGTGGCTCACCTACTTTGGACGTCCCGGCAAGTGAGCTCCCGGAAGAGGTGTACCCGGCTTGCCATCTCCGCCACACGCTCCCTCGCCAAGAAATAGTCGGGGAATCTGCTTTGAGCTATCTCCACCAGCCTGTGTGGAAAAGGGCGGCGTTCTTCCACTTCCATTTACATAAGAAATTTACAAAAGAGAGGAAGCCATTCGGCCCATCAAGAATCTAATATACCTGGATCAAGTCCCCACCTTAGTCTTCTTTGCTTAAGGCTAAATGGATTCAGCTCAGCTAACCTCTCCTCATAAGACATTCCTCTAAGACCAGGAATCATTCTTGTAGCCCTACGCTGCACCCTTTCCAAGGCAGCAATGTCCTTCTTAAGGTAAGGTGATAAACCTGCACACAATATTCTGAGTGGGGTCTTACCAAGGAATTATATAATCGTAGCATCACCTCTCTTGATTTAAACTCCACACACCTAGAGATGTAACTCAGCATCCTACTGGCCTTTTTTATTGCTTCCCCACACTGGCAAGAGTGAGATATGGAAGCATCAACATACACAGCGAGGTCTTTCTCATAATCACATACCTTTATTTCAGTGGAACCCATGAAATATCTGTACTTTATATTTCTGCTCCCAGCATGGATTACCTTACATTTATCTATGTTAAATTTAATCTGCCAGGTATCAGTCCAGTCGCTAATTAAATCAAGATCCCATTGTAGCCTCTGTGCTACTAGATCAGTATCTGTAACACCACCCACCTTGTTTAATTTAACCAAATTTAACGGAGGAGAGTCAAAAAGAAGTAAGAAAGGAAGGAAGGGCAAGACACCTCTCAGCAGAGAAGGCAGACTCTGTGTCGATGTAGAGAACCCCCTTGTCGAGGCCGCCCATGCTGTGCGGCAGAGTGGCCAGCACACTGAGCATCATGCACAGCTGACTCTTGCCACATCCAGAGGGGCCTGTTACCTAGAGGATGGAGGAAGGTTTCTTTATTAGCCACAGTCCTTGTATTCGTATTTGAAGAAGTTCTACTTTGCCCCACTTGATTCTAACACAAACTGTGACTATAAACCTAGATTTGACACAAACGCAACTCAAAAATTCTACATGCATATTCTAGTGTGAATAGCCAAAAGTCAAAGATGTCGTCAGGCTTTGAGAGACAGTGAACAATGCCGATGGTTTTCCAATGACAATCTAAATGACAGACGGCACTAAAACTGAAGCCTGGATGACAGTTGCCCCACTAGGCCACCCCGAAGTGATCAGTCCGAACCCGTTTCAGCATGTTCCTGTAATGCTGCACTGGCTGCTATCAGCGGTTACCTCGGTTAGCGTGCCGCATGCCAGCCCCCCCTGCAGCAGCCGGTCGAGAGCAGCGAGGGAGGTTGGGAAATAAAGGCCAGTCTTCTGCCTCCATAGCTCCCAGGCCTGATGGAAGAAGGGGAGTAATATGTCATGTCATTGACTGATAAGAAAAAACATTATCATTGCCATTTTGCAAAAAAGAAGGGAGCCTTCACCATGATTTAGAATACTGGAAGATATCAGTAAGGCTTAATGGCGGAATGTGGAGTACACCATTGACACAGCACAAGGATATGAAAGAGATGTACACCATCAAATTAAAACTGCTAAATCAGCTGAAATTAAATAATTGAAATCATTTTCCATTGGATGAAACCTAAGAGCTATAAAAAAGGCAGCAGCTGAAAGCCATTCAGTTGCATAGATAAGTTAAAGCTGCTGCTTTGCATAAAGAATTCAGACAATGAAATTCCCAAAATAAACATTGTGACACCAATCGGCCAGTTCCAAGAGACTGATTATTTGAATTACCAGCATGCCACGCATGGCACCGATCTTGCATGAAACTAGTATATATTATTGTTGTAAATAATATGTGTTAGACCACTGTAACATTTAAATTGGGGTGCATGTGTTCTTACTAGTGCCCGCCCTGAGTGTGTGATGTCGATCGCTGGTTCCCTTGTGTGTGCCACTGCTAATTACATATGGCAGTGCATGTTAAATAAATACAGAACTTTAGTTCGTCTTACACAAAGCTGCATCCTATTGATAAAAACCATGACCCACACCAATCCTGTTACAATATGCTGCCTACTATATACACCTGGTCAAGTCAAATTGGCAAGAAGGCAAGAGAGGGACGCTGGCTGTTACCATAGTCATTTTGGGAGCACAGGCTTGGCTGGTGGTCTTCAGCAGCTGGCAGGCTTGAGAGTAGCTAACTCCTGCCACACGCATCACCTCCAGGGGTGTGAGGGACAGCAGGTCCTGTACGTGGGGAAGGGTAAACCATCTATGTGAACGGCAAGCCAAAAAATGGATTTCCACTGCCCTGACCTGACAGGAACCATTTTTTCAGATTCCTGGGAACGTGGTCAGTGGTGGTCTAGTGTTCCTACGTTATGGCACCAGGCACGTCCTTATTGAGTGGCTCTTTCTCTGTGCTTCGGACTCTTCGTGGCCATAGTATACATACCTGACTGCTCGGCGGGGGAGGTTATCCTACCCCTTTAAAAAAAGACATCTGAAAGCACCTGAATTCCCAGACCACCACACTTAGTTTAAAAACATTTCGCCTATAAAACTGTGTCAAATGTGACAACCACATCACCTGTATAAAAGCTGAATTTGTCGAATAATACATACCACTGCTAATCCGAACGTTATCGAGCCAAAGTTAACGTTGGTTAGGTAACATTGCAAAGCATTTTTTTCTCTGGGTTACGTCGGTCTGGCTGGCTTGACAGTAGCAACTATTAACAATGCTGTGCTATAGCTCACCAGGCATACATTGGGTAAAAACTCCAACTTTCATAGGAAAGTTATTTTCATAGTAAGGCCATTAGTTAGCATGTAGCCGCCTATTGCGAGAAGATTAAATAAAGTTGCCCGAGCCGTTATCTTCAGCGACACGCATCCGGCGCCTCCTTACCCGACAAGTCTCGATACGGTGGCTGTGTAACCTGCTGCATATTTCTACGGACAGGTTAGTCCTTCTTAGCTTTTTACTTCCCATTATACGAACAGGGTTAGCTAGCCAGCGAGTCGGCGAGCACCCCCCGAATTTTTTCCGTCAGATACAATGCAGCTGGAACATTATGCAGACGTGAGTATGGTTAAACTATGCGGACAATGTTAATAAATTATACTTAGGTACAAAACACTTTACAATGAACTTCACTGTAACACTATAACAAACCTAGCATTCAAAAAGTCGGCTCGTAGGCGCAAGGCATCATGGTCAATGTAGTGTGATGGAGCCGTGACCTGGATGGACGTCTCCAGAAATCCCGTGATTCTTCCCCTTTCCTTCCACAGTAAAAACCTAGTCGACTGAAATTGAGGGGGCGGCATGGTGGTGCAGTGGTCGCCTCACACCTCTGGGACCCGGGTTCGAGTCTCCGCCTGGGTCACATGTGTGCTGAGTTTGCATGTTCTCCCCGTGTCGTCGTGGGGTTTCCTCCGGGTACTCCGGTTTCCCCCCACAGTCCAAAAACATGCTGAGGCTAATTGGACTTGTTAAATTGCCCCGTAGTTGTGTGAGTGACTGGTGTGTGAGTGTGCCCTGCGATGGGTTGGCCCCCCATCCTGGCTTGTTCCCTGCCTCGTGCCCATTGATTCCGGGATAGGCTCCGGACCCCCCGCGACCCAATAGGATAAGCGGTTTGGAAAATGGATGGATGGACTGAAATTGAAGTGTTGGTTTATCGCAGCTCCATATAGTTCACACAGAAATGTTTGTTTCACTACTGCTTGATTAATAAAATACCCGAAAGGGGGTCAAGCGCTTTACAAACCAGCTTATATTAACCGCTGCTTCATTCTACCAAGTAAGCATCAAAAATGCTGCGTAAGCGTCAAATAACACAACAGCCTATATTAAAAGACTAGCCATAATGTACAATTCCTTTTCCGTAAATATGCCATAAATATTCGTATCAAACCACTTAACAAATATACAGTATACATAAACATACACAGGGGACAGCGACTGATTTATTATGCACCAGAGAATTTCAACACCATAAAAAAACAAACAAAATACAACGAAAGCCTAGTCAGGCATTTCAGAAGTTCTCTCAGGCCTTGTCCACACGTCCACGGACATTTTTAAAAACGTAGTTTTTTTATATGCGTTTTGGCCTTTCGTGCACACGCAAACGGTGTTAAACGTCCCTGAAAACAGAGCTTTTGTAAAACACCCTCCGCAGTGAAGATTTTCAGAAACTCCGTTTTCAGTATCGAAGTGTAGACCGGTGTACCTATTGAGACGTGCTATCCAAAGTTATGTCCAAGAGTTGTTTTGGCATGCTCTTGGCAGCGGGGTTTCGTGTGGACGGAGATTTTATTTTAATAACACAGTTTTTAAAAATACCCGTGTAAGTGTGGACAAGACCTCACATTGCTTCTTCCTGAAATTACAGTAGCGGTGCTGAGACAATTAAGAGAAGTGTAAAGTAAGCCCAAGTACAACCGTACAATGTATAAGATAAACAGTTATATAAACCTCCGTAATAGGCACCCTGAGTAACTAAAGAGTCTCCTTATTTACAAGGGGACGATATAGATGCTAATAATACACAACGAACATGATTCAGTTAGGTTTTTTGCCTGCTACAGCAGGCTACATTAAAACATTTCAGTGCTGATTAAATCAATAAATACACTTCAGTCTGATTGAAAGGGTTCAGATTTTAAGTCAGATTTTAATATACAAGTCATTGCAAGAAAAAAGTTTTATTTTGATTATTCCTGAGATACATGTATTTTCCCAATTTATTAATTGGGAGTCGGTTAATTTTTTAAGGAAATAAGGCAAATTTTCTGGTTAAAGTATTGTTTACACAGGATTAGAAAAAACATGTAAAAAAAACTTCAAAATAAAGGAATAAATAATACATTTTACTTATTTAGCAGATACTTTTATCCAATTTTTTTGAGGAAGCAGGGGCAGACCATCCCTGGACTAACTGAGAGTTAGGAGCCTTGTTCAGTTCAGTTCAATTCAATTTTATTTATATAGCGCTTTTAACAACAGTCATTGTCACAAAGCACTTTACATATAACCGGCCCGAACCCACCAAGCAAACCTGAGGCGACAGTGGCAAGGAAAAACTCCCTCTAGCAGGAAGAAACCTTGAGAGGAACCTAGACTCGGAAGGGGACCCCATCCTACTCTGGGCGGACAAGGGCCCAATGGTGTAACCACTCTGATGACGCTGGGATTTGTACCGATGACCTTCTGATTGCAGGCTCATCCTAATCCACTGAACCACACACCACCCTCCTATGTAGCTGATGTTAATGAATTTCATAAATAAGGTCTTCTATTGACTATGAAAATAAAATAATTCATCAATTGTACAGTTGTACCACTTTCATTCCTCTGTCCAAAAAGTCCATCTATAGGAGGAATTCTCCCACGCTGTCATATTGAGCGGCTATTTTTCTAAAAGGATTCCCTTTTCCTCTACAGAACAGTCCAGACAGCCTCTTAAGACTGGCCTGTCTGCTTGCCCTAAAACATACAGGAGCTGAGGTCCAATTGAAAACATCCCTCGGACTTCAGTTTTCAGAGTCTTTCCAGTTAACATACAAGAGCTATAATGTCAGTGGTGAAATGTATCCGAAACTGTCCTCAGTCCACTTTAAAATAACTATTGGTAGTTGGTCCTCCCATCCTGTAGGGGGCAGTGCTGAAAGGATCTGGCTCTGCAATTTTATCGAAACGCAGCCTTAACGTGTTCCGGATGACCAGCCGCTCCATAATGAAGGAGGCACAGAACCAGGGCAGGGCATACTCAGCTGTGACCAAGCCCATGAAATTGTACCGGAACTGAGAGTAGTCCCAGGGACAGGCATTGAACTGGCGCAGCAGAAACCCTGTCCCGAACTCCCACAGGTATGTCCAGAGCGTGTAGATGACACACCGCAAGAGCACCGGGCAGCAGCCTCGCAGCCGCAAATACATGCGCTCTACAGTTAGGATACATGTGCCGTAGATGAAGAGTGCCCACACACTGGTCACACCAGGGAACTTCCAGTTCCAGTGCACTACAAACTCCCAGGCTGCCGTGAACATGACCTCACAGAAATAGCCGTGGATGGCGTACAGGTACCAACGTGAGAGCGTGGTCAGGGGCTCCAGGCTTCTTGTCCTGGTGGCCATGTTTCTCGCGCAGGTGGTGGAGAGACTCTGGGAAAGAGACAGAATGTTTTGTTTTTGAGAAGAAAGAAGCAGGAAACAGGTGGACTGCCTGGAAAGGACAAAAATAAAAACATAGTATCCTAGTAAACTGCTATTATGCTAAGTTCCCCTTCAAGACAATTATATGAGAGCCACATGGCATGCTATCACTCCAAGCAGACTCACATCAGGGTTATAATAATACCTGGAACATGAGTACCTACTGAGGACTGTGTATTCATGCAGGATTCTCTAAAGATCGGACGAGGCGCATAAAATAACTTTCAGTCTCTCCAGGAATAAACTTATTAAAACAAACTAAACTACATAAAAACTAAACAGAAATATCTTTTAAATGAAAACCGACAACACTGACAACTACAAACTAAACTGGATTTCAAATGAAAATGAAAAATATAAAAAAAAGAATGAAATTATAAAAGGAGAAGGCATTGCCAGGCCACAAGTCTATGAAGACTCACGCTTTTGATGTGTGCGACCGTAAGCGGGGATTTCAGAGTGAAGCCGATGCTTGTTTATCACTCTGAAAATCCTCTCGTTTTCAAGAGAAACAATGTGTCTGCCAGTTACTGCCAAAACTGCCTGGTATGTGGAGGTCAAATCTTAGGGCTTGGGTGACAAGGGTACTGTTCAAGGAATGGCTGAATGATGAGTTTGCGTCCTTTGTGAAGAGATATCTCACGGAGAAGAATCTGCCTCTTAGGTGCCTCCTGATCATGGACAATGCCACGCCACACTCGAAAACCGTAGTGGATGAGTTGGACCCCGAGTAAGTTGTAAGAGTTACAAGATAAAGTTCCGGCCACTGAACACAACGTCCCTGCTGCAGCCCATGGATCAATCAAGCGGAGGAAACTGTCGCCAGAAGCTGCCCCTGAAAGAAATTTTGAGGTCTTTGAAGAAAGTTATGATGCGGAGGAACAACGTGTAGTGGAGGATATTGTGAAATTGGATAATCACATGGGCTTGGAAGTTGACGATGAAGGTGTGGAGGAGCTGGTTCAGATCACGACTGACGAACTCGTCGAACTGTACAAGGAGCAGTGGGTCATGTACAAGACCATGGATCAGGAGCACTCAGAGGAGGAAGAGGTAGACGAAGTGGGGGAGGCTACTAATGAAATGATGAAAGACATTTGTGCTTAGTGGACTGAAGTGCACATTTTGTGGAACTGTATCACCCCAACAAAACTGAAGTGAATAGAATTGTTGACCGAATGAGCAAAAAAGTGATGTCGTGTTTTAGAGATATCCTACAGCGCAGAAAAAGGCAAGTCTTATTTGTCAGATTTTTAGTAAAATTGTCTAAACAAAAGGCCACGAACAAAGCCGAGGCTACACTGAGACAGGCAACAGACGAACCACTGGTGATCAACGAACCAGAGGCCAAGCGAGTAAGGAGAGAGTACTCCTGAGCAGTTTACAACTGTTCTAATGGACGGAGACTTTCCTTCCAAAGAGTAGCCCCCCAACACCCCCCCCCCCCCCCATTCCTTCACGCCCGAACTCCTCCTTACAAAGGTAAGCATAGTGTGAACTTCCTTTTCCAGTACTGTATATTCTTTTTTTACTTTAGTTAATAACTTTCTTTTATTATTAATGCTTTTTTATACTATGTTGTGTTTTTCTTGAAAGTTTTTGCCATAAAAACCAGAAAATTAATTAACAAAAATTATTATTTGGTAGGCTGGTGAATGAATGAATCGAATTTCAGTGCATTCATATGGGAAAAATTGCCTTGGTTCACGTACAAAATGGTTTGCGTCTTCGCGACCAGTTTCCTGGAACGAACTGCAGGCACCACTGTACATTCCAAGCACTGCTTCAAATGAAATGACTGGTCATTAACCAGTGGTATAATACAGCAGAACAGAAAGGGTAACAGTCTGACTGTATCTAGAGGTTTGGTGGGAAACTAAGTAGTTTTATTCTCCATCCCCAGGGCCCCCAACCTGACAGCTGGCAGTTACTACAAAAAAAGGTAAACAAGTATTTAATACTGTGCTGCCCTGTCCCGGTCCTCAGTGTCGCTTATTGCAACAATGGACAAAAAACAAACTACAACAAAAAAACGGTGTATAAGGGCAACTTACACTGAAATCTGCACTACATAAAGTGTCCACCAGAGGGACAGGAAAAAAAAATACTCAGGATGATAATTACTCACACATTGCATTAGATGAAACAGCAGGTGATTAGGGGAAATAGCACCAAAAATGACAGAATAGGGCAAGAGGAAAAAAGAAACCGGGTCTTCTGTACAAAGGGTGGCGTTATCATGCTCCGTTTCAACTCATAGCAGACGGACCGGCTCCCCCACAGAGTCAGTAAGCTGAGACACAGGTAGGGGTCGCTACTCTCCTGTCAGATGGAGCACAGCTCCTCATGGCTTAATGAGAAAGCCTTAAGCAGAAATATCACTCCCTTAAATATTTTCATTATTTCAAATTCCTCCAGTTTGTCGTCCCTTCTTGAATCTCTTCAAAGCAGCCTGGCCGAGGGCTGGGTAGCCTCAGCTTGGCTGGACGTACATCTCAATCAACTACAGGAGAGCTGCATTAAATTCCCATCATAGGCAGCTCAGTGCCGTGACAAAACATTCTTGTGACGTCAAGCTGTACAACGCAGTGATACAGTGAAACACCCAGCAAACACACAAAAAAAAAATGAAATGTAAAAAACAAAAGGCTGGCGATTACTTTGAGCGCCTATTAACCTGCAGGAATGTGCTCCATTGGTTTTGGAGAACAAAAAGGTTCCTTACAGCCTTTTCAATGCAAAATATTCACAATCTATAGCCACCTGTTAAGAATGCACTTGGCAGGTCAGTTGTAGCGTTAAATGCAGGGCCCTGGAGGTAGTGTACCGATGTCAGTTGTAATGAATGCAGCTGATAGAAAAGAAACGCCAGTGCTGAGAATGGCTCAGAGGGGTGTCACGTGACTGGGAACCGAGGGGGGGGGGGGCGGGGGGGGGGGGGTAGTGAGGTAGTGACTGGTTGCTGCCAAACCATCTGGTTCTTCATCCCTTCCTTTGCCACATGACTCTGCCTCGCCCTCCTCGCTCTGAAAGCCTCCCCTTTTAAAGTGTTTGCACAGTGATGCAAACAAGGGCGGGCGGCACAGAGACGGCGAGAGAGCGGGGAGGCACGGAGCAGAAAGGAGAGATGACCAGGCATGGAGGGCTGGACGTGATGAGAAATCCAGGCCACCTCTGGGGAAACGGATCCTGGAACAGATGTTCTCCGTTAATGCTGGACTAATTAATGCAAATCGTTAATGCAGGTTCCCTGAGTGCTGACATCACTCCTTTTTGATCGCATCGCCGGCAACTCACACTGACCAGGTTATATCAGCCCAATGACTTGATATTAGATCAACTGTGCATGCACTGACTGTAACCTCCCCGCTACCTACCAGTCTGTTCATATTAACTTTCTGCTCAAGGTTGTTAGCCATTTTATAAATGTCTCATCTGATAGCCATAATCACTTACTGTATAAGAAAAACTGTAAATTAAACACAGCAAGCAAGTAGACTGCCGTGCAATTCACCGCATCACCCATCTTCAGCTGCTCTCCGCTATTATACCTGCACTTAAAATCTAGAGGCAAATTACAAGTGACCACATTAAACTATGTAAACATTCCAGCTCACCAACAGAACAACCTTTTAGACATTTAATAGTACGGTATCCTGAACCACAGCACTCTGATATTACGAGCTGTGTAATTGCTGATTATCAGGTGGGATCCTAAGTAGTAATTTGAGGGCTGTGGTGTTCAGGATAAGTGACCTGGGGACACAGAAACTCATCATCTCACAGGCAGGAGGCTGGCAGGATGAGGCGTACATCACACACCGAACAGACTATATATGTACCACACCATCAAAAAGCACAATGAAACCTGCAGACCTCTACCATTTGGGTCGACCCATAAACACAGAGAAGTAGGAGCGGAGCCGGTATCTGGTCAATGCCATCACTACAAGAAAGACTGTTATTAAACGCAAGCACTTGTATAATGTGCAAATGACCAGCACACAGTATCACAGATGCCCTGAGCCAGATGCTCACTTAAGTGACACGATATCAAATCCTTCTGAACCCAATCTCCCCACACCAGGATATAATTTGCAATATATTAATGTTGTAAGTTTGCCACCAGACATTACAAAAACATAAGAATTGCAGACATGATACACCAAGTAACTTCCCCAAAAAAGTATCCCATCACTATGTAGTGTGACGAAATTTATCAAAATCTGTTTATTATTATTATTATTATTTAGTACCTCTCACCTCCCACTGTAAAACAGGAGGATTCAATCACATTTTACCAGGCCCAGTGCAATGCCCACTAATTATATCACTGTAGACGATTTATTACGTACTAAATGCCCAGGTGGACATAAATCCTTCCTTTGTGAATACTAAACAACCATTCGAAAGTTTTATTGATCTGACCACTTATTTTCTATTTACATTTCCCCATAATTATAATAATACTACAATGGCGACCAAGAATTTCGCGCACTGTATTATAAAGGAAAGCAGATTCTATTGTCTCTGCCATGACGAGTCTTCAAACCGGTGATGAGGAGATCAAAAATAACAGTATGGGCTTTGCATATGCACCCAAAATCAAGTAAATGCATCGCATAAAAATGCAGCAATTGACTCGTTTGCCCTTTATCCTTCCGCTAAACCGCACTGAATACAGTACACGCGTTAACTTGGCAGCTCAGCATATAAAGATACAGCTAATAAACACTAACGCGTTAATTACAGCGGCCATGAAAGATCTTGACCGATGCCACTTTGGAAGAGCAGACGGAAGATAAATGTCTCTTCGCCGGAATTGTTTATTATTTACTCGCACCAACAAGCAACCTCATCCGTCAGCAACGTTTTGCATAGATAACTAACTTCCTTTCATATAAAAAGTTCGTTAAAAATTCTATGCACACTTACGTGTTTTCCGTGATTGTTAAGGAACAAATAATTATTTTCTACTCATTATTCCAGATGATGTTCTCATTTGACAAAACAGCTCATATGCCCCGGCATCGGTCGATCTCCTAAAATCAGGAAGAGTCTGCCGGCTGAAATGAAAAGAAGCAGCAGCCGGTATAGCGCCGGGTCCCCGGCATGACAGTGACACACTGCGCCTGACGACGACAGCAGACTTCGTAGACTCCCGCAACTATTTACATCTGCACATTACAGGTGCTATAGTCTTAAATACTCACCAGTACGCCTCAAATGTGTTACAGAAATGAGCGATACGCCAATAAACAAAGAACAGCTTATATTAAATGTATCTTCCATTTTACACCCCCAACCGAGGTTTCTGTTCCTCCACGACCAATCGATGGCCATAAAATACAATCTCCCCAAAAGTGACATCGTTAATATTTATTAGCATTAAAGTGTTGTCAGCCAATCTCCTCCGTTACCTCGACTCACCTACTTCCTCGTTTCCTTGCCGGATAGCAGCGCGTGCGTTTCGCATTGAGACACGGTCAGCGCACCCTCAAAAAGGCCATCAACTCAGCAGCGTTTCACGTCTGAACCGACGGCCTCCAAAACATCCCTTAGATCTGGATGTTTTTACTGCAATTAATGATCTATATATACTCCTTTGCGCATATTAGGTTTTGCAAAATTGCGTTCATAATGCAAATGATCACATAGATAGTGCAAGGTGAATAAAAAATCAGACAAATAAAACTGAATTATATGGCATCACTCAACCAGCAGTTAACTCAGTTCTGAATATCTGGGTTATTCATCTTCCTTTTTGCATGTTTCAGTATGTACTTCCTTTTTTATGACATCACACTTCCCGTGTCTCAGCTAGAGATATTGGGTTTCTTTCTGTCACAGGGTATTCTACTCCTTACTCCCGTCATTATAATTTCTATTCCTTTAGCATTTCACACCAGGTATCTTTTCCATGTACTCACTTTCCCCCTCTTTGCACTATTTATATAAAAAAATATCTATGTATTGACCCCTCAAATCCCCCCTCCCCCTCACTCTTCCATACTCCCTAAGGCACAGCAATATACATCTATCTCTGGATGAGGTCCCAGCGCTATGTGAACTCCTGCTCTTCATTGTGGTGGGCCAGGGGTTAATCAATTTTTGGACCTACAAGGGGTCTGACTTCTGTTAGTATAGATGACAGAAGACCTTTCCTGCCTGACTTGCTCCCTGAACCCAAGATCAGATTGGCTCAGTAAGTTGGATATTTGATGAAATCCATCCAGAACACCACCTGCCCTTTACCTAAACAATAAAGGACAGTAACAATTAAATTACCCTTCAACAGAGGGCCTGATGTGGTGGAAGAACATCCTGAAGCCCATTCCATGCCAGTGTGGACAGCTGGAGGAGAAAAGCAGCAGCCAGCCACTCATCACCTGACACAGACCCCCATCATCAACTATTGTGCTCGTTTGGTTGCATTCGCTGGTTGTCCCAGGTACCATCTACTGCAGATCCATATCCCACTGCCTTACAACTACACCATACATTTGTACGTGCAAACACACAATGTAAAACAGGTTTAATCAAATTTAAAGAACAGTCTAGGTGTTAAGAATCATACCTTTAAAAGTGATGTAATTTTGTGCATCCTTGTTCTCACAAAGAATAATCAATTTATTTTTTTCAATAACATAAAGGGCTGATGCAAAAGTTATGAAAAAGATAGAAAGGCACACATTTTTCCTTCAATAAATTAAACTGTTTGGGACAAAGATGGGACTAGTTCACAAAACTGATAACCAGGAACTTACAAAAAAGAAAACAAATGACTTTTCCCAATTTTTAGATATATATTTCCTCGTAATGCATAAAAAAGACCCATGAGGCAATGTTACAAAGTCCCGTCACTCCATTCGTTCAGAATGCAAACAATTTCACAAGCTTCAAAACATCTCATTGCTGTATATCAATAGCGGTTATCGTTCGTACAAAAAAAAATACAATAACAATATTTATACCAATACATATCATAATAAACACAATCCACCAGAGTCAGGTTTGTCGTGATTGGCTACAATGGATTTCAGTCTTCGATGACGATTGGCTCATCAATGGCAGGTCGACGCAACGAAGGGCCAGACTGACAGGGAAGGACAGTGATTGGCTGGTGGGGCCTCCGGGCGGCTCTCCGGATCTGTCTGGCTGACAGAAGCCGCTTGATTTGTCTACAATAACAAGAGGTAAACAGTATGAAATTGACAGAGGCAGACTGTACAGAGCAGGTCCAGCAGCTGATGCTCAAAGTGTAGTTTGGGGTGAGACATCCAGGAGAGCTCAGCTACTTACCTTGTCCCTCCTTTCGCCAGGAAGTAGAGTTCTCCACACGGGTCAGTCCAGTTTGTGCACTGCCTCTTTCTGGGGGGCAGGAAGCCACCCTGGGTCATTCGGCCGCTTGGACAGGATCTCCCAACATGGTGCCGGGGCTTTGGACCTACCGCCTACGACAGGGTGCGAGACAGAGAGCGGCTGTTGTTTGAACGTATAAAATCACCATGCAGATTGAATCAGCCAGGCAACATAAGCCCAGTGGAGACGCCATGGCAGAGTGCGGCCGGGCAGCTAGATAGCACAAAGGTCCCCTAAGAGCTGTTTGCGTCTTCAGCTCCTGTTATGTGGAGAAACACAGGATATACATCAAATCGCACTTTTCTCCCATTGATCAGCTGCTTGTCATCTCTAAGTCTCAAAATGACCGCCCAAGACAAATAATAAAAAAAACTGCCTTTTACAATTGTATTAATCCAGCCAATTATTTAACGTTTTTTTTCCCCATTAATACATCATTAATTGTAACTGGTAATCAGAAGAAAAATTAAACCACCATCTAAAAGTCTAGTTTAACAGTTTGAAATCCACACCAATGTCATAATTAATATTTCTAGATATCAGTTTTTACTAGAATCCTTTCAAAATCCACTATATGAGTGTTTGCTAAGCATCTGTCTGTATGTGATCCACTGAGCACGTATCAGTTAATAAAACCTATCAATGTCCCAGTGAGACAAAAATAACTGTTTCATGACGTGAGTGACTTACACAATGTGGAGAATAAGGAGAGGAGAGGAGAGGAGAGGGGACAGGGAACCCTGAGTGAGCCCTGGAGCATCCCTAACAAGAACTGTCACAAACACACTTTCCTTCTTGAGTGCTTTTACATGAAAATTTAAACCCTCCAGAAACTGACAACAGGCCAAAAAGAAACATGGAAAGAGCACCTTACAGGCGAACAACTGCTACACAACATTTACCAGGGTTTTGGCTGCTTGAGTCATTCTCCCTGGGATTCTGTTATTTACCAACACTGATCAGGAGAACAAAACTGATACAATTCAGACAGAGAAAGAGAGGGATTAACAAGACATGGCGTCTGGACTGTCTGCCAGCAAGTGACTTCTCAAGGTTCTAGCTGCTGACGGCCACAGACGTATCCTTGCCCAAAACACCCAGAGTGCAGATCTCTGGTATGGTGGCCGGAGATTTGCTATGCAGTATCAGCGTTCCAAGGGACATGAGTCATCTACAGAACTGGACACAACTGAAAATCTGGACTTGGGGGGAAAAAAAAACCATACATACAAATACAATTTTACATACATTTTCTCATGTGCTGATGGAGATGAATAACTCCAGATGTTGATTGTTCAATGATATATCAGACTAAGTGTACATATCACATACTCATATAGTACTGGCCTGCAATCACACTGTTTTACAAGGGTGCGGAGGAAGGGCTCTACTAGTAGTAGAAAATCATATGGCTATAATTAGATTTATAGTTATGTTATGCTAACACAGGTTAACCAGCGGAACACCTCACAAGGGGGTCGTCCAACGTGACCGTTTGTCTGCATTGTCATCTATGGAATATGAAAACATTTTTCACTTGGTCAAATTCTTAGACTTTGGGCTGTGATTATGTTTATTAAGTTAGGCGATTAAGTTTATGCATGGCATTCTGGTGTGTTACATCATAATAACAAAGGCAGACAGCATTCTCCAGTTAAAACCCCTTCCCTCACTCCTTAGGTTTGTTTAGCTCAGCCTTAGCTCAGTATCTGTGAGGACACATCCAGGTGCAAGCAATGACCTACTGTTACTGTGGCCTAGCTGTTCCTGTTGGCCACCAGTGAGCAAGGCAGGTATGTATCACAAGGGCAATCCTTGGTGAAAACAATCATGCGGTGGAGATCCATCCCACAAAACAGGCACATCACCACATAACACCTGCTACTATGTGAACCGGAACTACATGAACTGTGACCGTTTATTCCTCAGTCAAGAAGCAAAATGCTTTATCGTTACCACTATTAAAAAGAGGGCATGCTAACACTGCCTCAAAGGCAGCCTACGGAATGGGTAATAGACATTCTTTAATCAGCAACTTAAGAATATGTAATTGGAGCGCAGTGTTGTACATTTCAATAATCGCCCTAAATGTGAACTGGTTAATTGTTTAGAAACTATTCAAATAATCTTTTAGGGATTCCAGGTTTATATTCAAAAAAGGTATTTAAAAGGTCATTGCTTCTGGCCCAGACTCATGACAGTCTCTTACCCAGGAGGGCCTGTAAGGGACCTTGCACTCAAAAAGGTGCCAACACTAACAGGGCATGGATAACCTGGCTTATCCAATAGATTTCAGAAAGAGTATGTGGCGTTTGGCTTTTTTTTTTTTTAATGTTGCCAAGTCATCTGCTGATTTCCCTGGCTTTCCTGGCTTGGTTTTGCCAGCTTGATAAAGGCTGTTTAAGGACAACCTCTCTCCTACCTATGGAATGTTGGTGGTACTCATCCTTACTGGGGTAGGGATGCTTATGACATACCCGTACTACACCTCTTTACTAGGGTAGGGATGCTCCAGCTCTGATCAGATGATTCCCTGAGTAGATCTGAGGACAGAATAGCTTGGGCCAACTCCACTGGTAGCCACCCACCCCATTTCCCCTCCCACCCCCACCCCCCAGTACCCCCTCTATGTCTTCTAAACCAGTGTTTCTCAACCTGGTCTTCTGGGACCCCCAGTTGGTACACGTTTTTGCTTGCTCTCAACTCCCTGCCACAGAGTCCACATTTTTGCTCCCTCCCAAGAGCTGGTCAGGTCAGGTCAGGAGTTAGCTAGGAGGGAACAAAAACATGGACCATCTGGGGGGTCCCCAAAGACCGGTTTGAGAAACATTGTTCTACACTACAGGAACCCACAAATACAAGGCCAGGACCCACAGAGTGCTCCGCCACTGAGGAAGGTTCTCTCACCATCGGTCTGGTTTGTCCATGGTTAGGTTTACCTAACAACATGAAAGAGAACAACTTGTGAGTCCAGTTCTGGAGGACAGAGGCTCTGCTTTGAAAGTAAAACTGATAAAGACAGGGACAGATACAGTGTGGATGGAAACTAACAGGCACAAACAGTTACACTGGTCCTTTTTAATCTCAACCATAAACAGGATTAAACTGTAGTGCCAAAGAGAAAACTGGCAATAGTCAAAGGATACCATGTTCAGATTCAGGCTGTTTCTGTTCAGAACGAATAAGAGCACAAGCCCTCAGAGGACTGAGCTACGGTGGAGGACTTGGATATTTATCTCTGCATCTACCTTTATACAGGGCATCACTGCAGAGTAATGTGGGCAGGTAACAAATTACTGTAAATGGACGGAACTGAAGACATATCAATGCAACATGTCCTGGAGCTCAGCAAATAATATATCCTCACCCCTGGCACACACTGCATGCCAAGGTCACTTACAACACAGGTTTGAGCACTTGGGAATAATCAATAGCTAAGTTAGAAAGCAACAATCATTGCTGAATACTTGGGAAGGCTATATTGTAACTATTTGTTAAACATGTTTCTGTCTTGTGGTACCAGAAAGCAAGAACTGATACGTGATAAATAATTGAAAAGAATTACTAGTATGCACACATCAAAACACGAGAAACCCTTTGAATCTGCATGTGTGAGCGGCATCCTGCAAAATGACTTTCCTTATAGGGGAACCTTTCCAGCACAGATACAGATATGTAATATATTAGTTATATTACATTGCAGTAAAATACCCTCTCATATACTGCCCTCTGCTGGCTAGTCACAGCATGGCAAATCATTCATCAATTAACTAGGTAATTTCTGCCCTCCCCCCCTCCACAGGCTCAATATAGCAAGCCCAAGTAAACAAAATAACTAGTCCGGGTAAAATGTTAAAACATTTAAATAGAAAAAGGTATTATTATGATTAAGATATTATACAACTCATGTCACCTTTTTATGGTTTAGTAATTTAACTACTTCAGCTTGCGCACTAGAGACTGCATAAATAATTTAAAATTCCTAGCTGTGTATTTCATGTACGTGTCTCCATATGACTCCTTTCAAACACCGGATGTGGCCTCACACAGTCTGAGGGGGCTGGCAGGCTGGTGTGGGGGACAGATGGGGGTGTGCTGTGTTGTCAGCGGGGACCCCCAGGCACCCTTACCCTGATTTTACACCATGTTCATTGTTTAGAGTAAAATGCTCCAACTCTTGGTGTAATTCATACTGCAGTATGAAGACTAGTTTGTTTGGTAGAACAGCTTGCCAATGGTGATCATAATTACAGTTCATCAAATTAGCATTAAAATGTGTCACATTTCTACCAAATTAAGAGCAAAGTTGAGGATAAAGCAAACAGACAATGGGGTACTGCGGGGGGGGGGGGGGGTGAGGAGTGAGTAGGGTACTGCAAGGGGGGGAGAGGGGTCAGTGGGGTACTGATGAGAGGGGTGAGGGGTCAGTGGGGTACTGCAGAGCCACAGAGGGGCGGAGTGAGGATTACTAGGAGACTGATGCGTTGGCCTGTCAGAAAGAACTGCTACTACCCCCCAGCCGTGTCTGCTTGACTGTTTGAGGCTGGACGCTTTCAGGTCTGTATGAATCCCCCCCTTGAACTTCTCAGACCGGATCATGCTGCCTCCTCCCCCTCCCCGCCACACCCACCACACCCTCTCACCATCCAGGCCGTTGTGCTGCTCGTAGCCCCTCTTGCCCAGGATGGTGGGCGAGCCGTGGCTGAGGATGGGAGTGGACTTGATTGGTGTCAGGCTGCCAGTGGGGACAGCGCTGCGGCGAGTTGGGCCAGCTTTGGGGGGGCTCGGGTGGGCCTCTGAGCAGTCGCAGGGTCATGAAGGGGGGCAGCGAGAAGGGAGGAGATTAAAGACAAATTGACAGACATGGAATGGCTGTAGACATTAGGAGTGTAACGGTACACATATTAGTACTAAAAATTTTCGGTACAGGTCTTTCCGTACTATACGCATTCGTATAGAACGAATGCAACTAATATGGAACGTTCGTCTTTGAGCGTTTTCCCCGAGCAACATTCGGAAAGGGGCAGAAGAAGCCGCGCTGCTACGCATGCGTGCGCATGTCTCAATGTGAAGCTTGAATACAAGTACAGCACAAGTATTTTTTAAAATGCTACACCATCCATCCATCCATTTTGCAAACTCTTACGCTTATCCTACTGGTTCGCGGGGGGTCCGGAGCCTGTCCCGGAAGCAAAGGGCATGTGGCAGGGGAACAACCCAGGACGGGGGGCCAGCCCATCGCAGGGCACACTCACACACCATTCACGCACACATGCACACCTACGGGCAATTTAGCAAGTCCAATTAGCCTCAGCATGTTTTTGGACTGTGGCGGGAAAGCGGAGTACCCGGAGGAAACCCCACGACGACATGGGGAGAACATGCAACCTCCACACACATGTAACCCAGGCGGACACTTGAACAGTGCTAACCACTATACCACCATGCCGCCCCCATGCTACACCATAATAATGGATATTTATTTTGTTATGCTTTGCATTTTTTGAGACAATATTTGTGTTGCACAGTTCTAATGTGAAGCAGAAAGCTGCAGATGTGAATACAGTACAGATCAGGTGCAGCTAATTTTCTAAATGTGCACTTTAATGGATATTTATTTTATTTCTATCTACGTTAGACTATATTTATTTTGATTTACTTTTAAGTACCTTTTAGTTTTTTATTAGTAAGTTGCAGCAATACTGAGACTTTTTAAGTTATACTTTGCTAAGTAAAGCACTGTTTAAAGGAAAAAAAGAAGCTATTTGTTTTTTTCCTTTTACCTCTACTGTACGGAAAGCATATTGAACTGTGAACTCAAAACCGAGGTACGAAACGTGATTCTTGGGTACATTACACCCCTAGTAGATATGCATGAAAAATTTACTTTACCAGAAACTCTCAAAGACAATTCTTTCACTGCCCTCTACTGGCAGCTATTAGCATGGTTAATCTTAAAAGCACTTACAGTGGGAAAAAGTTCACTAGTTTATGACCTGAAACTAACTACTATACTATAAAATACAATACAATAGAACCGGGATCTTTATACTAAATATGCATGGGAGATGCAAGAACTAACAAGAACTAAGCGAAACTAAACACATTAGTTAATACAAATCTGCACTGTCTCCCCAACGAAAATGGACAAGTTGTTTTGTTAGTTATTAAATCTGGCTAGCAGATCGCTCTTTTGGTTTCACAGGAAAAAGTTTCACCATTGGCATTGGTGATATTAGACAAAAGTATATTGTTATTGATTATATTTTTGCATCCAAAAAAATTGATACACAAGCAAAAATGGAATCATTAAATGTAACTGAGGTACAAATAATTCCATCTGCTCAATTTTTGCTCTGCTAATTTTCTCTTTTCCCCGCACTTCTATGCAACAATCAAATAAGTGACAGTGCTTGCGGTCAACCAATCACAAAGTTTATTGCTCTAAGTGTGTATCCAGTAGTTCGTGTTCAAATGAAAAGTACCTAGTCCAGAGTAAGGACTAGAAAAGGGTTCCTGAACTGCCTCTGAGGAACTACAATTGGGCCGAGGTCCTGTGGTATGAACGTCACAAAAGTTCCTGGTTCTTGAAAAAGATTCTGGTTCCTGAAAAAAGTTCCTGTGGTGTGAAAACACCCAATCAGAAACCAAGGTCAGTTACGCAAGTTACACTCTAGAATCAGACAAAGAATACATGTTTTTTATCTAAAGTACCATTCTTCATCTTCAGGTTCACTAGTAAAGCAAAAGAAAAGTTCTGCATTCACTCACCTAGATACTTGACCACAGCCTCTAAAGGTTTCCGCACGATCGGCTTTGATGGCAGCGGAGTCTTGACAATATCTGGCAGTCGCACCACACCTGCCATCCAGGGAACAGCACGACATCTGCTTGACTACAGAGCCTCCCTGCGGCAGGCGTACAGCCACCCAATGTCACATGAGAAACGCGGCAGGCGTAAGGCCTTGCTGCCTTTACATGTCAACATGGACATAAGCTGCTCACACTCTGCCCTGATGGCGGCGCTGTTGACAGGTGCGTGCGGGAAACGGGCGAGGCGTCTGGGCCGTAGCAAGTCCCGGCAGGCCCTCCTGGTGGCCCGGGTCAGCTGAGACGTGTGCAGGTAGAACGCCTGCCTGGTTTTAGCTGCGAACCTGGGGTTTGAACCATGTCTCACAGACTGCCCGTGGGTACCCTGAATAGGAGTTCAGGGGGAACAGGGTTACTCAGGGGAGCAGGAGACTGTCTCGTGTGTGGGGGGGGGGGGGGGGGGGCATGTGGGGAAGAAAGCCAAACATCGCTACAGCAGTGACCTACCGAGCTGCTGCGGTTTGGTCCTGGCCGCTCGCCATCCAGCCGCGTAGGCATCTTCAGCCCACCATACTTCTTCCAGTATGTCCAGCAGGGGGCACACAAGCGACACTGCATGAGAGGTGGACCCCACGAGTACCACTGGTGCGAGGCTGTCGCTGCAAAGAGATGGACGGTAGGCAGGTGGGTGAGTCACATGACAGGAGAATCCCTTGACCCGCGCTAACATCCAGACTAGTCAGGCAAATGGAGCCCCCCACTGGACTCACTGTAGCAGCTTTCGCAGCCCCGGCCTGCTCCTGCCGCCTGGCCTGCCGAGCCCGGAGTTGCTCCAGCCCCGTTCACCAAGCCTTGCTTCACTACGTCAAGACTCAGCTGGTTTGGGTTGGGCTTGTTGCTAGGAGTAATAAAACCAGGTGTAAGGGTGGGGGACAGAGGAGGACCTTCTTCCTGGAGCTCCAGCACCCACTTCCCACAAGCACCCTCTGAGAACTCCCTTGAAATCCACCTGGCATCCCCCTCACCATAAACACCCTACTGGAATCCCTCTTGTGCCCCCCGCCACTCCTGCAAGCACTCACTAGTTGGGGATGTAGACCTGCTTTAGCTTGCTCTCCGCTTCAGCTGCCTTCAGCCGTTTCTGTGACAATATGGACATAAATACGGCAGCGGGGTCAGACCACAGGGCTCAGAAGAGACAAGAAATGAGTCTCTGCAGAACGGAGTAGTGTCCATATGAAAAGGTGACGAGCAGCACAGCAGGGGTGCCAAAAGGTCATTTCGACTGGCCGAGAAAGACGTCAAAACACGTTATTTCAGATAGTGATCGGATATTTACTAGACATATAGGTCAGACAATGGCTACAATTAACAGATATCTATAATTAAATGCCTGTTACATATCTGTTCATACAGACATTTTCTATGCTTGTTTACACTTAGCAAAATGCAGATAATGCAAAGGAAATGCACGTGGGTTTCACCCACTTCGTCATATTCTCTTCCTGGTGACTCGCCCACCTTTTGGCACACCCACTAACCCTTCAAAATGGCCACAGACCTCTCAACAGATCCATCAAGCTTTTGATACGCCCACTACTCGAGCCTGCAGAGAATTATATTTGGAGCAGCTGGCCAGTGCAAGGAAGATGGAGTGAGAAAGTGGTGGAACGGAGAGGCAGGATGGCGGCCCCACCTGCTGCACATATCTGTCCGTTGTCTTCCACATGTAGTAATACTCAATGATGCTGGTCAGGGACTTCCAGGGAAGCTGTGGCAGGGAGAGCGTTAGGGTCAGCAACTGGTGGAGGCGGGGGGGGGGGGGGGGGGGGGGTGATTGTACAGGGTAGCCTAGAAGCACAGCCGTACACAGGCGAGAGCTCACAGTAATTATATTCCATGGAAACATGAAATCCAGGTTCCTACTTGCCTCAGTCTCTCAATCCCTTTATGTCAGTAAGCCCCATCAATCAATGCAGCAAAAACCAAGACGGATCAAAGCGTGTCACTCCCTGAGGGTCATCCTGTGCTCCTCTCGCTACTTCACCCATATCCTAGCATGCACCTGCCAAAGGTAAGGCCGTCTAACCAAGCCAGACACAGCGTTGCTGTTGTTACCACATACAGTAGCATCAGGGGCATGTAGAGGGGTGGGACCACAGGGGACCCCAGCTGAAAGCTGATTAACCCCCAAAAGTGCCCCTATTCTGTTCAAAATATATCATTTGTTGGCCCCGGCGTACAAATTATGGCCTTTCTTATGACCCCACCCGAAAATATCCGAGAATCACCTGCTGATTGGTGTGTCTCTCATACCCCACCACGGTCACTCACAAAGTCCTGTTGGATGTCACTGAAGTCCTTGCCGTACTTCTCCAGGGCCTCCTCAAACAGGCCAGCCTCGGAGGCACTCCACTCCTCCATCTCGTCGCGGCACAGTACTGGGCCACCGTGGGGCACTAGGGCGGCGATGGCCCGGGACATGTCGTAGCCTGCCTTGTGCAGCGTGTCCATGGCATGGAACTGGAGGGTGGATCACAGTATCACCGATGGTACTCGTGGGCTCCGCTGCCCTCTCACAGCCCGGAAAATTCCAGACGGGAGAACTAGTGAGTCTGCTGTGCACCGCACAAACGTGTGGGACGGATTCCTGTCCACAGCACCCCCTGCCTTGTTGCCCGTCTCTCCCGGGACAGGCTGACTGCCCCCAAGATCAATATGTAGGTCAAAATGGCCCCTCTAACAGAGGACAGTCCTTTTACCTTAGAAACAAACCCACAGGTACGGGATACAACAGCTGGTGACTCCAGAAGAACAGCTAAAGGGAAACCCAGGTAGTGCACCTCCTTGTGGCAAGCCCCAACCGGCAGCTCACCAGGGTGATGTCACGGGAAGCGGCGGCGGCACTCATGTGGAGGCTGGGCTGGCGGACCGAGCTGCTGCAATCGAGGGCGCGGGCGAAGGTCCCCACCGAGCTGTGGAGCAAAGCTTCGGCTCACTTTTTCAGACAGCATCACTTAGAGTGACAGAAACCTCACAGCCCTCCACGAGGCATGCCCTCACCGAGCCACCACCAGGAACTGGTCAATCTGCTTCTCCGTCAGAGGGCTACTGGGATCCCACACCTTCTCCTCCAACCTGGACTGGTCCCGTTCACCATCCTCCCCTACGAGGAAATGGTCCATCGTTAACACCTAAAGGACCCTCATGTTCAGATGGAGACGTCACAGGGTAAGCTGCTTTTACTCGCCAGAGCTCTTAATTTCATTAGTGCAGTGTTTCCCAATCCAGTGCTCGAGGACCCACAGACAGTGCACGTTTTTGCTCCCTTTCAGCTCCTGAAAATGTGGTGTTTGGCAGGGAGCTGAGAGCGAGAATGGATAGTAAGCCACCCTGCTTGATGGTGCAGTATCTCAAGTGGTTAGGAACCTGCATTGCTTGTGGGTTCAAATCCCTTGGCCAAGTTTGTGCCTCCCCTGCAAAAATAGTGTGTCATTATCCTGCTCTACCATTGGAGTTCATTCAGAATCTGGTGAACAGGCCAACGGCTCTGACCCTCTCCTGGAGAGTCGGCGACATCGGCCTGGTACTTGCTCCCGACCCGGATCTCGCCCTTGTCTGCCAGGAGTGTCTTCTGCTGAGGGTCGTACACCAGCGAGTAGAAAAAGCAGTCCTGCCATGGAGGGGGGGGCGGGGGGGAAGGCAAAGGCAACAGCAGCAATACTGTCACACATCCTGTACTGACAGCACCCACATGTAGCACATTCATAGAAGGTGGTTAAGCACAGTCTAATAACATGAAGTCTGTCCATCTTGCCAAAGGACAATTTAACCTGCTAACTCAACTACTCCAGTAAATACATAAAGCTTCATATAAAACCTTCTTTTGGGAAAAAACAACTCGACATCTGTATGTTATTTTTATAGCTACCATCCAAAAGCAAAAATATTTACATTTGTTTAACTTTGAAAAAGGCAAAGAGTGCACCTTGCAGTAAAACCTGCACTTAAACCGTTAACCCTTAAAGCCCGCCCAGACCGTCCTCTGTCTGTCACTGTTTCCTGTCTGTCCCCCATGTTCCCGTAACCCTGAGACAGCATTCCATGCAGTTCGCTTCTCCCTGTCTAAACAGAGCCTGCAAGATAACCACACAGGACACAGAGCACATGTGGGTCTCAGGAAGTAAATGCTTATACAGTTTCAGATGGCGCCCAGCCCACACAGACAGCAGGAACACCACCACGATGCTGATGGCAGAGGGGCCACGCTTACCTCCCGGTCCAGGTAAGACGCCAGGGCCTCAGTCTCATTCAGCAGAGTAACGCAGCATTTCCCTCTGAGGATCACCAAATACAAGTTAACAACTGGCAGATTAGACCAATCAGAGACAAGGGCCACATGCTGAGGTGTGGGCTATTTACAGACAAGGTGATGCTGGGCATACAGGAACAGAACATCACCCAATGTGACATTGGGGCTGCTGTGTATGAGGCATATGACTTGTGACCCAGGGCCACCATGTATAGGTCACCTGATGTGGGGGGCAGGGTTCTGGCAGGTACGGGTCACCTGATGTGGGGGGCAGGGTTCTGGCAGGTACGGGTCACCTGATGTGGGGGGCAGGGTTCTGGCAGGTACGGGTCACCTGATGTGGGGGGCAGGGTTCTGGCAGGTACGGGTCACCTGATGTGGGGGGCAGGGTTCTGGCAGGTACGGGTCACCTGATGTGGGCGACAGGGTTCTGGCAGGTACGGGTCACCTGATGTGGGGGGCAGGGTTCTGGCAGGTACGGGTCACCTGATGTGGGTGGCAGGTAAGGATTCCAGCTGGCGGGATAGGAAGAGCTCTCTGTGCCTGAGCTGGTGCTTCTGCTTCTCTGACAGCTCGACCATCTCTGGGTTCTCCATCTCCTCCTCCAGCTCCCCTATTAGACGTCACACACCCATATCATCAACTTTGGTGTGCTCAGCATTCTCTATTAAACATGCCGACCAGAAGCATGCTAGTGGACGTCTATTCTGAGAAGCCTACAGACAAGTCTACAACATGTCAGCTCTGCGGTTAAAGGGAGGCACTCAAAATCGCCTACTGCCCCCCGCATCTCTTATGTTCTTTCTTTTTCTAATCAATTTTTCATCATATGGGAGAAGCAAAGGGTGCGTGGGGCATTTGGGTGCATGCCAGGCTGGGTTTTATACATTACTTAGACAAAATATTCACAAAATTTGGTCATAATCATAAAATTTTTTACAGCCTTAGAAATCACCTGGTCTCAGGGAGGAGAAAAGTGTGTGCGCATGAGTGAGTGAGTGAGCAAAAGCAAAGCCTGATTGATGTTCTCTGTTCCCACATATCATTATAGTAATTCATCATGGTACAATCGGGCCTTCAAAAATCAATTATACTGCAGTCCTCTCCCTCTACTTCCAAAACCTTGACATGACGCCTTTGATCACGCATGAACATGCTGCTGCAAAAACCCACAGTCATTCTACGTCTATTCACAACTTGACTCACTGACTAGTAACAGGGGCCGTGCGGTTTTCTTTACAATATCGGATTCCCTTACGATGCAGTAACCCTTCCTCACTTTTAGAGTGGTGCCTGTACAATGGATAAGGCTCCTCCTTTTCCAGTAACTGCCCCTCCTCCTCCAGCATTTTGCCTCAGCCCTACGCTAAGGTTAGGGACAGCTACAGATGGAAGGAGTCAACATTTTGACCAAGGGACATATTTCAATTATGAATCACAACCCAACCACAAGTGAAGAATGCAAGCTAAACTACTGAGATGGGGGAAGACCAACATCACAACTCCAGTAGGTCAGGGGCTAAGATAGCGATGCACTCTTTTCAGTGTTTTACATGTGCTAACAGTTCTACACAAGATCATGTGCTTTGGCGTGCATAGAAAACATAATCAAAGCAGCTGTTACAATCACAGACTCGGTAGCTTGCCGGTAGGCTCTCAAGAAAACAGGCAACATGTGGCCACCCTCAACATGAACTCCTCACAGCTTTTAAAAAACTAGAAGAACCAACAAAACAGAGACACCTGAAGTGTGAGCTCCTTAGAAAGCCAGGATTCACTGCACACGAGCACACCATAGAACAGCCAGACAGCTACAGTTGAGCCTTTCCTCACTGGTGCTTCAACAGCTTAATCCCCAACAGGAGGTGACAGTACAAACCCAAGAGGGTTCAGGACACATTTTAATTAGGGCTTAATTTACCCGTGAAACACCAAGTGAGGAAATCCCTTATTCAGCCCTGTTCCACACGAACACACTTTACTGGGGCATACCAGTATAATGACAGTGCAAATGTTGGAAACATCTTCCAGCCTTGATAGATCAGACTTTTTTTTTTTTGTTCTGCACTGCAGAGCACCAATAACCAAGGTCCCAAAGTAACACAAACTATCCTTGTACACAACACCTCAATAGCTCCACTTAAGACCCCCAGTTGAATAACTGGATGAAAACATAGCTGAGTACAAACATCAGCTCTGCATCTTGATTGTGACTGTTGAACTGTGGCTTCAGGAGGCACGTAGAGAGTCACAGTGCTGAGGGCACGAAAATAAACATCACATACATTTGTGCAGCTTGCTTTTAACGCTTCTCAAACACCAGTGTGAAAAAACCAAGACAGCAACAAAGAACCCAGAGTCCTTCACCCCACACACTGTTAAGTGACCATCAAGCACAACAGGATATGAACCGCTATAGTGCTGTTTGCTTATTCAGTCTAACAGGGGAAAGGCTAAAAATTTCTTGCCAGTAATCAACAATAACATCAGTAGCGGAAACTACGGAAAGATCTTATTAAAGATCTTATTAACACATGCGATAAACATCATCGTTATAGCACAGAGCTAAAGAAAGCTGTGTAAGAACGCCGGGGGGGGGGGGGGTCCTGAACTGTTCTTTTTTACACGTCCCTGTGCTGCCCCAGTTAGCACACCTTCCTGTACCTTTCTAATGCTCTTGACAACCTGCTTTTTCCTCAGACTCCCCACCGCTCCTGGTTTCTCTCTGGTTAAAATAAGACAGCGCTCGGACTCACGGGCATGCTTGTCGGCCAGAGCAATGAGCGTGCTGGAGATGTCCCGCCGTCTGTAGAAACACACCACCTTGGCTTCCACATTGCCATTCACGGTCTGGAAGAAAGAGTGCGGTCACAGTAAGCTCACATCTGACCGAACAAGGTGTTCCTATGTAGGCATGGGTACAGTCATCTACAGACCATAATCCACCACTTGTTTTTGAAATAAGGATCTTTTCTTCATGCTTTTGAAAGACAGAACACTATAGGTGGGCTCTCAGGGACTTAATAGTTTATAAGCTTTATTATGCACAGTTACACATGTTTGCAAGTAAAATGCCATTAAATGTGTAGCCCAATCATGTCCTTAGGACTGGATGCCAATCCTTCAAGGGGCAAACCGTAATATTTTAGATTACATGCCATGTTATAATGAGCACCTCTCCCATGACATTGGTCAGCCCTACTTCTGTGTCCTTCACCATCTGGATGACAGCAGGCTACAGCGCATCAGGCTTTCAAATGACACACTAATAAGCCAGCATCTAAGCTGGTCCAACCTAAGGCACAAGAATCAGATTTCCTCATAGGTATAAAGGGAGAGAAAAGTCAGAGGAAACGGCATACGTTTTATCTAATAAAAGCCAGATGATACAATATTTTCTGGGCAAGAACACTTGTAAGTTAAATGTGAAATATATAAAAGTTCACCAGTTAAGAGCTGACTTTATGTTTAACAATGAAATATCCACACAATTAGCTGATGGAAAAAAAACAGCTCTGGAAATAATTAAGAGACCACTCTATATTTAAAAAATAAAAAAAATAAAAAAACAAATCTGTATTTTTACATCCTGGTTTAATCCTGGTTCTGCTGGCATCAGGCTACATTGCAAGGCATAAGGCCATACCCATAAACTGAGTATTGGGTGAAACCGAAACTTTTGCTGTAAAATTTTTCCAAAGCTGTATATGCAGTATATATGGATCCAAATGGTTTGACATTAACAAAATAATTTTATAGAAAACTCCATATCAGTAAAAAAATTGATTTTAATTTTGCCCTTGACAAGTAATCTTTCAGACAGGACACAGTGGCAAGTTAATATACCTTCACTTACCTTGTTCAGTTCCTCTATCCTCCTGATCAAGAAAGGGTTACTGGAGGAATTCTCAAAGAAAACATAATCTGTGAGATGAAAAAGATGACATGAAAAAATGACTTCAGATTATAGTGCCAAAGCTAATTAGGGATGGTCCATCTCATAGGAATTAAAACACAGACAAATATGGTCCTGCCAAACCTCCAATAGAAACCTGACCCCTTACCGAAGTTTAAGAGCAAGGAGACCTTTCCTCCAATCACGTGCACAAGACCTGCCATGTGCAGTGAAGCTGGTCATACACAGAGCACAGACCCCACCCACTGCAGGTCACAGAGATCACTTCTTGTGACATTTGTACAACACTGAGGTTGAAGAACAGCATATGTGACTGCATAGTGTCTAAAGCACATGCAGCCTGCACTTAATAGAACCCAAATCATTCAAATACCCTGCCTGCATTGATTTAACTATGTAGTGACATCACACTACACCAACCGGATCTTGCAAAAATTACATGAGTAACAACATAATTTTTCCTGAGCTGAACAAGGGTGCATTTTTAAAAATTGCATATAGTAAAAGAGCCTTGAGAGAAAAAAAAACTCTTCCAAGCTGCTTCGTAATTATACCCCAAGGTATAAATCCCTTTTACTGAAAACATCAGAGTACAGGAGACAGAAAAGTTTAAAGAAAATATTTATCAACCTTCCCTCTAAGTTTACAAAATTTACTTGTGACAGTACACAGCTGTTTCCCTGGTCTAATTTCTAATAAAACCTTTGGGGGAAAATGATTTTAAGACACTCTGAAATACAGAATCTTATTGCTATATGCCCAAACGGCTAGTTTACATAAATTTATCTATGCACATCAAACATTTGTCTACCTCTAATATGTGAATCATGTACAGATGCTGATGTTTTATAAGGTAGTCTACAGAGGGTCCCTCAAATCAGAAGTGCATAAAGACCTTTACTGCATGAGCAGGTGAACCCAGAGTCAAACAGCCAGGCATTGTGGATGTTCTGACACACAGATGCCCACAAGCATGTATGGGACCTTGTCACCAATATTACAATACTGAGCGCAGGACAAAGAGCACACAAAGACACAAAGACCCATGAGACCTGCCCTTGAAGCAAAAGGGTTCATTACAAAGATCATTTAAACTGATATGAAGTCCAAGTACAATCTCAGACTCCAGTATCACAGCATCTCTCTGTATAAGTCCCTAGAATTGTTAAAAAAAAAAAGGTACCTTAAGAAACTATCACTGCGTAGAACCCTATTAACTAATTGTAAGTAGGATAGAAGCTAATCACGTCATTTCTCAAAACTATGGGTTACTAGCAATAAAATTTGGAAATTAGTAGCAAAACGAGAACGTCATGTCGGATACCTAAAACCAACATACAATGCATATAAAATACATAGTTAAAAGGCAAAAATACATATTTTAACTTATTAAAAACGGTACAAAATATTTTATAATTCTACACTGTAGAATATCTCCAGATTAAAAGCAGTAACAGTAACTTCACCGGACTTCTCGCATTAATCACGGCGACATGAGCCACCTTCCAGGCCATCCGGCGATTTACAGACAGGGCTCTCGGTTTACCCCGGTTCCCCGTTAGTGTGTGTGGGTGGGGGTCTGTCTCGGCACGATAAAGGTCCGCTAACGGAACCACCGGGACTAACTACAACTTCCAGGGTCCCAGCCGACAGCTACCAACTCCAGGTAAAGCCGCTAAGGACGACTATCAGTCGACATAAATCCGGAAAAAGCAGCCTGTGTCTCGCTTTAGCCAGAACCCCCTCCGTCCGGGAGTGGGGCATCGGTGCGGGACCCTCAACGAGGAGCAGACGCCACATCGGTCTGCGGCCAACTTTACCGCCCCCAAGTCCAGCTACGGCGACTTTCCCCCTCCCGGTGAAAGGAGATGAACTCAGAAGTTGCCGGAGCGCAGTTCGGCGTCGAGCCACTACGTCCAGCGACCGATAAGCGAGAGAAACCCCTCCAGAGACCCACATGCTCTTCATCATACTGGCGTCCGCCAGCGCCACCGACAACACCGTCCTCATCCTCCTCCTCGGCGGTGGCTAATCGACCGCCGCGCGGTAGCGGGTGGCACAAAGCGGCGGCGGCAGGCGGCGCGTGCGACACGAGGGACTCGCGAGCAGACGGTTCCCACCTCCGACCCGGTACATATTCGCTGCCATGGCGGCCCCGGGTCCTGGCTCTGTGCAGGGACGGCGAGAGATGGCTGACGCCTCCGCCGTCGTTACTACTAGCTACCGCTATTCTGTTTTGGAAAATGGTGGATTCGTTAATACCAAGTGCGCCAGACGCGGGAGCTTAAAGGGATAGTACACATTTAGAGACGGATCCTCCCGAATAACGGGGATTCAGGGGGGTTGTCTACGGTGAAATTCACGCGCGTTTCAGTATAGATATTTTTTTATCCCTTCGTGGTGTGGTCTTAAATGCACCAACAATACGCTGTTCTCCCAGGGGTTACCGTGTGCGAAACTTTGGGTTATTAGAGCGGGGTGCAGTTTTGAACCCGCAACCATGAAACTGCGTGCAGGCGGGGCTGACCGTCCACAGTCCCGCCCCCTGTTTTAGTGCAAACCATGAGGACTTCGACTGTAAACTTTTAGACTTCTTTCGAAGGAACCCGAGATAGATATTCTGTTTTACATTCAGTGAATCCTGATGTATGCTATGCCATTCGCGAAATAGTAATCATTAGGCTTTCACCATTTCCACTGCAAACTTAAGACTTAATTCCGAGGGTTTCCTAGAATTCATAGTAAAGAACCGAGAAGTCTCGGGGCACTGTTTGTGCGTGTAGTGGGGAATTAGCTCAAATGGTAGAGCGCTCGCTTAGCATGCGAGAGGTAGCGGGATCGATGCCCGCATTCTCCAAGCTTTTAACATCTTACTTACTATAGGATCAATATAGTGTATTTTATTTGCATTTAGATGAGCCTCAACTAAACATCCCCGCGATTTATTCCGTAGAATCCATTATGTTATATTGTAAATGTACTCTTAGATGCACACGTTACATTATTTATTAATGTTAAATCAATGTAACAGTGACAATTCTAATCTCAAATTTGAACAAAACCTGATTTAAATTCTGAATCAATTTAACGTTCTGCACCAAGGGTTCCCACAAGTGCGATTTTTTTAAATTAATAATTGCGTCTGTAGTCCATTGTCTTTCAAAAGCGCAACAATTTCACCACCAGAGGTCGCTAATAGGGCACATTAACTGACAAACAATGGGATCTGTTACTCTACGTCGTTTTCACAGAAACCAGTAGCGCTTGGTGAAAAATATTTTAGGCAGAGTTGGAAAGTTAAGGTGCAGAAAGTACAAATCCAGACCAAGGTTTTGTTTCAACCAACCAGTTGCGTACTCTGTAACTGTGACTCTTTATACTCATTAGCTTGGTTGAAACAAAATCTTGGTTTGGATTTGTACCTTCCGGACCTAAACTTTGCACCTCTGATTTTAGGTGGGGATACTTGTGCCATATTCAGCCAGTTTCAGTGACCATCCCAATTCAGTTTAACAGAACCTGCATGATACCAGTGCATTGTCAAATAATTATTACAACCCCAAATCAGAAAAAGTTGGGATAGGGTGGAAAATGTGAATAAAAAAATAAAGCAGTAATTCACAAATGTCCCTTAACTTTTATTTCATTGCAAACAGTATGAACACAAGATAATTCATGTTTTTTTGGTCAACATCATTTGATTTGTAAATAAACATTCTTGCCATTCAGGCTTGCAACACATTCCAAAAAAGGTTGGGATGGGGGCAATTCAGGGGTAGTAATGAGGCATAATAACTAAATAATGATGTGATGTGAAACTGGTGATGTTAACAGGTGATTGCAATCATGATTCGGTACAATAGCAGCATCGAGGAAAGGCCTACTCCTTCAGGAGCAAAGATGGGCTGAGGATCGCCAGTTTGCCATCAAGTGCGGGCAAAAATCTTTGAAATGATGAAGAAAAACGTTTCTCAAAGAAAGATAGGAAGAGATTTGGGCATTCCTCCCTCTACAGTGCATAACATAGTGAAAAGAATCAGGGAATCTGGAGAAATCACCGAGCGCAAAGGCCAAGGACGCAAGCCTAAACTGAATGGCCGTGATCTCCGAGCCCTCAGACGGCACTGCATTAAAAACCGTCATTCATCAATAAATGATATAACTGCGTGGGCTCAGGACTACTTCAGGAAGTCACTTTCAAGCACTACAGTACGTAGCTACATTAGGAAATGCCAGCTAAAACTGTACTGTGCCAAAAGGAAGCCCTACATAAAGTGTCCAGAAGTGCCGTCGACTTCTCTGGGCTCGGAGGCATCTGGGTTGGTCCATTGTGCAGTGGAAACGTGTATTGTGGTCAGACGAATCGGTTTTTCACATCTTTTTTGGAAGAAATGGACGCCGTGTGCTGCAAAGAGGAAAAGGACCATCCAGACTGTTACCAGATACAAGTCCAAAAGACAGGGTCTGTCAGGGTATGGGGTTGTGTCAGTGCCTTCAGCAAAGGTAACTTGCACTTCTGCGATGGCACCATCAATGCTGAGAAGTATATCTCAGTTTTGGAGGAACAAATGCTGCCTTGAAGACGACGTCTTTTACAGGGACGCCCATGCTAATTTCAGCAAGACAATGCCAAACCACATACTGCGTGCATAACAAAGGCATGGCTGCGTAAGAAGAGGGTGCAGATGCTTGACTGGCCTGCCTGCAGCCCTGATTTGTCTCCTATAGAGAATGTTTGGCGCATTTTGAAATGAAAAATGCATCAACGAAGACCCCGTACTGTCGCGCACCTAAAACGTTGTTTGCAGGAAGAATGGGACAAACTAACACCTGCAACACTTAGTCACTTGATTTCTTCAATGCCTAAACATCTTTTAAGTGTTGTTAAAAGACAGGGGAACTGTACAAAATGGTAAATGCTGTACTGTCCCAACTTTTTTTGGAATGTTTTGCAGGCCTGAATGGCAAGAATGGATGTTTATTTACAAATCAAATGATGTTGACCAAAACAAACATGAATTATCTTGTGTTCATACTGTCTGCAATGAAATAAAAGTTAAGGGACATTTGTGAATTACTGCTTTATTTTTTTATTCACGTTTTCCACCCTGTCCCAACTTTTTCTGATTTGGGGTTGTATTTAATTGGCATTAAAATCATATAACTCAAATTATTAGTACATAATTAATACATCTCGTGCCCATTGCTTCCGGGACAGGCTCCGGACCACCCGCGACCCAGTAGGATAAGCGGTTTGGAAAATGGATGGATGGATGGATGGATAATTAATACATAATGGGGCTGACAAATGTTCTAAATCTTTAGATATCCGACCTGGAAACATATAGTAAAGGCAATTCTTATCCTTCCAAGTTTGACATACCAGCCACCTTGTGTGACAGAGGCAACATTAACTGCGCAACAGCAGCGAACTTGGGACACAGTATAGTCTGTCAGCGTCATGGACATCTAAACAGAAAAGCAAAAAGAAACAAGCGAAACAGTCCTTTTAGCTAAATGAAAGCCACACATCCAGGGATAAAATAAATCGACCAGCAATTTACCTTGAGTCACTTTCATTTGCCTCAGTGTTACCCACAATATTTGAAAAATCAGGTAATTAACGATATGCTCAATAACGGAGAGCAGGCGGCTCACAGCCATTTTGCTTTCAAGGTGTGGGGCTCACATCTAATAACATCTGTCCTCTCTTTTTATTGTTTCCTTAATTTAATTTCTTTTCTTTTGCTTTTATACAATGTTTTATATGACGCTATTTCATATCATTATATGCAGTGTACTGAATAAAAGACCGGTCTTGCTGACTTGCCTTGCAAGAACGAACTTGAGGAGCATTGAATCATGGGAGTGGTCTCATTTGCCAAGGGTGCAACCAATTTATCCTTGACATTTTGGGTGGGGCAACAATGAGATCCGGGGATTTTTACCGCATTCGTACCATCTGTTCTTCAGTACAGGGGGTCCTCGGGTTACGACACAGTTCCGTTCCTACGACAGTGACCTAAACCGAATAATGGTGTAAGTCGAAACACACCCTTATTCTGATCTCTTTACAATGTCTAATTTCACGTCCATCATGATGCCTTTCCTGCTTTTAACAGTCCAAAATGGCGTAGGTAAGCGTAATGAGGGACGCCAACTCCCTCACTTATACGCCGGGTTACTGCATATTCTTCCGCCCACATAGTCCGTAAGTACAATGCTAAACCGAAAAACTGATTTCTCTTTTTTTTTAAAAAAACTTTTTATGGGAGTGAATGTCGTAAACTCGAAACGTCGAATGTCGAGGCGTCGTAACCAAGGACCCCGGGTATTGGAACTGGTCTTCAGCAATGGATGATGATGATAATGATGAAAAATGGTTAGACGAGAACATAAGTACAGTCAAATATCGAGGGTGAATCTCAATACTGTACCAAGAACGCAAAGACCATACTTGTGATCTTACTAACTTGCCTTCGAAGAATGAACTTGGGGTACAATGAATCATGGGACTGATCTCGTTTGGTGAGCATGCAACCAACATCCATCCATCCATTTTCCAAACCGCTTATCCTACTGGGTCGCGGGGGGTCCAGAGCCTATCAGCCCAGCTGATTCACATATATGAAATCTGAGCCCATGGAAGCCCAAGCCCCTCTGGGCCAGCTCTGCGTCTGCTATATGTGGACAGTGCTGGCGTTCGGCTCAGGCCTGTGCTCATATAGAACGTCATCACTGTAGTTCACTGCTTCCACTTGCCTTTCATTGTAAGATCCTGAGATAGTGCAGGGGGGGGTTAACCCCTTAGAGACTCTCCATCCATCCATTTTCCAAACCGCTTATCCTACTGGGTCGCGGGGGGTCCGGAGCCTATCCCAGAACCTATGGGCACGAGGCAGGGAACAACCAAGGATGGGGGGCCAGCCCATCGCAGGGCACACTCACACACCATTCACTCACACATGCAGACCTACCGGCAATTTTAGCAACTCCAATTAGCCTCAGCATGTTTTTAGACTGTGGGGGGAAACCGGAGTACCCGGAGGAAACCCCACAATGACATGGGAAGAACATGCAAACTCCACACACATGTGACCCAGGCAAAGACTTGAACCCGGGAAGGTGTGAGGCAACAGTGCTAATCACTGCACCACCATGCCGCCCCCTTGCAACCAACATATTCTTGATATCTGGAGTGGAGCAAGACCAATATCTGGGGGATTTTTACTGTCTTTTTCTACTTGTGTTCTTAGCATTGGAACTGGTTTTTGCTAGTGGAATATGATGTAAAACAAGTATACAAGTACGGTCACATACACATGTGGAGAGTCTCCCATGGCTGCACCAAGATGGCGGTCCAAAGCAATTACACAATACTATTGCAACCCTATCAATGCGTTCCTAGTGGTCAGGCGCCCCCAGCAAATACCAGGGGTGTTTCTCAATACCATACTTGTGGCCTTGGCAAGATCAGTCTTTCTAACTTGCCTTCCAAGAACAAACTTGGAGCGCAATGAATCATAGGATTGGTCTCATTCAGCTAGGATGCAACAATGTATCCTTCATATCTGGGATGGGGCAAGAACAACATCAGGGGATTTTTACCATCCTCTGTACTTCTGTTCTTGAGTATTGGAACTGGTCTTCAGCAATGAAAGATAAGTCCACTAGGCATAAGTGCAGCTTGGCTAAGCTCCCAATGATCGTCCACTGACATGTACAAGTTAACAGTGGAGCAAGAACTATACAGTTTATGATTTGATACTGCATTGATCTTCCAGCTGTATTTAAATTATGTTCCCCAATTCTGTTTTACAGTAAGTCTTACTGTTAACACACCCCATATTTTATCAAATTACTAACTAACTTAATGTTTCAGCCTTGATCAAGTAATTAGCCTTCATTGCCATTTTCCATAGTTTCGAAACACTGCATTGTATAGTTCATAAGTGAAAATAGGTCTCTTAAAATAACTGTTACATTGCACTAGGACCATTGTTAGCTGGACCCATAGATAGCAGAAACATTGTGTTTGTCTCTCACATCACCACACAGCGACCTCTACTGGCAGCTGGGTAACTGCATGGCTGTGGGTGGGACTGAGGGAATAACGCTCTTTTCCTAGTGTGTCTCATCACTCAGAGAAGACTGTAGAGTAAAAAAAGTAGCGGCTAGTTGAGAACACAAGCAGTGGAGATTTTAACTGGTTTTCATCCATCTCAAACTGCCGTGGGTATAATTTCATCTATGATTAAATTAATCCAACATGACAAACGAAACTGACAAAATACATTTTTTTAAAAAGTTGAGATAGTTAATTCATGGATTCTTGTTACATCAAAGCTGATGTGAGCACAAATTATCCTCTGCTCTCATTTGAAAAGGAAAGATTTTTCATTTTATGTTTACATGAGTAGACAAGTCAGACTTAAGTTAACCCTATGGATGGAGCATTTCTAGTGTTGTATTTTTATTATTAGATTTACATTTTTATAATTTTATTTCTCCTCTAGACCTCAAAGTTTTGCAACATCTGGGATTTTAGCCAGAATACCCTAATCTTCTGGTAACCTAGTTATATTTAATCTTTTGTACTTCTGATGATGATGATAATGATGATGATGATGATGATGATGATGATGATGATGATGGTGGTGGTGGTTTTGGATGTACCACTTATATCACCATTAAATATTTTTCATTCTAACTTATTTCTAACTATTATATGTACAGTATGTGTGTCACTGACCAACACTGTTCATGTACAGTCCTACAGCCTGTAACGTACAATGATGTCTGCTTGTTGACTTGTTTTGGTTGAGTACTAATAGTGTAAAACAAACATCAGAAAAAATGCAGTTAACACTGCCCATAAAATACGTTGAATCAGGCAACTAATGGTGTATTTTCAAGAGCATTGGAACACGAACTATGAGCCAACATGGCGCACACCGGCCTTATTTATGAATAGCTTTTAGTTTGATCAAGCCCTTGGGTCCCCGTGGGACTGCATTGTAAAACCATACAGCTGTGGTAGGAAGTAGAAAAGGTAACAGTTGGTTCTTCATGCCTATAGCGATGTGCGTTTCTATCCTGCGTTTAATGGAAAAACCCCTCTGTACACATATACTCACATAAGATGCTGAAGGCCATATAATAATTAAATTTTAATGTATAATAATAGTAATATATATGTTATCCGCATTAAGTCATCTGTAGGATACATGTAAAGGATGCATGTGATATGATAATTGTCGTTACAGATAATCCCAAAAGTCATGGACAGTTTCTCTTTTGTAGCGCAGTTTATTCTGATTAAAACAAGGACAAACACTGCAAGCTGCCATTGTTTCCCGAGTGCCTGGGATGTCTGCCACCTGCACTCTGTCACCATTATTATATCCTACCTACATTAATATTGCGCTGGGGGCAGCTTTGGAATTCTCACAGCACATGGTCAATCACAAAAAAGCACAACAATAAAGCAAAATAGCCACTAGCAGCCTTTGTTAAGGCCATTGTTTTATGCCCATAATGCTAAAAAAAGTAATTTTTCATGTAAGTAAGTGCATCTTTTTTTAATTTGGGGAATTAATAACCGAAGGCTATCCTTTGGGATCTCTGCTATAGTAATAACAGAGGGTTATGTAACACTGATGTGACACTGTACAGAATCCAGTCAGAATGACTCTAGTATCAATAGGCTCATTAATATCTCTCCCTGTCCCCCACTGACCCCCACCCTCTATTTTTCCATAACCTCTTTTTCCGCTGAAGGGTAGCCGTCAGCTAATATTGAATAAGTGGTTGTGGAAGATGGATGGATGGATGGATGGATGGATGGATGGATGGATGACGGTCTAATCGATGGATGATTCACACTATGCACAAACGTAGACGGGCGCCCTTTAAAACTGGTACTTTCAAATCTTTTCTATCTTGATTTTGTAGGAATTGTTTATATTGTTCATTAAATTCTGTTGTTTGGTTAAAAAAAGGATTATAAATTTGATAAATCATATAAAATTATTCATTTTCAGATGTTCTTGCATGTATTTATCATGGACTATGTAAGTTAGAAAGAAACATACACTTGTTAGGAGATCACATTCAAACACAGATCTCCACTGTTATCCAGTCTTTGTATTATTGAGGTAGCTACCTGTGAAGATTGGGTATTTCCCCAGCAGAGAATGCTGCCATGTTTACCAGTCCTGAATTTTGCATGTGATATGTCCCACAGTATCCAGGGACCCTAATGTACATTGTCCTCAGCTTTGTAATCCATTTGAAATTGTGGAGTCTGGTCATGTCTGATTAGACAAAAGGGAGGGAAAGTGGAGGGAAGGGGGTCAAGCATCTCCAATGTCCCAGCAGATTCACATATATGAAATCTGAGCCCATGGAAGCCCAAGCCCCTCTGGGCCAGCTCTGCGTCTGCTATATGTGGACAGTGCTGGCGTTCGGCTCAGGCCTGTGCTCATATAGAACGTCATCACTGTAGTTCACTGCTTCCACTTGCCTTTCATTGTAAGATCCTGAGATAGTGCAGGGGGGGGTTAACCCCTTAGAGACTCTCCATCCATCCATTTTCCAAACCGCTTATCCTACTGGGTCGCAGGGGGTCCGGAGCCTATCCCAGAACCTATGGGCACGAGGCAGGGAACAACCAAGGATGGGGGGCCAGCCCATCGCAGGGCACACTCACACACCATTCACTCACACATGCATTCCTACGGGCAATTTAGCAAGTCCAATTAGCCTCACCATGTTTTTGGACTGTGGGGGGAAACCGGAGTACCTGGAGGAAAGCCCACGACGACATGGGGAGAACATGCAAACTCCACACACATGTGACCCAGGCAGAGACTCAAACCCGGGTCCCAGAGGTATGAGGCAACAGTGCTGATCACTGCACCACCATGCTGCCCTTCCTTTAATGACTATTCCTTCTGAAAATCTCATCACATTAGCTAACCCAACCTTATTTTCCAAGGTCCTACATAGCATGCATCAGGGTTCCCCAATTCCGGATCCTGGAGGGCTAGTCTGCAATACAGTTTGAAGATTTTGCTGCTCAAACACACCTTATTCAGCTGACCAGCTAATTGCCAGGTTTAGTAGGTGTGGAGCAGGGAAATCTGTAAACTGTGTTGCAGTCTGGCCCTCCAGGACCAGAACTGGAAAGGCCCTCTAGAACCGGAAGTTGGATGCAAAGAATTGTCCAAAATGTCTTGATATGCATACCAAGACATGCTAGACAATTCTTTGTGGGAACAGTTTAAGGAAGGGCCTTTTCTTCCACAGCATGACTGTAACCCAGTGCACAAAGCAAGGTCCATAAAGATACGGTTGGGTGAGTTTGGAAGACCTTCACTGGCTCACACAGAGCCGGGACCTCGACTCCATCGAACACCTTTGGGATGAATGTCCTACATCAGTGCCTGACCTCACAAATGCTCTTCTGGATGAATGGGCAAAAATTTCCAGACACACTGCAAAATCTTGTGGAAAGGCTTACCATAAGTGTGGCAGCAGTTATAGCTGCAAAGGGAAAACCAACCCCATACTGATACCTATTGATTTAGAATGGGATGTCATAAAAGTTCCTGTAGGTGTAATGGCCAGGTGTCCCAATACTTTTCCCATGTAGCATATGTGAATCCCATTCTGATTTTACAAGCTAATTCCTGGTCTAGATTCAAGCCCAGTTCCTGACAGGTCTACTGAAGCAAGCTGAACTAGTCTTCATTGTCATCACTCTTATGTTGATTATTATTGCAGAAGAAGGGGATCTTTTATATTGCCGATAAGCCCAAACATATTAAAAAGACATTTCAGGCTTGTCCTCAGCCTTGTGTTTTAGTTTAGTTTAAATAGCCAAAGTTAATATCATAACAATCTATACAGTAGCCTTATTCTAAATGCATAGCATCACTTTAAGGACATGCAGTGTTCAGAAAGCAGGAATGGTGACATAGGTGTCGAATGTGAGGTTTGTCATTAAGAACTACAGGAGGGGACACTCCTTTGAGACGGAAGGCACAAACGGGACCAAATAAACATTCAGCTGAGTACAACAGAATTTGCCTTTTTCTTTTAAGGATTTTTGAGGAGTCGTGTGCAACTTTGTGAGTTTTCAGTTAATTTGCTTACATGGCTACTAAAACAATACAAAGAATGTTAAAAAAAGCCTAAACATTTTTTTAAATTTATGAGTCTAAATTACTGAATTCTGCATACAAACATTAATAATAACAGATGCAAACATCTGTTTAACATTTAAGACATTTTGGCATTTTTAACAAAATATATTAATTATAATATTATCTTAATTTTTTTTTCAGTTTTGCAAACCGTTTTACGCGGTTCTTCAAAATCAATTTTTATATTTCCTAGGCGAAATCCCATACTAATTTCCTTACATATCATTCGTCAGCTGTAAATGAAGCCAACTCGAATTTCCCCCGCCATACATGTAAACCTGCATCTCTTTATAACCAGTGAAGAGGGGCCATTGTGAATTTTCTCCTACTTCCCCAGCTCTGGAGGGCCTTAATTTTAGGAAGGGTCCTCGGTGTCAACGGCCGGTTTTATCCGCCTCTCCACCCCTGTTAATTAACAGAGCTAAATCAAAGGCTGAAATAAATAAGATCGGCAGACTGCCCTACTGACAAAAGGCCAGCATGGGAGGGGCTATGCAAACAGGGAGCTCTGCTGTGCAATGATGCTCCCAGTAGTAGGAAAGGAGCGCTTACAGCACGCAGAAGGGAATACACTGGGAATCACTGGAGTCCAATCTTCACAATACCGACTCCATTCCATGAAATAATATGGCATCGACGTGTCCGAAGTGCGACAAAACCGTCTATTTCGGTAGGTCAAATTTCCGCCACGGTTCGACATTAATTACAAAAGCGATTACCGAAGGTAAGAAATATGCAAAATTCTACATTTTTGTTAAATCTGCGTGAAATAATATGACACACTATACTAGTATTTAGCAGTAGGCTACTACCAATATTTCCATCATTGTAGCAACAAAAATCTGATACAATCGCAGTCGTTGAACCTGAGCTATACCTTCTGGTAAAATTATAGGCATAAGCTTAGGCAAGCTATTAATATATGCAACGAGATGGTTAATAAAAAATACGTGGGCTATATTTAGGTAAGTACAGCCATGCGTAAGGAAATGGTATACTCCTCCAAAACTTGCATCTATTTGGCATAAATCGTGCAAGGCGGTGCTGATTGTTTCTGTTAATACATTTTAATTTGCAGGGAAATGTATCAAACGCAATAAAATGAGCGGAAGGATCCCTCGTTAATTAGGCTTTGATGGAGCCTGGGGAGTGGGCTGTGCTGCCAGGCTGGCGGCGGCTTTGCGGGCTGACCGGCTGCCTCTCGCCGACATATTTTTAAAGGCATCCGTTCCATATCGTTCCGTATCTTTGTTATTTGTTATTATGATGGTATCCATTTAAGTGGATGGATCCATTTAAATTCTCTATTACCCTAAATATACCTTCACATTTTAAATATCGCAAAATAAATGAATAAATATTTATGATACCACGAGTCAATCTGGAGTACTGTTATCTGTAGCCTATTAACCTATTCACATGATATGGTTTATTAATTAATTGTAAAAACCCATTAAAACACTTAGGAGCATAGTATAACAAGGCATTTATTACTGTGGGTGGCTGCATCAGCCCTTATGAGTGATGTCGAAAGTGGTGGACTGATCTAAAAGTTGCTCTCAAATACCAACTGTAATCCATTTAATGAAATCAATCTTCTGGGAGCTTCAGCAGACACGATGCTCCCATGTTAGCATTCTTGCTAGCCCAAAGAAATGTTAGCCATCTTTCCATTCTTTTCCTGAAGTGCATGTAATTTTTGAATACAATGACTTGTAATTTTAAGCTATTCCAAACTTCAATGAATCAAAATGGTGTTTAGACAGTCGTTCTATAGCCTAAAGGTTTAACCTAATAAAGAAAAAAGATTTTGTAAAATACAAGATCAGGCTTCTGGAAATGTGTCTTTTGTATATTAATTTGTCATAAAATTAAGTATTTTAAGTTCGAACTTGCCATTTAGCAAATGTTTGGCAGCCTTTCTTTTAATTTTATTTGTGTACAGTTACATAACTACTTACCCAAAAACATATTCAAACTAGAGATTAACCCTAATACCCTTATTTATATTTATTATTAGCCAAAAATTATGTGCCTTTAATTCAGAACCACCTACTATGGACAGCTCTTAGAAAACGAGACCGGACAAGGTTTGTACCTTATATCACTTTTACCTCATTCCCAAGTACGTATCGCCGCAGCCGGAGCCGAGAGTCGAGTGGGAGGGGAAATGTCGAGAAGGAGGGGTTTATCACGAGATGGAGGAGGGGTTTGTGGTTAGGATTGCGGTATCTGTTGATAACAGTTATAAACCCCTCCCACATTGCGCCTCCTACTCGACATTTCTCCTCCTACTCGATATTGCCCCTCCCACTCGACATTCAGCTCCAGCAGAGCGGTATGCCTCAGATCGCAGATAGCCCAAACCGCGGATAACAGCTAATCATCCGCAGACCCCAAATATAACGTGATTTCCGTGTGCATACAAATGGTAGTGTGTAATTGATAAATTACTCGCCGTAAGACATTACCAACATTAAATACAGTAATAATAAACTACATTGTACATTTTTATACAGTACTGTACTCTCACGAATGAAAGATATTCAAATTTTTTAGCTTAATTCTGAAGAAACGACATAGCAAAACATTTCATGCAGCTATCAAGGTATGATGGAGCAATGGATATTATGCTTATTGTACATTGTTCATTTTAGAACAGCAACTAATCGCAAGCGTGTGAAATGTAAACCCATCCATCCATTTTCCAAACCACTTATCCTACTGGGTTGCGGGGGAAATGTAAACTTTAATTGAATATCTCTACACTTCTTCCTTGAACACTAAAAACAGTTTCTAAACAACCTGAACTATTTACACCTTTTTTAAACTGCCCCCTTCGGATTCCACCTCACCCTGTGTCTTCCGCTCATTGGCTGTACCTCATCACCGCACTCATTGCCAGTCGCAACGCTTTTCACGCTACAGAATACGGAGTTGCCGACAGGGTCCAGATGGTGACTCAGTTTGCAGAGAGAATGTTGACCTCGTTGAGAGGTTCACTTACCTTGGCAGCAACATTCATGTCTCTGGTGACTCTTCCTATGAAGTCAGACGTACTGGGAGAGCATGAGGTCGCTGGAAAGGGGTGTGTGGCACCCCCGATGTCTTTGCAAGAGGACGAAGGTTGAAATCTTTAGAGTCCTGGTGCTTCCTGTTTTGCTATATGGTTGTGAAGCATGGACACTATTCAGTGACCTGAGACGAGGACTGGACTCCTTTGGTACTGTGTCTCTTCGAAGAATTCTTGGGTATCACTAGTTTGACTTTGTGTCAGACAAGCAGTTGCTCTGGGGATCCTGAATGAGGCGCATTACCTGCATTGCAATGGAGCATCAGTTATGGCACTATGGCCATGTGACGCATTTCCCTGAAGGTGATCCTGCTCGCAGGATCCTCAATGCTGAGGACCCAAGCGACTGGACCAGGCCGAGGGGACGCCCACGTAACACCTGGCTGCGACAGATAGATGGCTATTTCCAGAGGGTGGGGTTAGACCGCGTGTCCCCCTGGGGGGTTGCCAACCAGGATCCCGAGGTATTTAGTCGAGTGGTGGGTGCAGCAGCTCACTGCACCAGTGCACACTCCCCAACTTGACCTGACCTGATTGGTGACTCTGTTGAGACACAACTAATAGCAATCAAACTCCTATTTGCCACTGAACCCTAATCTTAGTAACCACAACCTTCAGATATATGGATACCATTGTAGAAGCATAGGGCTTGTAGCCAAATGTCTCCAGTGAAACCAGTCTAAAAACCCGTTACCCCAAAATACTGAAATGCATTTAGCACTGAGAATATTGTATAAGACATCAGCAGCTGCTGTGCTTAATCACCTTCTAATTACATATGTGGAGGTAGAGCTGGCTACGATGGGTGCGCTCTGGTTTTGACACATGAATAATGAGATGTTACGGAGCTGAGAATTAATGGTGTGACATCTGCAAACGATTCATTCACAGGGAATTTACAGGAACATGGTCATTCCCTGCACACATTTGTTCTTTTCGTCCTTTTGCTTGGCCTCAGAAATGTGACTCGAAAGCTGCTACCGTCCTTGACTATCGCTGCATTCCATTTGAACTTGTAACGGAGAAATTCTGAGTTCCTCGTTGGAAATTTTAGTTGCAGGCCCCCTGAAGCTGGAATTCTTACTCGGAAAGCCGTTTGCTAGCACTTACATCTTATTTGTGGCTCATTAAATCAGTCATACACACAGTACTATCTGTGGACATGACACAGTGTTTTTAAGCGCAAAATACCATGTAATGTGTAGTTATCAACTGATATTGCTAACAATGACTAACAATTAACCAGGATAGAACTGGGGCCTGTTTCAAAAAGTGGGATTGTTTGCTTAGCCGGATAACTTACTGGATTTAAGGTAGTCTGGCCTAAATGTAAGTGAAAGAAGATTAAGGGCATTTAAATTGGGATAAAATAAATATGACAAGTTATCCAGCTAAGCAACAAATCCTGCTGTTTGAAACAGGACCTTGGTAATGCTAAATGGCTTTCTGACTTGCTATACTGGAACATGGTTAGCTTGGGTGTGAGGTCATTTCCAGCTCCGACTTACAATGGAACGCAGCTTATGGCCAATGAGAGCCAGTGAAGCATGTAAAGGCGTGCTGTAAGCAAGCATGTGATGGCCGGCAACGCTAAACCTGGGTCTAAACCTATACGCCCAGTGGCATTTGAAGGCGTTTGACTTTGGGAGGAGGACCGAATTTGGCCCAGCACAGGGGTGGGGGATGGTTACCATGTATATCATGCAATAGTCCCATAGTGAAAGGATGTTATGTAAGAAAGATTTTTAAAGAATATTAGAAAAGTAAAGACTTAATCATTTTAAACAAGACTAACTGATTAGAGTGCAATTTCACAATAAACATAACAAAAAAATATGTGATCCATATGATAAAATAATTTTGCCTGTTACAGGACTTCAGTTGTCTTTTGGTAGGCCTCGAAATGTCGTCGTCATGCTGTGCGTGCACAGCGAATTGACCTCAGTAACGCATGGATTCATGGTTAAAATAAGGAACATGCCATTATTTGTTTATTTTTTGAGAAGGGAGGGTCTGCCAATCTTGGGGTGGGTGGGGACACACCCCTCCCCTTTTCCAGTGCCCCTGTATACGCCTACAGTGAACAAACGACCAAGAGTCTCTAGTTCACCCACTCACTCACCAACCTAGTCACACCTTCAGGTCTCTCATTCTTGTTCTAAACGAGTTGGTGAGTGAGTGGACTCAGACAGCCTACCTCTGGATCATGGCTGAATGAGAGACTCAAACCTCGGTCATGACATTGATACTCTGTCGTGTCAAGCACCGGATGCTGTGCCGGCCGCCTCTGTTTTGTGCCATATTTTGTTCCCACATATTTTGTTATTTTGTGACTTGTATCTAACTGAAATATGAATGCATCTGTCTGGTCCCATACACACATTGATACTTTTTTACATGAATCATCTGCGTCAATATCAGCAAAAAAAATGCTCAGCATAAGCGTATAGGCAAAAGATTTTCCAGTGCCCCAGCAGGCGTTTGCAGGCCAGCAGGAGACATGGGGCCTGTATCACGAGGCAAGACTTATTATTTAACCAGATAACTTGTCAAATTTAAGGCATTCTGGGCTAAATGTACATGAACAAAGTCCATTTAAAGTCCAATGTGTGGCTTAGCGGCTAAGCCTCTGTGCCACTGACTAGAATATTGTCAGTGTGAGCTCAGCCTTGGCAGAAGAGTCTCCTGTCCAAGGGCTCTTAAACGAGGCCTTTAACGTCCAGCTCCACATGTGTCTGACCCCTGACTGTGATCCCCAGGTTTGCTCTCATCTGTATGTGTGTCTCACGGAGAGCATAATGTGTTGGGAGAAAAACGAATTTCCCCATTACAAGCTGCCCTTCGGCTTTCGCCCCACATTCAAACGTTCCCAAAATAAAATGTTTAAAACACACAAATAACTCGATCTCTTCTTCTAGTTTAAATCCTGACAGTCAGGAGATGCTAACCGAACACAAACCGATATCTAAAAATTTTACTTACATGGATAAACAAACTCGAACTGTAAACAAACTCACGCTCACAGACCTACTATCGTGGGGTTCCCTTGGCATTATCAGTGTAAAGAAAGTGCCATATCTGTATTTAATTGTCATTTTCCTGCTTAATTCAATTCCTGGCCAGTGTCAGTCCTTGTTCTGCCCTGGTTCCAGGCTTTTCCACAAATGACATAAATCTAACTTCCGCTTTTTACTTTACTCTGACAAGAATGACAGCTTATTGGTGAAGGTAACTGTGTGGGGTGAGATCTAGAGTTCGTGCAGAGGCGTTTTCCTCATCTTTGATCTAGCTTGTATTTTTATTTATTCATTCATTCAGTAGCCCATGTAGCCCATTGATTGGTCGCTGACTTTTCACTTTTGGATTCTGCACGATCCCACCAATCAAGCTATGACAGAACTGTTTGTTTTGGTTGGATACAAAAGTGTGTAAGTTGTTTGATACATACATTTGGTGTGCAGAGTGCTATTTTATGGTATGTTTTAATTTGCATGTAAATATAGCAATAAAATAATGAGCGGATGGAGCCTCTGCTAATTAAGTTGTGATGGGTCCGCTTGAGCTGACTGCAGTTGTCTCTTGCTGACATATTTTTAACGCCATCCATTACATATCACTCTGTATCTTCTTTGGTGATATGATAATATTTCAATCTTCACTTACCCTAAATGTACTTGCAGATTTTGCATTTCCCTTAGCAGCTCCCTAAATGGTTATTTATGATATTCCAAGTTATTTTGGAGTATTGCTACCTCTTTCGTAACTGATTCGAATGCTCCGGTGTTTTTATGTGTTAATTTATGTGAGAGTTATTCCTTTTGCTTAATCCAGGTTCACTTATGATTTGAAACCAAATCTCTAGATGTTGGTGGATTAAGCACGGTGAAGTTAATCAGAAACACGAGCACAAAGACAAAGGTAAAAGTGTTTCGGCACAGGATGTACAAAAACAAGACCAAAGAAAGGGTTTGGCAGTGGGATTATAAATCACTGTCTTTTGAAGGGCTTTTCACCTTGCAAAATAAGCTGAAAACACCCATCTCTCTCCCAGCTTGACCACACAATGACTGGTAATCAGGTCACGTGGTTGCCGGTACGTTATGCGATACCTGTCAGGGTCGAATGAGGGTCACTCGGGTAGGAAAACAATCCTTTTGGAAATCGTACATATTTCACGATTATGGGAAGACTCTACAATAGGAATCCAAAATATAGGCTCTTAAAATCATGCTTAGGCTCATCTCTCGTAGTCTGTCATATACATCCATCTCATATATACAGTTTAGCATACAAAATGTTCCCCTACTCTCATTTAGTTTGTTTTCTTTTATACTTTATTGACAAGTCTTACTTTCAGACTCCTTTTACTAATTTCTTTACATGTTAGCTTGATTACAAAACAGTCTTGCGCATTGAAATGAGCACGGACAACTCCTGTTCAGCAGGAGGCCCTGCACGCACTTCCCTGTTCTCTGTAGTCTCTGCTCTTTCTGCTCCACTGCCCCCAGAGGCTGTCTAATGTAATGCCTGTCTTGACTCGGTGCCTCCTGCCCTGTCCGCCTTGCCTTTATCTGGGTCATTATGCAATCCTCCACCTCAGCGGCCGTTTAAGGAAGACTTTCCTCTCATGCAGAAATGTGAAAAGGGAAATTTAACAAGGTGATTTCTTGCTGTAGGATAATGAAACTCTGGCTTCAGTAAACTCCATCACACCTAATCATCCATCAGGCCGTTTTACAGGCGTACAAATGGCCATATGCTTTTCAGGTGCCAGTTTCCACCAAAGTCCACGTCACCTTTGATTATTTCCATAATATTAGACTGAAATACACTGAGTAGGAATTCTTGGAAAGCAGCAGCTTAGATTTTATTTTAATTTATGTATTTTGTGGCCAAAATGCTGTTTCCAACTAACCTGCATTTAGACTGTGTTTTATCAACTCAGCAATAGTCCAACAGGTGGTAGATCTGGAAAGAAAATTAAGATTGTGTTAATATTAACCCAAAAGAAGCAGGAAATAGTGAGATCATGCCCACTGCGTTGGAATGCCATTTTTTTGGACTCTGTAAGTTATTTAATTTAGACCACAACCTGCTAATACAGTCCATAGCTGTCCTGCTAATAGTGTCCATATCTGTCTCACTAATACTGTCCATAGCTGTCCCACTAATCCTGCTTATAGCTGTCCCACTAATACAGTCCATAGCTGTCCTGCTAATAGTGTCCACAACTGTCTCACTAATACTGGTGTCCTGTTAATATTGCCCACAGCTGTCCTGCTAATAATCTCCACAGTTTTGTGCCTAATATTATCCATGACTGTCCTGGTAAAACTTTCCACAGTGACCACTGTATTACAGTGTCCTAACTTAAAAATCTTGAAGTTTCATCAAAGATTAACTGAACATTTGTAATTCATGCAGGTTTCAGAAAGGAACAGTAATGGTACAGACAACATAGCCATGGAGAATGCTTTTGTCCTAAGCTGAAGTAAAGGTTAACTACCATAAGAATGTACAGTCATTAGTATATTTCAAAGCTGAAGGACATGCCACTGAATAAGAGGGGACGTGGAATGTGCAGGCTCAGGAAAAGGGGACTCGTCTGTCCCCTGTGTGTTCTGGATGAGAGAGTTCTAAGAGTGGTTGTCACTGTACCACTGAGGGGATGAGTCATAGTCCGAAGAAGGTGCCGGAGACCAGGCAGGAAGTAGCACTTCCCTGATTTACAACACTGTCAGTTAGTGCCAAGTTTACAGCAGAATGGTAATTGTCTGAAGAAAGGTCGTTAGCTGCACAGAATGAATCAGAGTTTGTTTCCATTTTCTACACCACTGGAGCAAAGAATAATAATTAAACAAAACTGAAGAAAGTTTAAGAAAATATAAAGGAAATTAAAACATGTGGTCTTTGCTGTAGGGGGCCAGAGATCTAAGGGAGTCACCCTAAACCAACCTTGACTCTGTACTGTACTGATATTATTATTCTGACGTAATATGTTGACATGTAGCTGGCTAATCTGTAGCTAATAAACAATACAACTCTTTGTTACATAGGGTAATGAATGGTGACCTGGCATTCATTTTACTTAACTGAGAGAAGTGAGAGATTTAAGCAATGCAGTAGGTATATGTCTGCAAGTACATATAACCCACATTAGCGGCCAAAAACATAGGAAGCCAACTGTTTGAACTGCAGAATAACAAACGTGTATTTCTTCACACATACTAGCACTTACATAACACACTGAAATATGCATTCGTAAAACACTCAAGGTACCCATGCTCTAAGACGTCTGGAACAATCTCCATGGAGACAATGTTCTCAAACTAGCAATTGCAACTTGCAAAGAGCAGTTCGCAAGCTTCTATCATGGTGTTGCTCACCCTCTGACTCGTTGTGGGGATTATAACATGGAGCATGTACCTGGTCTCCAGTAGGAGGTACGACCACTGACCATCAAATTCATGTATGGAGCGTCGTGTGACAAGTTCATTCTGTGTTATGGTTTTTGGCCAATCCTGGCCAATAAGCTAATTAAAGAGCAATTAGAAGCCCCTGTGGATAATCACATACCCAGATGGCCCCCAGGGGTCTTATGTTTAACAAGCAATCATTATTTCCTCCATTAAGGCTGTTTGATCGCAGCTGAGTTTGCACATTCGTTCCTGTCGTGTTGATACTGTCGTGTTGATACTCAGCGAGATGGGACTCCCAATGGGGAAGAGTGGCATTCCCTTTCAGTGCCTCGTGATGAAGCTGATGTACCATTGTCAGCTTCAGTATTACAGTGCAATTTTAATAAATAAGGAAGGGCATGAATACTAGCATTCTGCTGCAGACAGTGCTAAAATACATGCATTAAATTACCGCCGGGCATCATACCCGCTCACACAACTGCAGTTATCTTTATTAATACCAAGCTATTATTCTAGATGGTTTACTGCTCTGACCTTCACATATCTGCCCCACACAGTGAGCCCAATAAATGCCCCACATTTGCACTCTGCACATTTGGCAGTTTCAATGATCTTGTCTTTCGCTTGGCTGAAAGTCAGCAGTTTCCATCTGAATGGGTTGCATTCTTGCAGTCGAGGTTCCCATAACCTGGGGTTCTCAGCGACGCCCGCCCTTCACGAGACATTTGTGGATTGTCAGTGATTAAAACAAGTAGCTCAGAAGCCACATTTGTCCCCTAACCAAACATGAGGATGATTTAGTTTGGCACTCCTGAGCTCCTGTCCACTGAAGATCTGGAAGTTCAGAGCTTCATGACAGGAAAAGGATGATCACACAGGGCATCATGCAGGTCTCCAAGTATCTTTTCAGCCTGGTTGCTATGGCAACGGGAGTTTGGGGGACAAAGGGCTAGCGATTGGGGTGACCTTTGCATTGTGTGATGAGGCTGGGGTAGCTGGAATATCCATCCATCCATCCATTTTCCAAACCGCTTATCCTACTGGGTCACGGGGGGTCCGGAGCCTATCCCGGAAGTAATGGGCACGAGGCAGGGAACAACCCAGGATGGGGGGCCAGCCCATCGCAGGGCACACTCACACACCAGTCACTCACACACACACTCCTATGGGCAATTTAGCAACTCCAATTAGCCTCAGCATGTTTTTGGACTGTGCTGGGAAACCGGAGTACCTGGAGGAAACCCCACGACGACATGGGGAGAACATGCAAACTCCGCACACATGTGACCCAGGCGGAGACTCAAACCCGGGTCCCAGAGGTGTGAGGCGACAGTGCTAACCACTGCACCATCATGCCACCCCCTAGTGGGAATATAGATATATATTTATTCCATTATATTGCACACTGTACAGATAATGTCTGTAACTGTAATACTTATTTGGATATTTTTCTCTATACATTTTCACTGCCTCTGTATCTTTTACTCACTTTGTTAAACCTTATTGCACTTATTGTCTCAGGACCGAATCAGGGTGCATTTCACTACATGTTAAACTTGTATGACTGTGTACGTGTCAAATAAAAAATCTGGAACCTTGAATCTTGTGAGGTGAAGCTTCGTTTAGCAGCCTGCAGCCCGGAGTTGTAATGTGTCTGCAGCACAGGCAGAGGGCAAACAGCAGCGGGCTCCTTGTGAAGCACGGGGCCACATTGTGGATTTATGACGCAGGCTACGGACAGCTTTCGTCTCTTCTGTAATTGTTTCCAACATGTCTTGAAGCATCAGTTCTCACAGCATGGGAGGAGAGAAGTGGGGGGGGGTGGGTGGGTATAAGAAGGCAGTTGAGATATGAGGCAAGCTTCTGCAGGGAGATGAGGTGAGGGATTTCCTGCTGGGAGCGTGTCTTTGGTGCGGGGGTGGAGATGCTGGTTAGCAGGAAAACCAGGCCAGTAGGCTGCGTTCCAGCCCTCTGTTTTCCCCATCCGGCCCCAGCAGGTCCGGTCCCCAAACAGCGGCTCACAATTGTCAGGGCCTGGGGTGCTGTAGCTGAGCTCTGGGACCCAGTTGTCCGAGGGTGTGGCGACATCCTTTTCCCTTCTCCTTTCCTTGCTTCCAAGCCGTCGGCAACAGTGGCTTTTAAAAGCAAAGAGGACTCAGGCGACTGTCCCCTCACCAGGAGAATATAGGAGTCTGTCCAGAAGTCTTATCTCACGATACAGACCTGACAGCTGTTAGACTTCTACAGTTTCCAGACTAGCCCATGCTAATGAGACTAACAGAGTCACTGATGAGTAGGGGTGCCACTGAAGATTTTGGGCCCCATGAAAGCATATATGTTGGGCCCCAACCCAGATCAATTGGAAAATTTTTTGGGACCACAGTCACTCGGGAACCCTTGAAGTCACCTTAACTGTTCCCCGCATTAGGGAGCCCCTACCGCTTAGGCTGGGACTGTAGGGATAGGAGTTGTGATCAAACAGTGACATCGTGCTTCATTGGTGTATGACGATGTGAATTTTATGGAATATTGAATTTCAGATGAATGGTAATATTTTGCCTGTGTTATAAGGTAATTAGTCAAACAAAATATTAAATAAAGTAGAACCTTGGAACTCGAACGCCTCTTAACTCGACGGACTCGGACATCGAGTGGGTCTGTTGAATTTTTTTTCAGCCTCCGAAATCTTGGAACTCGACCGTTCCTGCTAAAACTCGTATGGGTTGAGAATGTGTTCAATTCTACCAATTCGGTGAGAAAATTCTAACCGCAACTCGACTGAAAACTCGGAACACAACAAAACAAAACAGACCTGCTAAAACTTGTATGGATCCAGACGCATCTCTGATGGGCTGAAAAGAAGCCAAACGGACTTATTGGGATGCTGATGCCTATATATCGCTCATAGTCTCGCGGTACCTCTCAGCCGAGTTTGATGTCTGAAAGCAGTGTTTCTGTGTTCGGTGTAATTTTTTTTGGGCTTTATCTACAGTACAGTACAGTACAGTAACCATGCCCCCTAAGAAAGTGAACAGTGATAACATCAAACCAGAGAGGAAAGTGGGGAGAGTGACTGTATTATTTACTGTAAGAAGGAGATTATAGTGAGACTTGACGGTGGTGCATGTGTGTCTGCTCTCGCTTTGCAGTATAGGATTGTCATTTATTTAAAGTTTATTACTTTTCTATGTGTGCATTTTCATGTGTGTATTAGGTTCATATTGCTTGCTAATGCTTTTTATCATTTGTCAGGTTTAAATTGCAATCATTTGGGGGTCTGGAATGGATTTAATTCATTTACATTATTTCTTATGGGGAAATTTGACCTGGACCTCGACCAAACCGTAACTCGAACAGCCTTCTGGAACGAATTAAGTTTGTGCTCCAAGGTACCAATTCTTTGTAGCACAGAAAAATATTTTTTTAGGCTTTTCCTCCTTATATTTGTAAAGTCATGTGGTGTCGCGTCCTCTTATTCATCCCGCCCTGTCCTTGGTTGGCGGGGAACATGGCAAAAAGAAGCATCGGTTAATGTGCGGTTGTCCAACAGCGTCACACTGTCACCTTATCGATTCTGCAGCTGAGAAGGTGACGTCCCTGGGGAAGGACTGGCACCGGTTCTGCCTGAAGTGTGAACGTTGTAACAAGACCTTGACAGCAGGGGGCCACGCTGAGGTGAGTAAGGACCGGTGAGATGGTTAATGGAGCAGTGCACACTCCCACTGCCCTTCACTCGGACAGACCTGCACTTTCTGGTTTATCCTGTTTTCATGGAGAGACACTAATGGATACTAGGGAAATTGCAGGGATCAGGAGAGAATGTGTCTGTGGACCTAGCAGCCGGGTTTATGGTATAATCCAGCACAGATAAAACTTCATTGCCGCCTATATTCATTCACCTAGAGCTTCGCAAATGTATTTGAAACATCCTCCTGGCCAGATGTGTCGATTTTCATCGTCTTTGCTCAGTCAGTGCTAAAATATTCCCCTCTAGCAGCCTCTAGCTATGTTTTCGAAGCAGTGACTGTACCACTGTTCTTCAACATTCAGCAATGAGTAACCGCATGTTTACACCTTAACTGATGTATGTTTTGCCCCTGGTGGGATGCCTTGCCCAGATTTTACCTACATGGTGATTTCCCAGATCTCCAGGAGATGTTATTTTGTTTTTAATCTCCATATATGGTCACGTTTTACGCTTTAAATTCTCTATCCAAATCCAGCTGCGTTCCCATGGTTACGGACCTGCTTGTATTGAGAATGTCTGTAGTAACACAATTCTGAGCCCGCTCTGTGGCAGAAGAAAATGGAGTTTGATAGGTATCAGTCTGGCACAAATAAAGACGGAGGGGCGACAAGCGTGAATCCAGTCTGAGTGACGATGGATGGATAACAAGTGTCAGCCTGTGTAGGCAAAGGGAGTGGAAACTGCCTGCCAGCTCTTCATGCAGGAAGCTTCCGGAAACCTGGCTTCCACTCTGCGTATGGGGGTTGGCACCCAGAGCTAACGGCAGATGGACTGGCTGCGAACGAGCGATGAGGTTATGCTGGTCCCCGCATGCAAAACACCCCTTGGACACTGCAAACCCTGTTCTGCGTGCACGTAAGCGCGAAGCCTGCTATTAACGAGGGGTCAGCCCGGGTTTGGTGAACAGGAGAAACGAGAGCATTACGGCTGGCTTGTTGGCACGCATGTGAGCCTTGCATGTCAGCCGCCCCTGTGCTCTCCGTGGGCGTGTCTACGCTGACGCTGGAGCCCGTGTGCCGAAAGCGACATCGGTCTGTGGCGGGATGTGAAATGGCCGAGGGGCTGCGATCACACCTCTGCAGGGTGACCGTCCAGGAAAGATCATCAGTCTCTTAAGATTGTGGACTATTGCCTGGGTTAAAGCACAGCAATTCATAAAAATACCAAATTGGGTCACTTCCATAGCAGCGTGTGGTTCAGTGGGCTAAGCCTGTTTTCCTGTGATCAGAGCGTCGCTGGTTTGAACCTGGCTTTGGTAGAAAGCTCGTGTCTGTGAGCCCTTGAGTAAGATCCATAGCCCCCCAGCTCCGGGGGCAAAGAGAATTTCCTTGTAAGGGATCTATATGGTGTCGTCATCATTAGAAAATATACCAAATGCATAAAGTGATGAAATTTTACAACGCAAATCATTTTTGTGGCATGTACCTGGGATGCAAAGATAAGTCTTAATGCTATGAGAAGAGAATGGTGGGCTATCAGCTGTCGGTACTGACGAGTTTCCACATTAGCGGTTAGCTCCCCTTCTGTGGTACTTGTCCAAGTCTCCCTTGACACCTTTATACTCAGCCTGAGAGGTTTGCACTTATCACACTGGCTCTTAGCAGAGGTTCTCTCTCTCTCTCTCTCTCTCTTTTCCCTGCAGCATGATGGGATGCCTTACTGCCACAGACCCTGTTACGCGGCTCTTTTTGGGCCCAAAGGTACCGTTAGCTAGTTCCGTCTTCAGTTACGGCTCCCTGTTGCCAAGGCCGTTGTGTTGTGATGGTGACCATTTCCTGATCTGTCCAGGTGTGAATATCGGGGGGGCCGGATCCTATGTCTACGACACCCCTGTCAGCTCCGGCCTAAGCAGCCCACCCGAGGAAACTGCCCCCAAACCCCAGGAGAGGAAGGCCTCTGGCCCGCCGAGGGGGCCTGTGAAGGGTAAGCATGAGCGCCTGGAGCCATCTGTCCAAAACGGGAACAGTGAGGGCAGGAGAGTGTAACAGATTGGGATCATGGTCAGATCAGCAGAAGCGTTTGATACAGACATCAATAGAGCAATAAGAGTAACTGCAGACATTATTACAGAATCCTATTACCTGCCTTTACCTTATATACAATGTAGGTTATTCAGCCTCCTGTCAATTTATGTCTCCAGTCATTGACCTTCACACAGCCGTCAGATGTGCCCTGACTTGTGAAGATCAGACAGTTCTATGCATTTGAAATCCAAGTTTAGCTCCCTGCCTCTGTCTCTCTCTTTCTCTGTCTCTCTCTGTCTCTCTCTTTCTCTGTCTCTCTTTCTCTGTCTCTCTCTACCTCTGCCTTTCTCTGTCTCTCTCTTTCTCTCTCTCTTTCCCTGTCTCTCTCTTTCTCTGTCTCTCTCTTTCCCTGTCTCTCTCTTTCTCTGTCTCTCTCTACCTCTGCCTTTCTCTGTCTCTCTCTTTCTCTCTCTCTTTCCCTGTCTCTCTCTTTCTCTGTCTCTCTCTTTCTCTGTCTCTCTCTACCTCTGTCTTTCTCTGTCTCTCTCTACCTCTGCCTTTCCCTGTCTCTCTCTTTCCCTGTCTCTCTCTTTCTCTGTCTCTCTCTACCTCTGCCTTTCCCTGTCTCTCTCTTTCTCTGTCTCTCTCTTTCTCTGTCTCTCTCTACCTCTGTCTTTCTCTGTCTCTCTCTACCTCTGCCTTTCCGTGTCTCTCTCTTTCTCTGTCTCTCTCTACCTCTGTCTTTCTCTGTCTCTCTCTACCTCTGCCTTTCCCTGTCTCTCTCTTTCTCTGTCTCTCTCTACCTCTCTCTTTCCCTGTCTCTCTCTACCTCTGCCTTTCTCTGTCTCTCTCTACCTCTCTCTTTCTCTGTCTCTCTCTTTCTCTGTCTCTCTCTACCGCTGCCTTTCTCTCTCTCTCTTTCCCTGTCTCTCTCTTTCTCTGTCTCTCTCTACCTCTGTCTTTCTCTGTCTCTCTCTACCTCTGCCTTTCCCTGTCTCTCTCTTTCTCTGTCTCTCTTTCTCTGTCTCTCTCTACCTCTCTCTTTCTCTGTCTCTCTCTTTCTCTGTCTCTCTCTACCTCTGCCTTTCTCTCTCTCTCTCTTTCTCTGTCTCTCTCTTTCTCTGTCTCTCTCTCCTCACACAGCTACAAACTGACAGCACTGTGCTACGGTTTCCCATGCTGCTTTCTGCTTTGTTTGTTTTTCACTCAGCTGCAAGTATCACCACATTCTCAGGAGAGCCATCTATATGCCCCAGGTGCAACAAGAAGGTGTATTTTGGTACGTCCTAACCTTTAAAAATACCTCCACAGCAACTGCTTTGCGTCTCTGGGAGGAACAAGGACCTTTCTGTGTAAGGTTAGCGCGTGATGTGAAATCAGCAGTACCTGATAGCTTTATTAGTGTACCAAAATACTGATCTTAGCACAACCCAGCTCTTCTTTCCATCTAAAATTCAATTTAGGAACTTCAGTAACCTGAGCTCCATTGTGAGGCAGTCAAGCTTCATAACTGGATATGATTACACTCCCAAAATATGATCCTATTATTGGAGATACTGTGATATATCTATGATTTCATATCCCATTTATTTTTATGGTTGCGGTATAAGCTAAATAGCGACCTCTAGTGGATAGTAGAAAATCTACCGGCAACCTTCCCCAAATAGATTTTTTTTTTTTTGCACCATAGGTACATAATTCAGCTGATGTGAAAGTTTGCTGTTATTATAAGGCCCTCATGCATCTTAAAGCCTAAGTCCTTCAGAGGGGCACCGGTGGAACATGGGGATATGGTTGTCATAGTTATATCTGTCTCTGGCAGCTGAGAAGGTGACTTCCCTGGGACAGGACTGGCACCGACCCTGCCTGCGCTGTGAGAGGTGCAGCAAGACCCTAGCGCCAGGAAGCCATGCGGAGGTGAGAGATGGGGTCCTGAAGGGCGGGAGGCAGAGGCCCAAAGACCCGGGGCCTGGGAGAAGCATGATTATTCAGCAAACATGAGGATAATGCCTTTTTTTTGGTGAAATGACCGAACTGCACCTGTTCACTGTTTTTCAGCATGACGGGCAACCTTACTGCCACAAGCCATGCTATGCTGTCCTCTTCGGACCCAGAGGTATTCACAGTTTCGTGCCATCACTTATGGATCGCACCACTCTACATTGCCCACCAGGTGGCGCTAGTGTCCCAGAATGACATGTTCACCTCTGTCTCTGGCGCTCGCGTTGTGATTGGGCTTTTATTTTTGCCAGTTTCCTGATCTTGGAAGTTGATTGAATTGTTGCGTTTTGGGAAACGTGTTTGAACCTGTGTTCGCACTGATAACAAAGCGAAATACAAATATTGACCCTTAGCATAATAATAATAATAATAACAACAATAATAATAATAATAATAATAATAATAATAATAATGTTTCAAATGAAATTGTGATTAAGTATATGCCCAAACTATTCATACCTGAATAGCCAATTAATGTTAAGTAGGTAATACAAAAATTAATCAAAGTAATTATATTTCTGCAAAAATAACCTGTTGCTCCATTCATGGCTCCTCTAGCTCCATAATGTAATTAAATGCACCACTGAGATCATTATTTCATAACTACATAATCAAACCATGTCGATGTGCTGATTGGAGCAGCATACAGAGGACCGAGGTCGAACACCTACAGTCAATCGCTAAATGCACATCTGAGTAGCATGTGTTGTTTTGTGGCCATTATTTTGCGTTGCTGAATTCGCGAAATGGCTCTTTCTGCTACAGCCCGGATGCAGCATGCCTGTACCATTACTGAGATTTAATTAAATCAAGAGAGCAGAGCGTTAATGAGCGCTGGGTTTTAATGGAGCTATTAACGTCCCCTGCCCAGTGTACGATGAAGGGCAGATTACTCATTTTAAATGGAATTATCACCCACCACCAGCAGCCTCCCAGTAGTACATGGCCCACCCTGGATGGGATGCCAGTCCATCAAGCGGGAAAACACACACACACACACACACACACACACAGACACAGTCATATACTTGGCAGTGTACAGACAGCAGTTAGCGTAACTGCACGTCTTTGGGCCGTGGGAACAATCTGGGCCGTGTGACTTAGGGAGAATGTGCAGAAGCTGAGATCTGTGGGATTTACAAAAACAGATCAGTCACAGGTTCACCCACTCAGTGCTTAGGGACTGACCTCACTTCATATGACATCAGCTCTGTGATAAGGACGCGCTTCTGGGGGCTCGGGGAGAACTTTTTATCTGCTATATACACAAATTGGCCATTTCACATTAAAGGGATATTTATGTACTTGCAGTTACAAAATGGGCAGTAAATCCTTGTGGGCATGCGTCGCAATAAATAAATGCCTTTAGCTTTAGAAGGTGTAATGCATGTGTAATGTAAGCATTAAATGTGTGGATATGAATCACTGATTTCTCACTGTGAGTGAATGAACAAATGAATGAATGAATGAATGAATGCACGAGTGAGTGAGTGAGTGAGTGAGTGAGTGAATAAACTAACCCCAGCTTTCGTTGACCTTCAGGGGTAAATACCGGGGGAGTGGGGAGCTACATCTACGAGAAGATGCCCAGCACTGAAACACACCCATAGACTTCTGTTTACCCCCCCACACCTTTCTCCGCATCCCTCCACCAACCACCCCCCCCCCCCCCCCCCCCCCAGCTTCCCCGGCCTGTGTAGCACTGCACCCAGTGAACCCAGCACCCATCATAAACATTCAGGACGAATGTATTTATTTAAAAAAATATATGTGTTTTGTTTTACCCCATCTCTCTTAGTGCTTCCACAGCATGGGGGGGTTAACACAGGAAGGGAGGTGTTGGAATATTTTACTTTAAAACTCAGAATTTCAGAAGATAGAGCTGCAGGAGACAGGAGAAGTGAGAGCATTCGAATATATTGTCAACTCTACTTTTAAGAATTTCTATGTTACCCATGTGTTTCGCCCCCATTTTAAACAGGCTGTCCTCTGAAGTAAATGCCAGGCATGTGTCTTTTTTACATAACATTCTCCTTTTTATGTTAATCTTAAAATGTAGGTATTTTTAGTAGCAATAGAAGCAAGTAACCAAGGCACTGTAGCGTCCGTGGTGGTGGTGGATGTGGTTTATTGGTATTATCACTGGTGATCACGGTTTAAACATTCGGTTCTGTTCAGTCCGCAGATCTTTTAGGAAATGCGTGTCACTTCTGTTTTCTGACCTATAATAAACAGATAAATTTATAAAGCTGCCGGTGTGTTGAGTCCTGGATTCACCTGAAGGTCGTTAGCACTCGGTAAAACGCAGAGCAGAGTCACGAAAGCAGACTTCCCCGTATCACCGCCGAGACCTTGGTCACATCGGGGCTGCAGAGGAAGGAATAGCGTCAGCCCAGAAATCGCGTTTCCTCTCCGACAGCAGAAAACCAGCTATACATCAGGATGTTAAAAAAAAGATCTGACTCACACCACCCAGGTGGTTTTGCCATTACAGACAAATGGAATCGGATTTAATTCACGTTTCAGTCTTCTTCCATCTTGTCGGACGATGATCCTGCCAAGCCAGAAGCTGAATTGCAAAGACAGATGTAAGCACTGGACGCAGGCTAGTTAAATGCAGTCCAGTTGACTCCTGAAGGCACCAAGAAGGTTTTCATCTAGTCTTTGTGCCCGGGGGAGGGGCAGAGATTGGCCTTCAAGGGATTCAAGTGATTGCACATTGTGAAGACCGTTGAGGATGAGATGAAGCACAGGGCCACAAAGGGTAGGCGTCATGGGGGCTCCATGTGCGTAACTGCTCAGTGTCTGAGGATCAAGCTTGGCCAAACTTCAGCATGTCCTCTGAAGAAAGGCATACCGGGCCAAACCGACTGATAGATCCTCCTCTGAGCGGAAACACAGGGATGTCACAAAGCAAACATGACGAGAGACATTTGAGGGGAGGAGTGAATGCAGCCTTCCTCATCCCAACAATATATTGGCCTCTGCTTCATTCCGTATCGTCATACCATATCTAAAATTCGTCCAATACTTATTCACTAGTAGACCAAGGTTTCGTCATGGCAAAATCCTGAATTAGCAGGTTTATGTAAGTTATATAAATATTAATGACTTCAGTTTTACTTGTTTTGTACTATTAAGGCAAATCAAGAAGGAGGCGATAACTCACAGCACATCTCAGGCTGTCGTGCTTCCTTCAGATTGGCTATCTGATGATGCCTCCCTCAACGTCGATTATTTCACATCACGGCAGGAAAACATGGAGGGACTTTGGAAGAAAAAGCTGCCCAGAGGGTTTTCAGGACCAAACGTCAGGATGAGAAGGATCTAGAGGAATTATACCCTTCTTTAGTCCATGCACACGTTTTTGATGCACGTTATATTTTTGTCAATTGAGTTAGTGGGAAGGATATCGCTTTACAGGTCATTCCATTCCACATGATTTAGAAAGCAGTAGGGGTGGGGGTGCTGGAACGGGGGGGGGGGGGGGGTTGGGGGGGGTGGATATAATGGATTAAGTCACATGATGGAAAAAGAGTGGGAGGTGGAGGGGTAACGACATGCACTTACTGTCCTCCATCATGCCCAAGAATGTCCGTTCACCTTCTCCAGCAAATGTCAATAACGCTGCACTTTGCACTTTTAAAATCTCTACTTTAATAATGACTCAACAGGTTGGATCTCCAGTCTCATTCAGAGACTCGACACTCTTTCACCCACTGAGTTCATTTTCTTTTGACAAACCAGCAATTTTGTACCACACCCTTAAAAAGCCCAGACATCACTCCGTTCTACCTGAACCTCGTGACCGGTGCCATCAACAACGCTTAACAGTCTGGCTTTTGTAAAGCGACGCAAGCTGCAATCAATTACTACTACAGAACATTCTTCTAATTTCCAATTATCCTTACATAGCTATTTCGTGTCTCCACTTCACCACAGTCTTCCTGCACATCAGCAAGGCACATAGGAGCAGTAGACTGTGTTGACCTTCAAGAAAAACAGAAACAAAGTGTACCTTTGATCACCATAATCTCCCCACAGCTGTAAGAGATTTATCTCAGATATGAATTCCTCAGTGGTCTGAGGGAGTTCTGGTTTGAACCCACCAGTCCCAGTTCCTCAATGTTCAAGGATCTTTGGGGAAATGGTCTCATTTGTCTTTCCCTGCATCTGGAGGGCGGTGCAATGTTTTGTGGAGTCGGTTTCCATAGAGACACAAAATTCACAGACAAGCTGCATTCCTGTCTATTTCTGTTTAATGTTTTTTAGCACTGGGCAGGAATGCTACATGAAAAAGCGGGAGTGCCCGGCTCTTGAGTGATTTTATAAAGCCAACTGCTAGGGATGACTGAAGTTAAGCACCTGCAGTTTTCAGTCGGCGTGCTGTCTTGCGCATTGCTGTTGATATGGAAATACTGGCAGCAGCAAACACTGTTATACAAATGAAAGATACGGAGTGACCTTGGCTGACTTGTGCATGGTAAATGTCTGCATGGTGAAGAAGATCCTCTCCTAAAGGCATTAATACAATGTGTGCCAGTGAAAATATTCATCCAGTGAGCGTCCGCCCGCTATCAGTGATAACTGTAGCCAGGTGAAACCAATTTTTAGTGGATAATTAAGAGCTAAGGTGAAATGACTAAGAGTGAAATAAGGCATTAATGATATAAATACCACACGCCCTTACAGATCCAGTGAATGAAGAGCTTTCGCTCCCAAGAAGCACTCTGGCAGTCAAAACTTGTGCAGCTGTGAGTGAACCAATAAAATCACAGGAGGCCATTTTAAAGTCATGTTGGCGGAAATGAATAGAAGTTGTACATGCAGGAAGAAGCAGGTGCGAGATCTCCAACACACCATGAGCTGACGAGTAAATGATTTATGTAGCGTTAATGTAACCATAATTTTGGTCAACGTGCAAAAAAATTTGCCTGGAAACCAATCAGAGGGGGTCCTGCGGCTTCTGATTGGTGCTGTGACTGAGAGGTGTTTACATCAAGGCAGCTGGGCCTGCAGTGGACTCCAGCTGTGTTTGTACTTTCACTGCAGCACTGGACAGGAGGTTCACAGCAGGTACCAGCACTGTGGCCTGTCTGATGATTATTAACCGAAGGGGGGGAGGACACCAAAAATTCATTCATTTTTTTCCTTTAATTGTATTGGTAACACTTTACGTGACAGGGCACAAATAATATATTATACTAGTAAATAGGTATTAACCACCACAAATGAAGTCTTTGTTACATATTGATCTCATATTTGCTCACCCCAACCCCAAGCAGTTACTATATTTGGTACTATATCAGTTACTTCTGTGAACCTTTGTGAACTACTGAAGGAAGAATTAATGAATAACAGAAGTGAAACACTGATGTCATATTTGTTCATCACTGATGTATCATGACACATGTTTTATCTCAATTAGCAGCTATTTTTGTTTATGATTTGTTCATAACTTATACTTCAATAGTAAGTGAGTTACTAAGTATCTGTGCCCTGTCAAGTAAAGTGTTAGCAGTTTATTCCTCTACCAGTGTAACAACACGCCTTGTCTGATAGGGATCCACTCTTAAAAACTCGCATTAGCAGACCAGGCTTGTCACTGTCACACTTCAAATAACTAGATTTTTATCGATGGGAAGTTTTGTTCGGGCCAGAAAACGTTCTAGTTTTTACCAGTAAGCTTCTAGCATAAAGTCCATGGGAGTAACACTTGAGGGAGGCGTTTGTTGAAGGTGTCCAACACCTCGCTAATATTCCCCATTCGCTTCGCTACAGCCTTCATACTCACAGAGCTCCAAACCAGCACGAACAGCATCAGGTATCCAGTGCTTAATCTGCGGTCTTGTAACTGACTGGACCACCTTACGCTGAGATAAAAATACCCCAGAATACTCCCCAGAACTTCAGGAATAAAAAAGACAAAATGAAAAGCACGTATCTCCAGTAAACCGTTATTTCAGGAGCGTGGAAAACCAAAAACAGTGTAATAAGACACCTTTAGCACCACAAACAGAAACCTATCAGTGACGTTTGTTTTATTGTCAGTGAGGCAAATATGTCAGTGTCAAAAAGATGTAAAATAATGTTTAATATTCACAATTAAGAATAATGTTATCTAGCTGTCTATGTTAGTAGCTAAAATTGGTTATATAAAGTAATCCATACAAGTGACCATCATGAATAGAAATTAACTAACTAACTAACAAATGCTAGTTAAATAGATGAATTTCTAAAACATCTTATCATTGGTTAATTAGGTGTGAAAAGTGGACATGCACGGGTTTCATCAGACAGCAACAACATGCAAAAATTAAAGTCACAGGGTTGAAATGCTAATAATTGGGAGGGACCAGCCCCAAATCAGCTCAGGCTGACCCAATTGTCTGCATCAACATAATGAAATTTCAGAAGCTCATTCCCCTGGTCCGAGTTTCGATGTAGTAATACATCTCAGGAAAGACCACACATGTTAGCATGCTAATTCTATTTCATGTATTTCAAGTTTTGGCGCACTTTTAAACCAGTTTTATGATGCATGTGTTTAACTACGGCAAATATTTCTCCAGCTTCTACACCTTACATTAGTTACATCCGCTTCTATAATGGTATCGGTGCCCTAGATCTTATACACTATGGAAATAAATCACATACACTACAGAAGTTCTGGAAGAGTCTTGTAGCCTCATACATGGCTTATTAGCTGCTTAATAAGTGTAGGTGTGGTGTCCCCTGGGAGGGGAAGGGGGAATTATAATTTATGGGTTGTTTATGGTTTGTTTTTTTTATTCTCTTTTTTGTTTTTCTTTTCCTTTCAGCAGTGCCACGAAAGCTTGGGGAGGTTGCGCCGTCCCTCATTGGTAATTGAGGGGCGGGACTTGTTAGATTGGTTGGCGGAGGCGTGGACTTGATCGGGTTTTAAAGATGGCTACATCAGAGTGGACGGGAGCGCGGTCCGGGGACGGAAGGTAATCGCGGCGGTTGTTTTAAGGAGGCGTCGGTGGGGCGATGCGGGCTTTCCCAAGCGGACCGCGGACGTGAGTGAGCTGAGGTACCAGGCTACAAGTCACGGGTCCGCGGTATCGATAGAGGGATAGCGAGCGCGCAGCCATAGCGTCTGGGGAGGTAAGAGCAGTGGGAAGGCGACGCAGATGACGGTGGGGGGAGTGGCCTGGGATACCGTGCTTAGAACCCGGAAGTAAGGGAAGGTTCCTAACCAGTGGGGTGTAGGACGTATCCGTTCGGGTTATAGCCGGGACGGTGTGGTTCCGGGGTTGTTTTGGGCTTTGTTTCCCCCACAGGTCTAAGCTCGCCGCCGTGGGTCGGCTGGCTTGGGAGGCACCGGGTTGGTGCATATCGCAGCCAACGGATTGAGGCGGTGAGCGGCGTACGAGCTACCAGGCTAAGAGAAGGACAGTGGGAAGAGTTTCGGTTATCTCCCACGGGACCGAGAGAGCTCCAGGAGGAGGTGGACGCGGCCGGAGGGTAGCGGCATTGCTGAAAAGGGATAGTTAAGTTTTGTTTTGTTTTTTTTATTTTTTATTTTTTTTGTTGTTTTTGTGGGCCGGACGAGGGAAGTGCGCCGGCCCAGGACTGAGTCTTTAGTTTCTCTTTTTTTCATTTTCGTTTCTTATTATTATTATTATTATTATTATTTATTATTATTATTATTACATTTTTGTTTGGGGGTTAGGTTTATGTAGGGGGGACCTTTGCAGGTCACCCTTCGGTTTTGTCCTCTCCTATGTTGATTGACCTCCTCTCCCCGCTGCATAAGTGTGCTGTATATAAGGGTGCTGTGTCACTGTGTGATTAGTTGTAGTGGATATTGGGGGGAGGTGTGAGTGCTGTGGGGTTGTTGTGGAGTGGTATTGGGGAAGGAGAAATAACACTTGTAGTGGTAGTGTGATTTACCTGTTGGTGGGAGGGAGGTGGTTGTTGCCTGGGAGTTTGGAGTATCTGTAACCGAGCCCCAAATAAATCTGTGCCAGCTCACCCAGTTGTTTGCCCCATTGTGTCATTGCCCCAGGAGATCCTAAAGGGTGTGTGGGTAGCATTGTGCTGTGTGAAAGGGTTAAGGGGAAGAATTAAAGACTCAGTACAAAAATAGTCATTAGGCAGTGGGGGTCCTACACCCTGGGCCACCACATAGGCACTTGAACTATTTTCTAGGTCAGTTGTAATATCCTCACATCATGAGTAATGGCTGTGCAAACATTACTCCATCATGATTATGTTCGAGCTGGAAATGACCCCAGTCCCGTATTCTGTCACATTTGCCATCTCACTCTTGTTGACGTCATACCATCAGACATTCTGACCATCTATACCATTTTTATTTTTTGTCCACCTTGATGTATATTTCGTAAGCGTGGACAGTGTCTGTAAGACACTCAAGCTTGGAGCACATGTTTGGGTAAATCTCGGGGTGTTAAAAGTCCACGACCTACACAAAACTCTCAGCGGAATGCAGCTCAGAACAGCCCCTCTGGGCGGAAAGACACGATCTGAGATATGGATGAAAATGTCTGCATACTTAGCCGTGTTTCTCTAAGAGCGTCTCCATCGTTCAGATATATATTCCATATGCATGGAAGCACCTGTTAGAGATAATGCAAGGTGACAGCTCATCTTAAAGCTTTGGCAGCAGCGGGATGAATCCGGAGGCACAGGAGTGAAAGTGTGCAAGGCGCTGAAAAGATTCTGCTGAACTCAACTTGGATTAAGCAAAATACGTGCAGTACGAAGCAAGGCGAAGAAGTGTACAAAAAAATCCCTGCATATATGAGGGAATCAAACACTTTGCCAAGGTTCTTGCAAACGAACCCCTGGATGACTGTACTTCATAGGGAGAACGCATCATTCTATGCTTAGACCATCATGTGCTTTGATGTAGACTCGGCACCCGATGGGGGTAATGATAACCACCTTCAGAGTCTGACTAATGTGAAGGTGGCCGACCGAGTGGCAACCAAATTACCCCATAACACCTCTCCATGCGTCTCTATTACTAAGGCGATTTCCAGCCAGGTCTTACATTTGAAGCAGATATCCAACTTGTATCGGGATCTCTAACAAGAACAAACAGACTCACCACTAAGGTTGATGACCTACTCAGCTGCTCTTGACTGCCAATTAGGTGGGATAGTGGGCAAGAACCTGAACACTGTGCTAGAAATGTCAACCAAAGAGTCATGGTGGCCTAGAGCAGCCTCCAGGAAACCTGGACACTTTGAATGTTTCCATACCTTAAACGTAACGTTTGGTGAACGTTTCTAAAATGAAAAATTGTTGGTGGGGTTGGCCCCACCATTCACCTGGGGCCAAACGTAGATGAAAGACACAAGAGAAAGGAGACCAAAGTCAAGGAACAGGTGTAGAGGAGACACCCCCTTTGGGGAGAGTGGGGCACAAGTACCAGCAGAACACCTGGACACAGGGCGCAGGTAGCGTGAAAACTATGAGGAACCTGTGCTATTAATAGTGATGACTGAAATATGTGTATCATTTCAAACCTTAAAGGCTCGAAAACGGTAATTACCAGGGTCACAAGCTAACTAGAGAAGCCCAAAATATGACAAAAAGAAAACAAGGATGTTCTCTAACTTGTAGAACCTCATTTTTTCTCCCTACGTTTGTAAACCCATAAATAGCCAGTTCTTGCATGACAAGAATGGTCACACTCTACCTATTAAACGGAAATCAGACATCGAGATTTTTTTTTTTTTTTAGCAGATACGTTTGTCCGAAGCAGAATACAAGTTTAGAAAGGCTGAGGTCAGAGAGCATGGTCAGCCAGCTGCCCCGGAACAGCTGAGATTAAAGGTCCTGGGGTAGCTTGATTACTTTATTGGCTCTCAGATTTGCTGGCACAGATCCAGAACTATGAAACTACACACAGCCTTCGCTGAAACAGATGCTGTGGTTCATCATGAACTACCAGGAATCTTCTGTCGACATCTGTAGCTACACACCCATTTATCCGGAATAGTGGGGGGTTCTAACTCAGTTTCTAGTTTCTGGGACAGGGTCCAGGCCTCGCTCACAAATACAAAGCTAGCCTGTGTCTGTGCTGAGTAAATGCTTTTTCCATCCCGTTCTTCAGAGTAGACTACTGCCCCTTCCTAACTTTCATCATGCAACTCGTCATTCCACATCTTCCAAACAAGAGCTACATTCAGCTTTTTTTTTTCCGTCCATATGTACTGGATGGATAAATCAATAAGGGGAGTAGTGCTGGTTCACAGCTTCACGCCTCTGCGGCTTGGGGTTCGTGTCCTGCCTCGAGTTGGCGTATGTGCAGTTTGCGTGTTCTTCCCGTGTCACGTGTGACTCCTCCCACGGCCTCCCACGGCCCAAAGACATGCAGCTGCCATCTCTAAATGGTCTGTACTGTGTATGTGCATATGCCCTGTGGACTAGCATCCTGTCCAGGGTGGACCCCAACTTTGGCATAAGCTCCATGGTCAACTCTGTCCGGGATACGGGATTGGATGATGGATGGAATAAATCAGGACAAAAAGGGATTTAACTTGACCATTTAGAAGGATTTGAGTGAATTTTGGACTTGGGGTGTCCCGTTCTTGTTTAAAAAGGGCACCTCTCTAGCATATCTCCCTTTTTAAGATCCTTGCCCCCCCCACAAAGAGGGTTTCTAATGAGGCTGAGCATCAACACAGCTGCAGGCTAATTCCTGTGCTGCTGGACCGTGACCTTCCCTCCCTTGCTGCTGTTCATTAAAGATTAACGACCTCACCCTCATCTCCGCTCCCCCAGTTCACCCCTCCCCACCGAATAATGGAGTTCATATTAGCAAACACTTTACACTTATAGAACATCGACCGAAGCACCTTGTTCTGCTACGACCCAAAAAAGCCAGGCCCTGTATAAAACAATACCTGCAGTCTTATCCTATATCATCACAAACTTCAATTCACGGCAATCGTCAAGGCTTACAGTGTCATACTTCTGAAATTGTGTAGCATGTGAATTACCTCCCAGAATGCTTTGCAACAATTTGTTGATTACATAACCAGCTGAGGCAACTGCTGGCTAATGTGTTATAATGAGCCTCCAGACCACTGGCTCCGCCTGATTCATCCCACTGCAGCAGGCCAACCGTGTTTGGAGTGGTTGCCCAGCTATGCTATGACAGCTGTCAGCGAGTGTGGGATGAGAGCTTCCCAACCTCCCACCCAGCCAACTCACGCAAACAGAGCTTTGGTTCCAGAACGAAAATTGAAAGCCCCAGCATGTGCCCTCAGGATCCAGTGCCAGCTCCCTCTGGGTGAGGAAAATCACAAAAAAATGAAAAGGTCAACGGCATTCATGAAAATCAGGCACTGGCGAGGGCAGAGCCTCCTAGACATACATTTGGGTTGCCAGGTCCTAGCTGAACACTCACCTAAGAACTGGAGCACATCACCTTCTGGATCCAGTACTTTAAAGAAATTATGGTTTACAAAACAGATTGGGAGGGTTTTAGATTCTATGGATATAGCATCTGGCTCGGCCTCGTGGGAGCTCTGCTGAAATCTGCGGTGGGGATAGAATCGGGGGGTTTAACTGACGTCAGGCCGTGAGCTTACACATCCAGTGGGCTTCATATGAGGGTGACTGTATACCTACATTCATGTGTGCGTGCGAGGCGGTGTGCCGGCTTGTCTGTCTAAGAAAGTTTAGCCTTTAGTTTAGCTGTGGCCATACATGATCCGCGGTTCTGGTGGAAATGCTCTGGAAACTTCCACAGACCACAGACAGGGTCAATAAAACACTGAGTAATACTGGGATAGGCTATATTTGTCCTGTGACTCTAACAAAAATAAAGTCTATTGATCCTCAATGATTATGTGGGGGGGTGCCAGGGCATTATTTCCTGGCTACTGAGAAACACTATATAACCTTCATTCTACATTAATAGGGATCAGGCTGTTGTCTCTGTTGTCTCAGCTGTTCAGTGTCCTTTGCATTGCCTGCTTTTGCGATTGATCTGTTGACATCCGTATGCTGACTAAGGATCTGGATATCTGCTCCCATCTTTGGATATTTAATGAGTGTTTGCAGACCCACATCACTGTGCAGGATCATCCATCCATTCTCTGTACCCACTCATCCTATTCAGAAGATCACAGGGTTTGGAGCCTTGGAGGATATGGGAACAGAGCAGGGAACAAGCCAGGATGGGGGGCCAATCCATTACATGACACACCCACACACCATTCACTCACACATGCAGGCCTACGGGCAATTTAGCAAATCCAATTAGCCTCAGCATGTTTTTGGACTGTGGGGGGAAACCGGAGTACCCGGAGGAAACCCCAAGATGACATGAGGAGAACGTGCAAACTCCACATATATGGAGCTATGAGGGAGACTCAGGTCACAGAGGTGTAGTTGTACCTGCCTCTATGCCATCCCATGCGGGAGCATTTAAAATGTTGTTCTATATAAAGGTTTTGAAACACTTCCGGTTTGGCATTTCTCAGAAGCCCAGCAAATGTCACATGGGTTGGAGAATAAGGTCTGATCGGTAATCTATGCGTTTGCCATCAAGAATACAACAAACCCAGTATTGAATAATAGAAGAGCAGGTGGAATGTCTCCACCAGCAGAATTTGATCACTTTGAAAACATGGCTTTTTCAACATTTTTTATCAACATTTTTGCCACTTCTTGCTATTTGCATGAGTTACTGAGCGCCAAAAGGAATCACTCCCGCCTTTCCTGTTCCCATCCATTCCAGTGTCCAGGAAACTGTGTTCATGTCCTCCTGCACTTTGTCACACAGACCTTGAGATAGCACACACGGATGCAGGGTGAGTGCTCAGCCACACCCAGCCCATACCCCCCCCCCCCCCCCCAAAAGAATACAGCTTTTTTTTTATTTGGGATGACATAGCAGCCCATACTATGTAACGGGCACAAAGTTATTTTTGATGTGGTAGAAGAAACTACTGTGGTTTAGAAGCGCAGAGATTGTGTTAGTTTCCCCCAATCCCAACACTCCACTTGCCGTCCCCAGCATAATTCAGCGGCTGCAAAACTCTCACACCTGTCTGTTCACACCTGTCTGGAGGGAAAACCTGTTTATGTAGAATTACCCGTCCATTAGTGACTGATTTGCACCAGGCATCTCGTTTAGGTGAATAATACTCAGAATAATGAAAAATGCGGTTAACTGAACACCAGCACACCCTAACCCTGTGGACTTTGAAGATCATAAATTCTTCCGCCTGAATTTTCTTTTTTTATCTTTCTCTGCTCAGCCCTGTACTCTGAGTAACGATGTCACACCTCCATGAATATTATTTTCACGTGATCACAGACCCCAAAATGACCCGGACTGATATTTAAACTTTCATCTAGGTACATTGCAGTGCAGATCTGTCAAGCCTTGTGATGACTAAAGCATGACACTTTCGTACAGACATACATACATACATACATACATACATACTCAGCAGGCAGCGCTGACCAGTCTGGCCATTCTCCTCTGACTTTACTTAGCGACAAGGTGTTCTTAGCAAATTAACCACTTACCTCATTTTTCTTGTTTATCGCGGCATTTTTTGTAAACTCCGTGGTGCATAAAATAACCAGGAGGGATTTTCTGAGATACACTTTATGGAAATCACAGAACAGACAGGGGGATTTACTCTCACTGCAAAGAATAATGTCTTCTAAGTTTTAATATGATATAAAGTAATTATATTCATAACTCCATCCAATCTAAACTAGAAAGCATATGTCGTTGACCTATTTTTGGCCGCTGTTTTAGTTTTTAGTTAAATATGTCTTACTTAGAAAATAGACATTTATTTCCTTGGGGCGTCCTCAAAAAGTTTATACTAAAAAGTTTCCAAACTTTTTCCAAAGCTTCACAATATAAAGAAAACGCGCGCGCACACACACACACACACACACACACACACACACACACACACACACACACACACACACACACACACACACACACACACACAGAGTTTGGATTTTCCTCTTGGTTCCTACCGTCTACTGACAGCCCATAGCGATAGCCTATAAATTAGTATTACCCCTCGCTCCGTACAGTCATTCTTAGAGTTTCGCTGGAGCCCCCGTAGTTACACAGGTTGTACTGACGATCGAGTACCTTCCTGTTCATTTAAATCAAAGGAGAGTTTCTATCTCTTTGGAAAACAGCGTTAACACTACAAACATGCCTAAGTGCCCCAAATGCGAAAAGGAAGTCTACTTTGGTAAGATCATCTATATTTTCTACATTTTCTGTATGTATTTATCGCATAAATAATAATTACACCATAGTAACCGATCGCATTTAACAATAATGCCTGAAATTTAGGCTGCTATGCTTACTATATCTTAAGTATATGTGGTTTTAATAAGCTTAAATACATTTATGAAAGAATATGACTTATTTGCGTCGTAATAAAATTGCCTTACAAAAAAACTTGATTTACAAAAAGACACGAAAAGCGCCCAAATTGTTAATAATAATGTTTCCGGGAGAGAAAAAAAATCATATAGATTTTATAATGCAACATATAAATGCAAAAGTTGCTCTTTTTTCATTAGTTTGGAACAGAATGCTAATAATTATTGTTAGTAAGAAAATTCACCACCGCCTTTTTTCTAAGGCGCGACATAGTCTACGTTATTGCATCGTTTGCCAAGTATAATCTTTCCCTCGTAAAAGGCAGTAAATCTCAAACACGTATATTGTGGCGGATATGAGCACCTTAATGGCGACTCCACAGGTAAATGACGGAAGACAGTCATTAATAAAGTCATATCATAGTCGTCAGGATCTATACGCCTGTTGCGTTCTATCAAATGTCACCCAACCGAGATAAAAATGCGATTAACGTCAGCCTCACGGGAGTTATTTATTAGATAGAACGTTAATCAGGAGATGTTGGGTTTGTTTAAACTTTCGGATCGTTTTTTTTTTTTTTTTTTGATTCAGTGCAATATTTAAAGCTGCCGTGGTACTTGATGCGCTTTTGGAACTTGTTGATACAATGCGTAGTATCGAAAGAGGGCATTTTGTACAGGTTCTAAAGGCAGGTGAAGGGTGAGAACAGCACGGGAGATACTCAAAACCCTGCAACTGCTATTGGGGTGATCTCTATGTGTCTCAAATTCCATCAGAGCAAGGGGATTGGGTGCGGGAAGGGCGTCAGCCTCTAGCTAAGGCATCTCCACAAAATTCTGGCTGTAAAAGCTGTGTAAAGGCATTGAACGCATAAATCTTTCTAGCAGATGAGTTCATTCAGTCAGCCCTAGCTTATCCAGCAGAGGGTTGTAGGCGTAGATGAGCTGATTTTCAGTCAGCCAGAAAGTCTACGTGCTGGAAGCTGGAGGGAGCCTGGGGTGTCCCGCCATGAAAAGCGGGGTGTCAGGGAGGGGGGTGTGCAGCTGACAATCTCTGGATTTCACTCAGATGTCCATGAAAACTGGTTATTCATTTACCAAGAGCTAATCGATGCTCCAGCTATGACAGGAATAAGGACCTGTCCCCCTCACATTTCATAATTATTCGTTTGGCCCCCCAACATTTAACATAAAATATTAGTTTTATGCCAGGGTCCCCCCCCCCCCCCCCCCCCCACACACAATCGAAATGTTTCTGACGCACCTGGTACCTATAATGTATGCAGATTATGTAACAGATAAACTGTAAAATACTCTAGATAAATATGAATAGTTTTTAAAATAAAATGCAACCACATTATTAAACTAAAATTGCGTTGCGTTTATCATTTTTACAGCCTGACATACCTTCTCTGGGACTCTCCCCTGACCAGGGACCACACCCAGATATATTGCACTGCATAAATGACAGACTGTACCGCAGCACCAAAAGACAGATATAAAGAAGTCCTTTAACTTCCAGAGAGATTTCTAGGTCACGCCATGCTTGTGTTTTCTGGGAATGGCTTTTAACATTAATTAGATTTCTAAGTGAAATATTGAAGTGAAACATTAGAAGTTACGTGCTTTAAAAGAGGAAAGGCTGGTTCTGTAACCACAGTGAGTCCAAAGATTACCATGCAGGTGGGAGGGCTGAAGGCGGTGGATCAGGGTGGGATAGCGCATGTGCCTTTCATGGTGTGGGGTTTATGCTCAAACCCAGTCTTTTTCTCTCTTTTTCATTTGCCCACTCCCCCATAATCCCTCAGCCGAGAGGGTAACCTCCCTGGGGAAGGACTGGCACAGACCGTGCCTGAAGTGTCAGAAGTGTAACAAGACCCTGTCCGCCGGCTCGCACTCTGAGGTGGGTGACGGGGGTGGGGGCCACACAATAAATCCTCAGACAGACATCTTGCTGTTGACTCTCTTCGGCCGTGTGACAGGGTGACATCAGCGGTGACCATCGCCTTGTTTCACTCACCATGGCGAAGGAATAGATGGTGGTCGTCAGTCACCTCATTTTCTCGCCAGCAGACCCACTGACTTAGAATATCAATAAAAAAGTTGACTTTGGAAATAGGCCCATGTTTTAAGTATATTTGACAGTAGTATGTTATAAGCACTGTCACCCTCGGCTGGATAAGAGGCCATGGAGGATGGATGACGGATGGATGGATGGATGGATGGATGACATTTCAGTGCTCTTCTTTTCTAGCACGATGGAAAGCCTTACTGCAACAATCCTTGCTACTCTGCCCTTTTCGGACCCAAAGGTAAATAATTACACTTTTACACATCTAGAAAAACAACACAATTGGAGGTGCAGCGAGAGCCACATTTGTGAGCTTAAACCTACCACATCCAGGTGGCATCACACGCTACACAGTGGTGCTGAAAGATTAATGGGATGGAAGCACAGTTCTCCCCAAGAACAGACAGGAGGATGGAGCTTGACCTCATTGCCCAGCGTCATGAGGACAGGCTGTGACAATGACGTACCCGTACCATCATTGTTTCCCATGATTTTGCACTATGGATCCATTTGGTCCAACATGGGGCATCCATCAGGACAGAAGGGCTCTGCTAATAACCTGAATCTGCCCACAGATCCTGGTCCGCGGCAGGTGTCTGTGTGATCCCCTTATTCCTATCATAGCCTGTTAGCCATTAGGGAAATCTCATGTGGCCAGTGTCCAGTTCAGTCAGTGAACCATTTTAACGTAATTTATTTATTGACCAATGGGTGTCAACAAAGAGAAGAGTTATGACCAATCCCACAGCACCCAGTTATCTTGGGCTGGGCCTGTCGTTTTTTTGTTTTTTTTTTAGGTCTGACCATAAAAGGACTTTGGATATAAAATGTGTGGAAACATTCTGTCACGGTAACAGTTGCCATGGTAACGGTTGCCACAGCGCACTGGGCAGCCGTCACGTGTCCCCTAGACGGAAAGTCCGTTGCCTTAAAATCAGATTAGAAGCCCTGCATTCTTCATTGGCGTGGTCCTTCCTACTGAATCCCAGGACATCTTGTGCCTTTCACACACGTGGCCATCTTGTGCGCTACTTAAGTCTTTCCCTTCCCACAGGATTTGGCCGAGGAGGAACTGAAAGCCACACATTCAAGTAAAGCGTAGCGATGGTAAGCATGATGAGCATAACTGTAAAATGTGAAACACTGTATGAAAACAAGGCGATGCTTAAGCAGATGTCCGAGTGCCTCCACGAAGCCTCAGTTATTGACAGGCTAACTCTACAGCGCCTTCTTTTGGTTTTGGAAACTTTAAAAGAGCTTACATCTTTCTGCCCTCGACTTTATCCACATGCATACAACATCATGCAGGTCTAAGTTAACCTTTGTCCAGCAATATTGTCTGGGGTGTGAATTTTCTCCGAACAGACAAATATAAAACAGCCTGAAAGGCAGAGTAATTGCTCAGGAAATCGGCAATGAAAGATAAATGTTGCTCCTCCAGATTTGCTTCCTTCCTGTACGGACACTTTGTACACAACATTGTGACATAAACGTTGATGGAAGGTCTTCTTCTTCCCGCAGATTACCGTGGAGAGACTGGATTATTGGAAACTGACCGAAGGCAGCATTCAAGCAAATCCAAACCTCAAACTAAATATCCTCCTTTTTGGAAGCCCACTACTTTATATTAATATGAAATAATGGCTTCAAGCGTTCCAAACATTTCCTGATATTTCAGGATAGTTTCCCCGAGCTTTGCACCTATAGCCAAATTTCCATTATTTTATTTTATTGTTTTGAATAAAACATCAGTCTTGAATTTCAAATGGTTCCTCTTACACTCTTTCCTCTTACTTGCCCGTTCAAGCCAAAGTACGGCTGTCCAGCCTGTCGCTGCGACATCCAACTGCTGATGCAGACGTACTGTCTTTATTCATGTATTGTCATCTGGTAGTTTGGGCTGATTGGCTGTGTTCCCGCCGCTGTAATCAGCCCAGTTAGTCTAGTTGTAGGTTTGATATTTCTCTGGAATGAAGCAGAGCATCCACCAAAGGAATGCACCTTGGCAGTTTTTTCGGGGTGAAAAGACACGACATCGATGCTATGCTTTGTTTTTAAAACAGATGGAAATGAGACCTCTCCCTTTTAGTGTTTCCAAAATGCAGAAGGACAATAGGAGCTCAAAACAGGTCCGGTCATACATCAACGGAGATATAATTCATATCACAGCTGAGAAAAGAAATCAAGAAAAGAAAGATTTTACTTTCACCACACGTGGCGCAATCTTGCGGCATTTTCTTTAGCTGCGGTTCCTACTGACGGCTATTCAGTCAATAGCTAGAAACGTAATTAATTCCAGAAATCATTTTATAGTAACGGGGAAAACAGTTTCTCTGTTGTCTCTGATTCCGATTTCATTGCTTTTTGTATACTGAGCAGAGAATGACAGACTCCTTCACGCAGATTTTACGATCATAGCAATCCGTTTGCTTAGGTTGTTCCTGGTTAAGGTGCCTATTTCCACCCAGTCACAGGACTTTAGAATCGATTTATGCCGTCAGTTGTAAGTGAAGTTAAGCACTTAACGGGAACAATTCAAGTATGAAAAAAAACTTCAGAATAAAACCTGCAAAAACGATAATAATCAAAAAGGGTGGTACATGGGTAAAGTGTTTTTTCTCTGAAGAGAGGATGTAGTTTAGTTTTACTAGCTGTAACCCTTGATTTAGCTAAATTAGGTTTCCCCTTGAGGGCTTGGTACTTCCCCGTTTCCTGTTCCTGTTTTATTTTCCTCTAAAGAATGCATAACATTCATTCCGGTATTAGCTGTTGTCTTCGGACAGTGGACGCCATGGTAACAGACCAAAACAAGGCCCAACAGAACAGATGATCACACAGCCCTCGCACTGTCCCGGTGCCAGCCTGGGAAAGGTCCCCACTGCCACAAGGCACTGCCATGCCAACCGTCGGCATGTAAAACTCGGCGCTTTCCTTCGTTTATATGGAAACACCTTGTTAATGTGCCGAGTGCAATTTTCACTGCAAATCAATGCCAAAATACAACCAAATTCAGGCAGTCTCACAGCCTATCAGGATGACTGATTGGCCATTGGGATATTTGAATACAATGTATATAAATGTAACATTTTACATGCAAGAAAAGAAACAAGGATAAAAAGCCTATTTAAATGTAACAGTAATGTCATTCAAAGGATTGAATCCTATTACCTTAAGCCTATTCAGTTCAGCATTATCACCCACTCAAAAGCAGGAGCATGGTACCATAAAACTGAATGCACTGATCCCATCACAAGCCCTGCAAATTCTACTGACAATGTGCAGAATTTCTGCACTATATAACTGTGAGCCAGGCTGACATTTCAGAACATTTTGCAGAAATTGGCCGTATGCCGTGTTTCTGCAGCAAGGCAGCTGTGTGTCCTAAGAGTGGAGCAGATGGGCAAACCCCTCTGTAGGAGCGTCAGCAAAGCGGGCTGCACCACCCATTCCCATACCACAGCGATACTGCAGGCATGGACCGTCAGGACCGAAGGGTCTGCTCCCCGATGGGCCGGAACCTCCTCTTTAAGGAGGCAACGTGTCTGTGTCATCGGTGGAACAGATTGGGAGGGGGTGGTGAGAGAACATCTGGAACTCAGAGAAACAACCATGGAAGACTCAATAACAGTAGGACGAAAGAACCAACGTCTGATACCTACTTGTCACGTGACTCAAACAAATCACCCGATATTCCAATCAGCTACGAAGGACCATGAGTGGCTAAAACTGAAGTGATATGCAGAGAACAGAATATAGTTTGTTTGTGGACTTGAGGGGATGAATCACAGAGAGACATTAAAACCTGAGATTTTCATGTGAGGCGCCGAGTTCCTTGTAATGACCAGTAGGACCACCAAGCACTGACAGATCTGAGGGCTTATAGGGCTCCGTCGCTTGGCAACACTCCTTTGGCTGAGCTCACCGCTGCTGTTCGAGCAGCAGGCCGACGCCCGGTATTCACTGGTAGTCCTGGGCAGCCTGCAGACTTCACGGCCGGCCCAGTAAGCACACACCACGGGTTCACGCAGTGTTCCGGCACCCTGATGGCAGATGGTGGGTCAGCGTGAACCAGAATCCTTCAGCAGTAAAATCTTGTTGGTAAGAAACAGACCAGGCTGGGTTATTGTTCTATAAAGAACATTCTCGTTTAGACTCACTCACGAGGTTTGATAACTCTTTATCTATTCTCTGGCCATTAAGTGAAAATAATTCGACGGATACAAACATCTGCTGCCACAGTTCTTGGTCATAAACTGAAAAATTGTTCAGTGATGAGTCCCCATCAGGTGTAAAAAGTGTTTCAGATTAAAATATTAACGGGCCGTCTAGAGGGCAGACGTATATTTGAGACCTGATTAAGGTATGGATTGACTACATTTAGAAGTGCGCAAACATTATTTTATTATAAGTACAGTATTTCATTCACATTTTCAACAACCAAGTCATATGGTCTCCCAGACTGTTGGCCACACACAGTCACAACGAGATAAAGTTGCATTAAGATAGCAAGACAAGATTTCGGGAGGGCTCACGTTTAACGGTTTAATGAAAATTTCACTGGCAAGATCGTTTTTCACTTTTAAGCTCTGCAGTCGGGGGGGGGGGGGGGGGGGGGGGGATGTCATGAGTCTCTCGACTTGGCAGCCATATTTGTGGAATGATCTACAAAGAGGGCTCAACATTCAGTAGGATGGGTGAAGCACACACAGTATACGGCTTGTAGCTCGGGTGCAAAAGTTCTGTATAAATTCTTTGCAATCCCATAAAATCCAGCGGTCTGAAAGAGGGCAGAGGAAGAATAGAACCCAGCAACAAGGCACTTACACAAAAATCCCACAAGGGAATCACAGATACCCACACAGAGAACCGGGGAATGACAGAATACAGTAAAGTTTTCCATAACTATTATCTCCGCAAATCTCTGGATTTAAATTCACAGTGATTCAAACCAGAAGATGGCAAAAGGGAACAAGTCACACCAGCTGAATCTTATATCTTTAATTAAAAATTACATGAGCGATTCTGATATTTATTAGCTCAGTGACCCTGTTTATGACGAGAGGGGATTCTTAAAATTACTGCAGTCTAATATCCATCCGGATTTCCCTTCAAGCTGCTAAATTATTTGTCAGAGTGACTCCGGACTATGCAGACTGCCAATTCACGAAAGGACTGCCTTTTTAGACCATTACTTTCCATCCATTTTGTCAGAAACTCATTTTATATATTTTCAATATTTTGTCCTCTCAAAACAACACATGGAACAGTTGAGCTGCCTAAATGTTCCCTGCAGATTTTATAAGAGCCAGTCAGGAATTAATTAAGATCACGCCGTTTCACTGTAGGCGAAAAACCTTCCCCTCTGTGAATGGACCGTCTTTTAAAATGATGAACAGTGACAGGAAACTTTAACATCCCATACACAGAGAAAAAAGCTACTGTGGGAAAAGCTTCAGCACTGGGGTTATGCTATTAGGGCCAAGTGGGGCTTCACTGAGTGCTGACCCGCCAGGGAGTAAGAGAGAGAGGTTAACTGGGAACACAACGATTCATGCGTAGGAGCAATCAATCACTCACTCACTCACTCACCTGCTCATGTAGGCAGACAGATCTGCAGGATATATGGACATTTATTTGTAAACTTACACTAGATCTATAGTGGAGGAGTGAGGACAAGTGGCCAACAGGAAATGATGCACACAGATCTGGGCAAAAGCCTCAAATATATATTGGACTGGGGATGTCTGGCATCCCCTCTAAGATGCAGTTATAGAAGACAATTAATTGCTCTCCAGCTTTGTTCCCTATGTAAGCTGGGATAGGGCCCAAGCTCACTGGATAAGTCCTTATTGAAGATGGATGAATGAAAACTGGATGGAAGAATAAGGCAAAAAAACACTGCAAGCATTATACATACATTTAAAATCAGTTTTTAAGGAGCAGGTTGGTTGAAGGTTAAACTGAGCTAATCCATCCATCCATCCATCCATCGTCAAACCACTAATCCTCGCCAGGGTTATCTAATGCTCATAATATATACCAGCAGGAATGGCCCTTGAGCTGGAGTTCAAATAGCATACACACCTCCCCGAACACCACTGAGGCCTCAAACAGCCACAGCCCTCCTGTCTGGGGCGCCACAGCCCTCCTGTCTGGGGCCCCACAGCCCTCCTGTCGGGGGCCCCACATTCCACATGTCCCCCCAGCACCCAGCAGAACCCCAAAGCCTGTTGGATCACACTGAAGATAGAGCCTTCTGCGAGCAAATGGAGCCAAAACAAAAAGGAGTGAAAAATTAGTGGAAGAGTAAAAGACACAATCGATTGTGGTGGTCCCCATGACAACCGGTCAGTATAGAGACGCACAATGCCAGAACTCCTGAAGAAACACGTCCTTGCTGAGGCCACCAACAGGACCCCCATGAGTTGTGTGCCTGACTTCACTACCTAACCTAGTGTACAATCACTCATTGATGTGATGTGAAACTCTTGTTTGGGTTAACACGTCTTCCAAAGCCTGTAGACCCCAATAGAATAATGGCAGAAATTACATCTCTGTGAGCACCAGGATTCACCATCAACTAGACTACATTTAATAATAAACAAATCTTTTGTTCAGTTAAGTAATACACATCTAGCTGAATAACAAATGCAACATCTATCAAAACGTTTGTCTATATTTGTAGAGCAAAGGTGACAAAGCTGTTTTTCTGTAACGGCTTTAAACAGAAACAGGATAACAAATTAATCAGCATAAATCAATTTATACCGATAAAGTTTTGCAATACTAGATAACACATGTGGCGACCACACCATAGATCCACGTGGCCCTTGGAGAGAGGAAGTGGGAAAGCGAACTAGTGCAACAACGGTGCCACCTGCTGGACAATTGCTTCATGTGAATTTGCCGTTAAACAATATGGAGTTAACTAATGCTAAGAGATTGCACTCTGGGGGAAAAAGTATTTATAGGGGAGGAACTACTTTGACATTTGGCTGATTTAAAGCAAAAGACGTGATCCACTTACAAGAGTCATGAATTTTAATCAAAAATGTTCATCACTATTCAAAAACTCCATTTTAAGAAATCAAATAAGTTACTATAGCAAAAGCACGCAATACTTTTTTTTTTCCTTTAGTGTATCATAACTCATCAAAATAATATAGAAAATGTGGATATATAATTTTTATATATTTGTACATACATTATGTATATAACCCTTCGTTTTAAAATTCCCTTAGACTGTACAGAGTGACAGTAGCGTTTTAGCTTTGCATTTGTGAAGTTAGATTCTTGATCATTACGCATCCATAATAAAGTATTTAAACGAACAGAAATACAAAACCACACCTCCTCCCACAGCTGACGGGAACTTCAGCAGAAGGACTTTGCTGAAAGAGACACACATGCACATATACAGACATCATTATTGGTGCTATAAGAAAGACAAGAAGAGGCAAAGCCCGGATGTAAACATCGTATCTAAAATGCACAAAAAAAAAAAAACACAAAAAAACGACAGACCCTGAGAAATCAGTTTGGATTTCTTGATTGTCAGCATCGTTCTGCATTAGTAAGTGGTGTTTGTTTGAATAATGTTATCCAGCGACTTAAGGCGAGGAGAGAACAGGAGGGTGGAGACTGTTGTTTACACAGTATTGCACGTGGGAAATACATTTGTTCTTTCCTGTTTTCCAGAGAAATATGATCAAACGTCACAGTTTTCTCAAAGTTTTAACAGTTGATTGAAAAAGAGAACTTGAATGTAAAGTAGACACGAATTTCAATAACAGTATCATTACACTGGAGAATATACAATTATAATAATATTTATATTATTAATAATAATAATAATAATAGCAAGTACATTTTTCGATACAAAAGAGCAGAATAAAATGGATTGTCTTGCAAATATAAAAGCATCAAAAACATCTACAGTGAGGAAAAAAATGAAATAATCCCAAAACACAGCACTTCAACACGGGAACAGCTCACCTTGTTCTGGCAGGTCTGCGGAGGTGCATCACCATTGCCATCTTTAAAATATACCGTCTGTATCAATGGTTCGTTAAAAAACGTTAGAAGACACTGGCATGCGTGTGCACACACAAGTACACAGTGCGCGCACACACACTCCACCATCTGGCTGGGTCCCCCTGACCGGCACTCCAGCCTCCAGAATAATATTTGTGCTGCATCTGAGATCAAGTCAGGGGTTTGCACTACACATACATCCAAATCGTGGGAGAGCACGCGCACATACGTGTCTTTTAACCCCGATAATAATGGCTGCTATCCACAAAATCCTGCTCCTGAAATAGCTTCCCCCAGATGAGAGTGGAACTGCAGGAGCACAGCTGACCCCCAAAAAGCATGTTGGCGTAGGCGGAGTCCTGTGGCGGTGGGCGGAGACTGTGGCGGTGGGCGGAGACTATGAATCTGCATGGCACGGAGTCTCTGGACGCCACAGACAGGAGGGACGGAGTGGGGACATCTCAGTGCCAGTCCTCATCCTCTTCGTCCTCGCCCTCCTCCGATGACGACTCGGTGCTGCTGTTCTCGGTTCCATCCCTCGCGCCGTTCTGCCGGGCTGCTGCCTGCGCCGCTGCCTGCGCCGCCGCCTGCGCCGCCGCTTGGGCCGCCGCCCGCTCCTCAGCCTCCTTCTGCCGCAGCGCGGCTGCCTTCTTCTCTTGCTCGGCGTGGCTCTTCATGTGGGCACTGCGGCTTTTTACCTTGAAGAAAACCCTGGGGACGAACCAGGAAGGCAGAGGGGCGGAGTCAAGAAGGGGGCAGAGTCATGCAGCAGCATGTGACGTGATCCGCCTCTGAATCGGCAGGTAATTATATTCACAAAACCTGCCTTCAGGTGGCAATCAGGAGCAGTAAAAGTTCCAAAACTGGCCTGCACACGCATCGAGCAGTCACTGGGGGGCGCTGTTTCCCACCTGAGCTGCGTTTCTATTGCTAGGCAACAGCTGGTAATAACAGTGTTCCCGGTCAGTGTGGCCAGCGTGTCCCGCCAGTGCTCTATTCCCGTCTCTGTGCTTCCCGTGTCCAGCACAGAGCACTATTTCTCATCAGGGTTTGGGTTCTGTTTACTGCTAACGAAAGGAAAACGACATTCTATTCCTGCACTGCTGGATCGACAAGGCAGGCCACAGGACCAGACCTTGGCCGGGACGGGGAACCACCCAGCAACTGAGGTCCAATAACAGCAGGCACAGAGCAGCCCACAACGCCTGCCAAGCATGCCGAGTTGGAGCTTCTCCTCCACCTCCAGGCTGACCAAAGGCTTCTGCTGCGTTACGCACTGTACTCCTGATTCTGCAGTTCTACACGCTCCTTTGACAAAAGACTGCCAGACATCTTCTACTCCCTGCAGCCAAATATTCAGAGATTTGTACTGAATAACTAAACAACATGCTTGGATTATGATCCATAGTGTCAATTACACATATTTCTTTATACTAAATAATCCTGATTTATTAAACGAGTTCAGTACAAACTGACCAGTTTCTAAAACTTAAACAAACTAACGGTAAATACATGAAAAATGCTTGTGGATTAAATTTTTCTTTGTGATATATCCCATTTTTAGGAGTCCTGAGAGATTACAGGCTCAGGTCAGGTCTTGGGGGGTCACTCACCTGCCGCACTTCTTGCAGGGGAATGTGCCCTCCTGGTCCAGTGGGGCCTTTCCTGGGGGGGCTGCCCCACTCTTCGGACGTGAAGCGGCAGTCGACGGTGGTGGGGGTGGCTGGGGGGGCTGCCTAACCTGGGGGGGCTCCTTCCTCTCTTTCTCCTGGAGAAACAAAGAGGGACCACGGTCGAGTCAGAGGCAGACACCCACCTCCAAGAAAAACCTTAAGAAAGGGGGAAGAGGTCAAAGCACAACAAAAGGCGGCCAGGTGTGAACCCAGGGCGTATCGTGTTTAACCGGCAACCCAAATCCGCGTGCTTGTCATGTATCCCTTCAAGGGTTTGATGTTTTAAGAAAATACCAAAAACAAACAAATTTAAGTTCCAGCAGCTTGTTAACCGTTTTAACAAACCTCTGTTTGGCAAGAGGTAAGAGACCCAGCGAATGAACAATCCAGCAAAACAATCCCCCCCCCCTGCCGAGCGAGCTCAGAAAAGCTCGGAAGCACGTCCTCCTTCCCCAGACCAATGGGTGGAACCAAGAACCCCAGCTCTGTTCCAACTGGCGCTGAATTTCCCAACAGCGCAGACTGTGGGAGCACGATGTTCTGAACCGGCACGCTGCTCGCCCAGCTGCCCCGCGCGCTGTGCTGATTTCCTACAGGCCTTCCCAATGACTTTGTTTTTTAGCTTTTTTCCCCCCACACTCATGCTGTGGGTGGAACATTGAAGGAACGGTACGGCACCCAGCCTGCCAATAAAGCCACTCGCCCTCGGCACTCACGCCTGTGTCGGCCTGCGGCACTCTCGGCACCCTGGCTGGACTTGCCTCCCGCTTCAGGTCACATGCCCCCTCTGTCTTGGCGTGCTCGTCATCCTCCTTCCACTGGTCAAACCGCTGAGAGCTCTGTGTTGGTGACAGAGAGATCCATGCTAACCTTGCTTGCCTGGAGCCGCCACACATTCTACCTGCAGTTATGCAGTGTGTATGCACAAGCAAGGAGGTGGGATCCAGGAGGGACATGCACCCCCCCCCCGAATGTTAATTTGCCTTCGTTCGTAAACATTCAACCTTTGCATTAAAATGATTAGACTGTGTCCCGCTCAGAAGCACGACACAGTAATGGAAAGTCACCCCTGAGGATCAGACAACAGTTTAAAAGCCTGCAGTTATTTTTAAAAGGCAAATCATTAAGTGAATGCAAAACGTATCAAAGGGGATTCACCCCAAAAAGAGAAGTGTGCTTCTAATTACTATATTGTGGGGTCCAGATTTCCAGGGGCTGGGTAGGGGTTAGGGTGGTCATTGTTGGGATTAGTGTTTTTTCCATAGAGATGAATGGGGTGTGTGCATGTGTTCGCATGGAGTGGAGGGGGGCTGTCACCTTGACATCCACCTCTGCATCCGAGGCCCTGGGCTCGCCAGGCTCCGCCTCCCCGTAAATCAGGATGCCATTACGACCGAGTTTCACCTGCTTTTTGTAGCTGTAGTAGAACTCGACGCACTGGGCCACGGTTTTAGTGCGCACCTGTGGGGGGGGGGGGGGGGAGGCAGGGAGGGGATTACATGTACTGGGGTGTAACTCTCCGCACTTCTGATGCTCTCAGGGGGTTTGAAACACACTGAGCCATTAAGTGCAGGTGACCCACCCACACAGCAGCTACTTACCAGCTTCTGCACCACAAAGAAGTCCTTCTTATAGGCAGTAATGCCCTTGTTGAAGAAGCCTCTTTCTGCTGGTGTCCACAGGTCTGACCCTGAGAGTGAGACACACACACACACAGAGATATACGGAGGAAGAGAAAGCCGCATCTGCACATGCTCAGTGTGAGCAGAGCGAAGCCTCCTGCGCACACATACACCCCTACAGCCCGCCTTCTGGCTCCAAGAACATTCCTCGCGCGTGAGCCTTTAAGCCTGCCGTGCCCGAGAGTGCGTGCGTGTGTGTGTGTGTGTGTGTGTGTGTGTGGGTGGGTGTTTGCGGGCGTGTGGCCGGGCGGCCCACCTGAGTAGTGATAGTCACCCAGTGGGTGCGACTTGGAGAAGATGGGATTCTTCAGAAGCAGGAGCTCCATGGCACTCTGGAAAGCAAAGGCAGACTGACACACCGGGAAAAAAAATAAAGAAACGCCTGGGATGATGGATAACAAGGCCGGCGGGCCTGTCAACAGCAGCCTGCACCACCATCTGTGACAAGCAGAACAGAACTAGCCTGATGGGTAAAAGATAAAGGGGGAGGGAACAGGCTGAACGCAGGCTGTTCACTATGAACCCACACTCATTCCTCCAGATCTGTTCTGTGAAAATTATTGGGATCCAGCATGATGATGTTTATAACCGACCCAGAAGACAGGCGGTTCTTTTAGCTCACAGCGGGGCCCACCCCCAGCCCTCCCTCCTCCCCACGGACATGACAGGCAGCATTAGGAGAAAGACGCCTGAGGAGTAGACGACGACGGCTACCAGGATTAGCCACTGAGCTCCCGGGGTTAAACCGGGATCAAACCCGTTACAGATCCACAGTGCCGTCACAGCCAGATCAGACGGCTCTGAGCTGACCGGTCTAATCCAGGTTACAGGACAGTCAGGCCGCCCAGGGACAGCTGAAAGCACAAGGGGGATTTCCCCAAGAGCTGGAACATGAAAAGCTCCCCTAGACCCCTCCAGAGTCCCCCTAGAGCCACCCTGGTGCCCCAATGACGCACACTGGAGCCTCCCTAGAGGACCCCCAGTGCCCTGCTGTCCCTGCACATGCAGTGCTTGAGAGAGTTGGACTGCTTTCAGGTTCTCAAAATGTCCCAGCATGCACCGCTCACCAGGACGTCTCCTTTGCACTCGTGCAGGCAGTGCATAGCCAGCTCCTGATTTGTCCCACCCCCACACACAGCACTGGAGCAGGCCAGATTCATGAGGTCATTCACTGCAGAGGGGGCAGGGGCGTTGGGGGCGGGGGGGGGTCAGAGAAGAATGATGTAAGCTTTCAAAAGGAACAGCTTGTTAAATGCAAACAAGTTAAAAATGTCTATCAGGTGTGGCAGGATAGTTACCGCGCTCCTGCAGTGAAGGTGTTGAGTCCAGCTCCGGTACCGGGAGCCAAACGAGGTCAGCCAGATGTACGTCCTGCTGTGCGACAGAACGGTCCAACAGCGCCGGTATCTCCGCCTGGTACTGCTGCCCGATGTTTATTCGCCTGTTAAGAGGCAGAGAGATACAGTCTCTGCACAAGCCCTTTCTTAGGGCCACATTCCACAAGCTACACCCTCGGCCCGACGTACTATGTGGTGCAGAACGGCTTCAGAATATTCTCCTCTGTTAATGACAAACCGTGCAATGCAAACCCTTTAACAACATCAGAAGAGTACTGTCATCCGTTAACTGATAGTGGGCCGTCTCAGTTAAAAGGAGAACACACAACAGATACGTCAAAAAAAAAAAAACATCTCAACCATTCAAAGTCAACCTTCACATAACTTCCAAGTAAAAATATTGTTTATCCAGAAGACCTGATGTGAGGGAAAAACCTCGTCCTTCATTTCGGCACGCACAATTTCTTACGTTACAGTAGGAAGTTTTTATACGAGTAGATAAGACAAATAAAAAAAATAAAAAAACAATCTGGGTCATGAAGGCCAATGCATTCTTTGCTGCTTCGGTCAGAACCCAAGGACGGAATGCTGCCCCCTCAGGCATGGAGGAGAAATGGCAAGTTAGTATGGCTAAATAAGGGCCAGGGTAGGGGTACTCACGGCTCAATGCTGACAGGAGTGGCCTCCCCCATGACCGGGAGGATCGGGGGTGTTATATCTGAACTGCCTGCAGACACAAAGCAGACAAATTGATAAGCTGGGGTCATGTGTTTGTGAGCAAGACATAAACGACAACAGAGATTGAGCAGGGGGGCACACTCACTGGAGCGCAGGAGGCTGCGGGTGGAGGTCTTGGGCGTGGGGGGCAGTGGTAGGCCCTGGCTGCTGGCGGCGACAGAGGACAGGATGGTGGAGAAGTAGAGGCCGGAGCCCTCTCGCACAGGGCTCAAGATGGGAGGCGGCGTGTACGGTGGGATAATCATGGCGCTGTCGGCCAGCCGCACCGGCGAGCGCAGGTGGCTCTGGTACGACGTGATGTTGTGGTAGGCCGACGGTGCGATCAGCGAGCTGGGCTTGGGGGGCGGGATGAAGAGCGGCTCGGGGCGGGGCCTCCGCTTCCACCGCACTGACTTGCCGTCGTCGTCTTTACCCCCCTCATCCTGCGACCGGGAGAGACGGACAGACAGCCTGATCTTTCAGCATTGGAGGGGCGCACAGTTACCTTACTGGGGGGGGGGGGGGGGGGGGGGGGGTTCAACTCCCAAAGCTCTGCAAATTACAGGGAAAAATTTCCCACAATGCACAGTAAACATAAATATGCAACAACCAGAAAGCCAAAATCTACAAGCTAACTAGGAAAGTTGCTCTCGGAACAACAATGTATTACCTGAGTCCAATCTCACCGTCCTTAATCCTTACCATCCCCACATCCTCCAACCTGCACAATTTCTAGAAGCACCGAATGGATAAACCGGAAAGACGAAAGCCAATAAACGTGCTTTTATTTGAATGCTGCGAGTCCTAATTACGACACACAATTCTGTAACTACACAAATTCATTTACTGCACATTCCACTTAGATGCACAAATCCATCTCCACCAATTAGATATTATTATATGTTTTATATTTCTTAGAAGTTTAACTGTACAATATGCATCTGCACTGTAATCAAACACCTTCTGGTACATAACAGTAATAAACTGTACCAAACACACCTATGATGTAACTGAGAAATACGATGTAATGTCAGAGCCTGCAGTGATTCTCTTCTGAGACCAAATGTTACTGCTGCTTACATTGTTCCTGACTGCACACAGACAAGCTCCAGTTGCTGGAAAAACTGGCCCCCAGGCACAGCGGGGTGTACATAAAATCTGTATAAGGTACCAGATCCCAAACTTGTAAAAGACACTAGTAAAAATCGTCGTTGCATTAATATCGCCCTACATACTTTGGCTGTATTTAAATTTTCATACCATCCATACAAGGGGGGGGGTTCAATTAGGAATTCCGCAGTAAATCTTAAACCCACCCACCCTAACCCTACACACTTAGCCCAGCTCTAAAATAATCTTTATTAAAAACCCAAGACTTGTGACTTGATCTGCACCAGTACTTTCACATCACTGGGGCCAAGTTACACGTTTAAATTCTCCCATGATAGATTTTGCCAAACAAAAAACACAACAGTACGATGAAGATACTGCTACAACACCCCCCTAAACCCACACACTCTCCCTCACAATAAAGTTAGAAAATCATCCTGTGTCCAATACGAGAACCACCGGCATGGAAAGTTTGAAAAAGACACTTTCAGATTTCAGATGGCTGCATTCATAAAGGTGGCATCTGCAAACATCCCATTCAACTTATCGCTGCTGTGTCCATTTTGGTGCCATTTACCACAGGTGCAGATTCTCATCCACTGAATGTTCTTGTGAAGTGGTAAGAGCCAAAGATCCGAACAAATGGAGCCATAATGGCAAACAGAGCTTTCCCCTTTACCAGGTCAAGCATCTTACCTCAGCCACTTTCCCTCTGCCGTCACTAAGAGGAAGGGAAAGTCGAGCCACATGATTCCCATGATGCAAAGTGAGACCCACCTGGGCAGAGCTGTCTGACAGAGAGTTCCTCAGAGAACGGCGTCGTGTCACGATGACTGAGGCCTTGTGCTCCGGTTGAGTAGGGTCCTGCTGTCCCGGGCGGGGGATGGACCAGCCTGTCTGGCCATGTCCTGGCCCGGAGCTCAGTTCTAGCTCAGTCTGCCTCACTGGCACAGACACGGGAATCACCAGCGGCAGCAGGCTGTCATCACGAGCACGTTTGACACCTTGGCTTTCCCCTTCGGCGGACTCTTGGCCATCGTGAGCTTTCAGGTGCTCCTCCTGCTGGCAGAGAGAAGTATGACAGGTTGGCCACGCTGCTAAACATGGCGATCCGAACGTGTACAATAAACATCCCTTCCTCCTCCACTTTATTCAACCTACAGTCCAAAAGAAAAGAAGAGAGATTTGTATTTGGCTGCCGAGGGGGTGTGGAGCAAGCGGCATGTTTAGACAGCCTGCCTCTGATGGAGGTGCCTTCACCAGCAGGAGGCGGACCTCCTGCGCTCTGGAATGCGACGTATCTCCCCTTCCCTGTAGTGGAACCTGCCCAGCCCCAAGGGCGTTCCCGAATGCAGGGCTTGCTGCCGTCCCGGATCGTAGGAATGTAGAGGTGTGTGGACACGCTCTGTTGTCGTCCCGGCAAAACACCCGGTAGCTCTGGATCCTGTCCCCACCCCATCCTCATCGCATGCGGCGTATCCCGCGCTCCGCTAGGGCCACGCCCCCGTTCTACTCCCTGTTCCTGACACCGATGCTTGCGTGCTGCAGTGACTTCCCGTAGCTGCAGATTTCAGAGGTGTGACCTGCTGGAGCTCACCAGCTGAACTGGCGGGTCCGTCACCCCGGCGAGGCAGCCTGCTCCTCGGGCCGCCGTGTTGCACAACCCCGCTGACGCGTATGCTGTGCCGTGACACACTGAACCCACGGAACACAAACCTGCGCGGGGCAGGCGAAGTGCAGAACGACAGCATGGCCACGTTCACAGAGAAGCAAGACGGAAAGGCCGCACCGACAAATATCCCCAAGAAAATCACCGTGAAAATGCAGCGCCTGGTCAGAGCGGAAACGTTCCTCGGTGAAACGAGGGAAGGAAAGGGCTGAGTGAAGGGGTTCATCACCAGCCGTCTCCCGCTTCCTGTGGCCACGCCCACGATGGAGCCGGCCCAGTGTGAAGCAGGCCCGCACCAGGAAGAAGCGGCATCTAACGTGGTGAAACAGCCTTAGAAATACGTCATTTTTGGCTCAGGATGCCGAACAGAATAACCCCCCCAAAGCCAGACCTGAAAATCTCCCGGTATTCATCTTCATACTACCGACTGCACAGTCCTGAGATAAGACCTAAACATCCGAAGCTCTGGGGGGGGGGTCTCTTTAACCTGCTGCTGGCTGAGTTTTTACCCACGGAATTCGGCAGGAAGTCATAGGGTGAATTTCATTGCCGTGCTACAGTGAAAGCGAGGGCGGGAGCGGTTACCTTGACGACCTGCGAAGGCAGGGACTCCATTTCAGATGCCTTCTGCGCCAGGGTTTCTAGGTTGGCCTCTTGGGACACCCTCCTCTTCCGGCGCGTGCTCTGGATGACCCCTGTCGGGGCGCCGAGCCCCTGCAGTTCGGTGGTGCCCCCCTGGCCATCCGGGGCCCCATTTCGAGGGCCCGGCTGCTCCGGGGCATCCTGGCCCCATGGCACCACACTAGGGACATCGCCTTCCCGGGAGAGGCGGCGGGGAGCGACGAGGCTGGAGCTGAGGCATGTCACAGGCACGCCGAGAGTCCGCAAGGGCCCCCTGGCCGCGGGGATCCACATTCACAGGTCCGAAGGAAACGGTGGTCCCCTGCAGGTGACCCACCGCCTCCATGGCTTTGGGGGCCTGCTGGTGGAGGTGTGGGTGGGCGTGTGCGTGGTGCGCATTGGGGAACATGTCCAGGTAGTTCTGCTGGTTCTGCTGCTGCAATAAATGCTGCTGCTGTTGCATGTGCTGTTGCATGTGCTGCTGCTGCTGCTGCTGCATGTGCTGTTGCTGCTGCTGTTGCATGTGCTGCTGCTGGATCTGCTGCTGCTGCCTCAGATGCTGGAGCTGCTGTTGCTGCTGCTGCTGCTGCTCTTTGACGTGCACCCCGTAGTTCACGTTAGGCATGGCGGCATGAGCCGGAAAGTAGCCGGAGGTCAGGTGCTGCCTTGGTGGGCGGAACGCTACCTGGAAGGGCTGCAGCACGTTAGAGTTGGTGGCAGTGTGAGCGGCGCCGTGCAGCACACCGGGCTTGTGGCCCTGCTGGAAGCCTGGGAAGGAGACCTGCGGCATGGCGGCAGGCGCCTGCTGCTCCCACTCCAGGCTTCGGGTCTTGGCCGGGTCCCGGTATGCCTCGGCCGGGTTCGGCTGCTTCTCGGCGGCCCTGCGCTGCACCTGCATGGTTCCTGCTTCGTGGGCCGGCTTGGTGTAGGCGACTTGGCCCACTGGATCGCTCACGCCCATGTACGGGCCCATGCCCTGCCCCCAGGTGCGGGGGAGGCCCTGAGGCCAGCCGGGGTCTTGCTCGGGCCACTTGACTGGCACGCCGTGTTGGTAGTGAGCCCGGGCCTGTTCATTCATGTCGCCACGTGGCGGCTCGGCCCCTGGAGCCCGCATGCCAAAGCAGCCCCCCCCACCGCCGTGCTGCTCCTTCATGGGCATGGCTTGGTCGGCGAAGAAAGTGATGCGCTTGCCTGTCCTCTTTGCGTTGGGTTTCGCCTGAGGTGACAAGCTCATGGCTACACCATCAAGCCAAGAGGAGGCTGGGGGAGGGGCCACTATAACGGTCCAGCTCCTCAAATGATGACTAGTCTGTATTTAATCCACACTGTCAAAATATACAGTCACAGCGACCTAAAGTGGGGAGGGGGGAGGACCAGGGATCACGCGGACCAGTCCTCCTGCAGACGAAGGGCGCAGAGCGGCACTGACACTTCTGGGGATCCACTGGCTGTCTTCACTGGCTGGCGGGACCCTGGGAGAGAGAAAGGCTGCAGGTGAGTGCTGAAGGAGGAGGGGGTCCAGCTACTGCAAACTATAAAGACAAAAGACAGGGGGGGCGGGAAAACTGAGTGGAGGTTTGACAGATACACATGGGGTACACATACACCACAGACAGGGTAGATACACACGGGGTACACACACACACCATAGACAGGGTAGATACACACGGGGTACACACACAGACAGGGTAGATACACACGGGGTACACACACAGACAGGGTACACACACAGACAGGTTAGATACACACAGGGTACACACACACAGACAGGGTAGATACACACGGGGTACACACACACAGACAGGGTAGATACACATAGGGTGCACGCTCACGCTCACACACACACACACACACACACACACACACACACACCACAACACAACACAACACAACACAAAAGCAAGTCACCAGTCACCTGGTGCCCACTGAGCCATGAGAAATTTGTCATTTATCCTATAACTGTAAAATCTAAAATTTCAGTGATCTCAGACTAAACTACGATCTGTGCCTCTTCTCTTAGCATTTCATACGTTGATACTTTGTCTTTCAATCCTGTCAATTCCAATATCTTATTAAACTGACTGAGTGAATTCTTCCATACAGCCAAAGCATCAGCATAAGTTCACATCCAAAGAGAAACACTCTGCTGTGCTGAGTATGGAGAACAGCTAAGAGTGTCAGTCAGGCTCTAATACAGTGTAAACTGTCCTTGAGGATAAACGTGCGACAGCGTTAAGAGACGACTGCTGCTATACCATCAGCTGTCTAAGAGCGAGGCCAGTGTGTCCGTCAAATAAATCCCATTTCAGGCAGTAACTCCGGCTAAAGCAGAACACATACAGAAAGTGGTTTCGCATTGCAAATTAGGTCTCTCACGTTTAGCAACACTGCTGAAAAACGCAAAAAAAAAAAAAACGTCAAGCTCTGCGTTAAAACTCTGCCGTCCGGTTGACATTCAGTGCCATACCTTTCCGCAGTCACATTCCCATTAAGACTTTTTGGGCTGCTCCCACACCAGACGAACCTGTCTGGTTTTATTTTCGAAATATACAAACAGCGGGGGGGGGAGGGAAAAAAACACAAGTTTCCACTGACGACTGGCTTCTGGAGACTGCCGACTCAGAAAGCAAGTTATGGCGACGGAGCAGAACTGCTAAATGGCGACTTACACAATCCGCGCAAGATATGGATTAGAGGGCAGGACTCAACAATGGGAGGCAACTGCAGCAGAGGGCACTTTTTAACGTAACAGCGGGAAGAATCGACAAAGAAGTGCGGCCAAACAATACTGAACAGCGGCCACATCCTCAGATTAGCTCTTTCAAAAATAAAGATTATGGAAATGATTTTTTTTTTTGTTGTAGCTATGCGTGGGAAGAACATGCCTCTATAAATACATATTTTTGCGTTATTAAAAAAAAAAAGTGAATCGGAGGACAGTGCGACTTCCACAGGCTCGGTTAATAAGATTATAAGTACTAATAAGTAACTGTCGCCTGACCCATTGTCACGGAGGAGATCCTGGAGTTACAGAGAGGGCTCCCTCTTTCGCCTCCTAAACGCTGACGAGCTTGCCGTTGTGGGAATCCCCTTGTTTCCCTTTGCACTTGCCTCATTAAGGAAGGTAAACAGTGATGGCTGCCGGCAAGACTGACACAGTTCTGCTTTATTGCCAGGGGAATAATAATAATAGCAATAATTAAAATGGCACCTTTTGCCCGACGTTCTTCAGAGTGATGCTGGTCGCTGCGAAGTGACTGTAATAATATGCACTCACACACAAATCCTGAATCCTGATTCATGCTGTACAGCTCACTGACAAGCGGGTTACGGTTCTGCATGAGGGTATTACAGGTTATAAACCTGGATCTAAAGCTCACATCTCCCAGAAAGGCGGAAACAAACTGGTACAACAGGTAGTGCAGAGGAGTGAAGTGTTAAAACAAGCAGCAGGGCAGCCAGCGAACGAGGCTGAAGATTGTTCGCGTTTCAGTTTTCTGGGCTTGGACCAGACCATCTTTCTATTCCTTTTCTGTGACATTGTGCTTTGCTGAATTAGTGGCTTGTCTGAGCTTCACCTAATAACAGCAAACTTCCAACAGCAGACTTATATTACATACACAGACACACAAATACATATATCAAGAATTAAAATATTGTGGTGTGTAGCACAGGTGTAATATATAGCGTTTTTTTTTTTGTGCTGTGAATAAAGGAGAAACTTCACTTTCAAAATGTCACACCAGCCTCACATGGACCGCAGAACTGGGCTGAGAGGGGGGGGGGATTTATTATCTATCATTACGAATGCAGTGACAATCAATCAGAAATAAATCACCTACAATGAATGCAATGCAAACCAATAAGCTGTACCCCTGCATCCATGTTTCTTAAAAAGTTGTATGACGGTTTTTCAAAAGCAAACAGACAAGTAGACATGACTTTATACCCCCCCCCCTTCAGATATGTTCTGCAGTCCACACAGCCCCCAATACTGATATTCGGTACATAAATATCACATGGTTTGCAGAGCTTTAAACTTGCAGCTTATTGTGATTCACAGGCTATAAAAGTGTTCTCTGTCCTCAATATTACGAAGCTCTGTCGCCATTCTGACACAGGGTCAAAGGTCACTGCACAGGAAACAGTCTACGTTCTGAATTTCAGATAAGCTGTCGCCATTTATACAACATGTCAAGGACCCTAACTATCTGCAGCGTCACACGGCACAGCCCAAGAGGCAAAGAAAGAACCGGGCAGAGTGTTAGACACTTGGGAAGGGAATTGAGTGAACTTGGCTTTGCCTTCTCCTGGAGAAAACATTGATTTGGCAATCAAATGGATAAAAATGAGCACCGTCAATTATGCCTGCTGTCTAGTCCACACAGAGGTGAAAGCTTACATCTCAGGCCCAATCTCCCTACACTGCACCCTGAAAAACAATAAAACAAGTGAAAGTAAGAACCACCTAACACACTAGCAATCATCCGCATCTGCATCTGTGTAAAAACCTCAAGTTTCAGACTGCAACCTGTTGTCTAATGTACCAAACAGAGTCTGCATCACCCCCAAGGGCCAGAGCAGCCCTGCAAAGGACCTGGCTTTCCTTCACTGTAATGGTTTTACTCGAAGGAAACAAGTAAAAACATGAACCAAAAGCTGATGATTTCTGGTGAGAAAGCACTTAATCAGGAAAGTGTATTGCTGCTAAACAATCTCACAAACATGTGATTTATTAACGGTTAGTGGTAAAGATGGTTAATGGTGTAACAAGCCTGAAAGGTAGTTTCCCCAAACTATCATTCTGAAATCCCCATTGTGTGTGGGTTTCACGTTAACTTTTTTCCTTTAAGTTTGGGTCTCATTTACTTGTTAATTTTCACTCCTTCAATGATATCTAGCAACCTCCCAGCAAAGCATTTAGCCTAATGGAAACAAGTCAGGCTGTTTGTAACTATGTATGTCAACTAACATTTCCCGAATATTCAAAATGTTCAAACCACATCGACGCGTATATCTCAAATGCGAAGTGCACGAACTCCCATCAATAAAACATTAAAATGAAACCTTTCGCCCCAGCAAAGTCATTCTGACTCAAAAACGAATGTTCGGAATACTAGGGTCTATATCTTATATGAATAAGCAACTTAAAGTATTATGGTTTTAAGTATATGTGTATTATATGAATGCAGGATTTGAATATCCCCGCACCACTTGTCAAATGGGACAAAATACACTTAATTTACACCTTTTTTAAAAATGAGTAAGCGGCTGCACAGCAGTAACACTTGGCAATTTCCAAGAGCTTGTTTTTTTCCCTGACTGGCGAAAGTGAGCATTTTCATAACATTTCATAGAGGGGCATAAAGAGTGGTGGAACAACTTTTAATCCCACGGGCCGGAAAACGCGTCTATTTTACTAATACCGTCAAACGCGATCGCTGAATCGGCACATAAACGCTAATATTGCAAGATCACAGAGAGTAAAGTGATACGATCGGAGAAAGAAAAAGTGCAATCAGGGCCGCTAATACATGAGATCCCCACCAGGAACCTCCGATCCACCGACCCACTCAGCGCTATTTACTAAACATCTTTTGTTGCAGGAGGATTATCTGCTGACGAGCGCAGTGACACTTTGTTATAGAGAACAAGCACAATACAACGAGCACGAGTGGGAACTAATAGACTAAACGTTTTGGATAATGCACATGTCAAGTGTTGCAGTTTTAATGAACCAATTACTTCAAAACTACGTCGTGCATAATTAGTGTTAAAGATGAAAATGACATACGTAGTTAGTTAATACGCAGTTGCTTATAAGCAAACGCACTTAAGCATTCGCGTCAAAAATTAGCTTTGGTTTTTGTAAATCGGCGCTACACTTTCCTTTATCGGCTTCCAGTGTGTCGGACTGTCAAAATTTCAGCGTCTTACCATTACAGTCATGCTTCGCTCTCGCTTCCTGGAGAACTCCCGTAGTAGGCTCACCGCGACGCCCGCGCATCCAGTCTGCAACCGGGCAGTTTGCTGCAGTCATTTCCAGGGCTGACTTTACGCCGTGAACTCCTTATTTTTATGCTCTCAAAATCAGGAGAACGATTTTGTTGCATCGGAAAACCTTGCAAGCAGCTTAGAAGAAGTCCGTAACGCCAATAAATGTTTAAATATCCTAAATATACCTTACGTCTTCAGACTGTTGCACATTTTCTGTTCATGTTGCACAACTACCGATATAAAAAACATTGACTTCGCCCTTCCTCGCGGACCGAACGCGTGCGCATACTAACGAACAACATTCTTTTTCATCTCGAGTCTGGTGAGCCAATCCGGAACGTTGGCCACGCCCTCTTCCACCTCCATATATGGTCATTCCGCCGCATGTGGAGTCCAGTAAATTACAGTATACCCTCTATCTGTCCCTGCAGGGAAATTCCGCCAGGCTAGCGAGGGCTAGGAACGGGGATACTCCCCGCGCTACACAGCTTTGCAAGCTTCTTTTCTTTCTCGTACTGCCCGTGATGCCACGCACGTCGCTTTTTAGTGATCGGAGATGTTTTCATCTTTTTTAACTCTCGCCCTTTTCCAAGAATAAACAGTGTGAACTTAATTTGATAAGTGCAGTAAAATAAAGGTCGAGACTGAGATAATCTGCTCTTGGTGATATTCAATTATTCATCGTATTCCGAACGCCAATCTTACTGTAATCACACAATGAGAGTAAGTCCATAATATCCCTACGTGGTGTAACTCGTTCGCAAGGCCAGCGTGCGCAGCTAAAAATAAGAGACTCGCGTGATGCTTTAATTTACAGGACTTCATTTTCATTCATCGATTTTTGGGAAAAGTTACACTCATGTTGCAATCATAATGATGTCATCGGCCGGCCTCCCGACTTAAACCAGCCAATGGCGTCTCAAGCTGAGCGCTACAGTAAAAAATGAGCCAAAGGCGACCGCGTTCACACCAGCACAGAAACCAGTACGACGCCGCTTCGCCAAGGCCTAATTTGCTTTGAAAATGACCCTGATTTGTACTATTTGCATATTTTATAATTACATAATTTAATAAAATTACCATATATGTACTAAATATGAGCACCCACTACTATATTTACTAAATTCCCATGTCTTCATAACATGCATTCACAATGCAACTCCTTGCGAAGCATAAGAATATCAGCGCATCGTGGTTAGATGATCTTAGTCAATGGTCCTCTCTGGGTTTATACAGTTTGCTGTATAAATATTACAAGTCATATAATAGCAGTTGTTCGTGGTGTCTTTGAATGTTCCGCTTAAGAATTTTGCAGCCACTAATCATTAGTGTTACAAAGGAAAACATAGCTACTACACAACTAAAAATGCTTTTAGGAACTAGAAATGTTTAAGTATGAAGTAAAAGTCACAGCCAAAAAGCCAGAAGATCAAAAATGGCGTTAACGAGACTGATTGTTCTTGATGCGAACCACAAACAAACGAATCGCAGTTGTTTCGAATATGGATTTCAGGCCGTGAGGAAATGCCTAATATTTTCATGCGCATTTTTTTCCATGCATCGCTTAGCATACAAACTAGACAGCATGTTAAGACCAAGAGAGAACGCAAATTACACTTTTCAAAATCAAATGTTAAATACAGCGGGTTTACGCAACAATAAATCCACACTATTAAGAATACATTAAACGATCTGTTGCGATCTTGGTTTCTTTACTGAATTCAGGCTTGGAAAATAATACTCGGTTACAGGGAATTGTCTTTACTGCTGACTCAACATAGTTTTACTTCTTCGTGTCGACGTTTGGCAATAGATTCGGTAATCTGCATACCCCAGTAACAAATTGTGCACCAAGAAAATCTCAGAGTTCTGCCACGCACCGAGGCGCCAATGGCACGATGCCTCAGTGCAGAAATGGTTAAGGCGTGCAACTTTTTGTTAGTTCTACGGGTGTTCCTATGCATGGCATGATCTTACTGGGGAGGCCCAGAAGCAGAAGTGTTACTACGATGACTTAAAGGATGGCGCTGAAAACACCAGTTGCTAGACAGAGGCATGGATCAGCAGCGTGCATATTTAGATGTCAAATACACTATTTGAAAAGCGATCGAAAACTCTACAGCTGCTTTGTTGCGAAACTGGAACAGCCCGACTAGTACGTGGTAAATAATTGAGAAGGCTTTAACGTCATATACACAGTCCTTCCTCGTGCTGCTTTTCTTTGACCCATTTTAACTACCAGGCTTCACAAATGAGATAATTTGCATCGTATGGCAGAGGAACCTTGACTGGCTGGCAAGAAACGTGCCACATCCCCCTTGTCACGCACGATGAGATCAACAGCAAAGAAAGGCTCGCCCGTGATATTTCAAGATCGATACGGTGCGGCTACAACGATCCCTCTCTATGCTTATAAGATAACCGCGATCATGCACAGCTACGCTTTATATTTATGTTTCTGAAAAAAAAATCTGGCGCTTTTTCTGCGTTGCAGGACGGAATCAGCTGATGTCCGCTTGCTTGCTGCGCAGATCGTTTCGTTGCGCCCCCCCACTCCTCCCAAATCCCTCACAAAAATCTTTCAAAGTAAACACTACGGCGAAATCCGTCAACCCCGCCGTTACTAAAGTCGCAGGAAACTCCGGCGTGGAAGCGCCATGCTCGTATGCACAGCCCAGATGGAGTGAATGCACACGTACCTATACAGCGTGATCCAGCAGCAGCCGCCGTCTTTTTCTCAACAAAATATTTTCGCTTTCTACAAGCAGCAGTAAAACTTTTTTTCCCTTTATAGGCGTCACTTCCTACTGTGCCGTCCAGCCCCGCTGCTCTATGCCACTGTTACACTGTAACACCAATGACGCCCAGCTACTAGCATTAGCTTCTTCTCCGCGATTACTTGCGTTCGGACGCAGCGAAGCACTTTGATGCTCGTCTGAAAGCAATAACACGCCTTATTCTGTCATGTACAAACAGCACACTATTCAGAGTGTTAGTGTCGCTTAATTGCAAGGTGTGCACACTGCAGCCATCTAACGAGAGTGTTGCAGCATGTGCATGCAGGATTTCAAGTGTACATTTCAAGTGTACGTGTGTTTTAATTGAATCACTACAGAAACTACAAATGTTTAATAACTGCAAATCTGCTCCAATGAAATGCATCCAGTGCTTCACATTAAGTCGCTTATATATTCTTGAATACTATTGATTGTGTGGAGTACTTTGTATTGCTGGGCCTACTTTATGATAAACATCTGAAATATTAATTGCAATGTATTCCAGATAACGTCTTTTTGAAGGATATTACTGCATGTACAGACATTGGCTAAGTACTTTTGGATCTCCGTTTTCGTTTTATTGCCGTGTGTTAGGCTGCTATCGCGGTTTTTCTGTTTTTTTTTATTATTTATTTAAGAGAGATGATTTGTTTAAAGTACCGCTTTGGACATTAAACATCTGATCGCTGTTTTGATTAGAAGAAAAACAGAGCATAAACCTCACTAGTCATTTACTACGAGAAAGTCATGTATGTGGAGGAACAAGCAGCAGTGCAAACGTAAGGCTGACACGAAATGTATACTCCCGCCCTACCTTTAAAACTTGTTGATCCAGACAAACAGGCAGGAAACTGTATATGGGGTATTGTATTACAACACTGACCATGCAGAAAGAAAAGGCCTATGTGGAATATTATTTTGTACTATCTATAGTTTCCCAGAGTTGCATTATACTTCCTTCAGTGCATATAAGTTTTCCGGTAATTTATGTAGTTTGATGACGTCCCAACTGGTAAAAAATCGTGTTCGGTGTTTGCGGCGCATTGTAAGCTGTGCCGTCACACACTGTCTATATGTAGACTGCAGTGACGCCAACCCCCCGCCAGGCGTCCCCATATTGGATGTTAATTAACCTCTCAAATAAAATTAATTAAGCTTACTTACACAATTCTTGGATCACAACGCATTAGTCTGATATGTAAAAGTCTTACAACGTTTTTTCTAAAAATGAAGAATCGTTCATCTGTGGAAGTTAACGTAACAGATTTAGACTGTAGTCAGATTAGGTTTGTGTTTAACCATAAACACGATTGAAATTAAATCCATTGCAAGAGACCTTTGTGGGGGGTTTTTCAGTGACAGATGGGGCACATTGTATGTGGATGCAATTGTTCAGCAATACCCATACTCATTGGTTTGCAGTGGCCTTATGAATTGTATTGGGGTTCATATAATAGAGGATTGTGATCGCGATCTATGAAAACGGACATCCTCAGCTGCTGGACTGAAGCCCTACATTGGAACTTCTTACTCTTTGCTGAGTCTTGATTGAGATGGAAAGACCCCAGTAGCTGGATCTAGCTTTCTTACCCTTTCTGGAACTTAGTTATGTGAACTTTAATAAAGGCTTTGAAAAAGTAGACGAGCCGGGTATGACAGACCACACCCTGTCTCCATGGTATACTGTGTCCATTTTTGCAAATCGTTCAGCTATTTAAAGCCGATCTGGAAGAGCGCCACCTGTTGGTGAAGTGAGTGCACGTACAATGTTTGTGTGGCCAATCAGAATAGGCGATACAGTAGTCCTGGGTAGAGGGGAGATAACGGTGTAAGTGGTCTAATCTTAGAACAAGATCAACTGGTTACTGCATTAGCCGCCCACTTCGGATCAGCCTGTTTGTTTGTCTGAGCCGAATGCGAATGTGGTTTATATTACATATTTTCACAGTGAAAAATATTTATAGCAATACCAGAGCAAGTAGAAAAAAATACTATATGGTTTTTGGCCGTGAGTCAGAAAGCCGTCACAGAGGTTGACAAAGGGCGGTGAATAGACCCTTATTTTTGAAAGGTGGAGTTCAGTTGTTTTGCCAGTTCGATAAGAGCCATTACGTAAGTGCAATAGGAAAAGTGCTCACATACCAAACCATAAGGCAGCGAAAACAATGCGAGCCGCAATATCCTTCTTCGATATTCAATAGTAATCATCGCTTTTACGATGTTGACGACGACTTCTTCGCTCTTCGGAAAACATCGTTTTTTAGACGCCTTACTTTTTAGGCAAATTTTAAAATCATGAAAAAACACCTACGCATATCTGAAATGGTTGTTAGAAAGACTTGTGCGAGTTTTCATTTGTATACGTTATTAAACATTTATAAAGCATGTGAACTAAAGAGCTGCAACATTTTCTTCATTTGCATTTTTTGTAGATCACAGCAGATTTGCTGCAATGCAGCTTGCGGTCACAGATGAAGTTTTTTATATCAGAAGATGCAAGAGCTATCCCCATTTCAGCAGGGTACTCAGAGCCAGAGAAGGGAGCTGAAGTCATCCCGCAATGAACAGTGATAGTTTTACCTTAAAAGATAGTTTTACCTCAAACTATTTAACTTACCTTATACTTAATTTCCTTGCGTCTCAAATAACAAATCTGGTTTGACTGAGAAGCAGCCTGTAGGTAAAACAACATTGATCAGATTTAGAAAGTTATGGATCGGAAAGTATAAATCCAAACCACGATTTTGTTTCAACCAACCAGCTGTGCCTCTGATCAGGACGAAGAGTCACATTCACAGAGTACTAATCTGGTTGGCTAAAACAAAATCCTGGCCCGGAGTTATACTTTCTGGACCTGAAATTGATGCACTCAGCAAAACCAACATCGGTCCAGCACAACGTAGATGGACACAAGGTTTCTTGGTTCTTGTGACTAGAACTGCACTGTTTGCAATACGTAAATCGCCGATCTGGCGAGGGCTCTGATTGCACACTGTAGTGCGTGTGAATGTGCAGAATATGCTTTGCAGACGGTGCCTTTTATAATCACACTCTTGGTGGGTGTTGTCGGCTTTAAGTGTTAGCCGATCGACTCGTTTTCGCACTATACCGCCTAACGAACATCGGCGATGGTCTAAAGAAACCAACTGGTTTATTTGATTTGCGGGAACTGAAATTGTTTTGCGGAGGAAAAGGCGTCAGTCCCTAATTACAGCACAGCTCGTACCACCCAAGTACAAGCGAGTTTATTCACAGGCTTCTTGTTCTTATAGTCCATTAATCAGTAACCGATCCCGGCAAAAATCAAATCCTACTGAAAATAAAGGAAATCAAATGCAACAAATGGCAGTTAACTGAAACAAACATATCAACTTTACAGTACAAAATAATACATCATATAGTCATCTACACTCTGCGATTCAATAATGGGTAAGCGCTGGAAGAAGGGAAGGACGGATGGATGGTCTTCTGCGTCCCTCAATTCTGAAAGCGACGGTCTAATAATGCCTTAAAAACACAATCTGTCGGATATGTCAAGATTTGGACATTTGGTCAATACAATGAGCATTTAAGAAACATAAACGCGCAAGGAGTGTTTTTTTTCAGCATGCTGAATAATATTTATTTTAAACTAGTTTATAAAAATAAAATATAAAACTATTTTAAAGCAAAAAAAAATGCTGTACAAGGCATTGATATGGTACAAATGGAAAACAATAATTACAGCTCTTATATACAATCGCGACTCATTCTCCTGCATTCATTTCCCGTAACTGTACATTCATTGACAGCAATGACAAAGAATAAATAACAAAAATACAGTAAGGCGTCATATATGTGTAGATAAAAACACAAGTGTTACGTTGAAATGAACAAAGGCTGACCTTGCTTTCTCTGCAAGTGTGGCCAAGCGCAGAAAGTGACAATCTGTCTTCTGCGTGGTGAAACGTGGTGGGAATAGACACCCCGATTCAGACACATGGCTAAGACAGAGCAGAGGTAGCCAGGACAGCAGTGGGGAACAATAAGGACACTGACACATAGAGGGGTATAGCGCAATCTGGGAATAAATTAAACAAAAATACTACAACTGGAAGTGGATAGAAGCACAAGCGTGAAGTCGCCAGTGCGCCGATTCTGAAACTAAAACGTCTTGAGAATCTGAAGGATAACTTACGAATTGGTTCACCTGCTGCTTGCTCACCTCCATCACCACTGCACATATTTCAGAGTTACAAACCTCCACATTTGTATGCACCTCTATTAAATACGTCTAAGTATATTGTTAAAGTTGCCGCTATGCCGTTAGCATATCTATACACACAAAAACAGAAAGACGGAGAGAAACTGATTACGGGGACAGAGAAAGAGAGAGAGAGGGGTGGACGTAAAGAAAGACAGAGAGCAGCTCGAGTTGTCTGTTGAGTTGCAGTCTCACTCAGAGGATCAGTGCGGATCCTGACTCCTGTAGTCACTGATACACAGACATCTGCACATTTAAACAACCATAAACACTCAGAGGATCAGTGAGGAGGGCTGAGCACATGATTTAATCACCTGCCTATGTGGTAAAGAACCACACATGCCTCAGCAACTGGTAACATCTGCCCAGGGACAAAGGGAAAATGCTCCCTGTCCCAGGTGAGAAAAGCATCCTTTTACATACGGTTAGCCAGAGAAACAACAGCTTTTAAAGGTCCAACAGGCGTGTTCCATGTGAGCAAACCGGTCAAAACAACATATGAAGAGTGTTCATGTTTGTGTCCGGTATGGTCTGCTAGAGGTCAGATCAAAGGTTCTGTAGATGGGGAAGCAGCCATAGCATCTAGACTGAAACAACGCCAGTTTTGCTACACTTTCCTGCTGTTTACCAACAAAGACACCCAAACCAAGTCTGATATTTAGTGAAAACGAATAGGTGTGATCCACATGGCACCCAACAGGCCAGTCATATTTATCTGCAAACATATGTGCTTCTTCGACAGACTAGCCAGCATTTCATTTCAGTGACAAATTTCACATATTCCTCTTTTTTATTAGTCCTGGCATGCAAAATGTACCAGATATGGTGGATTATGCATTCATATATGCATAATAGACAGTGCCTATGTTTGCGGAGTCAGTCAAGCACATGAGATATTTTCCTGCTGACATAGAGTAGATGGCGTTACATCATGCGGCACGTTGCATGATGGGAGTCACAGGCATAGTTTAACAGCGGGGGGCGCGGGGGGGGGGGGTGGTTAAGGATATTATACATAGCAGTCAGGCGACAGACTGCCTATAGCTGCGGGTTTGGGATTACGGCACATCTCACAAAGGGTGCAGTGCGTCGGGGCGGATGCAGACGCTCGCTAGTGCATGCAGGAGTGCCTGTTAGATTTCCATCTATAGCAGCTTAGGAAGCAGGACGGAGAAGAGGCGCCAGTCAGCTGGTTAATCGCGGCTGGATTCGAAACTCCCCACGACGTCCGTCTCCGGCGAGTAACGCTCGAGATTTTGGCATACGGGTAACACCCGACCGATGGAGTACAGGGCTCTTACTGTTAAAGCAAAAGGTTACCTTCACCAACAGTTAGAGCGAGTGTACCGTGGGGGGGATTGTAGGCCAGCGCTAAGACACTAAGAAGCGTTTTCGCTCAGGTCATGGGTTTCAGTCAAGGCTGGTTGTCTGAGGCAGCACTTAATACTAAATAATACAATTAAATATTACAAGAATTTCATTTGTTTTTAACCCACCGATTAATACAAGTACAAAAAACAACGCCTCCCCCCCCGAAAAAAAATAAAAATGTAGAGTGAAATCTGCACGGTTGCATTTTCTTTTCCAAATGGAATACTTTCTTGTAGTGTTGCGGTGAAGGTTTTAAACAGCCTTTGAAAAGCAGGAGTGTGGACTGCAGCACTGCATCGCCCGGCTGGGTCTGCTACCAGTCACATGCATGTAGTGTCAGTACAAGCAAGTAGCGCACAGGGACTTAGCACAGGGGCTAATACCCTTCTGTCTCTATGCACTCAGTGATGCACTCTAGAGGCCATAAGGAGAAACACCACCTCTTCATGATGGGCCCTCAGTCCAGCTACATGCTTTTGGGGGGGGGGGGGGTGTTGTGTTCAAAAGAGCATTACCCTAGCTGGTCATGTCAAAGGTGTGTCAAGACTGAACCCGGTGCATTACACCCCCTGGAAGTAAAATAAATATGTATGCAACTGGCAGAAAATTACCATAAATTGAGAAACACTCAAATAAATGCATCTACACCCCAAACTAGAGCTTAGTTACAGTCAGAATGACATGAGATTCTGAGTTGGGTCACAAACCTTCTCTTCTCTAGGGCCTCCCAGACTCACCCCAAACATTTACCTATATTTCCAGCTGGGCACCTGGATCAGGAAATCAGGGCCAAGGTTATTACAGCAGAACCCCACGCCTTGGGATTCAAACCAACAACCACTGGCATATAAGCCCAATGATCTGCTGGACAGCTGTCTGACTTTGAAGCTGGAAATAAAGCCACTGTGACCAGAGCGCAGGTGGGACACACAGCAGGGCCCGTGAGTGGCATATGGCAAGGGGGCGGGGAACCAGGCCCAGTTGTCCAATGAGAAGGCAGTACACAGGAAGTGGGAGGTACACAGTTCTGCCAATGAGGACCAAGAATCTGTTCTCATGTCTGGGGGGGTAAGAATAATGACCTATAATCTGATCTAACAAAGCTGAATAAATAAGTTATTAAATATGTAAAGGTGAGAGGGAGGAGAGCGCAAGGGAGCAACCATCTGTAGTGTGAGAAGTGTGTGTGTGTGTGTGTGTGTAGCATGGGGTTGTTCACTTATGCCACACAGCCCAGCCCGTTATGACAGCACTGCAGACAGAGCACATGGTCAGGATTCGGGCTCTGAGGACTATCTGCTCAGTTTTGCGGAGCACTTGCCCTCACGGCTGCAGCCTTTGCCCCGGGGTGGTTGGAAGGAGCTAGGGCAGCGAGGCGGGGGTGACCCCGAAAGACTGGGTGGCGAGCGGCTCGCGCACGTGCTCCCGCCGCAGTGTTCAAGCCGGGAGGGGGAGGAGCTGATGGAGCGCTGGAAAGATGAGCAGCTGCGAGGGGAGGCGCTGGAGCTCCGGTGGGCGGGGGGCGGAGCCCCATGTGATGACGCCCTCACGAGGGCGGGGCCCCGCACCCTGGGAATGCCCCCGCCGCCATGCACCAGCTGGGCTAGGCAGCTGAGAATATCAGCATCGCTGGCACTGCTAGCGCGGACCCGGGTAGCGGCGAAGCCTGGGGGATGAACGACGGGCGCATGTTAGACACGCACAGCGCCATCTGCAGGCCACAAGGGGAACGGCGCTTACCTGGTGTCTGCAGCAGAGCGGCTTGGCGGCTTTCCCGGGGGTGGGCGTGGCAGGAATTGGCCGGTCGTCAGCTGCAGCGGTGGCTCCGGGGGAACGGGCCGGGGAATTCTGCTCTTACGAGGCTGCAGGCCACACGAGGAGGACAGCGACGGAGCCTCCTCACCAGGGTGGGACTCGTCATCCTGGGAGCGGTCCGACAGGAGGGGCACCCGCAGGTCGCATGAGAGCGAGGCGGGGACGGGGTGCCCCTTCTTATGCAGCAGCTTCTCTTTGGCAGAGGGAGACCCTGACAGGGAGCCAGGTTCGAGGACGGGGATGCGGCTCAGCCGATGGGTGGGATCTCGTCGTGGGGCGGGGGATGCGCCTGTCATGTCGGCGCTCTCCTCCACGTCTCCATCCACCTCCTCTGGGGGGAGCTGGCTTGGTGCATCTTCAAGAGGCCCTGGATCGGTCATGGGCTCCTCTGGTTCAGCAATGGCCATGGCGATGTTACCACTCTGAGGCTCTCCGGGGGGCGAGATCTGCCCATTGGGGATGGCAGGGCTGAAGGGTGATTTGGGGGACAGGGGGGACCGCGCCGATGCTCGCGGGCTTGGCACAGGACTGGCATCTTTCTTGGCAGATTCTCCATCAGGAATCTGATCGCTCTGAGGTGGGGGAGGGCTGCCGGGACGGCTAGGGGGGCGAGTGGCATCAGGGGCTCCGCCCGGGGATGGGACGGCATCGTCACACTTCTCCACCAGGGGGTCCTGTGGGGCGCTGTCGGAGGCACACTGGGAGGATGGCGTGGGGGGGTTGGGTGCTGTCAGCTAACCACAGAGACAGGGAGGAAAAAAGGACAGGGAGGGGGGTTAGGAGCCAGATCCTGGAAGGAGCGTAGTGAGATAAATGGGAATCTTCTCAGCACACCGTGAGTCCGGAGGAAGGGAGGGGGCACAATCGAGCACACCACTACTGTGGGGGGGGGGGGGGGGGGGTCACAGAGCACAGCACTATGGCACAGACTGACACAATGAGCAGGAGGCTCACAGCACACAGACACCAGGACCCAACACAGAACTTCTAAAAAAGGTGAGACCGTATAGCCAAGGAGAGTGAACAGACCAACAAGAACAATGAACGTTCACCTCGGCCATGCGGGGCACTAGAGGAGAGAGGGAGAGAGGGGGGAGACAGCATCAGAAGGCGAGGATGCTGTGAGGCCTAAACCATGGTCGAGCGCTAAACCCCAGCCCACCAATCACATGACAGGAAGCTTTAATGCTTGGCCAATCAGAGCTTTATATATCAGCCAAATACTGTCAGATCATGTTAGAGGAGACAGGAGAGAACCATGAGGGGGATCTTTCATAAAACGGGGAGGGGGTTCTGCATGGTGGGAGCTGAGCAGGGAGGGGATGGGCGGTGCTCACCTGTTGCAGCTGGGCACGGGTGATGCGGATGACGGAGGGGAACTTGGCATTGGCTGCCCCCGCGGGGATGGCTGGCAGCCTGCGGTGCACAGACAGGGGGCGCTGCTCTGCATACTGGCTGCGGTGCAGGGGGTCTGACAGGGTGGTTGGCACGGTGTGGGGGCTTGGGGAGCGGAGGAGCTGGGGACTCGAGGTCTGACTCGCGGGCTCCTCAGGGAGGGGCTGTGAGCAGAGTGGGGGCAGCTGGTTTAAATGCTAACATCTGCAAAAGCTCTAGTCTGAAATACCCACACAGAATATCCTGCAGCAGCACTGAAAGGCTCGGTGAAGGTGATGACAGGTCTTGTTGGTTGTTTAAATGCAGAGAGCCAGGATTTAGTGACACAGAGGGGATCACAGTGCTTTCGCTTTAGGACTCCTCTCAAGTTCAGGTCCAGAAAGTACAAATCCAGACCAAGATTTTGTTTTAACCACCCAGTTGAGAATAAATTGTCACATTCACAGAGTAATAAACTGGTTAGTCAAAACAAAATCTTGGTCTGGATTTGTACTTTCTGGACCTGAACCTGAATAAGCCAATCCACCCAAATGTCTGCAGTCCTCCCACCCCACAGGTCCTATCCCAAAGCCCCACTTCCCTACCTGCACAGAAGTCCCCTCAGGTTCAGCTGAGTCAGTTCTGGTGCTGGGGGGAGGTATTCCAGATGGTTCTGCCTTAAGTTTCAGGCCTTCCCCTGGATCCTCTCCTCCCGCCGGCCCCTCTACCCTCAGCACCTCCGGCTCCTCCTCGGAGGGGCTCCTGGGGGCCTTGCCACCGCCCTGGTAGTCACGCAGTTCCTGCTCACGGTCCACCATCACCCAGTCCGGTGAGGCCGGGTCCTGCCGGTCCGAGCTCAGGTGGACGGCCACGAAGCCACTGCTGACCACACCCTCCCCCCGCTCCGGGGAGCCCGTGCCCTGGGTGGGCTCCTCGCTTGGTTTCCCGGCCTGCTCCTCTCGTTCAACACTGGGAGGCCCTGACGCCATCCCTGCTTTGTTCTCTTTCATCTGCAGGGAGCTGCCGAACTGCTTGATTAAGCTAAAGAGAAAGAGAGAGAGAGGGAGTATAATTTTTCGCCCTCACACAGCATGCCGTCACTCTCACTGGATTGTAACTGTAACCGCAGTTACTGTAACCCTCATCAGCCCCTCCGCTACATGCTGCGGTAATAACCGGCCGGCTAGACAAGCGGTGCTACTGACTAGGCCTCCAGGAAGCGCTCGGTGCTGGGCTTGGGCTCCAGTGTCAGTCTCTTCTCCAGCTCGAAGCTGTGAATGTTGCGCAGTTTTCTTAGCAAAGGGGCCTCGCGGTCCGGGGGCAGTGCCTCGGAGCGGACACGCAGCGGAGACCCCGGTATGGGCCCCGCACACGGACTCTGGGGGCCCGGGCTCTGTGTGTGCTCCTCGTCGGTGGTCATCTGTCAGGGTAGGGGAGGAGAGAGAGGGGGGTCAGGGATGTCAGGGTTACGGCGCGACCCGTGGAAAGTTTCTGGCATGATGACTTGGCATTTCACGGGGAGGAAGGCCAGCGCCGTCCCTAGGTCCCAACCTGGCTCTCTAGGGCAAAAACGACCCATGGCCACCATGTGACCAGATATGCATCTTTTTGGGGAGGGGGGGGGTTCTGGACAGCAGTACCTGATAAGCATGCTTCACGTACCTTACAGATGCCCAGTCGGATGCGGGCGCGGTTGCGGTCGAATTCCTCCCAGACGTCAGCCTCCTGTGGGCGTGGCGTTGAGCGCTCTGGGACGCCATGGTTGTCCCCATCGCTGAGTTGCTCATCCTGCAGTACCTCCTCCGTGTTCTCCCGCTGGAGGTCGCCCGGGACCAAGGAGGCGTTGGCCATGCTGTGGAGGACCGGGCAGCGAGTCACGGGGGGAGAAAGACCAGCAGCCAACCCCCCCTGCCGTCCCTCCCTCCAGTGCAGGCAGACGTTACACGTAAACTGCTTTTGGAACCAGGAATCAAACTGGGAGATGACCATCATTTTATAGCAGTTGCTTTCTGTCAGGCCATGTTTCTCCTGGTTGTCAGTCAGGCTGGTCATTACTACAGCAGGGCACACATTTGCTCCCTTTGTTCCCTGTTGATGAGGTCATCAACACCCCCCCCCCACCCCATATCCGTGCCAGGGAGCGCTTACCCCAAGTGCGCGGGTGTGAAGCGGGTGTGCTGCTGGGGGCTCGGCCCCAAGGCGTTGATGGCCAGGGTGCCGTCGCCTTTCTCCCAATCAAATGGGTCGTTCTCCAGGATGTCGGCCGCCTTCATGCTGTTCTCGAAGACTGACATCAGTAGCTGGAAAACAGCAACGCTCCACGTCATTCGGGGGCGGCCCCTTGGCCCTGTGACGTCACACAGAGTCTAAAGGCCTCACGCTTATCGTCTAACAAGACGCTGCGCATGAGGCATTTACGGGAATGTGGCGGGGGGCCAGACTAATTCCACATCTACAGTCACAAGACAAAATCTTCATCCATCCATTGATCCCTCCCTGAAGCCCATCTCAAGAAACGAAGGGCACAAAGAAGGGCTTACCCCCCCAGGACAGGATGCCGGAGACAGCAGTTCACCAACTGCATGTCTATGCGATTCAGTTTATCAGTCAAATAAATGATATTTGGTTTTCATCCGTTTTGCAGCCAAAAGCCCCTGGATGTCAGTGACTGAAGCTGATGACCCTGATACCTGGTAGTCAGGCTTGGTGTAATAGTCCAGCCCGCTGATGTGATCCAGGAAGACGTTGAACTCCGGCGGTAGGTGCTTCAGCATGAGGCTATGGTCGTATACCTCCTTCATCTTCCCCACCTGTTCCTGAGTGGGGGAGGGACAGCGCACAGCTTTAGAGCAGAGCCGGGGCTTCCCGGTGGGGGGGGGGGTGGGGGGGGGGGGGGGGGGGGGGGGGGGGCTAACCTTGTCTTTCAGCTTCCGCCAGGGCAGCTGGCCAACCAGGAACTCCACCAGCATGTAGAAGAGTGACCAGAGGTCATCATGGCGACCCATCTCCTGTAGAAGTACAGGGAGGACATTTCCAGCTTTGGGTCAGCGGGGGGCAGGCCTCATGGTGGGCGGGAGTGCCTGGGGGATTCCAGAGGCTTACCTTGTTCTTGTGGGCATTGACAGAGGCGTAACGTACGGTACCCCGGAAGCCAGCAATGGAACGAGGCTGCCAGATAGGGTGGGGGAAATGAGAAAAAGCAGAAACAGTCATTCTATAGCAGACACGCAGAAAACAGGTGTGGAAACACACAGAAAATCACAGACAGACACAGACACACACAGATAACAGACAGACACAGAAAATCACAGCCACATACAGATAATCACAGACAGACACAGAGAAAACAGGCATGGACACACACAGATAATCACAGACAGATACAGACACACTTAGATAATCACAGACAAACAGACACACACAGAAAATCACAAATACACACAGCTAATCACAGACAGACACAGACACACGCAGATAATCGCAGACAGGCACAGACCCATGCAGAAAATCACAGACAGACAGACAGGCAAGGACACAAACAGATAATCGCAGATAGGCACGGACAGACAGGGACAGGCACAGATAATCACAGACAGATACAGACACACGCACACAGATAATCAAAGACAGGCACAGACACACACAGAAAATCACAGACAGGCACAGACACACACAGATCATCACAGACAAACACAGACACACACATAAAATACAGACAGACAGACAGGCATGGACACACACAGATAATCACAGACAGGCACAGACACACACAGAAAATCACAGACAGACAGACAAGCATGGACACACAGATGTAATCACAGGCAGGCACAGACACACACAGATAATCACAGACATACACAGATATTCACAGACAGGCACAGACACATACAAATAGGCACAGACAGACACAGACAGGCATGCTTACAGGCCGAACTTCCTGGCAGGAGTTTGTGAACTGACGCGCCAACCCAAAGTCCAGCATGTAGCAGGTCCGGAAGGTGCTGCAGAATCGGCCCATGGCGAAGTTGGACTGCAGATGGAGTTAGAACAGGCGGTTGCGTGATACTCTCACAGGCACACTGGGCATGGGTCTATCTGCGTCTGTGCTGGACCATGTGACCCCCGCTGCCACGCCCCCTCACCGGCTTGATGTCCCGGTGCAGGAAGCCCACGGAGTGGATACTCTCGATGGCCTCCAGCATCTGCCGCCCGAGCCGCAGGGTGGTGCTAACGGTGAAGGTCCCACGGGCCATGCTGCGCCTCAGGTCCGCCAAGTTCCGGCCCTGCACAGCAGAGGGCGCTCAGTCACGGTCAGCGGCCCCCCCATGACAGCCACACACTCACGCCCGGACCTGGACGTACCTGCAGCTCCATAACCACGTAGCTGAAGCGGTCGTTACGGCCGCAACCCACAAAGCGGCACACGTGGTCCTTACCTGCCAAAGAGAAAGAGAGAGTCTGCTTAAGGCCCCATTTGGGATACCGCATGAGATTCCCGGTGGGGGGGGGAGAGGCAAATAAACACCGGCTCACATGTTAACCTCTAAACAACAGAGGTAATTAGAGTGATCACAGTGGGGATGCATAGTATTCTATTTTACTGAACACAATGACCTAACCCTAACCCCCCCCCCCACCGGGCAGGGAAGTCACATGGCCATGCCCAGGTTAAAGTTAACGAGCTGTGACCAACAGCAACAAGGCAAAACGAATGACGTGCAGGAAACAGATTGCGCAACACACAGCTATCCCCGCCCCAAAGGTTGACAACATCTTTCTTGTCTTCCTTCACTCCTGACATGCCTGATCTGCTTTCAGACCAGGGCTGTGTCATGCGGCACCCCCTCACCTTGCAGCTTCTTCAGCACGGCCACCTCCATCTTCAGGACCTGCTTGGGCTGCTTGGCCGACTCCACCTTCAGCGCCACGCTCATGTGCAGCAGCAGGTCCACGGCCTCGTAGATCTCCCCAAAGCCACCACCCCCGATCTTCTTCAGCTGCAGGGGGCGCATGGGAGTGAATGTGGGAGGTGTCAGATGAGGAGGTCGACTCCCTCCCACCAAGGCTACTCAAATGTTCTTTTTAAATCACAAGCAAACCCACTTCTCCACCCAGCCTGGGGCGGCACAGCCGTACTCACTACTGGCGCAGCTGCGGTACTCACCACTTTCCATCGCTCCTTGACCAGCATGGGCGTGCTGAGGATGTCCGGCTGTTCCCCTCCCCCGTTCATCTTGCCTGGTCCCTATGGTGTTCCTCCTCGCGTGTCGCAGGACATTCGCTGGTTGGGGGGGGGAGGGGGCAGAGAGAGTATGCATACTTGACCGTACTTCTATTCTTGTGTACCCCTTTTACGTCATCTTCTGTTGCGGAAGAGCAGTTCCAATCCTCAAGTACAGGAGCACAGAGGACGGCAAAAAACCCCGGATGCCGTTCATGCCACACCCCAAATATCAATGTGATCAATCCCATGATTCACTGCACACCAAGTTTGTTCTTGGGAGGTAAGTTGACAAGACCGGTCTTGCCAAGACCACAAGTACTATCTTCGCGTTCTTGGTATTGAGGAACGCCCAGAGAGCTGCTTACTGGGACAGCAAATGGGCCGTGGGATACCTTCTCCTGTCCTGCTTCTCACAAGTTCTCAGAGAACCTCTCTCACCAAGCCCCAAGGGGCTTTCAGAATAGGCTTGCTCCATAACCGCATGGACCATCGGTAAACTGCTAAGGCTGAAAGGCAGCCCTAGGGCCAAACAATACAGTTAAAGCCCATTCCTAGATAATCAGTAGATCAAACTTTTAAAGACGCTATGATGATTTAACATATTTTGCATCCCCCCCCCCCCCCTTATTGCACATTGTAGCATTGTATCGACCCTCCGAGGAAGGGTAACTAAGAAGACTCCACGTCTCAGAAAACAAAAGTTTAAAAGCAGGTTTCATTTTATATGAAAGATGCTCCACTAATTACACACAGTTTGATTGCTTTGCCGTTCCTGTCTCTACACAACGATTCTGGCACTGGTCACGCCGACCAGATCTCAGACTAATAAGTGGAAACCTCACTACCAACAGTCTGAAGTCAAGAGGTCGACCGTGGAGTCTCAGTGAACCTCAGTGAACCTCAGTGAGCCAAAGACGAGGTGACCCTGCCTCCGTTCACCACACGCAGCTTCTTTAGGTCGTGGTGAAGCACTACTTCGTAAATCTCACAGGGAGAAAATTTACAGACCCAGCCGACCACGGGAGCTAGAGAGCAGAAATCAGTCCTAACGGTAGATGCAGATTTCCGAGGCCCGACATCAAACACGAAGCTCTTTTCTAACTCAACTCTAATCAGCTGTGTATTTCGAAGTGTCCTGCGGCCTGGAACATGAAGCTTGCATTCTGCTGATCAAAGATAGACACGTGCCGTCACTACACCTGCTGTCGACGGCGGGATGCACACAAACTCCGCCCAACAGGCAAAATGTTCAGAGTGCCTGACCCATTTTCCACAGACTCTCTGCAATGAGTCGAGACGCTGACTGTAGTGTGTCCCCAGCTCCACACGCAGGTGGCGCTGTTCAAATCAACTGCCACGGCAAAGCTCTGGCAGCAAATACTTCAATTCGTCCTTCATCATTTTTGCGTCGGCTGTGTGCAAATGCATGGGCTGCATCCTTTGAAGAACGCAGCCTACAAAGGCTATGCCTTCATAGACCGAGTCCTTCAAAGGTCAAACAGAAAGTGCTATGGAATGGGACGGTCTGACCATCACCAGCTGCTCTCGCCCTTACCCTTGTGTCGTGAAGTCCCCCTCCTATCTCCTATCCGAGACACACCCACTTTACCTCAACGAATCTTGAGATATGTTGGGGTATGAAGGATCCATCGGGTGGATCCTTTGCGACTCGGCAAAAGGATGCATTTCTGGACCGCATTTGAAGGAGCCTTCGAACTGGAACGGCCGCATGGCACCGCAAGTGACACATTTGCTCTTCAAATGCAGGCTTACAAGGATGCAGCCGCAGAATTTGCACGCCACCAGTGTCTCCACAATGCTGACTTGAGATCATGACCTGCAATGCTCTGGCGGGAGCGGCACACCGATCACCAGTGACGGTCATCCGGGAGGAACCGTCAGCAAGTTCCGGTTCCTCTGCATCTAGATCTCGGGCTGAGGTGGACAGAGAACACTGGACCAATCGTCATAAAAGCCGGTCAGCTCGGTCACCAACTAAAGGCGGGTGTATCATTCTTCATCAAGCCTACACAGAGCTTATGCCATAGCCTACGCTAGTGGCCTGCACCATTGCGAGCATTTATACTTGAGCACTGGTGTTGTGCATCTCCATCACTGAGGCTGATGCGATACACATCTTGATGCATTGCCAAAGATACAATACAGATACATAAAAAGCAACTACTAATACTATGATTCACCCCTATTGCAATGCAGTGTGATTCAACATGATATGATGTGATGCAAAATAATATGACACAGATAGTTTGATTTTATTTCTTTGGTTCTTCTGAAGCAGACAGCAAAACATAATTTGATGAAGGCTGATGGGTGGCATAATGGGCAAAGTGGTCATTTATCAGCCAGTTATCATCCAGAGTCATCTTTTGGGGGCAGCACGTGGATCAGTGGGCTAAGCCTCTGTGCCTGTGATCAGAAGGTCGCTGGTTTGAGTCCCAGCCTCAGCAGAACAGCCACATGTCTGTGGGCTCTTGAGCAAGACCCTTAATTCCCAGCTCCATGGATGCTGCTACAGGTGGCTGCCCCTCACTGTTGAGCTTGCTCGCACCTATGTGTGTGGCATGGAGAGTCAAATCAGGTGGGCCAAAAATGAGAAGCAATGTAATTAAATAATATATCAGATATTACCAACAGAAAGATGTTAGAAATGATGCATCCCAAGATCATGTCAATTTGTATCCGGGGTGATCTCATCATGAACTTTTACGCCAGTGAGATGACTACACAGGCTACACAGATCCACGTAATTCCACTGAACATGACCTCACGAACAGCGTTACCCAGTATTGTATGGGGAAGCCACAGCTCAGGACAGGAAACCATAGAGGGTTTTGAGGCCACATCAGAAGTTTATAGAGACCACACTGGCATCCATCCATTAGATAAGCATCAACTGCTACTGTAACAAATACATCACGGGTTCATCTGACTGAGCCAAAACCAGAAATAACCAATAGAAAGGGAGTTAAACAGTGGATGATAGACAGCACATGATAATCCCACCCACTGATATTACTGGCTGATTCTGTGATGGGTTTTCTCACTTCAGCTCCTTAGTCTTCACACTTTACAGTCACGCTGACCTGGTCTTATCAGGTAGAGTGGAGGCCACGTTAGCTGACGACTCTCTGAGCAGGCGTGGGAGCCCGCCAATCACAGGGGCATCGCAACCTCACCCTCGAACTGCAAGAAATCTTACGCCTGCGTCATGCAGAGAGGGAAATCGCTCTCTGGGGGGATAATTAACTAGATAAATATTAAGAGTGAAAAACTGATGAGAAATCATTAGTGCGTATCAGGAGGTGAAACTTCAGAGCGTTTTGAGCTTGAGGATTCAGGTGTTGCCTTGGTTCAATGTGTTAGATGTTCACATATTTACTCAGGTGTGAATATTGGAGTTTATATGAACTAGCATCTCTAAAAATGGCCTTGGTTTGTGTGGCCTGGGACAGACAGGAAGCATAACCAGAGCAGACCATGCACTTCATGCCAGTAACTCCAAACTCCTCAAAGTTCTGTGCCTGATAAATGAAAAATTAACGTGTAAAAATATAACCATGAGACTTTCTGTGGTTATCAACTTACCATCACAGGTAGGTTTCTTGACTTTGCACACTGTAAACACCAACCTCAAATAAATACACTTTGCAAATGAGGACATTCTATTCCTCAGCTGGCTATATAAAATATTGTTTTGTATTTTGAAGACAATAATGAACGAGTGCGGGACTACCAAAGTAGGCTTGCCAATAAAATAAAATCACCATATAAAAATCCAACAGCTATAAGACAAATGTGTTCATTCTTTAATAAACAAAAAAGTGTTAAATTATGCATGTGGCATGATTCTGTATGCCACCGAGCTACAAAGCCAGAGGAGAGACGCATCAGCAGCAGCCCTGTTCTTGGGCCAGAAAACATCATGTGCTTCTTCTGAGTCGTTGTGACTGCAGACCTCGAGAAAAAATCCGTAACCCAAATTACTGTTACATTTACAGCAAGAGAGACAAATGCTGGCAAAAACAGACACTAAACCCACAGCGTCCACACAGCAGACTGACCAAGGGAAAAACCACTTGATCTTTCATTATGAACACAAGGCGGAGGGAGGCGACAGAAACACATCCCCACTGCAGTCACACCACGCCCCACGGCTGGGGGGGGGAGGAGCATAGCCGCAGGCATTTGAAACCAGAGACTGGGGTCACATCGATTCATCATGGAGGCAGCTTTATCAAAGGTCAGCTCGCAAGTGAGCCGGGACCCAGTCGCATAATCAGTGCAGGAATCACACGCTAGAGCCTTTGAAGGGCTACCAGTCTGACTTGGCTCTTTCGGTCCATATGGCAGGTGTGATTACTCAGCAGAAACTGCGACGCGCATGAAGCGGCCTCTCGCTGCAGAGGGGCCGCGCGATAATCGCAAAGAAAAATAGAGCAGCAACACAGAAAACATAGGACAGGTCCGGTCCAGGAACAGGGCAAAGGAATCAGGGTCCGATACTGCTGAGCTAGGGCCGAATGCAGGAGAACCATGAGAGAACCACGCACACAGAGACTCGTTATCTCAGCTGGAAATGCCAGGACGCCATCCAAGATGCATTTTCTTGTAGGGCCATTTCCCTGTCACCACAGCGATGCTTGGCACTCCAGGGAAACCGAGATATGATTTAGTTACAGAGCAAGGAGGCGTGGAGGGCAAGGAGTAATTGCACCGATACGACAAAGTTTGCCCGACCAGATGGAGGCTGGCCATTGTGTGCGTCCAAATCGCCATGGCTACAGCAACGAAAGTAACCATCGAGGTATCGGTGAAGGAATGAGCCGGTCCACTTAGAGTTTCCTTAAATAAACCGGCTGCAGGAACATCGCAACAAAAAACTTGCAGGGGTGCAAGGCAGTCAGCGATGGTTTAGAATTCCCGCAGAATCAGTAAAGCAGGGGGAAAATGCCGGCAACACACCCAATTTATTACTGCAGAGAACCAAGCATGAACGGTTGAGAGAGATAGACGCGGTAGGGCACAATGACTTTGGGTGGGTCACAATGACTTTGGGTGGGTCACAATGACTTTGGGTGGGTCACAATGACTTTAGGTGGGTCACAATGACTTTGGGTGGGTCACAATGACTTTGGGTGGGTCACAATGACTTTGGGCTGCATCAGCCTTTGACTGGGTCTGCGGCCTCTCGTCCAAACAGGGGGACGATCGCACCCGGTAGCCCCAAATCCCAGATGGCTCGCCATTCTTCACTTTTTACACTGTGCGGAAAGAGGCCTGCAGCTCGCAGCACCAATTTGACCTAAGATAGTGGGATTCTACCGGTGAACACTTATCCAGCGGGACGCAGGAAGGCAGCAGTGTACATGTGACGGCCGCCAGGACACACAGCCACAGGCTTCTCTCCTCACTGTACTGAAGCCGACTTTCATTACGCCTTGTTGAAGCCATCATCAAGGAGCAGCTTGAAAATCAGGGACTTATGGTTTGATCCCAGGGGAAGCGGGTTGGAAAATGGATGGATGGATGGATGGTTTGTCCCCATCGCCTGCCCAGTAAATCAAATCATTATTGAGCCATTAACCCATCTGCCCCAAGGACCCCTGCTGACCATGTTCTCTTCGATAGGATTTACTTTCAGGAGACAACGTTCCAAAGAACCTCCATACCTACATAAGGAAACCGAAGGCTAAGGTGACTCATCTACCACTATCTTAGTACATTTATCCAAGTATGCCAAAGATGACATGGGTTTCTTTCCTTTCCCAACTTGAAGGTGAGAATCAATTCAAAGCTGTGTAACAGAACCCAGATTTTACAAGGTCGAGGGACTATTGGCAGTTGTCTTGAGACAAGACACCATCACCATTTTGATGTAAAATATGGACACCAGGCTAGGCAACAAACAGAAGGCCTTGATACGTGGCTTCTAACTTTCCCAGTACAGCTTCCCAGCAAGTGATTGAGCAGGTCTGTCCCGAAGCTCTCAGACTAAAACTGTCTCTCTTATAACCTTTCCAATGTCACTGGTGTCTGAGAACAGGTCAGTCAAGGAAGGGTGTTCTTAAGGTTCCAGGCAATACGAAGACCTGATGATCCGGGGCAGGATGACTTGAAAAACAGCTGGTACAACACAACACAGCCAAACATGCAGTCTACAGGGGGTGTGTCCATTCGTGCTCTTGGTGGGTGTGGCTTTTGTTGTGTTCCAGGATGTATTGGGAATATTAGTCACTGTTTCAGTAAAACAGAAAGAAATGACCCCACCCAGGTTTTTTGCAATGCAGATACTAGCTGTAAATTGAAATGTAGCCCACAAATAAATTGCCCAACAGGGCAATGTTATTTCTGTTAAGACTTAATAGTCTACTGCGAAATGGAACATGATTTTTCGGACAATTGCTTATTGTTCATTTATACACTTTTTGTGTATATGTGTTTGTGTGTGTGTGTGTGTGTGTATATATATATATATATATATATATATTATATATATATATGTACACATATTGTAGACTGTTGTTGTTTTTATACTGTTGTGCTTGAGAGACGCCATTGACCGGAATCAAATTCCTTGTGTGTTCGCTCACATACAGTACTTGGCCAATGAACGCGATTCTGATTCTGATTCTGATGATGAGAACTGATCTGTGCTGAACTGAATTCCATTACCAACTTCTGGGGTCTAGTTGTGATCGATTCATTATCATAATCGTTTCAATTTTATAATCATCATTACATCCTTTACCCAAAGGAACCAACTGAAGTGTTGAGGGGACCACTTGAGGGGGACGCAAATAGCGTAGTATTATACTATTACCTATGTATTAATTAACCACAAACTAAGTGTTAGTTACATACTGACCTCATGCGTGGTCATCATTAATGAATTCTGACACATAATTCATCCCAAGCAATTACTATGTTTGTTACTAAATCAATTATTCTTTAAATCTTGCTGAACTACTGAAGGAACAATTGAAGGAACAAGTAATAACGCAAGTGAAATGCTGATGTCATCTTTATTCATCATTAACGAATCATGACACATCTTTCATCTTAAGTAGCGACTGTATCTGTTCAGGATTTGTACTTCAGCAGTAACTGAGTTCCTGCAAAGTATTTGTGTCCCCTCAAGGAAAGTGTTACCGAACTTTTCTTTAAGTATTTGTTTTTTTGTACATTTCACTATTTGACTTAAAAATATAACATCTCTTGGGACTTGAACCGATAACCACCAAGCTTAAACCCGAACACAACCCGGCATCTCAAGGTGACATACACAGCATCAGTTCATATGGATGCTGCCCAACCCTGTCTAGGCTTTTAAAGCCATTTTCCAGTTTGTTGAAATGCAGGTGTGGCCATAAATGCAAAACTCCACGGCCAAGCACAGTTTCCCCTTTGGTGATACCTAATGCCGCATATCAATGCCTCTGTCTATCCACTGTAACCTTATCACATTTTAACAGCTCAAGAACAGGCCTTCTGACATTTCATATGTCTCCCGAGCTTCACCACCAGTGTGCAGTACGTCCTTGCAGGTACTGGGGGGGGGGGGGGGGGGGGGGGGGGTGACAGGGGAGTCTTGGTGCTGGATCTGGGAACTGGGCATTGTTTTTGCTGACTTGAGGAATTTTCAGAGCAGCATCACCTCTTGGTCTAACTAACAGCACGGTCTGGCAATGCGTGGCTTGTGAACATGAAAATATATTATGGTTATGGGGAAAATTAATGATTACACGAGGTTAAAATAAAGGGGTAGAGTCCAATTCCCATAATGACAGCAGCACAACAATGAACATGAGAAGGCTGGAAATTTACTGAAAAAGTTATTTTCTAATTCTTTATTCAAATTATCTTTGTGATTATCATTGTTGTCATTATTATTAGCCTATCCTACTAGATTTCTTCTGTATCTATGGGGAGATGCTGATCAGAATCTCCATCCTGACAGAATGCGGTGAGTTAGCATTGATTGAAGACTGATGTCCCACTGCGGGATCAGTAAAATGGTTGTATACCTGCTGTCACAAAGGCATAAATCAGTTCCCCTTCATCACTAGGACATCTCTTACATCCTCTGCCATTCTGTCACATAACCGGGCTAGACAGTTATCCACCCCGCATCAACACTGTAAAAATTGCATCTGTACTCGGGCAAAGACAACTCATTTCAAGAGTGAGAGCGTACTGGTGCCATCAATGCATCTTTTCATGTTTTTCAGAATACTGCCCCGTGCTCCGGTTTTTCTTAACGAGACCTCAGATCAGATGGCGAGCTACGCACTTTTAAACTAGCCTGTAACCTGTTATTGCCACGTTTAGCCGACATGATCCATCCATGCAATCTGGACCTTTACGTTTTTCATCTGGAGAGATTGCGACTTATCAGGCCACATTACTATCCCCCCCTTGGCCAGTTAATTTCGGGAGGATCGCCCGCAAACCCGCAGCGCTGGGACGGATCGCGCCGGCCGCCATATCCGCAGCGCATCCCCGCCGCAGCTCCCTACACGCCCCGGCATGCTAAGGCTAATCCCGGCTAACTAAGCGCCGGGTTGCACGTCGCCAAACTCGTTTTGCCACCCGGAGATCCACATTTGTCGTCACGCAGCGTTTTCCTGGCCGCTGGCCATTCCTACCTTTGTCGGTTTATTTATGATCCGATTTCCGGGTGTGGTAAACAACAACAACCAAAAAAAAATCCTTTACGTGCGCCGTGCGTTGTGCATTCCCATCGCGGCGAGGCGTCGGCTTTTCACCGGCTGCCGAGTGATAGATGATTTATTTTACAGTTGTACAGTTGGCATGGCTGAATCAAACTAACTGGAGCCTTAAAGAAAAGGGGGGACGTTCCGCTTGTGCTCGTCATGGCCACAGTGGGCATCTGTCCTTCTGTACGTCACAGATCAGCCCCCCGGTCCCGGAGCCCCGCTAGCGCTCCCAGCAACCGCGATCCCCTCCGGCTAGCAAAGGGACCCTCTCTCATTAACCGCGGCCAGCGTCCCGCGATGCCTCGCAGGCGAGCGCCTCGACACCGCCCCCGTGGCTCCAGCCAATTGCTCGTCTCAGACCGACTCCACGTTTCACCGATTCACATTTTCTTACAGTCATGCTCAGTAAATATCCCTGCCTAGACATATTCATAGGGATTCGTTTTATAACGGTTAACAGTTCAGGCCTTTCATCACGTCGCAGCGTGGGGGCGATTGAAGCCGAATGCACATGGACTCAAGCCGTGAGAGACGATGCTCCCCGTTTCATTCAAAAGAAGGAAAAAGCTGTTAGAACTGAGATAGAACAGGAAATTAAACAAAACCACTGTATCCGTTCCTAGTATCATCTCTCAATATATAGGGAACTATTTTGCCACATTTGCTGTATCATGTAAAAGTGCTACACAGGGAGTTATATATTTATATTACCTATTTTATGTAAATACGTAGGAATGAGTAATATTATGACTAATGATTATTCAGCCTAGGGAAATGAGTAGTCTGAATGCAGGGAAATATACTGTATATCTATTTTCAGTCCTGGTCTTGCCTTATCTCCATGAATATGCCTCTGTCATAGCACCATTATATTTGCATTTTTAGTAGATGCCTTTATTTTTTGATCAGCCATTGTCTTGGGGGTTATGGGTCCAGTGCTGAAATTACTGCAGTACATCCAGTCAGGGGCGCTAATATGCATTTTGGACCCCCAACCCAGACCAATCCAATTATATTGCAATTTCTTAGGGCCCCTGTTGCTCAGGGCCTCCAAATCATTCTAATGTCCCCCCTCTTTTTGCACCCCTGCACTCAGTCAGTATGATTTTGCATCTATCATGGCTGCTTTTTTGTAGTGTATATTTTTAATCAAAATTTTTTAGTTCGGTGTTCTGTTCTGTTTACATTCAACCGTGGAAGAATTTACTATAGTGCAGTATGCACAGTATGCAGATTTTCCTGTTCAAACACACCTACTAATTCAGGCAATTAGCTGATTAAGATGTGTTTAACAAGGGAAATCTGCAAACTTTGTTGGATTCTGACCCCCCCCCCCCCCACCCCCCCACCCCCCCCCCAGGATCGGAATTGGGGAACTCTTCTATAAATATTCTTTGCATAACCATCTATTGTGAGACACAGATCTACTTCTTACATGTCTTGCAGAAAATACTAGCATGCATTCTTAAAAAAAAGAAACACGTAGGTTGTTTTTGAATTATTTTGCGGTATAAGTGTAACCTGAACAGAATCTCTGATATGTCATATAGTGACAAAACATCCACCAGAAACAGGGCGCGACGAGAGCTGAATTTAATTATGGTAAATGCAAAAACAGTATTCTTTTTAGCCGTGGTATAGTCACATATGCCTTTTCACTCCAATCCTGCAGGTGGCAGTATCGAGGAAGCACTCCAAAGTACCCTCCGGCGTTAAAACAAATAGATGAAGAATGAGGGTCATGCGCGCTGTGCGCTTGATTGAAGGAATTCGCAGTTTTGCATGTCTGTGCTCGGAAGTTCTTAAGTTTTGAAGTCGGACTATTCTGGCGATATTTAACTTGGAGTCACAGTAAGTACTTTGTGGCGCTTCTGACTCACGTTGTTTGTTTGAAGTTCACTGTCAGACAGTGGAACCTGGTATGTTATTGGCGTAAAAGCAAAATTTGCGCTTTAAGGTTTCTTCGCTGGAGTCCTTGCTGACGGGTGTTTCGTTACAGGTAGTTTATCCGCCAGAAATAACCGACGCGAAGGCGAAGCTTTCCTACCTATAGAATTAGGAAGCTAGATTGTCATGATTTTTGTTACTGTTTCTACCCGTACTTCACGGTAAATATTTATACTTTTCAAATAAAATGTGTATCATAAGGTGATGGAGTACTAAGGTGGTTCTTTTACTTGTATGTTCGCCGATGACGGGAGGGAAAGACGGTAAACTAGAGAAACCGGCTTATGCTAAGTAGCAGTGACTGTTCAATGTTTTGTTTTTACGCAGTGGCGTGTAATAAGGTAGTTTTTAAAAGACGTTTCGCAGCGTCGAATGAGACTACAAGTAACGGCAGTAAACGAAGCCGGTTACCTAAATGTTAAGAACTGTACGATTTCATTATGAATTTCGATCTTTTTTTCATTTAGTGGTTATGATTTGACAGTGCTAAGAGCAGTTCTTCAGGGGGCTTTCCGGAGTGCAGAGAGGGGTGGCTGAGGATGTGTGGGACGGGGTGTCAGACCTTCTCAACTTCCTTTGGGCGCCTTGGCGTCCCCGGGACGCTCCGCTCACTCCATATTAAGTGGCAGCGCTCCAGCACCGTTTCTGTGCTTTCCAGACAAGTGCCTGCTAGTCCACAACACGCCAGTGCCTTTGCAAATGCCATATGTTAACCTTGGTTTCATTTTCATTTATATTGATAAAAAAATACATCAGATGAGTCACCAGAGACTACCTCTAGGGTCGCCATTACCTACCACTTCACACATAACGCACCTTGTAGAGGTATGTGCATGTATATGTGTATGTTTATGGTTATGCATCTACAGTTTACGTATATGTAGAGGCGTATCTGTATATAATGTATGGATGTATGTATGTATGTATGGATGTATGTATGTATGGATGTATGTATGTATGTATGGATGTATGTATGGATGTAGGTGCATAGAACGGGTGTATATATGTACATGCCAATACCCAGCACTACCTCAGTAGTTAATTGTAGATATAGTAGTTACATAGTTGATATTTATTACTACTTGCACTTTCCACAACCCACTACCCATATTTCATACGGTGTATGGGTGCACATAGGCATTATTACTACTATTGTATTAGTGCTCTATCTTTTTTATATCATTTTTATTTTGTATTCTTATTCTTGTATTTTTTATATTCTTTACTCTTGTAAACTCTTTCTTGCTATCTGTTTGGAGCTGCGTTAACAAGCAAATTTCCCCACTGTGGGATCAATAAAGTCCTATCTTATCTTATCTTAGATAAGTATGAGATGATACGCGGTTAAATTTGTCCCGGTCTGTGAGTCAGGGAAAACTAAAGTGCAGTAACTTGAATTGCAAAATGTAAATATTTGCAGTTGATGCTTGTATTGTTTAGTTAAAGGTTCGTTAAAGAATTCTTGCAGGCCAGGAGGAAACTGATTTGATCAAAAACAGGAAAAAGCAATATCAAAACTATCAGCTCACCATGACTGATGAAACAGAATGAAATGCCCCCTCTTCCTTGGTCAGGAAACTAAGGGCTCAGGTTCCCTGCAAAAACAGGAAAGAGTATCAGGAGATTCCACACTGGGAACTGGGCACTGTGTCACTGTGAGCTGTCACCCTGCTCCGCTCTGTGTCTGCTGACTCGTCCAGGGCGGTGACAAGGGCTTAATCTGTCACTGACAGTGAGAGGCTGACACTGGTCTGGCCCACAGCTGTCTGATTGTCTAAGGGTTTCCGTCATCTTGGAGCGAGTTGTCTAGAAACTCATCTTGTTCTTTATTTTGGCGTATGGAGTTTAGTATGGGTGGCACTGTGGCATTTGCCAGTGACTGTTGTCACTCTGCCTTTGCCTGTGTGCATCTCCTCCTGACCTTCAGACCCATTCTGTGGTGGCTTTATCCTCTCCTTTCTCACATCTGTATCAGCTTTCGTTTTCCTCCCAAAATTTTGTTCATGTTGTTTTGTTCATATTGTTTTACCTTATGAGTGCTTGCTTTGGAGGGTACTGTCAGGGTTGCCAAATTTGATCAGCTGGGTGGCATGAGATATATTCAATTTGAGACAAATCTGCACATGCATTTACATGTATGTAACAGTTTTATTACCTTGTAAATAGTCCATCGGGTTTACCATCTACCCCAACGCTTTTGATGTGGCTAATTTCAGTTTTATAATGGAATAATATGTATTTTGCTGTAAGATTTCTTGCATCAGAGTCTGAAAGTGTGAACGGACCGGCAGAGGCGTGAAAGTTGGCAACCCTGGTACTACATGGAGGGATATTTTTCCTGTAAACCAGGGATGGCCCATCTTATCGGCAAAGGGCCGGTTTGTATGCAGGTTTTCACTGCAACTCCCTAATTAGGTCATTAATTAGAGGTCTGATTGGCTGAAGAGTCCTCACAGCTGGGATTGAACAGCTGACCCAAAGGTTATCCAAAAAACCTGCATACACACCGGACCTTTGCGGATAAGATTGGCCACCCCTGCTGTAAACGTTTAATAACCCTTTTTGTCTTAGTGGTTGCTTATCTTCTATAAACGTATCCAGATGTTAGGTCTGCATTCCTATATTATGTTTAAATAATTAACATTGCAAGCAAGGGGAACTACCTGATTTTCCAGTTATGACTTAATCCTCAGTCATTCTGAGGACAACAAACAGTAAGGGTGCTTTTTTACTGTGCCAAGTACAGTACTTTTGGTGTGGTACTTTCGGTACTTTGCTTTTTCCATTCAATTCCAACAGAGTCCAAAAAGTTCCAATCCCCAAATTTCCAAACCACCTGGGGAACTTTTTTGATACTTTGGGGTTTGACTTGGGGGGGGGGGGGGAGGTGGGTGATGGCATGAGAAGAAATAAAGTAGTATTTTGTATATTATACTAGGGCTGCATGTTTTTTGGAAAAATTTTGAATATTGTTATGTGATTTGTTGTAATAAATACCGATGTTTATAAAGCAAAAAAGGAGTTCAAAATTTCTCGCATCCTTCTAGGAGTGATTTTAAACAGCATGGTAGGGCTGGGTGAATAAAAAAAATCTTCATTTTTTTAAAAATAATTTTTGATCATTAATCACAATATAGTTTCTAGAGTATCTCAATACAAACTGAATGAACAAGTTAAAATAAATCACTGTATACATACAAAATTGCCTTAAAATTTTGCCTTTATTATCTATTTCTTAAAAATCTGTTAGAACAGTAACTAAAATAATTTGGGCTTTCTTCCTGTTGCATAAATGAAGCACACGTTTCTTTTTGGGTTTTTTGCTAAGAAGACTAGCCTGTTCAAAGTGTCTGGTTTGGCTGATGTACTAAAAACCCTTTCTGAGGGTGAACTGGCGGCAGGGATGCAAAGCTAACAAAGGTAACCAGGAGTTTCACTTTAGGAAAGGCAGTTGCGATGATTTTACGCCATTCCAGAGCACTGGTCTCACTGCCCACACAAGGAGCTTGGAGGTAGTTTTCGAGTTCAACTTCCGGTGACTTGGTCTGTGAGTCCAGCTGCTGCAGCAGAATGAGGATTCTTGAAAAAGCCTCCCAGTGTCGTCTTGTGTTTTTTGGCTGGTGTTCGTGTTCATCCCTCAGCACAGCTCATCAGTACAGAAGGAGAAGTCCAGGAGCTGAAAGGCTCTAGCTTTCTTGCATTATTTCAGCCACAATTCTGGCCTTCAGGGCAGAGGATCCGAGGATCAAGGTTGGATGATGTGTTCAGATGATCATCAGTAGCAGCATCATTAAATTTGTCCTTCATATAGGGATGACTATAGTTTTAATGTTCTTTGCAAAGTCTGAGTCCTCATCCTCAGGCTTCAGGACCTCCTCACTGAGAAAGTAGGGCACAGGCTTCACATATGATGCACTGATATATGATTCCCCTGACAGTACATCTATGAAACTAGCCAGTGGATTTAGAGCATTGTGGCTTGTGGACAGACTCAGTGACGTCATTGTCTTGCCATGTGGGCACACGGTCATTTTTCTTTTTTCGTTTCTCAGCAGATAGTACGTTTGCAATGGCCCTTTCCTGCTTCAGCACTCTCCCCACCATTTTTTGACGGGACCCCTATCTTGTTGGTGATTCTGTAATCAGTTTCTGCTGGAACTTCCTCTTGATCTGCTGCCAGAAACCTCAGGTTGACTACTTTTCAAAAGTTTCCTGAAGCCGCCTTTTTCGTCAAGACTCGCTGGCATCAGATCTTTCGCCATGAAGTATGTGATTGCATTTGTGGTATGCTGATGTTCTATATGGAGTCATAGCGGCAACTGTAAACGGAGTCGACTGGTTACTAACAGCACCGCTGCTGGAAGGCTACTAGCTCATTCAAGGGTTCATTTTTGCAATCAGCTGGATGGTATTTCTGAAGATGGTGAAACAGGTTTGTTGTATTACTAGTCTTTGTTGAGACCTGTTGGTGTCATATCTTGCAGACTGGCTGTCTCTGGGTTTGGTCTGATTGGATTGGAACCAAACTACTTACACACTTTAGACGACTTGTGCCTTTTCTTTGCTATTATATCTATCTGAGCAATTAACACATGTTCCACTTGTGCTTCACTCATCAAGATGTCCTGGTTGCCCGTCATCTTTTCTCACGTACATAACCATGTTTCTCATGTTTACAACATTGTTTCATTGTGGGGAATGGGCAAATTTGCTAAGGTGACTGTGATTGGTTGTTGTGCTGGCATTGCACCAAGCCTAAGTCCTGCGTGATGGGTCACAGGCATTTTCTATATCAATGCCTTGTCTAATACAGAGCAAACAGTTTGATCGAATTTTATATCTTATGTTTATCATTATCGGCATTTTTTTTTCTTGAGGAAAAAATCAAGCTCTTTTTATCGCCTAGCATTTCAGCAAGGATGAAAATGATTGATTGTCATGGAGAACGTATGCTCTACTCAATAGCAGTGGAAGTAAACTTTAAACTGATTTTTAAATATATACTAGATAATCTTGAAAATGATCTAGTGAACCCCCCTCACACTATAATGTCCAGACAATATGAAGGTATGAAAAAGCCTGATCTCAACCCAGCTGACTTTCGCAGTTCTTGCGATGTGAGAATCGCATGTGCATAACATGTTGGTATTAATATATCGCATCGTCCATCCCTATAATATACTAAAGCCATTTTCTGAATTCAATACAAAATTCCCCGGCTTGTGTTCTGATGTCATTCAGTGCCAGTACCAGTTTTTACACCAGCAGACACAACGAAGTACCGTACTTATGGTACGTACTTAACTGAAGTACCAAACGTACCGTACCTAGTGCAGAGGAAAAGCAAGCTGAAGAGTAAAGTCAAGGTGGCAAAATTTTCTGTGGGACCAAATGTGAATTTTTGGAATTTTTTAGGCTCTCTGTTTAAACTTCACCAGAACTTGAACTTTGTTTCTATTTGTCTTTTGTACTGTTTTGACCACCAAACGAACGAGTAGTTGATCATGATGATACTTTGTCTGCTAGGACGTGTACGCTTAAAGCACGATTTATAGGAGGAATTGCCTCTCGCCACCATCTTGGTGCATTGTCAGTCATGCTAATAGAGTGCTCTGATCATGTTAAAGAGAGTAAGTTAAGTACAGCATTATTATGACACCAGTCATATTCCTTCTACTGAATATGGTCACATAAAATAACATTATATGAGAAAGTTAAAAATGAACGAAATAAAAAGAACTGATATTACTGGATGGGACCCCTACGCAGTATGAAAGCAAAATGGTTGAAGCTGGGTAAAAAAAGTGTGGCCAAAATATTTTGGTGTATTCATGTGTTAGTACCAGTATAAAGCTCATGGTTATTATTCCTTGCCAAAGGATTTAAAAATTTTACGTTTCCTGATCCCAAAACTCGTTTAGCACACAACCCAGTCTGAAAAGGTTCAGTGACTGAACTTTAACATCTGGTTGCAGCTGGTTCACACCTTATCGGTTTTTGCCGGAGGTCAGTGTCCTGTGGTAAATGTGTGCTGATTTCCTTGGGACCTTAACAGGGAAGGTCTGCTTTAGGACGAGTACGGATCTACGTGTCCCACTGACGTGTGATTTCTGTCCAGCTACAGAAGCCTCTGATCACTGTGCTCTGGGCGGCTCCCCCACATACCTGTAAGACAGCATGGACGATATGGAGGAGATGACCCTGAGGGCCAACCAGCTGACAGATGAGGTATGTCTCTTCCATCTATTTATTTCTTTTTCTAATATTTGCCTCATCCCGCTGAGGGGTGACTTAATTGCAAAATGATGATGATGTTGATGTGAATGAAGGCCCTGTTTGTTTTAACATCTGACTTATTTCCCCTTTTGGCCTTTTCTCACTTCCTACTTTTGTCTCTCCTCTCTTCCTGCTGCCTCTGTGTGGGATGGCACAGATGTGGGTGGGGCAGCCGTGCTCGCTGGCTCTGCCTGGCTAATCACCATGCAGTGTCGCCCTGCTGTGGGTTAGGGTAATCACAGTTTATGGCTCCTAACCTCAACAGAAAGCAGTAGTTTGAAACCTCATTTTGTCCAGTCCTTATCAGTGCACCCATCAGTCAGTTTTGGTTTGTGTTCTCTATCGCCTTACGGTAATTGACTAGCTCTGGTTATGACTCTCTATTCCCTTGGATGGTGGTGGTGCATCTTGATATCCTGTTAGATTCTGATCCATTCAGTTCTAGTTTATGTATACATTATTATTTTGTGAAAGCTGTGATTGTATTTCTCTGCCGGATCTCGCAAATGGCACAGATCTTTGACGCCCTAAGCTGCCCCCATATAACACAGGGGATCTAGCTGACTGGAGATGGCCTCAGATTTTTAAAAGGCAGTGCCCACATCTCCAGTACTTGGTTATATAAAAGCAGCATGTCAATATTAGCTCTTTATCTAACTAACCTTAGGCAGTGCAATGTTCCTGTCCACCTGGCTGAGCACCCATTACATACCGGATCATTCATCAGACAAGGGTCTTTTTCCCCATTGCTGCTCTTTCTTCCCCCTTTCTGGTCCACCACTAGCTGCCCCTGCAGCTCAGCCTTGGCTAAGGGGCCTGTCCTCCATTTACTAACTCCGTCAGGCCGTTGACTCATCTGCTGTGAGTAGGAAGGAAACGCCACATCCCAGCCCTGTTTACAGTAATTAGACCCTGCATGACGTCAGGCTTAGTTTGCGTTTGTTTGCTATCAGTGGCTTTGCTCTGCTCTGCTCTGTGCTGCAGTTGTTACAGAACTTCCTACCGTTCAGTTGAAACATGCAGCACATGGAAAAGTGCCTAAACAGGACATGGGACACCTCGACCACTAGAGTTCCACCTTTCCTGTAGCAGATTGAAATGCAGCCCCTCGGTCATAATCAGTGCTTCATGACCCCTGCACTCCCCTCCCCCCACATGGACAATGCATGCTTAAATCTGTTAGCTTTTGAAGGCAGAGATGGGAAGAAGGACAGGAAGGGTTTATTTCTCTGTCAGAGCTGGGTGAGGGAACTGATCTCCCGTTTCTCCGCTTGCAGTCGCTGGAGAGCACCAGGCGGATGCGGCAGATTGCCGAGGAGGTGAGGCAAGGGTGCAGCGCCACCTTCCCCCCACCCCCCCATCCCAATTACTGCTGTGCTGCTCGTGTTACTCTGCCCAAATGAATTATTACAGTGGAAAGTGTTAATCCCTCAGTGCAGTTATGAGTGTTTGTCTTTGACAGGGTTCCGACCTGAAATGCTGCTAAATTTGTGTGGTCTAAAGTTGTCTTTGGCCCAAACTTGTGTTTTTATGTATTGATAACATCATTGTCCAGGGTAAATGGTCCATGTGAAGTGAATAAATGTACAGAATTTCACCAGAAATAAAACCTCAGCCGTCTTTTTCTGCAGACTCAAGAAACGGGAGTGAAAACGATGGGAATGCTGGATGATCAGGGAAGTGAGTGCTTGCCCTGTAGCCTTTCACAAAGAGGCACACAGTTCTGACTGACATCATCGTCATTCTGTCCCCAGCTCACACCATGCTCCTGCCCCTTTCCCCCCCCCAGATAAGCTGAACGACATCGAGACTGGGCTTGATCAGATCAACGAAGACATGAAAGTCGCAGAGAAGAACCTCACTGAAATGTCCAAGTGCTGTGGCCTCTGTCTGTGTCCATGCAATAGGTAGTGATAAGATGCCGCTTTCCCACCAAAGTTAAGCAACTGTTTTCTGGTTCCAGTTACCTGGGCCCTCTTGACCGGGGACTTTTGTAGGCCCTTTCTCAACACACAACAGGAACTAGGACTTTAATGTTAAATAAGCATGGGAGATGCAAAAAGCTCAGGTTAAACTTCACATGTGATTTCATACGAAACTACACTGCCATCCCAAATCACATCCTGTATTGGTTCACAGGGATGCAGCATTTTATTTATTAAGACCCATAACATGTTTATAATTCGTTATTAAATCTGGCCAGCAGATTTTTTTTCCAAATAAAAACATTATTCTGCTAAGTTTCACTGCCAATACTGGTGATTATTTGGCAAAAATATATCAAGTACTGATCGAATTTTCTGATGCAGAAACACAGGAATGCTAGTAAAAATAAATTCATTAATTTAATGTCTAATCATCTGTTCAATTTTTGCTCCACTACTACCTCTTTCCGCGCACATCGTGTAACTTCCAAGTTGGTGCCAGTGCTGGTGGTCAACCAATCAGCAGAGTTTCAGTGTTCTGGGTCTATTTCAGAATAGGGACCACAAAATAGAGGTTCGGGAAGTACCCCCGAGTGAGAACGTGACAGAAGTTTCTGGTTCCTGAAACGGCTTCCCGTTGTGTCTGTAACAACCATTACCTAAGGCCCATTCAGGTCCCTCGTGCTCTTTCCCCGAGTCCCATCACACACTTAAGAAGGTTACTCTCCAGTGTTCAATTGATGTTGGTTAACGGGAGCGGCTGATTTCAGGGTGAAGACGACCGACAGAGGATACAGGCGTGCTCCGGACAGCGAGAGCGGCAGGGGGCCAGTTGTGTCCAGCCAGCCTACAAGCTCCCGCAATGGGCAGCCAGGCCCAGAAGCCAGCGGCCCCTACATCAAAAGGTGAGACAGGCTCGCCTGCAGAAAGCCAAAATGGCCACCTGCTTCTCAGTGCCTGGCACGTTTTGAACCAGAACAGAAGAGAGGCCACACATCAGCCCCATGGAGGGGGAGGGGGGGGGGGGTACCACCTGGCATCTCTGTCTGCATGCTTGGTCTTGTAGGATAACAAATGATGCCCGGGAAGATGAGATGGAGGAGAACCTGGGCTATGTGGGGGGTATCGTGGGCAACTTGAAGAACATGGCCCTGGATATGGGCACCGAGCTGGACAAGCAGAACAAGCAGATCGACCGCATCAATGAAAAGGTCTGTCCCCCCTGCACCACCGCCGTATGCTGTTATAATTTCACTCGCAGCCTTTCCAACGCCCTGCTGTTACTGTGACTGCTACAGGCGGAGATCACCAACGTCCGTGTCCAGGATGCTGACAAGAGAGCCAACAACCTGCTGAAGTAGAGGGAAGGCCACTGTCCCGCTCCTCATTATCTCCTAATGAGACCACGCCCCCCCTGCTCAGCTTCCCCAACCCGGAAGAGAAACCTAGCGGGGGACCTAGTCACCAGAGTGCCGGCGTTCACACGAGATTGGCGGCACTGTGGTCATGTCACTTCAAAAAGCTGTACATTCTGTTAGTTACGGGAGTAGCGATGCGTTCAGACCAATGGTGGGTAGAGTTACTGGGTGCGGCCAATAGGCTCCTGGCTTATGACCTAGTGAGGTACCTGATTGAACGTTAGTCAGACCACTCAGTGATAAGACATCAGTCTCGCCCACTGTTGTTTTTAGGTTTCTTTCACCTATTACATGTCATTTCTAAAAGTGAGTGTGCTCCAGTCTTGGCACTTTCTGACGTCCCTTGTGTTTTTCTTTTTGCTAATATCGAACACAAAGTGAAACTGATAATATAGTTCAGCTTATAAGTAACATAGATTTGAAACATATATTTTTGATTATCGCAGTGTTATTAACGCAGCTCTGTTTCAACTTTGTGTTTCACTGTGTGTTGTTTTTAAGATCCCTTTCATTATTTTCCAGTTCTGTCCCATTTATACTGGTTGATTGCTTATCATTTGGTATTTTTAGTACCAGATGGACAATCTGTTCAATGCAGTTACCTCTGACCACAGTAGGCATTGATCACTTATGCTGTATTTCCTGCTCACTTTAATAAAGTAACCTTTAAATGGTTATACACTTACGCTAAATTAAACTTGACATTTGCTTGTTTGTTCTGTAATGAACCGTATTTTTACGTGAATTTTGTGGTTGAATTTGGTTTGTTGCAGTGTGTTTCCACTTTACAATGAATGGTATGAATTGTACCTTCAAGGCGCTTATTAATGGGGAGAGTGTATGGAAGTAATTTTAATAGTCACGTTGTGTCACTTAGATGTATTATCTTTACATGTATTAAATATTTTCACTTACTTTGAGGTGGGTTGCAGGGACATTACCATCCAATGCTGACATATTTAGATACTGAGATATTTAAAGGATATCTGTACTTATGTCTTTTATAGCTTTGAAGTGTAAAGTATTTTTTTTGCCGCCCGTTTGTACTTTTTAGGTCCTTGATTTCTCATATATATATATATACATATGGATTAAACTGAATACAAACCATTTTGCAATGGAAATTAACATCTGTGAATCTTTATTTTTTAACCCTGCTCTCCAATCGCCTGGTTACTCTTTTGAATTAAGTGATTACCTATGTAGGACCACATGCACGCATACGCCTCTGAGATAAGGCCCAGCCTGGTGTAAGAGGTACTCGTTGGCCTAGGCAAAAAAGGGGGGTTGTCTTACAAACCAAAGACTCACCCAATACCTTGAAGAAAGTTCTCTCAAGTTTGGCCTGTGTATACCTCATATGTGTTATGTGTTACTTATTATTGCTAGTTTTCGATATAAATATAGGTTATGTTTGTGTCCTTAGACAATCTTAGTGTTTTGTCTGCCACCCTTATAACCATGTTTCACAGAGTATCACCTATCTTACCCTTCTCACTTGAACCATTATATAGAAATGGATAAAAATATATGAACAGCTACCCCTGCATATATGCTTTAATGGTTATCCGAAAGTAGTCGTGAAAGTCAAACAATATAACCAGGTATCTCAGTGGGTCTTCTAACTATCAGAGGTCTTTTCTTTCTTTAACAACCCCCATTATGCAATCCTCTGTTGGCCCTTATCTGATCTCTTAGCACTTCTTTGTCTTCTACTATTCTGTGTTAAAAGACTGAATCAATGTGTATATTATCTAACCCGGGGAGCAAATCATTGGAATAATGATTAACCATAGTATATAATTTCCAGACGTTTAATTGAAATTGGGATTACAACAAACCAACGGCCACACCTATCTAGGGGTAAGATGTGCTGTTTGGGTGTGAATATGTGATGTAATGTCTGTAGAACTTACCCAAAATAGCAACATATGGTGATGTGCAACACTAGCCACCTACACTATATACTGAGGTGAGTCATTAACATGCACAATGTAAGAAATTAATACAGATATGAGGTGTGAACCTCCAGGTTGGTATGGCATGTTTGGTGTCAAACTGATGGAAAATTGCTCCTGAGCTCAACTCTGATCAGTGCTTATCATAAAATTATACGTATCAAAGGTTACACGTGTTTAATAAAAATCAGCCTAGTCGTACATCTCAAAAGGACTGCCAAAGACACCGCTCTGAAAGCCCGCCAACTAGATGGCCAGCCATTGGTTCAGGTGTCGGGTTCCTGGTCATCCCTATTCATAAACTTTAGACCATTAAACCTGTCGCCTTAGATTCAGAGGAGGAGCCCTCCAAAAAAACACCAAGAAAATGCCAGAACACTGTGAAGCGCGGTAGAAAAGCCCGTCCTGAAGCCTGCCGGTGAAGGCCTGCTACCCAGAAGAGAGCTGCAACCCCAAGACGAAGCCTTTCACCTTAAAGCTTCACAAGGAGAGAAAATCCAAGGGGCTCCACACCAACAACCGCTCCAAACACTGCGCCTTCTTGAGTGCCACCATTGCCTCAGCTCTATTTAGACTTCTAAAATACTATTTTCAGTTACTATCCAATCAAAATATGGGAACTTATACCTCTGTATGTGTTACGTTACCACTGATCCTCACCCTACATGAACATGGGGCCAGCAGGGATATCCAGAGGCATAGCCAAAAATTCTGCCCCCCGCCTGATAAAATTCATAATTTTATAAATTAATGGACCTCTGTAAAGTACTGCCCTCCTTCCAGAATCTGCCTGGGTGTTCATGCCCCTACTGCACCCCCAGATAAAGAAAACCAATGGCTCAATACTTCCCTGTACAAATTCAGCTGGGTAAAGGAGTTTAATCATTTCCTAAATGGCATGTACAATGCAAATGGACGATGTCATATCACAAACCATACAGTTTCCATTTAAATATTCATTCAGGGATATCCATTCACTCTGCAAGTGTAAACTGCTTATGCTCTTTTGTAACTTTACCCAAGATGTGTGCCTGACTCTTTGTTCTATAATGGTTGGTTCCTATGTCCTATATCCTAATGGCGTACAAGATCAGAGCTGTGTCCGTTATCTTCTAAAACAGAGGTGCGCTCTGCCTTGGGTCATCCGGCAGAACACTGATGGAGTCTTCAGCCTTACCACACAGGAGACACAACATGGTATACTCCTGGAGATCATAATCAGAAAAGAAAATGAATTACACGGAGCAACATGGAAGTACTGTGTTTTGCATGTGCAAAGCATTCCATTGTATTGAATACTACTGATTTCAGCTGATTTTGCCTCCTGAGGAGAGGAAAAAATAAGGAGGGGGGGGCTTCACCTGATAATCATCCACGACGGAGAAGGTGTACTCGTGCCTGGCTATGATGTGGTCACAATTTTTGCACACATCTATACAAGAAAAACATTTCAAAGGAGGTACCAAATACCATGTGTAGTGTACATAAATGACAGGTGCCAGTCACCTACGGTCATATGTGACAATCTCCTCCCCATCCTCATCCTCTGTGGCCTTGTTGCTGATCAGCATAAAGTCTCGCTGGTGGCACTTGGCACAGCCAACGTAGTTCATCAGGTAGGAGCCATCTTCCAGACATGTGTTTCCCTGCAAAAGCACAAAGTCTTATCAATTAGCAGGCTACATTAGTGAAAGTAAAGGTTCACTGTTCACCCGTCCATTAGTCCTAATATCGCTACTATAAAGATGAGACATTTGCAGCAAGTTCAAATGAAGGAAACACCAAATCAAGCTAAATAAGGCAACATGTGAAACATCGGTTAATGACCTGGACGTTTAATAAGAAAGCCACATTTAAAGGCCGAGAAAGCGATTAAATAAATATTGAACAGAATAGGCACGTACCATAATTGATAAATTGCTATGGGAAAAAAAGATTATACAAATAAGCAAAACTATAAACAGAAGTTACTAAGTAATGTTTACACGTGCTTCCCTAACATACGTAATTCCTAGGCGCCTACTCAATACCTTTTTGCAGCTACTTGGACTTGAGTGGAACTATTTGAACAACGTACAGCATTCCCTTCTTTAATGAACTGACGCATATTCTCATGATACATTACCGTGGGGTTCTGTTTTGATTACAGGCTCGATCGAGCAATCTCACACTATTGAAATTCCATTTCACTAACAATATAGTTCGTTGTTTCTTTAGACGTGTGATGAATACGGAATAAACAACATCCGTAAGAGTTTCAAAGTCTCAGGCTCACGTATGCTTTCGCATGGGGACTGTACGTACCCGCTTGACAAGCCTCTTCCTTAAACTGCACGCATACCTTTAGCAGTGATCAAAAGACTTACCCTATCAGGATACTCTTTCTGTACGCAGTCGGTGCACATTATTCTCCCGTTTCCTGCGTTATTATAAAAAGCAAATAGTACAACAACACCCTCAGTGGTTATTACAACGATCCAAATAAATATATAAACAAGCAGTGCACTTCCGCCAAGGCGGCCTTAGTCACGTTGCGATTGTAAGAGGCGTTTACTCCAGTAGATCGAGGCTGCAAAAAAGCGATGCACATTGCACGACTTCCAGTGTCAGTCAGCTCTCATGAGCATGTTATCATTTTTAACATATTATACTAAATTTGTTGTAACCCAATCGCTATAGTTATGAATATTTCCCTTGATAAGCATGATTTAGCTACAGTTCATGCAATTTAACCTATGGGTGAGTGTATTACTTAACTTGAATACATATATACATTCATAAGCTTATGGTAAACTGCATGCACTGACTAATAAAATCGTACTTTCAGATCATAATTGTGAACACTCCTGAGACATTGGTGGTTAATGTTATTAGCGAAATATTTAATCTGCTAAAAGAAATAATGAAAATATTGAAGACGATATAGTACGGGCCGGACTACATCAGTTTTTCCGAAAAGAAAAATGGACGCGTTTTAAACGTCATCATAACGCGACATGACTGCCTGTGACGCCAGACAGGATGAGGAGAAATCAAGCTATACCATGTACGGACATGGCGTATATTGGACGCACGTGTAGCGTAGGGGGATTGGAACTGTAAACAGGCTATACCAGGAAAATAAGTATGATATCCTGTTAGTAAAATGTGCAGAACTTCGCGAAATCTACAGCGGCGCGTTTTTAAGAAACATAAATATACTTAAGACAACATCAAACAGCGAAGGCATGCTTGTTACTAGCAAGCTGATTTGGCTCCCTGTGCACCTCTCTTAAAAAACATGTAAGCGGTTCGTATAAACTTTTAAAGTAAGCTGTACCCGTGTTTTCTCTTTTGGGGGGTTGTTATTGTGCATGTTTTCTGACAGACCCTGTAATGATACGAAAGTTAAAGCTATATAATTACTGCGCCAACAGTTGCGAAGGTCGTTGGGCGGTGAAGTTTACATTTTGCTAATAAAAGGGTTGAATAAAGCTATTTTTATGCCGATAGTAATATACAGTATAGTAAATATGAATATTACGTATCACTTATTTACTATTATAAAATGCAACCTGGCACACAAATGTTGATTGTGATTGTGAAGTGAAGTATCTCCCTCAGAGATACAGATAGCGTTGGAGTATAGCAATGTTTTGTCACAATTTTCAGGTAACAAATGCGTAGCCTCATCAGACTTTTAGTTTTGATATTTACTAAATATTTTTAATTACGGATGACATTTTTCTGGCGTGATTTCCGTGGCTGCTGTAGCAGTACCACAGGTCAAATGTAATGTTTGCGTTGCTGTTTCTGTGTCCGTGTAGACGTGAATTACTATGTTGATAACAATATTTAATACTTCTGAAGTATGGCGGAGAGATTCAGTCCTAATGTCTTTGGAAATGGAACTCAGCGAAATGAAGGGGTTACATGCATATTTACTGCCTCGATCTCATCAGCAGGATTTGAAAGCTGTCCATAATTTATAAAGTCCATAGCGTAAATGTGGTGACCAATGGTCAAACCACAGTTAATGATTTGCCAATATTTTGGACAGAAAATTTTCATATTCCTCAAAATCTTTTTGAAGTGCTCTTAAAAATTATTTATATTAAGGAACTCAAAAAAGAACAAATATGCCATGTGGAAGTATGATCACGTAGATGGATACCCGAGTACCCATAATATGCCACAGATATGCTACAGCCAGGAATGATTTTTTTATTTATGTATTTCTTATTAATCATTTTTCTGTGAATCTCCTTTCAGTGATGGCCTGATGCTCCACCTCAGTGGCTGATATGGGGAGAGAGAGGAGATGCATTCTGTGTCGTACGACACACAATACAAAGCAGGTGAGGATCCACACCCAGAACCAGGATGCTGCATGCAGCGAGGCGTCCTGCTCCCCAGCCAATCAGAGGAGGCGATGTCTGTACTCTGAGCACGTACTGCTAGACCCTGTTCTAGTCATTGTGTCCCTCCACCCAGCATTCACACTGGCTTTGTTCCCCCCCCTCCCCCCCCTTTCTAGGAGATGGAGGAGCATTTGCGGAGCATGCTGCACCACCGCGAGCTGGAGAACATTAAGGGCCGGTGAGAGACAATCCTGCGAGGTTCCTCTGCAAGCTCCTCCCTCTATCCACAGTAGGGTGACCACCTAATCCATGCCAGGAGGGACATTATGGGCTAGGGCAGGGTCTGTGAACTATCGTTTCAGCCATTTTAATTAAAAGGACCCGGATTTCACTTAAGCACCGAGTTCTTGCTGTGCGCTATAATCATGCATGTGTCATTAATGTTAATGCGAAACAGCTGGGTGAGTCTTTCAGTCAAGGAAACGAACTAGTAGAAGCACTAGAGGAACCAAACAGTTAAAACCTGAAGTAGCTTGCAGTGTCCCTCCTGTCGTGGATTAGGTGGTCACCGTAATCCACAGCGATCTGTTAAAGATCACGTTAAAAGATGCCTGTTGTCGGATTTACTTCGACCACAAAGAACAGCCGACTCTCGCTGGATGCTTTAAGAATATGCGTTTGTAGTCAGGGCTCTTTAGTTGCTACGTTTGACAGCCCCAGTGTTCACCTCCTCCACAGGGACTGTAAGCACGAGTGTCGGGTTTGCCAGATTTCGGTGGCGGGCCTGACGGGTTACGCCAGCCACATCTCCAGCTCCTTGCATAAGTTTCGGGTGGCGCAGCAGGAGCAGGGCGAGGGACCCAAATCGGACGAGGAGTACTTCGATGCAGAGCTGGAGCACCTCGAGAAACAGCGCAGGTGGGCTTGCGGCATGGCGTGCGCTGCTTCGGGTGTCTGCTCGCACTCGGTACCATAAACATCCTGCTCTGTGGCTCACTCTGTCGCAAACTGCACCAGTCTATCCAGCAACTCAAACCCAAGCAGGACCTGGTCCATGAACAAAAGGTTACTAGTAGTAAATTGCAAAATTTACAAATTACAATTATTTCAAGCCTACCGACAAGATATTTTTCTTACTTTTCTTCAGAATTCTTTGTAACACTAAGTTTTTGAGTGATTTGCCATCTAAGGTAAAAATAATGATGTAATGAGTCTTGTGCCCTTATGGCCAGATTAGCCTGTGAGCAATCAGTTGTGTACTCTCGTAGGAGCATCACTGGCATGACAGTGATATTAGACAGCAGTATCAAAACGGTGCAGCAGCACGAATAAGTCAAAATAAAAGAGCAAAATCCACGCAGTGTGATCCAGTCAGAATGTTTCTCATCCCGGTCGCCAGGCACCTCTAGACGGTCTACATTTCTGCTTTCTCCCATCTCCCAGTGGACTTTCTGGAAATTCCTAGGACCCGTTTGAGAAATGCTGACATAGAGAGTATGGAGTATTTATGCTGTACTGGGCAGTCAGGCCTCCTCTCTGGGATCATGCCTGATCTCATCCTCTCTGATCAGGAAAGAAGAGGAGGCAGCCGCCCAATTGGAGGAGAATAGGCGACAGAAGCAGCTGTTCTGGTCGGAGAGGGCCCCTGCGTTCCAGCACTTTAGGGGGCCACATAGAGGGTGCTACCCCATGTTCCACCCAATGCAGATGGGCCGTGGCACACCCCACTGGCAGTTGCGACCATTTCCTCCTCACAGGGGCGCCCCTGGCGCACACCATGATGAAGGCGCCCCTCAGGGGTCGGGGAACAGGCACCCCAGCCAGGAATTCCTCCCCGGTGGGATGCCAGGCTTCCCAAATTGGCCAGCGCGGGGTTTCGGGCATAGGGGTAAATGGAGAGGAAAAAAGTGGCAACACCAAAACTACACTTTCAGTCCAAGTAGACAGATCTTTGGGTCATACCCTGGCAAACAGCACAGGCCGTGGGGCAACGTGAACTCGACACAGATGGACATCGACTTCACCAACAATCAGCTGCCCATGTCGTGCAGCTTCCAGCACAACACCAAGGAAAGGATGCTAGATGGCTACCAGCGTCCCGATGGAAAGCAACAGGCTCAGCCAGCGTCTGGGACAGAGAAGCTCCCCAAATTTGGCCAAAGCAGAGGTATGGCCAACAGCTGTGGGTCCTTTTGCCGGTCCCCCCATGAGCAGGACAAACAGCTTCAGGAAATAATGTGGAAGGCCAGGAAGGCTCTTCGGGATGATGGGGAGACGGGAGATGTTTTAATCCCCAAGCCACACACAGAGGGGCACCACTGGACCGTGCAGCCCAGTACGAAAGGCAATCCTGGTACACCTGCAGGTTTGAAAAGCACGGGGACCCAACCAGACAAGGCTGGCCAGCATCCGCAAAACAGCGTTCGGGTTCAGGCATCCAGTGAGGCCACCAAACCAACATCTCCCCATGCCTCGTCCGTGCAGTCAGTCCAGATAAGTACCTCCACCAGCGAGGCTTCCCAAGAGGCTGTTCCTGTGGCACCAGAAGGAGGGGTGGAGGGGCTGAAGACGGAAGTGGAGGAGGGAAGGGGCCAGGAGGCGGAAACATCAGAGGCAGCCTTCGAGCAAGGGGCAAGAGAGCCCACGACGGAAGAGGGGCCCAGCTCCGACAGCGACGTACTGAAGGATGCCCCCACGACGGCCAGCGCATCACGGGTGCCCAGCCTGAGCAAACTGGCCCTGCCCGCGTCCCTCAAACGAGACCTGTCCCGTCACATGAGCAAGGCGGGGACCCACGAGCCTAACCTGAACATCGCACGGCGGATCCGCAACATCGACGGCCAGCGGAGGCCACTGGCTGAAAAGGAATCGGGCCTGAAGCCCACCCTGAGGCAGCTGATCAGCTCCTCGGGCTCCCGGCGGAACGTCAACTGGGACCAGGTCTACCAGGAAGTCAGCAAGAAGAAGCAGGGCCAGGGGAGGGGCATGCCCAGGTGAGCGCTACCCATTGTTTGCAGATCGATGTAGCCTTTGGTTAATGCACTTAACTTGGTATAAGGCGGCCAATCACCTTCATACAGATGGTGCGATACTTCATGTCAGCCTGGCCGTCTTGACCATATGCTGCAAAAGTGCCCATATTTGTCTATATGTCATTTCCAAGTTGATGGTTCCCATATTTACTGTTGACATATTGATGTATTTGCTACTCCCTTTGCTGCTTTCGATGCACCATTTTATATGAGCTTTGCGATGCTGTTTGTTTAGTCCGTGGCCCATAATCACTTTGGTGCACTTCACATCGGAAACAGCGTAAGTGTTTGTAAACAAAGGTGTCTGCCTTTCACCGATTAGGTTTGGAATTGAGATGGTGGCCCCGGTGCCCTCTGACCCGGAAGTTCACAGTCTGGAGGACCCTCCTCTGTCTTTGGGCTTTCACTGGGAGGCATTGGACGAGCCGCACGCTGCACCCCCTGGGCCTTCATCGCGGAAACGCAGCCTGTCGGAGAGTAACGTGGCGAGTGGCGACAAGGCCCTCAATTTCCCACCGGCCACGGGCGCCGTCCCGAGGGAACCTCCCAGGAAGAGCCTCCATTTGAACTGTGAGGAGCCCAGGACTGTGCCGTGGGTCAGTGGAAGCCACCTACCCTCCGAGCCTCAAGCAGAAGGCTGTCAGAAGAGGGATTCTCAACGGGGCGCCAGTCCTGTGGGCAACCCGGAGAAAACTGTGAAAGAGGATGCTGGGACAGATTCGGGAACGGAGCACGACGATTCCCACGGGGGAGGGACTGGCGGAACGGTGGGCAACTGTAGAGTGCGATCCGATTAACCTGAGGCGACCAAAGGCTCTGTGGTGTGTTCATGTTCCTCTTTCCTTTCTTTTTGGACAGGATGTAACATCGACAGTCTCAAAAACGGTTACAAAGGCGACGAAAGTTAAAGGTGAGTCCGTTTAGCTCTTAAAGGCTATTTACATATGCAATGCGCAACTACTATGGTGACTAGGCCTTGCTCGAAGTTATGTACTTAACAGGATTTTTAAAAAACTTTGCTAATATGGTTGGGAATGCTTCCTTACTTGGCATGTTCCCTCGCCAACATGTGACCTGAAGGTGGTCTTGTGCTGGGGCTGGCAGTCCACGTTGATGATGATTGCTTGTGTGTTTGTACCATGGTACGGGACCTCAGAGTCCACACCGGTGGGCGAGCTGCTGACACTCTCCCTGAGGGAGGAGGAGCTCAACAGCTCCCTGCAGACCCTAGAAGACAGTCTAGTTCAGGCTCGCATGGCCCTGCAGGCGGCATACATGGAGGTGCAGCGCCTCCTGATGGTCAAGCAGCAGGTGAGGTGCCAACAATTTTCTGGGTCGCCGATATTAAGCATCTCCCTGTCCCAGTCTGCCTCATCATTTAAGGAACTTCGTTATCGTCCTATTTTAAAATTATACCAAAGTGTATTATTGTAGTGCCAGTTTGCTGGGATTTTTGTAGCCTCTTCTGATTGACTGTGTTCAAAGGGTCGAATATTGACCATTTTGTAGAATAACAAGTAGAGCTGCTGTAGGTCTCATTTGATTGAAAGGCTCCTAATGAACTAGCATCTCCTTCCCCTGTTTGTTTGCTGGGCCCGGCGCTCACTGTTCTTTCTCAGAGGCTTTCAGACCCACACTGGGTGGGATTAACATGCTGCAGACTGGTTTAACTGTTCCCATTAACCCTCTGGGGTCTAGGGGTAGGGAACACACTTTCACTGGGGCATGGTCGCACATTTCATTCAGTATCATAAACTTAAATCATGGCAAGTAAATTATTTCTTATGTATTTGTTTTGGCATTAACCTCATCTTAATCTTGGTGTACTTTGTAAATATGTCAGATTTATGTGAAGTTTGTAATTTGACATCAAAGTATAGACATTGCAAAATGCAGTTTGTACACTCGCAGAAACATTATAAAAGTACATAGTAAGCAATGGTGGCAGTTTGTTTTGATCCCAGATATCTGATCACCAAGGTCTTGGCTACATGAAGATGAGTAAATGGTGTAGGTGCAGCATTCAGTTTGATTTATAAATAAGAAAAACACCAAACTCAGGTCACTATTTCTGGCTCCTTTCACTGAATATGTAGCAACTTTCATGTGTATGAATAAGCCATTCACACCTGGCCACACCCCCCCCCCCCCCCGGCGCTGGTGGGGATGTATCTGGATTGCGTTTCACTTCTGCGTTGTTCATCAAATTACCATGCGAATGTGATTTGAATGCGCAGAAGTGCAGCTATTTATAATGCAAATAGCGATCTTCAGGTGGGGGCGGCACTACACGCCCCCCATGCAGGTAAAACAAAGAAAGGTGACATGGTTTACTTTTTTGCCGACTTAACCTAATTTTAAAAACTTTAATACTTCTGACAATTGACGTTTTGAAAACAAGACAGATTATGGATTTAGTCAGCATTTTTTTCATGATTCTACATGAAGATTCCAGCGAGATATAAACTGAAATAGATGTGAAAAGTATTCAACCCCAGAGGGTTAATAACTTAACCCAACAGGAACCCAGAAATGATCAGGCTCTGGTGGGTAACATGTGCTAATCTCATCCATCGTAGGTTTTGAGGTTCCTTTCACCTCCCACTACTACAAAAACCCTCCGTTTGTCCTTATAAATGTCTTGGTGTGTTTTTAAGCATGTCAATGTTATGACCTTTAAATGCTTTCAGATCACCACAGAAATGAACTCGCTGCGGGCGAAGCGCATTGAAATCCTGCAGGGCATGCAAGGTTGGTCCCACCAATGAACAAATTCTGCAGCCGTCTGTGAGCTCTTGAAGCGCCCCTGTGCCCGAAAGTGGGGGAGACTGTGAGCATGAAAATGGGGGTGACCATGCAAATGGGTGTAGCAGTGAGCATACAGTGCGGGTGGCAGTGAGCATACAGTGCGGGTGACGTATAGAGGGAATGACCATGATAGTCATGATGACAGTGAGCATTCAGTGGTGGTGGCAGTGAGCATACAGTGGGGGTGACCATGAAAGTGGAGATGACTGCAAGCATACAGTGGGTGTGACAATGAGTGTACAGTGTGGGTGACCACGCAAGTGAGGATGACAGTGGCATACAGTGCGGGTAACCGTGAGGATACAATGGGGGTGACCGTCATACCTGGACTCCATGGCACTGTTACACACACAGACTTGTTTTTTTTTTTATTGTTTACGAGAGACCTGGCATTTGACTCCTACTTTTCCGACCTTGTTTTCCAGACAATTATGAGAATGGGGCCAGTCCTAATGGAATGGCAGAGGCCTCTGGGGTGCCCCCTGCTGATTCATCTGCTCTGCCCAGCCAGCCTCCTCTAGCTGCCCTCTCCTCGCCGTCTGTCTCCCTGTCCTCCGCATCACCTGCGACCAGCATGTTTGCCCTCAAAGGGCCCTCTTCCATCAAGCAAGAGTCCCTTTCTCCCACCCACTCGAATCTGGGTGTCATTGACAGCACCGCCTTGGGACTGTGTCCCCCAGCGCCCCACCCTGCCTTCTCCTCCCCCCACACGGGTCCGAGCTTCCTGTCCCTTACACAGTAACATTTTTGCATTGCTGTGGTAAGCTTTTCTTCCTCTTTAATCACCATTGTTTTTCTGTTCCTCCCATCTACAGAGTTCCCTGTACACAGTTCCTCTCCGTCCACTAGTGGGTCGAGGGGGGGGCTCAGTGGGGCTGCTTGTAGGGATTCTGCTGGGAAGCGGCTGGGTTCTCCTGGGATGCTCACCACCGAGGCCCAAGCGGAGGCGAGGTCTGACCAGGCCGCTGTGGCTCACACTGAGTGTTTTGCTGCCGGAGGTTCTGGAAGTGGATCCCCACATCCGGGCACCTTCTCCACCTCCTCCAAGAAGGGCTCCAAGAAGAAGAAACTTCTGACAAAGAAGAGGAAGAGGATGATGGCGCAGTGTGAGAACCGCGCAGGGAGTACGGAGAGCGACACGGACCGGGAGACCCCGAGCAAAGCCAAGAGGAAGCCAATGGAGCGGGAACAGGATGAGGAGGCGGGGAAACCGGGTCCCTCGGAGCTCCCTCTGGGAGGGGCCAGCAGCGACGACTCCTCCTCCTCCCTGGCCATCGTGGATAACCCGGAAGCTCCGCCCTGCGAGGTCATCTCCCTCAACTCCTCTGAACAGGAGGAGGAGGAGGAGCGCGAGGAACCCGCCCCCCCAAAGTCCCCCTCGCCCCCTGCTGCTCCCACACCTCCGATCTCAAGGAAAGCCAAGCAGCGGAGACTGGCCTGCGACGAGGTCAGCTCCACCAGCGAGCTGGCCCCCGCTATCAAAACGGAGATGCCCTGCAGGTCAGCCCCGGTCCTGGTGGCACCCCCATGTGGTTCAGTGACAGTAATGACGGTTTGCGTTCATTTATGGCCCATCGCAAGTCATACGCGCATACACCGGCCGGCCTTCAGAGGGCGCAAACACATCATCGGGAGTGTCACCGCCTCGGTTTGCAAACAGGAAATGTCTCTCTGACCCTGTCTCTTCTGTCCCCACAGAAAAACCCGGTCATCTGCGGGGGGTGGAGAGCAGAGTTCGCAGTGTAAGTGCCTTGCTCACTCTCAGGGGCCCCTGCCTCAGATTAAGGGCTGTCAAAACGCAGTGGCAGCTGTGTGTATCAGCAGACCTCAAGTCTGTTACATCATACTTTTGTACCATGTGGCATTTTATGCTCCCACTAGTAAATAATGCAAGTCATCCTTTCCATATCCTTATGAGATGCAGCAGTCTCTAGAGGAGCACCATGTTTTTGCTCATATCTCAGACTATACTTGCTGTTCTCTTAAGTCGTGTTTTTCCTTAAAGACGACGGCTAGGACCTTAAGATGATGTCACATTTGTGAGGGTGTGATTTTTACCATCCCAGCACTTTAAAATAAGTCTGTGTTATTACCGTGGACCTCGGACGGATAGGGGAGAGCACCGTGTACCGCACTATGCAAAGTCGTGCTTCTGTCTTCGTGTCCCATGCCACGTATGCATGTTTGTGTGTGTCTGCAGTCCGTGCTTCCTTGGAGTCGGAGAGCAAGCAGGAGCCGTCTGAGGGCTCTTTCCTGGGCCACCAGGTGGCCGTCACTGGCTTGCAGATCTACGGGGGGTGCCTGTACACCTGCTCCGAGGACCAGACAGTGCGTGCCTTCAGCTTAGTGGTGGGTGTCGACCCGGTTTAGTCCAGTCTCGGACCCGCCGCTCAGTTCTTTCACCTGCCGCGCACGGATCCTGACGCCGGCCTGCCGCCTTTAGACTCGCCAGTGCACGGCCGTCTTCGAAGGCCATGGCGCCAAGGTCAACTGCTTGCTGGTGTTGCCCAGCACGGGGATGCAGTCCTACCTGTACACGGGCTCCAGTGACCACACCATCCGCTGTTACAGTCTCAAGGTAGATCCGTCTGCCCAGCACATGGCCTCCCTGGCAGAACTGTGTGGATAGTCGTTTATCGAAGAGGAACGTTGTGTCTCTAGGCTTGAACGTCTTAAGTCCTACAGCGTTCTGTTTTCCCCACTTTCTCCTCCCAATCTCCCGCCACCTTCCCTTCCTGTCCACAGAACAGGCAGTGCGTGCAGCAGTTCTGCATGCTGGACCGGGTCTTGTGTCTGCATAGCCGCTGGAAGATTCTGTACGCAGGCCTGGCCAATGGCTCTGTGGTCAGCTTCTGCCTGAAGGTGAGCCCCATTTCTGCTCTTTTACCTCTCTGCTCTTCTTCAGGTTTATGCCGCCTACATTTCAGTTGACTCCTGGATTTGTTATGGGTGGTTGTGGGGCTCGTGCCTGCCTCAAATAAATGCTGAGGATTAAAGCTCAATTGATACTATTATTAATAAATAAGAAGCACAATGAGGGCAACATGCAGTGCCAGCCCCTCCCTGAAAGCACAGGAGCCCAAGGGCCCCTTCCCCATCCCGCAGGTCCCCCTGCTAACCCCGCTTAACCCCTGAGCTGGCACAGGGCTCATATTCCCCAGAATCTTCAATAAAACCTCTTTAAGAGTTTAATGGCAATTGTCACCCGCAGAAAAACCAGCAGCTGGATGTTTTCGAGTGCCATGGGCCACGTGCAGTGAGCTGCCTGGCGTCCACGCAGGAAGGGTCACGGCGCCTCCTGCTGGTCGGCTCCTACGACAGCACCATCAGCGTGCGGGACGCCAGGAATGGCCTGCTGCTGCGCACACTCAAGGGCCACACCAAGACGGTGCTCTGTATGAAGGTAGGTTCTGCCTCTGCTCTGCGGCACCCCCTAGTGGAACATCTGACCCACACATCTTCCTGCAGGTGCTGAATGACCTTGTCTTCAGCGGCTCCAGCGACCAATCTGTCCATGCCCATAACATCCACGTGAGTGCCCTCGCCTCCTCTTCGGCGCCGCCCTGCTGGTCCTTTCCTCCTTCGCTTACCTCATTCAGCTCTCCGTCTCTCTGTCTTTGTCTCCGCCCCCTCGGCCCCGAATTGTCGCCTGCAGACAGGGGAGCTGAAACACATCTATAAGGGGCACAGCCATGCTGTTACCGTGGTAGCCATCTTGGGCAAGGTGATGATAACAGCCTGCCTGGACAGGCTGGTGCGCATCTACGAGCTACAGGTCGGTCGCCCATCCCGCGCCGTGGCCTCACTCTGCCTCCACCCCCCCAGTGTGTTGCTGATGAAGCCTGCATTTCTGCCCCCCCCCCCAGTCCCACGACCGGCTGCAGGTGTACGGTGGTCACACAGACATGGTCATGTGCATGAGCATCCACAAGAGCATGGTGAGCAGAAACAGCCACCTTGGGGCCCGGCGAGTTCCAGCGGGCGCTTAATGCGGGCGAATGTTGACCAGTTGGCGTTAACGTACAGTCACTGTCTCCATATCCGCGACCCAGATTTACACCGGCTGCTACGATGGGAGTGTCCGGGCTGTCAGGCTCAACCTGATGCAGAATTACCGCTGCTGGGTAAGAACACACACTCGGGCCAGTTGCTCTGCACGTGGCCGTCTGGAAGGCTGATTGGACAGTCAGCTATTGTGTCACGCCTCTACTTAAGCTGCACAGTCAGATAAAAAAAAAAAAATGACTAAGTAAAGCTTTATCATCATCCCAGCCAGACACACAGTGAAACAGGACAGACATTACAACGCCGAAGGTGGAGTTATGGAATTATGTACACGTGTAAAAAATCCAGCACAGTTAGCAAAACTACTTCCTTCCTGAAGGATGCCAGTTCCTGAGTCAGGGCCAAACTGGGACCCTAACCCTCCCTTCTACAGTGGCATGGCTGTTCGCTGATCTTTGGTGTGATGACCCACCTGCACCAGCACCTCCTCACGGACCACGCCAACCCCACCCTCCAGACCCTCAAGTGCCGCTGGAGGAGCTGCGAGGCCTTCTTCACCTCACGGAACGGCTCTAACCGGGTACGCGGCCCTCCCTCCTCTCGCCGGACGGCTGGGGACGGCGAGCAGCCAGCCAACCAAATCGCAGCAACATGGCAGCCTGTCTAATAATAAACGTCAAAAGTGCAAGAATTCGGCTCGAGTACCGAAACTTTATGACGGTGTGGTCACGACCGGTACGTGCCAGACCATATTGCAACGCAGATTTAGGTGCCTCTTAAATGCCTGAGCTGTCGATTTGAAATATTTCCCCAGTAGTGCTCAGACAACGGAAGCATCACTGCACTTCACATGCAATTGCAACTTAACGTTACACTTGCTCTGATGTCAGCAGACGCTTAACGCTAGTTAATAGCTACCTTAAACACGGTTAAGAAGCCTAAATCTAAATGGTCTGCGTGTGGCTGTATTTCATTCGAAAGGATTCTGACACCAGGCCATACAGCTAATATTTAAAGATGATTGTTTGTAAAAAGCAGAACACTTGAAATTAATTTATATTCATGTTTAAGGTGTCAGGTTAATATACTCAGTTCAAAATTTGCCTTAGGAATATAAAGCCGTTCTTTAATGTTGTTGACCTTTTTTTGGCCTTATTTTTTGTTCAGGCACCATTTAAACACAGGAACAATTAAAAAAATACCACGTTAGCACCAGTATTGGGAAAACCCAAACGATGCACAAGTCTAGTATGACCATAGTAGTACCATATGTTGGTATGTAGAGGCTCTACTCAGGGATGCACATACATAGAATGGAAGGACACTTTCACCATGTAAAGCAATACGTGCAGAAATGTCTTTTACATTTGCGCAGTCGCAACAAGATATATCGCACATCACTTTATATGGGGAATGTGTACTTTAGCACCACTTATGTGTGTCCCTGGCTGTACGGCTGCTGCGTGTTAGTGGTGGCCTAATGGTTAGGGAAGCATACTTGTAATTAAAAGATTGCAGGTTCGAATCCCCCCACCAGCAAGGCACCACTGAGGTACCCTGAGGAAGGCACTGCTACCCAGGTGCTAAATTAGCTGCCCCGTGCTGTGGGTTATATATGGGTTATATGCAGAGAACGCATTTCATTGTTGTGCATTGTGTGTGTTAACATTGACCATTTTTTTCTTAAAGCAGGGTCCCCCAAAGAGCGTAGAACCCCATACCTCTGTGTGATTACTAAGGACTGCAGTGGGGGCTTCTCTAATATTTTTTGTTTTAGGGGAGGGTATTTTTAAATATTTTGATGTTTTGAAAATTGTGTGAATTGGGTGACTATACCATCATATGCCCCCCAGGTTGAAATGCCCTGGTTTAAAGGGTATTTGGCAGACTGCCCCCATTCCCCTGTGTGTTTGGTGGGTGTGGGGCTGATGCTGCTCCTCTGTCCCTGCAGGATATCCCCCTGCACATACAGAAACACGCCGAGGAGGACAGCAGCCCGGAGCCCCAGAGAGCTGAGAGGGCCTGATTGTCCGTAGTCGGCCTCCACTGAAGTGAAACGATTTTGGGTTCTGACAGTTCCCCCGACAGGTCCTTGCATACATGCCACCTGGAATGGTGACTTTATTTGTGAACTCTTCTACCTTTTGCTTAGCTGCCAAAACTTTAGACTGACCCACTCCCCCCCCCCCCCCCGAAGATGTCAACGGGATGCTAAGCAAATCGAGGGGGGCGGAGACTTGGAGGAGGTGCTGTATGCGGGTGTCTTGAGCCCTAGTCACTCAGGACCATCAAGCAAAGCATCAGCATCCATTGGGCTACAACTGGGCTAACCATGGTGGGCAACCCTTGTTTGCTAATCTCAAACAGAAATCCCCATGGCAAGGGAAATGAGCTGCGTTTCCATGTAGGGGATGCCTTTCAACATGGATTTAAAGCGGCTTCAGGAACAACAAAAAGCAGTATGTCATGTGACCATTCTGCATGGAGGGGAAGTGCGTTACATCAGCGTAACAATGAAACAGCCTTATGCCGTACAGTATTTAAGAATCCCCTAGTTATACAGGTCAGCGTGTCGTCCAGAAGACGGTGGAATGTGCCAGAGTCTCGTATCACTACACTGATCACAGTCCTCTTTTTAGCTGCTACTTCTTGGCTGAAAACTTTTTTTTTTTACTTTATGTGTATTTGATTTGGATTTAAATTTTACCAGAGTAAGCCAGTGCGTGACATGTTCTCACATGCTTTTAAATCCCGATTATGCCACTGCTGAAAGGGCGCTCTGTATTGCAGATCTTCCTCTTAGTAGGTTGTATGTGTGTGTACGCACTCGTGACCGATTTGTTTTGTAGGGACAGAGTGAGATGTTTTTAAGTGCGTGTGTGAGAGCAGAGTAGCGTAATGGGGAATTGGTAACTAACGATACAGCAGCGGCAAGGATGCATTGAAACTTTAAAGTGGGGTTTGCATACATGTGTACACTGCACTCCAACTGCCCCCCCCGATCTGCCGCCTCGATCCAGCCAGTTACCTTAGTATGAATATTAACCAGTTCATCTGAACCAGTCACAGCTGTGGAGTCTCTGTAGGGATTCCATTGTTCTGGCTACCGCTGATTGTGTTTTTCGCCCGCGGCTGAGAGGGGGCCCCTTTCCCCTGCTCTTTGGACGCACCGGCACCTTCTGTGGAGCCCATTGTTCAAGCCTTTAAGCATTTTATAAGGAGTGTGAGTGACAGACGACAAATAAATTTTTGAATTGTTTATTTTCAAATCGGCATTCGCTGTGTTTCGTCGTATTATTGCGTGCGCTCCAGAACGTTTTCGGCTGAATGAATCGACATGGCTTGGTGATTATTGAGGAAGTGTGCAGGAACCTGAAATCGGTATTGTTCAGTTAACAGGTTTTCAAAAAATAAAAAGTGAAATAGCATCCTTTAAAAGACTACATTGCTGTTCAAACGAGACAATTGCAAAGTATCAGTAAATGTCTCATTGGTGGCCTAATTAGGAATTTACTAAATATGGAACAGCCTAGTTTGGTAGGATTCAAAGAAATTCAAACAAGTGTTTCTTTAAAATGCAGCTTCAGTATTACACTACAAAAACATTCACACCATATTTATATTGAGAACTTTGGTTTAATCCCCTCCTCCCAAAAGCCTAATTTGATTTCCTGCCGTGTGGCCCACCTCCTCTGTATCTGCCCGATGAGGGGGCACCAACACTTTCCAAACTGCATTTTCTTTGGATTGTGCCTGAGAATTCCATTGGTGCGTTTTAGTTGAGATGAAATAAGTCCAACCTTTGAGGAATGAGCCTCTCTCTCTCTCAGTGATGGTGAACCGAGGAAGGGATTTGTGCTGTGAGTTAAAACCCTGGCTGATTCTGGGCAAGGAGTGTCCAGTATGGTGAAAGAGAACTGCCTTTGTCCATGAGGTATATTCTCAGTGTGTGGGTAGGAAGCTGGCGGTCAGTGTTGAGTAGAGCAGAATTACATGGGGTGACGGCTGAGGTAATTTGTGGTGTGGGCGGGCCTTCATATTTTAGGGTGCAGGAGACGTGGCGTTGAGGATTCCTCTCTAGGCGTACATGGTCAGCTGGAGCCACTGCACATGGGGACACACATACACACGTCTGGTTAGAGAAGCGTTTCCCAACCGGTCCTCGGAGGGGGGGGGGACCCCAGCCAGCTCCCCACCTGACAGTCCCTCGGGAGCTGAGATGGAGCAAAAACGGTGACTATCTTGAGGTCCCCAAGAATCAAGTAAACCCAATGCTTGTACATATCGTCTCCCATTGCTGTACGTATTTAAAACAGTTAAAGGTGAGTGGTTTTACCTCCAGGACGTTGAGCTTGATCAGACCATCTCCGTCTTTGTCAAAAGCATGGAAGGCCCCTACAAAGGAACCACCATGTGTCAGCTACCAGGCACATAATATGTTCCCGTCTGAGAGCTGAATACACTGGAGTTCATAATATATACATTTGCGCGCTGCTGTACTCCCATGTCCTGCATTATAAGATGATAACTTACTGAACATGCCCTCGAGCCGCACAAGGCAGCAGATGAAGCTGTCAAAGTCAATCTTCATGTTGTCGTTGGCGTAGCGCATGGTGATGATGTCATACAGTTGATTGTTGAGATGGAAGCCTATGTAGGACATAAGATGCAAAAAATGTGCATGATAGTTCATTAGAGGGCTAGCGATAATTTAAATGGACAACACCGGAGAAATGGATTGTGGACTGACAGTCTCTAACCTGCATCATTGACGGCGTTCCTCATGTCGTAGCTGTTTATAGTGCCAGACTTGTCAAAGTCGTGCCGCTTGAAGATCCCCTGCATGTAGACCATATCATAGATGACCGCGGTATACTAGTGTCCCTGACTGAATTTGTACCTAGAGAGCAGCTAGCATGTCAAGTAAACTAAGGGTGCCCAATGCTACTATATACACTACCAGTCAAAAGTTTTTTTTTGTGTAAACTGCATATCTTTAAATTCTTTTTAAATATTGGAAAGTTCAGTGAACAACTATAAATGAAATATAAATCAAATCAAACAATATGGAAAGATTATGTAACAGTGCATGTCTGACATCCTATTAACTGGTTGCGTTGTGATGGCAGAGTCAAATTATAGTCTGTCCTTTAAATGCACTAATTAACTCTTTCATCCCATGAAGCAGAGCCGTATTTAATGTCCCTTGTAGAAAGAATACCTCAGATTTTCTCTGCTGTTGTAGCTGCTAGAGAATCAAACACCTTGCTAATTGGGGAACATACTGTAAATACTGTAAATTTATTTGTTGGCAAAGAATTTTCAGCGTATTTTAGTAAATTAAATTGAGTAACATGCAAATGTAGGAAATCTCAGTGTGTGCGAAAACGTTTGACTGGTTATGTATGTATTCGTGAAGAAGTCTCTGAAGTGTTAATTACTTCACCCACCTGCCAGTGCTTGATCTTGTTCCACAGGTGTTTGAACTCATCAAAGTTTAGTTTGCCTGACCCATCTGTCTGTGCACGCCTAGTTAAAGAAGGTACTTGTCTCCCAGCTGACTTCAAATGTTTATTTTATAATTGATAGTGATGACGTGAGATTTTACCGTTTTGTCTTCGTCATTAAGAAAGATTGAGCATATCCATGGAGATAATTAATAACTTTGTCGATTATGTGTAATACACTCTAGGTAAGAAACGTGATTTACTGAGGATAGTATCCTTTCCAGGGTGTGTATATGAGTACAGCAATGCTATTGTGGGCAGGATACATCCATGAGGGCAATCATACTCCTGCAACTCTCCAGGCTGAAGCCCATGGTCTTCAGTTCCTTGTCTGTTGGGGAGGGAGGAGAACAGAGAGGGGGGTGACATGGATAACAGGGGTAGTAGAAAGGGATGGGGCAGTGGGCTATCCTGAATAAGCAAGACCAATGGTAAGAAGCACACTCACGTTTGCCAATGGCTTTGTTCAGGACATTCTTGAGCTCATTGGACGTGATCTCCATGTCCTGCGGTGCGGGAGAACTCTGCTTTAGCTAGACAGTGAGCTACAGGGTGTAGGTGACATCTTGTTCATGCGTACCTTCAGAAAACTGACCAACGCAAAAACATCGTGCTTTTTTGGCATCCATTTATGCAGTTCATATGAACAGAACGGCCAGTTTCTCAGATGACTTAGTAGTACCCAATCCCACCAGTGCTCCCAGTACTCACATCTCCGGCGATCTGTTGGAAGATGCCGTGGAACTGCTTGTCCTCCTCACTCTCTGTGGTGGCTGGTGCTGGCTGTGAGAGGGAGGGAAAGAGGCCTGTCAGAGCCGGTTGTCCGGTATGAGGGTCGCACTTGTTAGCCAGGATTTTAACACATTTCAGTTTGCTGAGATGTTAAAGCAGAACCTGCATACATCCGTCATACACATCATAACCCCAGGCTAGCAGAAGGTAACCTTTTTGTACCTGGCTAATTCTGCGTTAGCAATATAAAGATGTTACTGGTGAAGAAAGCTTCTAACAGTGTAAGAAATTTTAAAATGGTCCTCAGGAACCCAGAGACAGTCCATGTTATATAGTTAAACATAGTGCATGCATTATCCATGTTTTTACCAGGTGCTGGGAGGGAGCTCGAAAGGAGCAACAATGTGGACCAGCTAAGGGTCCCGGAGGACTGGACTGAGAAACACTGATCTAATGTATTAAGGCCATCATTCAGTCACAGACTGTATGGGAATACAAGACAGGAGGAGACTGGGAGGGAAATCCTACTGCAGGCGTGTCGACCTCCATTGTACTGAAAGCAGGACTGGACTGGCACTTATTCATGGAAGTTAGATGAGCTCAAATCAGCCGTTTCATGACCGTTCCATGCAGGACCTCCTCAAGGACCTTCAAGTCCATGCAAATGGCAGCAACAGCTGCTGTCTCGCCCAAACAAACGTTAATTCAAAACCAACAAGATGAGAAGAAGACACTTCAAATCCTTCACCGCAAGCCATGCATCCAGTGCTTGAAGGTGATACTGGAGCTGGGGTGGGGATGGTGGAGATGAAGGTGCCACTGTAGTGGTCCAGATCACTGACATAAAAACCCTCACTACATGACAGACCAGCACCAAACGTTGGCCCAAATCCATAATTGTGCCTCTTCACATGTAGGTAGCTGGATTCCCATAGAACCTCCAGGGGCTCCTATTAACCTCGGGTTTGACCGTTAAAAGCTGACACACTAAATGTGGATCGGTGGGGTCCTGTGATTGCAGGGGGTTGCATTTAACCCCTAAGCTGGGACTCTCCCCCCACCCTGCCTTCCACGCTTCACCTTCCCCACCCCCCCCAAAGAGATGACAGCAACCTTTTTCACTTCCTCCTTTTTTTTCTTACTCTCCTCCTCATACTCCTCCTGCTCAATCTCCTTGTTGGCATTCGCTATGTCTGACACGAAAACGATGGGCTGCACCAGGTTGGGCCACAGGGTCGTTCAAAGGGAGCGAAGACGGAGAGGAATTCTGGGTGAACCAGCAGTCAACTTGATGGCCTGAACATTTTAACTCTGCTAGTTAAGCATAGTGCATAGACTCACTATATAGTTAAACATAGTGCACAGACTCACTATATAGTTAAACATAGTACATAGACTCACTATATAGTTAAACATAGTACATGCATTATCCAGACACCTGGGGAAGATCAGGTAACATTTTTCGCTTCCCTTATTCTAGGATGTATTATTATTCTGTTCTTTTTTTGCCAACCGTGTTAAACACCACTTGGGCCTCTACCCAGTGTTACATCCCAGTGACACAAGCTGGCGTCGGTCCTAATGTTATTCTAGCTTTCATTTGTTGTAAAGTAGATGGGATGATAAGCATATCCCAGCATGCCTGAGGCTGTTACCTTCCGCTTCTTCTTTTTCTTCTCTGGCTGAGGATGCCAAGGAAGATAAAACAGAATTTAACAGGGGAGGGGGCACAGGGTGATTACTGAACTGGCATTGATGGTGAATTTAATTGACTTTTGAAAGAGCCTGTTTTCTATTGTCTGAAGGCTGCTGATGAGTGAGGGTTTGTGGGCCGGGGTGCCGTAACGGGGGAGTTAGGGTGATTCCAAGGGCCCCTGACTGACAGGGGCCTAAAACTTTTCAAACATAATTGGATTGGTCTGGGTTGAGAGCCCAAAATCTCTAGCAGCATCCCTGTCTGTGGGTTATGTCCCGGCATTTTGAATGAGGAGAGCATGACTGGTGAGTTCAGAGAGACGGGAGGATGGGGGTGGGCAGTTAGGAAAAGGGAGGTGCTCACCTCAGGCTTGCTGGCCTCGATCTGGTGCTCTATCTCCCTAAATAGAAACCAAGAAAGCGGCGGTTACCATGGCAGCACTGAAAAAGTTAGTCACGCTAGGAGTGGGCCCATCGAATTCAGCTCCGAACCCGGAAAAACATCACTCCCCTCTTCCCAGTGTTTTTCTATAAATACATTGACACACAGCCTTGGAATTATGAGGATATCTGTGAGGTTAGAGATCTCTTGAGTCTGCATAAATGATAATGTATGGAATTGCCATCATTGTAAAGTTCAGAAGTCAAAGTTTGATGAAGATAAGAGCTTTTTTTTGTCATCATAGCATCTTAGCAGGGCTTTAATATAATTTCTGCGTGCAATTTATATTCTTATATTCTTGGTTATCGTTTCTTACTATTGAATAATACCCTTTTGTGAAAATGAATATGGAATATTCACATGGTTCTGGATGTTGACCCCTCTCCTATCGTGCAGTACAGCCATGTGTAATCTTGTCCGCAAAGTAAGTGTTGTGTAATATCTGAGTGTTGAAACTGTTACACATGTACACTTTGACTGAGGGCGGCTTGTGTTAACGTGACCTTCTTGTGTTATTTTTGGTCAGGATTTCATTCTTCTTCCTCCTCATTGTGCTCTGTACCCTCTAAACAGAACAAAAGGGGAAGCAGCCTATCGCACGCATAGATGCTCTTGTGAAATGTTCTGCAGAGCTGAACTTCTTCTTGTGAGCTTCATAACACGAGGATTAGCATCACACAGATACTGAAGGGACCTTACATAGCCCCGGCTCCGATTAGCAGGAACTGAGCCCTTCGAGTGCTCCTAGATGTGAGTTTTACAATGACTTGAGGTACTTTTACTTACACAAAGTAGGAGGAAAAATGAGAGCAATAACTAATTAGATTGTAGAGGTGGGTTCAAGACATCTGATTCTGATCATCTTTGCAATGATCACAATCATACAGGAAACATGAGCCAAACTCTCACCCTCTGCTTTGGGGACTGGGGAGTTGCTGTAATCGCTTTAAAGGGCACGACTGTGCAAATTCAGCAACTGATAGGGTGATTTCTTTTGTTGTTTTCCAATCCCCTTCTTGTTAAATCCTCTAAGGCCTTATATAAACATGCTTAAGCATAAAGAGGTATAAGCCTTGTGATTACAAGGCAAGGAGTAAACAGGAAGATTTTGTGTAACTTGTGCTCTCCTAAATTAACACACACTAGAGATGAACATCCTTATGTTGTGTCTAACTTTGAGGAAATGGATCATCAGATACTACACGTATAACCCCTTTTCACTTCACTTCACTTCACTTCACTTTACAGACACGTGAAAACTCACGAGATATTTACACCCAATCAGATATCACATATCTATTGTGAAACTCACCACTGCCAAAACTGGACATGGGCACTTTCTCACAGACTTGCTAGCAGAGTTCAGCATATAGCAAATCATCATGTACACAGTGCGAACAGTAAATACGCGTCTCTTTGGTTTTACATCACTGCCACTCTCCAAACCCAGCAACACCTCGACTTAGCTGGCTCCTCTGCAGTGGAAAACCAAAGCAAGCTTGAACTGTACTGTAACTAGTCTCTCTTCTTGGTATTGCCCGGGTACAGCCTACTTGGTTGGTTGCTAAAGATGGTATATCATCAAGAATATTTATCTGATCTTTTTAAGGGGGGATGTCACTGACATAATTAATCCCCACCCCCCCACTGCCTCTATGCCTCCTCTGCACAGCCCCCCCCCCGAACTTGCTCAGCCTACTTACTCAGACAAGTTGTTCTTCTCAGAGAAGACCCTGAGGATGAACTCTCCCTCCTGGTGAGGCTCGTAGGTGGAGGGGACAATGATGTACTCCCCCGGGGGGAGGCGGAAGCGCTCCGTCACCTCCCGCAGGTTGATGTAGGATTTGCAGCGCGCCTTGGAGGCGTTGTAGAGGAAGAAATCCTTCGGCATGTGTTGTGTGTTGCCGTGCATCTAATGCAAAGATACACAGAGAAAGTCCAGCCAAAGTGATGACCCAGCTGACTATCTACTGTGATTGTCGGGAGAGATGAAAACTGATAAAAATGCTCAACATGGAAAGTCAAAGCGAAGTGTCACCTTTATGTATGTTTACTTAACCGAAAGCTATTTCTGTATGTAAAAGTTCAGACTAACGAATGTTTTAAAATGTTTAGGCATTATAGGAAGGAAACATCACATGCTGACAGTCGGCAGATAACCAAAGAATCCAGCTGAAAGAAGAACAGGAATCTAGCAGTAGATATAAATGCTTCACACTCCAGAGAACTGGACAATTGTTAAACTCGGCCATGACCTAAAGCTTCACGGAATGTCTGTGAGGGAGGTTCACACCACCATACCTCTTGAGGGACCTGCAGGAGACACAAAGAAGAAAAGAAAGCAGGCCATTGTCAAGTATGAACTTGTTGCAGTGCTACATTACTATTGTTCAATATATTCAGATTCGGTGTTTTCATTCTTGAGGAAACTCCATGGTCAATATGATGCATGTTCTGTATGAACCGAGAAGTTCACAACCGCGCTAAACACCTCATAGATGGAAAAGCCAATGGTGAAGAGGTTGGCCCCTATCTTGCGCTCCTTCCTGCGGTTCTTCTGCATCAGAGCCACCACAACGGTGCAGGCCACCTCATTGTCGTCGGGGTCATCGTCCTCCTCCAGCAGGCACAGTCGGTACTGGGGGTTTGTCCAGAATGTGTCTGCAGGTGGTGGCACAGGGATTTCCCCAAAAGTGCTATGATTCTATTCATGTTGTGCTGCACTGTGGACATCATGGTCAGTAACTTAGAACTTGTTTCTGAGCACTGATGTTATTCTGTATCAGTTTATTATTTGAATAACTTGAATCATTGACTTCATTGACTTCCTTTGTAACTGTACTATCGTTAAAATGTTTAAATGGTAGATTTGGAAGATTTTTGTTTTACTTTTAAAAATACTGCTTTTAGGATTAAAAAACTGGGGCTGAGGGGAGTTATAACCTCTCCTATAATTAAAACCAGCCAATACACCCTCCCCCCCCCAAATAATCACAAAATGGGTGGACACCTCAACGCCCTGCGATGTTCAATCCAAAGTTAACAAAATTTAATAGAGAGTAAAGGCATTTGGGGTATGGCAGTGGTATCGGTCCTGATATTGGTCTCGATATCAGTCTTGGTATCAGTCTTGGTATCAGTGATCTCTTTCCCCTTGGTTTGGATTTGCTGGCTGCCCACCTGGGTAATTTCGACATCCCCCAGCAGAGCAGCCGCGCACCCAGCGACCCTCGTTCACCGACACTGTCCACTTGTGGACCTTGTCATCCTGAAGCGTGTCGGGAGTGAGGTTGCAGATTTCAATCTTAGTGAAGTTCCTCTTGAAGTCCTCAAAGGACATCCTGGGTAGAAGAGTGGCAGAAAACATGGGAAAAAAACTTGAAAATCTCAACAGATGTCGGATTCTAAGAAAAGGAATGACTTCGGGCTATTAAACTTGTATCAATGGGTACATCTGTTTCCCTTTATACTCGGAGTGTTTGTGAGGCAGGTCATACACAGGTTGGCTGCCAGCTGGCTCTTACCAGAACTCTCCATCTTCAGCATTTTGCTGCTGAAGCTTCTCTTTCTCTGCCTTGGCGATAGATGCCCACTCTTTTGAGCTACATGGGGGTGGACAGGGATTCATGTAACGCTATTTGAAATCACGCTTTGACTAGCAGCACGAGCTTTTAACAAACGTTGCCATTTTGCCATTGGCGATGACTGTTCAAAAGTAAGCATGTTTGTACATTGAGAACTATCTATAAGTAAACCAAGATTGTTTTCAAGAAGCATTTTACTTGCTTGTGTACTTCATTTCTTAGAAAATCCTGTGTACAAATTTGCTAGACCAACTGTTAAGGGTCAAACACCATAGAGTATTTCACTCTGTTTGATTCCAGACTTCCTTTTCTGATTGGTCCCCATACAGTAGGTGTGACGTCTGCAGGATGGAGCCACTCACTTGTCACTCCATGGCCCGTTCCACTCCACCTGACCCCACGGGTTCCGGAGCCGCACCAGGCGTATCCTGGGCTGCTTCTTCTCTGACTTCGTACACTGTGTGGAACACACTGGACCTATTAGCATGGCACTGTTGTGGCACTTTTCCCAACACGGCCATACGGCAGTACATCAGTGTGATGGAGCTTCAGTTAACACATTAAACTGTATTTAAGTTTTTATCAGGCTAAAGCATTTGTTTCTTCTCCTCTGACTTAAGCGTGTCTTAAAGTCACTAACAAGAGATTCATTCATATTATTCAACAGGTTACCAAAACACTGGATGAAAAAAACTACATAAAAAAAACATCATGCATTGCTTTATGGGTAAAGTCGCTGATGAGTTACAGTCACCTACCCTAACCCTCCCTGCACTGTGTGACCTGGGTCCATGTCAATGGCATACCCTCACCTCCTCCACTCCTGTCACAGAGTAGGCGTGGCCTTTGACGAGTCCAGTGGCGGTTCGGGTCTCTAACCGGGCTGGAACCAAAGCCTGGAAGACCAAGATACCAAAAAAAGACATGAGATTATTGACGTTGGTTATCAGCTATCTGATGCCTCCGGGATGATGATCACAGACATCCAACATGCAGCATGGCTGCTCCTAAAGGCTGCTGAGCAGGGCTATAGTTCTGTTGAACTTTTCAGGAGAAAGCAGGTGAGCCGCTTCAGGTTGCCTATAAAATATGTCAAGCAACATAAAAACTTGAAATCAGCCAGGACCGGTCCCGTTATAACGTAGAACGGGCTAGTAAATTAGACTGAATGGCACAGAGCCAAGGTGCATGCAGTACTAACCTTCGGTGACCATGGGAAAGATTAGTTACTCAACTCAGTGCGCATGCTTCCCAACCACAAATCAGAAAACGTTAATTTCAGCTGTTGCCCTCAGGCTCACTTATGCCTCCTCTGTGAGAAGCTGATGTACAAGATGCCATCCAGGTGAGTAACAGAAGGACAGCCACAGTGATGCAAGCTCCTTCAAAAGGCCTGAGCCAATCGGATAGATACCGACCCCACCCGAGGAGTCCCCCAGCTTGCTCTTTTGTGCATCTGTGATCATCTTATCAATAATAGGGCCCAGCACGTCTGGGGGCGGGGAGAATCCCAAGGTGTCCTTCACACCAGCAGGATAGAGACACGTCAGATGATAGAGGCTCACATTTAGACTCAGAATGTGCGGTCAGTAGATGCAGCTTTAAAAAGATACAAGAAATAAAAAACCCCCCCAAGACTCAAGAGACGAAGACAAAAGTGGAAAAACAGGACAAACGAACTCTTATTTGTGATATGAAAACGAGACCCTTATTCAAACATAGCAAAATGAAAACTTTTAGCATTAAGCTGAGAAATATCAAAATCCTCTTAACGTCACCCACCACAAAAGCTACGGTTCTGTAGTTTTACCATAAGAGGCCCGTGTGTCCATTAGCTTGGAGAGATTTGTGACAAACACTCACGTCCATGGAACATCCCATGAGAGACCCCCTCTCCAAGGCTTTCTTCATGATCTTATACAGCTCCTTGGGCGCATCCTTTATGTCGTAAAACTCGGTCACCCCGCCGGTGAAGTCCTCCATGGCTTCGGTGGTGTTCCCACCCTTGAGGGCCTCATAGGAGCCATGAAGCCTGGCCACAGGATGAAGCGATGATGAGTGCAGACTATGCAGTTAACTTGATCTCACACCTGTATGTTTTTCGAACACTTGTCCTGAACACAGGGGTATAACTTTGGGTTGAGGATTGGGTTGTTGAGATCCCTACCCAACGGGGTTCAGGGGGTTATATTGGCTGGTTTTCGATTATTGGGAGGATTAAAACACCCCCCCCCATCCCCCATAATTTACACCGATGCCTGAACAGGATCATAGCGGGACCAGGAGTCTTTTGCAAGTGGCATAGGGTACCTGGCCAGTCCACTGCTTTGGTCACATGACATTGGAAATTTAGCCTGACTGAGTGTCTTTGGACTGTGGGAGGATGTTGGAGTAACTGGGGGAAACCCATAAGCCCCACAGAGACTGAGCTGAGGCAGGATTCAAATCCCAGGGCTGCCCACTGATCCACTGAGCAGCCCTCTGCTTGTACATGCCGTTTATACGTGTGTGACCGTGACACCCCCCCCCCCCCTCCCCCAGCCCCCCGTGAAGCAGCGGGAAAGTGAGGAGCGATTATATTTGTTATTGTGACATTGGCTTAGTTCTATGACTTTCAACTCTGCAAGTGATTTTCACATGCATTATTTTGTTATGTTGCGTATCGTTAAGTTAACATGTTGTTTCTCTTATGTTATGTAACATGTTATTGTTCAAACAGAGTTATGTTCCAAAAAAGTAGGAAGTACAATGTGCTCTATAGTTTTGACATAAAATTAATATTAAATATCAAACAACATCAATATGTGTTACGTTTGTACTTATGTTAATGTTTTTCCAATATTTTCATTAAGAAATGGACAATATTGACGAACCAGTATAAATGGCACTTGGAAGAATATCTCCTTTAATTTTATCTGTTTTTTAGCTTTGCTGTTGTCAGTATCCCTTTATCCCCTTCACAGAAAAGAAGAAGGATGGTGACTTTAAAATACATATGCAGCTATGTGGACATACAGAATGTGGACACACTGGAATTAAGTAAAGAGAAATTCAGCTTTCTCAATTTTACTGTGTTGAGCAATTAGTCATGACTGCAGGCAAATGCAAAGGAGTCTGCTTGCATTCGGTGGCATTTAAATGCCAAACTTTACAGCATAAATTGAGGTCCTTATAAATAGGAAGGAGTGCAGGATATGACAGGAGAATTAGAGGCTTTGGGGGCAGAGGGAGTTTTTCAGGACACTGCGACCATGTGCTGCAGTGGGCATTTTCCCTGGTGCATTTATCACTCACTTGGCGTAGGCCTTCTCCAGTAGGGCGCTCCAAAACTCATTCCTCACTGCTGACTTGGTGAAGACCAGCTCGTTGTTGAATGTGGGGATCCGGTCGTCCACGACTACATCAACCCAATCGCCATAGCGCCAGAACTACAGAATTGAGAGACAACAGAAAAGTGTCAGGAGGAAACTTTATTTTGCTTTGATCCCAGTTGAGCAGAAGCTGGTTTCCGGCCCTCACCTGGAAGTGGAAAATGCCGGCGTAGTTTTCAGCAAAGCTCTGTTCCGGGGGGATGACTCTGTACAGAAGCTTCTCATTAAGCGTCAAGCATGCGATGGCTGCCAGTAGCCAACAGTCACCTGCAGAAATCGGTAGGAGTCATGCTGGATGACCATTTCATCACATGTGTAACCTGGCTTCAGGTAGAATAGAAGACCTACTGGATAGTATCTCTCCAGGACCAGAGTTGGAGACCCCTTGTCTACTTAGATAAAACCAGGCCCCATAGATGCATGCCTGACAAGGTGTCTAACCCTCTTAGATCCAAGCCCAGGCTTGCTGGTGCACATCGGTGCTATTTTCTGAGCAATGCAATGTGTGATGTGTCAGAAATGGAGTTTAGAGTTCCCTGGTGGGTATTCGTCGTCATTAACAGCTCTATGTACAGGTGGCTTGCGGTCACACACCGAACGGCTGGAGTTACACCCCTCACTCCTGCCCTCGACAGAAAGCTCAGGAATGTTGTCCCTCCCTGTATCTGGTGACCTCCACTATCCATGTATCTTTGCATGCAGTGAGCCCCTTTCATTCCAGGGTTTTTCACCCATGTGGTTCGGTTGCTCCTGTCCCATCCTCGTTTGTTTTGTTTTTTTCAACAGGCAAACTTGAGGCCACCAGCTGTTTCTGTCTTTCGACTTTTTTTGGACCCCTGTGGGTGTATGAGGGTATGAGATCTATGATCCAACAACGAGACGCGATGTCAACTAGATGCGAATCCGTGCAGCTGCCGCGTGTCCTTGCTTGGCGTGCCGCTCTTTTTCAGGGAACTTTATTAGATGATTTGAATGCCATGCCATAACAGCCTTTCATCGAGATACCTGCAGTTATTTATTTTTTCATCAAGACAGTGTGCAGTTAACTGTTCTACTTTGTTAGCCTGCCTGAACTATCATCACTTGATGCTCTCTTATTGGTCCGCATGTTCCCACTGGTTCTCCGTTACCCCCCCCCCCCCCCCACCCCCCCCACATACCTTTCACAGCCCCAAGGAATCACCACACTTTTGGGTTCATTCACACTCGTCAAGTCCTGGTTGCTAAGACAGCCAAGATTCCAAATATAAATCTGTATTATCCTGGCAGATAATGCAGTTAACACCAGCTGACCATAGAAACATGGGCTCATAGTAACACCCAGACATCAGTAGATGGTATAACACTGCTTATACTGCAGGTTGACAGACTACTGCCATTCCTTATCATTGGTGGATCTCATTTTAAGCCCATGCTGAGATTTTCTGAGTCTGGATGTGAGAAATGATGCTCTGTCTGCACTTCTGTTCAGCAGACAGCTTGTAACGGTTCATGTTGATTGAGAAACTAACTAAAGTTATTGTGGACATAGACAGGCAACTTAATGGTGCATATAAACTCAGTTAAGTACTCAGATCTGCATCTAGCATTCTTGTGCCCAGATGTGCCAGTATCTATAAATGATTCTCACCCAGATCTCCTTGGCAGATGTCCGTGCGGTTGGCTCCTCCCACGATGAACTGTGGGTTTTCGCAGATCTCCTGTACAGTGAAGAAGAGGATTATGGGAGTCTCTTCTCTGTTTGAGTTAGAACTGCAGGCTGCCCTAGTAACTGATCTGGCTGGTTAATGATTGACGATCCGTAAGGGATGTGCAGTGTTTAATGGCAATATGAATGAGCTGAAACATCCTTCATAAGTCAAGATTGACTGTATAGTTAGGTGATAATCAATATTAAGCAAAAAGGGAGCGATATAGCATCATAAAAGGTGGTTCTGAAAATTAAACGATACATTTCTTGCCTGTTAGCTGCAATCTTACTTGTTCACTTGACCTATTGATGCTCCTAAATGCCACTCAACTGAATTCTGTTTTTTTTTTTAATATTTAATAAAAAAAAATGGTTGTCCTGTGTCTGAGCCGTGCATTAGAAGATTATTCCTGCATGTGTTTTCAGAGAAACAGTATTGTTGGACACAGGTGCCTCATAAGCAATCAACAGTATAACCCCTGCCAGGTCCCTGAGTGACAGCTGACTGCATTCAGATCTTAGTATCTGCTGTTAACTTGAACTCCCTCCAAAGTTGACACGCTCCAGACAGCTGCTGTATGCTGCAGGTTATGTGTCAATGTTAGTTTGTGAACCGACACCTCATCGCATTGACAAGTACAAATACCAAACCTTATGTTTCCTAATGCATTAAATCCCGAAAGTGTGCATTGATGGCGATCACATTGTTAATAAGTAGATAGGCTAAAAATCACTGGGGTTTATTTTCAGAGTAGAGCTGTCCGTATGCACCCACTGATGAAGGCGGTGTGTCTCTCAGCACCGTGCACTGATCTCAGGTTTTTGCGTCAGCCATCTTGAATTACAATAGCTCACATCACGAGAAAGTATCATTTCCATTCACTTGACCTGGATCTGTGAGACACCAAATGATCTGTGATGTGTAGGGCGACCTAGAACCTAGCATCACCAAGCGGAACACAACATAATGTAGATCCCAATATCATCCTTCAGGTTTTAACCAGAAAACATTGCTTCAGACTCTGCGACCTCTTTATAGTTTCGAGTCTGTCAGCCAGCTGAACTGCTTCTTGCTGGCTGTAACTCAATACGTTTTAAATAAATTTCCAGTTACCAAATGGTGAAAGCATACCTTCTAAAAATAAATTGCACGTTCCCAGAAAACCAGTTTAATATCAGGCCAAATGATTGGTATTTATCCAGGGCCAACACCAAGTCTTGTGGACATTTTGATCAAAATGCAACTTGTACCTTAGACATAGCATCTAAATACGAAACCCTGTATGTTTTGTTTTTTTAAGGACACAGAAAAGTCTTGTCATGGACACGTCCGTCTGTGTATGGACAGTTTGATGATGCCAGGCGTTAATAAAAATTATTATGAATATTCTACTATTATTCATGAATGTGTTTTGCAAATATCAGAAATTACAGTAACAAATAGGAAACAAATTTGTTACTGTAATTTCTGATATATAAGCATAATTATAAATTGTGGTTAAGAAAACATACCCAACTGAAGGATAAGCCAGTCATGTGACCCACAGGTGGAATCATGCTGACTGACCTTTCCACTCCCCACTGAACTCAGGTCATCTGTGACAGATACCAATTGGTCATGTTTTTGTTATTTCAATATTAAATATTAAAATTAAAATAATTTATGTATGTATATATTTGTGGATTAGGATTTAATCTTTGAAAAACCAAAAAATTTAAAGATTTCATATTTAGTTCTAAGAATTATTTTTTGCAGAAATCATTATCTTTTGTCAATGTGGTAAGTAAGTTCTTTCACTTATTAATAGCTTCTCAGTCTTGACATTGATCTGTAATTTTATTTTAACGCTCACAAGTCTATTAATTTCAGAGTCTCTGAATGAGCCTGGTTTCACGTTATCAGTGTAGCTTTGAATAGAAGCCTAAATTAACTGCCTGGAATTCCAAGCAACTTCGCAAGCCAGTGGGTTCTAAGTCTTGCTAACCACTGTATCCACCAGTTACTTATCCATGCAAGTATGTGTACATTTCATCATCCATATATGTTAGTTTTGCATTACACTATTGCAGACGATCTCATAAACTCTTTCTGTTCAAGTTTGCCATCAGATCCCAGTTTTTTTGTATACCTGCCATTCATTCTCCAAACCAGCATTACACAGTTTCCTCATTGCCTGACCACTACAAAACTCGAGCTTCAGAATTCAAATCTCTTCAAACCAACACAATCTCCTGCTAAAATAACACTTTTCAACCATGCTATAAAAAAAGTCTCTGCATTCTATATCAACTGTTCAGGCTTTATAACTGAAACATCACCTCAGGGGTCATAATTGTACCTTTTTACTCTGCTCTTCCTCAGCACCTGTCAATGTTCTAGGTTGGGAATGGAGCAGCCATGTTCTGCCTATTACCCTCCCTACATGTACACCAGCCTCCATGATCTTGCCCCTTTAACTCTCCTACCTTAGGCCTCTTCCAGACAATGTTCTTCACTTTGTTTGACTTCTGTCCTAGTTCCTTGAAACCTAAGGAATCCACAGTGGCTGGGAAGACATCATCCTCAAACAGGGCTTTCTTTTGCAGGCTCTCCCGCTTAATGGTGGCAAAGTCCTGACCGCTGAAGCGTAGGGGGTTGCTTATGGAGCCTTCCCCATCCCTTTGCTCCCTTTCTCGGATCAGCCGGTCGCAGAAGGAGCCAGACGGTGTGTAGGGCATTATGTCTTGTCTTTTTTTAGCCTTTGTTGGCCTTTGCTATCTCTACTATACATTAACAGGCCTAAACACCCTGGCATATAGCCAAATGCCTAACCTGTGATTGGCCACATTTTTCAATGATGTAACACCTTTCTTGTCATACCGTGGCCTTGGTCGTGGTGGGCAGAACACAGGAAAATCAACCATTTGCTGGATCGTAATTGGTCCTCGAACAATGATGCCAGGACCCCTGGGCCCCCTGGACAGTATGGGTGGTTACACATTTCCACCATCTGCATTGTTGGACCATACAAAGAGGGAGCGGTGTGTTCTATGTAACGGGCAGGCTGTAGGATGCACTGCCTCAGCAGAAGGCTTTCAGGCCTTTTAAACCTCTTCTCAATGGAGATCCTGGTTGAGCCATCTCAGCAGAACCATAGGAGGTTAATCCTATGGAGAGAAACCTCTCAATTTTTTGGTGCGGTTGCAACTTGGACTATTGATTCACCCAAGCAGTTGTTTCAGAGTCAGTTGGATATCTGGCACACTATGTACAGTACTGGGCTAGAGTTTGCAAATACAACAAGTATGCATGAGCGACATTATGAGAAGATCTAATATCATCCCTCCATCCATCTTCTGTGGCTACTTATGCTATTCAGGGTTGTGGGAGGGTCTGGAGCCTATGGGCACAAGGCAGGGAATGACCCAAGATGGGGCACAAACCCATCGTAGGGCTCACTCACCATTCGCTCACATAATCACACCTTTGGGCAATTTTTTAACTCTAATTCACATTAGCATGTCTTGGGGCTGTGGGAGGGTGACTGGAGTACTCAGAGGAAACCCCATGATGACATGGGGAGAACATGCAAACTCTACACACATGTGGGGCCATGAAGCCAGAGGTGTGAGCAACACACTAAACACCATGCTACCCCATACTATCCCAAAGTCTAATGCATTTATTCAAATATTCAAACAAATTTAGAAACCTGATTTAAAATCTGAAGGACATGCCATATCAATGCCTTAAATCAGAAGCAAACTGAACACATGTAGATAACTGTTGATACAACGATAAACAACCACTACAAATAAGTTAACTAACCTTTGGTCTGACTTAAATGCTGAATTTAATATAGTCAGAGCTTAAAATGGTCAGAGAGAGATTCTACACGTTGTGATGATCATGTTGTGATGATCATGTTGTGATGATCTTGTACTACTGGAACTATCTCGCCTGGCATTCCCAACACATAGGAATAACTTCTTACTGAGCCATACTGATGCAAAGCATATACCATTTAACATAACAAAATTATTATTTTTTTTGTAACGTCTCCTTGCTAAGGTCCAGGTCAGAGCCTCCAGGCCTTTGGAACGTATAGCGCCACCTAGTGGGAGCTGAGAGATACTCACTGGTGGGCGCTTCCATTCAAACTTGATGGGGAATTGGACAGAATAGAAGAGAGATGAGTCATCCGCAGGAAAAAGAGGGTCTTCGAATAGGACCTTCTTGCTAAAATACTTGTCCCGCAGCTCAATGAAGTTTTTCAGGCGTTTTGCATCGATGACGTCATGATTGCGATTCAAGATGGCGCTGTAGATGCTTCCTGGTGTGGCAGATGGAAAGCCCACCTTATTTGGCATGGGAGCTGCCTCGGTTGGGATTGAAATCGATCTAGGAGTTGTCACCTTCAAGGCCATCTTCCCTCCTTCCTTGTCTTTCTTTTCTTCCTCCTTCTTTTCTACAAGTTTTTTTCCTTTCAGCATTGTATTGCTGGATTGCTACGATACTATGATGTATAAAATACGGAAAACGGTTAAATATCAAGGCAGAACGAGAGAAGTGAGACAACGGTTAAAAGCAGATTGGAAAGAGGGCATTTGGCAGCCCTAATCCGTGATAGTCCACCCACAGCCCCAGACCTCCCACCTTTTCCCAAGAAAATGTCCCAGTACGTCACTGACCCAGCTCAGATTTGTTTTTCAAGAACCCACAACAGATCCAGATCAGCCACGTTGTCCCATTTCTGTTCACAGGGATTTCACAAACCAATCTAGTTCCCTTTTGCTTAATTTCAGTTCCTGTATGTGCTGATCTAAGACCCGCATGCATACACACGCACCCTTTACCCAAGCTTTCCCCATGCCAGGACTAAATATAGTCTTCTTAAAGAGAGGGGAGGGATGTGCTTAAAAAAAACTCTCTCTTCAGTCACCCCCAGTGCACCCCCAAGTTATATTACGCAAACTTTCAAAATACACATTAGTGAAGTTGTTCATTTCTATTACTTTTTAAGGTGTAACTATTTTATTTTGTATTTTAATTTAGGTCAATGTTTTATGGAGGAGTATTTAATTTTATAATGGAATTATGGATAATTATTTATTTTTTTTCTTTTGGGCCATCCCTTTGAGTGTTTTTAATGGTTATTTGTGCTGTGGAAACTCATTAGTATATGTTAAAACACCGACACAGAATGCAGTATGAATCCAGATTCCCTGTTTACTGCAGTGAAACTGGAGAGGCTCTTCAGATCACTATCATTTTCCCATGAAAAGTTTGTGTTAACTATACATAGAGGGTTGATGAACTGTGAGAGAGACAATGGATGATGCATGAACTGATGCATGAGAGAAATGCATCACAGGTAGGCAGAAGGAATGTTCGGGGTAGAGAGTTCAGTCCATTGTTAGGACAGACACTGATGGACTGAAGTTCAAAATGTGGTCTTTCTGCAGGTTTGAAGGCCTTGGAGCTGACATTCCAGTGGAGATAGCGTGGAGGAAAGAAAAGCAAATGAGTGGCACTGATAATTATACTACTAATGGTATACAAATTCAACTGCCAAATCTGTACAACAGTCACATTCCCTGTAAAAGATCTATCCACTTCACAAAAAGATTCAAGTGTTTCATAGAGACTGGGTAAATGGATTGGATTGCATTTATATAGCGCTTTTCTAGTCCTACGAGTACTCAAAGCACTTTACATTTCATGCCTCACATTCACCCATCCACACACCGGTGGCAGAGGCTGCCATGCAAGGTGCCAAGCTGCTCACCGGGAGCAATTTGGGGTTCAGTGTCTTGCTCACGGACACTTCGATGGGGTCAGGAGGAACCGGGGCTCGAACCTGCAACCCTTTGGTTGCTGAACGAGAGCACTACCTCCTGCTCCCAAATGCTAGATATGTGTCTTTCAATCTGGTCCTTGGGGACCTACACCCGGACTATCTCTGGGTCCCCGAGGAGTGTATTGGGAAACACCGGACTAGGGTAACCATACTTCCTCTTGTTTTTGGCACCTAAAATGCCTGAAATGTCTGGGATTTCATTTTATTTTACCTTGACATTAGCTTTCTACAGTCAGAATACTTTCTGTGTACGTATTTGCTTTGATTCCTCTCTCTGTGTCCTGCTCCTCATGTCTTCTTTTTTGCAAAGCAAAATATGGTTGCCTTACAAGTACTCTGCGTGTATCTATGTGTGCGTGGGGTGGGGTGTAGCAAAACAGCCCTGTAGCATCGGCGTTCTGTGCACTGTTAACTTACTCTGACAGCCTCCCACCGCAGCCTCCGTATGCGGTTCCAGAGATCGTGGGACAGGAGGAAGGATGTGAAAACGCCGCACCCCAGTCGGGCACAGCTGGATCCAGTCACTTGGGGGAGGTCTTTAAAAAGGACAGATGTGACAGTGGGAGATGCAGACAGTACGGCAACTGCACCGAAATGTACAATTTTATTCTTGTCTTTTTGTTTATTGAGATTCCCTTCGGCTACCTATCGGTGGTGACTTTTTACTGGATTAGGGTTATTTCTGTCTGGTAAATAGGTACAATAAGAGAAACATTCAGTGATAAATACTGTAAGGGTAACAACGGAATTCTGCCCGAAAAGCACTTTAGTGCAAAGGCATTAATGATCAGTGCTGTTAGCGCTGAGCACTGGGAAGCACCTGCTGGTCATAAAAGTGCAGCATGCATGTGCATCAGGTTGTATCCATGTATGAATTTACTAAATTCTGAGGCACCTCCATGTCAGGCTGTTTAGATATTTTCGTAGAAGATACTCTGATGACATTCAGTCAGGATAGCTTCCTTGCCCATCAGTCCATTGTGGGTGAGTGTGTGACTTGTGATGGACATACGTCCCTTTACGGGCGTGCCCTGCCTCATGTCCTCTGTCATCTGGGACAAGCTCCATGTCCACCTCCACCCTGCGCTGGACAAGCGGTTAGCAGAGGCGGGTGAACCTGTATTCTGCTGTTGCACGTTTCTGTGGTCTAGACAACAATCACTGCTACGTTCTTGTGTCTGCCTGTCATAGAAGGAGTCTGGTTTACTTATTGCTTATCATTAAAACCGTACTTTCCTTTGCAGTAAAGAAAATGGTAATTAACGTGTAATTAAGTATGTAGCAGTCACTGTCGTAGTCGAGTAAAGGTCAGAATTTGCGAAGGAAACCTTTCACTGCCTACTTGCAATACATATATATAACAGAAGGGGGCGTGGTAGTTTCATTAATACAAAATCAGCAACGCGGCTGACTATCGCCTGAGCGGAGTCATTTAGGGAAAAAAAAGTGATTTTAGATTTGTACTGATTTTGGTTACATCAGTCCGGTTGTATGAATACTGTGCATTTGTTTTGTTTATTTTTATAATTGCAATCATGCCGTTAACAAACAGACCCTGTATTAATATTATAGATCGAAGCGCTCGCACATACGTGTTTCATAAGATTCTTATTCACCATGCATGTTATTTAAATTTGCAAACAACAACTGCAACTGAAATATATCAGGAATTGAGATTAATTATAAAGGGAGAGACTGGGTTTCTGGATGGGAAAATTAGATAATCATTGATGCTTAAAATATTATTTAAAACATTAGGGCTCCGGTAATGAAGGGCGCGTATTGTTAGCATGGAGGCCTCCTGGGATTTAATCTCCTCCACTGTATCACTGACGAATGTATTAACCCTGAACATTTACTGTGTTATAAAGGCAGGCAGCGACATACATGTGAGGACAGAGCAGTTCTGTCTGCTGTAAGATGGTTTTGCTGAGCACTTCATACAGCTTAACCTGCAAACATCAACGCTTCTCAAGTGCCCATTCTAAAATGAGCTGAAGTCAGTCTCAATAGCACTACAGAGATGATTTTTTTTTAAGTTCAGGAGAGTGTAACTTAATTATTAAATTGCATTCCAGAGCCCCTCTTCATATAGCCAAATGTGCATATGTATTACAAATTGGGTGACATTCCTGACTGTACTCGTGCTGCTAGGGTCCGCAGTGCATGTGTGAGTACGGTGTCTGCATTATAAAGCTGCAGAGTCAGGTGGCTGCCACGAGCAGGAAACATTTTTGCTTCCTCTCAGCTTCTGAAGCAATCTGGGCTTTTTTTTTCATATGAATGTCTCAAGGGTAGCAAACAAAAGCTTCAAAGCCATAAACAATGACGTTTCTGTTTATCTGGAGTAGATAAGCTGTGAATTCTGCCCCCTTCATCCAGTCAGCTCGGTGCGAACAAGATTCCGAAGCTGTATGACACGAGACGTACGTCACGCTCAGCAAGAGACGCCTGCCAGCACTTTCCTGAGAATTCCTGGTGCCACTGGTATGTCGTGGTAAATAATTCACATGTGATAAATCATGACTCTTACCTTAACATGATAAAGGTGTGAACACCACTCCCTGGCAGTTCAGGACACCCTGATCTGAGATACACCCGGGATGGGAGGCCTATCATTAGAGGGCATTCTTAAAACAAAGTTTCTGAAATTAAATGAATGAATGTATTATTTTTTGTCTGCCATCATACCATTTTAGTGATCATAAGAGTGTGGATTTGGAAACAAAAGGGAGAGTCTGGAGGAAATAAATGCCCCTCCACCCCACCCCACTGACGATGTAGGCCTCGGGCACCATTTGATTAGGGGGCACAAAAGAGCGAGTGAAAAAAATCTGTAGTGATATGAGATATTACATTTATTTACACTAGTTTTAATATTTCACTACTTTTCTTACGAAATGAACGCCAGCTAGCTAGTTTGCAGCCCGATACCCCGGCTACTGCAATGTTTTTAATATAAATAAACTGACAAGTCTCAAGTCTCCTTAAGGTGCTATATGAATAAAACTTATTATTATTATTATTATTATTATTATTATTATTATTATATGGTTAGAGTAAGGGGAAATTTTTAGAGAAAATGTGTTCAACCTACACAAGGAAAAGTTGTGAAAAGGTATTGCAGCAATCTTAAAAGCATAAAGAAGTCAAGTTACGAAAATGAGGCTGGTCTGAAGTAAGAAGTTGAACCGGTTCCCTAAAACAATAAAGGTCACACCGTTAATCCATCAGACTTCGAGGCTGGGAAAATGTCAGCGGGGATTTCTCAATTAAGGTCTTGCACCTCAAGTAACAGCTACAATAGGCGGGATTTTTGCAGATCGTATGAATGGAGATTGAGATGCTTGTTGCCGTTAGATGATTTTTTTCCTAGTAAATTACTGGCCTGAAGGTCTTCAGAAAATGGCTTCCAGATTTATTATACTACAAAGGGCCTTTTGTTCAACTTAAACCCTCCCTATTATCTAATTTAATAAATTAGAATGGCAGAAAATCACATTATGCTGTGTTCTGAGTGAAAGTCATTTGCTAACTGGATTTTTAAATGATAGTTTAATAAGCAAATCCTTATTTCACAATATTTGTGAGAAAGTGTCTTTTCCTCAGGAACTCCACACTTGGCAGCCCAGGCTCAGCTTGGATTCTCTGCGCTTGGTTATGTAGGTAAACCTCTGTCTGACCTCTGGCTAATATTTAATTGTCCTGATGAAGAGCTGCAGCAGAGTTGGAAGGAACGCGGTACCAGCAAACCTGTTTGAAACGGGATACCATGGTCCCAGTGAGCACTGTATGTGTAATCGTGTGTGTGGATCATGTTCATTGCTATAATAATAATAAAATAATAATAAAAACCTGTTATTTTCACGTTGTGGGAGCCATTTTTCAGGTCCCCACAAAGATCTGTGAATGCAATCAAAAAACTAAAAAATGTCAAAAATCTTGTATTTTGTTTGGTTACCGGTGGTTAAGGTTAGGGCTGGGTAGGGGTTAAGGTCTTCATGTTGGTATTAGGGTTTTCCCCATAGAAATGAATGGAGAGTCCCCACAAAAATCTAATTACAAACCTGTGTGTGTGTGTTTCTCTATTGATAACACCAGACAGCAGGCAGGAGGGGGGGTGAGACACATGCCTCTCTGAACTCATAACTGGAATGCCAAGTATGCAGCACATGCTTGGTCTGTATCTGTTACTATGGTCTACTCTTGGATGGCAATAGTTGAAATTCAGGCTGGATGTTAGGCTTTCGCGTCGATCTGCTGCAGATTCCACAGGGAGATAGGCAGTGTCCTTCACAACAGGACTGTGGTCACTTCTCTGCTGGGAGAAAATCTGAAGTGGGAAAACGACTACACAACCAATCCAGCCTTCTACTCTGAGGTCTTTGACATCTTTTCTGTACTACTTGAGGTTCCTTTCTGCAGCCATTTACTCAGTATTTACTCAGGGACTTATCTAGAATCACTTCTGGAGGAAGTCATGGTTACACAAATCGTTACATCACAAATAACATTTCAATTGTTGTGGAGCATTTATAGAAATTCAGTTCCTATACAGAACTCAAAAAACACAAGGGTTTCCGTTTATTGATTATAATGCCATAGTGGTTAGAATACAATCACTATCTATAATTTAATACATTTACCGGATGAAAAATTGCAAATCTCCTGTTGTGTTAGTGCCAACATTAACACTTAACAATAACCAGTTGCATTTTTAAAAATGTTATGATCTAGTGAAATGTTTAAAAATTTCTTGCCTTGGAGGGTATTGTTATATACAGGATTAAGATAAGGTTTGGATGAGTTGACATTGCTATGGTAACCTTTTAGAACCAGATTAGAGGCAAATCTAGGTTTGGGGGAAGAAATATTTTCCGTCTTCATAATCATTGTCTGTACTGTAGCCACATTAAAATTCTTATTTATATATTGGCAGACAATGTACAATTCCCATATATTTTTTATTATTATATAAATAATTTGATTGAAGCTTCAATAGGGTTTTGACAAGAGGAAAAAATCTGTAATTAATCACAAATACTATGAATCTCAATAAGATTTGCTAACAGCTACTTTCAATTTTAAAGACTTGGAGGCCATGTTTCATTGTCAAAGATTAATTGATTGATATTCTGAATGTGTTGATGCAAAGATACAGTTGCTATGCCTGTTGCTAGGCACATGATGAATCCACTTTGCCAGCACATTGTCAATCATCTCACGGTCCTGGGAAAATCCAACCTAAAAATGTTGCTTTGAAGGCAAGAGTGGGGTTGCTAAGGAACCCGGTGTTAGAATTTTCTATTCTGTCAAAAATATAATGCGTTACAGGTAAATTTATAACAAAAAATGCAAGCAGCAGCCATGGAGAATCAGAATGAGAAAACCTACAAGAAATAACGTGATTGTTCAGCTTGTCTCTCTTCGTGTGCTGTGTGCTTATCAGACTAGCAGGCACATAGAATAAGAACCTATATGTCCAATTTTAACATGAGTTTGTCTCTTCGCCTGACCAGTGTGACTTCGAGGGACCGGCTAAATTACAGTAGCAGAAAAATCGACTGCTAGGTGTTACATAAGTTTAACATTGTTTGGTCTTTTCCGGATTATTTTTATATACATCGAATGAGGATCTCTGCTCTTTCTTTTCATTTCTTAGACAAGTGACATAATGTTTCCTAACTTCTTTCAGAAAGTTTTGAAATATATACACACCGTGCTGTTCAGTAGCTTACTGCAGCTACGCCTAAGCAGCTACTGTATGATACTAGTTATCCAAATGATTATAGTTACTACGATTATTCTGCAAGGCAACACTTTGAAACACTTTTGATTTCACATTGAAATGCACCGGAATTTTAAAACCAGTTCAAATTTTATTTAGAAATGTACTTTCGTTTCAAAATTCGGTTACATAATGACAATGACGAATACTGAGATACCTAAATGCAGCAAACTCTCCTCATATTTTAAAGCTTATTTCGCCCGTTCCTAAGCGTTGTCGGTTCACTTCTTCCTGCCCGCCCCCATCGTCTGATCACTTGTCACTCAAACCTTTTCGCCAATAAAAACTTGGAAATGAAATACGCAGAGTGCTTTCCTCCAATTGGAGGATGTTAAGACGAGCCGAGGGGAAACTGGGGGCGGGGCTAGGGGGAATGAAGGGTAGGCGTAGCTTAGGTGCAGGTAAGACGACCGGGTTTCGATAACGTTGACTTAGGTTTACGCAATGCTGTTTGGACATATATAGACTTCCAGGAATTTAAAACATTTTGCATTTTTGGAGAATACAACGTGTGTCTACGGTCCCGGGCTATTAAGGTAAGCCGTACTTTGGCAGTTGTACGTGAATTGTTTTATCTAACCGGCAGTGTGTTTCGTGTAGAGAAGAACTAAATAGCAGTATAGCTAGGGTAACTGCCAAGGTATTTATTTCAGCTAACAAAGCAGGCTTAAGTTAAAAGGGTAAGTAGTAGGAAGGACCTAGTTAGATATAACATATTAGCTAGCAGTGCGAGTGGACATTTTGTTAGGTAATAGCCTTGGCTACTTGCTATAAACCAACTAGGGCATGCTAGCTACTCCACTTATAAGTTGGCAGGATGGTATTTGGCTTAACGAAATGTTGAAATAGTCAGTTGTCGTCAGTTAGCTGTTTAGTAGGGTGACTCTCTTAACTATCGACGACCTGAGCTAGGTAGGGGGAGGATAGCGCGGCTAGCCGGCCGAGATAACGAGAAAGGCTCGTCCGAGATGCCCGTAACACTCCGCATTTCTCTGGATTAGCTTCGCCTGATTTGCTTTCCGAGCGCTGTAATGACCGTTGATCTTTTACTCTGGCTCTGTCTGGTTGGAACATGATAAAATGTGTTCTTCAGCCTCGATACCTGGGGCGTAGCGGCATGTAACCAGTAGCTAGTTTGGCTTGCAAAAGTCTAACAGGAAATTTCTCGCTGTCAAAATGAACACTTGCGAAGTACACCTTTTAACGTCATATTTGAGGAATGAGGAAAAAGGACGTGTCCGTATTAATCTTTTTAGGAGGGTTTTGAATTCCCATCAAAGAATTAAAACGCCGCAAGATCGTCTAATGCGAGAAAGACCCATGGCAATTGCCGCCCTACAAAAATCGAGGATAACTTTGGTTTGGGTGATGAAACTGTATTCAAGTAGCATGTAACCTCGCAGGCTTCTAGTTTTTCCTCTTGATTTTTAAAGACTTTAAATTAATATTTTTTCATTTGGCAACATTTTGATACTCGAGTATTATTGCACGACTCCATTGGAAGGTCATCATTTTTGATATATATATATATATATATATATATATATATATATATATATATATATATATATATATATATATATATTTATATATATATGTACAGAATGTAAGAGAGCTTAGTTCTGAAAAATATATTCTTGTCACATTTTATAAGAAATATTGTTAATGTTTCATTTTGGTAATAAAAAGAACTGGGAGACATTACTTGGTTTCATCCATTGATCATGTGAAACCCGACAAAGACTGGCAACCATGAAAAGTGATATGATTACTAATTGTCCTACCAGTTGAGGTCAACCTCAGGGGTAGCTTATGACCTGACCTTGACCTGTGGTCAACAGTTTTCATGCTTCTGATATTATTTTAACAATTTTGGCTTTAGTCACGGCTATGTCGTGTTTCTTGTCTCTGATGTCATCAAGGGTGTGTCGTGCTGATTTAAAAAAAGGGGGGTAGTTATTAATAGTGAGTCAGTGAATTGGAACGTTATCTTGGATTTTGCCTGTTAAAATTTCCATGGGTGTGATTTGGGCTGAACGTTCATTCATGATTGGCATACAACCCTTTAAAAAACATAATATATACACATTAATTATGGCCATTGGGAGATGATTTGTTTTATGTTTTGGGAAAGATCTGCTTTGGAAATAATGGCTTATTTATAAAATGCACTTTGTGGGTATATTTTTCTATAATGCATTTTGTATATATTTACGTGTGTATGTATGTATGTATGTAATGTTTGTTTGTTTGTGTGTGTGTGTGTGTGTGTGTGTGTGTGTGTGTGTGTGTGTGTGTGTGTGTGTGTGTGTATATATATGTGTGTGTGTGTGTGTGTGTGTGTATATATATGTGTGTGTGTATATAAAAATTATACCGCTTAACCATGTTGTGGATATTTTTTTTGTGGCCAAATACATTATAAAATATGAGCTGGATTTAATTTTCATTTATTTCAGTTTTTTTTTTTCTTTATGCAAGCAGCGGTCATTTCTCACCCAGTGATTTAAATGAATGATACGTGTTATTGGTTATTAAATGGAAAATTTTTCAGTGATTGCACTTGTGCTCCGGTGATCTTTTTAGTTGATCTGGAGTAGGGGATCTCAACCCTCCGTTGGCAACAACAAACTATTTTTGATTTCCTTTTTTACATCCTCTCTCGTCTTCTGTTCACATCCGAAAAAAAATGGAAACTTTAAACTTACGAAATCAGCATTCGATGTGCCACCAACCCCCCCCCCCGTTTTACTGGTCTGTGAAATGTACAGCGTAAACTGGCCCACAGAACAAGGGATTTCTTTTTTCGTTGCCTGAATGATAAGGCAGGCTAATTGTTGATTGTCTATGATATGTTGGGTCGTAGGTTTGGGCAATATCTATCTATTTTTTCATACAGTCATACCTTGCAGGCATTTTACCCCAGCATATTGCATATGATGGTATTTAATTAAAGCAAATCATGTCCGCTACCCTAAACTCTGAAACTGGAGAGCTTAAACGGGCTCATCAGTGTGGAAGCTGGGCTTCTGGGAAACGGGGAGACACCTCTTTGTTGAGGACTTAAACAGATCACCTTTCGTTTGACACCACTGTCTCCACCTCATCTGCGGCCACATGGTCTCTCAAACGGTTCACGGTGCACCTTTATGGCACCTTTTTTTTGGCATCAACCTACATATGTGTGTTATTCTTTGGCTTAAGTGAGGCTCCAATCAGCACAAACTCTGTGCACTACAATGCTCACCTCAATATAGCATCTCACTATCAGCTTAATAGAAAAAGGATTGTCTCTATTTTTAATGGTATTAAAAATAATAGCTTTTGGGATTTCTAAATACGGGGGTATACTGAAATACCATCATACTGCCCAAGCTTAGTGGGTCAGCAGGAAAAGTGAAGGTCCCATCACAGTTCTTGATCAGTACTAATGGTTTAAATATATCAGTCGGTTAAGTCTCTTGTTTCCTGCTGCAGGATATCCCTCGTGAGTTAAAATTGTAATACTTTAATAACGTCTGCTGGCCGGTGTGGCAATGGCATGATACCTGGAGGCTTCTATCAGTGTTTGGTGTATTACAGTCATGAAATCTTTGGAGCATTCTTTTTGATGGCTTGCAAATATCTTCTGTGTTATTCATAGACAGACCGACAGAAAGTAAGTCTGGGCGCCAAACAGCTAAGTCTCATCATGAGGATAATGGATTGTAGAGATGCGTAGTAGCATGAAAGGAACATTTGTTAATGTTCATGTTGGTTCTCATCCACCTGACAGTTGGGTGGGGTCTGTGCTCCACATTAAGTACTCTCACATATGCAGATCCATTATGAACTTCATGAAATCTGTATCTGAGCCCTGAGCCACATGCTGTCACTGTTCAGAATGTAATGCACAGCTGATGTAAAATGCAGCAGCAGCATTTTGTGACTGAACAGAAGAGGCCTGGCTTTTATCCTGAAGCCAAGGGACTCTCCATCATTTTACAGTGGTGATTTATGTGCTGATTCTGTATGTTTTATATGGCCTATTTGCATAAACATGCTGCAATATGGAATGTACTAATCATTTGCTTGACTAGCATGTTTTATCAGCTGGTCCAAATGGAACGTGTTGCGGGAGTGTAAAACTGCTTTTTCTCTACTGCAAACTCATTTCTAGAATGTGGGCAAAATGGAGTAATCGCATCCCCAGTAGCAAATGCAGGAAATGCTACTGGTGTAATAAATATGGACCAATGTGATCAGGTTGTGTACTTGTAACAATTTGAATTACTCCATGTGTGGTGTGTATGTTGTCTTGTTTGTTTTAAAAACAATCCTTATGTCATTTACTTAAACTCAAGTGTTCCAGTATCATTATGCTTGCAGTTAAGTTGTACCTTAACTGTGTGTTTATTTGGGTGTGCAATTCATTAGTGCAGTGTTTTTAATGAAGTTTCTGCTTGCGAATGTAACCACTCAGCACTTTGAAAGGAATCTGATCATTAATAGCTGTGTTCTGTACCTGTATGCCTGAACGAAATGCATGCACGTTCGCATGCTCTCAGACATACAACCCTCTACATGTCAGGTGGACATCATCAGTCTGTGTGGTGATACAACAGCCGCCGGGGAAAACTGAGTCATACTTTATTCATGCTCAAATCATTGCTTCCTGTCAAGCAAAGGTAACAGTGGTGATGAATGGTATGCCCTGGGGTTTCTGCAGTTTGATACAGGATCCCACTGTAGTTGTAACTGGCTATCAAGGCTCATATGCAGGGCAGCCACCGAGTTTAGTCAGAATAGCACTATATGACGAGCCAAAAATGTTTCTCACCTACTTAGGAGAATGAGTGATCAAATTATACAATAACTGTGATATTCCAGTAATGTGTGTTGTGAAAGCTATTTCTGTCAGTGGGGGTGGTGGCGTACATGACAAAACCCCCTTTATTAAAAAGGTCAGTGAAACCATTTTAAATTTCCACTAAAATGCTTGTTAAATTCTGTCTGTTTGCACAATACAGACCTGGTTAGTCATCTGTGCACTTTCATGTGAGGCTGATTAAAGACCTGTAAATGTGGGCTGCTTTTAAAGCATTAAAGGGTTTTGCCACTTAGTGCTGTATCGCATTGCCGCCGCAGTCTGTCAGGTGTAACACGCATGCTCTCATCATTTTTCTTGCTGTAAGGGTTTGAATGTAGCCCAAAAATAATGGAGAACACGTGCATGACTACTTGGTCATAACGTTTGCTGTAGTGCAGTTGGTGTTACGAGAGACCACTTTCACAATATCTTCAGCTTTACTCTGGCCTTTACAACAAGCAGTAAAATTGTGTGTGCATTTGTGTGTTCACACCACTAACCACTGCCCTGTATAGCTGTATCTAATGGTGCAACTGATTCATTTCATTATCACAAATGTAGTTGGAATTTTCAAACTGAAATCCATTCAAGTTAAATAACAAATATTAATACACGAGAGACAAGCCTTCACAAGAGCAGTGTTTAAGGTAAAAAAAAATGTATGTTTTCTCGTTAATGTTTAACTAGACCTAGTAAATGTTTGTACACAATTGTCATTTTAAGCCATTGAGGAATTTAGCATGCGATGTTTCAAAAATTGTGCTTTTAGCTTGTTTTTTTTTATTCTTTTCCAATTCTTTCAGCCCACATTTACAGGTCTTTGTTTTTTCTTTTCTTAGTAATGGAGGCATTCCAGGATAAGGCTTAGAATGCATTTAAAGGGTTAGTGCCCTCTGCTATTACAGTTTAGGTGTTTCTAGCCCTGGGGACCTTTTCTGTACACTAATACCTAATTTGTTTAAAAGGCACACACAAATCTACATTTATTTGTGCTATTAAAAGGTAAAATTGGTCCTTGTTATTTGGGGTTTTTTGTTCTCAAAAACTGTTCTGTAATTTGCGTTAAACTGAATTGTACATTTATTGAAATGAGTCATTGGTGTCATACACATGAAATGTTAAATGAATGTTAAATTAAGCTTGATATTATTCTAGCCATCGTGTATGTATTGATGCTTTAATGAAACCATGTCATTTGACCCCATAACCGTTACTGTCACAATTTTCTTTTCTGATTTCAGAGTAATATTCCTTTCTCTAACAAAGGAATGTGTACGCACAAGTAGCTTCGTCAACCTTTTAATATTTTTGTACACTATATCACATGATATCTGCAAACAGCCTCCCAAACTTGTGCCCAGCTCATGACTGTTGTCAGAGCTGGCTTTCTCTGCTTTTCCATGCATAATGTATGGAGTATGTGTGCGTCTGTGTGGGTGTTAAACATGTTACAAGAGTTTTGACAGCAAGCGAAAGGATGAGTTTTGTAGCTGATGCAAGTTTGCACGCGTGCAGAATTGTGCTAAAAGCTTGTAATGCTGCTGAGCTCAATTAGCATATTGACATGAATTACACAATGATGTGCGTATGTAGGGCTGAACGATTTGGGGAATACATCTAATTGAGATTTTTTTGTTGACATTGAGATTTGTGATTTGCGATATAGTTTTTTTCGAAGTCAAGCTTCAGTTCTGTATTCGGTGTGTAATAGATTAAAAACATAATTGAGCTAAGCAGTATTATCACATGAGATCTCATCAAAATAGTAATTGGTCTGTATTCTAATGCAAGGATGAGAACTTAGATGTGAATTGCTTCCAACATGTTATTACTTTTTTAAATTAGCAGAGAACAATCAGAAATAGAATGACTATCACAAAAGTTGTATCTGTTACTTTAAACTAATAAAAATAAAACACTTCCAGTAGCTAGCGCTGCTTGGACTCCTGATAATAGGCCCTTTCTGTAAACAATCTCTAACCATGAAATAGGTGGGTAATTTGCTTATAGTTCAGCAGCGCAATCAGTACTTTTTTCACCCCGCAAATGTTTTCCTTGGGTTTCACATGTTTGCTGTTTGTGGACCTATATACAGTTGCCTTGGGCCACTTCTGTTTGGTGAGCATGACTGGCACGCGACGAGTGCGACGCTTCTGATTGGTGAGAATGAAGGCACATATTTGTAACACTGTTGTCAGAATGGTTTTAAACCCTGGGTCAGATGCACTGTATAATGCATATCCTAAATCCCAGCCTTTGCAATTTGCTAATTGTGTTGTTTCAAATCTCAATGTGAATTTAAAAGCTATAGATCGTTAAGTTCTATGTGTATTTTTACCTTGACTGTTGTCCAAGCATCGGCTTTCAATAATTGCTTATCCAAGCTGATTTGTTGTGCCTGGCTGCTTAGTTCTGGAAGCATGGAGGTCATATGATTATGCAGAGGGCGGGTGGGAGTTACCAACATACCTGAACTGCCTCATTGTTAAGTAGCAAATTCCAGCCAAAATACTTGAATACGTGGGATTTGAGAGAAAACTGTTAGCCAGGAAGTAACTGAAACTAAACCCCTGTTGAGTAACAGACTGATTATTTGTTCTCCTTCATGTACAATGTGGTTCTTTTTCACATGGCTAAAATATGTGAGTTGTGTTTGTTATTAATGGTCGTTGATTACCTCCTTTTTCAAAATGAATCTTACTTTTCAAATTAATAATATTGATACACAATCAGGATGTATTATACAAAGTAACATAAGAAATTAACATTCTATTTTCTTGAATGCATTACCATTGTAGACAGCTGGGTGCACAATCAAGATAAAAGTCAACTTCCTGTCTCTAACAACTAGTTTGATTTATTGCACTGTCTTCCTATATTGTAGAACCAAGCAAAAAATAGCAGTAGTGATGCACCTGCTGATGTGAGAGAAAAAAGGAAAGACCAAACGAAGTAATTCTTTTGAACGTGATAATGGTGTCTGTGGTCATGCAGTACTGAAATATGGGAGAGGGGGGTGATTATCTGAAATGGGTCCAGTTTGATGTGTTGGTAAGCTTACGTTGCCATATCAATATTTATTTCGTAAGGTCAAGAATAAATTATAGAAACTAGGGTAAGTGATCTGTTGTGCACACAGACCTGTAAGATATTTCAGCATTATTTTACCAGGGGTTTGTCTTCCTCACGTCTGCCGTAGGGGCTGAACAGTTTTATGAACAGTTTTCAAAGGACACAAAACCCACAAGCCACTGCTTCTCCCCTCCATCCTCATTCATGAACCTTTTATCTAAAATGCTACAAACCAAAAGGAAATAATACCTCGAAACGTTGCTGTAAGGTCTCTTCAAGCTCAAATCGACCTTTATGCCACCCAGTAAGCAGTTACTCTTTAACCCGACAGGGGCAGGTAGCCTCAGAAGCGATCGGTACACTGTGAGTATTCAGGCTATGTATAAAGTATCATTATTTCTCCATGGACACCATTTCTGCAAGGAGAGCAAACTCATTAAGATTTGCATAATGAGCAGTGATTGCAAAAAATGACTTTTAAAAAAACCGAAATTCTCGATGTTCATATTTTCTGCATATATTAAATGAGTTCAGCAGTAGTATCAAGTATTAGTATCTGATGCATTCTTCATTATGATTTGCTTAGCATCCTTTAATGTTGTGTCTATGCTTGGGTTTTTGCATGGCTGCTGCTCTGTATGTAAATGAACCCAGTTTGATTGTTTATGATTCAAGCACATGTTATTAATCAGCCCCGTGTGTCGCATTATGAAATCGTTGCTGCACTGCTTCATTATATGTGCTTAATGAACTCTGATTATGCAAAATTAAGTTGCATCATCGACAGGTCCATCATGCCACTTTTTCATTGCCCCAGATCCCAGTTTATCATGCTGAGATCTTCCTGTTTTCTCGCAGATCTGCAGCAGTGTGGGTCATGGTTTGTCACTTGCTGTTAAAGTAGCTCTGCTTCATATCTTTAGTTTACTCTAGGGTTGGTTAGTCACTTCTTCGGTGACTCTGCACATACTCCTGCTTGTGGTTGCCTGTGGGAAGACTCAACACCTCTGGCTGAGTGCCAGAAACAGGTGAATGGGGCTGTGTTTTATGCTGGGGGCTGGACTTCACATGTGACACTTCTGTAGAAGTCCTTTTAAAATTTAGCTTTGGATTTCAAAGTAGCTTAACCGTGACGCCACCCCCCCCCCCCCCCCCCGGGACTTTTCATCAGCCTACAATCCATCCGTTCACCCTATATGCTTGTACAGTGAAATGACTGCGATGGGCAGTGCTGGGTCATAAGTGGGTGGCTTGTTTGAAATGGCTTTTCTTAAAGGGCCGGGAACTGGAAGACAAGTGAATAATCTGTGTATTCAGTCTTCTTGTGCAAAATGTGTATTTTATTTATTGAACACTGGCCAGTGCAAGACAGGAGTGGATCAGGTCATATCTGGGGTCAGTATCATCCGGGGTGTGACTGTATGTATGTGACGTATTAAATTACTGCTGTAATAATGCACCGTAAGCCAAAAGGCATTACCATTTTGTTTAAATATCTGATTCGAAAGCCATTCCTGGCAATATTTAGAGGCCCACACAAAAGCAATATAATATTGTAGCCCGATTTTATAAATGAAGCCGGTAATCATGGGGTCTGGGTTCTGAAAGACATGTCAGATTTTAGCTGTGCTAGGGGCCTGCACTACACCCACCTAGCTCGCACACAGAGGGCTTGGGAGGCAGACCCAGCCATTAGCCGGAGAAGCAGATTTTCCGCTGAATGTAAATGGAGCATGCAAGTGCGGTTCCTGCTGGGCCCGCCTGTGGGCCCTGCGCAGGCTGCGGCTTGGACCAGGCCCCACCTGGCAGAACCCCATGCTTTCCTGCGACACCGCTCTCTCCAAATTCTGTTTGCCGGTGGCTGAAACGTTTTGCCTGCCCTCCTCATTTGTGCACCATAGGTTGGCTGTGAGAATGCTTGCCGTGTATCTCTGTGTTTACCGTGCCACTGTGTTGAGGGTCATTGACCATCTTCTTTTAAACCGTAGGCTTTTTATGCATTCTCAGTCATGAATCATCTCTCATCCATTGCTGAGCTTCAGAATTCAGCTGAACATCAAAACTATACTTTGTGGCCACTTGATCAGGTTCACCTGCTCTTTAACACAAATGGCGAATTATGTGGTTGCAACTTAATTCATTCGGCATACAGACAAGGTCAAGAAGTTACTTTGCAGCTGAGCATTAAAACAGAAGAAATATTGTCAGAATGATATGAAATGAGGTGGAATTGTCAGTGCAATACACTGTTGTTCAAGCATATCAGAAAAAGCCACCCTCCTGGATTTATAGAGAATGATGTAATAAATATCCATTCCGGAACTGTTATGTTGCCAAAACATTAATAATAGAGATCGACAGAGAATGGACAGAATCTTTATAGTTGACAGGCCACAAATGCAAAAAATAACTCTTCAGTACAACATTTATGTGCAGAAAGGTATCAATGAATTTGTCAACCCTAGAAATGGTTCTGGAGACAAAAGGGGGGTCCTACTTGGGGGGGGGGGGGGGGCAATAAAGTGCCTGTTAAATGTATATTACTTCTGATACTGGTATATGTTTTTCATTGAAGTGGGACTTTTAACATGGTTTTATATGGTTGACAAATGAAATGAGGAAACTTCTGACTTCTAGAGGCCTTTTGGGGCCATTTGTAGTGTGATTAACTATAGTCTTAGTTCTGTGTGTGTTTTTTCTGGACTCTCTCACACTGTGTACAGTATGGTTCCTGTTAAGAAGCAGGTGGAACTCCATACGTTGCTGGCTGCGTCTCTCCCACAGGACAGGTTGGGTCAGAAGTTGCGTCACAGGAAGCCAAACTCTGTCGGATTTGTCCTGGGTTGGGCTTCATCCTATCTACGGTTCACATGCCTCTTGCGGAGGACAGTCGTTGGTCTTATGTTTTGTGGATGTTTTTTTAGACATAATTAGTACCATCAATATTACTAAGTAACTGAAGAAGGGGTGCAAGAAAGATCATTTTGATAATCAATTAATCATGAGATCGGCCAATCAACTAATGGATTAGTTGCGCCAAAATAATTAAAATCAAATTAGACAGATCGGGTATTGGCCATATGTGACCGTTCCACGTTTGATATTTGCTTATTTCGTTTTTTGGCAGTCTGTAAAAAGAAACTCCTATTCATCCATCCATCCATCCATTTTCCAAACCGCTTATCCTACTGGGCCATGGGGGGTCCGGAGCCTATCCTGGAAGCAATGGCAGGGAACAACCCAGGATGCAGAGGCTAGGATGGACTGTCTTTTGCACTCGCTAAAGCTTGTGATACTCGAGGGGCTGCTATCGCAGCCAGGTGTAAAGGGGTTTTCAGACTGAACGCAGCAAGCACTGTGATGACCTCTGAAACCCATTATGTTCTATACACTCCAAAGTGTCAGAACGTTTTTACAATGTCGAGCAAAGTGCAATGCAATGGTGGCTCCGTGCACGGCTTGAGGAGCTTATGTGCACGGTGCGGTCAAAGTTCGTGGTCAAACTTTGTATGAGCAATACAAACAAGGTACCAAACCAGGCACAGAAATCAAAATGGAGGAGATACTTATACTGTTCCCAGAGCTGTATGACACATGCTTGTCTTTTAGCATGGGAAATGTATGTCGTCATGATTGACCGTGAGCCCGGGTAACAACGAAGTGACAGGAGAGAATTTTGAAAACCACTGTTACTTTTTACGCTGCACCCCAGTGTTAGTGCAGAGAATTGAGCACAAGTTGCTGCTTTTTTCTAAAGGATGTGCAAACCCCCTGGTGAGCACAGCGCGTTCGGTCTGAAAACCGCTTAAGCGACACTTTTGCACGTGAGAGAAATTGTGGGCCATTTAGGCATTCGCCAGTTGCGTGTCCTCTCTTGGAAGATAATCAGATTGAACTGTGAATGCTTAAGATGCAAACATTGTGGAGGAGTACATTTGTGTATGTTTCTAGTAGCCCAATTAATGAAGTGTTTTGGCATACAGTTTTTTCATTTGTATTTACTAGTTTAAAAAAAAAAGTGCTCTGGTACCAGATCCATACTTATATCGGCCGATACCCTCTTCAGGTATCAGGATTGTATTCATGCCGCTGAAAGTGGGATTGGTGCACCTGTAGGCCAAAACATAGGGTTTAAAGAATAATGCAAATCCTTTATTTTAAAAAAACATCAATAGGTATTTAAGTCAACTGTAATAACTTCACTCAATGTAGAGAATCCCTAAAGTGATGGCGTCATAGTAACAAAGACCTGCTGTTTCTGCCATATTTTGCCTGTTAACTATTGTACATCTGACAATACATCGAAAAATTTCATTTTCAACACAGTTCTGGTGTTTTGAATTCTGGCCGATTTTTTTTAAAATTCACCACGGATGTGGGGGTGGGGGATTTCAGCTAATTTTAGCACCAAGATTTCAAAATACCACATTATACTGTTTTACCCTTATACTGCCCAAGCCTAGTAACAATTTAAAACCTGTTCATTAAAGTTGACCCATTTTACTGCATTGCTTGTATGTGTGTTTTGTGATGCATCTGTCCACTGTTGGTCTTGTGGAATATCATTGCTGTACACAAGTGCTGACAAGCTACCATCTGTGTTCACTGAGAAATCTATATATGCAAGAGTCTGTACCTAGAACCGTACATAGACCTAGCAGTATGGGGGAAAGTGAAGTATGAACTGGACTTAACATTTCAACGGTAACATTGCTAGGTGTTTGACCAAATTCAGCAACTATTTGTATTAATGATTATGGTCATTAATGATTAGTTTCAGCCATAGTTTGAAGCCTTTACTGCTTTTTGATGCTATGTGTTATTGAGGCCTGTGATTAAAAAGCTGCTCACGGTTGCTTTGTTTCATTATTCAGGCCCGAAATGCAGATCAGGCTTGTTTCACTGGCCAGTAGGGCCTGGAATAAGAGCTGGCCTTGGCAGCTCTCTCCTCCTTGCGCTCTCTCTCTCTCTCTCTCTCTCTCTCTCTCGTTGTCCTGAGCATATTGCAGAGGCTTTGCCTTGGCCATGAATAAGGCGTGACTCAGCCTCCATGCCCAGCACAACTATGGGGGGCTTTCTGTCGCCCCCGCCCCCACCCCTGGTGAGTCCCACGTCTACCGGATGCAACCTTCCGAGGTTCCGGGCCGATCCTGTCCGCGGGTGAAATTGCTCTGTTTTGCCGGACCTATAGATCGGGCTGAGAGGAGTGGAGCAGAGCATGAATACTTTTGTCACTCTCAGGCTTTGGGAAGCTTACCATCTTAATGATGGGTGCTCTGGCTCAGCCATGATGTCATCGTGGTGACCTCCTAGTTGTGTGAACGGGACCCCACTTTTGTGTCATGGATGGATGGTACACGTGACAACATTACTTTATGGCTAAACTTCTTTGTAAGATGCGTTTCATGCCTTGTTTGTCATTAATGTAAGGTGAAAAGCAAACTTTCCACAACTGTAGTGAGACTGTAAATTGTGCACCATGTGTCTCAAGCCTGTGGCTGCTGGAGATGCACATGTATCCATGTTTAACTTGTGTTTTTTGTCTGATTTAATTTCAGAATAGTAGAAACAGTATGTGACCCTTGTCCTAGAGAAATTTATTTCTGAACTTAAACGCCTGTGTGAAAGAAAACAGTGACGTATGTGGTTTTCAATTTCTGTTTGTGCGCTGTTTTGCTGTGCAAGAACAACGCAGAACGAGGCAAAACTGGATTGTAATGGGTTTGGCTTAAAAGCAGAAAAGCTGACTTATGCTGCTAAGTATTTGTTATTAGGTACAATATTAGGAGTTACAGTGTAATTGAAACTCTGTGTTCCAAGGTCCCGTAGGACAAATGTGCCCCGAAAGAGAGTTAATTTGATTGAACTTTCGTCCTTGATACAAAATTTTACTGAAAACTGAGAGGAAATTCTATGACCACAGATCTACTAGATACAGGTTTTCTTCTGTATGGCAACAGCAGCTTGGGCTGCTGTTGTGGCAGGACAAAGGTGGTTTCTGAGGTGTAGGGCAGGGAGGAGACATTTCTGTCCTATCACACTTGTTCACTCTTTAGATAATAGAAACTGACTCTTGTGGTTTACCTTGGTGAGATGGGAGAGGAAAGGATTTCTTGCTAAATCTCTTCAGTGAAACTCTTGCCACTATACAGAGTGCTACACTGGTCGGTCTATCTGCCCACCTGCTTTCCCGCCATCTCCCTTTGAGATACCAAAAGTTTCTGTCAGCCTCTTCTAAATGGAGGACATATTGAAACATTACGGTAAACTGAGGCCCACCTGCGTGCAGCCAGAATGTGACGAGATGTAGCACCTACGTGTGTCTGTGTTTACATGCCCGTCACAGTGAAGCTGGTGCTTCAAGCGACAGCCGGTGGTCTTGGAAGTGGCTGGAAGCCATGTTGTGAGCAGAAACAAGCTTGCTGTAGCATTCAGCAGCCTGTGCAAGCTGATGTAGCGATGCAGATATGTGGCTGGGGGGTCTCCATCTCAGTGGAGGGCTCAGCGTCACAGACTGGTGCCTCTGTTCCTTTTGTCCTTGGAAGCGTCTGCAGTCACCTGATCTGCCTCCCTGATGGCACTGCACTGCCGAGTTTGCATCCTGTCTGCAATGGAAGCGCTTTTCTGCTGCCCCTTTCCTGAAAAGCCTGGGGGGCAGGGGAGTGGGAGTCTCTTGTCTGAGCGGGCAGGAGATGGCACTTGATGGGCCCTGTGCACATGGGTAGAGGTTTCTGGATGGTCGTAAGCTTAATATCAGATTTTTCTTTCCAGCATTTTTTTCTCCTCTTAGTCCGAAAATGAGGTTAGCTTGCAGCTGTAGCAGCCTGTAGGTAATTGATGCAGCGACAGCATTCTCTGGTTATGCACTGGGTTGGAGCAGCCGCCCGTTTTGAATCTTTTCATTCATCAGCTTGCTGTCAGAGGGCCCCGGATGTCACAGTGACTGCCAGCTGGGCAGGATTTTCAGCTTGCTACCTCGTGTGTGTTGGTATTGCTGTCTTTCTGGTGAGAGAGTGTAAGTAAAGCAACCCTCTTCATATCTAAGTAGTGGTGTAGGACAGCTCAAAGGTATATGCATTTATATATGTTTATCAGATTATCTCCTCAAGTTATGCACTTTGGTACATTACCATGAGAAGTACCCTCTGATTGGTGGTGAGATTAGTGACAGTGGTTTATATTTAAGGCAAGATCAGTTGCACAGTATTTAGGTAATAAGTAGAGTCAAAAAAGCCTCAGACTTATGGCTTTTTCCGTGTTTGTGGTTGTAATGTGGTGATTTGTAAGTTGTATTTTAGCTGTCTGTGTGTAGTAAATGTGATCTTGATGTTCTGTTGGGAGCCTTGCAGCTTAAGTGGGAGTCTGAGTGCTTTGCACTGACGCTGGCTGAGAGTGAGATGGGGAGTGGGCTGTCACCAGGCTGCCAGCTAGCGCCTCTTTCTTTGCAGCCTTTGCTCACTTTTTCCTGGCAGGAGCCTCCCGCCTCAGTACTGGAAACTGGGACCGATCCCCCGGGCGGGCCTACCAATGCCATGCTGCGGAAATGGCCGCCGGTGAAATTCTGTCCTTAGTTATACTGCGAACTTGGGAAGACGCGGTGGAACCGCAGCCCGGGAGGGGGGTTCCAGGAGGGACGTGTCAGGCTCTGGCAGCAGTGAACTGCCACCTCGGCGTCGTTAGTCAGAGGGCCATGTGACCCAGGTTCCCTTTTGGGGCATGTCTCCGCTTTGTATGACTGAGCATTTTCTCAGGGTCTCCCCTGTTACTTCCCCCTGCCGGCCGGCGGTGGGGGGCCTTCCGGAGGGGAAGTCGGTTGGCTGCTGTCGTGGCAACTTTGTAAATGTTGGGCTCTAAACTCCTGACCCTCTTTGCTCTGGGTGGGAAGGCGCAGCTTCGTGTGCTCAGCCACCCCCCTCCCCCCCCTCCCCCCCTTCCAATTCACAATGCCATCTGGGGCCCGGCCTGACTCTCTATCATAGCAGGATACCCTGGAGCGGCCCCTCACACTCTCAGCCATCTGTAATGCGTCATTATTCATACTGGCGCTGACCTGCGTGAGGGCTGCTACACTGGGTCACACTCTGGATTGTGTGTGTGTCTGTTTGTGCTCATGCGTTGCTGTGAATGAAATCCACACACGTGGTCCAGTGGTGATATTGCTTTTTCTCTCTGAACGTGCTGTTTGTGATGCTGCCTTTCCAAGTAAGGAACAAGGAGGAGGTTCAGTCGGCATTCCTGGAACAATTGAGGATTATGGGACTTCAGCGAGTTTCTGCTGGTGACATGATGAATCTACCGGCCATGATGGAAGGCAGGTAGCTTCAGAAGCGAGCAGAATCCTCTTAGTTAAGCCTTGGAAGGGTATGTGCGCTACTTTTGAATTTTAGCATCTGCGCCGTTCGAAATATGCTGACGTATATTGCTGGCAGTCGATATCGAGGTGTATGCATGTTAAAAGGAATCCACCAGTGAGTAAATGGAAAGAGGAAGAGAAGCAGGACGGAAGGGTTGTGGCAGTGCTATAGATAGGACTCTGAGAGGGGATCCTGAGTGCCCTGTCGGTGGGGGCTGCAAGGCCTCCCCCGTCCTGTGCCTGACAAGTCCCTGAATAGTAACCTGACCCACATGGGAGTTGCGGTACTGTGGGCAGCCTGTTGAAACGGGAAGAGGTTACTCCTCAACCTTTGTTAGAGGGAAATGTTGTTTCCCAGTCCGTACACATCCGTCCACCACTACACCACACAGCACCTTCACCTCGGCTTCCTGATACCAGGTCCCTGTCCCTGGACAGTCGTCTGTCTCCCCTGCCTCAGATTTACGACGTCACCTGCCACCACTGACCTGTATTAGCTTCTCTGGGCCTGTTCTTCAGGAATCCTTCTTGATATCATTTGAATAGTTTTAATCTTTTCCGTTGAGTATCTTGCATTTTTCTGTCTATTTGTATCCTGATTGAATCAATGTAGTTGAGGGAGGGGCCGTTTCCTGTCAGAGAGGGAATGTGCCTGTCATGGCCCCATATGCAGTGACCGTGGGAGGAAACCCCCAGCTGCTGAGAACCAGCCTCTAGCTCGTCTTGCTGACGCTCCGGGCTGGGACTGCCTAAGAAAAGCATGAAATGTACGCAGCCTGCAGCCTTCGTCTGTGTTTTCGCTTTCTGTTCAGCACAGCTCTCTTTCATCAGCTGTTGATGTCAGGAGGCTCTCTCTACCGGTAGCACTTTGCTTTTTTACACGCCTTTGCAAAAGTAGAGTAGTTACACAGCTGATAGCGTTTTTGCAACACGTGGGTAACTTTGCTTGCTAGCTGCAGTGTTCTGTGTAGAACTGCACACTTCCGGCTGATTTTGTTTTGTGTGTTTCACCCTTCTCACAGTTGCTCTATAATGTGTGATGAAATGGGTGGAATATAATTTTTTCGTGAAGTCAGTACATTGTAGTGTTAAGTACTCAGTTCATTGCATGAACGGAGGCTGTCTTGAAACGTATGTGCATTGGCTTTGAGACGACGTTATCTATCACAGGTTGTTAAGTTGCCTTGTTAGCTTGGGGGTTCGGCATAGCCTGATGGCTCTTCATGTGAAGCACTGTCACTCTGGCTTGTGATAGTGTTGAGTGAGCAGGTTGGGGCAGCAGGATGCGGCTATGCAGTCTGCCAGCTCGCCTTTCACAAGGGCCTCTATCCCCTTCCCTTTCAGCGTCTCTACCCTAATCTGGCTACCTTCTCCTGGCCTCTCTAATTGCGTTTCCTAGCCAGTCGGATGAAAGTAATTCCTTTCAAGTGGAGCATTTTTGATTTTGGGATCTCTGTGCGCTGACAGCATGCGGACTCGCTCTAATTGGCTGAGGATACGGCACCTACCATATTGCCTGGCGGGCTGACCAGACTGGCTGGCGCTAATGCCTTGCTTTGGTTTTGCCTCTGATGGTGGTTTCGGTCTCTTACTGCACTTTGTGCCCTGACGGCACACTGATAACTGGGGGAAAATTTGACAGTCGCTGTGGTTTCATTCACAGCTCACAGCATGTGTTTTGGGAGTCCTTATGTGTCATTTCTCTCCCATGTGCGGTTGGGTGAATCTGATCAAAGTGCGCAGACCGGCAGGGTGCTGGGCGGCACTCAGCTTTTAAAAATGCAATTGTGTATCACTATCTTTTGTGAAAGTCTTCACATCACTGCCTCTCTTGCTGATTGCCAGCCTTTATTTAGCGAATATTATTCACGTTCGGAGCAGGTACTTTTAAGTTGTCGTAGTCTGCTGTAATCTGAGATGTTGTCTGTCTTGTTTGGGTTCCTGCAGCAGGTGCATGGTTGTGTGCTCCTACACACTTACACACGCACACAAACACGCAGGCAGGCAGATTGCTGTAAATGTCAGTGGCCTGCTATGCGTAAGGCTGCAAAACTCTATGGCTGTTTTGTTCATTATGTCCAAACATTCAGCATTCACACTGGAAAAAGAGATCTGCTAGTTTCCAGTGAAAATCAATATGTGTAATTGGACATAAAACTTGGAACAGAGTAGCTAGCCAAAGACCCTGGGCTCACGTGCTGAGCTGCTTAACAGAGGACTGTGGTCAGGCCCTGGGTTCCGCGACCTCCCCCACCTGAGGCAAGCCGGCCTGACATAGTCTTCTGGGCTCCTGCTCACTTTGTGTCCTGTGAATTCCAGCAATCCACAAGCGCCCGCAGCATGAGGCAGATGGTCTGTTTAATCTGGAATTGTAAGGAAGAGAGCAAACGCCTCCCCCAAGCCTGCTGATATGGTCATCGCTGGGCAGAGACACACTCTGACCTAGATAGAGGAGCCGCGGCAGTGCTCCTCCAGCATCTCAGCAAGTGGTGCCGGTACAGGTCATTCCCTCTGTCGTCATGTGAGAGGCCGCCTCGATGGCTGCTTGCATGGAGATGGAGGACTGGCAAATGGGGGTGGGTGATCATGGTGGATGGGGTTAGGAGTTTGGCTAGCCAGTGGTCAGCTGGGCTGTTTCACATCCACTTCTTTGGTCGCCTGCATTAAGACTAGGGTTGCCAAGGGGTGTAGAATTCCTAGTAGATTTCCAGAAACTTTCCATGAGAAGTTAAGCTGGGCTATGTAGGCAATGTACAGCTTGACATCAAACGGGTTTATATATAAATTTTAGATGAATACTGCGAAAGTAAATGCCTTCCTAATGAGTATAATGCCTCATTTTATTATTATTTATAGACTATAACAGGTGTTTTTGTCTATAATAAGTGAGTCAAAGAGTTTCAGCGAGCTGTGGAACTGCATCAGCTGTCATATGGCAAAGAAAGCAAACTATGAATAATGCATCATAGAATATGACTTTTAAGCAGTGCATTTTGATGCAGATGCTTATTTTGGGGTGTTCTTTACACACAGTTACTCAGAAGCACTTTCTTGCACAGTGATATCATGATTAGTGGCGTCACGTTCAGCTTGTGATTCTGACAGTATGGGTATGATTTCTGCACATCACAGGGTTCGTGACTTACTGTTTTTAAACTCAGTAAACTGATTGAGTGGCGATCAGGTCCCAAAGGTTAAATTGTCAATTTCAATGGAAAGTTTTGTACTTGGAAATTTCAAAGAATTTTGCAACCCTTTTATAAGATTATAAGGCAGTAGTTACCATCCAATTCCACACTGAAGTTCAGGGGTCACACGTCCCTGATCTGCATGTTTCATTGCCCCCCCCCCCCATGCAGTGTAGCTTGTGACATGCGTAACACTTCCTGCCTGGAGTGAGAGCCGTGCTGCTTCTCCTGAGGGAATGAAAGGCAGGCGGTAGGAGGCACAGCTGCCTTTACAGGTTCGTTATACACGCAGCACGCATGGGTCTGCAGGTCCTTTGTGAGTGGATTCCATAACATGCCAGCCAGGATCGGGAAGCATGAAAGGTGACTGTCAGGGCTTCAGCCAGTTTAGTTTGTCTATCACTCCAAAGCCCTCAGATCTGTGAGCAGCACAATAGGCCTGCGCGAAGCACTATCTAATCTGCGGTATCACCCGGTATTGTCTGTAAATGGGAAGCGGCCTTGTGTCTGTGTGGCGTGGAGGCTTACCTACTGTGTGTGTCTGTCTCATTCAGGGGCTCAGCCATGAACAAGCTGCGACAGAGCTTTCGGCGCAAGAAGGACGTGTACGTGCCTGAGTCAAGCCGACCGCACCAGTGGCAGACGGACGAAGAGGCCGTACGCAGTGGGAAATGCAACTTCGCTGTCAAGGTGACAGAGAGGCACATGCTCGCAGCCACCGCGACAGACCGCAAACGGGTCACGTGATGGAGGCCAACCTTCACAGCGCTCCATCACTCTCACACAAACGCGCGGGATGTGCTGCTGGGCAGGAATCCCCCTTAACTTATCTCTGTTTTTGTTTTAATTAATTTTTCTACTATTGTGTTATTTGAGTTCCCAATTCTTGGTTACCAAAGAGGAACAGAAGCAGTAGTACTAGAAGTGCAGTAGTAGAAGAATAATTTCAGTAACAGTCCCCCCTGAAAAGAGCCAGTGCTTAATCACCCCTGAATGGCCTCCCCTTAGCTGGTGCTGAACAACCTGCCGAGCTACAGGTCTGACCAAACGGCCCGATTAGTGACGTGCTAGTTAGGGCCTGACAGGGCCACAGTCATTTAGCTTTAGTGAGCAGCCCTGCGTTTCAGAGGCGTCGGGGTGTGGGAGTAGTAAACTCAAATACTCCATCTTACCTCTACAGAGGTTTTCTAGGATTGTGCTATTTTATACTTGCTGCTTCCTGTTGCCAATCATTATTTTCTTTTCTACATCATGTATGCCCCATGTGCTCTTTTTCAGTAACGATTCATAAGCAACTGCTACGAAGTTGAATTGGGCCCTTTTGACTGTAATCAGACTGTCAAATTAGGCCAGCATTTCCACTGGTACCCCCAGACAGTCCACATTTTTGCTCCATCCTAGGTCCCTACAACAGGGGGGTGGGAAGGAGCAAAAAATGTGGGCTGTCTGGGAGGGAACAAAAACGTGGATCACCCCGGGGTCCCTGAGGACCAGGTTGGGAAACGCTGCCCTGGGCCTCAGAATGTGTCTGTGGACCTAATGGACCAGGGACCTGCCTCAACCGGGTCTTCAGGATTGATAAGGCCAATAGAAAGCAGCCTCTGACAGGAAAGGGGTAGGACTTCCTGTCCTGCCATCCACACAATGGCCTCTGGGAGGATAGATGCATGAGCTCATGCTGGCCCTGGGCGGCAGTGTCAGGGTTCTGCGGGGAGGAGGGGGGCAGGGTGGGGTGACCATTCTGATGCCTGTGTGCCCCCCATAGTACCTGGGCCATGTGGAGGTGGAGGAGAGCCGTGGGATGCACATCTGCGAGGATGCTGTCAAGAGACTGAAGATGGTATGTGACCAAGGCACCTATGGATGCCAGGCGTGAGGGGGCATCTACGGGCATTTCTGAGCGTGTGTGTCAGCGAGCGAGCAAGTGTGTGGTCTTTTTTTTTTCCTCCTTTTGCCCTTCTTTGCTTTTTCTTCCCCTTTTCACATTTCCTCTCTCAAGACAGTGCAGTGTTTGTTCTCTGTTGTGAGCCCCCCTCCCCCCTTGGCAGTCCTGTCATTGGGATTGTCTCTGAGTGTCTCTGCTCCCTGTGACGTTGTGTGGTGGACAGCCATAAAGGTGAAAGTACAAGGTACAAATAAAATGCAGAGAGGAAGGGCACCGTGTAGTACTTGATAAGGGGTGTGCATGACACTTATGTGGGCTTTTATGGGTTGGGTTTAAGGGTGTGTAAAAGTGCAACCGTTACTTCATTAATATAGGGGTAACGAGAATGAGTGTCCCTGTGCCCAGTCCCATTCTGAGCAGGCAGCTGTGGGCCAGGCCGCCAGGGGTCCTAATTCATCCCGCATTGAAATAACCAGCACTTTCTGAGTGAAAATGGCTGACGGCGAGGTGCGGCATTCTGTTCTGTGCCCTGCGGTGCCCTCATGTGCTAGCGCAGCTGTTCTGGCGCCTGCTACAGATGGATCTTCTCCACAGGCTCACGGTCTTTCCAGTATCACTAGCAGCCCTATTGATACGGTGGCCAGTCTGTGCCGACGCAAAAGTAAATATCAGTGGCGCCGAAAGGAATGGGTGGATGTAACCATATGGTGATATTTTACTTTGGATTAAAAATGAGTTAATTGCATTCCATTCTCGCCGCTGTTTAATAAACAGCAGTGTGCAGTTGCCAGGGCGACACGACACTCGCTGTTTTGCAGCCTGGCAGTGGCTGTAGGCAGCACGCCTGTATGATGGAGGCACAGCGCAGTGCCATCGTCTGTGCCTCTGGCGGAGTCGCTGTTTCATGTCTGTTCTGTTTTTGAGCAGGTTAAAGACGGTGTGTCCCCCTCCTCCCCTCCCCCTGACTCAGTGATTTATTGAATCTCAATCCTTTTGCAGACAAGCGTGTGACAACTTTGCATGCCCTGAATTTTTACTAACCACACCAACAAATCATGTCTGTCTGCCTGTCCAGTGTGTCTGGGTTATTTTTGCCCCTCCTTATGTTGGCAGTATAAATTACTCGGCACAATAACTAACCTCAACAAAAGGAGGGTGTGAAATGCAGGGGTTTTAAGGTGAAGTGTTTAACGGTAAAAGCTCAGTGGTACCCACCGGAGCCAGCAGGAACCAGACTGAGGGCACTGGCGCCCCTGCCCTGGGTTCCTGCCACACGCAGCTGCAGCCTTGCCGCCTACAGGTTTCTGGTGAGGTTAATGCGGTCCGCTCGCTGGTGGGCCGCGCCGGGCCGGGCCTGCGTGACAGGCGTCAGGATTGCTGCTGCGAGGTGTTGTGTGATTTTGAATGCCAGCTTTCAGGGCTTGAGCCCCTTCCACACTAACCCCAGTGTGTTACTGCACAACCTACTGCCATCACTGGCCCCCACTCTACTGCAATCGTGCAGACCGCTCTCACTCTCTCGATTTTTTCACCCGCTTGCTCAGACCCACAGCAATCACTTTCTAAGCATAGATTTAGACCCCCCTGCCCCCCCGGCACCCACACCCCCCGAGGCTCCCCGTAGCCTCTGACAGTAACATTTTCCTGCCTTGTTCCTCCCCACGTCCCCACCATTGTCACTCCAGGACAGGAAATTCTTCAAGGGCTTCTTTACGAAAGTAAGTGTTCCGTGAGCTTGTTTTTCAGTTTTTTTTTTTTCCTTTCTTCCCCCTTTCCATTTCCCGGTCTGCACTGTGTGCTGTGCATTGTGCCGGAGTGGAAAGTGAGTATTGCGAAGGCCGTGCATAATATGACTACATTATGAAGGGAACTCGCATGTACGCGTGCGTACATACATGTGTGCCTGCACGTGTCTGCGGTGGACTGATATTTTGAAGGTCTGCGCACGTGTGTGGTGTGACTGACATTTCTCTCTCTTACTCCTCTGGGACAGTAGTCAAACCAGCACACATGCCCCCCTCCCCTTAAGGTTACTGATAACCTCCCACTGTGGCTTTGTGAGCCTCACTCCTGCGGTTACCGCGACTGACCCAACTCCCCCCAGCTCGGTTAATGTTCGAGTCCCTCTGCGGCGTGGGGGTTGCCGCCGGGATGCCTGCCACGGCTGCCTTCTGATCTTGCGCTCTCTGTCATCCCAGGCGGCTAAGAAGACGGTGAAGGCCGTGCTGTGGGTGTCGGCGGACGGCCTGCGCGTCGTCGACGAAAAGACGAAGGTACCAAGGCCGCGTGCCGACGTGTGGCTGTTACATGAGTTTAATAACGTCTGGAGATTCACGGGCTTGGCTTGGCGGTGGAACCACATGCATGGGGCCTCTGTGTATGAGAATGTGTCCTAGCTACACTGATGTATGAGGAGTGTGATGACTGCACCCCGCATCACATGGCTAAGAGATCAGTGTAACTAAAGCAGGCATGCTTCTTTCTGTAAGGACCTGATCCTGGATCAGACGATAGAGAAAGTGTCTTTCTGTGCTCCGGACCGCAACTTTGAGCGAGCCTTCTCCTATATCTGCCGAGATGGGACCACGCGCCGCTGGATCTGCCACTGCTTCATGGCTGTCAGAGACTCTGTAAGCCCCGCCCTCTTTACCCAGGGCCACACCTCCTCAGTGGCACCCCACCCTCTTTCCCTGCTGACCTGATTCCGTCATCTTTGCAGGGGGAACGGCTGAGCCATGCGGTGGGCTGCGCCTTTGCTTCCTGCCTGGAGCGCAAGCAGAAGCGGGAGAAGGAGTGCGGAGTGACGGCCACCTTCGACGCCAACCGCACCACCTTCACCCGTGAGGGCTCCTTCCGCATCACCACGGCGACTGAGCAGGCCGAGCGTGAGGAGGTCTTACGGCAGATCCAAGATGTCAAAAAAGGTGTGTGTGTCGGGGAGGCCTTGGGTGTTCTTTTTAGACATTAAGGGAGTTCTGTTTATATATCACTGTAAATGTCAGATGTAAGCTGGGGCCAGTGCATGCTAAATTCTCCAAACTGATCGGTGTGTTGCACGCTGTCTGCTGGAGGATCAGCACTCTAATCTGAGTGATTTATTAGCTCAGATGTGGCAGGACAAATGACAGAGGGCCTAGATTGATATGTGGTGTATCAGAGAGACCTGGCTTTGCCTCGTGTTCCCGCGGTCCATCGTGCTCCTGTTTCCTGTCCCGTGACCAGCTGATGCGGAGCTGTCCGTCCCCATAACCACGGCACCTCTGGCAGCGACCCCGGGAGCACTGCCCCCGTCCTCCTCCCCGCCGGTGGCCCCCTCTGTCGCGGACACCAACCCGCACGCCATCCCCCGGCGGCACGCCACTGCCGAGGCGCTCGCCCGGCAGGGCTCCTTCCGCGCCTTCCCCACTCTCAGCCAGACGTCTCCCTTCAAGCGCCAGCTGTCCCTGCGTATGAATGATCTGCCATCCAACGGGCAGCGCAAGGGCTACGGTGAGCAACCCGACCTCCAACAAGGTGTCGTGCAGCAGTGACGGGGGTGTGGGCCGTATCGGCGTCGTCCGACAGTGACCAGCTGGCTGGAGTCCCGTTTATTGTGATCGTGTACATGGGGAAGCCTGGCCGAATACCCCAGTAGGAGCAAGCAGCCGGCCGGCTCTTACGCTGCTTTGCTGTTCCCTGTGACACAAGGAGATGTGGGAGATTCAGCCTGGAATACACATTTATTTGTGTAACTAGAGATATATTTGTGTTTGAAATGTTTTCTTTCATTTTTGTAATACGTTATGGTATGTAAAAAGGTTTCAGACTACAGACATGGTTATTTATTTCAGCTCAGGAATAATATCACACTTTAATAGACGAGGAAAGCATTCAAGGGTGATCATGTTTTTTTTTTGTCTGGCCATGGCTTTGTTTCTGCAACCTGCTATGGACTCATCTAGCTGAGGGGGGGGGGGGTGTCCCTGCCATTGTTCTTGATGTTCTTGGGATCCAGGCACACAGTGGCCCTGTGAGGGATGGGTGGGTGGGTGGGTGTGAAGAGGCCTCTCTCAGAATGTGTGTGGGGATCAGAGAATGTCGTTCCTATTCCTCTTATCCACTTGAAAGTCACTCTTAATTCTCCATGTATGCCAATTGCAGAGATGGAGATGGAGGGCGACAGCATTAGCTCCCTGTGTACCCAGATCACCTCCACGTTCAGTGGGCCCCCTGAAGATCCCTTCTCCTCTGCTCCCATGCCTAAGCCCACCTCTTCGCCGCAGTCTCCAGCCGTGCCAGGTATGCAACGTCTTCAGGCCAGTAGGCCTCTGTGTCCTCAGTGAGCGGGCCTCTCAGTCCAGCTTTCTGGGTTCCTTCTGCAGTGAACGGATCCGTTCCTGCCTCCAGCCCACCAACCAATAGCATGCTGAGCACGGCCCCCCCAAGCATGCCCCCGCCGTTGCCGGCACGAGATACCAATCCCTGGGCCAGGCCTGCTGCTGGGATCCCAGGCCAGGGCTACATAGGTAGGCCTTAGCTGACAGGGTCACCTGTTCATGTGTCTCTATTTTGGACTGACTACGTAGACAAGTGTTTCCCAATCCAGTCCTCAGGGACCCACAGACATTCCATGTTTTTGCTTCCTCTCAGCTCTGGGAGCTCGGAGGGAGCAAAAACATGGACTGACTATGAGTCCCTGAGAACCAGATTGGGAAGCACTGGCTTAGACAGTTGCAGATGCTGATCTGTCAAGTTCTGCTGAAGGATAGATTTGGACAGGGCCATAATCTTTGGTCAGTTGTTAGAGGTATGCTCCTCTAAAGGATCTTATTGGTTGAGGAGAATGAAGGTGGCATCCGTAGGTGCGCATCGTGTGTCCATTCCTTAGAGGAGCTGCAGGGGAACGGCACCCTGGGGCTTCCGCGGGTAACCCTCATGGCTGAACTCGGTCTGCCTCTACGGCTTAGTCTGTGTTGTGCTTCCTTTCTATTTACTTCGCTCATGGGAGTTTTACTTGCACAAATGAAAAGTGATCGATCTAGAGAGAATAACCAATCAGGTTGTAAAGGAGGTGGGGCCAACCAACCAGATGTCTCGGTCCCACCTCCTCTACGACCTGATTGGTTATCTCTCTAGACCGATCACTGTTCCTTCAGCCCTCAGATCATTTTCTGGTAGGTAAAACTCTCATGAGCATTTACTTTGAATCCCCCCATCCTCCAGGAGGAGACTTGACCAGCGCCACCCCTGCACCCGCCAGCTCTGGCCCCGCCGCCCTGCACACCCACAGACGGACCCCCTCAGAGGCAGACCGCTGGCTAGATGAGGTGACCAAGTCTGTGCGTGCCCAGCAGCCCCCCGTCGCCGCAGTCATGGGCACGCCTTCCCCCCCCACCCACCACGTACCCATGCCAGCGGTCCCCTTCATGCCCGCTCTGGCGCCCGCTGTACCCTTGCTGCCCCCACCACAGCCCATCTATCCCGTTCCTCCTCCGGCCTCCTACCCCGTTTCCAACGGGGCCCCATTCGGGGCCCTCAGCGTGCCCGCTGTCGGCATCACCCCGTCCCAGATGGTGGCTAACGTCTTCGGCACGGCCGCGCCCCCAGTCCAACCGGTGCCCTTCCCCCAGCACAGCGTCATCGCCGCCCCCCCCGGTGGCTTCTACAAGCCCTCCCCACCACCGGCCACCGACCCAGCCTCCTGCTCTCCGCTGCACCCCAATGGCAGTGCCTCCGTCAACGGTGCAGAAATCTGGGCCGGCCAAGGCCAACCCCCGGCTGACGATTTCGACAGCCAGTGGGCCGCCCTCGAGGGCCAGTCGCGCCAGCGGGCCACGCCGTCCCACACAAACCCCTTCTCCAGTGAGCTGCAGAAAACGTTTGAGATCCAGCTGTGAGGCTGGGCACCACTAAGAATGTAGAGAGGAGGCGATGAAGGCGGGGGAGGGGATCAGGAGTATAGGACCCCAACACCCTGCCTGAGTACCTCCCCAAACTGAATGGGATGTGAAGGTCTGTAACCAGCAGAAGGTATCTGGAGACCTGTGAGTTTGCCAGTGTGATATCCATCCAGGTGTTTTGTATGTCCATCACTCTCTCAGGCGTGATGCCTCATGCAGCAAAGCTGTGCATGGAGGATGACAAACTCTGCCAGCACCAACTCCCACTCGGCCTTGCTCTGAGCTTTTACTGCCCCCTTGTGGCGGAGCTGCAATATGCTGCCCCACCCAATGCAGGCGCTGAAGTGCTGAGGCAAACAGAGCTCCCAGACAAGTGTTTCAGAAGTGGAGGAGCATGATGAAAGGATAAGAATGCCAAAATCTTTATTTTTATGCATTTATTATATTTTAAAATGAATTTAATAAGTTGTATATAATACTGCCAAAGGTGCAGGCTAACCATCATTGGGATAAGTGTACATAGACTTTTTTTATCGTATGTAAATGTAATGTTGAGTTATGGGTTTTTTTTTTTAATGCCCTGTGATTTGCAATGAGATTTTATCGTATGTCAGAGGCAGAACCCTCCCCCCCCCCCCATGCTTGAGCCCAGTGAGCAGCTGGCTGAGGGTGGGTGGCTGTTCTGTCCCCCATTTAATTTATAGTGCACACCAGCCCCCACGTCAAGCCCTCTCCTTTCTTGTCTGTCTTTTTAATATTTCTGTCCATCTGACCTGCATCCTTCGTTTTCCGTTATTTTCGTTACGGCTTCGGTCTGCATGGTTCCTGCTGGTAGGTGGAGGAGTGACCCGCCTCCTGCTGCTTCCAGTCCCACTTTCAGGTCCGTGTGTGACCTGTGCTCCCTGCCTGTGTTTTGTTCCCATCCTTGAACATGTGAACCATTGACAGCTGGTCTTTCTATCCATTTTTTTTCCACTGTTCTCTCAAACTGTTGGGACAAAGACTGAATAAAGTGGTGGTCAGAAAACTCTTTTCCAAGTTCTTTTTATCGAAATATCCTGGTTTAGCGGTGCTCCCCCTTGTGGTCATTCCAGTAAAAGCGTGGCTCATAACTTTGGTATGAGAAATAATGATCCACCTGGTTAATAAAAGTATTACAGAAACAGAAGGGTCACCTGCCCTACTGAAATAAAACACGAATGATTCATCCCATCCCAATGAAAGTCATACTACAAATGAGCTGTTCCTGAAAGACCTAAACTAATCAACAGCTGTGTTAAAATGCAAATTTCAGTGAGAACTTCCTGTGTGTCTTATAGCTTAAGCAAATTTGCACCGTAAAAGAACTTCTAGAGATGCGTACAGATAAGAAACCTGAGCCGACGACACCTTGATGTTAACGCTGCAAACCGAAGACAAGGATCTCTGCTGGGAACTCATGAATGGAAAACCAATATATCAGGAATATCCAGCTATTGCCCAATTCACCCCGTTTGCAGCATTTCAGTTCAAGCAAGCGGCTGTCAAATTAGCTCAGTGTGTGCGGCTTGGTGAGCGAAGCCTCTGCATTTAACAGGAAGGGTGAGCAGCTTCTGCAGAACAAAGTGTCTGTGGGCCCTTCAGCAAGGCCCTTAACCCCAAGCTGCATGGGTGCCGTGACCTGCAGGTGCCCTTCAGTGAGGGCAAGCTTGGCAGTGATGTGTGTCAGGGAGAGCAAGATGGAGTAGGTAAGGAAGTCCTCCCCCTCAGGACCAATGTACCATTATTAAATTGCAGTAGTTCTCTCCAGTCCAACAAACTGACCATACATCTGGAAATTAATCTATTTTATGACCCCGTGTGTCTTATTCTGGGTTGCGAGGGGTCCTGGAGGCTACGGGTGTGAGGCAGGGAACAGCCCAGTTTGGGGCACCAACCCATCGGAGGGCACACTCATGAGCAATCTAACTAGCTTCAGCATTCTGAATATTGGAAATCAGACACGTGACGATGACAGGAGGAGAACATGCAAACTCCACACACATGGAACCCTGGTCCCGGAGGTGTGAGGCAACAGCGCCACCCACTGCACCACCATGCCATCCCCTTTCAGTAAGTCAAACATAAACCAACAGAACTGTTAAAGAGTTTATTTTTTAAATTACCAAAAAAACAGCATGTTAATACCGGTCTTTAAACAGAAGGAACTTAAACTGTCAAGGCTGTGTGTGAATAAAAGTTCCTGCATCCCCGTTCAGCAGTGCCTGTCACAAGCTGCTCTTACAGGTGAATTTCCTGAATATACAGTCAGTATGATAGTATGGATGGTGCTTTTTGTCCCTCCCCAACAGAAACAATATGTATGATGAACAAGTTTCAACCTCAGGGGGATCATGGTCAAGCATGTAAGATATGACTTGATACTTATAACATTCTGGTTGAAATTTCAGAAATATATACCTGCATGAAACATTGCTGAGTTTAACCAGACCTTTTCACATGAGTTTAACATCCGAATTGGCCATAGAAAATCTTGCTTGACAAATCAATAAAGACAGTAAAGTTAAAAAAAGAGAAATTAAAAGAAAGTGGTCATTATTGGCATTCAAGCCCCCTAAACAGCCAGGACCTCATTTACCAGCCTGCTGGGCCTGCCTGCGGAGTAGCACATAGATCTTCTCCTTGATCCAGTCCTTGTTGTATGGCTGGTAGGTCTGAGTGTCTGCACGGTACCTAGGAGAAGGATGACAGAAACCATTAGCTTTTACACCAGGAGTTTCCCTCCTGTGCACTAGGGGGTGCTTTAAACGGGACAATGCCACTAGCAATAAACACCAAGTACAGCAGATAATTTCAAAAGAATCACCTTCACTAGTATCTTAGTCTTTCAATCTACTAGACCACCCAAAAGAATTGAATTTGCTTTTTCCTGTTTGTCCTGACATTTCTCTGAGGAGATCAGGACACTGCATAATCCCGATAATCTGGTCAGGAACAGGATTAAAACCTGGTTGTACAAGTGGGTTCATTGTTGTTCTGCATATGAAGACTTCAAACACAAAGAACTTGCAGTTCAATGGTTCTCGACTGGCTGAAAAGAGCTGCATTAGTGTGACACGCACAGCCAGACCCCAAATGGAGAACATTCTCCAAGTTATTACACCTGCGTCTTGACACTGGCTAAGATACACAACCACCGAAATTTCAAATCCATTCAAGAGACAGCTTTGTGTATGTTGCTGCTGAGGGTAAATTCCTCAGTGGTGTGGAATCAGACACCAAACCCTTCCAGTGACAAGAAGTAGGGCAGACTTACACCAGGCAGCTGAGGTCAGCCAGGTCGTCGATGAAGTCGAACAGCTGGCTGATGTCGTACGTGATGGACGGGCTGTTGGGGTTCATCCTCTTCAGGTGCTCCTCGTACATTTTGCAGACTCCTAGCAGTGTTAGGAAACATCGGTCACCCTCTCTTTCGGGGACGGAGTGAAAGCCGGCCCCACGGGTTTCGGCTATTTTTAATGCCGCAGTTGCTGCAGTGATGCACTGCACTGGAGAGCCAGTGTTAAAGGGGGGGATTTATCCAGTTATTTTTAGTGAACTTCAAAGTACATGAAGGAAAGGCAGCTGCATAGATGGACACTCCTTTGTCTGACATTTCTGACAAGCCAAAGACCATTTGGAGGGTTTTAAGGATCTGGAAGAAACCCAAGCAGTTCAAAGCAGTTCACCTGCTGCAGAAAATACTCGCGTCCTTAAGAAGGACTAGTCTGCCTTCACTGTGGCACCCTTATGTTAGGGTGCTCCAGACTGCAGGTGAGCTCATTCATGCGGCCAAGTGCACGGGATTCAGTAAAAACCCCACAGCCAGGTGCATATACACCACCTCATCACATCTAAACACTCAAGGGCCATATTATACCAATTACACCCCTAAATGGAGAATACGATGAGTAAATCCACCTCAGAGAGCAAGGGAAATGGGTGGGGGCACAGACCTCCTGCAGCCAAGTGCTGGACACATTGGACAGACAATTCAACACAGGGAAAAAGTAAGAGACAGGTCCTCTTACCTTCCATGCACTCGTTGACAGACTCATAATCGGCATATGTTCTCCCCTCGGGCCTCTTGGTGGGCTGGACGAGCAGGATTGTGTGGGACTGTGACACAGAGCTCAAGTTAGTATGGGGTTACTTCGCATGCTAACCCAAACCATCGCTACCTGATAAGTGACTTGCCGTGCTGTGGTTGATATGACGATGCCTTTCCTATAAACACAAAGGCATGTTTTCCCCACTCCTTTTCGGTTCGGTTTATTTGCAAGTTTCAACGTTTTAAAACTCCAAGCGGATTTCTTCTAGAGAATAGCCCCCAGTCATTAGATGACCTGAATAAAGTAAATTCAGATGCTGTAATTCGACAGAATTGGCCCAAAGGCTTTCATTCTCAACTCTTGATCACTCAAGACATTAATCACAGACGTCCTCCAACCATCTGCCCTCATAAGCAGATGGCCGGATCGTCAGCAAGCAGCCCCAGCAGGTACTCCTGCCCAATTTCTGAAGTCAGATTTCTTTTCTGCAGATTTTTAGGCACAGGTGCAACTTTAAAGCTTAAATAGAGAAAAGTGGACAGAGATGGGGCACAGGACAGGCTACCGTCCAACTGGAAGTAAAGCTAAAAATGGCCAGTAGGATATACTGATGTTTTAAAATTATGCAAGTTTTTACTAGAACAACTTTATTCATCAAAGTTCTGTTTTGTCATTTTAGAGAAACATGAGGACCAGTTACATTTGTCATACGTTCGAGTTACAGAGGACGTGGCTCTGACCGATGTTGCTGTTCTGCTGAGTGGTAGGATGAGGCTATGAGGAGAAAGTCTGGGTGCCGCTCTCAGTGCCATCAGCCCCGACCTCAAAGCCAATGTGCTAATTATGGGAGCTCAGCATTCGCACCCCCCCCCTAAAAACTTACCAGAACTGTAATATACAAGTTCAAAGAGAAAATACATTTCTATAGCCACAATTTGCTGAAAATGGAGCCCTTAGTTCAGTGACCATCTTTTATTCTGAGACTGGAAAACGTCATTTTAGTAACACAACCAACAACAGCTTGAAAGACAGGTAACAGAATCCTTTATTAAAAAGGAGCTCGCAAACTCACGACAGCTAACTATAGGACCAACTAAACAGTCAACTATAGGCACAATATTTGCATTTACATATAATTAAACCGAAACTCACAGACATCCCAATGCTTCTATGAAAAATGAGTACTACCGTATTTTCTCAAATACAAGCCGAGATTCAACGAGTCTTATCTGATAGACAACTAATTAAGCACTTTTGTTTCTCGTTTTAAATGAATGATTTCGTACTGTAAAGCAAGATAAGCTGTGATGTATATATTTAAGCAATATTTTTGTTTTGCAATTCAGATATGGTCTGCAGCTAAATCTGATAGTTATTGTATATTTGACGGTGCTGTAAAAAGGAGTGTCTACTAATGAAAATTAATGCCTTTATGTTTATGTTTAGAAACCTGGGCGTGTTTTGATGAAAAATTATCTTTTAAGAATACTTTAATATTTTAAGTATTAAATATTAATACTTAATATTTTAAGTTCTTAGAATTCTGATATTCTTGCAATACTGTACAGAAGGAATATTAAACAAAGGCCTGTTACTTCTGCGGCTTAGGTAAATAAAGGCCCCGGCCGCTATTTGAGGAAGTACGGTAAGTTCCTGTCAGCATTTAATCAATACATCAATATTGTATTTATTAAACGCTGACTTTTCATGCTACTATCTTTACTATCCAGTGACATATTAGAATGTGTAATTCGATTATTTAGCAGGTTCCAATCTAAAGCATGTGATCGGTTAAAGTATTAGATTAGAAATTGTTTGGTTGTAGCTTCTACTTCCATCTATCCTCGATCGTATTTTACTTGTACGTTGCATAAACTACATTGGTTTTACTCCTCTGCACCTTTGTCTAAATTCACCTAGACATAGTACACATTTAATACCGAAATGTTTGCATACATTTGTTCGACGTCTCGACTGCCGTGCTTTTAATACATCCTTGGCTAAACACGCCATCTTATGCGAGACACTTAAAGTGGCCAGTACTGCCAATTCTCACTGTACAGTTGTTTTGCCATCTACATTTATTTTTCATATTATTACATGATGCCCAGTTAACAAGGGATGCATAAGCAATGTCCAAAATGTAAGTTACTCCAGAAACTGAACGCAGTCAAGGAGTCGATTCATCTAGATGCAATCCCAGTACTAACGCTATATTATGCCAGTTATATTAGAAACAAATGAACGAGACAGATAAGAAAACATAATCATAAAGAAAAGGAGCGAGTGTGTAATCTAGCAATGATTGCAGCCAACACGCATGTGCTCCATACCGGCCCGCTCACGAACACTGAATGAAAACACTCCGGCACATTTCGAGGCAGGATCACCGGTACACTTACCATAACTGTTAGATATTTACTGTTCGCTACACGTCTCGCTCCTGAAGCCAATTCACCGCAACGGGCGACCTTTTCGAGTGTGGTTTCTAACCAACTGGGAGACCACCAAATACTAATGTCGGAGAACATGTACTGGCGTACCGGAAGTGATACTCAGGAAATAGAAATGCATGATGGGAAATGAGAGAAATCGATGTTCGAAACTCGATGTGCGTGTGACCGGCATGACTTATTTGGCCCTAGTAAAGTCAGCGAAATTCATTTTAAGATTCTCTGTTCGGATCCAAGCAGTCACTACGTTTTTTGTTAACATGCGTCCAATATGCTCATAAAATAAGAAAAAACCTTTCACCATTAGTTTTAAAGCGATTAGATTAACTTATCTTTAAATAGTTGATGAATGGATGTGGCATTTTTGGTATATTATGTTTCAGCAGGGTGTTACAATTTTCTGGTTGCGTAATATTACTTTTAGGTATCAGAGCAAACCATATTGATGTCAATATTTAGCTACTCTGTCTTGGGAAGCTTTATGATGTCAGAGCGATAAATGTAATTTCAATTTGTTATTTTTAAATAGAGTCCTTGTTTGTCTCTGCTGGAAAGATCAAGATCTTTGAATACTAAATTGGCCTCCAAAATGTCTACAATACTATACGCTATAGTGGGTTGGCTGTGTCTTTTGACATTTTATTATAACTGCTTTATTGCGAGGTCTATATGTTGCCAGTGTTCATGTGATTATATTTCTACTTTGATATTGTCAAAAAAGACTAAACCTCAACACTTTTAATTTCGGTTTGTCTGATGTGGCCATTTTAAGATGCCTTTAAAAAACATGTTGTAAAAAAAGTATATAATACACCTGGAAATGTATAAAAATAAGACATATCCACTGCACACTGCAGAGAGTATTACAGTTCATGTACTTGTGTTGCAGATATAAAAACTGCACATGTACAAAATCACATGTTTTCTATTTTTAATGTGACCTTTCAGGGAAACAGATTATTAGGAGACAAAATTAAAAAAAAATAAAAATCAGTGTTCAGAGGTAACCAATCACACTTGTTTCCGCTGACAAACATCTATGGGATCTAACTGTCGAATGAGCTCTATATGGGCTCTAACTGTCGAATGAGCTCTATCAGGATAGAGATATGCTATGGAGCACTGTGAGGACTGTCATCTACATGTGGAGAAAAGGTGACATCACCAAGACTAGGATCTGAACATTTTCACCATAATTCTAAGTGATGTGTCTGTTGCAAAGGACCCCGTACCTTTGGTGAAGCGTGGTGATGGCAGCATCATGCTCTGGGGCTGCTGCTCTTCAGCTGATCGACTGGTTTATGGCTGGCTGCAGATATCAAGATATTTTTAGAAGAAAAAAAACCCTGTTCCCCACCCCCGATCAGAAAGCTGAAGATAAAGTGGAATTTCACAGTCTAACATGATAATGAAGTCTTTTAATGACCCAATCAGACGCCAGGCTTCAATCCCATAGAAAACCTATGGAATGACTTTAAAAATGCTGTGCACAGGAGACACCTTGACAATTTAAGGGAACCTCAACTTTTTTGCAAAGAAAACTTATTCGCAGCAATTTACTGCTCTAATAAATGCGCGATGTTTTAAATTTTAATTTGTTGTAAAAAATGGCTTTCCTCTTGAGTTTTGTTAGATGTAAGGTCAAATTAAGAATGTAATATACGCGTCTTAAATAATTGTTCATGGTTAATACATTTTCAAAACTAATTTTAAAAACAGAAAATCTACTTTAACGTTATCCAATAATTTGGTCCTTTTATAACAACAGTTCCAGAAAGAAAGTGTTTATATGTTTTTATGCATTTAAGTAGAACAGTCAGTTATAAATAGCATTTTGGGGCCTGGCCTGGTCATAAACAGATTTCCAGTGTAATTGAGGTTCTAGCTGGAATTTGGATGACAAACCAAAATATAAGGAAGCCTGGGACTTATATATATTTAGTGGTTTTACTGGGTTTACATCTATTGGGTTTACTGGATATTTACAACTCTGGAAAAAATTAATAGACCACTCTATTTTTTTTTTTTTACAAAAATCAGCATATTTGAAACCTGGTTTAATGCTGGTTCTGCTGGCAGAAGGCTGCACTGCGCGGCAGGCTGCTTCCAGGCTAAAAGTTTCTAAGATGGCAGTACACAGAACAAGGTGAAGCAGGAGACACTGGCGGTAACCAAAAACCAGCCAGGTAGAGGGCAGAAGCGACTTTGTAATGCCAGAGGTGACCGTCAACTCATCCGACAGTGCCTTATGAATCGGAGGATGACATCAAGTGACCTTTAAAAAAAAGGGAAATATTAAGTGGTGCACTGCTATTCATAACAGGTTTCTAGAAGCACGACTGAAGATGTATAAAACAAGGCAGAAGTCCTTCATCAATGAGAAGCAGGGAAGAGCCAGGGTGGAGTTTCTGAAAAATATATATATTTTACACAGGCACATACCCATAAATTGAGAAATGAGTGAAACTGAAAATTTTGTTGTGGTCTCTTAATTTATTCCAGAGCTGTATTTAGTGGATTTACTGGGTATCACATCTGTGTTATTATAAGTTATGTGTGCCTTTTATTTCTCCTTTGCTGCTACCTTCCTGGAGCATGGGTTGGTTTGTAATCTCCAGCATGTCTGGCTGCTATTCTTAAAGCTGTGTCTGATTAGATTCTGTTTTGTATCTGAGCACTCAAGGGGAAATCTGCCGCTTTGCCTACAAGAAGCAGTGAAGGTTAGTCTTCACTTGTATACATAGCGATTTAGTGTTCAGATCTTCACCAGACTATGTTCAGCAATCAAATTTGTACAATACAGTATCAGGGTCTATAAACATGCAATGTTTTCATTCAAAATATACCAACATGTACCCCCCCCCCTTTTTTTTGAAAATCAAAAAAAAATTGATTACAAAAATAATGTACCAACATATTGGTTATTAAGAGGATTTATACCCTACACCTCAAGAAAAAATGGTACAGGCCGGGTACAGGATTGTGTCCCAAGGTACAAACAACATTAATGTACCCCCAATGGTACAAAATGTTACTCAGAGTCCATTACTGTACCTAAAAAGGTACAAATTGGTACTTTATTCCCTGACAGTGTACACACTCAACACGTTTGATTGGAGAGAGTTGGTCAAGGTGTTACGACTGTCAACATCTGAATAACAAGATAGTTAATAGATAAATTAAACCAGATGCTCTGGCAGATCCACCAATTACATTATCTCCTTCAGGGTTGGGGGCTCGAATCGCACCTCTAATCTCTGTGTGTGTGTGTGAGAGAGAGAGAGAGAGAGAGAGAGAGAGAGAGAGAGTTACCCCCACAGGCCAAAGGCATGCAGCTAGCTGGAATGACCTTCTTAAACTGCCCTAAGTGTATGACAGTATTAGGACTATGTGGCCGGTGCTGACTGGGATGGATTCCAGGTAAATAACCGGAACGACCAGGTGACTGTGACCAGAAGAGATTGGAAAATTGATGGACGCATGGATGGACGGATGATTATTTAAGCATTTTGTTTCACTACCAAGCAAAGGAGATGAGAACTGAGCAGTTAATCTGTCATTCATTCAACCTTTACAGATGTAGGGTATGTAGAGGAGCTTAAGATTTTCTTCATGAGTAGCTCCCAGGATAGCTCCTGTGAGGGGATTAATCAGCAAGGATGATAAGCATTGGAAGAGGGATTCTGCTGCAGCAGAGAGAATGGGGTAAGGTATTAAAGTAAGGTATTAACGTAGTTAGCTTCTCAAGATCAGGTACCAGAAGGACTTGCTGGAGAGTCATATTCCCTCTTTCCTCCCATAGTCACTGCTGCTGACACTCGAGAGCTCGATACTTCAAGCCAACTGTCATTTAGCCTGAAAACAAAGGAGAATGTCTAAGGAAAAGTTGGAAGGACTCGTGAAAAGCATGGAAGTGATGCTGCGGGAGATGGAGCAGCTGAAATCACTCCGTGGGCAGCAGGCTGAGGAGCTGAGCCAGCTGGTGGCAGAACTGCGAGGTGAGAACCGGAAGCTGGCGGAAAAGTACGGCCAGCTGGCCCAGGACATGAAGGAGGCCAAGGAGATCATCACCCAGCTTCAGGACACCAAGTTTGCCTTTGACGCTAAAGAGAGGCAGGCCCAGAAACTCAACCGCCAGCTCTGAGACTGTGAAAGGACACAGTGTTAGGTAAAGGTAAAGATAAAAAACAAAGTTAGCAAAGAAGTTAATGGGAACAAAACACTGGAACAGGACCTGACATAGGAAATATAACGTGAACTGTATTGCCAGAACTGTATGCACTGTTATTTGCTTTTGTTCTTTGGTTGCTACAGTAGGTAAGGCAACATGGGTGAAATTAAGTAATTATCACAGCCCTTTTCAGTTTGGTGGTGTAATTTTCCTTTTAAAGCTCTGGTTAGCTGTAATGACTAAGGCTTTGAGGTTTTTTTACAAGCAGATCTGGAAACTGTGAATCTGGTACTATATTTGGATGTAACTAGACAGACTGAACAACAACAAGATCACTTACAGTAGAAGACAATTTTCACAAGATGGATTATATTTCTGAATTTTTATGCCCCAAGTTGACTTTGTCATTCTGAATGCTTATCTAAAAAATACAGGAGAACCATTTGTGCCTTTCTCTCCCACTGCACTGGGCACCCTAAAGGCAATGAGAGGGTTGCTGGAATGAGTCGGCAGCCACTGGTACCTAGAATGTGTCATGGGGGCAGACTAGCTGAGTTAATGCAGTACGTCTATGAATGCAATGCGTCTATGAATGCAGTACGCCTACGAAAGCAGTACGCCTACGAATGCAGTACACCTACGAATGCAGTACGCCTATGAATTCTGTACACCTACGAATGCAGTACGTCTGAAATGAATAGCAATGACAGCTTTGAAAGACTACTCAGAAAAATTAGATCTGCCCTCTAAAGTAAAATAATCAAGATTGTCTACAAGCCTGGTCACATGCAGTCCCGATGGTTCTATGAGGAGCTGTATTCTGCTATTTTCATCTGACTTCATCTGATACTCCAAGACTCCCAATAAGAGTTGTATTTTCTGAATGGGAATATTCCTGCATGACCATATCCAAAGACTTCAGAAGAAACATCTAAATGAAGCTGAAGTAGAAACTTATTGTACACTTCTTCCAAAGGAGATGGGGATTTTAGACATTGCTTATGTGTGCTTTTGAGGTGATAAATCTGTATAAATCTGTTTATGTAAATTAATGAACATAATGTGAAGAATCGGGAGATAAACGTGCTTGAAGATGTAGTATAATGGCACCTTCATTAAAGTGCATCCTTTTATACACTTTGTGCAACACTCCACAATTACTGCCTGTGCTCACCAAAAAAAAGCAGACACTATATGAGTTTGCGTGTGGTAAAAGTCTTCTTTGGGCAAAGGAAACAACTGAGGAATTTCCTAAATACAGCCTTGATGCTGGGAATTGTCTCACCTCTAAAACCTGTAATATCCATTTTCGTACGTCCAATTTGTCTGGTTTCATCTGCAAATACTCAGTGGCAGACAGCTGTTGTGTTAGGGATTACATAAGCTGCCTTATGGATGAAACGTCAGAAGAGCCGAGCAGCTTTAGACAATTTTTTCTCTATAGCTGTGTTTCCTAAGCTAGTCCTTGGGGGATCCCAAAGATGGTTCATGTTTGGGCTCCCTCCCAGCTCCCGGCCAGACAGTCCTCAAATATGTACTGTCTGCGGTTCTCCGAGGACCAGATTGGGAAACACTGCTCTTTAGCCTTTGCCTGCTATCACTCTTTTACTGTGCTGATCTTGTCTTCATAGCCTGTAACCTAACAACTGGAATTACCCTGCCGTTTGCTCAGACATGCTTCTCTTGGTTCATATTAAGATGCGTTGTCTGATAATGCTGTGTGGGTGGCACATCCAATAAAAAGCACAAGGTTTATCTTAACACAAGTCACATGTCATGTTTTGTCCAATAGCAGGTATTGAGATGAACATTTATTGATGTAAATGTATTTTTGTAAAGGCAACTATCATTAGTTTCAAGTCACGGGCAGCTGCGAAGTAATTCATGCAACTTCCTCTAAGATAAAATAAGATAGTAGATTAACAAATAGCAAAAGAAAGATGACGTGAGAAAATGTGACATGAAAAAATAACTCATAGCATGACTGAAATGACTAAAATGCATGGATGTGCTTTTTGCATTATTTGTCCATTATGTGTTTATACACTGATTGGCCATGTTCTTTATTAGAAACACCATCCAACATGAACTAAACAGGGTCCTGGAAACATTCCTGAGACATTCTGGTGCATGTTGACATGATGGCGTCACATAATTGCTGCAGATTTGTTGGCTGCATCTTCATACTGTGAATCTCCAATTTCACTGCATCTCAAAGGTGCTCTATTGGATTCTAGATCTGATGATTGGGGACGACATTGAATTACACTGAAGTCATTGTCATGTTCATGGAACCAGTTTGAGATACATTACAGTGCTGGCAGTAACCATTCGAAGATGGGTAAATTTTGGCCATAAAGGGATGGACATGGTCATTAAAAACGCTCAGTACTCAATACTCATTTAAACGGTACTTGATTGGTATTGGATACCCCAATGTGTGCCATTCCCCACATTGTAACACCAACACAACCAGCCCAATCTGTTAATACAAGGTAGGTTGGGTCCATGGACCCTCAGCATGTCATAGCAAAAATTGAGATTCATCAGACCAGGTGATGATTCTCCAGTCTTCACTTGTCTATTTTCTATGAGTCTGTGCCTACTATAGCCTCAGTTTCCTGTGTTTAGTTGACAGGAGTAGAGCCCAATGTGGTCATAGGCAGCAGTAGCCCAACCAGCTCAATGTTAGACATGTTGTCCGTTCAGAGATGCTTTTCTGCTCACCACTGCTGTAAAGAGCGGTTACCATAGTCTTCAGCTTGGACCAGTCCCTCAACAACAAGGCGTTCCCATGCACAGAAATGCCACTGACCGGATGCATTTTGTTTTTCGTACCATCCTCTATAAATTCTAAAGACTGCTGTGTGTGAAAATAGCAGGAGATCAACAATATCTGAAATAGTCAAACACCACATTCGGCATGAACAACCATGTCAACAAGTCACAGATCACATATTTCCACATGATGTGACCAGTAACTGAAGCTCTTGACCTCTGCATGATTTTATACACAGAGGTGCTTCCATGTGATTGGTCGATTAGATATTTGGATAATTGAGCAGATCTTTCTAATAAAGTGACTGGTAAGCATGCATACCAGCTTAACACACTGTCTATTACACTGACCCTCTACTATGACAAATGTAAGATGCAAAATGATAATCATCTGTAACTTTATCACTAAGACTATCTGTCCTTCATTTTTGCATAGCTGCTTATTTAGTACAGGGTACTGGTAAGAATTAGCTTGACCAGGCAGATACAGGGCATGTCCATCATACAATTTAAATCCGAAACTATATGTTAAGAAACAGGTCTAGTTGCATGACTTGGCATTTATTCACACCTCATTTCCCGTTGATAATATAAGACTGAGCTGGGCTTCCGTAATAGTGCCAGAAGTGTATCAGCTTTTTTCTCTTTTTAGGAAAATTCCTACAGGTAGAATTGACATCCAATGAATTTCTGACATCAAAATCCAAAGCATTGCTCCAAATCTCTATTTCCATAACTTCCAATCCCCAAAACTATCTAAAACGAATGATTAAAGTACATAATTATGACATAATCAATTTTCTGGATATTGAATTATGTTCTGTATATGTCTTATTCATTTTTTTAATATGTCAAATATCCCCCAGTCATTGGAAACGTACAGTAGTACAGTAGTCTGTTGTCTGGAAGGAGTTAAAAGTAACCTGACACTCGATGCCCAATGAAGCTGTTTCTGAGGAGTAACTCCAGGGACCCAGAACCGTTATTCATACTTGCTGTGAACCAGGTGGTCAGAGAGCATCAAGGAGAAGCTCAACAGCACGAGGTATGGTGACACTCGCATATTACCCACATAAAAATACGGTCTCTTTGACAGTTTCAACCTGCCAGGGCGGCTTTATTTATTCATAATATCAATAACAATATTCTTTTTAATCAGATGTATTTTTTCATTTTTCTTTTTTTTTTATTTCTTTTGTTCATTTTGTCATTAACGAAACTAGAGTTCCTGTAATTGTATATTACTATTAAAATTTTAAATAACAAAACAACAATGATGGTTCTGCCAGTGTCAAGCTGTATTTTCCAGTTGTACAGGATTTCCATAGATAATGGGTAACTTTACATTGCTAGTAATTTAATGCTCGTAAATGTCTTTTCTTCATGTAAAAAAGCGTAACATGTGCGAGTCAGAAGAACTTTGTATAGAATGATTTAGAACTGAAATCTGTTCATATCCATCATTAACCAAGAACCTCAGCATAGGAAACCCTAACTTTGCAGATTTAATTATCAATGCAACCATTAACGGATGTTACCGTGATACCCAGACCGATTTCACAATGGAGTAAAAAGAATAGCTATTCAGTTTAGTTAATTATTCCTAAAATGCCCTGAAATCCTGACCAAAATCATTGGTCAAGCTTTAATAGAACTCAAGACCAGAGAAATGTGTAAGTTCTAAGATCCTGGCAGGGAGCAGGTGGGTGGCGACACAGAGGTGCTTCCATGTGATTGGTCATCGTTTCTCGCAGCGTGAGTAATGACGTCGTTTGTGTTTCAGTGAAACATGAAGATCCTGCTGGCTTTGGCTGTTCTGCAGGCCATTCCTGCTCCATCCCTTCAGGTGAGCAACACGCTGTTTAAGACGCCACTGGGCCTGATGCAGCGAGACCTTCGTCCACCTCATACCGAGAGTCACTGCACACGCACTTCTGACAAGACAGTCAGGTCATTTCTGCAGCTGTACACCGTTCAGTTCTGGGAAGTGATGTAGAGATGTTTTAATATATACAATACCCAAAATTACAGGTGACTCTATGAATAGCCCTTCTTTATCCATTATGTGCTGTGTACAGCTTCTTCTACATGTATTCAAAAGTATGGGGGGCTTGGGGTGTGTGGGGGGGTGGGGGATGATTCAGCGGTGAGCACTGTGGGGATAAAAGGTTAACTAGCCCTCTGTTAGTGTGCATACATGCAGTAAGGTAAATGTTGCCCTTAGTGTGTGTGTATGTGTGTGTGACCAAATGTCCCCACAATGTGATAAAAACTTGTTATTTCAACATTGTGGGGACCATGAAAATCTGTGACTGCAATGAAAAAACTAAAAATGCCAAAAGACGTGTTTTATTTGGTTACTTATGATTAAGGGTAGGGCTGGGTATGGGTTAAGGGTGTCATTGTTGGGATTAGGGTTTTGCCCATAGAAATTAATAGACAGTCCCCATAAAGATATGAGAACAGGTCTGTGTGTGTGTGTGTCTGTTTGTGTGTGTGTGTCTGTTTGTGTGTGTGTGTGTGTCCTGCGAGGGACTGGCATTCTAGCGTGTTGCCTACCTCATGGTTTTGGATGTGTGGGTCGGACTTCACTGTTCCACTGTTTAATGGATAGGTAACTACTGAAAACAAATACATGGAGTATATGAACATACTATGTCTGCATGGATGGGTGGTGATGAGAGAAACGAGAGCTTGAAGCATATGGTGCGTGGGATTATCGTACCCTGCCAATCACTGCTTGGATGGGCCCACTTATGACTAAATAGTAACTAATGAGAATGGAGTTACCCACTAAGCCCCACCCACCACTTTATAGTGATACATGTGTGGTTGTCTGCTTGTCCAGCTGGGTGTTCCGTCACGTGTGTCATCGGCCTCCTATGAGTCCTGGGGTCCCTGGGGGTCCTGGGGGCCATGTACCCGCAGCTGTGGCACCGGTGTGACCAAAAGGATCCGGCAGTGTAACGTGCAGAGGTAGGCTCGCACACAGGGGCCTCTTTGAGGTCATCAAATGGTGAAACCCTGTGTCCAAGACATGCACATATACATTCACCATCCGTCTTAGTCGTCCAAATACATTATTTTTTCCAGTAACAGTACAGTGCTCACAGAAAGCCTTGCACGGGACTTTTGCTTCTTTCAGTAAAAATACCACAAATTTATTGAAGCCCAAATTATAGTTCTAGAAGAGCTTAAAAAGTTCCTTGACAAGCAGCCTCATTGGGTGCTTTTTAATTAGGAACACCTTTGCAATAACATAAAGCACCAAATGTTTGTTTTTATTATCCCCTTTGGGAGCCAGTGACTACAATTGCAATTAACAGCAAAATGGCAAGAAAATAACTGACTGAGTCAGTCAAAATAATCATGACACTTAATACAAAGAAAATGGGCAGAAAATATGGGCGGATATTGTTGACATTGCTTGTCGATGGACTTTTGTTATGTAACCAATGAATTTGCAACATTTTTACAGAGTTAAGTAAGCATGCCAAGACTTTCTGCAATCACTGTACATGTGATTGCATTATAGAGCCTTAGTTTCAGTCAAGACTTCTTTTGTACCCTGGTAAAGTCATATTCTACCCTGAATTGTTACAGAGCTATCTAATTTTAAGTATAGTGGAGGTGTAAAATTTAATTCTGCACTGTACGTAGAGAGCACAGGCGGCTACTCCCAGGCCATCATAACACACGACTTATAAATGCAGTTTCATTTAGAAAATCCACTTTTCACACGCTGACTTACTGATGGTCATACTGATTGTTCCGGTTCACATTTAGTATGAACTGCGTTTTAATGTGACCTGCAGAAGCTCGTTATGTGTCAGTCCACTGTGGAGGATCAGCGACCTGCAGACAGGGTTACAGAGCAATGTCACAGCAGTCTCACCACTTTCTTTTCGGTGTCCTAGTCATTTCATACAGTACTGTGCAAAAGTGCTTACACTTTCTTCATGTATAAAACAATATAAAACTATGCTATTATGCTTGTCAAAGTGTATCAGCTTAACCATTTCAAAACTTTTGCTAAAATCACCCTATTATTTCCAGTACCCATCCAGTACATCCATGTATTTTTTCACTTGACCCCCACTAATTAAAATAATTAATTAAATGAGCTGGTGCTGAAATTCAATAAAAACAAGGCACACCTGAGCTGGCCTCAAAGAGAGGATTTGGGAGCTGAAGTGATGTTCATCTATAGCCGTCCAACAAGACATCAGTAACTTTTTGGAGAACAGAAGAGATTCTTTTACGTTTTTCTTGTCTTACTCTTAATTTACATATGTTATAATGCTAAATTGTGGGCACTTACTACCCAGATAAATTGCTTAAAACATTTCATTTGACTGTCTAAGATTTTGCACAGTCTCCCAGTTATGTTTATAAGGAATCAGTGCACATTTTTTTCAATGTACAGTAAACATTTTATCCACTGACAGGTTTACCTAACAGGTGATGGAAATGCTGATGTAATTGCTGGTTCTTCATGGTTGGGTTTAGTTCTCAGTGAGTTTCTGTGAAGCAGCTTGACCTCGACACTCTTCATCTGAACTCCTTCGATTGACTTGGTGCAGGTCTGAACCATGGTCTGTTCTCGAGATCTGAGTTTGGGTGTTTTATCCAGCATAGTCACCCAGGAGGCCTGGGGGAATAGATGGTGACGTGTCAGACTAGCGTGATGTTGTGACTTGTGGTCTTCCATATGGTGGTCTGTAATTGAGTGTTATGCTGTAAAGTTATTTAAGGAAATTAAAAAAATCCAGAGTTTATCACTTAGCAGCAGATGTCTGGCTTCCATGGTTGGCATGAAAAGAGAACATCATGGGTGTGGTTAGGGGCTGCTCAGCCCCCCCTCCTTCAACAAGCTAACTCCTGAAAGTGAATTATGGGAAACTAATGCAAGTGGTGTTAAAAGTACGTCACCAAAAATGCCATTTGACTCTGCGGTCTGGAATATAAAGTTCTGTAAAAAATTAAGAGACCACCCCATAAACTTTTTTAAAAATCTGCATTTTTAAGTCCTGGTTTAAACCTGGTTCTGCTGGCAGACGGCTACACACAGGATGCTTCCAGGCTCAGAGTATCTAAGACTCCAGTACACAAGAATAAGGTGAAGCAGGAGACACTGGGAATGACCTGAAAGCAGCCAGACAGAGGGCAGAAGCGACACTCTAATGCCAGAGATGACCGTCAACTTAACAGAGAGTTTCTCATGAATCGAAGGATGACCTCAAGTGACCTTCAAAAGGAATGGGAAACATTAAGTGCAGGTGTGAGGTGCACTGCTAGGACAGTTCATATCAGGCTCCTAGAAGCAGGACTGAAGTCCCATAAAGCAAGGAAGAAGTCCTTCATTAATGAGAAACAGGGAAGAGCCAGGCTGCAGTTTGCAAATAAAATATATATTATTCACAGACACACACCCATAAACTGAGAAATGAGTGAAACACAACATTGTGCTGCGTTCTCGTAATCTCTTCTGGAGCAGTATAAAGGTTATGGGGGAACTACATGCTTAGATTATAAGTTCAGACATTATATGTTTTGTTTTATCCAATTCTTCAGTTATATCAGGTCAGAATATAACTTATTGTTATGCATGTTATGCATGTTATGCATGCATGCATGCATGATTATGCATGTTTTTATAACTCGTATGTTTTGCATACATAACAACACTTGACACCCTTGTTATTGTAACACGGACTGGTCACATTTTGGCGATTAGGATGGCGACAGACTAAACCTTGCCAATTCATCTCTACTCAGGTTCATTCGAGATCCTTCATTAATTTTGTCGGTGACCAAATTGACCAAATTGATGATTGTTAAACGTTTCCCTTCCGATTTAATAGACAGGCTTCTATATGAGTTTGTAATTGGTGCACATGCTGAATGCAGTCAGCTTCTGCTGTCCAGCACTGGCTGATAATACAATGTGATTTTTGAGTAAAGAAGCAGGAGATGAGCTACCAACAGTAAAGCATTCAGCATTCAGGGAGTCACGTCTCTTCCTTGTCCTGACAGGCAAGATGGAGGAAGCAACTGTGTGGGCGCTGCCAAGGAGCACCGTGCGTGCAACGCGCAGGTATGACACACACACACACACACACACACACACAGACAAGGCTTATAATACAAGTGTGTCTCCATTGAAATCTCAAGTCGGGTTGCTATATTTACACTAAAATATTACTGATCATTTCATGAATATCAGAACTTGTCCCTCTGATGAAAGGAACAATTAGCATTATAGTTATAAAAAGTAAAACTTGCAGATCATTTTGACATGTTTGGTTTTAGAGTGCATGGCTTGCAGTAGACTGTTCACTCTTAGAAGTGACTCTCTGTGGTCAATGCAGGAGTGTCCAGTGGGATCCAGGGACTTCAGAGAGGAGCAGTGCTCACAATTTGATGGGACGGACTACGATGGGAAGTTCTACACCTGGCTGGCGTATTATGGAGGTATGGGGGGGGGGGGGACATTAATACAGGGACCAGGCAGCTGTTTATGCAGAATACTGAGCTATAAACTGTATTTATGATGCAGATGAATGCAGTTCAGTGGTGTTATGTCTGATATTATGTGTGTGTGTGTGTGTGTGTGTGTGATCATCCCCGTAGCTGCAAACCCCTGCGAGCTGAACTGCATCCCCAGAGGAGAGAACTTCTTCTTCCGGCACCGCCCCACCGTGGTGGACGGCACCCCGTGTTACCCAGGCCGCAGGGACATCTGCGTGGAGGGGGTCTGCCAGGTGGATGGAACGGCTGCAGGAATGCTGCTGTCAGACTGCCGTAAAAACGGGAGAGAGAAGGGGACGAGGGGAGAAGGGGTTCAGAGGAGAGCAAGGGGATGGGGGGAGAAGGGGACAGAGGAAAGCAAGGGGATGAGGGGAGAAGGGGACAGAGGAAAGCAAGGGGATGAGGGGAGAAGGGGACAGAGGAGAGCAAGGGGACTCGAAAGTGCATGGGAGACGAGGGGAAGAAGCTTCTTCTACTGCAACCCATCCTTAGCTGTCAAAAACTCTTCAATTAAATTCAATTTATTTTTATATAGCGCTTTTCACAATAGAGTCATCTCAAGGCGCTTTACATGTAAGTGATACAGTGAAGTGAAATGTGATACATTTCAACATCATTAGAATAATACAGAACTGGAAAAAGGAAGGAAAACAGTGAATAAAGAAAGCCAGATGGCAACGGAGGAGAGGACTCTTGTAGCCACTTGAAGAACATGGGGTTACTGACCTGACCTCTGCTGTCCCCGCTGTTGGCACCGTACTGTATTACCATTGGCAGGCTGAGAGTCACATGGTCCCTGAGACACACAGAATCATTGGTGTACTTGTACACAGACATTAGAAGCTGCCTTGCCTTTTCACTGATCTCTTTGGCTCCCCTTTGCTGTCTTTCCTTCCCCAGCCGCAGCTGATTATCCAGGAGAGCGGGTTTGGTGTGGAGAACGAACGGTACCCTCCTCCGGGCAGCCAGAGAGTGGCGTTCACATGGAGCTCCGGGCGCTGGTCTGCGTGCAGCACAGACTGCGGACCAGGTAAATATCATGCACAGCTAAATGTGCAGGCACATGTTAAAATTGTGGCACAGGTAAATTTCCAGACACAGGTCAATGTTTGGTATATTCTGGGAAGTTTCAATTTTTTTATACATTCAGTACTAGTCAAAAGTCTGGACATGGAGAAGCTGCCTACAAAGGTGAATGATAGAGTGGTGTAGAGGAGACAGTAGGATCAGCCAGTCCCTGAAGCAATTGGGGTTAAGGGCCTCGCTCAAGGGCCCATTGGTAGCGTCACTCTGTTGGTTCAAACCCAGGGATTTGAACCAACAACCTTCTGAGTCCCAACCTACAGAGCACCCCCCCAATTTTTTTTTCTTTTCATTAGAGCATAATTCCATATAGGATATGTTATAGTTTTTATGTCTTTATAATGATTCAAAAATACAGAGAATAGTACAATTTTTTTTTCTTCTGCCCCCCACCACCAATAGACGTTTCTATGGGCAGGGGTGTCCAAACAATTGAATGGTACTATATGGATGGTGAGCGTCACATGTGACCTTTGACCTCTGACCCCTCCGATCAGGTTACCAGTCCCGCCATGTCTTCTGCACCAGCAACGGCCTCGCTGTTGCTGAACACCTTTGCGCCACCATGGCGCGACCCCCGACCAACCGCACGTGTGAGGTGCGGGAATGCAGCAGGACGTACATGTGAGTGTGGATGTCCTACGACGGGGGATTAATTCGGCACTAAGGTCGCCTCATTTCATTTTACTCCACCAAAAATTTCCACTCGCAGTTTTCCTGAGGGTCGCGATAAGAGGAGCAGAAATGGTGAGAGAGCCTAAGATTTGACTAAAGAAGCATAACTGGAAATTCCATCCATCCATCCATTTTCCAAACCGCTTATCCTACTGGGTCGCGGGGTAACTGGAAATTAATATATTAAATCATTTAAAGCTTTACTCACTAGTGTAGTCACTTTTATGTGTTTTTACTATGGCAAATGAGGGGAAATTCTTATGTTAGACAGTAGGTCAAACAGCTTGAATAAGGATATAAAGTATAATATCTCAGTAGCGCTAATAGATTTGTGAAGTGGTTCGGCTCCTCCTGTGTGCAGGTTATTCTGATTAACAGCCATTCCTGTGGGTATTAATATTCTGAATGATAAATTGTTGCTCAGTTTCCCAGTGATGGGGGCTGCAGAGATGAGAATAACAGCAGAACCAGCAGAATTTGATTGGTGGTAGAAATGTGCTAACCCTCCACCTCCCTTGCCCCCCCCACCCCCCCCCGACTGTGCCCCAGGTACGAGCCTGGGGAGTGGAGTCCCTGCTCTGCCTCATGTGGAGCAGGCGTTCAGACGCGCCAAGTGCCCTGCGTGATCCACGACAAGGCAGGTGGCCAGGTGGTGCAGGATGCCCTGTGCGCTCGCTACGCCGCTCGCCCCGCTGCCCGGCAGGCCTGCCAGATGCCGGCGTGCCCCGATGACCGCTACATGGGTATCTGTCCTTCCTTACTCACTGATTCACAACTTTCATAACTCAATCCTGAGATTACTGAACTTCAGAATGCAAGACAGTGAAGGAGAACCTCTAGCTTTTGTGCAAAGGCTAGTTTGCTTGTAGGGGAGATTTTCATTAATGTCAGTCCTTAAATTAACTCCAGTTACCTTCAGTGAGGGCTGAGACCTCAGACACTGGCCTCCTGTATCTCTCTGTACTCTCAGTCTACAGTCCGGAGCGTACCAAGGTGTCCGTTGTGAGCGCTGCGCTCGATCCGCTGAACACCATCCGCGGCACCCACTGCAGCCAGTCCTATTACGGCTGCTGCTCCGACGGCCAGACTGTGGCCGGGGGTCCCTATGGGGAGGGCTGCCCCTCTGATATGTGTTCCAGGAGCAGGTAGCCGTCAGCTGTGTCTCTGGGTGCATGTAAATGGGGGGTAGGGGGAGGGGGTGGACTACAACATGTAGGGGGTGATACTGCACATATATGTTATGTTTCTGTGTTTGTGAATGGAATGTGAATCCATCCATCCATCCAACTGCTGTACCCAGAGAATCAAAGGCACTATGCAACAAAGACACATTGTTTCCTCTACACTGCCACTCTCTGTGCGGTATAAGTATGACCACCTTGGGCTGGGCTGTTGCAGGTATGGGTGCTGTCCAGATGGCGTGACTGCAGCCCAGGGTCCCAGCAGGGAGGGCTGCCTAGAGAAGGACGTCCGCTCTGATGTTGTGAGGGTCCATCCTCTCTGACTGCTGCACTTTCCCTTCTCTCTGAATCTCTGAATGCCCACTGGTGCACTAGTAAGACTCCAGGCTACACTCAGTGTGTGATCAGCCTGGAGAAGCTGTGTTTATATAAATGCTGGGTAAGACCCAGAAATGTGCATCTCCAACCATGTGTGCCTTAAATGAGACCTTCCCAGTCACGCTACAATTTGCTATACTGTCAGAAAAACAGTAGCAATCAGTATCTTGGCTTATGTACCTTTTAAGGTACAGAAATGTACTCTGAGATACATCACAAGGTACAAACACCATTAATGTATCCCAATGACTCAAAAATGTTCCTCAGAGTCCATTTCTGTATATTAAAAGGTACCATTACCTACAGCTAAGGGTACAATTAGCAGACCCCTGAGGGTGCAGCACCAGTAACAAGCAAAGGTACTCTGTATACCGCAAGTATTTAAGTGACTCAGTGGTTCCAGTTCTGTCTCTGGTATTTTACCAAAAGTGTAAGAAATCACCTGCTCAGTGTAGCACTTCGAGCCACCGGGAATAGTGAAAACTATTCCTAATGTATATTTCTTTCTGTTTAAAATCCATGACTGGATAAAGAGCAATCTTCTGTCTTCATCTTGGTATTTTGAACATTAACTTAACTGAGCGCATATCTACATGAAGTCAGGTATTCATGACTACATTGTAGATGTTGTTCTACAGCATTTGGGCCGATTGCGTTCAGAGGCAGAAACCAGACTGGAACTGGACATTGTGTTACCAGTGTTCTCACCATCTCATTCTCCCACCTGTCACCAGCACCTCTCTGAACCTCGGGCTGAATCCAAAGGTGACTGTCACACCAGCACCTATGGCTGCTGCCCCGACCAGGTGACCTTGGCACTGGGCTCCCGCGGGGAGGGGTGTCACAGCCGCGCGAAAGCCGGTAAGCACCGGTAACAATGAGAGCCTTAATGGCAGACCTGTTCACCAGCCTCCAGCATCACTGAAGACGTCTTATCGTGTGCATCGTAACATCTGCTTTCAGATCAGCAGACTATCTGCTCCCTGCCACTCAGCCCGGGCTCGTGCAGCAACTGGTCCCCCCGCTACCACTACGACCCCTCCACCGGCACCTGCTCCCACTTCTGGTATGGCGGTTGTCACGGCAACTCCAACAACTTCCCCACACGCGAGGAGTGCCAGCGGCAATGTGACGGCATGAGGGGAAGCCGGTCGAGCCCCGTCCCGGTGTATGAAATGGGGAGGGTCCGCACTGACCAGAAGGGCCCCGCGTCCGGTGTACGAGCCAGCGGGCGTCGCGTGAAAATGACCACCGTCCTGCGGAGCTCCTCTGCCGCCTACCCCATGCGGGGATAGGCTGGCGTGCGTGGTGACAACCACAGACCGTCACCCCCAGCTCCTCAACACCATGGGCAGGGGGGCTGAATCGATAAGGCGGGGAATGGCTGACATTCTACCCTCCCTACTGAACGTGCCCTCTCACGGATAGTGTGGGTAGTGTAGGGGGTCTCCAGGCTGGTGGCAGCTACATTGGATAACAATCAATGCTTTGCGTTTCACATTCCTGCCTCATTCATTCAGCAGACGGCCATATTCAGAGCTATTCAGAGTCCTGTAATATCAAGTGTATCGGAGGGCGGTGAGATATCAGTGGTATAATAGGTCAGCAGTTAGCTTTGGCTTTGGCTAGACCTGTTATCCACCGCCTGCAGAGTTAAACCGCTACGTTTTACAGGGGCCGCTATTACACAGGATGACTTTTGTTTTGTAATTTCTGTCAATAAATTGATCTCATGAAGAATTTGCAGGATTGTCTGACCTTTCCCTGTTTTTTGATTTCACAGTGTTCTTTGGGGAGAAATACACATTTTTTTCTAATAATTGTGACACTACAGTATACATTTTACATAAGACAAGAAAACTTTATTCATCCTGTGGGAAATTATTGTGTCAACTCTCACCCTACAAGAATAAAATAACAGAGCTTAAAAATACCAAAAATTTAGGGTTTAATAAAACACAGGAATATAATATAGAATAAGGAATAGTCTTCGGTACAAGTTTAAAGACAAAAAAGGATAAACAGACGTGGCATGTAGGAAGGAAGAGCCTGGTCTGTATTATTTTCCCTGAAATAACCACTAATAATAAAAAACAAGATCGTTCTAATTTTGGACAAATATTTAATGTTCATAAAAGAAAGGCTAAATATTAACAAAAGCCAGACAGACATTCAGCATTTACTCATAACTTTACAGTATATGAAAATGCCAGGAGGGAATCACATAAAGGTAGATACAGACAGACAGACAGACAGATGATAGACAGACAGACAGACAGATAGATGGACAGACAGATAGATGACATATAGATAAATGGACAGACAGACAGACAGACAGACAGACAGACAGATAGATAGATAGATAGATAGATAGATAGATAGATAGATAGATAGATAGATAGATATTCAACCATACTTCTTATTTGATCTGTGTTTTACGTTCAGTTGAAAGGCAGCACGTGCCATTACTCGTGTGCGCTTTGAATCTGCTTGCACTAACGTGCCACGCCGGCGCCGTTTCCAAGGGTCAGACCGCAGGCACAGTGACCCATGCGGAGTGACCCGGCGGCGGCGCGTGCGTGCGTGCGCGTACGCGGGGGTGTCGCACACTCCGACGTGCTCGTGGGGCGGTGCTGTCACACGCGTCCACTCCTGCCCCAACTCCCCATGCATTACAAGTTCACCACCGTGATCCGTGCACTGCGCTCCTAACACCGGTCCGGTCTCCGGGAAACATGGTAAGCGGGCGCTCCGCCGCCGGGGACTGTGCGCTTTTATTCGGCTGATAATCCAGTAGGCGGCCGCGTCTTCTTATCGGCCGGCGGGGTGTCACAGGACCCTGAACGGCACCGAAATAAACGGGAATGTGCATTATAACAAATTAAGGTCGGTGTTCACATATACACCCAGGGCCTCTTAAGCCCTTAGGCGGCCATTTTAGCCTAATTTTAGCCAAAGTAAACGGGTCTAGAGTCATAATAACTTAAGGTAATAAAAAATGTTTTCGCCTAAATCCTTAATTTCAGTAATGATGTAATGATTCTGTATTATAACAAACTTTATATTTGTGTATAATGATTTTATATACCTTTACATTATTATTATTATTATTATTATTATTATTATTACGCCGGTAAACAGCCGCTGGGAGCCGATGTGTGCCCTGCGGCGATCGCCAGGCGGTCTGCGGTTTCTCCGCCCCTGTAAACCGCACCATCCGCTCTCTGGTCACTGCGCTTTTCCTTGATAAATGCTTTCGACTCCTTCTAAAAATACCACGTGTCTATTAACTAGGCTCGCTTACTGACAGACGCCTAAAAGACTTGTCACTCCGTTTCATACCGTCCTCATGTGTAATTAACAGTTTGACTTTCTCTTACTAATAATTTACTTCAACATGGCACCCAATGTCACACCCATCCCCAGAGTACAATGTCATTTATATATAAAATAGATTTGACCTCCAAGTTAGTAACTGGTTATTTAAAAACTTAAAAAAATAGACTCACCAGGTTGCATGGTAGTTACTCTGAAGGATGCCATGCAGTGAATTTGCTGTGGATATGGTGTTATGGATAGAATCAAGGGCCCTCAGTGTTATATTCACAGTTAGGGTTAGAGGAAGACTCCCTAAGACACTGGCTGACTGTTATGCTTAACTATGTGAAGGGGGTAAGTGAGGGTGACAATAAGCAGGGCTCTGTGGGAGACGGGCAGTTGGATAATTTTTGGGTGGGTTGGATTTATACCCGTGTTGCAGTATTTCCTAGATACAAAACGATACATCTAGTTTATGTGGCATTTTACGTTACGACTGTGTGTGAAATTAAGCGCCAACTGAGCTGTGCTGGTCCCCTCCACCAGGCTTCGGGCGTCGCAGTGAGCGATGAAGTCATCAAGGTGTTCAATGACATGAAGGTGCGCAAGTCCTCGTCGTCGGAAGACGTCAAGAAACGCAAGAAGGCCGTGCTCTTCTGCCTCAGTGAGGACAAGAAGAAGATAATCGTGGAGGAGGGCAAACAGATCCTCGTTGGTGATATCGGGGAGTCCGTGGACGACCCGTACGCCTCGTTCGTGAAGCTTTTACCTCTCAGCGACTGTCGCTACGGCCTCTACGACGCCACATACGAAACAAAGGAGTCGAAGAAGGAAGACTTGGTGTTTATATTTTGGTATGTTTGTTGCCTGGATGAGGTCGTTACGTTTGGCCGTAGAAAGAGAATGTGGATGATGGACAGGTCTGCTGTAGAGATTTCTGTTGTCTCCATTCATGACTCTCACCTCACAGGGCCCCTGAAAACGCCCCTTTAAAAAGTAAGATGATCTATGCAAGCTCCAAAGACGCCATAAAGAAAAAGTTCACAGGTGAGTTCGCACCCGGAGCACTTCCGCTGTGTCTGAAATAGATTTAAAGGGATGAGTTTTCCTGAAAAGTGACTATGGAGGAATAGTCCTGTTGTTTAGCTACTGATTTCCGGGGATGCTTCTTAGCTAAGTGGAGTCTCGGGACCTGGATGGGAAATGGTCGAGGTTGCCGAATAGCTTGCAGCCCACAATGACCGCTTGGTTAGAGCTCGTCGTGGGTCGAGCCGGCGTGGTGTTTCCCACATGGGGGCAGCTTCACGCTATTCCACAGCCATTTGTCGTCCTTAAATTGTGGGATACGAGATTCTTTGCGATTCACTTGAACTGCTAACCAGGCCTCCCCCAAGTGCTCAGTCTTGCCCTCCCCAACTCCATAATAAGCTTTCAACACAATCTAAACATTCTACTAGGCTTGGAATCTTGGCGATAGTATTTGCCAAGGAGGGGTGGGCAGTCTCAGTCATGAAATCCACTCCCATTATGGGTGGATTTTCAAGTACCCCCCCCCCCCCCCCCCCCCCCCCCGATATCTGGACGTTATAGACAATTTGATACTGCCCAATTCTACATTATACTTTATTGTCCACATTGATTTGCTCACTTTTTCTAACTTAAATATACATTTTCATGTGGCTGCTCATTATTGTGTGAACATGCCTGGGAAGTTACAATGCTTTCACATAACTAATAGGATGTGATTGTCTTTCTGCTCGTGAGCAAAGTCCCAGGGGACCCGTTGTGGTGAAATACAGGTCATGCAGTACATTGTGTTTGAGCTGTCATGTGATGTCTGCCATTGTTCTGCTGGGGATCATAAGCCCCACACAGGCGTGCCTCCCGTGGGGGGTGCTTGGGGGAGAGAGGGGGCTTTGCTAGTGCCCCACACCTGGCTGTGTGTCTGCTATGCTGCCGCTGACTATTGCCCTTTGACCCTTACCTGTTACCATTACAGTTCCTGGTCTCTCTCCCTCATCCAGGCATCAAGCACGAGTGGCAGGTGAATGGTTTAGATGACATCCAGGACCGCTCCACGTTGGCGGAGAAGCTGGGAGGAAACGTGGTGGTTTCCCTGGAAGGCCGACCTTTGTAAACTGAGAGACACATGCCAGTAGGATCTCCAGCTTCCATCTTATCAGCACTTTTAATATAATTTTATCCAGTTGGAATCTTTTTTTTCCCCTTTTTAAATTTTTTTCTGCATGAAGGACATCTCACAAACTAATACAAAGCCCTACCAGAGATTCCCGTTCTGTATTTCCTGATCCTGGTAGATCACAGAGCTGAATCCCAAAGCATGCTTTCAAGACTAACGCCGTCCCAGAACGAAGCGAGGAAAACGCCCTTCGTCATGGAGAAGACCGAGGGATCCGTGGAACGGAAAGGGCGCCACGTGCGTTTGTGCCAAGAGGAGAAGAACGGGAGGAATGATCTTGCTGGAACGCTTCGACTGTCATGACTGCCTGCCACCAAGGAGTCTGCCAGAGTTCAGCTCTGAGTGTCCTTGGGCTGAGTTTCCATGGGGTCTGATAGTTTGATTTCTTTATTCCTGGCATTTCAGCACCGCAAGACATGACCAGCTATGCAGATGAAGTCCTTTTTGTAATAAAACCTTTTTTTTTAAAATTTAGACCAGACATGTAAGATTTCTGTATTCAGGTATCATAACAGACTACTTCTTCGTTCATGCTTGTGGAAAAAGAGGATTCTTTTGGTTACCGCTGAAGCTTACGAGAATAAAACCGGTGTGAGTGTTTATTGGAAGAGTTCGGCCTTTGTTGCGAACAGGGAACCCTGATAGAAAAAGACATTGTCGAGATTGCAGTAATTGTCCAGCAGGGACAATGTTTCTTTGATCAACAAAGTCATCATGTTGCAATAAAATTTGTGAAAATTATTACACATTTTGTTGAATTGAACTGGATCGCTACACTTAACAATTCACTTACACAAGGTAGGTCAAACTCAGTTGGTGTTTAGCGACACTAAAACCTCCTTGAGACATACTAAGTATGCAAGCAAGAATCATGGAATTTGGGATTATAAGATTTTTGGATCAGTGGTAGTGTCACTGTGTGTGAATGGTGTGTGAGTGTGCCCTGCAATGGGTTGGCACCCCATCCTGGGTTATTCCCTGCCTCTTGCCCCATAGCATCCAGACCCTTGGCCATGCATAGGATAGTCAGGTGCAGAAAATGGATATTAACAGTTAAAAATGGTCACAGTCACCTATCAGTAAAAATACTTTCATTTGGTTGATAGTGGACATCTGCATTACTGAGGCTCTGGACTGTGGCATTCTTGAATGCAGGAGCAGGTGGGAAGTAACTGATGATGAAACGACTCACAGGGTCCCACAAAATGAATTAAAATAAGCATTGTTCAAATATGTATTTTGTTATTGAAGTTCGAGAGTGAACAGAAAGTTCCATTAAAATCTCCACTGAATGAAAGACAATAGGCTACTATGCCGAATTTAGTTTCTATGCAGCCAGCCTGTCCTGGAAGTTTTGCAGTGATGTTGGCATTTTGAAAGTCCTTCGTCACTCTTGTGAACAACTCGCTGATGGTGGCAGAGCACGAAAATCTTTAACACCTGACGACGTAAGTGCCTGCACAAGCAAAGGTGAATATAAAAAGCAGAAGGGAAAGCAGATATCTGGCAATTCTTTTCCATGGTAAGTGAACAAAACATTGCCTTTTGCACGTTTTGACAAATTCAGCAAAGTGCTGTCATACACTGAGAACAAGTCTGGCACTAAAGGGCCCTGACTGTTCAGTTTTGGGAGGCTTGACTACACTGACATTCACTGCAAATGCAAGCAAATCAAAAAAGTGACAAACGGAACAAAAAAATAAAACCACAACAAATGTGTGGATTTTATTACTGCAAACACTGCGGGTGAAATATGCCCGTGTGTATGACTAGCCTCCTTTGTGTGAATCGTAGCGTCTTTTAATTGTTAAACGTTGAATTTAGCCTATTTGTTGAGGCGACAGGTTTGTCCCTATCCCTCACCTGAAGATAAGCATAATCAAATGAAATGTATTTCTCCTTAGAGTGGGACAAAATGTGATAAACTTCTGCAGGAATGGAACAGAATCTTACGGCTGTCAGCGGGATTAAAAACTCCGTCTCATGCAGACCTCTACTTATTGATCAAATTTGGAGATAACAATGACTGCAGGGCCATGTCTGTTTACGGAGTTGCACGCATTCAGAGGGGTCTTCTATCCAGAGCAGTGTGGAGCCACTGTAAAAACCACTGCTGTGGAATGACTGAACCTGGGCGGAGTCCAGGTCCGGCCGGCCGCCCCTGTGGGGAATGTGATCCGGGGCTGCGGAGTGGCGCTCATCAGGCCGTACTATTTATGGCAAACGCATGCTTTTGTGTCTTGTCATTCTCGTCTGCTGATGGCCTAACGAGAAGTGCTTATAGCGCTCGGTGAGCGGGGAATGCCAGCACTGCAGCGAGCAGGAGGGGTTAAGGCTGACCCCAGCTGTGTGTGCGTGTGCGAAAGTCTGAACGTTCCCTCCCGTGTCACATGAATGTGCTCCTTCATTCCAGAGACGCACAGCTATGCTAACTGGCATCTCCGTCTCGCCCGTGGCGTGTGACTGAGGGTGTGCGCCCTGTGGCAGCTCAGCACTAGGGTACGCCGTCCTTGACGGTATGTGGGGAGCCGGAGACTCGCCTGCCACACCATACCTAGTGAGTCAGACCCGAAGCGCAGTAAGGAGTGAGCGATGCAAATCATAACAGTAGAGTTTAGTTATAAACATGCTGTATAAACAACCCTGCAAGGCACCCAAAAGGAAAATCCCCAAAGGCGGAAAGACTGACATAACCAGCAAGTCTTCAAAGAAACTAGCAAATAAGTGAAGAATGTTTTGCCGGACAGGGTAAAAGCACCTAGCCGGCATGTGTTACATAGCATAGTGTCTTACATCACCATAAGCCCTCTGCAGTACTTCAGAATCACCTAATAATTAACACATTCACAAAACTCACTTGTGACAGATCAGAGCCGCGTTGGTTCTTGAAAATTAAATTAAAGGACGCCAGCCTGTGTACGCAAATTCCTCTGTTCCATGTTCGCTCAGCAAAGGACTTCAAATGATGCCATTATCAATCAAAATCAGTCAGTTACAGGTAACCCCACCGGACAGAATTTATTTAAAAGAAAATGCAAGTTAGTTATTCATTAGTGCCTTTTATATTGAATCATAAGTTATCACATCGAGTGTCTGTAACATTAACATCTTATTTACAGTATTGCTCAAGTTAACAGAAGCTGCAGTCGTTTGCGAAAGGGTGGGGGTAAGTAAGGGGCTGTGAAGGACGCACCAGGACAGCCACACTGATAGGGGGCGCTGTCTGTGCTCGGCAGCAAATTCTGGCACTTACAGGCCATATAAGGGTGAGGTGGAAGGGGGACTTCATTCCCCGGTCATTGTAAGAGCACCAGCCAGCCACCCATTTCATGCGTCTACATCACAGGTGGTAAAAACCCGCTTGGAACAATGCTCCCCCTGTAGTCATAAACCCAGAAGCACATGGCTTTGACAGTCCATCGGCTCCCTCTGCTCGCTCCTCTCAAGTCATGGAAACACGTACATATTGTGCCAGGCCATCCAACCTCTTCGCCAAATTAAGGAACGCAAGGGTGGGAGGGGGTGAGGAACATTATACAGAAGAGCGGCTCAGCTGTGCAACACATCACATGTAGTCGTGACACACCCCCCCCCGCCTAGCGGCGGAAGAACTTGAGGTAGACGACGGCTCCCAGGATGGCCAGCTCCATGAGAATGATGACTGACAGGAGGAGCTTATTAGTCATGAGCCTGTAGGGGGCAGTAAAAGGAGGAGAAGGGGCAAGTCAGAATAAGGAAAGTTGGGGGGTGATCGCAAACCGAATCAAAGGGCTAATCTATCCCATAATTCCGTGCTTAAGGGACACATGAGACATATGAAGATGATGGTAGACAGAAATTAAGTGCAGGACTTTTCTTAAGGGTATAAATAGTGGGGGAAAGATGAGGGGGCTTAGAGGATAGCCTGCAGCTGAGAGGGTCACTTACCGCCGTGACATGGAGCGCAGGATCTTGCGACTGCGGCTCAGGTTCTCCCCCGTGTGAACGAGCTGTGTGACCGGGGACAGTCGGTTATGACAACGTCACGCGTCTCCCTAACCACCCCCCTCACGCGCTAATCCACTGACCCGGTCACGGGTCCGGTCCAGCTGCTCTCGCTGCTCCCCCAGCTCCTCGATGATGTCGTTGCCGATGTTCTCCGTCTCCACGGCGATTCGCTGGCTGCGCTCGATGCTTTGCGTGGCACGGTGCAAGGTCTCCGTACCTTGGAGGAGCAGCGCACGATGGGACTGTGCCTGCGTCTACCACACAGAGACAAGCTCAATCAGGACAAGCAAAGACACTCGGCTACTTTTCCAGTGCTAAGCTGAAATGTCCAATGGTGTGTGCATAAGGGCTCAGTAATACATCAAACATCACAGGTTAACAGGGTTGCCAACTTTGGTCATTGGGCTGGAGTGAGATTTTCAATCCGAGACAAGTCTGCACGCATGCACACGTATATATATATGTTTTATTGTCATGTATATAGTCTGTAGGGTTTGCAAACCACCCCCCGCGTTTCTCATTTAGCTAATTTTAGGTTTATAATGGAATAATACAGATTTGCCATAAAATTTCTTGCGTGTTAGAAAGTGTGAGTGTCACGTCAGATGCGTGAGAACTGGCAACCCTTGGTAAAGTTTTGGAGTAGCTGGAAACCATATTTTACAAAAATATTGTGAACATAGTGCCTGCAAAACCTCAAACTGATTCTCCAAAAAGGATGAAGTTCAAGGTAAGTACATTGGAACAGGTTCCCTTGTAAAGATTTAAATAAGCATATTTTGGTCACAAATTCCTTAATCACTGGAAGAATTTCACAAACAAAAAGCCCATTGCGACGCGGCTTCGGCCGCAGTGGTCGCACTCACACTCTGCTCATTCTGCGAGGCGTAGACGCCGTAGCTGCCGTGGCCGCTCTCCCCCGGCCGGCCGGAGAAGCCCAGGGACGCCTCGGAGCTTTTCATGTCGCGCTGCAGCTTGCCCAGGTCCCTGCGATACAGGCGCAGCTTCGCCGACATGGAGTTGCGGAAAGAGGAGGGCGCTATCCGCAGCTCTTTCTCCATGCCCTGCAGCTGCAGTCATAAAGCAGGCCTATTAATACCGACCCTTACAATAACAACAGTGTAGAGGACTGAACTAAGTCAAACGGCAACATTCTTATTCTCAGAAATGGAACATGTATGAATTTTAATATACCATTTCCTCTGCCTCTCCCACTTTTTCATCAAAGTCTCTGACCAACCTCTTCCTTTCCTCTGAAACAAAACGTAAATAATGAATGACAGTAATCAGGAATTCAGACACCAACTGGGCTGGATCCCTACTGTTTTTAACAGTTTCGAGCATTTTATTACCGCGTCCACGGGGCATAAAACCTCCTTTATTTTGCAGATTGAAATAAAAGCTAATTCCAAGCAGGTAACCTACGCAGTAAAAACGTTTATACCAGAACAAAAAACTAATAATTGAATTAATTAGTTGTCGAACAACTACAGCTACAAGCTAACACAGTCTCGGGTGACAATAAAATCGGGAGTTCTGAAGCAGCTTCACGTATACAAATGTTAAACTTATTAAACTTATGTTGATGATACTGAAACTGTCTAGGAAGAAGCGACAAGGGCCCGCAATTCCAAAGCAGTTATTTGGCAACCAGGCAATGATTACGAAGATAATAAAATTTACTAAGGTGCCATCATTATAACCGCAAATAGCCAATTCACACGGCATGTTTACATCTTCATTTCTATAGTAAGATGAGATGGTACCTCCGTGACATCGCGCAGCTTTGTCCGGCATCAACTTCAGCTCATCATAGAGACTTTTAAAGATTTCGTGCAATTTTTCAAACTCCTCTGATGACATTTTGCAGTGCTTTATATCTGGTTTGCTGAATGGATGTTTTTTCAAACAAGAAATACTTCCCTATACGCATTTGTTGCAGTTGGCCCCGCATTAGAAACCAGAGGAAATACAGCATACTCCAACTTCCGCATTACTACCGAGAGGTCCTTCGCCTGAACTGCTGCCCGATGCTGTCCATTAATGGATATTTTTTTCTCGAAATGAACTGATTAAAAAACCTTCATGATAAGCACAATTTGTAATTAAAATATTATGTAATAATACTTATTTCTGTATTCTATTATACGATAGGCTAATGTACTATTTACATTCAGGCAGTGCTGTTGTTGCCTCTGATAGAAATGATTACGGTGTGTAGGCTGCTCGTACACAGCTGTCCACCTAATTTAACGGTACATTTTCAATGACAACTTTAAATATTCAAATCGATATCATCATCGACAATAATTGTGAAAACATTTCTGGTCATATATTTATCTAATTGTCTTTAGCTAAACGAATCTTAATTTGCAGTGCGTCAAGTAATGCTTAATTATCGTGTGATCCGAATCGCGAATAATTGGAACGACAAAATAAGAAGTGGTGCGTGCCCACTGATTAGCAGCATAGCCTGAAGCATCCACACCACTTGCATGTGTCACCGCAGCCGGGCACTCTGGCGTCCCCTTCAGGCGGCGTCTCCAAATTGGCAGCATTATAAGATGGTATACGCTGAGATGGACTGATATCCACTGCAGAGTGTGCCCAGCGTTATCGCTTTTGTTTGCGCCATGACGTTGTATTAGACAAATGGTTGTGGAGTATTGCTGGTTCTATATGAACACTATAGGCATTAATTAAAAAAATATATATTAATGTAACACATGATACCGAAGCTCAGTTATGTGTAAAGCAATAAGCAGTTTTGATATAGGAACTGGCTCATTACTAAAGACGCACGTAGGACATGTCTTCTACCATGTGACATAAGGTTTGTTATTGTGTTTATGACTAGATACTATTCGGGCCCAGAAAACAACCAGGAAAAAAAAGTCACAAGCACTCCATTGGTAGCAATATTTTTTATTTATTTTACCATTTTCATTAAATCAGTTGGAGAAAATACCTTTTGTTCTGTATAATAAAATATGTTACTTTTTTTTCAGAAGAAAAAAGTACACTCCCCTTTTTTTTGTAAACTTGAAGAGTGATGGGAGAAGGGGGGGGGGAGGGGTAGGGAGCAGAGATAAGGTGGAACACGTACAAAAACCCAAAAACGTGCTCAGTGGGCTGGGGATGTTGGCTTGTCACGGTGCAGGATTATTATGGCCTGGCAGTGGAGGGGGCGCATGGAGGGGGAGTCGGCAGGCATGGTGTGCAGAAGGGGTTCAGAGGTCGCTCTCCCCGTACAGGGCAGTGGAAAAGGACATGTAGTCAAGGGCACCGGGCACAGCGTCGCGCCCAGTGTAGGGCGCCATGCGAGCGATGCAGTACTCTGCCTGCTCTGGGGGCAGCTCCCTGCGCAGCTCGTCCGCGAGGATGTAGTTCTGTGGAACATAAGATAAGCATTTTCACAGTCTGGGAGTAAGTTAAAGGCGGCTTGTGTAATTTGTAGGTCTCCTCCTCTCAACATCTTGGTAGTAATTTTGTCTGTAGCTAAATCCACAGTCACCTGCTGATATTTCCACAAGTTAAACCTCTCATTTTCCATCAACTTTCATGGCTTCACTGAGCAAATTCATGTGTGTATTTTAGTCTAATATAACTCTTCTGTTGTTTAAAATGCCTCCTCTATTTAGTGATTATTAGTATATTTTTTGACTAATTCACTACAAAATTTTAATTCTCAATAATCCCCTAGCAATGCATCACACTAGCTAAGTACTCAGATGGTATGAATAATTGTATCATTGTGGAATAATAATAAAATATTTGTTATAAAATCACCATTGCACTGTAATGTATTGTGCTAATGAGTGTATCAGCACGGCGTGTTCTCGCTTGCAGATTGGCGACCAATGTGCAAACTGAAAACTCCAGAATCCATGGAAACGGAAGTTTAAGATGTGGAAAGAGTGACTGAATGACTGAAGTATTTTGGGATGCAAAAGAACAGACATCTTAAGAGAAGTTAACCGTGAGACAGCTGTTTTCCTCTGAAACAATGACTAATCTTGAATCCTTATCTAAAGACGCTTTCCAGACTACATACCAGCTTGCTAAAATAATCTTTTATAATGTCCCAGCTAACCTCCTCAAAGTAAAACATCAGAAGACAAATGGACGGATAAATGTTTCTTATTGGAAGATGCTTTCACTGTGCAACTGATTCTTGTTATCAGTGTCCAATGATGAAAGCACTCTTACGTCCACCTCCAGCTTCTTTCAACATCTGCACATGATCATACCTAAGATACCTTTCATGGCAATTTCCATGGCAGCAGTAGAAGACGACTCTCAGATCTACCCCTACCTCTCTCCTTTTAGCTTTATCCATCTGGCTAAAGCCTTTCTCCATCCACCCGTGACACCCTGCGGGCTTCATTACCTACCTTGTCACCTGCCAACACCTTGAAGGAAGCCATGACCTGATCTGCTGTATCTGTGTCAGCGGCTTCCCGGGACATGAAATCGATGAACGCCTGGAAAGTGACGACGCCAAGCCGGTTTGGGTCCACGATGCTCATGATGCGAGCAAACTCCGCCTCGCTCTGTGAAGGACACGAGCGAGAGAGATTCCGCTTGTGGGGATCACGTATGCTCTTAAAACGTGAAAGCAGATATCACCATGCGTGTAGGGACAGATTTAGCAGCTAAAAAACGGCACGATCTACTCAGCATGACTGCTCTTCATTTTATTCAAAGACGTTCCGTGTCACACTATGCCGGATGATTTGTTCTTAAAGGTTAATGGGATGAGCTGAGAATGAGCTGGGCAGATCTCCGTCACGGCATCTCGGTGGTCTGGTGAAACGTTTGGTTGTTGATTGGTGTATTGCCCAGAAGGCTTAGATAAACTCTGCCCATCGAGTGACTGATCATTCACCTATCAGGAGGAGTCAGCGACACTGGGTGTCTCAGATTACTGAACTGCCTCTTTAAACAAAGCAAACCACCTTGTCATCCCCGTGGAATAATGTGCGCGGCGGGTGCTTTCACAGCCCTGTCATCAAGTCCACTTTTGTTAGTGAGTTTGTTACTCTGCCTTCACATTATCTACACTCACAAAGACAGAACGCTCACTGCAATGTGACTTTGTTAGCTCTTATTGTACTTACAGATTGGCCATTTACACTGAACTGTTATAGGAAACAATAAACTGTCGTATAGTGCACAGTAATGGAGGCAAAGATATTAAACTGTATCAAGACAAAAAAATAAATCTGAACCAAGACAGTCAATTAAACTGTCCACCGGATGGATAAAAAAAGATTTATGTAGACCGGTACCATCAGTTTAACAAAATCAACCGTCAAAGGGCCTCTCTCACCTGCTTTTAGGCCATTGTGCATACAGGCAGATAATAGAAATATCTTATTGTATACTAAGATATACAAGCTCACTGAGACGGATCAGTCAGCCACCAGGGGGCATTCAAAACACGGCTTTACCAGGTTATAACCCATGGAGATAAGGCAGGTTTTGAAGTCATCGGCGTCCATCATTCCTGTTCTCTTCTAAGGGGTGGGGGCGAAGTATGGCAAACAATCCAAGGGGGTAGCAAAATAATGGGGAATAGAGGAGATGAGGGATTGAATAATAATGGGGAATAGAGGAGATGAGAGATTGAAAAATAATGGGGAATAGAGGAGATGAGGGATTGATTTATTTTAGAGGTGTAAGATTAAAGAGAACAGTATGGAACACGAAAGGGTCGTAGAGGAAAATTTATATGCAATAAGTACATAGTGTTTTCAGTGTGGAGAAGACGAAGAGAGAAATATCAGTTTCAGGGAAATAAAACAAGAAAACGGGGGAGGGATTGAAAAAGAAAAAAAAAAAAAAAAAAAAAGAACAACAAGACAATGATTAAACGGGGCACCCAGCGAATGGGGCCAGACATTTCTTGAGTACCTGCGAGTCGTTGGCCATATCGAAGCCCAGGCTTATCAAGCAGGCCTTGAACTCCTCGGCGCCCAGCGTGCCCGAGTGGTCCTGAGGGCGTGGTCAGCGCATGCAGCCGCGTGTGGTGAGCATCGGGGGTGGGGCCAGTGGGCAGGGGCGGGGTTTTGGGTGTGTCATGCAGGTTTATGCGGGTCGTGCGGTGAGGTACGGGCGGGTGAGGAACAGAGACGTGCACAGGAGACAGAGAAGAGAAGCAGAGTGAGAACACAGGTCGTGCACGGCTGTGAGGTCAGTCACGGGGGAGGGGGGCACTGCAGACATGACTGGGGCTTCTTCAGGTTGCTTTTGCACTGCTGAGTAGCACCAGTGCATTTAATCAGAGCATCTTTTGTGTGACAAACACGGAAGGTTCTAGCCCTTCTCTTTACCAGGAGCCATCAGGGCCGTCGGACTGTCATCCAGTAAACACTGCTATCAAATTAAAAAGTGCTTGGCACAAATCGTATTAATCTCACTCTCCAGAATAGCAGTATCCACTAAATATTATAAAAGAAGGTGACTGGCTTAGGCACGTACATCCCATCTGCTCTTCCAGCCATTTGTTCAGTGGAGTCTAGAATCTAAATTATGTCCAAATGCTTGTAGTCTGTAGTCCTTAATAGTATTTGCTTCTATAGCTGGCTAAATATTTTCTTAAATAAAAAACCAGTACTTTTAATTCCTATGCAATTTGGCCAGTTATGGTACTTTAACGGCAGCTAATATTTGTATATGTTGGGGATGTTTGCTCATGTTCTCGTCGTTGGCACGACGGTGGAGGCAGCATAAGAGGCATTCGGGTGAAGCGGGTCAGGCAGACAGGCACAGATTTCAGCGATACGGGTTTTTTAGATTCAGCTCTGACAAAACAACAGTGGAACACGGAGCTGGCACTGGAGGTGAGTGTGGCAGACTCATTGTGTGAAGAACAGGCAGAGAAAACGAATCTTCAGACACGCAGATCAGCCAGGCTAATTAGGAATACTGCACATTTCATATTAAGACAAAGGATTTTCAGGGGTATTCACTAATCAAGATATCAATATCTTTGTGTCAATCTTATTAATATTAATTAACGATTCAAAGATCCTCTGATAAGTGCTTGTCTAATAATCATGGTTATGAGCATATTAAGTTATCTACTGTCATATGATCAACATACAAAACATTACAATATAATCTTAATGGACAGAAACTCCACACAGCCTAAGCCCACAAAAACTTGGGAATTCATGTCTCTTAGGCGCCCCCTAAAGGAGAGACAGTGAATAACAAGAAATAAAGCATTTACTCAATAAAAACCTAATGAGGCCAAACTTGAAATGTTCTATCCCAATTTAGCAACTCCTCCTCATTCATTTATAGGTTCCTTTCCCAACCAAAACCACCCCTTGGACCAACCCGGTCAAAGTGGTTGAAAGAGGCCCGGAACTCATTCATCTGCTCCTGGCTGATGCCCTTGGCGTCCCTGGTCAGGATCTGGTTCTCGATCTCGTTGATGGTGCGGGCGATGGTCGTCAGCAGCTGTTCCCAGCCCACACGAATGTGCTGAGGGGGAGGTGGAACGAGTAAGAGAGACAGGGGTGGGAAAAGCATGAAGACTTTGAGCGGAATTGCTGACTCACCAGATACATGATGAAGACCAGGGCAGTCTTATCCACAAAGGGACGGTGCGTGTGCAGGTTTTTGGGGTAAACCTTTAGGTCAGCTGTTCAAACCCCAGTGTAATAACTCTTCTGCCCCTCAGTCCTCTAATTAGTAATCTAATTAAGGAGTTGCAGCAAAACCCACATTTCTAGATATGTCCACCCCTGATCAAGACAATGTCAGTTTCATAGTTTTCATATAAAGGGTTTAAACTTGTTTCAGAACAAAGTCTAAGTACAGCCCAACAGCTACAGTAAAACTGCCTTCTACAGGTGCCCTCTGTTGTGCACTGACAGTAGCAGGTAACAGTCATCATTCCAATGAGAGGACAGTTTGAAACTATGGGTGTGTCCACAATCAAATGCTTGCTTGCTGTGTAGTAGGCGAAATATAGTATGTGACATGAGCATTATGTCTCACTCCTCAGTATGGACGAGACAATAGGTCAACCGTACCCAGACGACATATTGCATTCTGCAAGATTCCTAACTGTGCAACTGATGGACACTACACTATCCCACAAGGCCACAAGGCTGATTACTCAGAAAACTGTCAAGATGGAGGAAAAAGTGTCATTTCTATACAAAGTAGAAAATTATACTAAAAGTAGAAAATAATACCCAGTTACACAAGTTCATGTATTTTTTCGTTGATAGTTTATAATAGTTCTTAACTGTCAAGGGAGTCAAGCTACATCACTGGAAAAAACACCAGGGTCATGCAATATGCAAGGTGGCAACCTCAGTGCATGCTTACGTACAGTATGTAGTACATTAACGGTTGCGTAGTAGGCTTTTGATGAAATTCAGTACCTACTGTGTAAGTATGTGATTTCGGACCACCAGCTCTTCTGATTGGCTTCAATCACCGTGCCAAACGGCTGATGATAATCAGTACCACAGCAGCACACACACTTTCAATCTTTAGCGAATCTTTCGGACTAAAGCGTACAACTACTGAGAGCTTCTCAGCAGAGTGAGCGAATCAAACAGCAGCCAGTGGAACTGGGCATCTTACTGGAAGACGCATGTCTCTGTACCTCCATGGTGTAGTTGGTGTGCTTGTTGTCGAAGATGAGCGCCTCCTGAATGAGCTGGTGGTCACCCTCCAACTGATCGATCTTCGGCTTGTAGTTGATGATGTTCTTCTCGTATTGGCGCAGCTGCGTCAGCTGGGTCTCCAGGGTCCCGTGCATCTCTATGGAGATGCGGCCGATTTCCTGCGTGGAGACACGGGCATGGGCGCTGAGCATGCTGCGAGGGCATGCCGCAGAGCTTCTGGGAGCGTGGTGCGTACAAAATCTACTGCGACTGTCTCAGCACCATGAGTTTGCGTTCCCTACTTTTTTTCCACAACGTGCAAAACATTGTGTGTAAAGCTACTGGTAACACTTTACTTAAAGCACTCATGTATAATGCATTACACATACCTTTATAATGCACTATAATGGTCAGTATAAACCAACATAAAATACTTATTTTAATGCAGAAATTAAGACAATTACTTTATCATTCATTCATTCACAATAATTATAATTGTTTGTTAAGCTGGAACAGGAATGTAAGGTAGGACAATTAATGATTAAGATGACCATGATAGCCCCGAATTATAAATAAGTTTTAGTTTTTTTATGCCAGTGACGGCCACTGGTGCCGGGCCTGGTGCCAGACTCACCTCCATCTTGGTCTGGATCCAAGGCCCGATGACATTAGCCTGCCCAGCGAATTGCTTGCGCAGGCGCTCGTTGTCCTGCTGCCGTGTGTGTTCCTCCACCAGGGCCTGGTCCCTCTGGGGCACCAGCTGCCGGACCTGTGCCGAGGGGGGCGCCAGACGCGGTGAAGCCCATGGGTCACGCTAATGGCAGCTGGCGCTGCAGCCTGGCTCACACATGCAACTCAGCGGACAATGGCAGCGGCTCACGGTGCACAGTGATGGGATACAGACCGCCGCAGAGCCAGCACCCCACAGGCCAACCCTACTCAAAATCCTGCAAAAACTGCTGCTTGGTTTCCTCTCAGTGCTTCTCATTGATATTCTGAAGCATTTTCTTGTACATGTACACCTGTTTTATTAAACTGCAACATTGCTCACGTAAAAGTCTCGGACTGTAACATTACTGACAACTGCACCTAACCACTTACTTTTCACTGAAGGCTAAGCTTTCATTGATAGGTAGACATGGAGGAAACATGTCCTGAAGATAAAAACCTCTGTTTAGAAGCAGTAGAAGGTCTTATCTTCTGGGTGCAATGTGCAGTATTCTGCAGATCTAGGCACAAAACTATCTATATCAGATTTGAACAGGCTTTTGACAGAGATGCCTAAAATAGTTATTTCAGTTCTCGGAGAGGATTTACTGATTTGAAGGACGGCTCTGTCTTCCTGGAACTGTGCTGAGATGAAGTTCTGATATGCAAAAAGGCATAATGGCAGATAACAGGCATTTTAAAGTAGATTAGCTATTCAATACAAGGACACTAGGTGCCAGGTCTAAGGAATAGTACTGACACAGCCTAAGAGTGCGTCTGTCTTTTCAGGTCTAACGTTGTGTTCCGTTTAAACTCGTAAGTGGAAATTTCAAAGTTCTAGTCACAATTTTCAAGTGGAATGACCCCCAGAAGTTGAAGGAGCCCCAACTTCGGAATTCAAGATGACTGCACCCTTCATCAACAGAAGTGAAAGTTTTAGTTATAGAGCCTACTGTTTATTAGCACTAATATATTATTGGGGTCTCATTAAATCGCTGGTACGCACAGTACTGTCCAACTGCTATCTGTGGACGTGTTGCTCCAGTATTTGTATTTGACAAATACTGCAAAAACTGCTATCAACTAACTATGACTAACAAAAAACCTGCCTAAAACTGGTATTGATAAATTGCTTTCCAACTTGTTGTAATGGAAGGTAGATCTCAAGTGTGACGTCATTCTAAGCTCTGACTTCTGACCTCCAAAGTAAATGGAACGCAGCATAAGGCACAGTACTGACAAAGCCTATCAGTATGCCTGCCTATTCAGGTTTAAAGTGCAGTATTACCACAGTATGTCAGAAGGCCTACCTATTCAGGTTTAAAGTGCAGTATTACCACAGTATGTTAGCGGGCTGAACTGAAACTGAACTGGACTGAAAGCGTGACCACATCAAGCTGGTTGCATTACCACTATCTAACTGGTCGAAATGCACAGAGATACTGGTAATCTGCATGGATATGCATGGATTATCTGAAGGAAAAAAAGACATATTCAATTATATTGCTCATTATTAGTAGTATCGGACACTGCGATGTAATGATGCATTCCGAATAACTTGGAACTTGAAAATTTCCAACTTCCTAGTTTAAAAAGTACTATAGAACAGCTGAATAGAATGGATTCATAATGCGAACTTACGCAAGTAAATGTAAATTCCACTAACATAAAATGGCGATTCTCACAGACGTACTAGCGGAAATTTGCACACAGTAACAATAAATACGCATCTCTTCGGTTTTACGTCAAACCTGGATACAGCTTCACCGAGCCGACCCTTCTGCAGTGGACAAGCGAAGTGAGCAGGAACTGAGCTATAACAAGTGTCTCTTTGTGATACGAGTCAGGTACAGCCTAGTTCCTGTATGCCAGTGGAAATGCACAATGAGGTATATTACTGCCACAGCCGGTGAGTGGCCTGTCCCCTCTTTGGGTACACGAGTCTGATCTGATGTTGTTCGATGTGACTCGATTTCCAAGGCCCCCCACTTACCTTCTCCCACTTGGCATTGATAGTCTGGGGGGTGATGGTGGTGTAGGGGTTGCAGCCAGCCATGTTGACGTGGTAGGTCTGGACGATCTTGGAGATCTCGTTGTGAATGCCCAGGATGGCTTGCCGCTCTTTGTCTGCTTCTGGCAGAGTGGCCTTGAACTGCTCATGAGCTGCCGTTAGACCCTAATCAAACACACGAGCCTGTAAAAATCTGCACTGACGCACCACTACTCACTGCCATCACTGACACATCACTACTCACTGCTTAGCACTGGTGCGTCAGCACAGACATACTATCACAGATGCGCAGCCGCAGACACACTGCCACTGATGTACCAAATCAGCTGTACCACTGCAAACACACTGCCACTGATACACCACCATGAAAACACTCACCACTGGCAGATAATGACTGACGGATCGGCTCAATCTTACCGGCCGTATCATTATAACACCCTGCACCCTTGGAAGTCTCCAGGGTGGAGAACATCCACGTCAGCGTCACACTGGCTTACCTGGATCTCCTCGATGGTGTGGACGATGAAGGTATCCTGCAGGTCCTCCATGGCGCCCTCCATCCAGTTGTTGAAGGGCGCGGCCCGTTTGGCAAACTCCAAGTAGAGCTGGTCGATCGTTTCCAGAAGCTTCTCAGTTCTCTGCTCGGCAGAGACAGACGGGAGGCATGAGCGCAAAAGCCGTGGACTTCTGGGATGTGCTGGTGGCCACGGTGATGCAGGGCCCCTCTGTCCTCCCCCCTCACCTGAAGGGCCTCATTGCGCTTTTGGGTCAGGGCGCCCAGGGTGTCCCAAAGGTCACAGATGCGCTGACAGCGGGCGTTCACCTTGGGGGAGTCGTAGTAATCCAACTCGCTGTAGCACACAGAGTGCAGGGTAAGCAGAACAGCGCAAAAGGAATTTTTATATAAAAACTACCACATGTGGAGGCGGTTAAAGGAGATCAGTGTGGTAAGTCGCTTTCCTTGTAAAACTTTCACCCCTCTTCCCCCTCACTTGACTGTATACTTCATGTCCCTAAGCCATTTCCTCCCTCCTTGTCTCTCACTTGAGCTCTTGTGCGATGGCGGCGATCTGCTCCACCCGGTCTTGATGGGCGGCCAGGTCACTCTCGAAGGCCTCGTGCTTCTTCAGCAGGGCCTTGATCTCTGACAGGGAGGCGGTCTCAAAATCCTTCTGCTGCAGCATGTCCTCCTTACCTGCAGGGGGCGCAAGTGTGGCCCGGGCCAAATCAGCAAATGAGTCGTTTTATTTCCTCATCAAACAGCTGATATAACATCTCTAAAGAAGCTTTAATGTCCCCAACAATTTAAAACAACATTTAATACATCACATGAGGCACCAAACTACAATGGCGTTACCTATAGTCCAGCCCTCATGAATAGTAGCTTTCTGCCGGAACTTCTCTGCCAGGTGGTCGAGTCTCTCCAGCCTGCGGATCTCATTCAGCAGCCACTCTTCGTAGCCTTTCTCTGCTCCCTCCAGGCCACTCCAGGCGTTGGAGATGTCCTGAAACCCACACAGAATCGGAGCAAAAAGCTATTTCTGCCATCTGTAATCTCCTTGTACATTCTACACATATACATATTCATATCCAGAAATATGTATGTATGTATGACGATCAACCCAATCAAAATATTTCATCACATTTGCTCTAGGCGCTGTCCGACTATGCTTTCTCAGAGGTACGTCGCTTTGGATAAAAGCATTTGCTAAGGAAATAAAATGCAACAGTAAATCACACAGATGCAACAGACAGACATAACGAAAGCAATAAATAAGTCTTGAAGCACCCCTCTCCTAAATTGTAGGCGCTCACACATTTCAAAGAACAGAGCAGTGATACTTTATTCATTGCAGTGGGGAGGTTGTGATTTCAACCATCCCATCTTGCTCTCGTACAGGTTTTTGGGTGAATGCTTGGGGTCAGATAGCATCCAGCACCCTAAGGGTTGCATCACTCTGATCCACAGGCTTTCAATCTTAACCCCCTGAGCCACAGGCCACCAAAAACGAAGGTATGGACAGTGACTTTACCGCGGTCTTCTGTTTACACAGAAGGCACCTTGCCCCTTAGGTCATTATTGGTTAATAGGAGTCCTGCTTGGACTTATATGAGACTCCACAAAACGTCGTATTTTGAAACCATGCAGTGGTGGCCTAATGGTTAGGGAAGCCCACTTATAACTGAAAGACTGCTGGTTCGAATCACCGACCAGCAAGGTACCACTAAGGTATCGACCGCAGGCTCTGCTCCCTGGGCGCTGATTTAGCCGCCCCCTGCTATGTCACGATGTCACATATGGTTTAAATGCAGAGGGGACAGTTCGTTGTCGTGTGCTGTAGTGCGTCAACGCTGGTCACCAAACAAATAAATAAAAAGAAACTTAACAGCTGGAGAAACTCATTTTCTGAAAATGCCGTGCTGCAGGAGCCGAGCAGGAAGACGGGGGATACAGCGGAGGCCGGGAGGGTCGTACCGAGACCATCTTGCCTTCGGATGGCATGAAGGCGGGTCGGTTGCTGAGCCTCAGCTTGGTCTGCAGGGTGTTGAAGTTGATCTCCAGCTGACACTTCTCCTGCACCTTGGGCGGCTTGTGCATGCGCCGGTAGTCACGGAAGTCCTCCAGCTTCTGCTGCATGGCCGTCATGGTGTTCTCCGGGGCTCGGTTCTCCAGCCAGGGGATGGTACGGCGGATCCACTCCAGCAGCTTGGCGGCGGAGAGCCGGATGGAGATGGGCGGTGAGTGGAAAACAGTCCAGGGGGAAGATCGACGCCGAGGGTGGCAGGGGAGGAAAAACAGAATAGGCAAAAGAGAGAGGAAACGACAGGCGGCGTTAGGAAATGAGAAGCAGATGTTCACATTGTGCATCACTGCTACCTGACGTATTGGAACAAAACTTAGTCCTTAATTACTCTTACTAGAAGCGTGGGTCTACACTAGCATCAGACTACCCTACCTTTATAACCCGTCTTGGCAAACCTAGACCTCGGTAAAATATTGTGTGTCCTTAATGTTTTAAACATGTCCCATGGGAATGCGGAGGCTCAGAGTGGGAGGTGGTGGTGCTGGTGGAGAGTCACTTACGTCGCTGGCCAGCCGCTCGTAATCCTCCATCAGTTTCTCGTTATCCTGGTTTACCGCCAGGACCTTGCAGATGCGATTGGCTGCCGTTTCCGCCTGGGTGATGGAGAGAACGCCCAAGCAGCAGGTAAAAACCCGGCCGTCAGTTCACACACGACTCTGAGAGGGGACTCGTCAGCTACCTGCTCCCACAAGGGCTGGGTCCCCAAGCCTGTCTTTAATCCGGGTTTTCATTGTATGACTGTTATGAGATATACTGCATGCTATATGGGCCTTTTATCTACATTATTTTGGCTTGCAGAGGTAACTTAAAAGAAAATTCCTCAAAACAGATGAGGAACTGACCTTTCATTATTATTTTTCATCGACGGTTGCTGTCAACTACCAAGTGGTTTAGCTTAGTAAGTAAATTTAAGTACTAATTTACAGTTATTATGCATTAAAATACTATACAAAAAAATTCATCATGTTTTGAGGTATATGCATGGCTTATTAATTTAGTTTTGTCATGTACGGTAATGTCCGTTAATGTTTCTAACACTAAAATGTTTTATTAAAATAACGTAAAAATGCATATGTGATGGAGTATTATAAAATATGCAAACGTGAATGTTTACTGTGAAAGGAATAGGAACAAGATTTGTGGGATTGACCCCCAGCTGCAGAAGAATGAGCAGATTCAAGCTTACAGCGCAGAGAGGGGGTGCAGTGGAACAGCTGGAAAGCTCCGGAACATGCACGGAAGGCATCGCAACAGACACAGGATGCACCCGTGACAAGCGTCGGTGGGTGCAAAATCAAGGTCAGCCGCTGTGAAGCTCACAGCAACCTTATAAGGATCGCTACGGCGACCTGACGGCGAATCACGGCTGGAGTCGTCTGCTGTCGGCTCAGGCAACCCTTTAAAGGCACTTGAATCATCTAAACGCAGTTACTCTGCCGGAAACAGGACACTGCACTGGAAACGTACGTGCCCCCGATTCAAGGCTCAACCTGCGCCGCCCCCTCTTGCTCAAACCTCACTCAAGACCCCTTGCTGTGCGGAGGCGAATCTGTTTATTTCTCCGTTCAGTCCCCATCCCCCAAAATCCAGGGCTTTGCTGGAGATAGCGGCTGTCTCACTACTCGCGTTCCTTCCTCCCACGCATCCCCAACCCACGCAGGCGAGCTGCACACCTCCGCCTCAGCAAAATCACTCGCTTACTCCATCCACCCAGAAGCCGTACACGCAGTCCCTGGTCGTCCCTCTGCACGCTGATAAGGGTGAGGAATTTTATCACATCACCCAACAGGAGGGCAGGGGGTTAAGTTACACAGTGAGAGAAAAACGCCTCTCTCCTTTTTTTACAAAACTTTCATTTCAAATGTTGAATCGCTTCATATAATTCTACATTTAAAAGCTCCTTTTAGGCTACGCACTTTTTGTGGGCCTGAAAGACGTCTGCAAACTTTCAGCAAGAAAAACACACAGCGAAGTGGGAGGGCATGCTCTGGGTGGGGGGAGGGGGGTCGGGCAGGGGCAGATAGGAGCTCACCTTCTGCTTTCCTGAGAACGCGTGGTAGTAACACGACACATAAGTCATGACGGCCTTCTCATCTGGCCTCAAGGTGCTAACGATGTCTGCCCGAGGGGGGGTGGGGGGAAGGTGGGGGACAGAGACAGACAGACAGAGAGAGAAACACGCAGAGCAGAGGTGAGCAGAAACCAATGGCCAGCAGGTGGCGCCGAAGCTGGGGAGCGGGCAGTGAGCACAAGCAGATTCCAGTGTCTGGCCAGGAGAACCAGCAGTCCAGAGGAGATGAAGCTCCAGAGGAGATGGACCTCCAGAGACACCAATCACTGTAAGGCGTCAGTGTGACAATTTTTCACGACTAAGGGACAAGCAGAACCTCTTCTGGACCTTACGGAACCAGACTCCCTTCTAACTTCCCATAATAAGGCAGATCTTTGCCGTCACGGTTCAGATACTCCAGCTGTATCCTGGGGCAACAAATTATACATAAATTGCCCCCCAAAAAAAACCAAACAGCAGCAGAGGAATTAAACTCCTAGCTGAAAGTCTATAAAAGATCCTGGAACAATCCTTCAGCACGGAAAAAACAAACTAACACCAATCTATAACTGCGCTCCATTAAAACCGGGTTTCTGACGTTATGAACTGCAGTGACTCCTTAACGACTCGGTCGCCGTGGTCCGACTTTCCCTAGATATTAACACACAGCGGCGTTAACGAGCTCTTAGGAAAATGACTCCCTAGCAACCCTAACAGATGCCATGACACAGACAGCAACCAGTGACGATCGCACTGAGTCAAGAGCACATGGGGAGACCATGGTGAAATTTAACGTGGCGGCACAAATCTCTCTCCCCAAAGTGCTGTGCTGAGCTGCTGCCATGTCGGGGCCAGAACCTTTTCCCACAGCAAATTCTCACGGCGTCAAAAAAGTATTAGTGCGAGAGGCGTGCTTAGTAAATCACACACATGCTCATTCCATTATGGCCACCCACAGGCCCCAGTCTGCTTCCTCACAGAGCATCAATCATAAGGAGTGCACCGAAAATTAGATTATGTCAGATGCCAGAACCGGGGGGTGCTGGGGTACGACACGGCTGGGGAGCAGCGCGTGGCTGCACTGGAGGCCTGCTTGTGCCCCTTCCCATTCCTCCCCACGCCCCACCCCCCCCATCATGCAGCTGGCGGCAAACGCCAAGAGGAAAAGGAGAAGGGCGCCCCCTAGGGCCAAAGCGCTGCACTGCAGGGAGAGAACCACACTGTTAGGAGAGAAGAAGAGGGTGGTTGACTTCGAGAGTTTGGGGGGAGGATCGGTGGATCCTGGGATACCTTCTGGGCACCCGAGAAGGCGTGGTAGAAGCTAGAGACGTAGGTCATGATAGCCTTCTCATCCGGGCGGGCAGTACCCACAATGTCTGTGTGGAGAGAGGGGGTTTGGGGGAGGGGCAGATGGGTGCATTAAATATGAATGGAAACCCAAACCATCTATTCATTCACTCAGTCATTCAATCATCCGTCCGAGTCGGAAATACCAACCCGCCAGCCTTGATAATTAATGCATAAATCAGCATAAACCTCGCATCTGGTAAATGCGCTCTGGGTTTTCCTAAGCGGGAGGGGTCCTCTTCCCCACTGGGGTCTTCCAGCTGGTCTGAAGAGGCGGGAATCCTGATCCAGAACCCCCCCACCCCACCCTCCGCTCCACGGCCCTTACCCTCAGCGTCCAGCATCCGTGGAATGTCCAGGTACCGCTCTGCCACGTCAAAGGCTGTGTTCAGGTTGGTCATGGGGTCATCCTGTGGGGGGGGGGGGGGGGGGGGGGATTTTATCACGGCGAGCGCCCTGCTGTGAAACACGCTCCGTGGAGGATGGGCAACGCCGGCGCGGCAGATGGGCAGCACTGATCCGCACGCTCGTAACGACAGCGAGGTGTGACTGCGTGGGTGAGCTATTGTTGCATATATGGCCGACTGTACAGCACTGCGAAGCTCAACACCCAATAAGACTGGGAAATAGAGAAAAAAGGTTACGGGGCGCTCGTGTTGTGTAAACACACGGCACGCGGCCCGCACGCCACAGAGAGGCCGGGGGAGACCCCCCTCCCAGAGTGGGGCCGTTCACCGATACTCACCTTGCGCAGTTTCGAGTAGTCGATCAGCTCGGGCCGGTGTCTGTGGATCAGGGCGCAGAAGCCCAGGCCATCTTTCCAGCTGGAGAGGCAGGAGGAGAGGGGCAGGTGAGAAACGAGGGAGGACGTGGAACTTTGCAGCCCCCACCAAGTTTACCATGCAGCCCCCACCATGCCACAGACAGAGCTGCCACTCTCCCTCGCCGGGCAGCTCGGCCCTTCCACGGGTCGCCCTGAGGAGACACCCGAGTGTGGGAAGGATCCGGACAGGGACCGGGCCAAGGGAGCGATGAGGTGATAAGGAGGGCTTTGTGCTCCCATCCCCGGCCTCTCAGTTACCCCCGTCGGAAACCAGAGCCCGCAGCCAGACCCACATCAAAAGCCAGGTCCCAAGGCACTCAGCCGACAGGAATCTCTGCCCCTTCCAGCGGGGCAGGTACAGACAGACGCCGCATTCCTGTCGCTCGAGACGGAACCTGCCCCTCCCGTCTGCCTGAGCTTCGGCACCGAGAGATCGAACAACAGAAGCGTCAGTGGGGCTGCATCCCAGGCCCCAGGCTTCACAAACCACCCCCTCATCCGCGGCCCCCTCTCCAGCCGTACTGCTCTGCTGAATGAACCGCCACTCCCATTCAGCTTGACTCACACTTCAGTCGCGCCGACTGAGGCCGGTGTGATCTTGGTGTAGTTTTAATATAATATACGGGAGGAACTCTCACCTTTAAAGAAACTATCTGGTTTTATAGAACAATTAGTCCAGAGAGATTCTGCCAATGTCTACATGCAAACTCTTCTTAATACAGGCAGATACAACAAAATAATCTGAAAAGTTTGTGTATTTTTACAAACTATTTTGACCGAAATCCCGGTTTGTTGAAACACCTCCTTCAGTTGGATAAAAGGTTCATGGATTTCATCCATCCATACTGCTTATCCATTACCAAAGATGGACAGATCAAGTCCAGAAAGTAAAAATCCAGGCCAAGATTTTGCTTCAACCAAGCAGTTGCGTATAATGTGTCGCAGTCAGAGTACTCGGCTGGTTGGTTGAAACAAAATCTCGGTCTAGATTTTTACTTTCTGGACCTGAACTTTCCGCCTCGGTCCAGCACAGAGCCCATCTCAGGAGGCACTGCAGCTCCCTGAACAGGATGCCGGTCCATCTCTGGGCACCGCGCGCTGTAAAGCCACGCAAACAGGGAAGGGTTAGGGTTCAAAGCCCCAGCCTCCCAGCTGTGTGAGCAGCCACCCCTCAGACTGACCTGATATGGAAGTTCTGGATGTTGACGTTCTTGTAGGGGGCCGTCTTCCTCTGACACCACAACAGCAGGCCTTCCTTGGCTGAGGTCTCTGCGGGGGAAAGGTGAGGCTATACGTGGGGTCATACGTGTGGAAGCAATCCCAGAATGCCCGGCCACTCCGACAGGTCAATATCACGTTAGCGCTGGAGTTTTCCAGGCATATTGTTCTGAGTGCCTTCTGATGCCGGGATCACGACACGCTAAAGGCTCCCCAGCCGCTCTCGCCTCCCTGCTCATTCCCTCACAGTTAGCCAATCGATGCCCAGTTTCTTTGGCGACCGGCGTACCTTCCACAGAGATGTCCTGGATGGCAAAGCGGAGGATTATGGTCCAGATCATTCCCAAAGTCATCTTTGCATTTCCATCTACAATTTCTGTAGAAACAAGAAACCACCATCAATTTCATCAACGCGAATATTTAGACTTGTTTTTCATGTGAGTCAAAGAAAGACGATTCTGGCCTTTTAATGGACTGAGCAGTTCACCCTGTATGTCCATCATCGCAGCGCCTTTAATATGTCATTAGCTATCCTACTTCTACAGTAACACATTTGTAGAACAGTGTTTGATAGCCTGATGGCAGGCATGTTTAGACTACAGAGCCTTTGCCTTAATGCGGGATTTAGGCTGTAATAACATTCCATAAAGAATGAAAGGAGTAAAATGGTGCTCTTTTCATCAGCGTAAAGGGATGAATTTAGTCTGAACCTAAAACCAAATGGCCACGTAAAAAGTCACTGACATAAAATAAACTTTCAGCAAAATAAACATGACCAGTTAGATGCCCCACAAAACCTAAAAGATCGATGCAGGGCCCGACTGGGCAGCTGAGCCGTCAGCTGAGAGCTGACTGGAGGACTGGACAGCCCTGCCCTACATTTCACAACAGCCTACGGAGCGTATGACAATAGGCCCATAGATCATGATCTTCTCTGGTTTTCCCTGTGGCCGTGTGGTTCCTCGCTCTTGGTTTTCAATAGCAGGTCATGCCTGCCTCCCGGGTATGAGGCCATGCTGTGTGATCTCGCGGGCTTGACTGTCATCACTACGCAAGCGTGACCATTCTCTTTGGTTTCACAGAGCACCAGTCAAAGGATGCAATTTGCCAATCGCAGTTAATGTGGTGGAGGAACTGGAGAGAGGAACATCCAATAAATCCCAAACATCCATGCATCGTCCTCCCTCATTGAATCAATAGGTCTGTATGAATGAAAAATGTTGAAATATTTTAGAGATGCTCTCAGATGCAAAGCACTTAGTGTTATTATATCTTGGATTTATAAAATAATATGTTTATTGCTGAGACATTTGAGCTACGTTAACATTACATACCTCAGTGTTCAATTCAGATTTCTTGCTCAGACAGGATTTGCCCAACGGGCCGGTACACATTCATAATTGCAAGTGACCTGTATCTAACTGAAGTATGAATGCATCTGTCTGGTCGCATGCAAACACCGATACATTTCTGCACAAGCCACCTGCATCACCAACAAACAAAACGATACGAATTCCGATCTGATCGTTCCCGATCGTGCTGCATAGCCACAAGTCGGACACGCATCTCATCTAGGACGACACAAACCTAATCTGAAAAAACTGAATTTCTGCATCTGTCACATTACGGAAAAAAACACACAGACCTGAGTCACTGTCAGTCTGGTAATGTGAACATTGCCTTGTCAGTGTCAGTGCAGGTTTAATGTTACGTGTAAAACGAAGTGGAAAAAAAAACTAAATTAACAACAAACTGAGTACCAAGGTGTCCCTGTCTACCAAGCTCCGATCTCTGAGTGTTTTCTGTCAGTTCTTGTACAGCGGCCTCAGACTAAGCTCTCTTATTGGCCCCTACATGTCTGCACACATCCCTGTGACCAGGTACACAAACACCCAACCAAGTTTTCTTCGCCTCACTGCAGCCCTTTGGTCTTGCATTTGCAATGTCACTGAACAGCTTCTCACGCATTTTCCCCAATTCAGGGGAAAGGGAGCTCAGACTTGACAACTGCTATTTAAAACCAAGTAGCTAAACTGCAACCTGACCGCCTTCCAACCAATCAAACTCAAAATTCATGCCTCTACCACCTCTGCACTGCACTGCCTGTAAAATCCTAGACTTTTAACAAGCAAATTGTTAAACCATTGGCCACAAAAGGCATTTTAAATGAAGTTACACAGACATATTTTACATGCATTTTCACATTAACACTCATGTCAGAATGCAGCAACATGCTGTAACTATCACTGCACCCATTATGTGCACTGTGTGGGCCGGGGGGGCTCTGCAGCATGTCACCACTAGCACAGCTTCAGCTTCAGATGCCAGGTGTACATCTCCTATTGCCCGCTATGCATAACTTGCGACTGTGTCTGGCCAGCCAAACCTACACAGAGTCATAGAAACCTGGCAAAACGAGGCCTCATTGATTATGTGACACGGATTACCGCCCAACAGCCCAAATCGAACGGACTCGTCCGCCCCCACATAGAGCAGCAACCCAATTAAAATCGGAAACCTCTGCCTTCCGACCACACCGTCCGCCGAAATCACCTTCAGCTCCGATGGACACCAGCTTCACCCCTTTTCTGGTGATGAAATTCAGAGCCTTGTTGACGTTGGAGATCTTGTGCACTCTCATCTTCCCCCTCTCTGGCTTAGCCAGCCTCTCCCCTAGGGGCAGAAAGAGAAAAACAATGGCGTCTATCACTGTCCACCGATGAGTCGTACTTGTAAACATCTACCAATACATCACACGTGATTGGTGCATCACTGACCCCTCCCTTTTTTTGAGCCACCCAATCCAGTACTAAGTTGTTTTTCACCACATTCGGCCACTGTTGGGTGTTCCCCAGAGGCAGCTCCATCACCATAGAGACGCCAGGGGGACCGGGAACAGACCTGAGATGACCTCCAGCAGCAACATCAGCTTCAGGCCATCCCGGAAATCCTCCTCGATGTTCTCAATCTGCGTGCCCGCCTTCCTCAGGTGGGAGTTGCACCAGGCGGTGAACGTCTATTGAGGGGGATAAGTGGGACGTGGTGAGGACACTCCTGGAAGAGAAGACTCCACAAAGGGTGTGCCACTCGCCTTCCTTACACAGAGAGTTTCTATTCTAGAACCTGGTTGCCATGGAGTTCGTGTGAGGGGGGAGACTGCGTTGGAGATGAGCTCGCCTGCGCTTTCGGCAGGCAGAACCGCATGCAGATCCCCACACCCAGCACCAGCTCTGACATACGTACGCAGGCAGTGTGGGAATCACTGAAGTCTGTGCACCCAAAACACTGAAGTTCCCAGACAACCCCCTGCTTGCCATGAGGCCGACTTCCATGGGGTGGGTTACAAAGATGCTAGGATGAGGCTTTCAGTTCCCAATGACCTTCTGGTCCTTCAGCAAGCAGGTGAAAATCCCCATAATGTCTTTCCACTGCACTGGAGTTATAAGCAGATCATTAAGGCTGAAACTTAGCTGAAGGTTCGTACAGTTTAGGGAGTAAAATGACTGCGTTTTAGATTAGCCTTGTACACGTGTTATAAAATCGAGGCATATATTCAAAAGACACAACCCAGGGGAATGAAAGGGAAAGTGTAGAAGGACTGTGAGAGGCATCCGACAGCTACAAGAAGGTGTGATATTTTCTGAAGATATTTTAATCAGAATGGAGACCAAATTATTATGTACTTATACTGTCTCTATAACAAACAGAAAAACATTAAGCTAATGGCAAAATTACAAAATAAATTACTCTGGCAAATCTCATGAAAGGTCCATAATGCCTTTACCCCCCTCAGTGAGTCTGAGAGATTAAGGTGCTCATTGAGATCAATCAGTCATCGCTCATATGCCTCGAGCTACAACACGTATATATATATGTGAGCCAATTCTAACAGAAGGGGCGTCCTGACACGCCCAGTGTGTACGTACGCATGCAAGGCAGCCTTAACGTTAGCATTACAACCGTGAAAAGGCGTTAAGGAAAATAAGAATTCTCTGCCTAATGATTTCCTAATTACGCAGCTGACAGCCAGGACCAGCCCCCCGCCGAAGCAGTCGGCCTCCTTCTCATGCCACGTTATGCTTTATATTCTTGCAGTCAGCCCCCGGTCCTTTTCACCTTATGATCGACTAACCATCATTACCATAACAAACAGAAAGCCTTCTAATTTATACTTTGTCATGGGTGCGTGATTTTCGGCTTTAATAACCAGTTCTGTAACCAACAGTTCTGCTTTCTGCTACTTAACAAAAACATCCCCATTTCGACAGAGTTGCGATAGAGACCTAACTGTCAGTCTGCTTAACTATAACCAGCAGCCGTCTGTCGTTAATGCCCAGCTGGTAGGGAATCATTCCCCGGTATCCCCTCTTCTCCAGTGCTACCTACACTGTGCTGATGTAGGTGTTTATTTCTGGTTGTCGGGCAGAAAAAAAATCCGCTTCCCCACTCATGGTGCTTGGGTGGTGTCCCTGGGCTCCGCCCACACCGCATGGTGCCCGAGCTGCCGTTTGGCTCGCTCTCTCACAACATTTCCTACACCCAGCAGAAAGCACCTTTTGGTAAATAAGTGTTACGCCACGCTAACGACAATCAGTGTGCTCGCATGCACATACGCTCGCACGCAGACACGCACACACACACACAGAAGCTCACACGCACGCACACACAAGCTCACACGTACGCACGCATGCACACATACACGTACACAAACACGCACGCACACACACGCACACACGCACACACGCACACACGCACACACGCACACACACACACACACACACTGCAGCTGGGGTTAGTCACTCTGCCTGCCTTTAATCCGCTTCCCACTCATCTCGCTGCCCTTTGATCTGATTTAGGGTTTAATATTCAGCTCTACCACCAAAAATGAAGAGCCGGGCATCAAAGGAGTGACCCCCCCCGCCATAAACTCCCACCACACCACACCCCTTCTCCCTTTTGGAAAATCTGACGCTCGTCGATGGCCTACTCTCTCCAGTACCCGCCACCAACGGGCAGCAGACGCCTGTCCATCGGAACCTTAAGATAGCGCCTAATGGTGACCATTTTTGGCTTCGTGTGGTACACTCAACACCGAGATGTTCAGCTGGACCTTGGGATGTGTGGGAGAAGGAAGGGGTGTATGGTACAAGCCTCCAATGTTAAGTCCGGTGGCGGAACATTGTGGTGTGACAGTGTGGCCTAGCGAGTGCTAACCTATTTGGTTTCATTAAAAAAAAAAAAACACAAGTATGTTTTCACGCGAGTGACAAGCTTCTGCGTGGTTCGGCTTGTTCGAATGTGCTGGTACACGCGTGTTGTGTCAGAGCGCGCTGAACTGCGCGAGCCTCTGTACGGATCTCTGTCTTGAGGCTTCCTGTGAGACCCGCTATGAAATACTCCCTCTTCTGAGAGAGAGAAAAAAATAAAAAGGCAGAATGCAGTCAAGGAGGTTGCCATAGTAACCGCAAAAGCTGAAAATTCATAAACGGAAGCGTCATGGCACAGCATCTGCCAAACTGCATGTCCTGCTCTCTCATAAGAAGCCACCAAAGGAGACCGAGTGTAGACGTGCACTGCTGGGTTTGAAATTATCGCCCTTTCCCCTGAGGGGGGGAGCATTTCCCATCTTACGCCTCGCTAACCCCCGTTACGTTATCGCCACGGTGACAAGCGGTCAGGATGTGCAGATCATAAAGAAAGGACGTTCCCCTTATGCCGATAAATTCTGCATCCGTCGCATTTCTGGCATGTATCTTCATTGGGTGTGTAAAATGCTGAAGTAGCTAAGGGGAAAAGAGACAGTAATTCTCTTTATCTTGTCGGAAACAGTCGAATAAGAAGTGAAGAAAGAGATGAAGGCGAAGATGATTATTTCAGGCAAACGGTCACGATGCTGTGGTGTTGCATTGTGCAAATAAAATGCGACATCCACAGCTTAGGGTGCTTCTGCAGCTAGCCCATCGGTGCGTTGGTACAAATCCTACAGCAGATTCCCAAAGGGAAAAGGCGAATCTGGAATAATGTACATTTAAGAGTGAAACAGAGAGGAAGACTATGAGGTTTATAGGAGTCGTTAGCCTGAATGTTAAACACAATGTTACGCAAACGTAACCATTGGAGGGAACACATCTTAATTAAAACGACAGCAGCAGTTTATCAGTGAGGAGATCCACATTTTGGCAAGTGCATGCATTAGTACTGCTCCATCAGCAGCACAGGAAGCAATCGTACTACCGAGAGGTAGTCAGTATGAAAGTAACCGTTACGGTGCGGAGTTGCGGTGTTGGGGTAATAGAAATGCTGTTTCTCACTTCTACCCCTGACAGCCTCACTCAGCCACGGAACCACCCATTTCCTCACATGCTCGTTGCGGGTCGGCCCCATTTGTCAGACTGAAAAGGAGGGGAAGATGACAGAGAAGTGAAGAGTCTGAATTCAGGACTTTTTAATAATGCAGTCTGGAGAGAAGTCGATTATACCATCCATCCATCCATCCTCTAATCGCCTGTCCTGGTCAGGGTCCCAGGGGGACTAAATGCCATCATCATTCAATCATTATTGAAAAATGAAAAATATATAGTAACTGATTCAGACTGTTCAGCTGATTAGTCTTGCTGTACTACAGCTCCCAAAAAGGTATGTTTTTCATCTGTGTAATTCTGGGTTTAGAATAAACAATTCCTTTGATGGAAAATTATCGGTCATCAGTGCAACAATGAATCAGCCGCCTGGTGTGACTCTGCACGCTGTTCCGCTGAGTCCAGGGAGTAGAGAGACGCATCACGTGGAGCCGCAGCCCAGCGACGGTCCCTGACCGTGCGAGACGCAGAGGGTCCGGCTCCGACCCGTCTTACCCCAGAACTGCCTGCGTGTTGTTGGCATCTCAGGCACCATACATGGTCAAAGACCGGCCTGGAAAGCAGAAATGTCTGGAATGTGCTGGAAAGAAACTCCAGGATGTTAGGGGTATGTTTGCCTTTGATTCTGCTCACTGATGTCAAGGAAAAACAGGCGCTCGATCTCATCTGATCACACTCACTGCTTTCAGGCACTTTGAATTTCCCAAGCAATGGATCTGTGGATGCTACCAATCAGATTATTTATTTAAGTATAGCATTAATAAATGAAGCAGGTACTTATTAACTGAGGTGTATGACGATATCCCAACAAGCCTTAAGATAACGAGACCGTGCATAAAGATTAGAAAGTTCTAGGCACGCCCGACCTGTCATCCCTGTCGCTCCGGGCCATGCACTTCCATCCTCTCCCCATTTTGCCGAATCACTACTCATTTTTCATGCACGTGTCACCCTGAATCAAAGCTCATGCCAACATCTTTTCTCTAACAAATCCTATTTAAAAAATCTTCCCCTGGCGCCACGATCACTGTGCTGTGGCATTACAATTATTACGTGTTTAATTAAAGCATCCATCGATCTCTCTTTCTCCATGTTCGCTAATTCACGGCACTGTGTTATTTAAAGAAACGTACATAAACAGGGTCACTCTACTACCTTTTTAAGTTTGAACTACATCAATGTGTAGATTATCTGCGTCCATTCACGATAATCACAAAAACTGGTCATTTAGCTGCAGTACGGATACATCAAAAGGTAGGTCTTCACTGATATTCCTGTGGTCACTAACTGACTCACACTACTGAACTCTGTTTATAGAACCATTATTCAGCGCAACTGATAAATTTCAATTATTCCCTCAAAATGGGTCACAACTTGTGCATGACCAAGGAAAGTCTGCTTTCACCGTTTACAAAGCGTATGACAATCAGTTTCTTTTGATTTCACTTTCTCTTTGTCATGTCATTTTACTGGAATTGTGCCAAATCAATATTCGGTTAATTATTAATTTTATTGTTCCCAGACTGATATTTGCTTTAGTGCATAAGCAGTTTAATAAATACTCAGTGTGCGGCCAAAAAAAATCTCCCGGTTCCACAAATCAATGGTATTCTCTAAAGTCCAGCCACTAAAATAAATATTTGACCCAATTATCGGCACCAAACAGAGTGAAATGCCCTGTCTAAGTCTTTCTGCAGTACGGAGTCAGGGTGGTGCTTCACTGGTTCGCAGTCATTCATCTCTGCTTCCACTCAGTTTAGTTCAGTTTACTCTAACACTTCACCCTTCTGAATACGGTCACCCCACAGAGCTCAAGAAGGATCTAGTAACAAAGCCAGCAGTGGGTTTGCAGTGAACTAGTGCGGAAGAATGAATGACATGACAGACAGACATAACAATGAACGACAATAAAATGTCATATGATACTAAAATCAAGTGGGAAAATGAAAGAAGATAACAGAGACTAAACAAAAAACTTGTCTTGTGGTTATAGGTGAGAAAAAAAACAACTGCTCTAGTTTCAAGAGGGGTGGGTTACCTGACTCTGCAAAGCTGATCTTAAGTCTAAAGGATGAGGTGTTATACATTGGAATAAACCATGACTCTCTATTACAGATGTGGTTATTCTATACCAAAAACATTGATGAGAACCCGTAACCATGTCTATATTCTGACACCTATCAACAAACACAATAGCAAACCAAGAAGTCAAGCGCATTTCCACAAAAAGAGAGCGACAGATCGATACCCTTTGAAACATTCTATCCAGTCATAAACTTTTCATGTAGATAAGGCCTACACTCAACATTTTTATCTGTTTAACAGAGTGCCACTTTACCTTCTTAAATTAAATTTCTTAATTATTTTTAGTCATTGTATTGCAGCCGGACATGGAAACAAAAACCACACATGCTTACAATTCAATCTGGGCTTAATGCATATCAGCTCTGTCAGAACATCAAAGGGTGTCAAAGCTGAAAGCATCACTTTGACTGATTCTCATATCGCACAGTGCTACGGAGATTCAAAATGATCCCGCGCACATCACCGAATGGAAGACAAAAAAACAACAGGCCGATACTGAGGTAGTACAGAGACCGAAGAATCCAGTGGGTTTGCCCGTCACAGATTCAGCAAGAGAGTCGTCTGGTTTGAGCAGGCCATCTGTAAGGTTACCAGACTCACACGAATAACTAGGAAGTGTCTGATCCCAAAGCGTCCTGACAAATCGCTGCATGATTTCAAATCAAGTCATTTCTTTCCAAGCAAATACCACTGAATATAGATTATTTTTGCACATGTTAAAGTGACATATTAAAACTGTTTCATTACCTGGTCACTGGAGTCATACTGGTGACCAGTGAGCATTTACCTACATTCTGAAAGACTCTTTAATGTTTCTGAACAAGCACAGTAACAAAAAAACAACAGACCAAACCAGATTATGCTGGAGATATCCGCACATACATTTTTACCATTACAGTACAGGAACGCTATTGTAAATAAACTGAAATCGCCAGAAGACAGTAAGATAAGGTGACTTTGAAGGTGTGAGTGGCATCATTTCCGGTGGATATGGAGGAAATAGTCTGCTGATGAACAAAGGGAATCTTTCTGGATGGGACCCCCACCTAGCAGAGGAACACACCGGCAGTGAGGCTGAGCTGTACCTCGCGGGCAGGGTGGCACAGAGACTACGTGGCAAGGAGTCAAAAACGGATGCGGGGTGGTTCCGCAGGAAGCCGGTTGCCGTTCGTGCCCAAGGAATTCCTTCGGTTCACTCCGGGTTCAGAGAAGCTCAGAGCGCTGACGTACGCTGCACAGGCATGTGCACCAAAGCGCCAGAATCCCACAACACCCAGCGGCGAGGAAATTCTGCCTCGTGCGATGCAGATAATCACCTGAGGCCACGACACATCATGCAGCATTAACTTGGCCTTCCAGTGGACTGGAACCAAGCCAGGTCGGCAAAAATGGGCCCTCACACGGTGATGGGACAGCAAGAGCCTTCCATTACTGCATCTGGGGGGAGGGGGGTTCCATTGCGTGCACCATCACCTACCCCTCCCCCCTCACTCTGCCACTGGTTAATGCCATTCCTAATAATGTTAGCCTCTCTTCAGCGACATTCGGGTAACATAATTTTCTTTCTAAAGTAACCTAGAAAAAATACATTTTCCCCGAACCCAAGTAAGAACGAGCAAACCACATTCAAGTACAAACCGTGTAAGCGTTATTTAATGCTATAGTAAATATCTGTATCTGATTTTACAGGTTTTTTCCAGCCTAGATGCTGTTTGCATGAATTATTTGTGAAACTTTCTAGTGGTCGGCCATAAAGACACAACTTTTCATTATAAAAAGGTTTTTCTTTCTTGAACTTACTACCATTTTGGGGTGCATTAGTTCTCAGGAATGCCCAAGCCCAGAAAACCACAAGACTTACTCAGAATCTTAAACCAGAAAAAAAAAGTTTCCATTTTAAAAACCAAGTAAAGCCATGGCAGCAACTGATCAGGAAAGAAGAAATATTTCACATATTTACTAAATTCCTCAAATGTCTTATAAATTGCGAGGAAGACACCCATCACAATTTAAGGACTCGGTGACAGAGAATAGCTCCCAACAGTGACATGCAGCGTGAGGCGTCCTTTTAATACAATCTGATCTAATGCAATCTATCCCCCTGCATGATAAGATTCTGGAAGTAAACATTAAATGTTAAAAAGGTGTGGGTCCGATGTGTCTGTCTGACATTGAAACTGTGTGCTCGGGAGGTGGACGTTATACAAAATACAGTCACTAAGCACTATAAATACACGATTTAGGAAATAATTGATAACACGATCTGGGCAGTTTAACTACACATGGGCGATATTGTGATGTATGAGTCACCGACACAAGTCTGAACTGCTGACAGGCGAAATTTTAGGTAGAAATGTTTAATAGCTTTGGGTGCACTTTTTTTTTTTTTTTTACAGTCCTCAACTATAAGATTTTCGTATGTACATAAAGAAAACATACTAAGAGTCTGATTTTAAAAACCTTCCCAGTGAAGAGATAAACTAATTCGCTTATAATGCTGGTGTTTAAATAAATTATTCGTATAATATTCGTAATATCCTTTTTTTACCAGCACAAACGTGACAAGAGAGAAAGAAAAAATAACAGACTAAAAAGACATTACAGCAGTTAAGTCCGTACGAATATAAATTATCTCACGGAAAACAAACTAAACATTTTAAATAAACGGAGTAGAAACACCGAGGGCCGATGATGCAAAACCGCGCTTATTTGCCAAGTAAAGCGTGCAAAACTATATCGATGCAATAAGAACAACAACGTCGCAACGCTAACGAAAGAAAGCGGAATATTCTGGAGGTTTGTGCGGTCGACAGTGGAGATGAAGGAAGCCCAGGAACTGCATGCATGTTGCCGCACGTCGAAATGAAGCGAGCGCCTCTCCTTTTTAACACATGCATTAATCAGCCCGGATCACTTAATACCTTCCTCTGCTGCTTCTCCCATGCCGGGTCCAAGAGGAGATCCCGGTCCCAGTCGTCCTCCTGCTGTCTGTAATCGTTAGTCTCCCCATCGTAATGATCCATAGTGAAATACACGCTCTCCTGCTCACGGTGTCGCCCCAGTTGCCTCCACGGTGAAATGATGTTGCAGCGACGCAGCTCCCCCGATCACTGCTGTCTGAGGCGAGGCGTCGGGCGTCACGATGCCGCTGACTAGATCCGGCTGCCTGTTTATCTCCGTCTCTTTATCTGGACACACACCGAGCCCAGAGTCACATCCGACCGCTCCCGTCGCAGGGCCACTGTAAGGCAAATAGGTGGTGAGAACTTTCTCTAAAAGAATAAAATAAATCCATGACGACACCGGCTTCCTGATTGGTTGACAGACTGTTTTCTTGACCCCGCCCTCCAGCCTTACTGGCGACATGATTGGTTATCCTGCCTGTCAGTACAGCGAAGGATTATTCCCAATACTACTGGCTCTGCTCGCCATACCCAGCTCTCCGTTGCCTAGACCGTGCGGTGGCGCATCCAGTCAGATATTCGGTCCCCATCCATTCTGCGATTATTGGAGTTTTAATGAATGCATTCACCCTAACCCTCTGGAAATATTCCAGGCCTCGGTATCTTAAATCACTTGAACAGCCTATAGGATGTAACTTTCCACCTTGACATGCAAAGCCAAACTGTAAAAAAAAAAAATAAATCTCTGTCATACTTCAGAGTAAATGAATGCCGCAAATATCTTGCAACACTAAAATGTCCTTGGATAAATATTCCGTTTGTTATTACCCAAAATCCAGCATCTGTATCTATGTTGCCCGTAAACAAAATATATGACGTATTTGAAAACACGACTGTTCATTAAAATTCAAGGGTTATAGTGAACCACTTAATTAATTTTATATAATTTAAAAATACGCAGACACATTGGAAAGGACAGCAATATTCACACTATAAAGGTAATTCAGATCACTAATATTTTTGAATTGTGGTACACCACACTATCACAGGTAATTGCAATTGCACATGCAAGATCGGACCAAAAACTGCGGCAGTCGGAGTTCAAACCTGCCACAGAGGCTGGTTTTATGCAAATAAGTTGCACAAACATTGTCATGGACTCTGAGGGAAACAGTACAAAAGACAGGCCGAAGGTGCCCAAAAATGCGAAGACTTCAAAACCAAGTTTCATTGAAATTTACTGCACCGGGGTGAGAGTATACCTCAGACCGGGCATTTACACCGCTTGGTGTCAGCTGTGACGTTTGTAGGCACAAGATTACTTATACCAGGCTAATTCTTATACCATAATTTAATAATTATTTTATACAATTATATTTTTATCTCTCCCTTTTCAAGAATAAAGACATTGCTCTTTACTTTTTCATGCTTGCAAATATGTATCCTAGCAACATGGCTATCTGACAGTTGCATAACAGACAGAGAAGCAAGTTTGGGGGTGAGTATTCAATGGTATCGTGGAAGATTCCTCTTTTTGGTTTACTTTGTCTATTAATTCAGGTGTAGCTATTTCTGTGGCAATACAGCAGTAACTATATGGCCGTATTTGCATCTGCCTTTCAACATGAGCAAAATCATGTAATCATACTCCTAGTAATGTCTGTAGCATATATATATATATATATATATATATATATATGTATATGTATGTATGTATGTGTGTATATATATATATATATATATATATATATATATATAATTTAATTAAGGGTTTACATGTACATGTTTCTATTGATATATTTCATTTGCAGCGACACAAACTTGCTCGATATTTTTCTATGGACTACGAGTGACACGTAGAAATAGTGATTGATGGGCTACATTTGCAGCAGATGGACTGTATGCTCAAACCTCTTGGGCTCTTTGCTGCGTCACCACCATAAAATTTACAGATGGGAAGCGTAAAAATGTATGTAAGTCACTTCGGATATTTTTGGCTGTCTAACAAATATGGGCTGCCTCAGTTTTAGTGAGGTCAGTGTAATCCCAGACATTTTTCGTCCCAGTAAGCAGGGTTGCATTCTTCACATCTAATGTCTCTGCTCCCCCATGTCACCCACCCTGAATTTACTTTCCAAAGTATGTGAACGGCCAGGACGGACTGCCAAAACTTGGGCTGCAATGTAAACACCACAAACACTAGACCAGGTCTTCCTGCCTTGTAAGGTAAGGCTTCGGTTCACAAAGCCATAGACATGCGTTGTGGCCACAGCCCCGCCGGAGGAGCAGGAAGGTGGGACAGGCTCCTGTTTCCTTATATGGGCAAACTTACAATGGATGAGCATTTGGGCGGGTGATGTCATAGATAAAATGCAAGGAATGCTCACACATTTATGGATCGCTACTTAAAGAGGAAGCATATTTATACAACTAAGAAAACTTCCTCGCTAAGTGCGATCCGCAGAGTTGCCGTGATAGTCTAAAGCACTGAAGATTAAAGTTTATAATTAAAATGAATATTCTATAACCATCACATAAGGCCTATATTTTTACCTTCTTTGATCCAATATGCTAGCATTGCATATACCAGTACTTATGTGGTTCCTATGCAGACAGTTAATGAGCTGTTTAAAATTAAACGATTTAAGAAAACGGTCATGTCCTCATTTCCTCCAAACTAAACATAACTGTCAGAAGACCTTTCTGAAGAGACGAGTAAACGGTGAGTCTTGTGAAGTCTTTTGCAGAACTGACCTAGAATCATCACTTCCTAAATGCTCTCTTCCCAGAATCGACAAATGCAATGAAGTGAAGTCATACAGTACATAGTTCCCTCTGTCCAAATACCTCGTTTGATGCACTTTAGAAACCATCAAAATCACACGTGCAGAAAGGTCACCAAGATTGCATTTGAAGGCCCAGGCCCGATAGCAGTACAGTATTTGAGTGTGTGAAGGTGGAGCCTAAACTGACAGGAGCCATAAATTGTTCAAATGAGCTGAATAAGGCCGAGCTCCATCTGCCCTGCTCTTCCTTCTGTTACATTTTGTAATGCAGATACTGCAAAGCACAGAGGTGAACCATCAAACGGGGAACTGAAAATCACTGAGAAGTTCATAGTGAAGTTTTATTCTTTACGTTTCACAGGAATATTAGGTTTACCAAAGGTCGGCACTGAATAGCATGCACCTTCCAAAGGTCCATTCTCCTCATATCTGTTTTGATGACACATTCACATTCCGAGTGCTGAATTTTAGCCTATCCTGAGAAGCAGAGAGCATTAGGTAGGCCACCAGTCCATCACAGGTCGCATGAGAACATCTTATTGTGTGAGCTGCTTCACATGTGGGGGAAACATGGATAAAAATAGTGTGTCTCCCTTGTTGTTCTTCTATGACTCTCGGGGAAGTGCATCTCTTTTATTTCACATGTGCATTGCACGTACAAATATGAAATCCTCTCATTCATCAGAGAATCAAGAATCTACCGTGTAAGTTACGGTCACCGTCGCTGAGTAAGTGACCACAGGAAAGGAAAACGACATCAGGAACCGTCCCCAGTAACGTAACATGTTCCATCCTGCAAATTTCATTGGATTAGCGGACCACACCAGTCACTGGTGATAAGCTTCCAGACCAGCGGCTGCATCACCAAAGCAGAATATTCCCAGATGAACCTTGAACTCATATGCAAATCCAACAGACACCGATCAAACTCATCAAATTCACTAAGGGGTTCCATTTCCCTTGCATTAAACCAAAGCAAAAGAACGTTTTTTTGGTCATTAAATCTAAAACTTTATGGGGAAAAAACACATATAAATATAATATAAATATGATAAATTTAATAAAATGGACATGTAGGCCACAGGGTGTATAGAAGTCACTGACATTCCTGGTAAACACAATCAGAACTACTTACTATCATTGCGTGACCTGTGGTTGCAGCAATACCAGGTAACGGTGAAAATCAGATAATTTTTAAATTTCATAGTGAAGTAATTTCATAAAGGATGTGAAATATGGAAGCAGAAGTGATATAAACAATGACAGGAGCCTACATTCAGAAGCAGAAAAAACTGATAACGGAGGGAACCACAAAAATCGCATAGTTCAGACTCCAAATTCTTAACGCTGGTACCAGTAAAACCAGACACACGTGGCATGTGTAGCGGAGATGCTTAAAGATACAGTTAAGTTTCCTCAGACATATGGACAGAGAGAAACCATATGTGCCGAGACTAATCTTTCAAGCGGTTGACATGTTACGAACGGGACACCATCTGAAAGTGACGCTCCAACCTCCCAGAGAGAGATCAGGGAATATGATAACTGAAACGGAATAAAATATGGCCTTTACACAATGCTGCATCCCGGGCCAAAAGAAGCTGGAGAAAGAATCATACATCACAAGCAGGATGACTCCCAGAGGGGAGGATCGTATTCTGAACAATATTTCTAGGGTGAGAAAAAAATTTGGAGGAATGCCATGTACAGCAGCGCACATATCCCAGAATACACATATAAAAATCAATGTCGTTAACACATGTATGTGCTGTCCTCAAACTCCTCAAATTACATATGTAAATATATTTATTGTATATAATGTATATTATGTTATTAATTAAATTATACATATTTTTTATTTCCATATAAAAGCACAATCTTTTAAGTATATAATAGTCAGCTATACTTTCAGTGTTGTTGAAATACTTTTTAATTGGTTTTAACCTTGAAAAATGTAATATTGCACATGTCAGATCATAAAATATTATTTTAAATACATTTTTGTAGTGTTCTGTAGATTAAGCACGCATCCTTTTCTCAGAGTCCGCTGGCTCCTCCTGCTGGTAAAGACGATGCAATGCAGGTTGCGATTATCCCGCGTGGTAATCTTTGCGCAGTCCAGTCTTATGTCAATCACTGTGCATTTTCATTAAGAACAGTTAGAAAAGAGGTGATTTTTTTAAATGTACCGATGAGTTACAGTGATCTCTTTACCTTTGGAAGACTTCCATAACCAGAGTTTTTTTAGTACACAATGTACTGTACACTCCTTACCGTACAATCTGTTAGTTACCCTGTACTGGTAAGTGGTTGGAAGATGGATGGATGTATATGCAATGCATTGCTTTTTGGGGTTTTAATTTTATTTCTCAAGAGCTATCTGTGAGAGTTTTACCGTGGGGAGCTAATTTGCCCTGAGGTTCTATCAAGACAGCTAATTGGTCTATTGCTCCAGTCCACCTCAGTCCTCACCATTTTTGATATATATATATATATATATATATATATATATATATATATATATATATATATATATATCATTTCCCAGTACCTGTCATGCACATACAGTTTGCTACGTTTTTACAATATGACTTCATTTCAAATTATAAATAGGGCATACTTCATGAGAACATTTTTTTTTGTCCATTGTCATCATATATCATGATTTTCGGTCATTAATTGTCTTTGCAGTTTATATGGGAGTGTAACGCCAAACCTTGCAGTTGTCTGTATAGAGCAACAGATGGATAAATCTGCACTGGGAATCATCTGTTTGGTCTCCATGATCCTGAATATAGACGTTGATACTCTATGTTGCTCAAGCGTTTATGGGTGTACGAGTGATCAATCAAAAGACAAAAACAAGAAATGTCATTGTGAAATCGCATATGTTAGGTTTTCATTGTCCGGCAAAGGACAGAGAGTCTAGTTTTGCTTGTAATTTGCTTTAAGTAACCTTTTCTTTTGTGCTCAGAGGTTATGTAAAAAAATAATTAAGTCATGTTTTTAGGATGTCCTAATTCGTAGTTTTTTTTTTTTGGTTGTCCAAATAGTAATTAATAGCAAAAGAAGACACTGTGGTGATACAGTACAATCTGGCTGAAATATGAAATTGCATTTGGGACTGTTTTCTTTATTTAACTTTTAAAATGGCCCGTGATAGCAAGAAATTCAGTGCACATCGCTGGGGAAAAAAATTCCCGTGAAAGTGAAAAGTAAGCATCTAATTGATATTATAAACGGTTATCAAATGTGAATGGATGTGCCGGATGCTAATGAAGAATCAAATGATATACCATGCAGCTACCTAATGATGAAGCATTAAGTTATTAAATATTACGTTGTTATTCGTAGTAAGTCATTAATAAAGCCTTAGTATCATTGATAAGTCGTCGAAAATCATTTCAGCATTGAGACTTAAATACTAATATGAATCAGTGCTTTGAGTGATTACTTTATAATTATGTTTAAAACTTAGATTTAGCTACTCTCATTACACGTCACAGACCTAATATAATTACTTTGATCTGGCACCTACAGCGAAAACCATTTCTAGGTAAATGAAAGCAGATTTTTGTCGTTGTATGGCAGTTTTCAGCGGTTGGTGTTTCCGCGGTAACAGCTGCTGCGTGTGATTGGCGGAGAGCGAGGGGGGCGGAGCGTCGTGTTAGAATACGGCGTTACGGAAGCCGCAGTGCTGCACCCGAACATGGCGCTCCTGTCCGCCCGTGTGCTGGAGGCCGCCCTTAAACGGTGTCGATCGGCGCCGCACCTTCTGCTGTTTTGCATCGTCTTTGCCCTCCTGCTTAAGCCGCGTCCCGTGCTAGGCAAAAAGAACCAGCCTAAAGAGATCACTGACAGTAACTGGGAGGAAATCCTGCAAGGAGAATGGATGATAGAATTGTAAGTTTCATTACTTCCCACACATGCGCAAAAATGTCCTGGACGTGGGCTGAATGGTATACCTGTGATGCCTGAGTAGGCGATAATAAGTCGATATAAAGGATAATTAGAAAAATAAAACTCAGGAACCGCACTGAATTTCATAGTCGTTTTAATGCCAGGTACTGCTGTGAAAATTTTGTAACTCACTTCCTGCTGAGGAGTACCTATAAATATATCGACACGTGAAAGTGGAGTCTTTTATTGAGGGTTCCGTTCTTATTTTTTTTTATTGCCAGTTTTGCTCCCTGGTGTCCAGCCTGCAAACAACTGCAGCCAGTCTGGGATGAGTTTGCAGAGTGGGGAGATGACCTGGGCATTAACATCGCCAAAGTGGACATCACTGAGCAGCCCGGTACTGTACAACTCATCGAAGTCATAGCGAGGCTATTAGCGACGTATTGCAATGGCATCAGATCTTTTTAAAGGTGTAAATCTTTAAAGTCATTTAATCGCTGGATTAAAACAGATCCCCGGTTATCGCTGCCCTTCTCTCCTGGATGTGCTGTTTTAAGCGCTCCGATTAAGGTTATTAATGTCATGATTATTAGGGTTGGGCATTAAGAAACAGTGGTGACTCGAACTCAGTTGCTGTTTCGAGATTGTGTCTATCTGGCTGGTTATGTATCTGACCTCTGTATTGACATACTGCATGTCTCTGCTGCAGGCCTGAGTGGGCGATTTGCTGTCACGTCCCTTCCTACAATCTACCAGTGAGTTCCTCATTTGACCTCTCATCAAGAGAACCTGTGCTGAATGTTTAGATTATCACAGCAGCGGACAGATTATAAAGTACACCCAGTGCTTTTGAGTGGTGCAGCTGAGGTTTAAATTTGGTCTAAATGAAGGATTCTCTCCCACATTTTCACACTGATTATAGGTAAGCATTCCTACAAGATTTCTGAAAGTATCTCACTCGCAGTCCGGGAGCTCTGCTCTTTCACTTCTTACTCATCATTCGGTGGAACGCAGCACTCGAACCTAAATTGTCTCTGATAGCTCCACGATTATCACCCCTACTCCACTTTGGACGAAAGCTTCTGCTAAAAAAATGTAAATGTAACAGGCTCTTTGTGTGCTGCTTGTGAAACTTGCACCATATGAGGTAATGTACGTTTCGCTAGAGGACGTTTATATATCTCCTTGTTCCTCGCACTGGGATAAGGGTGCGTTTTTAGTATGTTAAGTCCTTTTGCCCAGGCATTCTTCAGACTGTTGGCCACATGGTGGTCAGGATCAGAATGTGGTAAAAGTCATATCTGGAGATGGGAGACTTGCTTCTGGATTACGCATTTATCATTTAGCTGATTGGCTTTTATCGTTAGTGAAGCACCGCTCTGAAAGCAGGGTCAACCAGTCCCTGGAGCAATCGGGGTTAAGGGCCTCGCTCAAGGACCCGATTGTGAAATCTGTTTGCCAACCATGGGATTTGAACCAGAGGCCTTCTGGCTATAGTGGCCTAATCTGCCGAGGCACACATCACATCCCCACGCCTCCAGCCTCAGTTTAAAACCCCGCTGTGCATTTCAGCTGTAAAGACGGCGAGTTCCGGGTCTACGATGGAGCGAGGAGCAAGGATGACTTCCTGGGCTTCATCGATGAGAAGAAGTGGCAGAACATCAAGCCCATGTCCTCCTGGCTGGGACCCTCCTCCTTCCTGTGAGTGTGTGTCACTCTCATAGGCGTCTGTCCTGATAGATCCTTTGGTGTCCTTGTGCTTTTTGAGTTACAGTGGCACTGCTTTCCAGGGATGTCCGTCAGATAAATTAGCTGTCTTATGCCGCCTTCTGCGCTTACAGCATCCCTTATCTAATGCAGCTGTGTCAGATGATTCAGGAGTTGCATGGTTGTCTGATACCTGCTTCTCGTGTTCATTTCGCAGGATGAATGGCATTTCAGCAGTCTTCAGACTCTCGGTGTCCATTCGGGTACTGTGACGCGATATTTCATTCTTGTTTTTCACTGAACGTTATCCACATTTTGTCACCCTATTCTAGGTACGTACCTTAATAACTAACCTAACGGATCATTTAACTTGTCACGAGGTATCAGGGTTAAAATGTTTGCGTGATGATCCCTGCATGTAGTGTAAACTGGATTAATTACATTGAATTTCTCCGTTGGCTGGTGTGTTCATCTAGAGGATGTCTTGTCATATGAAGTTTGTTTCCTATGCTCGTTAATGAAGTTTTATTAGTGATTCTGTCCTAGTGCAAGGCAGGGCTGTATGGTATCACATGTGTCATGGTCACCTGGGTTTTAGATGACGGGTGAAACATTTGTCCGGACTCCAGCCTTTTGGTACTATATGGACATTTACTTACACCCACAATTTGGTAAACAGATTAGTAGTATGCTTAAAACATTAATGAGATGTGTATTGTAACGTCAAAAAGCCAGTAGTCTGTATTAATTCGGCGTATCCTTATATTTATTAAATTTGGTTAGCAGAGCAGACCACATGCTCCTGTTTCCGTAAATCACGAAAGGGTTGAGCCTTCCCTTTCTTCACCGCCGTTTCAGTGCTCATCAGCCACAACATCTTTTAAAAGAGCAGAAATTGTGGATAAACAAGGCAAAGACATTTTGGGTGTGACGGTACTTTTTGCAGTTTAAGGTCCCACATGTTTACTAAACATAAGGATGTGCTGAATTTCTGCATATTACTAGTATTTGAGGCGTATGCTAATATGCTTACCAAATTGTGGTCGTAAGTAAACGTCCGTATAGTACTGAAAAGCCGGCGTCCGGACAAATGTTTCACCCGTCATCTAATTTCCTGGTAGTTATTGCACAAGCGGCATATAATCAGGAGTGCATTATGACGTGACGTTGTGCAGCCCCAGTGCAAGGTCACACTTTCCGTCGCTTGGTAACTCCGTGGTTCCTCTGCTTTGTTCTCGTCTCCAGCAGTGGCACAGCTACCTGACGGAGCAGCTTGGCCTTCCGGCTTGGGGCTCATACGTTCTCTTCACCTTGGCCGTGCTCTTCACCGGCCTGGCCCTCGGTCTGGTGAGTCCTCGCCGTCAGTCTCGCAGACCGAGAAGCTTCTTTGCGGTCCATGGGTGATGGGGACGCGCGTAGCTCTATCCATGGATTTTAGTAATGGCTGACTGGCAGGTTTGTGAATGGATCAATTAATGAATGAAAGACGCTCAAAGAGCTTCACACCACCACTGTGTAGTAGGGCTGTCGATTTTTAACCGATATTGGAACATAACGTGAAAAAAATCATATTCCTAACTTTAATTAATCCATTGGAATTTTAAACGGTCATTGTAGCCGATACTTTGAGGCTCCGGCATGAATTATGTGGCCTCCGTCATCCCCTCATACCCCTGTGTCCTCCTCAGATCCTGGTGATCATCACGGATTTTGCCTTCTCCTCCCGCCGCCCTGATCCCCCCCCTGGATACTACCAGCGTTAGTATCCACATCTCCGTGCCTGAAACTGCCCACTGCATCCGCTTATTATCAGTTTTGCTTAAATTCTGTTTTTTGGTGTTTCTGAAGAAAGTGAAGGGACTGTATATTTGTTCCTTGGGTTATAAGTATCATTTTATATTGATATATATTATATTTATACTTGGGGAAATATTTGTGTCTCTGTACTGTAGGCAAGCCAGAGAAACCGGTCCAACAACAGACTTGACTGTTTAAAATTCTACTACCCGTAGATTGCATGTAGTCACATGGTGTGTGTGCGTCAGAATGTGTTTGTAAGCTTGATATTCCTTGTCTGCATCACTACCCTCTTGTGATTCAGGGAGACGGCTTTTGGAACGGGCTCAGTTGAGAAAACAGCAGGAGGATGAGCTGGAGGAGAATGAGGAAGAGGACGAGACTGAGGAAGAGGAGGCTGGCGGCAAGCCAGAACTCAGGGACGAGGACTTCCACGAGGAATCTCTGCGGAGGAGGTTCCAGGGTCCTGGCAGGGAGGAGGAGGACGACGACACCTAGAGGCCAGGATGGGTACTGCAGATGTACCTAGAATGGCCCACCGGGGGGGGTGGGGCATAAGCACACGCGGCAGAGTTGTGTCTTTGTGGGGCCGCCCTGTGAGTTTGGTGTGGTCTGTCCTCCCGGAGCAGCTCACCTGCCCTCCTTCGCTCCCTCCCTTCCTTCCACTCACTCCACGCATGTTCCCCTGGAGACTGTTAACTGTTACTCTTCGGAAGTAATACTGCAGAGTTTCCTTTTAATAGGGACATATTTAGCAGTATTCTTTTTTTTTTATTGGGTTTTTTTGCATTAGCCTTTCTTCGCTAACATTTCTAATTTTAATCTCCCCCGCTACGCCCTGGACTTCCCGCTGCCCTCGCTGCGGTCTGTTTTTTTTCCACTTATCAGCCAGTTAAATGGCCGCCTCTGATCCCCAGCAGTGTTCCGTCTGGGTCTGTGGGAGGTGGAAGCGTTTAACATCCGCGCTAAGCCATCCGCCCGTGCCGGAGTGCCAAAGCGGTGCACGCAGCGCCTTAGCCCACTTCCTGCAGCAGAAATGCAGTAAATGTTGAAGCTCACACCACCTCCTCGTTGCTTAGCTTACACACATGCCCATTTCGGGTCAGACTCTTCAAATGCATTAAATGAAGAGAGATTAGTGTTTTTTCCAGGTTTGGAACAGCGCCCTCTACTTTCTGCCTTGGTTGTGAATGTTATAATGGAGTGATCAGCTTTATGAAAATTGGAATAGTTACTTGGCTCCCACAGTGGTGCAGATCCTATGTGGTGTGACAATATTCTGTAACTTCCATGCCAAACACTAGAGGGAGTTTCCCCTTTAAGAATGGGGAAATAAAGGCAGGCAGTTGTTAAACCTAAGACTGACAAGTTACATGAATGCACCAAGCAACCAAGTGCAGAATTGAGGAAATCATTCTAAAATATTAATATTCAACAAATGGCTATTTTAATGAGAGGTTTTAGTCACCCCGAGTCATGCCCTGCACTGTATCCCGAGTCATGCCCTGCACTGTAAGCATAATCCCCTCTTTAGAGGTTTCATACTTCACTGTCTTGGAGACCTTTGATGCACATGGATCCAAATTCAACCCAGTTTTGTTTTAACTTAAACTTTTTTTTTTTAATTCCCCCCAAAAAATGTTTTCATTCAAGTTTACTCAAGTTTGTTAAAATAAAGCCTTTGATGTTTTGCCGTACCACAAAGTAAGAGCGTGTCTTATTTCCGTTATTAATCTGTTAATCTGTGTGGTGGAATGGGCTGGTGCAGTCAGATGTGGTTTTGGGCCCTCTGGAGATAACGGTAAGTTTCATTTTCCAGTAGCAGCCGTGTCACGGGGGGCATGGTATTTAAGGGCCTGACCAAAGTTTAAATATACATTGAAAACTACAACATTTTTCTAGTGAGGGGGCAGGGATGAGGGAGTGGAAAATTTTGCCCTAGGCTTTGGAGATGTTTGAAAATTCCGATGCAATGGAGGTTTTCACTGTGATGTGTGAATATTACGATCCACAGTAGGCATTGGAGTCGATGTGGTCAGCACTCTGCCCTCGACTACCCAGTAATAAATACATTTAAACTGTAAGTGCCAGTTTATCTAGCTTTGACTGTGATCTTGTGGAAGGGTCAGATTTAGGGCAGGGGCGGACACCAATGCCTCCCTTATCCTGAAGAGGTCAATCTCATCGCTGAAACGGAAAGGTCCGTGATTGGAACTGCAACTGGATGAAAGACGGTGGCGTGAAGTAACTGATTCATCAACATTTAAATAAAAATGGAGACTGATAAACTGCCCAACCTGTACCGTGAGCTTTTGTTGCCAGGGAAACCCGTGAATGGCATTCTGGGTAGTTCTGTGAAGCTTTACTAATTATAGTCGCAGAAGACAACAGGAAGTCTGCAGCTATCATACAGTCTGTCTTCTTATAAACTGAGACCCTGTGCTGAATAAACAGTTATAATAGATGGGTGGTGTTATTTACATAAAAATGAATGGATCTGTGAAAAAGATCTACTTTAATGCAATATTTTTTAAAAGAGCATCTGCAGCCTTCACTCGACAATTACGGTGCCCCCCCCCCCCCCCCCCATCGTCCCCACCCTGAAGCCAAGGGGTGTGGCACTCCATCACGTGACCGGCATGTTGGCGAAATGCATGTAAATGCCTGCCATCACATGACCTTCGCCTCGTGAGTTGTTATGGGTGCATACATTATTTGTTTCCTTCATCGAATAAACTTTTATGTGAGATTTATCATAAAGGTAGAAGATTCCAGAACAATCACTGACCCATCCATGATTGGTTATTACTAAAGTAAACATCAAGGGCACCAGTTTTCAAAAAAAAAAGAAAGATCAACAGCGATTGCTTCAGAAATAATAGTTCTGCTGGTGAAACCACAGTATCTATTTAATGGTCGACATCCCAGGTTGGATAGACCTCATGGTACAAATTCTGGTTCCTTTCTTAAAAGCAGCATATCATTAGCTGGACTTTTAAAGCCATCTATATCTCTGTCGACACCTTGTGGGCAGTAAGCGTGGGCACAGTAGGCTGGGCCTTTCAGAAAGGCTGTAGCAAGACTCTTACCTGCTAGGTAGTGAGGAGAGACCACAGTAATTCCATATGGGTGGTGCCTCTGATCAGGCAGGTACTCATCCGGAGACTGACCGCTGTTTGGGTCCATCGCCAAGATGCCATCCCTAGATAAAACCAGATAAATAAGTGTGATGTAGCTGCTATCCTCTTATGCGAACCATATCTGAAGCATCTCATGCAGAGTGTAAGCAGAGTGCTGTACAGTAACCTCACTCGGGTTGATAATGAACCTATTCTAGGAAAACACACCAGGTCCGTCCTCTGTACCTTTGGAACAGGCTCCTTTAATCTCACTCATGGCGTGGCAGAATGAGCGAGATGGCAGAAAGTGCTGGAAATTTCAGGTCCAGAAAGTAAAACTCCAGACCATGATTTAGTTTCAACCAACCAGCTGAGTAATCTGTGGCTGTGACTATACTTAGCTTGTGGTTATGAGAGGTTAGCTGAGCTGAATCTGTTCAGCCTCGCCTAAAGGAGATTAAGGGGGCACATGATCCAGGTGTATAAGATTCTAACAGGTCTGGATCCTGTTCAGCCAAATGGCTATTTCAATATTAGTTTAAATACTAGATCTCGTGGCCATGTGGAAATTATGAATTTGAGGAAGCACTTCTTTGCACAGCATGTAGTTAGAGTATGGAATAGCCTTCCTGCTAGTGTAGCGCAAGCTAAAACCCTGGGTTCCTTTAAATTAGAGCTAGATAAGATTTTAACAACTCTGAGCTATTACTCAAGTTCTCCCCAAATGAGCCTGATCTCGTTTGTAAATTTCTTATATTCTTATGTTCTTAACTGGTTGGTTGAAACAAAACCGTGGTCTGGATTTTTACTTTCTGGACCTGAAATTTTCACCTCTGACCAAAATGTCCCCGACTTACACCCCACGCGATCGAAGTTTTAAAAGAAGCCCCCACATAGCCATCCCAGGCTCACAAGCATCTCCCAGTCTCTCTCACACCTGAGACCAGTGTGATTATCCTCTTCCGACATGCATTCCTTTCGACGTACGATCCGTCTGTTGGATGAGGGTACAGGCACAAGTTGGAGACGCACCTGAGCCAGTCTGTCCAGTAGAAGTGTCCGGCGTGGACCGCCAGAGCGAAGGGGTCGTTTAGGGTCCTTTGGAGCGGTCGTCTCCCTGTCCCGTTGGGTGCTATGCACTCCAGCATCTTGGTGCCTGAGTGATTGCATTTCATTAGCAAAGCTGGGTTACTTAGAAATACTCGCTACAACTACAGCACCTTGTGAACACTCTTGGGAAAGAAAAGCAAACGTAAAGGTGAATAATATGTAGTGCATTTCAACTGTGGCTCCTCAGCATCCGGTATTTCTGACCTCTGAGAGTGGAATAGAAGGCAGATTAAAATGTTTCAAGGCAGAGATTCACATATACAGCCTCAGGGGCAGCAAATATAGCCTGTCTCCCTCCCACGGGATAATTATCTCAAATATAGATGTGGCTTGGCTTCGGCAGAGCTGGACAAATCAACTTAAACTTTACATCAAGGCAAAAGGGCAAACGGCGCCCCTAAGAGGAATATAATTTACATGTTTGCTCCCTGTTCTGTTCCTGACCAGTAGTATTTGTGGCTTAAATGCTCCTTGGCAAATCTGCTTGTGTTGTGTTGTCTTTGTAGCAGTTCCCAGTATCTCCGGTCCACTTCGCAGTGAAAAGCCACACTGCGCAGTGAAAAGCTACACTGCCAGTCAGAAGTTACCCTGTAGTTTAGCATTTCCGGTTAAACTTCAAGCAATGTGCCCATCGTAAGAGCTCTTTGAAAGTTACAGGGAAGTTGAACGTGAAGATGCAGACTGCACAATCACCTGACCTTAACCCCACTGGAACTGTTAAAGAGATCAAGGCCACACGGCCTGCTAGTGCAGGTCATGTGGGGGATAATTCTCCAGCAAGGATGCATGGGCTGAACTTCCAGAAAAACACCCTTGAGTCTAATTCTTAATAGAATTCCTACAGTTTGTTTACATGGAAAGGTGACTGTTGTGTCCAACCTAGAATTTAGACTTTTTTATTATGTGGGTGGTGTTTTTCATGTTTAATATCAGGGGTCTCCAACTCCGGTCCTGGAGAGCTACTATCCAGTAGGTGTTCCATCCTACCCGGCTTCTGATGAGCCACACCTGTTCCTGGTATTTGCCTGAGAGCAGATATGGCTCATCAGAAGCCAGGTAGGATAGAAAACCTACTGGATAGTAGCTCTCCAGGACCGGAGTTAGAGACCCCTGATTTAATATATTGCTCTAATTAACTGATACGCAATTCTGAACCTCTTCTTTATGTAAACACAGGTAGGTCTTAAATTGGAATTTGACATAAGAAACTGAGAAAGAAACAAGAAAGAAGGGAATCAGGACACATCCATCTCTCCAGAGTAAATGTCATGGAGCTTAGGGCGAATGGGACTGTATAAACGCTTAGCGTGCTGCTGCCGGCATGCGACGCCATCGCCTTCGAACCCGGGACGGCAATAGCACTCGAAGGAGCCTGGGTAGTTGAAGCACGTGGCCCAGGGGGCAGCAGTGTCACCAACTTTGGTCAGATGGCTGGCGTGAGATTTTCAGATGGAGACACTCATTTACATCTGTGCAAGAATCAGAAAGTGTGAGTGTCACACTAGATGCATGAGAGGTGACAACCCTGTAGGAATAGAAGGGCCAAGGTGATATAATGCAGACATGTGGAATGAGGATGCAGAAGGCTTTTCCATGAGTAAGCATGAAATGATTTTACTTTATTAATCCCAATGGGAAAATTCGCTTTTCACCGATCTTGCTCTCCATAGGTGAGAGCAAGCAGGGAAGTGAAGGGCAGCCACCCACAGCAGCACCAAGGGAGCTGTACTAAGGCCAGGATTGAACTGGTTACGTTCTGACCACAGGCACAGAGGCTTAGCTCACTGAGCCACACACTGTCCCCAAGATATGTACTTAAATCCGTTCCTGGACTCCTACAGAATAGCCACCTTCTCACGTTCCACATCAACGCTCATTGACATCCATCTTCTAATGTTCATTATGGCTTCTAACCTACAGGTCTCCCCCCCCCCCCCCCACCCCACTCCCGGCAGGGTCCTGTCACTCTTACCATGACAGCTATGCCCATCCCCATGGTATCCCAGGGGACACTGGCAGTGAAATCGCAGCCCCTGGTCGGGGAGGCAGAGTGCCTCCGAGTGACAGTTATGGTTCTCTGAGACACAAGGATCCACCAGCTGGAGCTCTGAGAATGGGCAGAAGGTCAGAGTACAAAGGTCACTGCTTCTTAGGTAACCACCACTCTCGCACATATAAATTATGATACTGTTTTTCTTGGACAGTTAAAAGTTTAACTTGCAATATTATCCAAGTAGTATGTAAGGGGGTTTTTACACGATGAGTACCAAGCGTTGCAGGGAGCTGAACGTTCACTCGCAAGTATCAAAAGTAAAAAGTACTACTCGTTCAAATCTATTGACGTGACAAACAGCAACCTATCCTTTTAATTTCACTCAAGACAGGTTTGAATATAGCATAATATTGTACTGTGTCGCAATAAATAAAGTGGAATCACAACAGGACAAGCCAATATTTTCTCTTTATTTGGTGAAGCAGTAGATGTTGCCGATGCAGATTAGTGGAATGACTTTACATTATTTTTTTTACTCTGTGGAAACAAAAGATTTATCTACGGGCCAGACTTAATAATGGATTACGAACATGTCGCCTTTAGACCAGTGGCTGATCTTTCAGTGTAATCATCTCCATTATTTCAGTGCTTGTGTCTTTAGCTCTGCTGCTGCTGACTTCAAATACTGATAATGTTTCAATTTTGGCCGACAATTTAGGTGTGTTAACTGATTTTTTGCGTATCTCGCGAATATATCTCTACAAATTGTTTTTGCGTCTTGGTAAGAGAAATACGTTACTCAAGAATCGTGAGATAAGATCGCAATCTCAATTCTGGATGAAAAAAAAAGCGTGATTCATATTTTACCCAGAATCATATGAATATGCAGTACGGCTGTGATCTCCTGCCTTTTTCCTTATTTCTTTATATTGTTACCAGTAATCATTAACTAATGTTACTCTACGTCTACATAACACCTATTATAGTATATTCCATTAATATGAATTTTTAATATTCTATGTAGTATGAACTGGTGACAAAGTAGATACTGTGGTATCCTATTATATGAGGTACAGCTTCCATGCATTACCTAGCTCGTGGGAGTTTGACGTACAGGAAAATGTTCTGAGGGCAGAATGAATAATGATTGGTTTAGAGCGATAACCAATGAGATGGCCTTGGTCCTGCCTCCTCTAGTTGGTTGGAGAAACCTTCTCCACAATCTGATAGGTTATCTCTCTGAATCAATCGTTTTTTTCTGTCCACAGAACTTTTTTTTTATAACGCTCCCACATGCCATTAACAAGTCCCACATTTATATTAGTATTTTAGGTTAAAAAGTGCATTTAGAGTCACTATCTGACTATGTACAAATCTGAGACCCATGTTTAGCTGAAACCTCACCTTCCACAGGGCCAACCTTACTTAACATCATGTATCGAAGTGCTCTCTCCGTCTCCTCATACAGGACCATAACCAGCTCTGTGCTGAGCTGCTGGATCTCGGGGCTCATCCAGGGCCCGTGTGGGCAGTGCCGGAAGGTCAAATTCTGACGTATCTGATAGGAGAAGGTCTCTGATCCACCCTCGGGTGACAGAACTGTGTACTCTCGCACCGACATGGAGGTTGCCGCTGGACCGTGGAGACACACATCATTACCCAAAATACTCTAAACTGATCATCACCTCACTTGCAGCCGGCTCGGAATGCAAAAGATATCTGAGTATGGGCGTTGGCCGTACCTGATGTGTGGTAATGGTATATTTCTTTGTAGGGCTTGATATTCACCATGATACCAGGTGGCAGACTAGGTATGTCGCCGTATATAAGGGTGTCCATGTTGAGGTAACCCTTGGGGTCTAGATCTTGGGCCTCCTGAACAATGGTGAGATGCTTGTTGCCCGGGTAGAAAATCACTTCTGTGTGGCATGTAAACTCAGCACCTGAACCAGAGGAGGAAATCGGTCATACAAAGCTTTTTCCTTAGAGCTGAAGGCTTTATGTTCCTAAGAACCAAAGGGCAAATATCCTAAATGCATTACAGTAAAAAGATGCGTTAGATGTGTCGTAATATGGACAGAAATTCCTGCAAGGCATATGCATGTAATGTAATGCGATGAAATAGCTCAAAACCTTACCGGTGATGCTGAAACCATTCTGATGGTCAAATTGCTCCAAAGCAAACAGCCAGCCAAAGACAGCCCCAGTGGGGACTACTGGTAACAAGGCCCATCCGACTGGTTCAGGGATCCGGCTAATGGCTGCGTGGATCCGACCGTCCACTACCATGATATAGGCGTGCAGGTCCACGCTGGCCAGCTTCACTGGAGTGTTCCCCACAAACACAAGGCCACTCACTTTTCCACTGACACGCTGGGGCAAGCCTGGAAAGCAAGACGTCAACACACTGCCAAGTGAGTTTGCAGAAAAGTCCGTTCCTAACTGGAGCAGTCATCTACTTTGTTCAAGGGGCAGATGAAGTCATGACGTGCACCTCACCCTCTGGCAGACACTGCTGCCCGTTACCATAGAAGCCAGTCTGACAGTGGCAACAACATCCTGTGGGATAGTCCATGCAGTAGCCGTCTTGTGAGCAATGAAACTGGGACCAGGCACACGTCTCTGTGGTTTCTGTGTTATATTTGAAAACAGCACGGAACGAAAGAATTAAAGTCTGTTAAACAGTGATAATGCGTTTTGAGCGACGATGAAATGACATGGCATGACATCAAGATCAACTAAATGACAGAGTTGGATAGTTCAGGTCCAGAAAGTACAAATCCAGATCAAGGCTTTGTTTCAACCAACGAGTTGAGTTACTCTGTGACTGTGGCTTTTTATACTCAGCTGGTTGGCTGAAAGAAACTCTTGAGCTGGATTTTTAATTTTATGCACCTGAAAATTCCACCTCTTCTAAACGAAATGGTCATTTCAATTAAATAGTCCCCTACCTTAATACCAGGCCTTGATCTCATAGGTTGTACAGTTAATTGAGACAGAAATGAGCTTCTATTTATTTTCACACTCAATCACAAGCTCACCTCCAGACCCTGAGTCCAGGTCTTCATCCCCACTAAATGTATCAGATGGAACATGGAGGACAGGCTCCCCACCATGTTGACCGAGGTGGACGTTAGGCTCATGCACACCCTTACTGGAGATGAAGAGTTCTTGCCTCAAAAAATCTGGCAACAGTGAAGGCAAAACCTTAGACGGGAGATGAGGATGCGGTGATGAGACGGACGAGACTTCGTGTTGGGAGTTATAGGCCAGTTTCTCTGCACAGTCCATCCTGCTGTGGTCGACACTGGATGACTCCTGACTTGCTGGTGCTGTTGCAGGGACCACATTCCGGAAAGACCGTCTACTACCAATGTGGAAGATCCAGACTCCAGGACAGCCAGCGTTTCCCTGCCTGAGAAGGAAAACCGGGTCAAAATCACAGCAGTACAGTGGCAGAAAAAAATTACGTAAATTAATGAGTCATTCAACCATTAATTGCCAAAATGCATTTATGTTTATGATACACTTTCTTTGTTCAGTTCAACCATGTGGTTCTAAACAGCTTCCCCTCTTTCGCCTATTTAAAGCACTTTGCATTTTATTCGAGCGAAGCATGTTTTTAAAGAACAACCCGGCCATGCTATTACACATCCATATGCAGTATGTTCTACTGTCATCAAAAACATTGGAATGCCACCCCCATAACCAGGCCAACAGCGATATGCTGCCCAAGTAATCAATGTGGCCAACATCGCGTGCAGTGCGACTTTTGAACAGACTACCAACGTCTTTCTAAGCGGATCAGACACTCCAGTGCCTCCTGCACTTGCTCATGCTGGGTTAGAGACTCACTGGTAGAGGTCCTTCAGAGATCGCTCTGCGTCGGCCACACTGTAATAAAGTTCCCCCCTGCGGGACATTTTGAGAACGGGAACTGCCCCCCTGTTAAATCCCACCCGGGCTGGGATTTCCAAGCCAGTGCTGTGGGGATTCTTCGGCCTTGTCCCAAAGAACTGCAATCCATCCTCTGGATACAGGAACAATGCGTATGAATCTGTCTCATTGTAGGCTAATACCACCTGAAATGTGTTCAACTAGAACAAAGGAAATTTAATTACTTCACCTCTGACAGAGTATTAGTGTATTACATCAATATAAACTTGTCTACTTTCAGTGTACATTCAAAGTCATACTAATCTTGCAGAGAGTTTTTCTCTGGCTAATGCATCAGCCTTCCTGACTGCTCCCAGGAATTAATGAAATGCTACAAAGTATTTGGACAAATTTTGGAAATATGCTTAATAGCTACACACACTTTCACTGCTGTTCAGTTCATTATTTCAGCAGAGCTACAGTAGCAGTAATATTAAAACGTAATATCAATGACCAATAACTAGTTTCAACATTGTTAAAACTGCACACCCACCAAAATGGGAGAGTTAACCTTTGCGGTTAATATATGTGTTTAGTGATACTTTATTTTCTCTTCTATATAGGGTTCTGGGGGCATTTAACATAGGATTCAACACACTGAGATGATTCTGTAAATTTTTCCAGAAAACAAATTTTCAGCAAGTGTCCAATTTTAACTATACTCACCATAACTGCTTATATTAATGCCCAGTAAACTTCACAGAACAGTCACTGATAACCCAAAATCCACGTGAAACACGGAACACCGATGGAGGTTTTACTCACCATACTAGATGCACTGTAGCGGGTGGAAACCTCTTCGTAAGATGCCACATCTTCCCAGGTGATAATGGCAGCATGGGAGGGCATGAACTGGGCCTCGGGGAAGCCCCTCCGGACCTCCTTCGCGACCCGCTGCAAGATACACCATGTGTCCTCCATGCGATAGTAGACGGTCCCTCTCCCCCGGCTGGTGTCGAGGTCAGCCAGGAATGGCGCAATAACTGCGAAGGCAAGGGGAAAGCCGCTGTCCACGTACTGAGTCTCCAGGGGTGGGACCTGGGTGGAGATGACGCCGTTGGTGGCCACCTGCATAAAGACAGAAAGCTGGTCACAGGGAATTACCACAGCCTAAGGGACACAATTGGTTTACTTACATATAAACTGCTGAATCGCGATCCGTAAAAATACATCGGCTGCTTCAGATCGGGAATCCGAGAGATTCCGTCATCTCCCCCGTGAAGTGAGAAATCCCTGTTAAGTGGTCCGTAGGGAAACACGTCTTTCCGTCTGATGGCTGATATGATGTAGACTTTAAGAACGAGGACTGTTAACTTGTTTCTGATCTGCATGGTTTTGGTTGAGGTAGAGGCGATGGATCCTGGAATGTTTATGTTAAGTCGGGAATTATATTTCAAACACTTCCTTAAGTGCAAGTGAAATCCTCTATAGTTAGACAGGGGCGGTCTAGTCAGAAAAGTAGGCAGTTCATTCCCAAGACAAAATCGTGTTTTTTCAGTTTTGACATTTTATATTTAAGGTAAAAATGCTCCGAATTCAGCAAACTACAGTTTATTTTCAAAAAGACGGATAACATGACCACTGTCTTATTGTCTTTTTTCAAATTTTCTATGTGCCATATATACTATAGTTATACGATGTATTAAACAGAATTAAGATTCCATTGATGCTTTTGCTGTATGCAGACCCTTACCAAAATAAAGTATATTTAAAGTTCATTTTGTTAAGTATACTTTTTGGGACTAAATTGGCCCATTTATAGTTTATTAAAGCATATATTTTAAGTGTATTTAGTAATATTAGTTATTTGTATTTTTATACATGAAATTGCTACAAACAACACAGTAGCGATGTGACTACATGTTAATTACACTAATAAAAATTTGCAAAACATACTTAAAGATAGCTTTTTCTCTTCGTCACTGAAAATATTATTTTGAATGCCAAAAACATAAATATATATTTTACATATAAGCTAGACTTGTGCATGCTAGTACATGTCAGTTTAAGCCAGGTATACTTAAGTCAGACTTTGTCAAGTATATCTCTGTTAAGTACATAAGACGTTTGCTAATACTTACTAATTTTTAGTTTAGAAAAATTATACTTATAGTACATTTAAGTATACTTCTTTTTCGTAAGGGGGTGGATAAATGTACAAGCTGCGTTGAATAAAAGACACAAATAAATACGCTAAACCGTGACACCAAACGCGTATCTTTGTTATTTATTTCATTGGAAATATAAGGAAAGTCATGCGAAAATGGTAGCAGGTCTATATCATCCATCCATCCACCCATTTTCCAAACTGCTTATCCTACTGGGTCGCTGAGGGTCCGGAGCCTATCCTGGAATCAATGGGCACGAGGCAGGGAACAACCCAGGATGGGGGCCCAGCCCATCGCAGGGCACACTCACACACCATTCACTCTCACATGCAGACCTACGGGCAATTTAGCAACTCCAACTAGCCTCAGCATATTTTTGGACTGTGGGGGGAAACCGGAGTACCCGGAGGAAACCCCACGACTGCACCACCATGCCGCTCCGTTCTATATCATATTATTTTAAAAGACAAATTTAGATAGATAGATAGATAGATAGATAGATAGATAGATAGATAGATAGATAGATAGATAGATAGATAGATAGAATTGATATAATTTCACTTTTAAAACAATATTATTTTGTTTATAAGATATAGAAAACAGAACTGTACAAATACACGTTTAAATACGACGAAGCACTGAAAATTGGTGTTAACTCCATAAGGTGGCACTCGTGTCAAACCTAAGTGCAAGATCTCCGGCTGATAATGTTTTGGGGAGAAAGTTGAAGCGTTTCAATAGAGGCTTTCATCTAACGTCTTCAGGCGTGGCGCTCTGTGATCCTGTTTTATATAGACAACAAAAGCAGGAGCAGCACCAAAGCTAATCAGGTATTTCGGCCTTAGGCAGGTGATTTACTTTTCTTCTTCTTTAAATTAAAGAATAAAAAGGGGGCAAATTCATTTATTTAATTCTAATATTACCATTAAAATACGTGAGCATAATATTGCTTTTAAAGTTACGCTCCAGTAACAGCAGTGTCTGTTTTGTGTTAAGATTTGCAAAGGGGTAAAACTGTGTGTTTTTTTCCGTCGGATTGTGTAATGTTGGCTTTTAGCTCTGGCCATTAATCACACTGCTGTTTAAAGTACTTTAAAGCATGCGAAGCAGTATGCCTTAATGTGCTTAATGGAAAAAAGTGATTAGCCTGCTCCTTAGTGCCTTCATCTATCCTTTAATTTTAATTTTTACAGGAAAATGAGGCTCTAGTTCCAGTTATAAACATGTTTCCTGTGATCCATCCTAAGAAGAGCATCCACTCATTTTCATTAATGTCAATTAATGTCAATTACACATGACTTTGTAATTAAACTAGCCGATACTTGACCTGTAGTCCTTTTCGAATTAAGAAAATGACAAGTGAAGATGTGAACGTGAAAAACCCACGTTTAAACTGTAAAAAAAACTGCACTTCTGTCAGTTAATAATGGCCTTCTCCGTGATCTGCTGTATGAAGCTTAGAAATCCTTGCGAGTCTATGGCCATTACCGCCGAAAAATGAACACAAACTGCACGCCAGTGGCAAACTCGAGCCCTCTGCAGTGAGAATTGTAACCAGAAGCTGAAACTAGGAGCACATTGCACCAGTTCTGAGGGCCTGTTCACTCGCTGCATATTCCTTTCCAGGCAAACTGCAGAACAGGCCTACCCACTCGTGCGCCATTAAAATGTCACATCGCCACATTTCTAGTCTGAAGTGTGCAGACCCAGTTCACAGAATTGCAGGCCTTGCAATTGCTTGAACAAACAGAAGGCCTTTAGCGAGAGCTCAGTATGCCAGTCTGTTTAAATGTAGACAGACTACCTGCACTACAAGTAGCTTTATGTGTTTATGAATGTCTGTCATACCTCAGTATAAGTGGGAACCAACTATGTTTCTCAACTCCCGTCTGTGCCCCAGGGGGTGGAATAAGCACAACGCCAGACGGAGCCCCAATCCACACCATGGCTGCTGTGATGCACCAGACCAAAACGCTGTCCTCCACTGGCTCTCCTAACAGTGATGGACAAACACCATCCAGTAACTGTATTTCTGCAGTTACATTCATATATTTAGGCGATGCTTTTATACAAAGCAACGTGCGATTGAGAAAGCATTATCAGCCAGTCCCTGGAGGGAAATCACTCTTTCAACTAGGGGATTTGAACCAGTGACCTTCCGGTGAGGGGCACAGACCCACGAATCACCACACACAAATCCTTTGCAGGGTTTGCCAGTAACCCTTTTTCCCTTCTATAACTGCCATAAAAGCTTTTATTTTCTTTCTTCTGTTGTCTTCCAGATTTTTTCCCGCTCAGATTTCTACTGGGATTCTACATTTTCTTTTGCTGTTTCATTCCACGCTGCCCGGCCAAAAAAGAGTTTGTCATTTGAATTTATATCAGCCAATACTTACGAGCCAATGACTGGATCATTATTACAGCTCAGCAACGTTATGCAGCAATAAAGTGAAGTCAGCTGAGTACCTGAATCTACTGAACGGCCAGGTTACGCTTCCATCCATCATCAATGGATTTTTTTCTTCCCTGTTGACATGGACATATTCCAGGACAAGGATGCCAAGATTCGCTGGGTTCGTCAAAGAGTGGTTCAGGGAGCGCGAGGAACCATTTTCACGTATGACTTAGTCACCACAGAGTTGCGACCTTAACTTCATTGAAGGTCTTTGGGATGTACTGAAGGAGGCTTTATGGGGAGGTTCAATTCACTTGTCAATACAAGATGTCGGTGAGAAATTAAAGCAAATCTGGATGAAAATAAAGAGTGAGATGTTGCATAAGCCTGCGGAAACAATGTCATGACAAATGTGCGGCATAATCAAAGCTAAAGGCGCTCCAACGAAAAATTTACAGTGAATATGATCTAATAGCCAGTGGAAATAAAGTCATGCCATCAGACACTGACGTGTGTGAGATGTTTCTGCTGCACTGCCTCTTCCAGGCACAGACTCTCAACTTTTTGACTAGTGATTAAGGCAGTGGGAGACACAGAGCGCCCGCCGTTCTCGTATTATTGCAGCAGTACATTCTCCGGTTCAGTTTATATCTTCACCCACAGATTGGGCAGACCGGCGCCACTTCATGCGAAAATCCTCTAAATCTGTGTTTAAGATAAATGTGTTTGCCTTGTTGCCAGGCAACACCAATCTAAGGAATATCTTTACAGTCTTTGTACCCTAAGTAATGTCTTTATAGGTTTAGCAGACATCCCATTAATGCCCCCATTAATCTGTGGGGTGCTTACAGGCTGTTGTATGCAATGTGGTTTTAAGGCTATTGTGGAACAGAGAAACTCTGATAGCATCAGGACACACGGATTAATTGTTAAAAGACAGTCAGCTAGGATGGAAGAAGTGCTTCTCCAGAACTAGTATTAATGCCATTTTTAGTCAATTTGGTTTAGCCTTGTTGGGCACAAAGTGTAGGGAAGGCCTTGTGAATTAGGGAGCATCTTATTTGCACGTGAAATCCAGAAGAGTGCACTGATGTCATCTGCGTGAGTTAAGAAATACACTCAGTTCACGGGCCAAGTCTGCTAGTGTCCGTACCAGACAGACAGACAGGCAGCAGCTCACATGGGGTTTGTCTGAGTCTTGCAATGTGTCGGACATCAAAAGGGAACGTGCCAAACGGGCAAGAGTTTTGGTAGGAGGCTGGGGGGTCGTGCTCAGTTACACAACAGTTGGGTCTATTTCCACATTCCTATTTGGAGAAACATACGAAAACAAAATTTCTAGTTCAGTTGGTCCACTTAGGACATGACTTGACCGTCATAACACTGCTCAGCCAATGGGAAATCTAATGTCACGTCTGCTCCAGAATCTAATTCACTAGTCACCAGACACAAACATGTTCATTCCGGGAGCCACAGCCATGTCCTAATGATGCTGTTGTCTCATTAGCGACATCTGCAATTAATGTATCTAAGACAATGCTGATCAGTCTCTGCTTGCATAGTCTTTATTACGTATTGTTTATAATTCATCAAACAATGAGACTGCATTGTAAAAACCCAAATGACAGAAAAGGACTGAATTCTTTAACACTCTGTAACGTTTGCCTGACATTGTTTTTCCCGAAGCAGCATCTTCAACAACAGTAAATTTCGAAGGCAGTGGTGCCGTCTTCTGCTTCAGCCACCTGAGGAAAGAAAAACAGTAATTTTCTAAATTGCGGAAATCTTTGAAGTTCATGGTGTAAATATAAATGATTTGGTGCACGCAGAATTTACAAACAAAAAAAATATAACTGGATGGATGCACACTGTTTAAAGGGGTATTTTTCTGCGGTCATATGCAGTTTTGGGGCCATTTTTAGAGTAAAGCAACAGTTTTCATCAAGCTAAGGCTAATTAAGTAATCTGGCTTCCCATCCAGGACTTTCCTGTCTGGTTCTGTTCCCTTGGGTCTCACCCCCCATGACGCTGTAATGGAACATAGATGGATGACATTTTATGCGGTGTTTATCATTTCCTGCCGGTATTTTGTGTCTCTGTGTGTTTGCACTCAGCGGTGGTTGCTTAAACAAATATTTGTATGTAATATAGACAATTTTGCAGTTGATGCAAAATTCACAGGGCTAGTTTACTGAACGATAATTTGCCGCTTTTGTCCTTCTGCTCTCGCGCTTGATAGCACGATTCAGAATCCGCTCAGTTTCATTGGATTTTTCATCGGACTCGGAGATGATAGAGATATTAGCGAGGTGGGAACTAGACACTGTCAAATAGCTTATTTCCACTGGGGAAACAGCCAAAGAAAATCTCTGCGTCATTCAGAGGATATCAGAGCACTGCCATGCCATCCCTATCTAATTACAATATTTATCCATCAGCCAACATATTATTAGTTTAAACAATATCCTGACAGATTACCACTGCACATATGCTGTCCAATAAAATGAATTGATATGCTGATGAACATTAATGCAGGGCAAGGAAAGACACTTACTGCTAAGAACAAACGGCGTAACATAAGCCTATAAATGTATTTTTTTTTGCAGATGATTCAAAACGGCATTTTACGTATGGTATCCCACTTTTGACTACATGTATACCTGGCAATCATCAAGTACCATATATTTCATAACACGTTTTCATCTGATTTTGTTTGTGGCAAAAGTACTCAGTAAAAATGGTATCGATCTCTCCTAAAATGACCTTGGAGCACAGTGCGTTCTGCCCATTATTGATGAAACAATTATGTTACACAGTGTGACATACAAAAATATGTGTGTCCATTATTAACGAATCTGAAAACGTGTTATGAACTAATGTAGACTGAGTTTTTAACAGTTCATAAAAAATCCAAAAAAAAGTTTGGTCAACATGGATTACTGAAACTGAGTTTGGGGGTGCGTAACTCGGAGTTTCCCGTCTGTGGGCTCAGTGAACTGGCTTATGAGCCCCGGACCCGACGCCCCCGAGCAAGGGGTGTGTCACCAGCCCCGTGATGTCACGGGATCCTCGTTCCGGGATGGGCTCGCATGGCTCGTCCGCACTCCTTCTCCTTGAAGGTCCGTTTCCACACCTGCCCCACGCCGCCTTGACCCTACCCGAGGTACTTATAAATCTCTACAGAACGAACTCAGTCGAGAAGAAAAGATAGCAGATCCAAGTGACATTCGCAAATTTCCGGTGATATTACGTAGGCGTGAATGACTCCTCGCTTATTATAATGCATGGGCGGTTTCAGTAAGTTAGAGTTTCGGAGCCGGTGTCGGTGTTAGTAGCGCTTTTCCATGTTTCCCTTAATCGGCTTGTGCAGGAAGGTAGCAGAAGATGAGCGACGATCTAATGCTAACGGCAGAGATGAATGGAAAACTGAAATTTAAGTTTCTGCGGATCGCATTAAAACAGGAGTGAAAAGATCTGAAGAAGGGGGAGCCTATGGCGGAGAAGAAAGGGATATGTCCTGATACAAACCATACTATGTCCGGGAACCCCACAGTGGCGGGTTTGATGTTCTCAATCGGAGTCGTGGGAAACCTAATTGCCTTTTTACTTCTGGAGGTCCATCGGAGGAGGGAGCAGGTCCGGCAGCGCCGGTCGCTGTTCCACATACTGGTGACTGTACTTGTGGTTACGGACCTTTTGGGAACCATATCCGTAAGCCCATTAGTATTGGCTTCTTACGCGACAAACGTGTCCCTGGTGGGAATGAATAAAGATAAGTACGTCTGTACATACTTCGGATTTAGCATGACCTTTTTAAGCCTGAGTACTTTGGCCATTCTTTTCACCATGGCTCTGGAGCGCTGGATCTCAATTGGACATCCTTATTTCTACGAGAGGCACGTTACCAAGCGTTACGGATACATCTCGGTAGCTTTCATATTCATCGTTTCCATCTGTTTCTCCGTGTTACCCTTAATAAACTTCGGGGAATTTGTGCAGTACTGCCGGGGCACCTGGTGCTTCATTCACATGCAACACGAAATGATCCAGCACAAAGTTTACGCCATCCTGTATGCCACTATTATGCTCCTCATGATATCCTCGACAGTACTGTGTAACGTGTCCGTCATCTGTCACTTGGTCCTCATGTACCGGAGGCGCAAACTCCATCAAGGATCCGTAGCAAAACGGAGCCGGCGGTTTAAAAGGTCTATGTCAGAAGAAGTGGAACATATGATCCTATTGGTGTTCATGACGGTAGCTTTCGTCATTTGCTCGGTTCCACTAATGGTGAGACTTTTCTTTATTGTTCATTAAAGTACTTTAATTTAATGATTAAAAATGCGCATCCATTCACATCGCAGTCCCGCAATTTTGCAGTAATCAGACGTCAAGGTAATTTTCCCTGTGTACTTCTACTGTAATTTATGCAACGCACTTTAGATTTGCTTAACCTATTTTATTTAGGCGTTGTATATTTAAGTGAACCGGAGACATTGCTGACCTTCAGGAATAAGCTGCTTTTGTTAGCAAACATGCAGCCTTAAAATTAGGTTGCATATTGTAAAAATATTTGTCCCTCGGAAGTACATTTTTGTTATAGTACAAGAAACCGGTAGATATTTTGTAGAACATCAGTGTGGAATATATGGGAAAAGAAAGTTTTGAAGAGCAAGATTTTCCCAGTACGAAAGCTGATAATGAATCATCTTGAAGAAAATTACCAGCATGTCACTGTCTAATTTAGAAGACGGTGATATTCCTTGCAAACAGAACACACCAGAGATGCCACTAGAATTTCACAAACAGGACTGAGACAGACTAGGGTAAAAGCAGTGTAATGGCTTGTAATGACTGCAGTTTCAAATTATAGTGCATTTAGAAAATTATTCCTGCTGGTTCACTAAAAGGAAGGAAGAAGCATCCTTCAAACAAAGATGAGTCCCATAGATGTCTCTAAATATAACTACAATCTTCAGGGAAGATGAAAAAAGGCTTTAAGCAGTTTTGCTTCATACTGTATGTGTATTGTTTATCTAATGATGGTTTGAACTTTGTTCCCACCATAGATTCGTGTGTGCATCAGGACAGCATCCAATTATGAAGGTGGCTCCGAGAATGACCTTAGAGCTCTACACCTTCTCTCCGTGAACCCTATCATAGATCCCTTGGTCTATATCATCCTTAACCCGTCTGTACTGCGCTTCCTGCGCAGGAACTTGTGCAAACAGGCCCAGCGAAGCAGGCATGGAGTGGATGAAGATGTGGGCACCCCATCGAGGCTGTCCAATCACAGCTCCTCTGTGGAGCTCAGCAAATTCCAGATCATACAATGGGTTAACTAACCGAATGCCAGACAAGCAATTCGCAGATCCCAGAAGACTCTACTTGACTGCCATTTCTGTAATGTGTCCTCTTTATAACCGGACAATTTCTGGCACTCTTTCACGGATCCCATCGACCGCGAACGCAAACAGCATATACCGGCTCTAGAGAAGGTTCTCGGGATTTATGAGTGCGCAAGTGGCTATGGAAGTGGGCTACACCCCTCTGACTTTGCCAGAGCTTGACAACATGACTGTAAGACTTTGATAGTATGCATCACTCTCATTAATGTTTAATTGCAAAGTTATTTGTAAAATAAATCAAAATGTTTTACTCTTATTTGTGGTATATATTATTCATTTTTCTGATTGTGAGCCTGTATTTAAAAACATTTGGCAGACCACAGTAACGTTGTGGTAACGTTGTCATTTTGGTTAAGAAAATGTACTTCTTATTAACAATGACATTTATGAAATTGTCTAAAGAATCTCCACCCATCCATCCACCTTCATTCCGATATCCTGGTGAAGGTCACAGGAGGCATCACAGGCTGCACTGGTCTGGGATACACCCTGGATGGAATGCCAATCCATTAAAGTCAAGGAAATTCCAATTGAATTATATTCAAAACGTCCGCACCTGTTTTGGAGGAATTATAGGTAAAAGAGTCATTTTTTTTGTAATCAATTGTTGCATTATCAAAATCTACATCTAATCTACATACTGCCTGTTTTAATAGCTTGACACGTTAAAGGTCCATATAACAACATTATCTCTCCTTATCTTATGGCACTGATGTAGGTTATTTTTTTAGTAATGCTGATTTACTCTGGTGCTTTTTCGGAGACAGAGAAAATTCTCATTTCCTGCCTTTGAGTTGTTTGTTTTTTTTTTTTTATTTTGGTTCCGAGTCGTTAGGTGACTTTTGATATGTAAGCATTCAAAGTGGACAATGTGGAAGTTTTCAGAAATGGAAGCCATGTCAAAAGTTTCACACACTTTCCTAGCAGCAGTCTCAAGCCCGGCAAACGCTGTCAGCTGCGAGAGCTTTAGAAAAGCGTCAGCGTATGTTGTCTGGCTGCAGAACAGACATCACTGTCGGCTGGTCAGGCGCCTGCCAGTTGCTTATCACCAGTGGCTGCGCCTCACTGCCAGTTAACGCGTCATTTTTTTAGTGCCAAGTCGCTTGACTGGGAAGAGAACTGGAGGACTGCCCTTAGCTATCTGGCACACAAGGAGATATGCATTATTTATTCAGCTGTTTCATAGTAAAAGCCCTTCATCCACACAGGGTCTAAATAACCTTACAATTTGTTACATTTAAACTTTACTTCAGGAATCCCTCAATACATGTTTGTGAAAGACGGATAAATATCGTATGTTTTTCAGTTTGTTACTCCCAGCCGCCTTTGCTCCTTATTGGCCATTTGAATCACCAGGGCCACCGTGGTAGATTGGAACAGCTTTAGGACAGTGACCTGGACACACTTCAGTGTGACAGTATGTTTATTGCTCTAACCCAGCAGCTACTGCTCAGCAGAGGCAGGAAACAGCAGCATTGTAATTGAAATTGCAGTCATGCATCACGTTCCCACGCATACACACACACACACACACACACACACACGCATCACAGAGTGTACGTGACATGGGACCAACCAACAAGCACGCTCAGTACAAGTATGAGGGGGAGGCCACTCTCTAGGTCCTCCTCAGTGTGGGGTGGGGGGGGGATGGGGGGGGGCATGGTACATTGAGGCAGACTCAGTCAGGAGCCAGTGGGGAGTGCAGAGTGCTGACAAAGTGTGGCTGTGGGAGCGGAGAGGGGAACAAGACATTCCAGATGTTTTGTAACAACCAGAAAGCAGCGCCGATACGATTCCATTCTTCTTCCTCAAATGAGTCATTTATTATGTCAGAATGAAAATCCCAGAATGAACAGCAGAATCAGAAATAAACCCTGCTGGTAATTATATGACCTTTCCCTATTTTTCAGATTAACCCTTATTAGGCATCAGAACCAAGAAGGGTTTTAACTGAGTTACTCGACCAGATGGTGTCCTAACTGCAAGTAAACAAAAGGACAATTTTTGTGATGTAGATGCAACCTCATTCTAGCAGTGCTGTAATTTGCCCAAAATTAATAGTTGGTAGCTGGTTGGAAGATGGATAGATGGATGGATGGACTGTAGGAATAATGCTCTGTGAGACCTTAACATGCAGACACATAAACTCAGAAGAGTTTCTGAAAGGCTGCAAGGAAATCATAAGCCTTTCTTGAGAAGAGCATAACCACAAGAAAATATAAAACTTGGAGCTCTTCCCATGGCATTATTAATCAAAATAGGCCTATTTTAAAACCAGAAGTGATTGTTTTAATTTTGTTTACCAGATGTTCCTCCGCTAAACTCTCAGCTTGGGAAAACATCTGACTTTTTAAAATAAAAATATAATAGGAATACTTGTTCCTCAAGAAATGTTTCTGTCATACTTGCTTAACCGAAGAGCAAACCAGTTCTGTGCATATTTTGAGGCCTTTTCTATTTGGGTTACGGTGGAGGGAGAGTAACAACATTCATTAGCTCTTCTGTTGCCAAGAAGTGTACTTTTTGCACTGTTTGGGATCAGCTGGTGTATTGTTATTGGACATTCTTTATTCCTGCTTAAAGTAGCACATTATTAATCAATATTTAGTGGTGGCAATTTCAAGGCACGCACTATACCTAAAGGAGAGTACAGTGCGATATATTACACTCAACTTGTGTTACTGAATTGTTCTACTGGATGTATATAAACAATCGCATTCAATGCACTCAGCTTACCCTAAATGCATCAGAAGTATCAATAAATCTTAAATAATCAGGAATCAGGAAGCTTACTAGACTGCAAAGCTTTCTAAGAAGTGTTGTGGAGCTTATTAACTAAAGAGAGAAATCTTATCTTCAGTCAATCTTCAGTCAATGACGCATCTTGTCTTTAGATTGTGATCACTGAGGATATAGAGATCAGCGATCTGCTCTATTCACAAACCCATGTAATTTTTTTGGCAGTTTGGTGCTTGCCCTAGATTCAACCTTCTTCTTAGTAATGTTTTGACATTAACATATGATATGTCCATCAAAGAGATGCTGGTCTTATTTCTTCTATCCAGAGTAATTCTCCCCCCTGTATCTGTTCTGAGAACATTCCAGTAATTCTTGTCAGTTCTACTACAGTCCTACCAAAACATTACTATCTCCTTGCAACATGTATATCTTTTTCCCTTCTGTAGCCACAAAGGAAGCTGTACCCAGAGGAAAAAAAAGCTGTATTAAAGGAATAAGTGTAACTTATTCCCAGTCATTCCCACGAAAAGTCCAATGAAGCAGAAAGCCTAATCTCTACATTTGGAAGCAGCTGTGCATTAATGTTGTGTTGGACATTTCAGTGTCAGATCATGTGTCCCCCTTGGCGATAACCCTTGGAAATATATATATTTAGGCATGCATAAATGTTTTTTTGCTATGTGTATTTAAAGTTCGGAAATGTATTACTCTCTCTATCAGGAGTTGAATATGTATCTGACACACTATGTTTGGTATCATCTAAAACACATTGAATACATAATGTTATTGCTGTTGTGTATGATCCAGGGATGGTAGCAAGTCACTCCTTGGTGAGTCCAAGTCTTGAGTCAAAACATTGCAAGTCCAAGTCAAGTCTCCAATCATATGCCTTCAAGTCCAAGTCCTTCCATCATTTTTGGTGTCGAGTCATCAAATTTGTGACTCAAATCTGAATCGATTTATGGGTCATATAATTCGAGTCCCTACCTCTCCTATGATCTAGATATAAGCAATCCTGAGACTTTGGATCTGAGTTCAGGTTTAACTTCAAAAGAACAAAGACTAAGAAGAAGGTAACTCAGTGTCATGACACATGTTTGAAATGCCGAAGCAGTCTTTTTCATTTTACGCAAAAGCAAAGAACATAATTCGTGTCCCACAGCAGATCATTTTGTGTTTTAGCAAGGATACTGATGAATGTTGAAATGAAAGGTTTTTTTGGCTCAGAAAAAGTACTTTGTTCATTGACAAACATCCGCATGTGATTCCAACCACAAGAACTAAAAAAATTAAGGCGTGTGCCTAACACTAGCACATTTTTTGCTCATGCTTGGGCTTGTTCCACATTTCTGCATGCATGGTGATTACCACATTTTGATATTCCCGCGGTGCCAGCAGCTCTCCCTTCACACACATCCCCGCCGCTTCCTGACCGGCGCTGAGCGAATGGCCCTTCCCTTGGGCTGTGGACCGGTGCCACCAGCCAGTACGTCCAGGAACCACCATCCAGCCAGACTCTTGCTGGGAAGACGCCAACTCTGGTCAAAGTGGGAGCGCGAGGCAGCGGTGAAGACCACCGGTAGGATGTTATGAACTCTGCTCCACTCGAAAGGAGCATCTTACAACCGAGAAGTACCAGATAATGCAAAAAATGCAAGAATGAAACCCGGGATTATTTATGGTATCTGGACATTTGAGCTTGCTCTAAATCCCAGATGTCCTGCAGCAACTTTGTACCCTTGACCAATTTATTGCTAAAGTGAACTTCCAGCTGTAGTAACAAAACAGAAAAAAAAACACAGCGACCAATTAGGTCTACTTCAAATGAGAGCGTCAGACATTAAAGGTAATGGTGAAAAGTTATCTACTGTCCTGGCCACTTTTTTAATATATATATATATATATATATATATATATATATATATATATATATATATATATTTTTTTTTTTTTTTTTGCATGACTGACAGAGCAATTATGAAGAAATCCCCCTCAAAATGCACTTGGGCCATTTTCTTCATGACTGAAAATTGACGCACCCAAAGGAAACTATTAATCCTGTGTGAAAAAAAAGACTTCTGAAAACATTCCACAGATCGACAGGAGGGTTACGATTGGCATTAACAGCATATGCCCTATAAGCTTTACCTTTTCCTCAGATCACCAGTATGTTACCATTGGGAAACGGCACTATACCTCTACCAGCTGTCTCTGTCTGGTAGTCAATGTGGTAAACATTTTTAAATAATATGTAAAACCCAGCAGTGACTTTTTCGTTCTGGCTGGGAATTGCATGAAGATACCAACTATGAACTGTGAACCACACACCAAGAATAATACTCCGAAATCCAGTCAGGGATCATGAAATGGGAGAGAACATTATTTGGTGTAGCTTCCAATACGAACGACAAAATGAGAAGATTCCATCAGTTCTTGGTGCAATTGCTTTTACAATTTTAGAAGTTAATGTACCGGATAGATTCGTACCTCCCTACTTATTAAGAGCAATTTGTGCTGTAAAAACACAGTCTAGCACTTCAGCATAGCAGAAATAAATGACCTGAAAGTGCAAAACAGCAAATGAAATGACTGTCAGGCAAAAGAGGCCAAAGGGCCCACTGTAGAAGCCACCGTAACTGTTAAGGTGCTGGTGTAAGATTTCAGTAGGCGGCCAGCAACCTTTATAAGCCTCTAGAGTGTCCTTGTAAACAGGCAGCAGAGTGCTGACACAGTCCGATTTAACATAGTTCAATGTGGACCCGGCCCCTTCTAGACAGAAAACACACAAAACCAAAGCGGAAAATATCCCACAACTATTTTTAAAACAGCAGCCACTGCTCTCTTCCTTATTAGTTCCCGTTCTCCTTTCTTCCTCTCCTTCTCCTCCCCTCCCTCACTCATCCCAGCTCTCCTGTCATTTGCTTGTTGACTGAAGCCAGCTGACCTTCAGAAGAAGTCCAATGGAGGCCTGACTCGGCGAATTCGGGAATACAACTCCATGCCGTCACATCAGTCAAAACCGATTAAACAATGAAAATAATAATTTAAAAGCTCCAGTAGTTTCATTCGTAATGCACAGAAATCATCTCCACAGCCAGCAAAACATCTAAGCTAATGCACATTTTTTTAAAGAGAAGAGTAAACACTGTAGTGTAACTGTAACCAGAATGCTGCAATGGATCTTTCCAGCACATTCCAGAATGAACTGTTTGTGCTTTCGTTTTTTTTTCACCCCACACATCTTTTCACCCCACAATACTCGATGTGTGACTGGGAAGAGCACCATACAGGCCCAGTTTGTCGCAAAATTTCTCCGATGTTCACTGATGTTTGCTGATGTGAAATGCTGCATGTGTCACTCTTTGACTGAAAGGTGACAGTTAATAATTTCTACCCTCCTACAAGGGCTCAGCAGACATGCTGAAGTGGGCGTGTTTATTAAATTCCCATAAAATAAAAGGAGTTACTTGCTTTAAGTCGACTCTGCTAAGCTAGGGTAGGGAAACAGAGGGCTGGTCTATGTTTTGGGCTTAATTAAAACGGTTTCCTCTATTTGGCAAGGCGTCTGACAGTTGCAGCTAATTTCTTGACTGTTGACGATGTATTTTATTCCTGTTAATTGGGTCGCTCGCTAAATACATGGCGATAATGATTGCAATCCGGAATTTACACTCCTGCTGCTCAGCATAATAACATGACAGCCAGACATACTGCAGGCAGACCTCATAGGCAGAGGCGTAGCGACAGGACGAGCAATGACCAGGGGCCCCGAGCTGGGAGGGGGCCCCCAAGGGGGGCCGATTACATCGCAAAGACAAGTCTGTTTTATTTGTGCATTTTGTTTTTCACAAAAGTGAAAAGTAAAGATCCTCTGTTTATAAAATTCTCTTTGTTAATATTAGTAAGTAATATTACTATTACTAATACAGTGACCCCCAGCTATATCGCGGTTCAGCTATCGCACCCCCGCTATACCACGGGTCACAGTGATCTCTGCGTATCACGTACCTTGCTTGTGATCTGATTGTGATCTGAAGATACCCCTCCAAAACCACCTGAAGGCGAGCCTTCAGAAGAGGTGTAAATGCTCTGCTTTGCTGTGTAGTACGTACTCACCTTCATCGCCAACATCCGTACTTCATCATGTGCCGCACAGCTAATTCATCATCATCATCATTCACGTTATGCAGTGTATCTTCACTGGTGATTACCCATACTGAGCTTAAAATGTTTTTATTTTTACATATTCCATTTTGCATACAAACATATATATACACACATACACATTACATATTATTATTATTATTATTATTATTATTATTATTATTATTATTATGTTACTCATATCCTTAGCCTGACAGCCACATATCATATGCATTTGCAAAGTGTGTTTTAATAAGTTTACATGTGTTTAAAGCATGTGGGAGGGGTATTTTAAGGCTTAAACTATAATAAAAATGTTCATTTATATGGTCTTTCTATATTGCGGATTTTCACCTATCGCTGATGGGTCTGGAACGTAATATCCGCGACAAGAGGGGGATCACTGTATTACTGAGCTTCTAAGAGTTGGAGGGCCCCCAGAGTCCCTAAAATCACCTCTGTTCATAAGCTGTGTGTGTGTGTGTGTGTGTGTGTGTGTGTGTGTTGCCCTGGTTTTCTGCAGGTGCTTGACATTTCTCCTATAGCCCAAAAGCATGCAGTTAGGCTTCTGTACATCAACCATAGACTGTGATTATATATGGGAGTGTATTTGTGAGCATCCCATCCAGGTTGTACCCCAGCCATGTGCCCTTTGCTGCCTGCGACAGGCCCCCTGGCTCCCATGATCCTCTCTATAATAAGGATGAAACATTGTAATAGACAATAATATTCTTCTTATAACAAAGGAACAAAGGCAACATTCTTGTGCATCCAGTAAGTCAAAGTGCATATGCTTAATTACTGTACTTTTCCTAATAATAGTTAGACGGTAAACTGTCAGTGCATGTCATTAGTGCTTAGTACAGATTTAATTACTGGTAGACAGTGGCTTACAACTTAGACTGTATTAATTGGGATTTTGTTCCTCTTCCTCATCTCTGCCAGCCCCTGGAGGTTGGGCTCCCCCTTTGTGTCTGGTTCCTGCCAAGCTTTCTTCCTACTAGGAAGTTTTTCCTTGCCACTGTTGCCTCTGGCTGGCTCACTGCGGACTTTATGCAGGGATAATGTAAAGCGCTTTGAGACAATGTAATACCGTGGAAAAGTACTATAAAAATAAAGCTGAATTGAATTGAACTGAATCAATACAGTTGCAACTGCGAATTAACGCTTTCCAGGTTTTTCTACAGCAGTGCTCACCAAGTGATGCTCTCCTATCCATGTCTGGACCAAAACAAAATTGAATCTGGACCTTATGATTGACCCCTCCCCTGACTGGCAAATATAACTGTTGGAAACCCCCCTCCCAGGTCTTCAAACCTTATCATCAAGGGACTGTATTGCTCATGATACAGTGAACAGTTCTCAGGGGAAAAATAGTTGTTCTTTGATTCTGGAGTTAATCAGAAGCTGGTCTTTGTATTATATGACTAGGAATGCAGGAGGCTAAGTGTGTTTATTCCTCTCAATATAGCTTCATCCGCAGCGCAGGGCAGCACAGCGTAATGGACCTGACAGATGCGGGTCGAGGCCTGTGTCCACGGGTCAGTTTATACAACCCAAACAATGACAGATGTGCTGCCATTTCAGCATCTGCATAATGGAAGCCAATTGGCCGTATCTGGGGCCAAGGTAACACAGGCAGTTTGCTATTGAAAGTCACAGATTGTGTAAATGTTACAAAACTCGAGTTGTCGAGTCATGGTGTGGTTCTGGAGTCCGGGAACAGGCAGAGCGGCAGACAGACGCAAACGAGACCCAAAGACTCGTGACTGAGGTCAACTGCAGGAAGTGATGCGAGGAAGACAGGAAGTGAAATGTGGCTGCTCATATGGGTGTCACTAAATTATATGATTACAGCCTGATCGCCTTTGAAAGGTCAGAAGAAGGCTGTAGAGAGATACTGAACTTTAAAATGGGTTCACAAATGTGGTGGATGGGCAGTACTTCTGTGGTTGGTGGTTTGAATCCTGCTTCTTCTTGTGTTGTGGAGGGCTTCTTCTTGGTGCTCTGACCTTATATGCGTTTCTATGCCTTCTGTAATATGGCACTATCCTACAAATGGAAATGAACAGCAGAAAATGAATTACTGCTCCCCCGTCTCCTGACTGTAAGCCTGTAACCAGCAACCCTTTCTTGCTAAGCTGTGTGCAACTCTACCTATATACAGAAAATTTCTTCCACAGCTGTGGCACTTTCTGCAAGTTCTAGAAAAAGATGGACATGTTCTGAGAACAACAACATGGCTGCTGCACCCCTTGGGCTGATTCCATGTATGCCCACAGCCTTGCCTGTGTGGAGCTTCCAGTATTCAACCCTTACTTGGTGGTGTGCTTTTGTACGTGGTGTCCTCTATGGCTCGGGAGAGGAGAGGCGTAACAGGAGGGAAATCCCCCATGTGAGGAAGGGCTGAAGCAGTAAGATAGAGGAGGCAGGGTAGTGAGTGAGCTGTAGCCTGACTGTCTAGCATCTTGGAGCTGGGGGTGCTAAGGGAGGACTACACTGCTACCAGGGGCAGATCCTGGCAAGGACAAAATGGGGAATTACCCAGCTACCGATGGCGCCAAGACATGTAGACATCTGAGACAAAGTGAAATTAGGTGGTGAAGTTTGCATGGGCTGCTGGTGTTGAAGCTTGTGTAGAGCATTACATGGCCTTGGACTGGGACTGAGGGGCGCATCGGTGTCAAATACATCAAAAAGCCAATTTAACTTAAAATTTAAGTCCTTCCAATGGCTCATTACCGATCTGTTTGTTTTAATTTTTTCTCCACTACTCTCCCCACTTCCCTTGAGTACTTCTGGTTCCTTTACCAGTATTTCCCCTCACTGAGCACACCTTCAAAATATTCCTTAGTCCTCGAGCCGAATGGCCTAGGGCATTAACGGCAGCAGATATTTTTCAGATCGACTTATCCGTCAATAAACTCGAAGTCGAGTCCGACAAGTCGTCTGATGACGTCATCACACAGACGCAGCGGCGGAACCCAGGTATCCGACAATGAGCAACTTTTATTAAAGTTCTCCGTAACGTTAACAGTGAACTTGACAATTGAACAAAGCAAAACGTAGGCTAATACCATGAATTTTCTGGTAAATTTAAGTGCACAACAGAAAGTGGGAACAGCTTAAGCTACGGCAGCCAAGGCACGCAGGATGCCACAGAATGAGTCAGCAGTATACGCTGTGGCTGACAAAAGAGCACATTTTCATTATAAGATACATATAACACACAAAGGAATGAAAACACACTGGCTTGCATGCTTCACAAAGCATTAGATAGAGAACCGTTTACTTTATAAAATAACCGAAAATTTAAGCTTTCGCAAAAAATTAAATACATTTCAAAGCTCACCAGCAGGTATCCTCTAAAAAATAAATAAGTCTGGTGCTCTTCCTTGCTGTAATATTCTTATTTCACAGCTAATTTTATTCCGAACCGGACTCATATCCCTCACAGCCTGCACTTTTATTGTACTTCAACACCTACTTGCAGTGTGCAGGTCACCGTGCTGTTTGTGTGGTGTAGAGTGAAGTATCTCCATACATGGGATGTGTGTCTGTCACCTACCGCCTCTGCTGCCATGTCTCTCGTCTTATTGTGGTCTTGTGTTTAAATTCCCCTCCATGTGCCAACGTTACCACTCTTTTTATGACTTGACTACAGTAAAATCCCCTTTTACTATATGAGTTAATGGACGATGGGTTTGTGTTTGGAAACTGGATGAACCAACAGATTCCTGAATCCAAGCACCATGAGCCTGAGAGTCATGTGACTATGGTTAATGCAACCCACTCGCTCAATTGTTTCTTAAACGCTTACAGATTGTGTTTTGTTGTTTTTCTTTTGCCATTTTGCGCTCAGTAATGCTAACCAGGGTACCAAAGCCCCGGAAGTCTCACTTGAGAACTGTAATTGTGACATGCTCATTTAGCACCCATTGCCGTATTCTGCTGTTTAAGCTCTCTAATTGTCCAATTGATGAGAAAGAGGCATGTACAATGTCCAGTAAGCCTATCGGTGCCTGAGTGTATGTGTTTGAGTCCCACCATGGGACTCAAACACTCTCGCCATCCAAATAGGAAGTACGCTGGTAAATGCCCTGTGCATTCTGGGACAACTTCCAGCCTGCCTGGGACTTTGCTCTGGGTTAGTGGTTGAGGAAGATGATTACATGAATGCGAAACAAATTAGTAATGCTTTTTATGAGGTTTCAGGGAAATTCTGGCATGCTCTACTGAATATTCATGTTTTTTCAATAACAGCAAACATTTGTGGGCTATTTTTATATATCCTGCTTAGTCATTTTACACATGTCCCTTCTGAATTTTGAATATGCCTGCCACGCAGTAATATATTTCAGTATGGAACCCATTTCAGTTTTGTTGTGCCAAACACCTCTGGTAGACATCCCTGAGCTAATGACACAGTCTAGCAGTGTACCAGTATCGATTCAGGTGGACGTTCGGCTTGGACCCCCCCCCCCCCCCCCCGATTTACAGTTTCACCCTAAGTGGGGGCATTTTCATCATTTCAGGCCAAAGGAGCAGCAGACCGTGCGTCATCTGGGATTCCTGCAGGGGCAGGTGGGAAACTTTACTGTGAGTAATTTATGAAATTCAAAATCTGTTCTTTGAATCTGGAGCAGGACTCTTATAAAATTCTTAGCCAGGGCGCTAATTTGGTGGCTGAGAACGGTATCCATTAAGTCCATTAGCCTTTGCGTATTGATTGTTACAGCATTAACACTGTGGCCCATGTTCATGATGTAATTGGTGGTCTAAGCCTCTGCGCCTGTGATCAGAAAGCAACTGATTTGAGCCTAGCCTCAGCAGTACAGTGCCTGTGCCTCTCCCCCCCCCCCCCCCCACCCCCCTCCAGCTCCCTGGGTGCCACTGCTGCAGGAGGCTGCCCTTCACTGCCAAGCTGGCTCTCACTTACATATGTGTCATGGAGAGCAAGATGGAATAGGCAAAGGGAGAATTTCCCCATAGGGACCAAAAAAGTATCACTATTTGACGGCAAATGGGGCACTCATGGGAGAAATCTGGCCACAATATACCAAAGACGGAGGCTCTCTTGCTCGTAATTGCAAACCTCTCCGCAAGGCACATTTGCACAGCTGTGTTCAAACATTACAGAAGAGGCTGGAGCCCCAGTCCCATCTCTCGAATCGTATGGTGACATCACTGTATCCTCAGGGGATTACGTATCGGTGTTCTATTGTATAAAAATGTTTGCATGAACAGTGTTTCTGTGAAGAGCCCAGATCCTGTATTAGGCTCTTGTACCACAGTTGAACTACTAAGAATTAAGCATAATTGCTGTCTTTGACCCAAGGGCTCTCCAGGCTCTCCAGCTGCATATCTTGGAAGATCTTGGCAGTGATCCTTTCCCCAGTCCTGTCATTGGAAAATTGATATGCAATTTAAGGGTTCCTTCAGTGTTTCTACACTATGCAACTGATGTAAGTGAGCACAGACTCAATCAAAGCTGTTTGTGCCTTTTGAAGCTTCAAAGCAGCAGGCCAATTGAAGCTTCCCTTGGGTCGCCTTAAAAATTGAAAGATGTGATTACAGTCGGCCCTCCGTATATACAGCGGGTCGGTTTCTAGAACCCCACATGAATACCAAAATTAGCGGATGCTCAAGTCCCTTAGATAAAATGGTGTGGTATTTGCGTAGAACTTGTGCACGTGCTCCATTGTATTTAATATCATCACTGTCTTACTTATAATACCTAATAGCCTTGACCTCAGTCGTGATGAAGTGCTTTGAAAGGCTGGTCAGCGACATCATCACCTCTTTACCACCTGACACCCTGGACCCATTACAATTTGCATACCGTCCCAATCACTCCACCAATGACGCCATAACATGCCGTATCTTCTACCCACTGCCCTGAGTCATTTGGATACCAGAAAGGGTCATTGCGTGAAAAAAGATCTTTGTTGACTACAGCTCAGCATTTAATACTATAATTCCCTCAAAACTCACCAACAAGTTGGCAGATGTGGAACTCAGCCCATCACTGTGCCGGTGGACTTCCTGACCAAGAGACTGCAAGTAGTACAGGCAGGCAAATATGTCTCATCCTCACTCACTGTCAGCACTGGAGCCCCCCAGGGCTGTTTCCTGAACCCTCTGCTGTACCCATTGTATACCTATGACTGTGTGGCCACTTCCAACTCTATCGCTGTGATCAAGTTTGCCGACGACACTGTTGGGTGGCTCTAATCTCTGACCATGATAAGAAGGCCTACCTGGAGGAGATTAAAGTCCTGGAAAACTGGTGTCAGGACAATAATCTCCTCCTGAACATCAGCAGGACAAAGGAGTTAATTGTGGACTTTAGCAGAAAGCAGAAGAGGAGCTACCATCCACTCATAACCAACAAAGCCCCAGTGGAGAGAGCAGACAGTTTCTAGTACCTTGACGATTACGCAGGATCTGCCATGGACCTGTCACACTAACCCCCTGGTGAAGAAGGTCCACATGCATTTATACCACCTCAGATCTCGTACCACTGAGAACACTGAGAACATCCTGAAAGGAGTCATCAAAGCCTGGTTCAGGAACTGCACAATGCAGGACAGGCAAGCTCTGCAGAGGGTGGAGCGATCAGCGCACCATTCGCACCAAGCTCCCTGACCTGCAGTCCATCTACAGCGAGTGCTGCTGGAGCAAGTCCAGGAAGATAATGAAGGAGCCCAGCCACCCAGACAATGAACTCCTTTTTCTGTTGTGGTCAGGGAAGCGCTTCTGCTCCCTAAAGGCCAACACAGAGAGAATAAGAAGGAGGTTCTTCCCTTCCCATTCGCACCCTCAACCAAGGCATCACTTAGGACCACTTGGTTGTTAATTATTTGCACATATTATTATTTGCACATACATACTCTACCTGATGTTGCACTGCTTTATTATTTGCACATATTATTATTTGCACATATTATTATTTGCACATATTATTTGCACATACATACTCTACCTGATGTTGCACTGCTTTATTATTTGCACATATTATTATTTGCACATACATACTCTACCTGATGTTGCACTGCTTTATTATTTGCACATATTATTATTTGCACATATTATTATTTGCACATATTATTTGCACATACATACTCTGCCTGATGTTGCACTGCTTTATTATTTGCACATGTTATTATTTGCACATACATACTCTGCCTGATGTTGCACTGCTTTATTATTTGCACATATTATTATTTGCACATATTATTATTTGCACATATTATTTGCACATACATACTCTACCTGATGTTGCACTGCTTTATTATTTGCACATGTTATTATTTGCACATACATACTCTGCCTGATGTTGCACTGCTTTATTATTTGCACATATTATTATTTGCACATATTATTATTTGCACATATTATTTGCACATACATACTCTGCCTGATTTTGCACTGCTTTGTTATTTGCACATATTATAATTTGCACATACTACTACATCTGTACCTTATGACATCCGTACCCACCTAACTGTTAAATTCCTATGTGTAATTTCCCATCTACTCTACCCATTAACTCCACTACATCTGTACCCCATTCTTGTTTTTATGTCACAGGGTGCCATAAAGTAACATTTTACTGGAAGTCATACTGTGTATGATTGGTATGTGACAAATAAAATTTTAATTTGAATACAATGCAAATGCTATGTAAATAGTTGTTTTACTGTATTATTTAGAGCAGGAGTCACCAACATGGTGCCCACAGGCACCAGGATGCCCCCCAAGGACCACATGAGTCGCCCGCAGACCTGTTCCAAAAATAGCACAACTCACCAGTGAGCAGCATCTAAAATGTAATTTTATCCTGTTGTGATTCTTTTTTTAATCACATTTGCATGTATATAGACTTGAAAATGACAATATCTAAAAAAAGTATTGAAAACATGTTTATTATACATGAAGTTTAGATAAGTTTAGGAGGGCGTTTCGAACTGGTAGCCCTTCGTATGGCTCAGTACCCGTGAAGTAGCTCTCAGCTTCAAAAAGGTTGGTGACCCCTGGTTCAGAGAATTTCAAGGAAAAAAAGTCTGTACATATTCAGTTCAGACAAAACCATCATAATACATATAGAGAGAATATAATTATGAATATTAAACAATATAAATTAATTCTATCTCTCTCTCTGTCTCATACACACACACACACACACACACGTTGTATTAACACTCATTCAGGAATATTTTTAATTCACGATTGCTTGAATCCACAGATGCGGAACAGATATAGAGGCCTGACTTGTATTACTGTTACTAAAGACATCCCAAAAAGCACCTTTTTCTCTCTCCATCTACTTCTGACTAATGACGCACAGCGAAACATATCCGGAGTCTTATGACAACATGCAGTGAAGTCATGGAAAACAGCCATCACATCCCTTTCACTGCCTCATGGGTGAACTTCGAGGAACCTCCTGCTGTTCAGAAATTCCCTGTTTCACACTGCATTGATGATGAAGGGTCACTGCACAGCAAACCCCACAAGTTTCACCAATGACTCAAAGGTTAGTTCTCATGAGAATATGATGTCTGGTGGCACTAAAATTGAAGACACTTAGCCATTTACTTAGCCATATGTTTCCTGTTTTATAAAGAAAGAGGGTCAACTAAATAATCAGACTGAGTGATTCTTCATACTGTCAAGGAAGTCAGTCCTACTGCATCACACACTGTATAAGGTCATGGAAACCGAATTCTCCACTGTAATGAGAATGATGTCTTTGTGGTGACACAGATGACCTGCCTTCTGCCTTGGATGGCTGCCACACTCTCCCACTTTCGCACAGCAAAGAAATCGGTAACATGAGCTCAAGCAACAGTCAAATCAATGTCAAAAATCATTTTAAAAACCAAGAACGATATCAACCATCCTGTCTGCCTTTTTTCTTTTCTTTTTTGCCTTGGATTTGAGCAACAGTATGTTTTGAGTATCAGTTTTTGTCCTGCCATTTTGTGTAACTGCTAATCCTGTTCAGGGTTGCAGGGGGTTTGGAGCCTATGGATACAAGGCAGGGAACAATCTGAGATGGGGCACCAACCCATCATACGGCACAATGACATGTACACCTATGGGCCAATTTGGTATCTCTATAGTTAATCTCAGCATATTTTTTGATCAGAGAGATCAAACCAGAGTACCTGGAGCAAACCTCACAGTGACACAAGGAAAACATGCAAACGCCACACACATAGAGCCCTGGTCCCAGAGGTGGGGGGTGGGGGGGGGGGGGGGGGGGAGGCAGCAGGGCTAACCACTGGGTCACCATGCCACCCCTATCATCATTTTATCATCAGTTTTTTCTCATTCATCCAGAAGAGCATTTGTGAAGTCAGGCACTGATGTTGTATGTATGTGAAGGCCTGGCTCACAATCTCCATCCTAGTTTGTCCCAAAGGTGTTCAATGGGGTTGAGGTTGGGGCTCTGTGCAAACCACTGAAGTTCTTCCACACCAAACTCACCCAACCATGTCTTTATGGACCATACTTTGTGCACTGGGGCACAGTTATTCTGGAACAGAAAAGGAACTTCCTCAAATTGGTCCCACAAAAGAATCATAGAATTATCTAAAATGTCTAGGTATGGACTTCTGGATGAATGGGCAATATTTTCCACAGATGCACTCCAAAATCTTGTGAAAGTCTTCCCACAAGTGTGGCAGCTGTTATAGCTGCAAAGGAGGGACCAAGTCCATATCGATGCCCTATGGATTTATAATGGGATGCCATAAAAGTTCCTGTATCTGTAATGGCCAGGTGTCCCAATACTTTTGTCCATATAGTGTACATTCTTTTGAGAGCAGGCCTGCATTCCAGTTCCAAATTCCCAGACACCGTGATATTTTCACATATTGTCTTGATGGTGTGGGGTTCAATGATGACATGTGTCTGATAATTGTGCTGATATGAACCTGGTAGCTTTTGTCCTAGTGTCACCACCTTTTCTCTATTGTGAGCACAGCCTTTATTAGGTGCCTTCCTGTTTGCAAGGGGAAGATTCCGGTTTCTATTGTATAACCTATATTACGGAAAATGACACAATGTCAGAACAGCCGCTGCAGTGCATGCCATCAGCACCCGGCCGGAATTTATTTTGGGGATCATATGTTTATCTGCCTCAGTGGCACGAGTCCACCTGGCCTCCACCACTGGTTACTCTGCTCCCAAGCTGTTGGTAAAAGTTGTTGACTGGGTGGGGGGGTGACAGTGGCACCCACAGTTTGCTAAGTCAGCAGCCCCTCAGCATCCATAATGCCCTTGCCAGGATCCACCATTGGAGAACAATATTAGGTCTGAACCACTACAGTGTGAAACTTCTGTATGTTGCTGCTGCGGTCAATTTTCATTTAGGAAGAGTGTTACCATATGTGCAGGGACTGCCATTCTCAGGATATTAAAAAACACATGCGCTTTGATCTTTCTGAGAAAAACAAGAAGGTGCCCAATATGTGTTTGATTAAGACAGGATAACGGAGGGTGCCTGAGGATCGGTGGACTGTTTCTGAAATGGAAACTGCAAGGCAGTTGTTTTGAGGCGTGATCAGGGTGCCCCTCACTTGCGTGTCAGAGAGCCTTCCGCGTGTGACGGTGAAAATTTTCACTCACATTTGAGCTTCAGGAAAACATCCAGTTCCCTATGGAGAAAGTAATCTTTACTTGGCAGAATAAATGGCACAGCCTTGAAGATCTCACTAAGGTGAGTGCACTCTGTCACTGTTAACAGCGTCTTTTGGTTTCTAGGCCTCAGAATCACATGGCAGCTTATTTTGGTGTAATGAATGTTTCTTATAAAAAAAAAAAAACAAGAAAAACAAGGAAAATGATGTGGGATTGTTTCCAAATAAGCGTATAACCAAGCCTCCGATTAGCTCCCATCTTTATGGTGCCGTCCTACGACCAGACGGGTAGATAAGCTTTGTTTTATTTGAGCTCTGCATTGTAAATACCTGCAACTGGGGTTTTAAATACAAATGCATCAGTTTCCCTGCCATAAAATTGCTAAATGAATGTCCCGCATGTATTCCATGCTATTCTCCCAGCAGCAACTCGAACACCAGATGTTCTCGTTCGTGACTTGCAGCAGATTCCTTCGTTGTCCCCAATGACTGGTGACAGCAGACATAAGTGAACGGAACACAGGGGCTACAGGGGTGTCCCACATGCTACTGGGGCAATCCTCTTGTTGGCTGAGAGTAATTCCAGCAGCATTGGCCTGGGACTAATTATGGAACTAGTATTCACGAACTTAATTTGGGGTCGTTTGCCATGGGGTCCTCCACAGTACGAGAATCCACTACTACCCAAGGGATCTGGTTCCAGACTTCACTGCGTGTGGTGGTAAGGACCACTCTAGGTGCAAACATATTTCTATCTCCCATGCTGGCCTCAGTCCTTTCCCTACCCGAGAGGTAATGTTCCATGTTCCCAATTGCCAAAGTTTAATCCATCTGGGTCCCAGTCGCTCATGCCTGCCGCCTAAATGGCACTGAAGCTGACCCCTACCTGATATCGTCTTCTTAGCACATATCATTAGAGCCTTTGTTGATTATAGTTTGTCTGACTCCTCCCCGCTGACTTGCTTATCCTATGAGGAGCTCCAGTTTCAGATGACATGACACAGCTGTGAGGATTTAGGCACACAAATCCCTCAAACACACATCAGGTCATGATACTCAGAGTGGATTTAGGTGAATTGCTGTTTCTTAATTGCTGCATGGGGCAGTGTGCACTGCAACAGACTGGCACATCTTCCCCTGTCTTATGTCCTGTGCAGCCTGGGATAGGTAAGTGGTTAGAACATAAATAGATGGAAAACAGGCCCTTTCCGTCTCCAAAAATTAAATTAGAAAATCATAATCGCTATCTATTGATATTTTATCTATTATTATTACATGGAACAGAAAATGTTTATACTTTCCTGGACTGTAAAAGCTACATTAAGTGATAAGTTAAGCATCGGGAAAGAGGGAAAACAAGTGAAACCATTTCCCTTTGGGTTATATTTTGAGGTTCTATTTTTGAATGATGCTTTGAATGAAGCAGATTCCAAATTCAGAGAAGACTTGCACACCTGCGTCACAATAAATTAAGACCAGACAAGAAACATTTGAAAAGAAGCATTTGAAAATGTTTCACTGGAAATTCCCATTTAAAAAAGCTTCACATATTTTTAGATGGGTAATATTTATCTAAATATCCTCATATAATACTGTAGATAAGCTCATGGACTTCTGATGGTCCTGTTCACTTATATGGCAACTCTTCTGTCCGAGACTTGAATCCCAGCTTCCCACACTGAAGAGACTGACTCAGCCGCTACACCAACAGGTTAAGGTGTCTAGCACTGGATGTCAGGATCACTACAAGGCCACCTTTTGGTGGGCGTTACTTCAGACCAACCAAGGCTGCCATGACAAGGGGACCAGTGAGGGAAATCGATGCTGAGCATGCTTGACATCTGCAGACTTGGAATACAAATGTTCTCATTTGACACAAATGTCGTAATTCTGCTTTGGAAAGCGAGCAATGAGACTGAAACTACCACGTTTGGTGAGACACACAAGATACGGTCTGCTAAATTAAACACAGCCTTCAGTCTCACACATCCAACCGTTGCAAATTTTATACAACGTACTTCTGAATTTACAAACATAAAACTCACTGTGCTACTGAAATCCATAGTCCAAACAAAAGCAAATATTTTTGCATGGACTTGATGCTTGGCTTTAAATGTTGACTTTAGTACCGGGAGAAGAATCAGGTCTGACAACAGGTTGTGAGACAGGACAAAAGTCCCGAGACTGCTACAGGAATGGCTTTAGCTTATCGTCTGTCAAAAACTAAAACTACAGAATAAAGGCTTCACAATTAAAAGATAACAACACCATCCAGTGTCTGGAGGCACCGGAACTATTTTGGATGTTATGCTTCATCCAGACTTATCTATATTTATTCTTTCCAAATTAACTTCCAACAGACAGAAAAGGAAATGCATGCAATTGAATGTCACAAACATTTACAGAAACTGGAGAAATATCTCCAAAAGTTTATACAGATGGACCGGACTGCAAGCCCCCAGCAATTCAACTCAGTGAAGCAGTGTATGGGCAACAGCCACAGCAAGGCCTGGATTCACATGTACCTCTTGGAAAACCAGTGGAAGACTTCTGTGCTTCTGCTGACAACCACAGGGAAAGCTCTCTCATTTGCAGGAAAAGGAGCAGCATATACTTAAATGTCTTCTGTTGTTAAAAAAAACAGAAGCAATCAAAAATCTTCAGTCAAGACAGTTGAACTCAAAATAGAAGCTGCATTATGCATATAGAGAATACATGGAGGGAGTAGCGTGTGTACAGTATTTACTTGTATTTAGGCATAGACTAACATCCTGGTGCTTATTTAAACATCGTAAACTAGCAGGAAAATCATGCATTGCACTCAATAACCACACTTGAATAATAAGTGAGCTAAATTCCATAATTGCATTATCAGTTATCAGGTATAAAATACATTTAAAGTTCTCGAACCATCATTGAGCTTTGGGTCTAAGTGGCAGCTGTATGTTTTAGTCTTTTGAACTCTTTTAGAGTTTTGCAAAAGGATAATTAAATATGTCTTTAGCTATTTATCGAAAAAAAAAATGTGTATATATATATATATATATATATATATATATATATATATATATATATATATATATATATATATATATATATAAAAGAAATCTGCAGGAGTGTATTAAAATCCACGTAAGACAGTTGGAAGTTCAGGCATTTCAAGTTGGCGACTTGAATATAAGTGAGTCTACATCTTCCTCTACAGGCTAGTGTCTGTTACTACGAGTAAAGTTTAAGAATGAAGAAAACCTGCAAAATTATTATTAGACTACCAACAACAGCTTCAGAAGTTCATTTTTGACAAACGTAAAATTTAAATAAGTAAAATTTGTACATTTTTATTTTTACATCATCACTGATTTACACACAGCAAAAATAAAATAAAATTTCAGTTCTAATTCCTAGGGTAACGAAATCCACCACATCTCAACTTTTCTAAAGCAATTACGCAACATCGTTAAAGCTGATTGGCGAGCGCAGACGCGGGGGCGGGGCCGCGGATGTCTACCCCAAGCATTCCCACAATGCCGCGCGGGGCCCGTGCAGTCAATACAACATGGCGGATAACAGGGAGAAGGGTCTGCAGGACTACAGAAAGAAGCTTCTTGAGCATAAGGAGATCGATGGGCGTTTGAAAGAGCGTATGTGTTGTATAGTAATATTTTATGTTATACTGTAAGGTTTAACGTAAGTCGTGCGACAGAATCCCATTGTTACAAGTGTTAAAACGAGCGGAATAAGCAAAAACGAGCCAAGTCGCTTTGTCATCCTTGAGACCGGCTGCTAGCTAGTCAGCTAGCACACCTGACATTTACTTTCGGTGTATTTTAATATATTGCCTCTATTATGACTGTAAACGAATTGAAGTACAAAAAACATTATTGAGTACTGAGATCTGGATTATTGATGTTTTATATCACGGCGGTTTTATTAACCTAGTTGCTATTTGTCTCTGATGGGGAAATGCCACCGATGGTATAGGGGCTATAATGTTTATATGATATTAATATTGTGAGCTTTGCTTCTTATAGTGAGAGAGCAGCTGAAAGAACTGACGAAGCAGTATGAAAAGTCTGAAAATGACCTGAAAGCGTTGCAAAGTGTTGGTCAGGTAAGAATATTTGTAATTTAAGCGTTGCATCTGAGTTACTAAAAATGCAATGAGTACATCTTCTCCCCAGGTTACGATGGGGTTGCATTCCGATAAAACTATCGTAAGGCGAAAATGCCTTTTAGTAGAGTACACCTAACCTGGCGAACATCATAGCCTAACGTGCTGCAGGCCTTAAACATGCTTAGAATACTTACATTAGCCTCCAGTTAATGGCAAAACCATTAACACAAATCATGTTTTGTAAATAAATGTTTAATATCTCTTTTAATTTATTGAATAATGTACTGAGAGTGAAAAACGTTTATTCATCGTCGAAATATCGTGACTCGAACCGTCGTAAAAACGGGAAACATTTTATTTTTCATGGCGAAGCTGACTGTACCCCTGTTTACCCCTGACTGTACCCCTGTTTAGTTTAACTAGCATGATTTATCGTTAATAATGGTATTTTATTGCGAGTAACTTTTACTTGTTGGCAACTTTACTCTGAGCTACAAAGTTGACTAATAATTAGCAATTTCGATTTACGAATTATATGTTGCGCATTCTTAGGGATTTGGATTTAATCACGGTTCTTCTTACCCTTAAGGGACATGTCCCTTATAAATTTATAGAACTATCCACCTTGCTGGGAAGTAAGTCATGAGACACTCAAATCTTTTGCGAACATGTTACAGAATACCCCTGATCAAGGCTATAGGTGTCACATGATAAATAAAACTACCCGGTCATATTTTGGCTTTTTAAAAACAAGAACACTCTGTAGAGTTTTCTGTTTACGCTTTGGCATTTTATGCTGAAGTATACCATTGTAATTTGATAATGTGATGCTGGTGGTACTTAACATATTTCTTTTGCAGATTGTTGGTGAAGTCCTCAAGCAGCTGACTGAGGAGAAATGTGAGTACAGTGTCAGCACCATTTATTGAAACAAATCCTTTACTGGAATGTACATTACTAAATGGGTTTAGAATTTGTGTGATCATTGGGACTGCTTTTCCATGTAGTCTTTCCCTAGCTGTCCTGTAACTGCTGTGTCACCCTTCGTTATCTTGTAGTCATTGTCAAAGCCACCAATGGACCTCGATATGTCGTTGGCTGCCGTCGACAGGTAGGATCTTAGTCTTAAAGTGAAAATTCAGTCCCGGGGCTGTTGTGTTTGGCATGAGTGAGTGACCGTGCCTTTCTATTGGACACAGCTGGATAAATCTAAACTGAAACCTGGGACGCGAGTGGCCCTTGATATGACCACCCTGACCATCATGAGGTATGAAAGCCAGAGGGAGAACCTGCAGGCCTGACGCTCACACCGCTTATATACATAAAATAGCCTTTCCAGCACATTTAGTTTCAGCCATATTGTTCCTTTTACCATGTATTTGGACGTAGACTTGCATCCTGATTCAGGGGTGCCACAAGAGATTTTTTTTGCTGATGTTTTATGGTTGCTTTGCTGCTCTGAAATTTATGTTTTCCCCTTAATATGCTGGTTGCTGCAGTTCAATTTTTGTTGCAGCACCCCCGACACATTTAAACACGCCGATACATACACAGTGCCCGCTCTGCCCCAGGTTCAATGGCATTCAGTGTTAAACATAACGATGTTATATTATAGTATTCATGCTATGCTGTGGCTGTTATAGGGGTAGCCACAGTACCCCCAAGCCCCTCCCTAGTGCCACCCCTGAATGGTTAAACATCCAGAGCTAGCAGTTCTACAACCGGCTAAATCATGCATTTCCCCCCAGCGACGGATTTTTACTGAACTCACTAAGTGGGATTTTTAGTTTCCCAGTCAAGTGCTGTGTGTTTGGCCCATTTCAATTCTGACTCATTTCTGATCTGCTCTTACAGGTACCTGCCCAGAGAAGTAGATCCTTTGGTTTATAACATGTCCCACGAGGACCCAGGGAGTGTGTCCTACTCTGAGATCGGGGGCCTGTCGGAGCAGATCCGAGAGCTCCGAGAGGTACGTGCCAGCGACCTCTCCCGTGTCCCTTAGACTCAGTCCTGTTGTCCTCCCTGCAGTCTAACTTTAAATTCCCCGTTCAGGTAATCGAGCTGCCGCTGACCAACCCTGAGCTCTTCCACAGGGTGGGTATTATTCCCCCAAAGGGCTGCCTTCTCTATGGACCCCCAGGTGAATATATCCCCTTAAATACTAGACTCATATTTTTCAGGATTGTAAACTTTTGCAAAGCAAGGCTCTGATTACTACACCGATGTCGTAAAAGCTGTCAGATTTTCAGTAATTTAATTTTTGTGTGGCCTTGTATGTAATTTCTTGAGCATGAATATGAGCCTGTCAATTATTTTTTGCCTCTTTGCAAAAGGTACTGGAAAGACCCTTTTGGCCAGAGCAGTGGCCAGTCAGCTTGACTGCAATTTCCTGAAGGTGAGCTCCCAATCCCCCCCCCCCACTGCCCTGTATTTTTTGCATTATTACCTCTTTGGTTTGCCTGACACTGAATACTCTCCTTCTGTGCTCTGTAGGTGGTTTCCAGCTCCATTGTGGACAAGTACATTGGGGAGAGTGCCAGGCTGATCCGAGAAATGTTCAACTATGCCAGGGACCATCAGCCCTGCATCATCTTCATGGATGAGATTGATGCTATCGGTAATTGCATAGTCGGAGGTCTCGCCGTAGGCGCCGTTCGAGCCGAAGGGGAAGGGAGGAGTTGCGCCTACTTGGTTTGCACGAAATGCGAAATCTCTCCCAAAATCTCATGCTTTACTTTTCTTTGACTATTACGTTGGAAGGCTTAACGGATAATCATGAGAAAAATATTGACCACACAGGAGAGTTCAATAAGGTTGCAAAGGGGCGGAAAATATCCGTGAACTATCCTGAAACTTTCCATTCCATGAGAAGTTTAGATGGGGAATTTTGGAAATATTCCCAGTTGGAAACTTTACATGGGAATATATGGGGTATAGCAGGAAAATTGCCGGAATCTTGCAGCCCTACGTGGGACTTGGGCTGACCTCTCAGGATTGATGCTATCTCTGTTTTTTTTTTTTTTTTTTTTTTTTTAAAGGTGGTCGTCGTTTTTCTGAGGGAACATCAGCTGACAGAGAAATCCAGAGGACGCTGATGGAGGTGAGCTTCTCGTCTGTTTATGCGACATACGATCAGCTAACTTATTTTGTTTTTGTTCCAATATTATTTTTCAAACGACATTGTACATGTTAAATCTTTCTTCATATTTTTGTTTGCCGTTTAGCTGCTAAACCAGATGGATGGATTTGACACTCTGCACCGAGTCAAAATGATCATGGCCACCAACCGGCCAGACACCCTGGACCCTGCCCTCTTACGACCTGGCAGATTGGACCGCAAGATTCGTAAGCTTTTTCTCCTGTTGCCTTTACCTGACTGCGGTCATTATATTTATGCTCTGTTTCAGTATCCAAAGCAACAGAAACATGTATAAAACAAATCGGTATTATGTGTCTCACTGGCTGCTACAGCTGCATGATATTGGAGAAATATCATGAAGTTTTTTTTTTTTTTCGCGATAAGTATCGTAATATTTATAAAGACAAACTATAGCCAAATAAATTTTATCTGTCGAGTCTGTCATATAAGTTGGTGGTGGTGTTGCGAGTAATAGAGAAAAAGCGCTGCAGACAAAGTACTTGCTTTTGCTTGTCGTCTGTGCGGAATCCAAAATATTTCTGTGCAGCGGAAAGAGAATGTCCTTTTGATGACCAGTTGGTTTTCGCTTTACTCCACTCGGTTTGTTAAATTTCTCATAAATGTGCCACATTATCTATGAGTGAATCTGATAGCAAGGACGAAATAGTTTGACTCGGACAGTGGATGCAGAACTCGTACAAAAGCATCGCCGGTAAACATTAAACAGATTTTTAAAACATTTACAGTGATGCCTGCGGTTCATGAACACAATCCATTCCCGCAAAGTGGTCGTGAACCAATTTGTGCGTGAACCAAGGCAATTTTTCCTCTAAGGAAGCATTGCAATTCAATTCATTCATTCACAGGCCTACCAAATATTTTTTTTTGTTAATTTTCTGGTTTTTATAGTAAAAACCAGAATATAGTGTGACGACAGGTGGCATCGCAGGAGCAGAGAGAGACATGGAGACTTGCTTGTCGGGGAAAACACGCTCTTTATTAACGGTCATTAACCCTTGTGGTGGTGGTGTAAATGTTAATGGTTGCATTTCCCTATTGTCACACGTGTGTTTACCCGTGTCTTGTGTGTACCCGGTCCGATCCTCACTTGTATTTAGCATGTATCAATCTTCCACCGTGTGTGCATCTTGCAGTTCGGCATCTGACAGCCTCGTGTTTCCTGTCTGTATTTGGGTTCGGTGCTCATTGGTTGCCTGTCGTGGTCCTTCTATTTACAACTGCATGCTGGGACATGCTGGGACATGCACCTCGCCGGTGCTACACTGGTATAAAAAAAGGAATCTGGTCGAGGAATCTGTTTGTTTGACCAAATTTTGTACGTGAACCAATGCATTTATTTTCACTAAAATCTTGGTCGCAAACCAAATTGTTTGTGAACCGCAGGCATCACTATATTAGGTAATCTTGAGAAGGAAGTCATTAAAATTGCAAAGTTTTGTTTCCTATGGTACAATGTCTGAATAATATGAACAACTGGATATTAGTGAAGCCTAACTTCAACCCAGTTGACTATTATGCTCCTTGTGGTGCGTTTGCATAAAATGCAACATTGATATTAACATTAAACATCATGGAAGCCTTGTGCCTTGGCTTGAAAACATCATGCTTTGTCTCCCATCACTTTCAGACATTGAGCTACCCAATGAGCAGGCCCGCCTTGACATCCTGAAGATTCATTCTGGCCCCATCACCAAGCATGGAGACATAGGTCGGTCTTGCAATGAGATGTGAATCTGTCTGGCATTTAATATATGGGGCACGTCCAGGGAATAGTATGTCATTGTTTACTTGCAAAGATTAGCGCTTGTGGTTAGTCTCAGAAAACAGCGGTAGGGAGAAAATGATCTATCCAGGACTGAGAATTGTCACTCTGTTCAGCAATAACTGTTACAGAGCAGTTTATCGTTTTACGAAAGCAGTATTATACCTTGTCTGTCACATTGATATACAGTGCTGTATGAAAGTCTTGGGCAGTGAAAGAAAATGCTTAAATGATCTGTATGTTGATGTGAAACCTGTAATATTGTGTCTGTCGAAACTGTCATTTCAAAGCCTAAAATCACGCCAGTATATGTAGCAGCCATACAACACACCCATGTGGCGTTGTTTTAGCTTGACCTCTAGCACATCTTGTTTGACTGATTAATACCTCAGTCAAATAATTCAATCGGTTAATTGAGCTGCTGGTGAAATTTAATGAACACATGGAATGTCTGAGGTGCCCCTGAGGAGAGGTGTGAAGACCAAAGCGGTCTTCATCCTGCTCACATTTTAATTAAGACATTCCAAATAGACCGTGGGAAACTGAATGCAAGTTTGACACTACCTCAACTTTTTGGGACTCTGTAATTAGAAATTAATAAAGGTGTTTTAACGAGGGGCAACAGATTGTGTAAGGTTAATAGCAGTTTTTAAGGTGTTTCACTTTTGTTTGCAGATTATGAAGCGATTGTGAAGCTTTCCGACGGGTTTAATGGAGCGGATTTAAGGAATGTGTGCACTGAAGCAGGTGAATTAATCAAATCTGAGTGGAAATACAATGGAATATGTATGACTTTTTTTGTAACATTTTTGACCTTTTCCCCCCTCCCCACCCATAGGTATGTTTGCGATCCGTGCATTTAAGGAGTATGTGACTCAGGAAGACTTCATGAAGGCGGTGCGCAAGGTGGCTGATTCTAAAAAGCTTGAATCCAAGCTGGATTACAAGCCTGTTTAAAGCCAGCAGCCAACTGGTGTGTAAAAAAACAAAAAAAAACTTGGAACGTTTGTCATTTCTGTATTAAGAATATAACTTTAAAGCAAGTACACAACTATACCCACCCGTGTTTTTTTTGTATGTCCAATAAACTTGTTTTGTTTATTTGATCGGTTGACTTTGTTAATGGTTGACTTTTTGGGTCTGATGTCCAAATTCCAGTACAAATACTGGGGGGGGGGCAGATTAACTAGAATCACTTGAACATGTATGTGCTACAGCAGTGTTTCTCAATCCAGTTCTCTGGGAGCCACCCACACTCCCATCTTTCTGCTCCCTCTCAGCTCTTGGTAGGGAGCAGGGAAGGTACAAATGTGGTCTCTCTGAGGGCCGCGTTGAGGAAACACTCTGCTTGAGAATAGCTGGTAAAACCGTTCATGTGCCCTGATGAAACCTGTATACATAATCACTACATTGTAAATTACTGCCATTTGAATACAAATCTGAGAATAAAACTGAACAGGCTGCTGTACTATTTGCAAATGTGTTTTCAGACCATTGAAACTTGGAATTTGTGTGTCTCTGAATATCTTCTATGGCAAGGAAACTTAAGTGTGGAGTTAGCTAAATAATGCCCTAGTTCCAGTGTGAGAATTTTGTGTAATTGCTTGATTTTGGTCTCTTGCGGGGTGTCGTGAAATGTGTGTAAATCATGAGGACAGGTATGTGTTGGGGTGTCAGCTGAGTAAGCTGGTGGGTATTTTACTTGGTAGATAGTAGAGATGCATTAGGCTCTGCCGGCCATTATTGTATGCTGGGAGATGGACTGGGAGTGATGTCAGGGCAGGGGAAAGGCGGGGGGGTGGCGATGGGGGGAGAAAAAGCTGAGGACTAGAGGGCGATGAACTGGGTTTGGTGAAAACGAAGAGGAGGATGACATGATCAAATGCCTGATTGATGAGATAATGAAGCATGGAGAGTGAAAAAGATATGTTGGGGCCCTAAGGAGTGAAGTAGGAGGAAAGGATATTGATAAGAATGGGATCCAAAGGAGGGGCACTTGAATGGGACGACCTCCCAAATGGAAGAAGGACCAAGGGACTGACCAGGACTCTATCTGTATCTCGACTTCCTGCATCAAGTGCTTTCTGAAGTTGTGATGGGTTTAGCCTATCTGTCCCAACATTGCAATGCCTCGTGTGGCGTGCCTGAGAAGTACACACTTTGTATGTGCGTGTCTCCAAGAAAAATACATAGCAAATAATCACATATACAAATAATAAATCACTCATCAATTGACCGGTAGTGTGCATGCACAGTTTGCATGTTCTCTCTGTGTTCGGTGAGTTTCCTCCAAGTACCTTGATTTTGTCCCAGTGCCCATAAACAGACTAGCTAGTGTTTGTAAGAAATGAGAAAGCGTGTGTGATCTGCAGTGGAGTGGAATCACATCTAGGGTACACCCAATGGCAGCCTCCATCTCTCATGCTTTCTCTCTAAAAATTTCATGTGATCTCACAATTATAATAAAAGATATTGAAGTTTATTTTTACATTAGGCATGGCTGCGACAACGTGTAATCTCTTTTTTGTTGGTCATCGTCATGATTTCACCGGTTTCTAATTTGTTTATTTCATTGGTACAAATTGGCTCTTCCTGGGAGTCGGAGGTATAAACTCTCACGTAAATTCACGTAATTGAATATAATAAAATTCTTTCACATCTAGGGATCACGGGATGTTGAAAGATCCATGAAGGTGCAGGTAAATCAAGGGACTGGGTCTGAGATTTGTGTGTCGTATTACGCCGCACATGCAGGAACAGACCAGCCCCCACCAATAAGGGACACGTTTATACTGTGCCGCGCGCGGTCACAGGAGCAAGGCGCGAGCTCGCAGTTCCCAGCGCATGCGGCGGTCACGTGACGAGCCGATAGCGGAAGCGGCATGGCGGACCTGCATGTGGACGTCGTGGAGGTCCCCAACAAACCACTTAGGCGGCGCTCCCGTTGTTCCGTTTTTGAATAACGGCCTCAAATATTACACCATGGACGAAAAGAACAAACTCCAGTTTCCGTCTCTTCCATCCGCAAAGGAGGAACAGCTGGTGAGAAACATTACAGAAAATACTACTACTGAGCTAGCCTGCTTTCTTATTAGTACCAGGGCAGTACTGAGGGATTTCGGTAACGTGTAATCTTGAGAATGTGCTGTTCAGTAATAAATGGCTAACAATCAACAAACAGCTCGCCTTTAAGTGGTATTACCATAGTAATGTAACTTTATTGATGAAAAGCAAGCTAACGTTACATACCCTGTCATGTAAATAATAGGTTAAAATATATTAGCTTTTAGCATCTTAATTTCACTTTGACTGTAAAAACAACCGCACGTAGGAGGTAACTTTTGATAATTTTATTAGTAGTTATTAAGCGGTATGAAGCGACTTTGTTTTGTATGTTGTAGGTGTGGTACTTAATGCTAATGATCGATATTTTGCCACTCAGTCACTTATACGTGTGCTCTTCCTTTTCGTAGGATTGGGCATATCCGATGAGGCGAGATATGCAGGTATCTAAAATCGTGGTTTATCATGCCTAGTGTCCCACTGCAGGTCATAAGTACTTAGTGAAAAAAGTAATATATCGTAAATCTTCACGTTTGTGGATTGTAATCAACGTTAAAAAATCTGTAAAGTAAGTAATATTGCCGATTTATACACGGGAATGGTGTACTTCGTATTCGACAAATATAAATATTTGGGTTGTAGTTTTACTTCTTTACGAGCGTTTTGCAGTTTTTTTTTTAACTTTCCGTATTTTTTCAATAATAAGGTTGATGGGCACACCGGGTTATTAACATCAGCACATACACTCAGAAAAATTGTACTTTTGTTTGTCACTGGAACTGTACCCTCAAGGGTCTACCAATTGTCCCCTTAGCTGTAGGTAGTTGTCACTTTTAAGGTACTGAAATGGACTCTGTGCAACATTGATGTACCATTTATCATCAATGCTGTTTGTACTTTTGGGATGTTCCCCAGGTCAGCAGAGAGAAATATTTTTCACTTTTTTTCTGAATGTACCTATTAAAAAAAATCTAGCAATTATTTGAATATAAAAATATATAATTATTGTAATAGATTTCACACTGATTACTTTGCACTCTGACAAAACAGCAGAATACTCAGTCATTTTGGTAGGAAAATCATTTTCACTCCTGTCTTTTAGCACTTTACTGCAATGATGTTACACAGCTACCATAATCGTACCTTTTTTTATTTGCCTAAATACATTCTATTAAAAAGTATTCAATTTAACCAGTGTCGTATCATAGAGAGATTACACTGCACACCGATGGTTAGGTGCCAGTTTCCACTGGACATGTTGCTGTTGATGATCGACACCTTTTATCTTAATCCATGTTTATCACAACTAGAACTTCATTGTTTCAGGAAATCCTTCCTGGTCTTTTTCTGGGTCCTTATTCGGCAGCAATGAAGAGCAAGGTAATGATGGTGTTTAGGAAGGCTAAGATCGTTGCTAACGATTAAAGGTCAGACAGCTCCCTGCTTGGTTTATTCATTTCTTGTTGAATGTTGGTGAGCTTTTGTTACCCAGGTTACCTCACCGTGTTGAGTGTCATTATTCCCTGCTATTTTTTGAAAGAAAAGAAAAAAAGTGTCGCTAATTATACAATCTAATTATTCTCCAGCTTTCTACTCTGGAGAAAAGAGGGATAACTCATATAGTTTGCATCAGACAGGATATTGAAGCTAATTTCATCAAGCCCAACTTCCCACAGGAATTTAGGTGAGAGATTTCTCTGCATACTACTATACTTAGGCTAACTGAAAAGCAATCATACCTTGCTTTATATTGACTGCGTTTTTTTCTGTAGTTGCATGAGTTAAAACATTAAAACGGCAATATTTCTCTAACATACAGATACCTTGTTCTGGATATTGCTGACAACCCTGTGGAGAATATAATTAGGTTTTTCCCCATGGTGAGTTGCCCAAGCACATTACGTGAGTCCAGTACCTGTAAACAGCCTTGAAAGTTTCCAGAACTTGTGAATGGCTCCTTATCTTGTCTTAATTTTATTCCTCAGACAAAAGAGTTCATCGATGAGAGTTTAAGTACCGGAGGTACAGGACATTAAAGTTATGCTACTATATGTGTTTTATTTTACTTTTAGTTTAACTCTTTAGTAATGTTTATTTTCCTGCGCTCTAAATTATCATGCATTGCAATCTTTTATGTATTTTCGCTGATTTCTTCTCTTTTTTTTGTTGTTGCATTTTTTATTACTATTGCTATTGTCTGCAGGAAAGGTCCTTGTTCATGGAAACGCAGGGATATCTAGAAGGTGGGTCGGCTTTGCATTTTCACCAGCTGTACCTAATTGTGGAAAATTCCCTCTTGTATTTCCATTGCAAGATCTTTGCCTTTTGTCCACCATTCTTGTAACAAATTCCTGTCTATTGTTGTAGTGCTGCCTTAGTGATTGCTTACCTTATGGAGACGTTTGGTGTCAAATACAGGTAAGATTAAAAACCGGTTAAATTGTTAATGCTTCTTTGTTTTTAAAATGATTTTTGACAGTGTAGAGTGTGCACTTGATTTATGGAATATTTAAATATACTTGAATTTTTGGCACTGTGTTTTTGGTATACAGAGATGCTTTCAGCCATGTACAAGAGAGAAGATTTTGCATCAATCCCAATGTGGGCTTTGTGCATCAGTTACAGGTAAAGGTCTCTGTAGTTCTTTAGGTTTCCGCCTCTGCTTGTACTCAGTTTGTTCATAGTAATCTGCTTTGATTTTTCACCCGAAGATAATTTGCTCCTGGTTTTCCAGGAGTACGAGGCGATCTACTTAGCCAAGCTCACTATTCAAATGATGTCGCCGGTCCAGCTTGGCAGGTCCTTCTCCATGCAGGCTGGGATGCCAGGTCAGTGACACAGAAACCATTTCAACCAATGAGGGTGATTTGCGTAAGTGGAGTGGAACGCTCAGAAACAGTGAGGAGATCCATTTTTGTGTGTGTGTGTGTGTGTGTGTGTGTGTGTGTGTGTGTGTGTGTGTGTGTGTGTGTGTGTGTGTGTGTGTGTGTGTGTGTGTGTGTGTGTGTGTGTGTGTGTAAAATACGCACATAGAATAAAATAATATAGAATGTAATTACAGAAGTAGAATTAAGGACATTTTATTTAGTACCAGGACCTGATCAAGTGTCAATTTTTATATCTGCCTATTCTGAGTCCTGATTGGATACAGGCTACACATACAGTAGATGTCAGTGCATTCTCCATCTCTGTAAGCCTCACCATTTCCCAGTATTCTTCCATATGGTTTTTCTGCAAATGCCTAATTAGATTTGTTGTTGTAAATGACGCTGTGTTGCTATCTGTTCTTGGAAGGATGGTGTTGTAAACGTTGCAGGTAGGTGTTGGGCTCGATAGTTTGTACTTTCAAGCCGTGTGCCTCAGACTTACTGCAGCGTGTGACGTATCCTTACAGTCTGCATCTGACGTAAATTGGGCAGATGTGGGAAATGAAATAGATCAGGCTTTGGATTAGGCCATGGTAGCTGATACTGATCATCTTTTTTAAAAAAAGGCTCAATCGGCTCCAATTCCGATCTTTGATATCGGCTCAGTGCAATATTTAGAATATTTAATCATAGAATAATATATATCACAGTTGATTTCAGACAAGGGGTTACACAGGGATGGTATTGTTTGTACGATTATAAATATTATAACTATGCAAAGATCCTAAATTAAGAATGCAGACCTTCATTGTACGTCAGAAAATAAATCTTAATGATGTAAGAAAGGGGGAGTTAAGTTGAATGGAGAATCTCTGTTTGAGGCTTTACTGTTCTTTGGGATTAATATACCTGTATTTGATGATAGACAATCAGCAATAATCCGAGTATAACTTCTTATGTGCTCTTTCGCCATAAGCTAAGAGTGATTTCCCTGGTGCTGTCTCCCTTCTAGGAAGTCTGAAACGTACTTTGGAAGATGATGAGGACTGTGGGGGCCTTTCAGTCACTGCTGCACAGAACAGATAGGCCGGCCAAGAGAGACAGCGCTTTGTTGTTAAGGTTTTTTTTTTTTTTTTTTTTTTTTACATTTTATAGAAATTGAAAAAGGAAGCATCTCTTTGGAGATTAGGTGCACACTGCTTGGGTTTATCATTTTAAGGGATGACCGTACTCTTGGCTCCTGGTGCTACAGACCTTTTTCGTCTTTCATATTTAAACACTGAAGAGAATATATATATATATAATTCTGCAGATATTAGAATGTTTTTAAAACATTCTGTGTTTTCAGCAGCACGATATTTAAGCAATGCACTTTTCAAACTTTGTTTTTTTTATTTTTTTTTCCCTGCTCCCACCATTGTGGTACACACTATTAAGGATGGAGAATACGACCTGAAGGATTGGATGTGAAAAGGGGCTCGGCTAACATTATTTGTACCCGTCCTGTCTATTAACTCTGAGGCAGGAAGGACCTTCCAGCAGTTATGTGCTGTGAGCCTGGCTGTGCAAGGAAGGTTGGGTTTCTGGGATACAAATGGATTTTATGCCTTTGTTCATCCGTTCAACTGGTACACGTAAGAAAGCTTCAGTAGAGCCACCTGCAGTGAAACCGCATGTCCATTGAGAGGCGATAAGGAGCATTCTTTAGATTTATGGAAGCTATAAGAGAGTACCATGCAATTTTATCAGGGCAGCTAAACCAAAACTTACATTTTGTGAGTTCTAGGCTTCTGTGTACATAAGACAGCGGTTTATCCATATACAGAAGGTTGAATGGAATTGGTTAATTAAGAGTAGGCATTGAAGGGCAATGTAATGCATAGCAAGCCTTTAGCATAGGGAGTATGTGGATATGCACCACCCCCATTCCAAGGAAATGTTGCCCCCAGCAGTGCAGGATATTGCGCGTCCAGGAGCCATGAAGTCTCTGGTTCTTTCTGTGGATAGTAATTACAGTTGTAAATTTTGACAGCTGTTCCTAAAATACATGCAGGAGTCACGTGGCCCGGCTCGTATGCGCGGGGTCAGTCCTGAGACCCAACGGAATTGGCGTCTTCAAAGCTTCTGTTTTCAGTCAGCAGACACAATGCGTTTTTTTTTTTTTTTTTTTTTTTAAAGAAAAAAAGCTTTAATTTGGAGAGAAGCGAATTCCGCTGATCCCCATGTAGTGTGCTCACTCGCTGTCACCTCCATGTGAGAGCTTTCCCCCCACCCCCCACCCCCTTGTAAATAGACGAACCCTGTGGAAGAAATGAGTCAGTTTATAGCAGATGTTGTAAATAGAAAATAGGTGCAAAGCAGTTAGCTAAAAATGCAATTTGAAAAATAAAATTAATTCTTTTTGCTATTAATATCGGGAGTATTCTGTGTCATTGTCATTATTATCATTATTCTTAGGCATATCGTAATTATTATCCTGCACTGTAATTTATGCTGGTAATCACTGAACTGTACTTCCCAACACAAGTTTTAATTACATGCAGTGTTTTGAAATTTTACTTTGGTAATGAAAATGTCAGGATTGATTTTAATATGCATACGTACGTTGACAGACCTGATTTGTTTGCTTCCACACCATATACCAGGTTAATCTGTGATTAGTAACCTTAAACCTGTCATCTCCTCTGATTTTTTTTTTTTTAATTAATAAAACTACCCGTGGTCTTTGGATGCAGTCAATAGGAGGAAAACGTAGGCCAGACAGGCCATGAGAGACTACACTGACAGTGATGTATGCATGTAGCTGGCACTGCTGAGTGCAGTGTTTCTCGGCCTAGATGCCTATAGGATTTCTGTCCACATTGGCATGCCAACAGTGACCTGGCATCCCCTGACTGCCGTGATCGCATCACATGGGCGCTGAGCCGATCTCAGCATCTACCTCTGAAATGACAGAGTTGGACAGTCATCCATAGAGGTTAAAGCAACAAGCAGCCTTGGAGTGGCCCTGATTCACAGCTACCACTCCAGCTTAATGACTGGTACCCGGTGCTGAATCGGTCCGAGTCCCTCAATGAGGAATGCTCCCCCATACCCAAGCCCCAACCACCCTTCCAGCCTCACTGCACTCAGTCTTTGCGGCCCCCCACACCAACCAGCCTGCAGCCACAGAATAGTCTGTGTCATCGGGGTCTTGACAGCCCCCAGCATCACCAGCACTGTGCAGCCTACAACACCTGCAAGCCAGCCAGAAAATCCCCCCATGGATGCAAACACAGAGAACCCTACTCATCAATAACCAGGGATGTGAGTAACAAATCTATTTTAAAAATTCTGCTTCCCAGGTGTCACAGTCAGTGGCATAACAGAGAAAATCCCAGAGTTCCTACATATCCACCAGAATGTTGGCCGGATTGTTGTTCGGAGCAGTCTGAGGCTCCGGAATTTTGTCCACTTCTTGGAGCTCCTTACATCTCTCACGGTACAAATACACATATCAAGCCCATTGCCAGTAGTCATTCGAAGGATCGGTCGTCTTAACAGGCTGCCGAGACCGCATACCTGGCTCACGTCTGCGTGCAGAGCTAACAAAAAGTACATTTAATATATATTTGTAATCTGTTCTGGAAACACATATATTTGCTTAAAGTTGATGGGCTGTACCTCAATTTTTCTATGGTAAAAGTGCTTATATGAAGTCTGCAATACAACATCTCTCACTCACCCAGGAATCTTATCAGAGACGGTGTCACTCCGCAAAAGCCACAGTCACCTACTAAAGAGGTTTCTCATATGTTAAAGCTTGCGTGGGGGAATGGATGAGGATCTGTGTCTAATGAATGACGTTTACACCCATCTCTGTTATGCAGTGAGGACAACTGTTGGTAATACAATGGTGTAAGAATCCATGCCACTAGCCAAAATATCTTTGGCATTTGTAATAAAAGGTGGCATGGTAGCATTAGAGAAAAATCAGTAGAAAGGTTCCGATCAGTGTAATTTAATTAGTGTGATGTGTGTCCACCTTAATGAAGTGAAATTAAAACCTCAGGTTCTTAAAGTTGTGGTACTGAATGTTCACTCACTCAACAAATCTTTCATAGTAGGCCAGCCAACAGATTGCAAACCAAAAGAGCCTTACGGTCATCATAATAAGAGCGTGTGATTTCACAATATTATATGATTAAAACCTCTCCAAGATCTGATTCTTAGTATCATGCTACGGTGCCCATTCTTTCAGCTGGAGTTCTATAGCTTATTCATGCATCTAAAGTTGTTTTGTCAGCCAAATCCGTTTCAGTAGTTAAACCGGGAATAGCAGACGGTAAGTAACGTCATAGATTATTTCCTCTCTCTCTTTCTCGCCCAACATCCAACACACACCTTGCAGTACATTCCCTAGTGAGGTTGGGCTAGACCCCTGGTGAGGTTGGGGTTGATGTCTCCTGAGAGGTAGGGCCTGGAGTCCCCAGTGAGGTTGGGGTAGAGGCCCTTGTGAGGTTGGGGTTGATGTCACCGGTGACGCTGGGGCTGTAGTTTCCTGAGGGGTAGGGATTAAATTCTCTTGTAGAGACCGTGGGGGGTTAAAGTCCAGTTGCTCCGGTGGTATTTAATTTATTTTTGTGCTTATTTTATATTCTTAAAAAAAGAAAAAATAAAGACAAAAGAGGTAATTCGGTCGTGAAAGAGATCTTTCCTGCTGCACTTGGTACACGAAATCGCGGCAGTGACGCATACCTACGGCTGAATCATCCACTTGCTCAGCGCAAATACCTTTATTCGCTGTATTTTTCCGTGCCTCGGATATGAACCACCCTTCTCAGCCTTCAGTACACTTCCATAGGAACTGATACATGGTGATTCTCAGCAGCTCCAAGTTCCAAAGCGCCAGACAAAAGATATCGACATATTCATAACGCCGCAATTTTTATTGTTAGCTTTTAAAAGAACTGTTGTCCAACCCAGAGGCAAAACTATATCTCAACGTACACCCACCGTCACCGAGACGTGTGGATCAAGGTGGGTTCTACCCACGGTAAGTATCTACAAAGTGGTTATACAGACACGAGGATCAGTCAGGACTCACCCACGACAAAGGTAACGGCACATGCAACAATCAGGGACACAGACAAAGGCTATTTACAACACCAATGCGAATAAGCCATCAAGTCGACGCAGCACATATATAATGAAGTACGATATAAATAAGCTATTACCAGAACAATGGAATGCTGTAACGCCGGATAGCGTATAGTTAATTCTGAACATTGTCCAATGGTTATAATAATAATAATAATAATAATAAACTTCCACGGTCAAAAATACTTTTATTGCATTGTGTTTTCCATGAAGAAGAGCCCATTAGTCAACGTTCAACAATCACTGCATTGTTTGCTATATATATATATAAAACAAGCATCATAAATGAACTGTACTTTCGATCACGGTGTTATTACAGATATACAGATAGACGTATTAGTGACATGCTCCGTTACCGAAGCTGTTATGTGTCACTTAAAAACAAATGGGTTGCGGACAGCGTGTCCACGGCAGGTTATACATTCTGAGAAATACTTCGATTCAGGTTTACTAGGTGTCATCCGTAGGCTCAGCCCCCATCGGTGTATGGTGCTCGCCGCTGACTTACGTGACGCAATTCAGCGGGGCGTCCAATAGCAAATACTGAGTATACTGGGGGGCGGATTGAAGCAAAACAATTTTCTCGATCTTCAGGTACATGAAAAAGACAGAAAGCCCAACAAGCAGCGGCGCACGCTCACCGGAGGGGACATTTACATAGAGAACAGCAGAACGCAAAAGACTAGGCTGATGACAGTACACCGTTATCTCTTATAAACAGTGGAAAAAAGTCAGACTATAACCTGGAATAATGGATGGTTCAAGCACGAGGCAAGGGGTTAGTTTTAAGGACAGGTCCGGACACTTGGCGGAGACGGGGCCAGTATCCAGTTCCCTAAAAGAGACTAACAGTAAGCAAGCAGTCTTGGTACCAAACCCTCAGAAAGGCTACGGCAATGTTACTTGGAATGAAATGCGCACCCGAAGTGTGGAAGATAACGAGATCAGCCTGCCCAGCCTTATTTCAGCCTACAGCACTATTCTCAGAGGTCTGGGAGAGAACCCAGAGAGACCCGGACTCCTTCAGACGCCTTCAAGAGCGGCCAAGGCCATGCAGTATTTTACCAAAGGCTACCAGGAGAACATCCAAGGTGAGTTATAAAGGGGGACACTTGCTACTTCAGCGTCACTTTGAAAAATCGAATTAAGTAAGCTGTCAAGTTACTTATAAATACACATGATGTTTGACTGCTGTTTCTTTCTATAAATCCAGCACTGATTTGCAAGTTGGATGTTTTAAGTTCTCCGATGACACAAACATATTATGCAGGAAGAGGATCGGTATCGCCTGTGCATTTCGTTCGTTTAATTAGCTATCCTCGGTGCTCACTCCAACAGGTATATCATAACTTGGTTTAATGCCTTTCACAAAGAAATGGCAACGCACCGTGTATATGATTATTTAATTCATTCTGCCCCTAGTGAATATCCAGTTTAAAGTAATTTTTAAAGGAGTAGCATGTCTTTTTCAAGATGGGAAAAGCATAGGTTGGCATGGAAGGCTTACGTTAACCAGTTTAGTCAAGTACTGGTTAGTCGTTTGGTTCCATTCACGAAGAAACGCACCAATCAGTTGCATGCTGTGACGTGATTGGCTGGACTGGTCTGACTCCCACTACATCTGTAGCTAATTTTTTTTTGTTGTTGAGGGGTGAGGGGGATTGACATAAAGAGAATCAATTAGTGTGTGTTATTATTTCTTTAAAAAAGAGAGAAAACATGAAGCAGTGACTACACTATGGTACCTAATATTGTGGAAACAATGAACTTTATTCATCGGATGCTCCAGTTGCTTATTTAATCGTTCAATGTAATAGTAATTTTTATAGCTTAATGCTAAAAATGCTACGTGTTTCCACAATTTTGGCCACAAGTGTAGAACATGAGTGTATGGACTCTGCCCTTGCCGTGCCCTGGGTGCGATCACAGTATGACAAGAATGGAAGGCGTGTTTCTAAATGTACACATGTGCACTGACGTTGCTGTGTCTAGACCCAAGTGCTGGTGTCTCTTGTCATACCTGGTTAAGTGCAACGTGAAGTTCACGCTACAGGGTCCGATGCCAAGAGAGCACACCACCGGACCTTAGAGTCACACGTCAGAGGCTGCTTACCTCGTCTCCATGGAAACATTGCCCTTTATGAGATAGCCAGTCAGGAAATTAAAAATCCTGAAGCAGGAGATACAGTTCTGTCTGTAAACAGAGGTAGCTGGATTTCATTTGAATAACGATATGATCCTGTTGAGAGCGTGGAGTTGGGGGGGAAGGTCAAGGATGGCACAGGCAGTCTGACATCAGACATGAAGAGGAGAATAGTCTGTCTGTCTGTCTGTCTGTCTGTCTATCTAAAGCTACGTACAATAGAGAAAACAGGGTCAGCCACTCCTTGGAGCAACCGGGGTTAAAGGGTCTTGCTCAAGAGCCCAATAGCAAAATTACTCTGCCAAGCAAGGGATATAAACCAACAACCTTCTGATAATGCGCACTAATAGCAGAACCACACATATCGGAATTGTGCTGCAAATTGGTGCTGCAACGGTGAGTTTTTGTATAACACATAGAATTTGATATAGAGGCATAGTATGTTGCTTTCCTTATCTTTCAGATGTGCTGAATGATGCTATTTTCGACGAAGGCCACGACGACATGGTGATAGTGAAGGACATCGATATGTTTTCCATGTGTGAGCATCACTTGGTGCCCTTCATTGGAACGGTAGGGCCTCTGTCTTCCTGCTTATGACCTGGGAAGAAATCACCAAATATTTTGGTGCTTGAGGTCCTCACATGAACTAAATGAATCACAAAGACACATATCAAGAAGCTGTAGCTGGTGACTTAGTGGCAACATCCTGGGTTGTTCGTTGTTGAGATTAGGGCTGTGCAACTGATGGTCCTTCAGTTCTGAGTACTGCTGATTTCCCAGCCTTCCTTTACCCGTGAGCCAGGTGTGCAGCCTCTGGCCAATCAGAATCAGTCATTATTAAACTAATTGTAGAATTGAAAACAAGGCCTGGATTTGGAATCAAGGTCCAGACGTGAAGAGCCCTGGTCTAGATGGAATGCTGTGGTAGCCCAAGTTTGATCTGAGATGTGCTAAGAGGTATAACCCTCTGAGATATGTCTACTCAAGAAAGCTCTGGGATTCTATTATCAACAATAAAAGAGAAATTTTCTTGGAGGGAAACTTTCATAGGTGAGAGCCAACATACAATCATGAAACGTGAACCTTCAACTTTATTTATGCACGTAACGTCTTTTAACATAACACACACTTTTAGATGTTTGAATATTGCAAATGGCTATACAAACTGACATGTCTGACGTGTCTGACATGAGGTCCTTATTTTTCCTGAATCATGAAATGTGCTTGATACCTTGTGAGAATTTGGATGTGTAATAGTCTCTGAGTGGATGTGGCCTGTCTAATGTCCACATCTGGCCCATGAGCGGGAAACTCAATGATCCCTGTAAAATGATCACTAAACAGCCTCCACGTGCTCGTGATGCTCTGACTCAGACCAAACCGTGACCCGTCATCACGATGAACTGGGAGATCCTGTAGCTCCACCCAGCACCATCACAATACCTGCTCTGTCTGCAAACCATAAGCAGAGTGATGTAATTCCTGCCAAGATGACCTTAAAGTTTACACAATGAAGGTTGCCTGTTCTGATTGCCACGAGGCAACCCGGTAATGTGACACCAGTATGGATTATCCTGTATATATACAACATATGGCTGTGTAACATAATGAGTAATTGGTCCACCCTTCTTGCACTCTAGGTGTACGGTGATGGTTTGTATGTCCTAACCAAAGACTAGATACTGTCATTTCATTGAGTTCTGATGTGTCATTATGGCAGATCTTTCACAACCATGCTGGTAACTCAATGAAAATCACCCATGGCTCGGACCTGTCAGCACACTTTGTGGTGTCCATCTCTTGTAGGTTCATGTCGGCTACCTTCCCTGCAAGAAGGTACTGGGACTCAGTAAACTGGTCAGGTGAGTGCAGCAGCTGAGAGAACAGGCTCACAGCAATCATCGCCCTCTCATTTTGCTGAGCGCTTTCCCCTTGGTATTCCAGGGCCAACAGCAGTATCAAATAGCATGTGTGTGACATATGGAGTAGTTTTAATAAAAATTGCAAGAACAAGAATCACAGGAATGTTTGAATAGGTATGATGTAAATTACCTATTTATTAATGTATTTATTTATTTGTTTGTTTATATTCTTCCTGCAGAAGACTTTTTGAAAATCTGGAAAAGTCCACAGTGAAAGTGGATTTCCACACATCATTTATAATATTTTGCATATTTACTGTTGTGCCAGTTCGGTTTCATATGATTTGCTTTGCAATGTAATAGATCAGCAAAGGTGGATAGTTCAGGTGCAGAAAGTACAAATCCAGACCAAGACTTTATTTCAACCAACCAGGTGAGTACAAAGAGTCCCAGAGTACGCAACTGGTTGGTTGAAACAAAATCTTGTTCTGGATTTATACTTTCTGCACCTGAAATCTCCACCTCTGACTATTAGACTGACCCCCGGATGTGTAGGTCACAGACAAATTATGGACAGAGTCGCGTTTTCTCCTTTCTCATATTTCTGCATGCATGAGATGAACTTGGCAAGTTTGATACTCGTATATGCAGTAGGGTCTGGATTTTATTGAAGCTGTGTATTCTAAGAAATGTTCTACATGAGAATTATTTGAAACTACCAAACACCAACAGAAATACACACACCAGATCATTAACTCTTTTTTTCTGAATGAAAATTACTATTATAAATTCACTAATAGATGATTAAGAAAGGTGTAGAATGATAAAGATGTAAAACTTTTGATTTAATCTGAATGAACTAAGTTCCATTTGGACACCGTGTTTCTAGATACTAGTCGAAGGTACAGGTATCTCTCCGGCTGAATGTGTCCCTTTCTGCTGCGCGTGTTTGCGTTGTGGGTGGTGTCAGTCGTTGCCCTCCTTCCTGGAGGGCTGTGTCCTCCTAAGGACCAGTGCACTGGCTGTAAGCAGATTAAGCGTGATGTGAGTGAGCCACTCATCCTTCCTGACCTCTTTGTCTGGCTCACTTGCACTCCAGCAGAAAGCCAAGAAACCCAGCCAGTGGCCATAAGCTGCTTCCACTCTGCGTGATTGGTTGGGATATGAACGCGTCACCTCGCCTCCACACCAATAGGGAGCTCCGGAACACACCAAGATGGAGCCGGCTCTTATCTGCAAAGCCAGTGGGGGCCCTCCCATAAAGGCTCGCGGAGGGACGCCACTCACGCTGCACTGAACCTAGACACTGTCAACAGGCATGAGAACCACAAGATGGCCTCCACACATGGCACGCTGGCTGAGATTAAAAGCAGCTTTAAAAATCGGTTCTTTCTAATGTTGTTCTTGCCTATTAAGTAGCATAGTCAGGGCTGCACAAAAAACATGCCTTGGCTTCAGAAAGCCCCCCCCCCTTATGGGAAACATTTAGCATATTTATTCGAAGCTGACCTGCTCTGTGGATGGAGATACCTCGTTTGGGACTCCTGTAAGGATGGAAATAATCAAATTATCCTCATCTGGGTCGAGGCTCCCTCAGTGACTCATGAGTCATGGCAAACAGCGCCCCCTGGGGGCTAAATGGGATGAATTGGTCATCCCAGATAAGGTGAAAATGGGGATGCAAATGTTGGAAAATGCCTCAGATGTGCCAGAGCTTCCTGTAGAAGCCATCAGAGAACCTCCTCGGGGTCTTAGATTAACTGCAGCCTGCCCGTCTTTGTACGCTAATCTGATTACAGATGTCTGTCGTTTCCCTAATTCCCATGGGTTTACTCCTGCATTGAAGTCATGCTCATGTTATTACTGATCTCGGCGTTTTGATTTCATTAATTAATATTCTGTACATTTTTCCTGTCCTTCCAGGGTTGTCGAAATGTACAGTAGGCGATTACAAGGTAATTTTTTTTTCAACTATGTAATTTTGTAATTTGTGTTTTACATTCATTGGGAAGTTAGTGTTAATGTAACAAATGTGTCTTAAAATGTCCCTATTCAAGTGAATTTAAATTTAGTGAAATGACGACGAACACATGGCATTTGGTGTCCATTGTGACTATGTGGGAGTGTGAGTGTGAACTGGCCGTCCTGGGAGCCCCTGCATCTTTAATCAGGGCTCTCTGTCACTTTGCGTGTGTGTGTCTGTGTTCCAGTCCAGGAGCGTCTCACCAAGCAGATCGCCACGGCCATCACGGAGGCCCTGCAGCCGGCCGGCGTCGGGGTCATCGTCGAGGCCACGTGAGTCTTCCTGTAGCCTCCCAGCCTCCAGAAAAAATGCTGATGGATCTCCTGAGAGGAAACGAAAAAGCTTTAAGGGTTTCCGAGCATTACAGGGCGTGGAGAATTTGGTGTGAATTTTGGAGGGAAAATGAAACACCTCATTGATGGTCTAGCATTCCAGTTTCATCCCATCTACATTTCTGTTCCTATTCCTGTAGTGGACTCACAGCCAAAGTCAGTGTATCACCATTTACATGCAGACAACATGAACTACGCATATTTAGAGTACATTTACATTTATTGCTTTTTAGGATAAGCATCCAGAGAAGGACCAGATCTAAATGTAAGCAGTATTGGAATAAAAGATACACAACGCCCTTCAAGGATGGATGGATGGATGGATGGATGCATACATAAACCCAAAAGAAATTGCAGGTTTACAGTAGACGAATACAGGCATAAAATAGGATACTTCATTGATCCCTGTGTGGAAATTCTTTTCACCTACCCCATCTTCCACTCCATGACTCTCATGGAGAGGTGAGAGCAAGCTTTGGGGGGGGGGGTCACACCACAGGGTCAGCCAGCTTGTAGTACCTCTGGAGCAGCTGGGGGGATTAGGCCTATGCTCACTGCCCCTGTGGGATCGATCTGCTAAACCTGGACTGTCATACCAGTGACCTTCCGATTGCATGTTGAAGTTCTATCCCACCGAGCCACACACCGTCCTCAGACATGACTAGTGGCATCAGTTAATAGACATCAATAAACAGTAACGATGCAAAGAATGTCTGGGGAAGTATAGTACCTGTTTCATTAACATTTATGCATCCCTGTGACATGAATGACGCGGCGCTGTGCCCCTAGACGCTTGCGAAGTCGTCACTGCTCGCACTTGTCTGGGGGATTTCCTCTAAACTCCAGCTGTTTCCCTCCCTTACAGTCACATGTGCATGGTGATGAGGGGCGTGCAGAAGACAAACTCCAAGACGGTCACCAGCACCATGCTGGGAGTTTTCCGTGACGACCCCAAGACGCGGGACGAATTCCTGAAGCTCATTCGTAGGTCTTAGAAGCACATCCCGTAACGCCAAGCCTTCGCCAGCTCATCATGCCAACCCGTGTGTAAAATCCATGTGCCGTCTGTGTATGTCTCAGTGCACCCGTATGAGTTCCACTGAACTACCTCCAAGACATGCAGAACATGGCCTATCCACATCAAATGTGTCTAGATGTGCTTAGAGTGTGTACAGTCTGGTTTTAAATTCATTGCGAGCTGAACCTACCAAGCACAGAAATTCCAGTGAAATAATTATTCAAAGTGCCAATCAGAGATATTGTTTCCATTTGGGGAAGAAATGATAAGGCCTACCTAAGGCCCATCTGCAGATGTACTGCAACAGATCGCCAGCAGGGGTCACTCATGAGCACAACGTCTAAATCAGTCCATAAACAGTCCCTTACCTTTACAACTAGCTGTGGAGGCTAACTACATGTTTCATGTGGTTAGCCTTCATTATAACTGACTGCAAATGCCATATTGTCATGGTTGTAGTCATGTTATCTGAATTACAAAAAAGCTGATGAGGTTTATTGTGGACACTTTGACAACGATGAAATAACTGGACAACCAAACAGTATATTAACATTGTTAGCATCCTTTTTAGGATTTGAATATGGGGAATATTATTAATATGTGGCAAGGCCTTGGGATGAAGAACATAACATTTTGTGCTTATGCAGTATTTACAATCATTAAGTAGTGATTATATCGAATAGTAGTACTTGGTGGTAGTTTGTAGACAGCCATGTTAGATATATTGGGACATCAGAAGCTCTAGAGGTGAGTTTTAGTAAGAATCCATTTTACACCAGGGGCCAGATAGAAGTGTCAAGCAAACGTAGGCTGCAGCAGGTCTGAGATTCAGAAGTTAATATTGAAGTCAGCCAATCTACACAGGCAGTGAGACTCTGAAATAAATACTGGTGTTTGTCTGACCCGGTAATATGTGATGGCAACCACAGGTAATGGTATCATGTTTACAGTGATAAAGAGCAGCTATGGTGTGTCCGTCCTGCTGCATCATTCAGCTGGCTGATGGCCCCAAGATGGAAATAGCTGTTGTACCCTAGAACCGTGTTTCCCAACCAAGTGCTCGGGGATCCCCAGACAGTCTGTGTTTTTGCCCCCTGGATTGTGGTCTGCCTGGGGGACCCCGAGGATCGGGTTGGGAAACACTACTCTAGAAGTCAGTGTTTAACTGAAACTGTGTTTGAAATAACCAACCACCTCAATTCATGTTGCTTTGGACAGAAACATCTGATGAACAACTAAAAGTAATCCAACTGATTTAAATCTGCATCGTATTAAAGCATTCCAAAGTATTAAACACATCTGGGCATTTCTGTTGCCAAAGCATTGGCGTGTAATCTGTGTTACTGTATGTTATGTGTAATTCTATGTCATATGCTATGTGTTTCATGCCTGAAGGGTAAGAATAAACCTTAAGGAAATCATGGGGATGTGCTACGGATGAACTAAGTGTGATTTCAGTGAGGGGGAAACTCTACTTTCCCACGGTGAGGCTTCTTTGTGTCCCTGCTTGTTCCACAATGGTGTCACCCAAAGGAATGTACCAATGAGAAACTCATAGGGGAGGATTCAAATTACAGTACCTCCCACAGTGAAACCAAAATAAGATATTTATCATAGTCATGCCAAGCAATGTGAGATGACACAGAAGACAGGAACCTGGTATCCAAGTCAGCTAAAGAAGCTACACGCTCACCTGCAACGGTGCAGTACTGAGCACTTTCCAGTTTAATTCAATCCACAATCAACAAAACAAATAAAATATATACATCTTCCACTCAAGCTTTACAAACATTGCTCCAAAGGATTCATTAATTTAACGGTCGTCTTGTCTTGATGAGGTCTGTAGTGACTTATGACTGTACACGGGGGGGACAGTCTCTTGAATGAATGCATGGGAGGTACTCTACCAGTGCTGATGTCACTGAGCTACAGCAGTATGCAGTAATGCTAAGGTTAGCTGTAAGCTGAGTTCATAGGACACCTCACTGCAGAAGGAATAGCATCTCCACAGGAATAACATCACCAAAGCCCATGCATTCCTGCATGAATGCTCCCCCCCCCCCCCCCACTCCCACCAACCAGCACATTTCGGTGGACTGAAGAAGCTGTCCTCAAACATCCGAAGTTAAAGCTCTGGGAATTTACTCTCCCCCGTGGTGCCCCTCTTGCTCGACCTCCAGGGGGCGCTGACACAGAGCGAAGGCCTCAAGGACGAAGGCGCGGCACATGGGGCAGTGCCGGACCCGCGACACACAGCCGTCGCACAGGCAGGTGTGCCGGCAAGGCAGCAGCACACGGTTTACCGGGGCGTTCTGGCACACCACGCAGTCTCGGCCCGCCCCAGGGGCAGCCCCCTCATCTTCGTCCTCCTGAATCGTCCCGGTCAGGGGCCCTCCAGCCTGATTTGGCCTTTCCTGCTCTGTGTCGGATGTGAGGTCTGTGCTTTCGGCCTGACTCCCGTCCCCAGTGGACATGAAGAGTGGCTGAGGACAGAGGGAGCCCAAAGTGACAAGGTCTGGTCAAAGCAGGCAGCCGTTCGTAGGCCTCAGATCCCACTGCATGGCATCGTCTAACGGTCACAAACCTGTGACCGTGCCGCAGTGAGCACTGTCCTAGGTAACATAACTTAAGGGCTTATATTTTGGAAAAGCAAATATAAAATCTATAAAGAACTCAGTCTGGCCCAAAATTGCACAATTAAATTGATTACATTACAGATATTCAGCTTCTTTAGGTTCCGTATGCCTGCTAAATGTGAAAAAAAGGCTGTTCTTTTTGGAACCACAGAGCACACTGAACCATAAACCCTGCAAACTGTGATAAGGAAACGATTAGGTTTTGAGAGCACAGCGCTGTACCTTCAGCTCGTACATGTTCCCCTGCACCGTGAGCAGGTACTGAAATAAGATCCGCTCCGATAGCTGGTATTTCTCATCCGGAACATGGACCACGGTCACACTGGCTACCTGAAATGGCAGAGCACAGGCTAGAGCGTGTGGCCAAGGCGTGGAGCTCTACCACCGCTCGTGGACACGCGCAATCATACTTACGATGTTGTATATGTCCCGTATATCCGGCTCTGCGAGTGTGAGCAGCACCACCAGGGGGTAACACGCCCGAGGCAGCACCCCGAAGTGCGAGATGCGCAAACTAGCAGGCATCTGTGTCAGATGCTCCACTGGGTCCTCCTTGTCGATGCTGACGGTTTGGTCAAGCTTTAACTTGAGTGTGGGGGAGAGGTTAGCTTGATATTGTGCCTCACTTTACAGTCATTCTGAATCAATACAAGTTCATTATCCAGCTTAATGAATGGCCATTTTTGGTAAGAACTAATAATTTCTTGCCTTTATACATTAAAGAGACAGTGTTGTGGCGGAATGGTGCTGAAAGGATACTGGAAGGTCTGGACGTGCTGGTACTGGAAATGTAGGGCCTCCTGGAAGCGCTGCGGGGTGCTGATGGGAGGCCCACACCGGTGGGCATGGAGGGCGGCCTGGAGACCCTGAACTCCGCAGCCCCAGTAGCAGCTCAGCCTGCACTCCTCCAAGCAGCGAGGCCGCAGAACCACGCCCCCTGTGGCGGGACACCGTTATAGTTAACTTGTGGAGACTGCGGGAGCTTCAAACGGATTTCTCAGACTATTAGGGAAAGCAGGAAATACTGATTTTTATCTAGCAGCTTTTACTCCCCCTAATCCCTTTCTTCCTGCATCAGCTGTTCACGACGTGCCTAGTCTGGACTGCAATTGCCCGTTAACGACCTTAATCTACAGGTAATAATACTGGCTGAGGTACTAATACGGTTTTAGCAATCATTTGCAAACTATTTTGCGAAGATTGCTGGGCTATATTGTGGAATTGCAAATCCATATAAGATCTTCCATGAACTGCGCTGATCGACTGCCGGTGTCTTTACCTGTGACGGAGGCAGGAGCTGAACCCAGTTCCAGGGCAAACGGGTTAGTCACTTGGACCATCCGCTTTTCTGGAATGTTCGCTACTGAGTCCGCATCGTCCGAACTACGCAAAATTATCGGTACATCAAACCCAAACCTTGAGAAACAAGAGAAACTGTCAGTGAAGGTTCTTCAACATAATTTGCCTGCCCCCCTCCCTTCCCCGCACACTGACACCTGAACACTAGTGCAGGATCTGCTACCGATGCTGATATTAGTTTTGTCTTCGAATAAACAACAAACGCGTATTTCCCGAGATGTCAAAACTCTGCGCAGTTGCTGTGTTATGCAATTGCATCCGGGGGTTAAGTTAACTGAAACCTCTAAAAGATAAACTCTACAAAAAGTGATTAAATACGCAATAAAGTAGTGATATAATAAACATGATATAAGATCATAAACAGTCATATCATTCGATCAATATTAACCAACCCACTTTACTAAGTAATCCAACCCATGACAGTGTAAATAAGAATACGCTACCAGTCCCTTACGCCGCATTTTCAATTATAGCGATTTTAACAGCTGACGTACCAGCCTAGAACCATTGCTACGGTAATGATAAAACAGAGCGACACGATGCTAATATAAAAAGGAGGACAGTATTCGTAAAGCATCACTAGAAACTCCGCAGCCATGTCGGAACTGTATCGGTGTACAAATACAGAACAGCAGCATCTTCCGTCATGTAACTACGGTGGCCGAGAGGGGACAGTCATTACAAAAGGTGTCGTGTGAGAGTTCGCGAACTGCGCAGCACTGCAGTGTGACTTGCGGTCAGGGTGTAACCCATAATATTCAGACAACACCTGGCATACTTATTTATTAATGAAAAATACATCAAGAGATAAGCCTAGACGGATAGTCGATAGCCACACAAACAGCTGTAAACCACTGGTGTACAACAGGTGTACAATTCCACTTCAGACCTCTCAATTCTGGTGTCGCATCAGTTAAAAAGATACAGAAATATAGACATCTATTATGCATTTTTAAATGACGTAAATCAACATTACCCCAGTTTGATCTTGCGAAGAATTGATGTATAGTTTCTGTAAATGGCCTCTAGGGGGCATGCTGTATCAAAAAATGTTTGTAAAACTTAAAAATATATATATAAAAAATAAAAATCGTCCTTCGGGAAAAGGTTTAGAGAACTTAAACTCATAAAATAAAATAAAATAAAATAAAACCTACCGTTTTCTGAGAACATTAATATTCCTGTATCCTTTTACTATTTTATAATTTTGTTTGAAACATTAGCATTTAATGGCCTGTACACAGAAACTTACATGCTTTCATACCGGCTGAGTGTAAAGATTTTGTGTGAGTCAGATTCATCCTATGAGGCCATAATGTTGGCGGTTATTTCAAAATATGAAAATATCAGTGATAGGTTTCCAGTTAAATCAAGTATACCAGTAGCAGCTGAATATGGGACTCTATCTGGAATGCAGTCGATATATAACCCGGCAGTATTGCACACATAAGCATTAATTTCAGCTTAATAAGAGTGAAGTGCAAAGTGTGAAAGTTATCAGTGTCATTAATGAACCAGAATATAAAATCTGTAATAAAACGAGCAAAAAGTTTGTGATGAAAATCAAATTCGATAACGTTTTAATGACATGTTTAAGTGTTTGATGACTGGTGCAAAATTAATGGCTTGCATGTTTCTGAATAGATTTGTAAATGTAGGTAATATACACCTTACAGACTGATTCCATATTTGGCAAAATCCAATTTTATCCATCCATCCATCCATTTATCAGCCCATCTACCTTCTAACCATTTAATCCAATCAGAGTTGTAGTGGAATTATATAATCATTAATGACAGAGAAACCATTAATCTGCAATGTAACCTACTGAATTTATGAGCAGACATACTCTCAGGTGCACAAGAACATTCGAGTGTCCATTCTTCCATGTTAAGTGCTTCCTCACAATGCCCCATTACTTACTCTGCTCTTTATAAACGCTGTTCCCCAGTTTCAGACTAAAAATAGTTTTACAGATGAGCCTGCTTCTAGCAAGGTTCTCATTTTGAAATAACACGTGTCTGCTGGACAGCATCCAGCTCAGACAAGTTGTTTTTCTTCTTCTTCTTCCTCTCTCTCTCTCTCTCTCTCTCTCTCTCTCTTTCTCGGCAGTGATCTGCTGCTTCCCCACCTGGTTCCCGTGGCAGGAACATGCTTCCAGTAACCTTAGTTGTGAGCGAGCGAGGGGGGGGGTAAACATTTCTGACGGCGGAGAGGCGAGTCGACACGGCGAGTGACCTTAAGGAAGGGCTGTGACTCGCCTCTTCGGCTTCTCCCCGCAAAGACCCTTGTTTGGCCCTGAGCGAGGCCACAGCTGGAATGTGGCTCATATCTCTGCACAGCCGTTACTGTGCTGGCAGGGATTTTTTGGGGGGGGGGGGGGGGGCTGAGAATCCCTCTGACCCGCTGGAGAGGCCCTCGCTCTGAGGCTAACAGCTAACAGCTGACGGGTCTTGCTCCCGCCTAAAGTGGAGGCCACGCCTCCTCCTCTGACCTCCCCGACCCGGATGACCCCCCCCCCCCCGCCATTCTGCAGGTCTCTGGTACCCTGGCATACATCCCTTTTGTGTCCCTGTGGAGACAGTCGCATCTCAGGGTGGGCTGAGTGTGCAGTGAAGGAACTCTATGGACCCCCCCCCCCCCCAGTCTTGGCCGCAGCGTCTCCATTTCCCCAGAGTGATAAGCCCGTCTGTGGTCCAGGTGCCAGGTAGACGTCCCTGTGAGACACACAGCCCCCAGAGAGCCCCTGAAGGGCTGCCAGGCCATTGTGACCCCGGCCCTGCAATTCACACGTCTGATACCCCTCTGTGGCGGAGCCTGGGTGTATGTGTCTGGGGGCGGGGGGGGGGGAATGGGGAGGGGGCTGTCTCCTCCAGGCCCGCACTATTCATGGGTGGGGGGAGGATAGAGCTAGGGTGGTGACAAGGTAGGCAGCGAGGACAGAGCTCCGTGGGGATGGGGCCCAGGGTTTTTATAGAGAACTGCAGCCCTCCAGGTCCAGCTGCTCATGCCGGCATGCTTTACACCCCCCAAGGCAGACGGGGCTCTGTGGAAACACCAGGGCTGTCACTGGTGTCACTCTTTATGGAGACGGATGCATGCCGATGGAGCCTCGCAGGGGACACTGTGCCAAAGATCGTGGGTCTGTCCTCGCCAGCCGGCGGCCCGTCCTGTGAAGGAGACCAAGCAGCAGAGTCCAGACCGCTTCTGAGCCCGTAGCAATCCACAGGCGGCAGGTAACGAGCTTAACCCCTCAGACGGCCGAGGCTCATTTGCATAAATGAGGATAAATGACTCGGCCTGACACCGATAACCTGTTGTGTTTTTACTATTCCTGGTTAGGGGGGGGGCATTTAACACTATTCACTATCTTTGGTATTAAAGGGGAGGGCAATTAAAGATCAGGGAGCCTGGAATGTTTGGGGCTCGATGTCCCACCAAGGCCCGCCAAGAGCTGGCCCTGTTTATTAGCTTCGCTATTGATAAACCCAAGCCGCTAATATCCTTTGAAGCATTCTGCAATATCCGAAGCGATCCATGCCTATAGCCTTTTAGCAACCCCCGGCAGCCCCCCATGCCCCCTGACACCCCCCAGGAGCGCAGGTTACAAATCCAACACCTCTGGGGCCTCCCAAATGTTACCGAAGAGGAGGGAACATGACGCGAATGAAAGAGATGCTCCTCCACGCTCATACGTTTCTCCTTCCGCCGCTGGGATGCTGACATCATGGCTGTAACCCTGGTGTTGGTGATTTGGATTTGTTAGCCATCTAGGCCAGTTGTCATGGCTACTGACTAAAGCTAGCGGGTGAAAAATGAAGAAAAAAAAATGAGTGTACAGGAAAATGGAAAACCAGAGCGGTCTGACTAGCTGGTTGTCTAGCGAGCAGCCCCCCCCAACCCAGCCCTCCATCTCCCCACTCATCCTGTCATCATCACGCTCCCAGGACCGAACCCTTGCTGACCACAGCAGACGCGCGATTTCACACATGCGCCAAGCCTACCGGCCCCCTCCAAGTGTTTTACTCTCCCACCCCCTTTGAACGTGCGGCTCTACGAAACGCTTATTCCCTTAGAAATAACATCTGGGGCGACTTCGGCCCTTGCTGGTTGATTTGGGTGAAGTTTACAGTGCGACGGCGCTGGGAACGTCTCGTGTGGAGTGTAACGTCTCAGTGAGTGTAACACTTTCACTATGTGTGAGCGTGGATTTTGGTCCGTACGCTCTCTGTCTGTTTGGGAGTGTCATATACACACACACACACATACACTCACACATGGTTTTTTTTTTATGTCTGGGTCTGTTTCCTGGGCTGGGCAGGACACTGGGCAGACTGGTGACATCTGTGTGCCCCTGCACGGCCACAGCGATGTGCTCACACGGATTGGTTTGGGGTTGGACTCGGGGGGGGAGTGTTTCACTGAAGTTCAATATCCCAGTTCCCCAGAGATGAGGCCGTGAGCTGGTAAACAAAGACTGCCTGCTGATTGCTGCCACCCATGCAGAGCTGCCCCACATATTAACTTTCCTTTCTTTTCTTCTCTGTGCCCCTTACAATAGAATCACTTACCCACTTGACCTGCCGCCCGGATTGAGTTAAACTGGGCCTATCGGGCTCCTTTGCCTGTGGAGTCAATTGTGTTTTGCTTTGAAACCCGATGCACAGTTAAATTCCAGCTGCACTGTTTTCCTTTTCGCATAAATTATCAGTGGGATATTCTTGTTTTCACCAACGTGTCGTCAGCGTGGTTAACCAGGGCATGTTTTGTTTACGATGGAATTCTCTAGAAGGGGGAAAAAAAAAAAAGAAAAAGCAACGTTCACTCGCTAGCTAAATAAAACGTCGCTACGACTTTCAAGGAGAAGGATACATGTTTTCCAGCCTCTCTGTTCTCCAAATTTTACAATCCTCTTAACACTGGATTTCCACGAAGCCACTTATAGCCGTTGGTTAGAATTATAGCGTAACGAGTGACTGCAAATGTACGGGGGAAACAGGGCCGGAGCTGGGAAAACAGGCCGGGGCAAGTAGGAACTTGTGTGGAGGGGGGGGGGGGATCTAAGGTTCCTCAGAGGGTTCTGTCCAGGTCTAGACTCGCACAAATTCAAAGCTGGACATAGCAGTGACGCATGATGCCCACTTCAAGAGGGGTAGCAGGCATGACTGGGAGGGGGGAGAGGACAGGGGGACACACAGAACTGGGGGGGCAGTCCTACGCTGAGCTCCCAGGGCAGCAGAATCATGGAGCTGCATTCAGTGCACAGGAAGAAGATCCACTCGTGGGTCCCTGGGGGGCCGTGGTGAACCGTTTAGAGCATATCGCGCTTTGTGCGGCTGCCAGAAGCCGCACAAAGAAATACAGCCCCCTGGCCTCTCTTTATCGCCCCCCAGAGGTGGATCCCAGCACCATTTTCAGCAGGTGCAGTAAGCGGGGATGGAACAAACAGAGTATTTGTGTGCCTTCCCCCGGCTGCTCTCGGGGGGGGGGGGGGGGGGCACGGGAGGGGGGCACTAGGGCCCAGAGGAATCTGCTATCTGACCCTCTCACGTTACATTTGTAACACATGTAAATTTATTCGTTTAGCAGACGTTCTTACCCAGAGCTACTCACAAGGTCTTTAAAGGTGTGTGTGTGTGTGTTGGGGGGGGGTACATAATGGTCACAGAGGTGTGGCTCAACATTTGAACAAAGGCCTTTAAGGGACCATTTAGATTGTACCTTTAAATTCAACTGCCTCCCCCAACCCCTGAACACGCACACTCCCACCCCGTCACTTACTGTGAAAACGGCTGAGGGAGGGGAATGGTGCCCCCCCAGGCCCTGTAAAATTGACGTTCCTTGTTGTTGCACTGATTTGCGTACATAACAGCAGATGAAAGGTGCCTTCTGAGAGTGACTGAGGCAGGAATGCCTCTGGTGTCCCGCCCTCCGCAGTTAAAGCGCAGCCCCCGCTTCCCATGCCCGGGGCCCCACATGGTGCACCCCCACATAGTGCACCCCCACATGGTGCACCTTAGGCAGAGGGGAACTTTCACAATTAAAAACAAAATAAAAAAGAGATGAAGCAGTAACCAATCACAGACCACCGTGCCAGGATATCGAGTTTCGGCTGTAACCTAGTGCTGACTGAGAGCTAAACCCTAACAGGACAGAGACCCAATCCCCCCCCCCCCCCCCCCCCCACCATCATACCCTTTTTTATCAGCGGCGCTGGACAGAGAACAGGAAGTACATAAAACGCCCAAGTGTGTGAGAGATTTTTTTTCTGAAGGAAAAAAAACTTTGGAATGAGAGAGCAGTGCTTGGTATTATGGAGCCTGTGGCTCGGGTGGGAGGGGGTGTAAGGTGTGTGTGGGTTTTGGGTGGGGGGAGTGGTTGACATGTTAGCAGCCCTGGGGGCCACGGGGCCTGGAATGCGAGGGCCCGTGGCATTAATGGATTAGCATGCTAATGGAGATTGTGATGTAATGAGCTCTAACCATCCCCGCTTGATCCCTCTTACAACAGGGTGGACGGAGGGGTGGGGGGGTACCCACATAGCCTGTCGGAGTGAAAGCAGTGAGATGGTGCACCATCAGCCCTGGCACTTTCTCCCGGCCTTCCCAGCATGCCCTTCTCTCAGCAATGATTGGCTGACTGTTCTAACTCTTGTTCCATGGTGGGGCCTCATCATAAGGAGACCTCAGGATTCTGGTCCCCGTGGCCCCCTCTCTTCTGCTGCGATGTGTCGGTAGGCGGGGTCTCCGTCACGGTCACACGCTGCCCCCCCTTCGTCATGGTTTGCAGTCTTCATTAGGAGTCCGTAAAGCGAGTCCCTCCTAATGGGCAGTGCGCTGTAAAGCCAGCCTCGCGGGGATAATCAGCTCTGAGTAGGAAGTTGTCCATCTTGACGGCCGGCCTCTTTTCTCAGCGGTGGTCCGGGGCGCCATGCACCCCCTCCCCCCCCCCGTCACCCACGCGCTCAAACCACACAGGCCCTTCCCACTGTTCCTCTGTCCATTGCTCTTGGGTCCGGGCTTAACTGCCTTCATGCGTTGGGTGGCTTCTTAAAAACTTTTCCATTACAGGCCTTTTCAGAGTGATTCACAGTTACTCGTCCTGATTAGCAACCTGATTATAGGTGACTTCCCCCCCCAGTGCCATGCTGGTACTTTAGGTGTTTGTCGCCCTCCCTAGTCTGCCGCTGTGCTCTTCCTGATTGTATCCGTAGCTACTTCTCAAATGGACACTGTCACCCAAAGAGATTATTTCTGACTTAACATTAAGCGATTTTCTGAACCTCAGTCCTGCTCCTCGGTCCACAGCCTTGGGAGCTAGTTTCACCCATCAGCATCACACCCACATGCTGGCCTGTCATCTTCTCCCATTTATTGCCGGAAGGCAGATGCCCAAAGCCCACCAGCTGGGGTACAGCCTTGCTAGGGCCGCCCCCACTCTGAACGGGGGCTTCGGGGTATGGGGATCCTGGGCTAGTTTGGGCCTGTTTGTCAGGTGTGGGTGGGAAACCACCCCTAAAGCAGAGCTTGAGTTCCCACACTGGACAGGCAGTACCAGAAAGGGAGAGAAGCGCCCCTTACAGTACTGATTCTGTTGTAAGGGGCGCCCCTTCCCCTCACTCACCTCCATGTGGTGGCTACTTCTCAGCCCGGCAGGTCAGTACCAGGAGAGTGTGGGGTCACGGCCCATACAGCAGAGAGATGGAGGGTCACAGGAGCGTCTCGTGGGGAAAAGTCTCAGTCCTTACCGGTCGGGCCGAGCTCCAAATGAGCAAGGAGGGAAACATCTCCAGCTCCAGATGTTTACTTTAAAGGTCATAGGCCACTTATCGTTTACATCAAGCACGGAGGCGGGGGGGGACCTTGTTTACCGCTGGATATGCTGCTGTAGGCAATTACCATAATGAAATGACCTTTCCCTCTCCTTCTGTCTCTGTCCCGCAGAATAATTACACAGATTCGAAACAACTGCCATTGCAGTTCGCTGAATTATTGATGCCACAGTAAATGCCGCCTAGCACAAACAGCCATGGTTATTACATATAATTTCTAGCTGTAATTGATAATCAATGGAAGTATGTACACTTTTGTTAACAAAAAGCCTGCGGTACCTTCATATATTTCAGCATCGTTTTCAGTGAAAAATGTGTATGCAGTGGTGAGGAGTTAATCGCCAATGGGATTAGTTTGCTTTGTTCAGTTGCTGCAGATATTAGAGTCGCTTCTGAATTTCTGCTGGAACCAAAAGAATTGCAGTTAGTTTCCTTCTCTTACCACTAGCAAAGAGAATAACGTCGGTTCTCCTGTTTTGCTGTGCTAAGTTATGCTGTGTTCTGTTTACCTCAGAGGTCGGATTTGGGAATCACATCACACCCAAGTTAACCACAGTCCAGTTCATATCATTTAGCAATATCAGTGGCTTGTACTACGAAGTGGGGTTACTGATTTCCATCCATCCATCCATTGTCCAAACCGCTTAACCTACTGGGTCGCGGGGGGTCCGGAGCCTATCCCAGAAGCAATGGGCACGAGGCAGGGGACGGGTTACTGATTTATTGGGGTAAATTGTTGGATTTAAGGTACCACATTTTAAATGGACTTCATATTTGTTCACTTGCATTTCGCCCAGACTTTTATGTATACAAACACTGTAGCGACATAATGAGGCCCAAATTAACAGTACAGCCTCTGTAGGGTTTAAGAATGGGATTATGTTAGGATTAGATGAAGGATTGTGTTCTGAGAGACCTGAATTTTAATACAGTACACCTGTACTCACCGCTCACTCCGGCAGTATAAAAATTGAAGGGGCACAATTGGCTTACTAACTTACTAACAGTTTCTACAAATCATGTACAAATATATTAACTGCATGAAATACATGAACTGTTATGACTAATGAGGAATGAACTTGGGATCAGTATGTAATTTACACTTATTTTCTGGTTAATACATTAAGTAATAGTGTACTGCTACATTACTTATGACCACTCACGTAGTTTTACAGTTTAGATTTAGTACCCTTCTTTTTCCCATACCAAAGAGTTTAACGTTAGTTCCCTTGTCTTACCCATTACCTGAGTTTAACGTTAGTTCCCTTGTCTTACCCATTACCTGAGTTTAACGTTAGTTCCCTTGCCTTACCCATTCCAGAGAGTTTAACGGTAATTCCCTTGTCTTACCCATTACCCGAGTTTAACGTTAGTTCCCTTGTCTTACCCATACCAGAGAGTTTAACATTAGTTCCCTTGTCTTACCCATTACCTGAGTTTAACGTTAGTTCCCTTGTCTTACCCATACTAGACAGTTTAATGTTAGTTCCCTTGTCTTACCTATACTAGAGAGTTTAATGTTAGTTCCCTTGTCTTACCCATACTAGAGAGTTTAATGTTAGTTCCCTTGTCTTACCCATACTAGAGAGTTTAGAGAGTTAGTTTCCTGCTGTTCTTTGTCTCAAGTTAGTTCCCTTTCCCTCAACTCTCCCAAAATGAGATCAAAGTCTCATTCTTGTCTCATCTGCCCGATATACTGTTCATGCTCTTCGCCCCACCAAAGGAACGCAAAAAAAAAGAAAACGTCTACTGTAATTCAGTAAGTCGGTAATATGCTATCTGCCACCCGCCATTGTGTCAGACTACAATGAGAGGTTCACTGTAAAAGAAAGGGTGGAGCGGACTGAGAACAGAGAGAGACCCCAGGAGAGTCGAGGCACTGGAGAAGGGCATCAGCAGCAAGTGACAGCACAGAGTGAGGACAGACAGGGGAAAGGGGAAAATGACTGGATGATGGAACAATGTTTTCTTTAGGAGGAAAAATCTAAACATGTCTGCCTCGGGGATGTGACCCCAGGGCAGGACGGGGGTCTCGGCCTGGTCACTCACAGGGTGCCTCGTGCTTCCATTGCAGCATTCGAGGGCTTGGAACAACATGTCAGGGTGGAAGTTGGGTGGTGTCACTTGGGTGGGGGTGTCTCTGGGGGGGTCACACCGACTATGAGAAGTTGAGAAAACAAGAGATTTTTCGTATTAAAGCTTTTTTTGGTTAGTTTGTTTTCACTGTACCACACAAGTATATTTTGTTCCAGTTAGAGACACTAGACAGCGGTCAATGGAAATGTTAAAGAAAATATCAGGATATTACTTCAGCTGGATGGATGCATATTTTATTAAATCAGATGTGCCATACTTAGAAGACTGTGACTGAGAGAGTCACGCAAATCAGACCGGGAAAATCCCAGCGTAGGCTAAGGTGGCCTTCTGCTTCTGAAGGAGTGTAGGCGTGCTGTGGCTATTTAATGCACCACACTTCCCCATATGTACAGCAGGTGGCATGGCGGTTAAGGAAGTGTGGCCCGAGGGCTGACAGATTACATTCCAAGAGGAGGCCCTGCTGCTGGAAATGTGCGCAAAACCCCCAACTTGGGTGCAGTCTGACGGAGTTCATAAATGGACAAAAGTTAAATCTGCAAGGCAGGAGAGTCTGCCAAGTAAATGCAACAATTCACACAAGAACGGGGCTCGGAAGCACAGAAAAGTAACGTTAAATCGCAAAAAAGAACTACACTTTTAAATAAAACAGATCACAAATGCTGCTTGACTATTTATGTCAGAATTAAAGGACTGTATATCAACATGACAGCCTGTGCAACAAAGATGATAGAGACAATGAAACTCACTGCATATCACTAAGAGGTAATAACACCGCAATAATATATAAAGCAACACTAAAACAAGCAAAAGAAAAAAAAAATTCTGATCAAATACTGTACAAATCATAACTGGAAGGTTTTTCACAGAATCGCACCAAATCGTTACGAATGGAATCTGCCAAAGTCGTGATGTCACCCCACAAAGTGCAGGAGAGCCAATCAGTGGGGGCCCCCACGAGAAAACAGACGCACCAAGCTTTCAGACCAGTGACCAGGATCTCCTGATGGCAGGCTATTGGATCTCAGGGTTTTTTGTGCAACAAATTAATTTAAATTACACACAGGAACTCCTGGAAATAATCTCGTTTTCCAAGTGGACCTGCAATTAATTTCTTTTGGGCCGGGGCAAAGCAAACGGGAGGCGACCGCAGGGCCGTAGTTAAAGGGCCGCATCTGGGAGTCTCCGGAGTACGTACACATTATCTCACAGACCCATCACGCGCGGCCCAGCCCGCCCCGCCTTTCATGTGGCTTCATGTGGGTGGGGCCGAGCCGGACGCGGGAGCGAGGTGCGTGCGTATGGATATGTCTCCCCCCCCCTCCACGCACACACACACCCCCGTACCAAGCAAGGGGCTCCCTTGGTGGAGGAGGGGTCGATGGCAAACGGACGCCTGATTACAAACCTGAAATAGTCAGCAAGCAGCTCGGGTGGCGTCTGATGCCCACCCGGCCTGCGCCCCCCCCCGCCTGCCCGCTGACATCACGCACATAATTACACGCGCCGTGGGATGATTATGTGCCTGCGCTGGAATCTGGACGACTGCCTGTCCAGAGATCCTCTGGGAGCTGATTCCTCATGAAGCTGATTCCTCATGAAGCTTCTCTTGAAAAAAAAAAATAAAGACACAAACAAAACAAAGGCATTTTTGCGGCGGCCTGATATAATATTCATATTTTATCACTCTGGCAAGACGCCTCCCTCCCCGTCTCTCTGTTTAATTCATACAAGCTCCTCGTTCTCCAGAAATGTGCAGAAATCGACCGGCGGCTCACCAAGGAACGCAAAATGTCTCCGAAGGAATTCGCCTCGTGTTTATAAGACCGTTTAAATGCGGTCGCATCCATAAAAAAAGACACGCATCTCGCAACGCAGTTCAACGCATTCGCCCCATAGTATATGTTTAGACTTAAGATCACTTAAACATATCCTCTAACATATATATATGTGTGTGTGTGTGTGTGTGTTTTACGGATTCCTCCACTGCAAGCCTGAGCCAAGCAGGATAACGTCTTTCATGTTTTCCTTTTAGACTGTGGTGGTAGGAAGCCAAATATATATGCTTTTTTCATCACATCCACGATACGTGTGGGGGTGGAAAGTGGGGCCGCAGTCTGGGATAGATGTCCGTGCGCCTGGGTGTGTTTTCGTAAGGCATAGTGGGTAACGGAGGATATTTTGGGAGATGCACGGTGTTGGAGAGGAGCTGCTTTGGGAGTGTGTGTGTGGAAGGTAGAGTGAGAAGGTGTCGACCCAACCTGGGAAGACGCAGAAGAGAACAGGGGTCCGGGGGTAGGTATGGAGTGTCTTTCTAGCTGGCAGTAAAGGTGAACACCTCCCCTGCCACATCCGTCGGAGCAAGATTGAAAATTTCATTCTTGGTTTTCTGACTGCCTTTTTTATAGGAGCTCCCACAACCTTTTGCCGCTGCATCTTCGCTGTATTCGTCGCTCATCCTCAAAGAGCCACGTGAGGACGATGCAGAGGATGCTCACATCCATCGTGAAATGCCAGCAGGCGCGATTGTCGCGGGGTGTCTCCGGATGCTCCAATCAGATGGACGCCCTCCCCGAATCTATCTGGAGTCTCAGTGGGACTCCTGCTGCGGAATCGGGAACGACACCGGGGTGTATTTCCATCGTCGCCTAGGCAGCGAATCTCGGCTTTATGGCTGTAAATTTGGACGCTTGGAAGGCATTAGTGGACATGCTTACAGAGAGAGTCGGCATCCTTCAGTCGGCAGTTTGCTCGTAAAACTTCCCGCTATAAAATTCTCCCTAATTTCCTTTTTCGTATATAAAATGCTAAACCGGCAATTAGCCGTTAGCATTAGCTTGGCTGCTCCTTAAGCTCTGTTAGGGGCAGGTTAGCGGCTCGGGCGTGATGCCGTGTCGGATCGAAGACGGACGACTTGGGAAAAATGGGGGGTGGGGTGTGGAAAACAAGCTCATCTGTAATTCTTTAACAGCTGTGTATAAAGTATATTGCCATGGTGGGAAGTGAATTAAACAACCGCCACCCCCTGCATTAAATCTTTGTTATTAAAAGCAACACAGCGAGGCTGTGGGGTGTTTCAGGCGGCGCTGGAGATCTGGTGACAGGACAGCAGTAAGCACGGCGGTATCGGACACTGCAGGGGCGAGTCACGTGTTCCACCGCACTGGGGTGCGAACACCGTGCTCTCGCCGCGTACACGTGTTTGTGATATTTGGGGTTGGTCTCACCCCTACTTGCCGTCCATTTCGTTGCTGGGTTCTCGGGGAGCCTATTGCCAGGTTATGCCCTGGTCCTTAGCGATCGCTTCTGACAGCGAAGTAAAGCAGACGATCCAATTTCCCTGGACCCCACCAGAGAACCGAGCCCTTTCTGAACTTGCACGCACTTGCTTGCGCGCCTCTCCTGAGGGTGCTTTCTTCAAGTCCGTGACCGCTGACCTATCGGGTTATCAGACTTCTGTACCAGACGAAGAGCCGCTGCTATTAGTTAGACTGTTTTGCAGTTAAACCTGAAGGATGTTAAGAGGCGCACCATCATTTGACCAGCTGAAGTCTGATGGGGCCCTAGATGGGGGGTAAGGGGGGGGGGGGGTCCTCTATGTGATGGGATGGGAAGTGGGTTGAGACAGGTTTGAACCCGATCTGAGGATCTCTGCGATGCAGCGGCTCTTACGGTGGGACCCCCACACTCGTGTAGGCGGGTGTTAATTAGCTTGCCAGCAGGGAGCATCTCGATGCGCATCTCGGACCACTGGCTACTCAACGCCAACCAATCGTGTTCTGGAAGACCGTAAAGGACGCAGTGACTGTTTTCCTTGGGGCGAGTGACACGCATTCCCAGGCGGAGCAGAAGTACTCTTCACGGGTCCGACCCGGACCCCAGCACCTCCCCGGGAGGCAGGAGGCTTCCGGCCCCTACCATAAAACGCGAGCAGGCTTAACGCGCGGGAGAGACGCCTTTTATTGATTTTTTATTAACAGCGGAAAATGTGTGTCACGTCCACTTGCTCCTGAGGGCTCCGTCCTGCAATGTGGAGCTAATTATCTGGGCTGCTCTCTCCCTCTCTCTCTCTCTCCTGAGGTCTTTATTGTAGACAGAGATGCAGCGTGGCTCACGGGTTCTGCTTTGGATAAGCGGGCCCCCCCCGTGGGAGCCCAGCCATGCAGGGAGGCCACTGGGGCCTCCGTTCTCTGGCATTTACACTCCCAGCCTCACCCATTCTGTCAGCCCTTCACCAAGCAGCCTGGTTTGAGCAAAGGTAGCATTCACACCAACTAATCGTTTCACACATGCCGAAGCATCCCATCCAAAGTGTCCCTTTGCCACGAAAGCTCACGGCTCCATATGGGAAAAGTGTTTGAAAGATGGATGGACTAATGAATAGATTGCAGGCAAGGGAAGGTGTGGATCTACATTCCCAGTAGGTAAAAATAATACATAAAATTCACAGGTGCCCCCCCCCCCCACACACACACACACTTCTGAAAATGACTTCTGACTGGACGCTGTTCGCCAGTGTTCTGCTAGTGTGCTTGTCGAAATGCTATTAGGGTGAAATCGGTCTAACCTGAAAATTTGACTAAATGCTTACTTTGTCATTTTTTTCCATGGATGCTGAAGGCTTCATAGCTAAAACATTTCCCCCGCTGCAGATATGTTATACAACTATTTCCTTTTTTCTCCTGTTTTCCAAATTTGTCATTTTGAGCCGTTGTTTGGAATTTTCAGCTTAACACTTCAATTATTCATTACTTACAAAAACATCTATGTCTGTATATGTAGAGTGCAGACAAATATTTATTGAAGCGGGACAAGAAATATGTTCGGGCTTGTGAAACTGAACAAGCAAAGATTAATATAAAGCGCCGATATCTAAATTCGCTCTTTGTTCGCCCGTTCCGTTCGAGTTTCAAACTTGTCATGAACGGTAAGAGCAAAAATAATGAGTGTACACCAATTTTCACGAATCCTGTGTCAGTTTACGCAAAATACATCGGCGTGTTTACTTCAGTCGGCCATTAATCAGCACATAACCGAAGCGAGATAGCACTGCAGCTGGTGGCCGGGCGAGCGAACGAGCGCGGGGAGCGATGTGGAAGCCCTCCGCAGGTTGTGGGTGGCTGGAAGAACATGCGTTTTCTGGGGGGGGCTCTTTCACAACTGATACCCCCTTCCTAGGCCAGGGTGGGGGCTGCTGAGATAAATCCGATGCAGGTTCAGAGTTCAGAAGACAGATCAATGTGCACATATATCACTCAAAAAGATGGAAATTTCAGAGGGCATTTCTGGATAGCCGCACCAAGGGTCCCCCCTGACCTAGGATAGTTCCTACACTCCTATGGCACTGAGAATTGTGATTCTTCGTACAGCTAATTTTTTTGCATGTCCAAGCCCACGGCCTTTTGCCCAAAATATGGTGGCCGTGAACACGCACATTCCCTCTACGTCCCCCTGGCCTGCGCCCCGTCCCCAGACGGGGTTTATATAGGGACGTGGCACATTCCCGCCGCTTCGGAATTCCTTCCTGTTGTCCAACAAGCGCACACTTGGGTTTAAAACACGCAGGCCCTTTCAAGTTTTATTTGAGAGCATGTAATTGCATTCTTGAAAGAACAACGGTTCCAACGAGTGATTTATATAGTGTATTAAATGTCAATGTTTGAAAAGAGACAGTTAACACTTAAGAGCTTCTCAATGGGCTGAAATGTTAAGGGGGCTTTGGACTGAGGGGCCGTAATAAAAAGAATATATGGAGAGAAAACAAGTCGAGAGGAAGGGAAAAAGAGACCAACAGTCCTGAAACTATTTACCTTTTCCTGGTCTTTTTCTGGCAAGGGACCAGAGTGTGTCACAAAACACGTGCTGATTTCCTAAAAGCCTGCTCCTCTGTGGAGTTAACTCACTCTGTTCCACTGCCTGAACATATTGGGGAAGGTGGCTGGGGGGGGCGGGGGGGGTTAGAAAAAGCCTTTTGTATGGCGTTTATGGATTCAACATGAATTATTTGAGTTATTTAAAGCTTGTCTATGCTGTCGATCACTGTAATGGTTTCATTCTGGGTCAAAGTGTGTCGGGTACCATATGTTTACTTCAAGGTCTGAGGGCAACTGCAATTGATTTAGGAAAAAGCCGTGTTTAGATTGGAATCTTGCTTCCTGCAGTCAGTATGCAAGTGTTTAAGATCAGAGCCGGGTTCCGCGTTGAGTTACTTTTCACCAGTCATTTGATGTCCTCCCCCCTCTTCAGCTTTTCCAGGCACGCCTCCTGTCTGAGTTTTACTGCGACCTCGAGCAGATGACTGGGAAGACAATGGTAACCGATTGTCCCCGCCCCAGGGCATGCTGGGAGCTCCGGTGAGCGGTACTGAGTCCGACAGCGTTACTCAACATTAACCTGCCTCCAAATTTCCACAGTTCCCTTTTCTGGGGACTGACTAGAGCTCTTTACTGTGCCAACACAGTAGGAGAGAGCTTGACATTGAGGAGCGGGGCACGACTTAGTATATAAATGCAAAGGTCTATTTATTGGGGGAAGGAATGAAGCCAAATTAAATACTGAGGGGTACACGTCTCGCGCCACTTGATCCTGACGCCCCTGGGTAGCGTGAGACGCTATGCACCACGCCAGCGGTTAGCGAAGGGGTCAGGGGGCTGGGCAGCGGCTCACTGGGACGGCGTTTGTGTGGGCTGAGCTGCTGAAGGCAGGAGCGGAAGGACGAGCAAGAAACATCTCTAGGAGGGAATGAAAGAATGAGGGAGAACATGGTTGGACACCCTGGTCCTCGGCACGGCACCAGGTGACTCCGCCTGCCCCCCACCCCCCACGGCACTGCAGGACCTCCGCATGCGGCACACATGCCGCCCTGTATTCCCTCCGTCTCTTCTCCTCTTTCCCTCATCGCATTAAATCCCGACAGGATTTACCAGCATCCCCGCTCTGATACAGTATTACACACGTAATACTCATCCATCTGGGGGTTAATACCAGCTGCCTTTAAATTTTCCCCTAATTAAAATGTTTATCTGGTGTTATTAGCATGCAGGTGGAACATGGGTTCGGGAATCCTGTTAGTCACTGGGCTTCAGGGAAAAAAAATAAAAACAGATTGAGAGAATGGAGAGGGTTCCTTCCTGCCTGTCGTTAGACGCTGGGTTTGCACCGTTTTCCCTGTGCTTGTTTATTTAACATTACCTTGGGCTTCGGAGACGAAACCGGAGGAGCCTGTGATCTCGCGTGGGGGTCAGCGGGTCAGCTTCAGGTCGCGGCGAGGCGGCCCGGCCAGACCAGTGTCCCGGGACTCGCACTGTTTGCTTGTACTTTCACGAGTTTACATGCTTCTTCCATTTGGAGGATTAGGGTGTTTGTCCAATTTCCACTGTATAAATGTGTGGGCTTGAAATGAATGGACTGAGAATTTAGGGGTGGATGGAAACCGGAGGAGGGATGGAATGGGTGGTGGGGGAGGGGGATCAGAGAGTCGGAGAGGGTGGAGGTTACAGCGGGGCACAGGAGAACATTACAGAGGGCGAGGATGGCTGCGGTGAAGGATGTTCGTGCCAAAAGGCGGCCCGGGGGAACGCTGTGGTTAATGGATGACTAAGACGGTGCAGGTCTGCTGTGGGTCATGCATCACGCCGACCGGCACGCTTTCAGGAAGGTGCACAGCGATGCCGAGGGGCAGGGTCACATCCCTGGGTCGCAGCATGCAGTGTGATGAGCTCACAGGTGAACGCTTTCAGGAGGGTGCACTGCGAGGCCGAGGGGCGGAGTCGCATCCCTGGGTCGCAGGGTGCAGTGGGATGAGCTCACAGGTGAACGCTTTCAGGAAGGTGCACTGCGAGGCCGAGGGGCGGGGTCTCATCCCCGGGTCACAGTGTGCAGTGGGATGAGCTCACAGATGAACGCTTTCAGGAAGGTGCAGAGCGATACTGCGGGGCAGGGTCGCATCCCTGGGTCACAGCATGCAGTGGGATGAGCTCACAGGTGAACACTTTCAGGAAAGTGCACAGCGATGCCGAGGGGCGGGGCCACATTCCCGTGTCACAGCACACAGCGGGGAGAGCTTACAGGTGAACACTTTCAGGAAGGTGCACTGCGAGGCCGAGGGGCGGGGCCACATCCCCGGGTCACAGCACACAGCAGACGAGCTCACAGGTGAATGTTCTCAGGGGCACTTTACTGCGGTGACTCACCACGCCATTTAAAACCAGTCGTTTCTCTCCGGGGGGGCGGGGGGTTGCGTGTCTGCTACACTGGCTAACATTAGTGAAGGTTGAGCAATGGCAGTGTTTACTGGCTCGTAGGAGGGGTGCAGAACACTTCCTGAACTGTTTGTACCTATTTATAAGAAGATGCACTTAGAATTTATTTAGGTCCAGGAATAAAAATGAACAAGAAAATTCTATTTACAATAACCTAAAATAATAAAATCTTCGAACACACACAAACAGAGAAAATTTATTTACCTAAACCAACTGACCGATGATTCAAATCGGTCATATAACCTAATTTAGTGCATCTGGAATTAGTTCAATGATTTAAGTGGTTATAGCTGGTAGTTATTTGTCATGACTACACATCTATATATTTACATTGAAATGAATACCTCTTATTGTAGGCTGTTCTCTTACTCGTGGAGCAGAGAGCTGGTAGACTGGCACTGCCCACAGTCAGCCTTGGCACCCAGTGCAGGTCAGTCTGGCGACCGGTGCGCTGCAGATGTCCCCTTGAAACCAGGAGGTGCGGTTAGACCACAAAGGCCATTTAACTTGAGTTTGTGTCTAGATGCCTTTTCGCAATACAGGAACTATACGGGAATTAAGGGAAGCGAGTTGTTTTTGAAGGAAAAATGAAAGAAGGGGTAAAAGAACTTTTAGGATTCATGGAACATTCCGGATCTTGGGTCCGGTGTCCTCGGCAACTGGGGAAAAGGAAATCCCATCATGGTAGACCTCAGCTGATAAATCTGGATAAAACCATTAGTGTGGGTGTCAAGGAGGAGCCCACCTGAAATAGACTGAGGGGGGGACAATGTGGCGGCAGTCCAAAATAAGAGGCACACAGACGCCGGCCTTCTTCATGGAGCTGTGGAGAGACACACGGGGCGGTAAACGCTTTTTAACACGGCTTTTGATCTCATGAACTTAATTACCATCCAGCAGGGTGCTATCTCTCCACATCTCCTCTGAAATTTGGCAACTTGCAAACCGCAGGGCAGCCTATCCTGCTGGAGGAAGGCCAGTGGGGAGCCAGAGTTTGGCCGCTTCAGCTGTGAAGACTTTCACATTGTGGTTTGAATGTGAGACTGCAAAAAATAAAAGGGCTATCCATCATGCTGCAGCATGCATGCCTCAAAGGCTGAATTATTTCCTTTGCCGATAGCCGCACTTAATTTGTGTCCTTGTATTGGTGAATCGACGTGCGGAGCGCAGCTCGGTGCACTTAAGGATGTATGGCTCAGCGGTAAGCATTCATAACACCTACATAATCGATACGTCACAGCTTTATAAGCAACATACAAACGCTCATAAATGCCTGTGTAAGGAGCCAAAGGTTGCTAAGTAACACTTAGCTTATGCGAAGAGGCCTGTCTTTCAAAGACACGTCCGAAAAGCACGTTCACACCTTCACAGATGCAGCTTATGAGTGTGCTGTGAAGCCCCTGAAGTTTTATGGAAAAGCCTACTCTTCTGTCCTGACTCCTGGGGGGTATTCCACAAAGCAGGATATCTTCATTAGCCAGATAACTTAAGCCAAATGTCAGGATTGTCCAATAGGAATTTCACTTTCCTTTCTTCCTGTTGGACAGTTATCACGTTTGGCTTAAGTTATCCAGCTAACTGTGAAATCCCCGCTTTGTGGAAGTCCCCCCTGATCTCCAGTCCAGCCCAAAGAGTCCACACCATCACGTTACACCTCCATGAAGTTCTTAATTACAGCGTCGACACCAGCGTCACTCGAGAGACAAGTTTTGTCTCCGTCTGACAGCTAACAATGGTGGGAAGGAGCATCTGTGGGCTGATTGGACTAATGAACTTAATGAGTGCAATTTAGAAGGAGTTACTAAACACCTGCGGGGAATGGGAGTGATAGGCAGAGGCCCCAACTCTGTGATCAGTTAAGGCTTTGTGATGTAGAAGGTGGCCACATCTGAGCGTTCTCCCGATACCTTCCACAATAGGACGACCTCATAAGGCAAGGCACTGATTAAGCACCAGTTTTGCATATCTGTTGAGTTTTAGGGGCAGACCAATCATTAGTAAGGGGTTAAACCAGCTTCTCATGCAGACACACTGTGTGTGTGTTTCTGTGCGCGTGTGTCAGATATATATTACATTGTGGGGACTAAATGTTACTTTTTCCCCCAGTCCCCACAAGGGGAAAAACAATTTTATAAAAATCTGTGACTGCAATCAAGAAAACTAAAAATGCCAAAAGACGTGTATTTTGTTTGGTTACTTATGGTTAAGGTTAGGGCTGCGTAAGGGTTAAGGTTGTCATTGTTGGGATTAGAGTTTTGCCTATAGAGATGAATGGACGGTCCCCACAAAGATATGAGTACAGGTCTATGTGTGTGTGTGTGTGTGTGTGTGTGTGTGTGTGTAAGCGCCAGCAGCAGATAAAGTTACTGTGTTGACAGTAAAGTTCACATTCTCAGCCCCTGCAGCCATATGGTGGAAGTTTCTGCCGTTTTGTGCAATTAATAAACAAGGGAATGAAAGTAAATAAACTGGGAGAAATAACAGGGCCATTTGTGTTGAGCCCCTGGCAAATATTTCCTGTTTAGACCACTGTTCAGTCTCACCCTAATCCTCTCTACTTGATGCGCATTCTCAGGGCGCGTATGTGACCCAGCCAAGAGGAGCGGGAACAGCCACCGCAGATTTACAGCTTACCATCCACAGCGGGCCAGTTTTCTGCCCCGAGAAAGGCACTTCAGCGGGTCTGTCACAAGACACACAGGCCACACAGGGCCACAGCCGCAATTATGCAAAGCCGGCTGCCTCAGAGTGTACAGTTACCTTATCTGAATCCAAGGTACAGCTTCACCTGAAGGAACAGCAGAGAACCTTTCAGAAATCCGTTAATAGAATAACATTTGCTTGTGCGCATCTGCGAACCTTGACACGGGTCATTATAAGAAGAGCGACGCTTCCCTTGTAGGTTGCGGGTCTGGCCGAGCGGGGATAATGGTCACATGACCCCCTAGCCTCCCTCGGTCAGTCCCTTTAACTCTCAGCTGAGGGAATGTGGAGCAGATAATCATTTCATTTCCATAGACCAGTATAAACAGAGCATCCCAGAACAAAGGCGGGGTCTTTAACCTTTAAGCAATGATTATCAGGTCATTAACGTGAAAGGATATAAGGACATAATGGGCCAGTAAAGATCACTTATTAGTTATAAAAGGGACCAAATGTCCACATAGAGATTTGCAGCTGCAAACATATTCCTATGTACAGCCAGCCTGCATTACAACATAAAGTTTTGTATTGGCACAGCTAAAGTGGATCAACAGCTTTAACTTATATAATATTAAGTGCTGATGTTTGATAGATGAAGAATTGTTGTTAAAAACGAAATTACATGAATTTTGTTTTAAATGCCGTGTTTGTCTTCATAATGCAAATTTGTAAACGTGTTACTACTTTTTAATTTAGGTGAAGTTATGCAAAATAAATGCAGATTTGTACACTTTAAAATGCTAATCGATCATCGTTTGAGTTTTTTTCTATGCGTGCGTTTCTTTTCTTGAGTTTGCGAGTTAAGGGAAAAGTGCACACTGGAGAGAGGGAGTGGGGGAGGAGGCAGCAGGATGAACTGGGCGGACACACAAAGTCTACATGTAGTCTCAGATGCCAGAACAGTTAGTGGCTTTCATGTGTGCGCGACGCTGCGCTCCGCAGCTTCTGAGAAAGGAGCCCGGTGGCGTCCCAGTAAGAGCCGCCTCCACACTCCTCCGCCGAACGGCCATCGGATGGACTTTCGCGGTCATGCGCGAATCACACCGAAAGCACGGTGACTCTCCGGAATACCATTCGGTAGCATCTTCGTGTCACTTCCTACGATTTTCGACTTTTTGAACATTTTCTGTTCCTTTTTCCCCTGGATTTTTTTTCATCTGTTGGAGATTTACAGTTGTGCTCTTTTATGTGATATAACTAACTTCGATCAGACAATTAACCCATATTCGGACCGCAACTTATGGTAAGAGATTAAACGCACCGACTTGTTTTATTAGCGAGTTTTTTCTTTTTACAACAGCTCGATGAATAAATTTACAGTTGCTCCGCCAAGTATGCATCATTTTTGCTTTCTTCAAATGGAAGCCGGTTAACAGATATTTCACAGTATCCATAGTAGTTAAACTGGTAATTAAAATGTGTTTAGAAGCTATAATAACTGAGTACATAACTTAAACGCTACTTATATTATTGTAAGTGATCCGATCTCAGAAAGGGCTGATTATTACAATACATAAAGTGCGTAAGGCATTTGGTACGCAGTTGCGGTGTCGGTGTTTTCCTTCACTGCAGTAAAGTAAAGTTTATTAGTAGATTATGGTTGTCGGAGGCATGCACGTACCTGGACTTTGTCCCATATTCCCCCTCCTTGGCCGGCGATCTCCCAAACACCTGCCCCACGCACCCATTGATCAGGCTGGGTTTCGCCATACAGCCGTTTTGGGATTAGTGAGATTACCTGTCTTTTAGAAGAAAAGGTGCGTTCAGATTGTCTATGTAAACAGCCCCTTATTCGCTGCTGACATATTTGCTTCTAATTCACTAATGTAACCCAGCTGCAAACGTCCCTTCTCCATAAGCGCCCTCGTAGCGTTTGGCACGAAAGCGATGGCCCCGAGTTAATTAAACAACATGAATTATTGACTTTCAGCAAAACAAAGAAAACGGGCAGTTATAATTATCCCCCCTCGTCCCGAATGTGCCCAATCCCTAGTCACGCAATTTGCTGCAAGAAATGTCCATTGTTCATGCGTGGGTTTGCGAATATTGCTTTTTCGTCGGATGAACGAAAGTCCGCAGTTCGGCTACTACTTCATTCCGATAAAACTGCTGGACTGAGATCCGGTCTCATTTCATCTTATGTCGGCCTTTATTTAGTTTATTTACAAATGCGTCATTGATGAACAGCACGTAAAAATCCTGTAATCACCTATTTGTTTTACACCAAATTACCTAATTGTAAATAAGTAATTGCGTATTATATAGATATAAATAGATATTTGCCCGATCTATCCGTTGTCTTCGCCGCCCCTTCGTGAGTGTGTGTTGGTTAAGCGGGTGATCGTTCCTTTTTTGTGTAGTTTCTGTATGAAAAGTGTCACCTTTAAATGGACGCGCCGCGCACTCGCCGGCCGCCGCTTTCGGCGCATCGCAGACGGTCACTTTGTGCTTCTCAGCTGGAGACCAAGGCAAAGAACTTATGTTCCCAATTTTTCTTAAAATGCGTTGACCTCGCCGCTAAGTATAACCAGACATTGACAAACATGTCAGTACCTCGTAAGGAGAACAGGTTTTAAATTTAAGCGATTCGATGTCATGACTTACTGTTCGGCCGAGAGCGCGCAAATATCCCGCAGAGCCTCCTTGTTGGTTCGCGTATTTTTTTCGCCATGTAACCCAGCAGTTAGTGGAAACAATTTGATCATCATTTTACAAGATTAATTTCAATCGATCCAGTTACATCTGCTACGTGCGTTTTAATTTGCTTAAGAAAACAATTTAGTCTTTTCAGAAAATAATGAGATGTATGATTCTCCTGTAAAAGGGACAGCTTCGCGTGGACACGAATTTCCTTCACCGCGCTCTGCTGTGCGAAAATGTAATCATGTCTGCGTGTTCAAGCTCACCTTGCAAGACGTTGCAGTCCTATCAGAAGCTGTAGGTGTGAGGTTGGACAAGAGCATAAGATCTGGCTGGTTTATCCACTTAAAAGGCAGATCGCCATTTAATTAATGCACTGGACCACATGGTGATGGGTTCGAATCCCTTACTCAAGTGTTCCTGTTGAACCTTCGTGTAATGTAGTTTATCTGGCACTGTTTACTATAGTGACAGGGCTGGTAATTTGCGGTACGGGCTTTATTCCAAGCACACATATTATGTGATCTAATGGAAGCATTACATGACTAAAGTTTAAGGGATCTACTGACAGTAACGCCTTCACTCCATGGGGGGGGTACATCAGAGAGCACAGAGTTTCTCATCGTCTCCACTCCAGGGACGGCGGCTGGGTGTGACTGGGGGAGGGCGGCACAGTTTAGATAAGTGCAGTGGAATTGCTGGTCGACGGTTTGTGATGGTATTCGGGCAGGAGCTCGCTGCTGCCCTTTGTTGACAAACGAACCCCCCCATTCGGATGCAGATGGGGGAGGCTGATCAACGACTCGTCACCATGTGCCCACTTTTAGGGAGGGAGAGGTGGAGTGGGGGGGGGTGGCTTTTCTCTCCAGGTTTTTCAGTTGGTGCTTGGGGGTCATCGCCCCACAGCGGCCAGTGCCGTTCGATGGGATGTCCTTAGGGGAATCTCTGGCCCGCAGCTGCCGCCGTTGTTTGGGGTGAGAGATGAGCGAATCCAGATATGAGCTTGAAGCTTAATTGGCCTCACATAACTCTGTGTGTGGGCCTGCACAGATCGTGACAGGCCTCTAATTCTTGCTCTTTAGTCATACCATTAGGCTTCATTGCACAATCCATTCAGACGTTTCTGTGACCTAAAAATGCTTGAGTTTTTTTTAAATCTTTTTTCGCCTCTAATTACCAGGGTATGGTCATGTGCATAGTATTTTCCAGGAGCAGCAGGTGGCATAGTGGTTAAGGAGTCCAGTGGATTATATCGGGGAGAAGGATGTGTGTTTGTAAGATGTGATTTTTTTTTCCCCCAGCAGTGAACTGAAACTGCTTGGATATGTATTCTGAAGAAATGCTTACAGTGTAAACGGTGTAAGGATCGGAACGATACCTGAGCCCTGAATTGTACGCTAACAATGCGCCGGCCTTTCAAAGACCCGGCTTTGTCCGCTTTAACAAGTATCCCCCTGTGTCTTAGGATCGGGTTCACCCTGACGACCTCGAGCAGCCCCAGGGTGGCGAGTGACGTTTCCTCCAGGATCGCGTCCACGGCCACAGTCTCACAAACATGGACTGTTTCTCCCAATTCTACTTCCTGTCGGTATGTAGACAGGAGCCGTCCGTCTGAGAGCCTGGGCTCTTATACGGCGCGCGTGCCCAGCCCCGCCTGCTCTCCTGAGGCTTCATTGGTGCCCATGTGTCTGCCTGAGCCTCTTCACCAATCAGGGAGCCATTCTCATGCTCTGTCCTTTTGCTATTCTGCCAGTGAATGATTTGATTGTAGTGCAGGTACAGGGTGTATTTGATCAGAGGCCAGCTGACTGTGAAAACAAGACAATAGTTATGGCCAATTGAAGATCCTTACTGGAGGAGCCATTGTTTCTTTTAAGTGGTTTTTTTTGCCATGTGTGGGGGGTTAAGGGGATATTCAGATGAGACTCCACCCCCTGACCACCCTCATCCTTACACCTCACCTCTCTCCCCCCCCCCCCCCCCACCTTGTACCCTCTGACCCAGAGACATCATGGTCGTTGGTAACCGAATGCTGATGGTGCTGTTACTCTGCCAAGCCCTGCTGTGGGAGGGCACACATGCCAGCCTGGTGCCGGAACTGGGCCGGCGCCGGGTGCTGGGCCTGCAGGGCCGCCTCCCGGAGCAGAACGACGCCGCCCTGCGGGATTTCGAGGCCACGCTGCTGCGCATGTTCGGCCTGCAGCGCCGGCCGCGACCCTCCCGCTCTGCCGTGGTGCCTCAGTACCTGGTGGATCTATACCACGCGCAGTCCGGTGAGGCCGAGCAGCCTGGCCCGCCCGGCGCCACTTTCCAGTACCCCGAGAGGTCCGCTAGCCGCGCCAACACCGTGCGGGCCTTCCATCACCAAGGTGAGGGGGGATACCACTGGGATTGGGACGGGAAACCCAGACATGTTGCGGCGCTCCGTATGCACACCGGGGGGGAGCTGACGGGGTCATCATTGTGTATCGGTGGGTTTGGACCTGCCGTGATCAAATATTTAAGTCTGAACTTCAATTTGTTTGTCAGTCATTATAAGAATTACAATCTGAATCATTATTGCATAATCTTTAAAGCATAGTGGAATCTTTAAAGATGATATCGAGGGATACATGGTGCTGGATGCTACCTTTCACAATTCCCCGTTTTCGTCTGATTGAGGACTCAGTGAATAGTTTTCTCTGGGGTGGAATCCTGTGGTGGGACAGGGCCCTGTGGCCAGCTGGCATGAGAGGACCCCCCCGGTGCTGTGTCGTGCTGGAGGGACACGTACCGTTGTATTACCGAGCCCGGCTCGACTCCACCCAGCCGGAGCGCAGAGTCCTGCCGGCCCGGCATCCCGCTCGCCTGCTATACGCATCTCTGCAGAGGTCTCCCCACCATGTAATTATGCTTAATGGTAGCCCAGTGCAGCCGGCTAAATATGGCCCTCCTGTGCAGCGGCAGCAGCGAGCGAAGTGACCGGGCACGGATCGACCGCTGGCAGGGCCTCCATTGCTGGAGGTTGGGGCACAAGCACCCAGGACACGTGTCTGATCACGATTGTAATGAGCAGCGTCAAGTGGCAGAGGGGACGATAGGGCCACCCTTTCAGGTTAACTTGGCACAGCAAGATGATGTGGCAAATATTCACATAGAGTGAATGGAGAACACGACAAGGTGTAAAATCTGGGGAGTATATATACAGTGTCGTTAAAATGCAGTGTCGTTTTTGTAGTTTATACACTGCTCCATTTTCACATGTGAGAGCATATAAATGGAGTTTTCGGTCACTGATCTCAACTTGCTTTATCCTCGGTATCAGGCCTGGAGGGCTGAGAGGCCTCTCTTCTAAGAGGGAGGGGTCTCCATGCAGACAGCAGGGGGCTCCAGGGAGACTTCAGCAGCTCTGGCGTCGTCAGGTCGTGGCCGGTAGCCACCGCCGATGTTCTTGTCTTACTAGGCACGGCTAATTGCTGCCTCGCGAGCCAGGGCATTGTTACCAGCCTTTGAGTGTCTGTTCCTCTCCCCTTTAAGCCGTGGCTTAATGATACCCTGTGGCCCATTGTTTTGGCGTCACTGCATCGCGAGGAATTTCGGCACGGCCACCCGACATGCTGCGCGACTCCTGCTCTCGGCGCGCACTCTCACGCCGACTGACACCTACAGCGCCATGCTCACGGGAGTCTGCCTTCAAGGGTCCTCCTGCGCCTCTTTTGTGGGGTTTAGGAAGTCAGACGAGCTGGCCAGTGATCCGATGACTCGCTGGGGAGCGTGAAGGTGTCTCGCACAGACCTGGAGACTCGGAGATATGGGGTCGAGGCGGGGTCTGTGTTACAGGAAGTGGGCAGGACAGGAAGTGGTCTGGCACGGGACGTGGGCGGGACAGGAAGTGGTCTGTTACGGGACGTTGGCGGGACAGGAAGTGGTCTGTTACGGGACGTGGGCAGGACAGGAAGTGGTCTGTTACGGGACGTGGGCGAGACAGGAAGTGGTCTGTTACGGGACGTGGGCAGGACAGGAAGTGGTCTGTTACGGGACGTGGGCTGGACAGGAAGTGGTCAGGCTGAGAGTTACTTTGGTTGAAGGGGAGTCCCAGTTAGGAGGCATGGGGGGAGGGAGGTGCCCTTCACCCACTAAGTCCAGAGATGCAGTAAAAGGTGTCAGAATCCAAAGGTAGGCATAGGCAGCAGCTCTAACGTGTCCCTGCTCTGCCCCCTCCCAGAGAGCCTGGAGCAGGTGGTGGCAGACGAGTGGGCGGATGTCGGTGGCAGCGACGCCCCCCTGCGCTTCGTCTTTAACCTCAGCAGCATTCCGCCGGGGGAGCTGCTCTCGTCGGCAGAGCTACGGGTGTACCGGCAGCGGGTCCCGGGCGCGGAGCTGCACAGCGGCGACCAGCGGCGGCACCGCATCAATGTGTATGAGGTGTTGAAGGTGGTGCGGGGCGGCCAGCTGATCACGCGGCTGCTGGACACGCGGTTGGTGCAGCACGACACGTCAGGCTGGGAGAGCTTCGACGTGAGCCCTGCCGCGCTGCGCTGGACCCACGAGCGCGTGCCCAACCTGGGCCTGGCTGTGGAGGTGCTGCACCTCAACCGCTCGGCGGTCCAGCAAGGCCGGCACGTGCGCCTCTCCCGCTCGCTGCACACCACTCCCGAGGAGGACTGGTCTCAGCTGCGCCCCCTGCTGGTCACCTTTGGCCATGACGGTAAGGGCCACCCGCTGACACGCCGGAGCAAGCGCAGTGCCAAGCCACGGGGCCGCAAGAAGAACCGCCACTGCCGGCGGCACCCACTTTATGTGGACTTCAGCGACGTGGGTTGGAACGACTGGATTGTGGCCCCCCCTGGCTACCACGCTTTCTACTGCCAGGGTGAGTGTCCGTTCCCGCTGGCGGACCACCTCAACTCCACCAACCACGCCATCGTGCAGACTCTGGTGAACTCGGTGAACTCCAGCGTACCCAAAGCCTGCTGCGTGCCCACGGAACTGAGCGCAATCTCCATGCTCTATCTGGATGAGCACGACAAGGTGGTCCTCAAAAACTACCAGGAGATGGTGGTTGAAGGCTGTGGCTGTCGCTGAGTGACGGACGCTTCAATCACAGGCTTGCTGCCGAAATATCTCCACTTGGGCCCTTATTTATAATTAGATGTAAAATTCTGTCGTTTTTTTTTTTTTGTTGACAATATGATCATATATTTTGACAAAAATATATATATTTATAACTACATATTACAAATAAATGTGCATCCTTATTTTAAACATAAATAAAAAGAGTAAAACATTTTATACTGTATATGCAGTGGCATTTTCTTCAATGTGGCAAAGAGAAACATTTTTGCTGGTACAGGAAACGGCGGTCAGAGCGATGGATTAAAAATAATAGTTTTGGGACTATGAGACAGATACCATAGAATCACAAAAGGAAGTTCCATACCTTAAAAATGCATTTAATCATGTGAGAAATACAAAGTAATTCAGATGAATGTGAGGTGGCTTTGTGAGCAGCACGGTAGGGCTGGAGGTTCGAATCCCTTCACTCTATTTGTGCGGTTTGCATGTGCTTGTGTGTTGTGAATCTTTCCATGCAGTCAGACACAGTAGCTTCTTTAAATTGCCCATAGTGTGAGATTGAATTTGCGCACCATAATGGACTCGCGTCCCATCTGGGATTGTAGTTCTGGTTGGGCTCCAGCCCCCCCCCCCATGACCCTGCCTGAGCTAAGAGGTTAGAAGATGGATGGGGTGGATGTATATGAGAGTGACTGCCATCTTGCTGAGCTGTGCTATGTTTGCCATTGTTAGTCTCATCCCGATCCTTAAGAGGCAGGGACTCGGTCGTTTCTGTGCATTGCTTGTTTGCAGCGGACGGGAGCCCACAGGCTATTGGCGCCCAGGGCTGACAGGGGGCGCTGTGTCATGCGTGGTTCACACTACTTCTCACATCGCTTTGCTTGCCGAGGCCTGAACTCTCCCTCTCCCGCTTTATGTAGCCGGACAGTGGATAAAGAGCCGTTTTCCCCATAAACACTGGAGTCAGGATCCTGCCTGACGGCATGCGATACGTTTCGCGCTCGCTAATGAGCCCCATTTGAGACTCCCCGGACGCACCCGTGGCCTTCCATGCAGATGACCCCCCCCCCCCCCCCCCCCCCTTCTGACAGCGTGTGGGTTGACTGCCCTTCTCTTTAATGAGTTTGTGGCCCCTTTCCAAACCCATGTAGCCCAGAAAGACCCATGGCAAGCAGATGTGCCAAGGCGTACCGTGCATTCTGGGAAATCTGCAGTCAACCGCCGCAATCCTCCCAGTGTCCTCTAATGGTCAGGAAGGTAACCGCTTGGCAGATCCAACAAAGATGTGAGAGGAAGGAAGCCGTGATCCCTGCAAGGATAAACATAATCTCGCCTGTCCTGGGGCACCACGGCAAATTATGTCTGTCCCGAACAGAACCTTACAGGAGTTTCGTATGAGCTGGCATACCGGCATTCGCTTTCAATTCAGCGTTAAAGCTCTAAAGACATAATGTAGCAACAGACGTCGTTCAAATCAGGAAAACACGAAGAATGCTCATTAGGGTATTGAGAGTCCTGCGTTTTTTTTTATTGTCTTCAATGATAAAAGGCAGTGACTGATCAGCTCTGGAACTTCATTCTTTTATCATTCTGGGGGAAAAAAACTTTCTTCTTGAAAGAAGAACAGATGCCACAGAGTGAAGAATCTTCTATTTGTGAGGGACTGTTTCTTATCAGCTAGCGCTTATAAATAAATTGTACTGTCTGGCAGGAAATGCTGATGGTGGATCCAGTTGTTTAACTCTTTCACTTTGTTATAATCTGTTGACCACTGGGGTCTCTCTCTCTCTCTCTCTCTCTCTCTCTCTCTCTCTCTCTCTCTCTCTCTACACATGTAAATCGCAGCCTTTGTACACATAGCAAAGCACAGCTTATATCAGTTGCCTTGTTTGGCCGCCATTACACAAGGACAGATTGGGCTTCGAAAGTCTACCGGACAAATGCATCCTTCCGCGTATCCAACCGTCCTTTCATTTTCTCTACCGCCTTGTCCTCTCCTGCAAAAATCACCGCGCATTAAGTATGTTCGAAGCAGCATTTTTCAAAATGAATGCAGCGAAGCGGGAAGCGAAGAGGTGACAAAAGACCTACCTAACCACAGCTGAGAATGAAGCTCTTTTATCAGCGTTGGCTAGCAGCCCCAAGGCGGCATGATTGCTTGTCATCACTTCGGAGATGCATAGCGGCGAGGCCACGTGCCGTCGCTGCAAGTGCCACGCTGTCAACAGTGAGTAGTCGAGTGTGGAAGCGACGGGTCATCCATCCCGGAGCGCGGCCTACCCTGCTAAGTTTATAAAGTAGTTCTTGTTCCATAACACCGTGGTTGTGGGTATCCCACCAGTCACGACAAAGATCAAAGGGACTCTCTGGTTCACCAGACACTTGACCCAGTGGTCGGGCCTCAGCCAGCGTGGCTCGGCGGCCCAGCTTCTCTGGGATCACCCATCTGCACCTGCTAGTAGGTGGTTTCTCTGGCTTTATGAGGCACAACATGGCGTCTATTAAGCGTTGGGAGGAATGAGGCTCAGTCGGTGTTGGTGACTCAGCTTTCCATTAGTTACTTAGTTGCTTCCGTTGGTTATTCGCTCGGTTTGCTCTTGGTGGGTTAACCCAGGAAGTCACGGTTGACGCGTAGTGATCCCACCCACTGTGGCTTTTGTAGCCTTTTTTCCCATTGGCCAGTTCTGCGTGTTTTGAAGGTTTTACACTGTTTAGAAATAACCCGTCCGCTCATGCCGGCACCCTAACCTTCCCCGGTGCTCAGTGCTCCGGAGTCTCAGACTCGAGCGCTAAAAAATGCACAATCAATCAGAAATCATGTCTTCTGTTGACTTCAAATCCTGGAATGCCTTCGAAAATTAAATTAAGCCGCCCTCCCTCCCCCCATGCCTAACTCTGGAAGGAGTATGGCCCTCGGCTCTGCCCAGATGAAAGCTCAGATTCGTTACGGGTGTTTGTACGCTGACGGGCTTATCCGCATGCTGTTCCGCCCTTTCCGGGGCGACCCGGGGCTTGCAGTGGGCTGGGCAGCAGGCTCCGGGAGCCACTGTGCGGGAGAACTTTCCAGAAAATGAAAGGAGTGCGGCTGGAATGCACGGTAGCCTCCACGCCGTGCCTGGGACGGAGGGGGGGGGTGGGGGGGCGCAGCGGCCGTTCAGCTGCAATAACTCAACACTTCCTGGGTGGAATTCAGGCCTGAGATCATCCCTGTTTGCTGTTTGTTCCCGTGACTCTTTCCTTCCCTCTCGGATTCACCCACAAAGAAAGGAAGCCTGGGATTGATTTTGGCAGGGGTTGGGAGGTGGGGGAGAGGTTTGTTGGGAACGCGCTGGGGTCGGCTCGGACGCCCGGAATGGAGGGGACCCGCACCCAACAGGACGATCCAAGCAGCGACCGCTAGCCGCTACGACAAACAGATGTGTGCTTTCGTGGCTGAGGGGCCAAACATGATACAAATCTGGGGAATTTATACAGAGAGGGAGGGCCATACAAATCTTAATCAAAATGGGGGAAAAAAGAGAGTCCACCGCAGAGGGCTTCCAGATTGCTGACGGTTTACGAGAGCCATCTGGGGGGGACCAAACTCCACTGGCTGGGAAGCAGGAGGGAAGGGAGCCAGAGTTTGCCGGGGGACTGAGGGACAAACGCAGAGACATTCCTCCATTCCAGACGAGAAAACTCCCTCGCTGGTTTTGAGGACTGCGGTCTGGATTTAGAAATGAGGAGGAACCCCATTAAACTTGGCATTCGGCTGCTGAGGGCTATTTTGCCTTAAATCAAGAGGACAGTTGTTTGGTCATTGTAATCTAATTGAATTTACAGGCTTTTGGAGAGTGCAGTATCTACGGCGCCCTCTGCTGGAGATGGAATTCTGTTAGGTGAAAACATGGGGGTGTGGGTGGGGAGGGGGGTGCTTAGTGGGTGAATGGCATTCAGCGTGATGAAGAGGTCTCATACGTGACGGGATCGCATGTCAAAGCCCTGCCAAGATCAATGAGTCGAGCTCCTAGTGGTGCTGGCACCATGTTACGCAGTGTGCATGGGCTCTAGTCCCGGTGGTGACCGTGAACAAGTCAAAAGCTTTGTTTTTTTATTGTATGTGAACCGACAGATGTGTCGAGTCCTTGAGTGGAGGAGAAAAGGAATGTGTGAGTCTCATAACATGCTTGCGTCCCTGGGGTTTGGGTTGACCTCTTAACTCCGCAGTTACAGGCGTCCAGACCCCAGTCCATACGCTGACGCTACCTTTCATCTGTCTTTATCAGCATGAGCCCAAGTCTGCCATCCATGTGAAACAGTGAGGAAAAAAATGTACAACCTGTTATTATGACTTTTATTGTGAGAGGAGCGTAGGAGGCCATATAATTCTCTCTGCAGTGTGTACGATCTTGGAGCAAATACCTCGGTTGGGGTACAACAGTAAAAGAAAATACCACAAACTTCCGATTAAGCAGATCCTTATGTTGTACGCGAAAAAATGTCCAAACAAACAGGGACGTTGCCATTGGCAACCAAGCAACTGAATTCCACAGATCCATCAAGAGAGGTTTACGGTGAAACGACGCTTCAGAGGCCGAAAGCTTTCCTGGAGCCTGTCCAGCCAGTTTGTGTGTGGTTCTATGCCCTAATGCAAGTCTGAGGAATCTGATAAACTGGGCCTTAGCTGAAAAATCCAAACCGAACCAGACCAGACCAAACCTGACCAAACCAAACCAGACGAAAATGAACCACGCCAAAGCAATCCTGTTCAAACTGAACCAGACCAAACTGAACCCGATCAAAGAAATACAGACCAAATCCGACTAAACCAAACCTGACCAAATTGAACCTGACCAAACCAAACCAGACCAGACCAAACTTGGCCAAACAGAACCTGACCAAACCGAACCTGACCAAATCAAATTAGGCTGGAGCAAACCCAACCAAAGCAAACCAGACCAAACAAAACCTGACCAAACCAAACTGAACCCAACCAAACAGAACCTGACTAAACTGAACCAGACCACAACGGAACCCAACACCAAACCTGTCCAAACCAAACCCAACTGAACCGATCCTGACCAAACTGACCCAGACCAAAAGGAACCTGATCAAACCAAACCTGTCCAAACCAAACCCAACCAAACAGAACCTGAAACAAACTGAACCAGACCAAAGAATTCCTGAGCCCGTGGGCATTTTGGCCTTGTGGCTTGTTGCCCTCACCTCTGTCTTGCATACTAGAATGGGAGGCCTCAACACTAGAGTCCTTCCATAGAGGGCCGGGGGTTGGGGACTGGGAGTGTGGAGAGAGAGAGGTAGCTGGAAAGCGGGAGATGGGGGAGGGGGCAAGGGACGTGGCGGTGGAGGCAGGGTGGAGGAGCAGGGAAGCAGGTGAGGAGCCCTCCCAGCCTGGCCACCATGTGTGTCAGGGTGGCTGCTACCCACAACTGTGTCCAGAAAAGCTCCGAGCACAACAAGTCATTAAGAAGTAAAAATGTCTGGAGCATATTATTTCCGGCACTGTAACTCCTACAGGAAAAGGCTGGTAGTAATTCCAGTCGAGAGAGAGAAAGAGAGAGAGAAAGAAAGATGAGGAGGAGGAGAGACAGGGACAGAGGTACAAGAGAGAAGGCTATTTTTTTCATTACTACCATTATTATAATTTTTTCGCCAATGAGAATTGCTCGGAGCAGCCGCGAAACATTCCTGCAGACAAGCTGAAGCGTTTTCAGAAGCCTGCTGCTCTCGTTGGAGACCAAATGAATGACAGTGCTGTAGGAGCATGAAAACTCTGCTCGGTACAACGGAGAAAGCTCTGTGTGCCGGGGCAGAAAACAGTCTCTCCCGAATAAAAAGACCCTTGTTTCTAAAAAGGTTTACAGCAGCACATCGCCGTCATTTCCGGAAACATCCAGCGCAGAGGAGAGTGTGTGTGGTGGCCTGATATTGCCTCACTGTGCAGATGTGTTAATTAAAATATAATCAGGCCTGGCTGAGGGTGATGGGTGCGCATGAGGCATGGGAACATAGCCCTAGGATGATATTTGTTATGGTAGTTCACTGTCAGCAATATGCTCCAAATGTTTCTGAGTATGACTCCAGACCTGGATTTTGACAGCAGTTATTTCACACTTTGGCAGCCCGCAGTGCCTGTTGTCAGATGCTGGCGACTCACTGTGTTTGCACAGGCCGCGGTCATGCAGCTCCGTCGCCGCTCCAAACCTGATTCTTTTTAGATGAGAGAAATTTCACATCTGCCTCTTCCAAGGCAATTTGTCTGCGGGCCCCTGAAGCGGGAGAAAGAGGCGGGGGGGGGGGGGGGGACCGGACGGGAAGCCGTGAGTGAGGGATTCCTGCAGCCGCACTGAGAGGAACGTGGTTTTCCGGACGACCGGAGCACCCGGGCTGCAGGTGTGCGCAGAGGCTGGCCCCAGAGACGCAGGTGTGCGTACCCATTCATTAGCAGCCCGCAAACAACAACTGCAGCCCGGGAGCTGCAGGTGTAGCGGCCCGCTAATTACAGGTGGGCGGCAAACGGGTTGGAGGTGCAGGTGTAAGTGCCCCCTAACTACAGGAGCGCCAACGACGCCCCTCGCTCTGAAGTAGCGCTTACGCTACTAAAACTAGAGTTAGTGGGTAAGCGGCTGCGAGAACTAGCAGAGATGTTAGGTTGCTGGGCTTTTTATAAAGACCGTGGCACCACGGCCCAGTGATGCGTTCAGGGACACTGCATCCACCCGACCTCCAGTACATGCTTGTGGAGAGTCTCATTGCACGCATGGCACTCTGTCCTGCAGTAACCCTGCAGTAACATCCACAGATATATCTGCACTGGGCCTCGTCGTTTCATTCCCAAACTTCACGCCTCCCGATGTGTGACCCTCGGGGACTACCGGCTTGTTTACGCTCAACGGCGCCCCTGTGATCACTGCAGGCTGCGGCGCTGTGCGCTAACATGGCAAAAGGGTCCCGAACGGGGAGGATCTCAGGATGTCACCCCCGTGCTTTTTTACGGGACCAGCGGGAATGAGCAGAGGCGCTGGCGAATGTATCCAAAACGGAACCATCTGTAGAACAGGGAGAGAAATACCTGGAATGCCGGCCTGGGAAAAAGCGGAGGAGAGGAGATATCATTTGCCAGTTAATGCTCAGGTTCCTGTACGTGCATAGAAGGAACACGCGCAAGTGAGAAAAATGTAAGCGAGAACGAAAAAGACACGTGCAGGCAATGTGTCGCATGAATTCTGAAAGAAATGCAATGAGAGTGCGGGAAAAAGCACAAAAAAACAACAACAAAGGGAGATTAAAGTGACATCTTCTTTGGAGAGCCCGGCCAGATGCAGGCAGGCCCAGGCAGCTTGCGCCGGAGCAGCTCGGAATTAATTCTTCCAGGAGGAGACGTGGGGGGGTTGTTTCCCAGAATGCAGCTGTTTCCCCCGACCCACACCTGCAGAGCAGTTATGAAACTGTCCTGTGCTGAAGCTGCCAACCATAACATCCTCTTCCTCAAGGGGTCGCCGGTTCTCTTGCCAAGTCCTGTCCTCCGGCCTGCGAGGAGCATCGACCAGGCCCGGGAGCAGGGCGTGCAGGCGGGCTGCATGGCCAGTGGAGTCTCCATGGAAACGCCATAAAAGGAACAAAAAAAAACCAGCCAATTGTCTTCGACACGGCGGGACGTTTGAGCACGTGTGACCGACGATCCCCAAACTGGAAGCCTCTGTTTATTTTCCCTCTCAAGATTTTCTGCCAAATGAATCCAGCGTGTGTGCATGTGTGTGCGTGCGTGTGTGTGTGTACGTGTGTGTGGGGGGGGGGGGGGAACAGCTGGCCACACATCTGCGCACAAAGGTCGTCTAGGAAAAGTTGTAATGATGCGGTCAGGGTGGGTTGTGAAATATTTTCTCATTCTTCTCTTCTATTTGCGCTAATCAAGTCATAGATGATTGCGGGCAGGTTGATATAACGAGAAACTGTGTTCTGCGGTCGCAGCGCGACGGGCAGCTGAACAGGACCATGCTGATCTAATCAAGAGCCAAAAACACGAAAACGTTACATCCCACCTCTGGCCATGTCGGCTTCAAAGCTCCACACCAAAGCCTTGCAGGCCATGATTGGCTAATGAGTATTAGAACCTCGTATGCTGTGAGGTCTGCATGTCTACACTGAAGCTCATTCCCGTACTATTAATGTATGCAGAAGGTCAGGCCACTATGAATATAGAGAGTTATACATGTGGATACATATAGATACTTGTGGGTGTGTGTGTGTGTGTGAGTGTGTGTGTGTGTAGGGGAGACCGAGGAGAGTTGAGGATCAGTTCTTCAAAGTGATAATTATATTTCAGCATAGCTTAGTTTTCCCTAAACAACACAGATGTTTATCAAACTTATACAACTTTACTTTAAACGAAAATGTGCTTTTAGTTTTAATTTTTTACATTTTATGAAAACGAGAGAGAGTTTGCCAGTTGTTCCCAGTCTCCCCATACTACACAGTGCAAACATTCTACTGGGGACTCTGTATTTGCACAGGAAATGAGAGTAAGCGAGCGCAACTGCGGCCTGTTTTGCCTGTAAATGTATCTGGAGTTGCAAACATTGAGGGATGACATGTAAGTGACCGACTGGGCCAGAACCCGCTGTGGATCCCGCCTTGGGTTACTGGAGTGCAGTATCCCACCTCTCACTAACCAAACTGGAACCAGCCCACTGACTTCCATTAACTCATCTTAAATACAGGAGGCGGGGCGGCACACATATACTAACAGCATCACCACGCAGAAGATGGCGCGCGTACACATGGACGCCGAACGTGTGTTTCGTAATGCGAGGCTAATGGATCTGCCAAAAAGGCCTGCATTTTTCATGGAGGATAACAAACAGGGATTATACTGTTTATTGCTGTTCTGCTTTAGCAGAAGAAGGAGCTCTCTGTTTGTACTTTTGTTTCCTGGTTACATTGCGATCTCTCTGACCCGCTGCATTCTCATGGTGAAGGGTGCAACAATTTCCTTCCCATACCTCCCAGATAGGGAAGGTGGTCGGCGATTCAGGTCAGCCTGGAAATGTATGGGACGGGGACCAGATCCCACTTGATCCCGCTAAACTCCGGCAGAGGGTCGGGACAGGCCAGGGGAATGTGCATCCCCACTTAATGGATTTCGTGGTTGCTGGCACAGGAAAGATGCTGCATTCTCCCATCCCAAATAATTCATCTGTTCCAGTCAAAAAGTACCAGACCCTGGATCCTCATTTCTGATGGGAATTTAAGTGTTTTTTTTTTGTTCTTTGAGAGGGGATGCCAGGAGGTTTGCAGCTTGCTACAGACAAACTCCAGATGGTGTCACTGGACTTCCTTACCATGGTGCTCCATCCATGTCGCTCTGTCAAAGGCGTCCAAACACGGGGACACCAGCAAACCAGCTGCAGGCTTGAGTTTCGTAACCGTAACAGCCTACCACACATCCCGTGTCAGCCGAAAGGAGCCCCGATCTACGTTAATGACATTCCAGTTGTTTCTCTTTGAGGCTTCCCACCCTGTGGTTTGGGGCACGGGCTCCTTGCTACGGGGAAAGCTCTATTAATGCTTCAGACACACAAAACTCCAGCATTTTTCGAAAGTATGTTTTCATCCTTGGGAATGGAGCGGTTTCAAAACACACCAACATGAGCAAGAGCTTAGTTGCACTTTAATCTGAGCGAAGCGCCGCTTAAAAGCGAAAGGCGTAATAAATAAATAATCCGTTCTGGATGAAGGTTTCACAGATTGATTTCTCACTGCTTGGGCTGCCAAATTGTGAGAGTGATTTTCTGCAGGGTTAGGACTCAGCTCTTTCTTCTCCCGTCTTGCCTTTTGTTCGGCATATCTGGCCTGTGACAAACGGAGTACCTCTGTCAAACCTCTTGTTGTTTAGACAAATCCCCGGAGGAAGGCCAACATGTCAGCGGCAACTTGCCGTTTCGCATATTTGGAGGGAAAAAGCCTACAGGTGTGTGAACCTTTGGGAGTGTGGCAGTGCCCTGATGCCTCTGTGCCTTGTCGGCCCCTTTGAAATCCCTAAATAGGTGCCATGGTTAAATGGGGCTCGTAGGGTAGTGCCCACAGTCACTAACCACAGGGGCTTTATCCTAAGGATGGGGGTGGATGTCTGTTAAAGGCCAGACATGAAGGAGACCCAGGCAGCCCAGTACAGGAAATCCTGAATGCGGGGACTGATGCTTTACAGCACATTTTGCAGAGAAGAGAGTTGAATTGACTCCTACAGGTCGTAACTGAGAATGACTCTCTAAAGCGACTACTGCATGGTGGGACTGAGTGACTCTGTACAGTGACTCCTGCATGGCGGGATTGGGAATGACTTTCTAAAGTGACTCCTGCACGGTGGGACTGTGAATGACTCTCTAAAGCGACTCCTGCATGGTGGGGCCCAGAATAGCCCTTCTGCAGGAAGTGACTCGCAGCTGGAACGTGGGCTGAAGGACGGGGGCCTGGATTCCTCATCTGCCCTACAGCTCTGCGGCCTGCCACTTCCCCACACTTCAAACGCAGCAGAAATAACAGCCTGGATCCAGCAGGGACCTGGCAGGGACCAGCCGCTGTTCCACGCTCCACCCTCCTCTCTCTCTTTCCCTCCTTCCCCCCTTCTTTCCACCTCAGTCTCCTTAAGCTTCTGGAGAGAGGGTAGCCGCACTGGGTCTACTTGTGCCGAACAGGCTCATGCCGTTCTGGTACTGGGTTGTTCCTTGCTTGCCCCACCCGGGGCCTCCGTGCATCTCCCGACCCCCCCCACCCCCACCCCACGTACCCAGTGAGATCTGATCGTTGACGATCACCTTAAAAGCACTTAGATTGACGAGCGTGGCGTGCCAGGAGCATCGACAGGAAACGAGGCTGTTTCTCTTGCTCCTCGTGAGGCACAAAGACGTTCATTCAAATTAGGGCAAAGCCCCAACCCGCCAAGAAGGGATGTAATTCATGTCGCATCAAGAGACTCTATGTTTGGTCATTATTTATACACCCCTGTAAAACATCCTGTGGAAAGGTTATCGTGGGAAGAGCTCTGTAGGCTCCCCAATGAGTGCTTTGCACCTAACCGTCGAGATCTTTCAGTGCCTCTGGAGGTTGAGGTTGGGAAAAAATCTCCAAAACCCTCCCACACGAGCGTTACCTGCTGCTGATACGATTTACAACAAAAGTGAATGGCAAGGGAGGTAAACATTACCACAAACTATGTGTCTGAAATTAATACATGAAAATACAACCCCAGAAATAGCTGTGCTGTGCAGACCTGCTGTGTCATTGTGTGTTACTCAACACGCTTCCCAGGCTGGAGTTCAACGACTCACCATAATTAGGAGCAGACAGATCAGACACCTCTTTACGAGAGGCTCGGTAATAACTCCCTGAAAGTCTCCTTCCAAAGAACGAATCATTCTTCAGAGTCATCTTTCCTGGCCTCAAATTTAGCAGTCAGTCTTTAGTCAGCTTTCATAGTGATTCTTCACAGTCATCAATGAACCCATTGTTCCTCATTGAAAGTGATGATACTCTACAGAATCATCATTGTCTGATTTATTCCTGGTGGAATCCTTTGTCCCTTAGAATGATCTCTGTTGCTTTTTTTCGAATTATTTCAGCTACTAAAAGCTGTAACAAGTAAAATCTAAATATGACATGCTTGTTTTGGTTCAGTGCATAGCCTTGTGTGACTGCTGCCTTACCAGGCCTTGACATCGGTGTGGGGAAAGTGCATCCATTTGTCTGCTTGTCCATTCGTCTTGCAGGCAAAGGACATTTTCTGACCCCACATCTAGTGGAGGTCCAGGCTCCATAGCTTAGACTCTGAGATATTTGTTGGGCACCACTGTAGTCGTAAACCTGTCTGGTCATGGTAGAAACACAGCATCTACAAGGACAATGCATTCATCACCAGTTGACTGACGTGTGTTCTGGCGTTATCCCTTATTTGTCCACTTGGGGCAGAGTTTACAGCCCCAGCTGTGGGTACATTCACACCCTGATGGAAAGCCAAGGCCTCATGAGGGATTACCAGGGTTTTGCACACAATATTTGGCGCCAGGATGAGGGGTGCATGTTATTGCCTGGATGTGGGCCTTCTTAAGATCTGAGGCCAATACTACAGCATAGGGCCCTAGGACCCAGACCAGCAGGTTGTCTTCCAGTGCACTCATGAGAGTTTTACTTACGCAAAAATGTTTTGAGGGCAGAAGGAACAACGATTGGTTCTGGGAGATAACCAATAAGATTAGAGAGGAGGTGGGTCCAAGTAACTAGGGGAGGCGGACCAAGCAATCAAACCAATCACTGTTCCCTCTGCCCTCAGAACTCCCACAAGCTTCCAGTGCTCAAAAGCTTTCAGCATATGAATCCTATTTATGTTTGTTTACAATTTACTACCAGCCTCAGAGGCATAACATGCAGGTTTTTTTGTCCTTGCATACGATGACCTGGAAGTATCTGGTCTAGACATCAAGGGCCTCGTTGATTTAACATCCCCGCTTTTTACACTAATAATGATAAAGCCAGATCAGCTGCTTATATGTGCTTCCTGCATCTAGCCCTGACAACCTTTTAAGTTGCTGGGAATAACAGTCTGCTAAATTAATAAATGTAAATATTCCCTGCCACTGGTGGTCTTATCGTGGCTTTTCCGAAAACTGGAGGCAGAAATGGGGAAAACTGCGAACGCAGCTGCACAGTCTTCGTATTCCACCTCTGGAATGATTACTTCACTGATCGTTAGCTCAGTCAATTATCTGCTGACATTCATTCCCATGGGACCCCCCCCCCCTTCCCCCCCCCCTTCCCCCCAGATAAATGGATTCCACTCCAAAACATCCCCCTGTGATAAGATGCCAAACATTTTGATGGCGAAACACCGCAGAGTGAAACATTTGAAAGTGAGAATACCAGCTTGCATTCTAGACGTTATGAAGAAGTGCACTCATGCTTTAGAGAAATTCACACTGGTGTCTTGGTAGTTGTGCCAAACTAATGACAGAAACAGATAATAAAATCAGAAAAACCGCTTTTGATTGGCTGTTAGTGTTCAGCCTGAATGGTACGGATATGATGCATCGGATAGGACTTGGAATACCTCTGTCCCGAGTATCTCTGAAGCTCCTTGATGGAGAAGGGTCCAGCTGTGGACACCTGTAGAGTGGAGCTGCACCGGAAATACGTCACCTCCACAGGAAACATATGATCTCAAATCTGTGATACAGCGAATAAACCCTAACCTTAACCTTAACCCAAACCCTAACCGGAGCTCCACTTCACGTCCTTAAAGATCACCTGTTTCTGGTGGAGCTTCACTCTACAGGCGTCTGCTGCTAGACCCTCTTGCCTTGATGGGGAGGTCTTCCTGCCGCGTCTCCTGATGACATCATGCCTGACATCATTCTTGATGACACATTTAGGAAGGTTAATGCTGTAGAGCTTACTGAGGGCACAGCAACAATTAATCACTTTGCAAGGGCTCTGGAGTCTCTCACAGCCAGTCGAGCATATGATACACATATCTTTGCAGGACGGTCACATAAATTGTTTCTGGAAATAGCGGTATAAGTAAATAAAATACAAATCTATGATTAAATACAACCACAGAGCCGCGATCCTCTCCTCTGAAGTTTGAGTGCTGCTAACAACCTACGCATCCCAAAGATTTCATTTGGTTCAGAGTTTAACGTCACACATATGTTGTTCCTACTTATTTTTCCTATTTCTGGGTTTTAACTTTAATGTGCTGTAAAAAAAAAAAAAAACATCGTGGCGTGCCAAATTGTGGTTCTAATGCGAAAAAAATCTTTCCTACAGCCTGCAGGTGGCTGAACCCCATGGTATGTGCTGCCCTCTTGTGGTGATCCGTGGTCGCAATAAAAGGTGTCTGTCCTTTACTCTGAGAACTTTCAGAAACTTGTTTTACAATCACGTTTAAAACAGCACGCGGGCCAAAAAGCTTTCATAAAGGTTTCTCAGACCACTACAAAAGTATGAGAATTTTTATTGGTCAGGATTATGAATTCTATTGTTTTAATGCATTGGGTTTATAAAAGGAGCACTGAAAATGTCCTGGGCAAGTCTTCACCACCCAACATGCTCTGCATTTGGTCCTGCTTAACATATTCATGTCGTACAAACAGCTGGATCTCCCAGCAATCCTGGTGCAGCGTTAAGCCACGAACACAAACTGTCTTCCATATCTGCCTTCAAAAGACTTCAAACGACAGAATCACCTTCACATCTGCAGCCTGAAACTATACCTTTTTCTGCCAGTGTCTGAAAAATTGTCTCCATCCGCCTCAGAAAAGATATAATAGTTAACTTTCCTCTATCCAGTAAAACCCAGAAAGACATCATGGTAAAACTGTATTTTTATCACAAGAGTGACGTGAATGTTGCACTAATTTGTGGCACATAATAGAAATTCCTTGTGTATAAAACCTCTTCTTAAAAGGCCAGTTCAGTCATTAACCATTCTGATTTCTGTTCCTCTTTCTTCTTCTTGATTGACATCCCCTCTCAAACATTAAATAGTGCTCTCAATGTTACCTAAAAACATCCCAAAGTATTTCAAAGTTCTGCAATTCCCCTGCGGTCCCTTTGAAGAAGAAAAGCAGATTTCTGTAGCAGAACTGCCTGAAGAAGAGTGATACCGCCACAGCTAACTACGGACGTATCCCTTCTGCTCTCATAGCAGCTGGGCAAAGATGCCGCGTTTTGACTACATCTTACAAACACGGATATATCATCACCATAAACACTGAATTTCAGACGCCTTCGCGCTGCCAACAGACACCCCTGTCAGAGGAGCACAGAAAGGTTCAAAGACAAGGAAACACAAGTGTGTGACAGTAGACTTTGATGGATAGTCCTTCAGACAGCAATGGGGAACCCAGATTCCCATTTTCTTTCAATATACTCTAAATATTTTCTTTATACAGCAGCTGGATGTGTCTGTGAGCAGGACGATGCCAAAAGCCTTTTATAACATCGACAAATGTTATGTTAAAGATATAAGACGTCCTTTCTAGATCTGAGAAGACAAGACCAGGCTTATTTGTAGACAACACACGCAACAGCATGATTAAAACTTTATGCTGTTTATTAAACACTGACCATTTTAAAACAGCTTTTTTTGTGTTCCGACTATATAGGCAAAAGTTTGAGGACATCTTATTGATTAGAGGAATTGGCTAATTAAGCCATACCCATTGGTGACACAGGTGTATAATTAAACACATAGCCATGTAATCTCCAGTAACAAACACTGGTAGTATGACATGTTGTCGCGCAGAGGAGGTTAGTGGCTTTCAGTTTGGTTCCATCATAGGACGCCATCTTTCCATCAAGTCAGTTCGCCACATTTCTGCCCTGCTAGAGCTGCCCTGGTCAACTGCAAGTGACGTGATTAGGAAGCAGAAACCGTGGGGAGCAAGATCTGCAGTGGAGTGAAGGTCATACAAACTCACAGAAAGTGACCTGATCACCCTACGTCAACGCCCAACCTGAATGGCAGCAAATCCCACCAGCAATGTTCCACCATCTAATGGAAAGGCATCCAAGAAGAGCAGAGGCTGTTATAGCAACAACGGGCAGGCAAACATCACACTAACACCCTCGGTTTCAGAATGAGATGCTGGACAAGCTGGTGTCCACATGCCTTTGACCATATTCTTCTACGGTTATGCATTATGTTCTATGGAATATTTTTTCCCCATTAGGTTTAATTACATTAAGCAACTTTAATAAAACATATCAAAAGAGATTTTAAAAAATGTTTTCTTGGAAATTATAAATTCTTTTATAATAAAATTAGTATTTCCTTAATAAATCAATATATTTCTACACCTGGAATGCCTAAAAGCCCTGCATAAATTTATCCTTCGAAATAAAATTGATGCCCCTATCCATGAAAATCCCAATGGGAAATACATCACTGCTGTAACATTGTGGTGCAGAACATTGGCAACATTCATGTTTTCTCAATTTACTGTAAAAATACGTTAGATAAAGTTGATTTGTGAACAACAATGTCTATTTAACTTACCAAATATGTAGCAAAAAAAATCCTCACGCATCTTATACATGAAAATTCAGTTTCTTAAAAGACCAGACACAATGTCTATATTAAGGTGAAATAATTATTACTGTTAAATAAATGAGAATTTGATGCCCAAGGTGTGTGGGATTTGTGTGTGCTGGCCTTCACCTTCTGGTTTACCTAGAACAAGCAATAAGAAGCGGGTTAATCTCTGGGCTGTGACTGACATCCCTCTCACCATGGTCTTTGAGCCCATTTTATACTGTCACGAGCTTTTCCAGGTGATGTGGCAGCTCAGTGGCATCTCTCATGCCTACAGAGCTGGGGGTTTCAATCCCATCTTCACTCTCTGTGTTGAGGTTTCTCCTGCAGTCCAATATACATGCAATTAGGCTAATTGGGATCCCTAAATTGTGCATAAGAAGTGTGTAAGTGCCCTAAAATGGGCTACGAACCCATTCAGGGTGTGCCCAAGCCTTCTGACTAGGACTAGCTGTTATCAAATGGATGCATGGACTAGTATTTACCCTTTGGGTGGGGCTCTGCAGGTTAGGACTACGCGCTTGTGCTCAGAAGGTTGCCAGTTCAAATCCTGTGGCTGTCAGAGTGATGCCTCTGTTGTGCCTTTGATCAAGGCCCTTATCGCTCTGCTCCATGGGTGCATCAGGTTGGCTGACCCTGCACTCTGCCCCCCCAACTTGCTCTTACCTATATGTTTCATGAACAGCAAAGTGGGATAAACGAAAACAGAATTTCCCGATGGTGTCTCTATTAAGGTATTATATTATTAATTGTCATAGAACTGCTGCACTGAAACGTTATACATGTATCTTCAGAAATACACTTTTTTTTTAAATATATTTTTGGACATTACTTCTAAAGATGATGAGGTAGACCTGCTAGATACTAAACCCTTATTTGTAAGCTATTACGTTATGGTGGAATTGTCATTCGTTCCCTGACAGTCGCACACCTTTGGCTCCAGAAAACACAAACACACATGCAGCAACTTTACTCTTTACCAGTTAGAATCCATTTATTCCCCCTTTATTCAATAAAAATAATTTTGATATACACTGTTGTAAAATGCCTTACGTTGTGCTAAGCGGCTAGAAAACCTAGATCATTTTCTTTTGGGAAAAGGTAAGCAAACTTAAGGCGAGATTAAGTGTTTAGAATTTGATATTATCTTTGGAAGTACTAAGGACTTTATTAATATATTTATTAAACACTGTTTCCATCTATCAGCTTACAGTATCCACTTACTATCTACAGCAGGGAGCACGTTCACCATGACGCCAGTCCAGCGCCTTCGAGTGTTTGCCTGGCGTGGTGCTGAAACACCGACCAAGTGTTGACTTTCATGTAAGCATCCTATTTTAATGAGTTGTGACCATAAGTAAATAATCGGCACCTTATTTTGAGGGTAGAATAGCATTTTAATTGCTTTACTGTCTTTCTACATATATGTAATACAAATTTGACCTTAGCGGCTGATGTAGAGGACTTAAGCCCGCAGTACAGAAGGAGAAGCGTCCTCTTCATCGGCCGCCCGTCTGTTAAATCGTAATATCTTATAAATCCTTAAAATAATATTCCTTCTCTTTACTTTAGTGGGAATCCAAGGCGAATGGTTATTGTTTCGTCTTTGTGAGCAGCAACGTTTCCTGGTGCTTGGTTCATACAGCTAGCCTTATGAGCTGAGGCCTAGAAACGGGCGAGCCTATATTTAATAGAAATATCGCAATAAAGGAAAGAGACTGAAAACTATTAGACAAACAGATAAATAATCAGAATAAATAATCAGAACTTACCAGAAGAACTAAACTTTATTTGCTTAAGACTTCTAATACAAATTGGAGTAGAAATCTACCTCACTGAACATGCGTTACACGTAGGATATATACCAACACAGTTAGATTTCACATCATAGTAAAAAGAAACAGGTTGCAAATAATAAATGATGCTATATATATATATATAAAATAAAGATTATTTGTGCTAGGGCTTTCCTAGTTTTTCCCTCATTCACACACCCTGCGCTTGCTGAACAGATTTTAAACCGCAGCGTTACAGCCAGTAGGGGGCGCCGTGGCTGGATCGCAGCACCTGCCAGGATATACAGCGCAGCAAACGGTGGCTGATAACTAACTGCAAAGTCTCAAAATGCTCAGAATGAGTTATTTTATATTTGTAATCAACCTATACGACTAATGTATAAGTAGGAGTTGTTGCAAATCAGTCCATTTTAAAACCTGCTCTTTTCGACTGGGTTGTTAAAATCGCTTTATATCCTATTTGGGATCAACAACTAGATTTGAAGCAATAGCAACATCACAGATAAGCATAAGCTATTAACGATGTAAGATTGTAAAGATCAGTGTGAAGACTAGCGTGGCTATAATGAAGGAAAAAGTAGGATGTCCAAGGTCAATGGCTTAAGGGTCATTATTATACATACATACATACGTGTGTGTGTTACTACAGATAATACGAATATGAGAGAAATATCCATTACTTTGAGTACAATACTCGGACAGGCAGCTTGGATAGCTGTGTCTTTAAGGGAAACGAAGTAGCCCTTTTGCAAAGTGAAGCAGTTGGAGTGAATGTGGGTAATTTGCATTTGTCAAATACAGAGAAAAAGGCCGGCACTGAAACTAAAGCTGCCTTGGTCTAAATTTAAAACCGGAGACGGACTAGTCTCCCTTTTGGTCTGCATACCTCTTCTGAAGTTGCACTTGACAGTAATTGCTAGCAGTGGAATTGTAATTTGGTAGCACATCATTTTAAATCATGGCTTTGCACTGATCGAGTAGATCGTTGAAACGGGAGCATGTGATGTTTATATCTGCATGCCTCCGCAGTTTAGCTGCTTTTCAGAGGCAGGTATTTCTCCCGTGACGCTTCCGTTCATTCCTGCCGACTCAGAACCACGTGACCAAACGCGGAAGCGCCACGAGCGGCGGAGCTTCACTTCGGAGCGACTCTCGGCCGGCCGTCCGTCCGTCCCCTCATCCTCCACGGCCGGCGGAAACGGGGCTCCTGCCGGCGAGTGACAGCCAGGAGGAGAGCGAGCGGTTCGGCGAGCGGCGCGGAGAGCTATACGTGCCTCTAGGGGGGGGGCGGAGAGCGGCGCTGCTCGGCGGCATTGATGGTGGTACGCGGACGCTAGGAATGGGGCTTGCGGCAGCGTTACGGGTAGTTAACCGTTAACTAACCACCGTGTCCGTGCGATACAGTCGGCGGCTGTGCGGGTAACGATGAGCGGTTACAGGGACAGGGCTCCCGAATTCAGTCCGACGCGGAGCCCGGAGGATGCTTCGGACACCAACAGCGGCTGGGACATGGGCAGCGACGCCTTCGAATGCTGCTTCGAAGAGCCCGTGGGCGAGGCAGTGCACCGCGGCGTGAGAGCGCCGCAGCCCGTGCTGGACAGACACCTGCCGCTGCTGCACGACCGCCACGGGGCAGAACAGGACGGCATGGTCCTGGGCCTAGTGGGGGAGGATTATCCCGGCTGTCACGCTCACCTCGGGCCGGACGCTGCCTGCCTGGGGCGCGCCGGCGACCGGGACTACAGCGAAAGCGACGGCAACGTCGCCCCGAGGAAGAGAAACCGCTCGACCAGCTGCCGGCACCGGTACGAAGTGGTCAGCGAGCTGGGAGCGGAAGAGGTCCGCTGGTTCTACAAGGAGGACCGCCGAACCTGGAAACCGTTCGTCGGGTACGACTCGCTGAAGATCGAGCTCATGTACCGCAAATTCTGCGAGCTGAACCCGGGCAGGTCCAGCCAAGGGCCGTGCCCAGCGGATGCGGAGGATGAGGAGAATCCGCGAAAAGAGGCAGCGGCCGCGCCTTCGGAGGGGGTCAATGAAGCGTTGACGAGGCCGGCGGAGTCGGGCATCATCAGGGGGCTTGATGGCCGGAGGGCCGTGGAGAGATGCGATTCAGCGGACGGGGCAGCCGGCATCGATGTGGACCCGGTGTGTGTCCGGGGAGGGCTTTACGAGGTCGACGTCAAAGACCGGGAGTGCTACCCCGTCTACTGGAACCGTAAGCCATTCTATATTATATCAACACCCGCCCCCTCCCCTTTCTCAGGTGACTATTTTGCGATTCATGAAATATTACAAGCTCGGCGATTTCGGGGTAATCGATCAGTCGCTTTACTCATTCGGCCAGAACATTGACTAGCTGTTAAAAATTGTATAACTTAGAGAATAAGTAACTAGCAGTGTCTGCAACTCCTTGGTTCTCTTAACTACAAAGTGTAGGGACCACGGCGTCATTTTATAAAATTATAACTTTCATCCTAGACGCAAACATAATCGGTGTTTGCATTACATTTATCTAGCAGCAGCTTTCGTAATCTTTTTGTTTTATTATGGCGCGGTGCCTTTAAATGCCTTTCCCCCATGCAGTTTGTATGTAAATGCATGGATGCCATTCAGATAACTAGAATATTCGTAGGTGGCGCTTCCCTCCCCCAGCATAATTTGGTATTTTGTTTTGCCGGTCGTTTGGCCGACTACACAGGATTACATGTGTAACGCTGTAATCGTTACGCATGAATGAAAACTGCGGTAGGTAAACGGAACAGCCCTTTAAATTGCGCCCGCTGATGCTATCGGAGGGTTTGTAAACCGATACCGACGGCCAAACGGTCTTGCGGGCGACGTGCTGCTTCCTGACCTTGATCACTGCTCCCCATTCGGGACATAATAGCATAATCAGATCCTATGAATTTCACCGTGAGTGAGGTGCGTGCAGTGTTTGCTGCTATCGGCGCTGGAAGAGTTCTGCAGCAAGTGAATCGAAGCGCCAAATTACCCATACATCTTTTTTTTTTTTTTTTTTTTTTTTTTTTTTTTTTTAAAACCCCCCCCCTCACTCACTCACTCACACACACACACACTATAGGATGTGATGATACACTTTTAAGTCCTTATTGTTGCTACCGGAATCTTGGTGTTGCAGGACAAAACAGATTGGAAAACGGAATATACAAGATTGATCTTATTACTTTATCCGCTCCCAGAGTTATTCTGCGACAGTCTATTTCTCTGTCTGCGTTTCAGTCACATTTAATCATGCGATTAACGAAAGGGAACTTAAAAGGATTACCGTTACCATGGCGAGGGACGTCATGTAGTCCAAAGGACTTTATCATCTTTGCCAGGATTATGCTAACTTTTTTTTTTTTTTTTTTTGAAAATTGAAGTTCTGATCATACAGAAATCGAGTTGTTGATCCTTAACAATTCTATATTTTATACAGTTAATATGACAGTTTGGTTTAGTTCTAATTAAATCAGCATGAAATGTTTTCACTGCCTGTTGAACACTTTGTGTGGTGTGACCGTGCAGAACAGGACCGCATCCCGGTGATGAGGGGACAGTGGTTCACCGATGGCACGTGGCTACCCCTGGAGGAGGAGGAGAGCGACCTCATCGAACTGGAGCACTTGGCACGCTTCCGTGGACAGCAGATGCAAGATGCCTTCGACACTGACACTGTCTCTACGACGGTGGACAGCAAGGATGGTGAGAAGCATGCTGGGGACCTGAGGGAGAAAAGAGGAAATGGAGAGAGTGGTCACATGGGCCTGTGTCACATGATCGAGGTCGAGGTGCACCTGGGCCGTCCTGGAATGTTGCTAATGAATAGAAATGGACTGTTGCCCCATCATGGAGCTGGGACTGTCCAGATTGTCATTGCATTGGTCATTCTTATAATGAGATTTTGTCTCTCTTAAAGGTAGAGTATGTGATTTTACTTTGTCAAATTCAGCAAATTTCTCCCCATAGTCTGCTAGTTGTCCTTTCTGTGTGTGCGCTTAAAACAGAAACTATATGCTGTTTCTGATCTGAATACGGGGGACACAAAGTGACCACCCAACATTATTCCGGACAGTCAGCAACAGTGGGTGTTCATGTTCACACACAGCACAGGGGAAGGGAAGATAGTGGAAGCGGGAACGAGAAGGAAGAGCGGTTTCGATGGGATGCCTGAAGCCTACTTTTAGGCTCTTGATCTATAAAAAAATAGACAAAGCAGGTTTAATTTCACTGTCCTTCCGCAATGTCCGCCTTTCAATCGCGTATCCAGTTCAGGGCTGTAGGGGGCAGCACAAGGCGGGGGAATCCCCATCGTCACAGAGCACATGCATACACAGTTACATAATGTGAAAGACCTGTGGGAACCTATTCAACGCAGGGAGCGGGGGGTAGGAATTGAACCCTCAACCCTGTGGTTCACCTCTGCACATTGTTATCATTATTTACTGAACACTAGTAGTCAGGGACAGTGTTGGGGAAGTTACTCACAAAAGTAATCCATTAAAGGCAGAAATGAAAAGTTCAGGTCCACAAAGTAAAAATCCAGACCAAGATTTAGTTTCAACCAAGCCAGCCGAGTACTCTGCCACTGAATTTTAATCCCAGCTCGTTGGTTGAAAAGAAACCTTGGTCTGGATTTGTACTTTCTGATTTGGGGAATGTACATGTGCACCTCTAAGGTGCTCAGAGACCTGTGTAGCACACGCTATGTTTTGGATGAGGAGCTGGAGTGGTTGGGGGGTTGTGATCTCCGGTTTGGCCGAGGGTTGCCCCTATCACAGCCACTGCCGTTGGCGCCGGCGTGGCAGACTGATACATCACGCTTGGGTGTGAATTTCCTTCCCACGCGCTGTGAGCGGGACTCCCATTTCCTCTGCGGAGCCCGATGCCAAGCTCCGGTGTTGCTATGCGGCGTGATGCTAAAAACCTGAAACATTAGACAGCAGCTCCCAGCTGCCCTGCCTCACCAGTGCCGTCATAGGATTTAAACATGGAAGGTCTGAATCATAGAAGTGAGATCACGTTCAAGGACTCTGTATGGGCTAGACTCCCAGGCTCTGACAGTCTGTCCTGCTTAGACAGCATCACAAGTTTAGCCGCTGACCCTAAGCACGGGTGGCATGGTGACGCTGTGGTTAGCAGTGTTGCTTCACACCTCTGGGACCAGGGTTTGAGTCTCCACCCCAGCTCTGTGTGTGCAGTTCTCCCCATGTCTTCATGGGGTTTCTTCTGAATACTTCAGTTTTCCCCCCCCCTTTCTGGAGCAGAATACTGCTTTGAAAGGGAGTCTGCGGAGGCTCTAGGGAAAAAAAAGCTGATTTCCGATTTGCTGATTTATTAATGCATGATGTGACAGTGCTTCTAGCACGAGGCTGCATTGTGGTGCAGAGCTGAGCCCAGGGTTGTGGGCGTCACTTATGCACTTATTTACATAAATATGCACTCGTGGTAAAAGTCACAAATGGGACATGGTTTGTAGTACACATTGGTGTGTGAGGTGCTTTTTATCTGAGAGGGAAATGTGGGTGAAACAGTTGGTCTTTGTGTCTGTTTCTGCTTTATATGTTCTTTAAAAGTCAATACAGTGTTGGGGGGGGGTGTTTGGCCAACTGTTGGCAGTAAACGGAAGTTTCCAGATCTGCCCTAATAGGCGCATTCACAGTCCTGTCGCATTGTGAGAAACATGAACTCCCATTTCTGTGTTTCGTTTTTGTTTCTGCTGGCATTACTGTTCTGGAACAGTCAGGAGCCCGCCCCCCCCCCCCCACACATCATATCAAAAAAGCTGGGGGAGAACGAGCTGACATGTCATGCCACACCTGGCACGCATGTAACTGGGCAGAGTGAACCATTAGCAGAGAAGCACGTGTGCGTAAGCTGATACGCACTGCCCTATTACGTGGTGTGCGTGTAGTGTTTTTCTGACAGACCTGGTAATGTAATACAGGGAAGAGCTCAGCCGTCTGCAGCTACGATAGAGCTCGGCGGGAGCGGGCCTTCATCGCCTCTGTAATTACAGATGTATCCAGTGTGAGATACACCTCATCTTTGTAATTAGAGTTGCATTCAGCACTAGTGACCTTATTCCTTTGTAATTAGAGTTTTAGTTAGCATGAGCGCGACCTTATTTCTCGGTAATTATTGTTGTCTTTAGCATGTAAGTGACCTTATTCCTCTGTAATTAGCGTTTTGCGTTTAGATTGAGGCCACATCCACTTGTAATTACGCTTTGAGTGCATTTGCGGGGGGCTACCTGCAAGCCGCCTGCTTTGAGGTGTCTCCCACCATCCCAGCTTTCTGGGGGCACCCCGCACACTCTGTTGGTTCCTATTATTGCTGAGATGGATGTGACTGTAATTGGCTGTCACGCTGCTGCGTAAGGGAGAACCCTGCCCGACGTGGGTGATCCACCAGTCCAATACCGCGGGGTCGCAATGTGGCACACGCTGACGTGGGAAGATCTTTGGAGTTGAGAGTAGCGGTTATTGGGATCCTCGGCCGCTGACTGTTGAGATGGGCATCCTCCATGCGTGCCGTCAAGCAGCATGCTGGCAGCGGCCTGTGGTGGGGCGTGGCGCGTGTTCAACATGACATTCACTCTCTCCTGGTCTCTGCCAGCCTTCTCCTCGCTGCTTCCCTTCTACCTCCCCTTTCTGTTCAAACGGAGGAGGTATCAGCCAATCACTAGCGCCGCCGGCGTCTGCCGAAGGCTCTGCCAAGGTACTGTATCCTGACATTCATATTCCAGTCCTACTAGATGTAACCTCCCCTCCCGCCTCTGGTCCCAGGCATGCTGCCCCCTCTGGTCAGGCCGTAGATAGCACCCTCCTACTCTACCCCACCCTCTTCGGTGTGTCCCTGTCGAGCTGCCTGGCCTGGCTGTCCCCATCCTCCCTGCGGAGACCCCGGATTGGCTGTGCTGGAGGAAGTCCATGTGACTGTAGTGGGGTAGTTAGCCGGCTTCAGCTGTGCTGGGACATCGGAGTCGGCACGCACGGAGGGTGTCATGCAGGTGCCCCACACCCCCGTCCTGGTGGCCTCCACAGTCCTTCAGCTCTTGCCGAGCACTTAAGCTCTTGATTTGTCACACTAATCTGGCCCACTTTAGCCTCTCTGATGATGCAGTTTCACAAGAGCTGCATGCACAGAGGACGGTTGTGCGGGCCTGGCACTCCAACCCCTGTCATTCCCTGCCCCTTCCCCCCAGCTCTGTACCCATGTGAGAAATCTGCTCCTTAGAGCACAGAGTAAAATCTCTCCTTTATCTCGCATCACTCCATAATGAGAGAACGAACCTTACGCTCAATAGCGAAAACAAACTAGAATGAATTTCGATGCTGCATGAATTTCCCTGATGAGGGACACATCCATCATAAATGAGAGGGACCACGACACGTAGGCTTTCTGGTGCTTTGTGGCCCATAGAGCGAGGCGTGATGAATGAGAATCTCCATTTGTGACTGACACGCAGTTACAAATGTCAGCTCTCGGCTCTGCAATTCAACCTGGCTTCCCTCGCTGGGAAGCCTGCCGTCTCCGTGTCAAACAAAGTGGCGCCAAAACTCTAAAGCTGTCTGTTGACAGTATTTATCAACTATTAATGCTTCCTGGATGCATTATTCACAAGCTGAGCATGCCAGTAATTGTTCCTGGATGACAATAAGTACAGTCATTTTCAGACAGGGATGAAAAATCATGACACTTGTGCTGTATATTTCCCAGCCTCTCGGTTAGCTTCCGCTTTCCCCGGCATCCTCTCCTCCTAGTTTCCTCTCCCACCAAATGAACCGTCTCATAATCTCAGGTGGCAGCCTGATTTGTGCAGAACTTGTGGAGACTGATGGACTATTAACCTAACAGATTAAAAGCTTTGTGTCTTTTCTGGATCCCAAAATCCTGTCCTGCGATCTATTGTCAGTAAAGTAGGTTTTTTTTAAATCAACGTCCAGAGTGGAACGAGCTTCTTTGATAGCTGGTAGAGTCAAATATTATGCCATAATTTGAACATCAAACATTGCTTATTTGTATTGCTTTAATTCTCCAGAAATCCTCAGTATTATATCCACCATATCATGAAATATTTTTCTTTCTTGTAGCAGTACTGAAGTCACACTTATGATTGTATCTCTCATTTTGTACTAGATTTAATGTGCTGTAATAGTGCTGCGGTTGTTCCTGCTGGCCATTAGCCAGCCAAAGGTATTTTTATTCCCTATGCTGCCCACTGTGCCCCCCTGTTAATTAATGGTAGGCCTTTCAGAGCAAAGCTCTCTACAGCAGTAAGCTTTGGGCTGGGGTCTAACTTCACGAGCGTGTCCTCATTCTATCATAGAGACGAGGCCGCAGCCATTACACTCCTCTGCGTATTTGGGCAGGAGTTAATGGATATTAGGGAGACGATGCTGTACGTAAGATCATCACTCTCGCTCGCCTTGGAGCGATGGGCTCTGTCGAGGTTCTGCTTCATGTGACACTCTGATCTGTGTTAAAAATGGTTGGTGAATAATAAAAACCTGCAGAGAGTATTTGTGGATTGACAGGAAGGGTATGGCTCAGCGTGAACTCAGCAGGCTTTTCAGTGTTATCGACATGTGTCTTTACGGGTCAGGGTCAGTCATCCCCTAACGCGTCCCCTCCACCCCCAACCCCCTCCCCCATGTACAGCAATCCACAGCCTCAAGCTGAGCCGTTCCCACGTCGACTGGCACAGCGTGGAGGAGGTCTACTTGTACAGTGACGCCACCACCTCCAAGATCGCTCGCACCGTCACGCAGAAGCTAGGCTTCTCCAAAGGTCTGTTTATCTCTCACCTAGGCTCGCTTGATTACCTTGCTTGTTAGCCCCGCCCCCTGTTGGGAGTGCCCCGCCCCCTGTTGGGAGTGCCCCGCCCCTTATTTAGGCCAGCCCCTCTGACTCCTTCACTTCGTTTGCCCCATTCTTTCCTACCTCAACTCCTGTTCCATGTGTGTCACTGAGTTAGTGTCCCTAGCAATTTTGTCCTGTCTCCCGCCTCACACGTCGGTCTCTGCACACACAGTGTCCAGCAGTGGGACACGCCTCCACCGGGGTTATGTGGAAGAGTCGTCCTTGGAGGACAGGCCGCCCCAGACCACGCACCTTGTCTTTGTCGTCCACGGCATCGGCCAGAAGATGGACCAGTTACGCATCATTAAAAACACCGGCATGTGAGTTGGCATGTCTGACTCCGCCCACCCGGGTCCTGTCACACTGGGCCGGCCGTGTCATGGGATCGTTCACGGCTGTGAGTCACATGAGTAATGGATACAGTCTCAGTGGTAAATCAGAATTGGCAGTGCCCTTCTGGACACACAAATATGCACAATACGATTTTTGCTATATATAAGCATATGTACTTTGTGTGTGTGTCATAATATAATATATTACACATTACCTTTCGATGAGCTGGCATCCCCTGCAGGGGGATTTGTTCTATGCTACCTGGGATCTGTTCTATGCAACCTGGGATCCGCTCGAACTCCCACACCACCACTTAGACCTGGATTAGTGGTTAGGTGGATTAAATAAATTCACATTTTTAGTCAGATGGTAATGAATGGGCGAACAACTTGGTAATGTGTGTAAGCTGGAATGTGATGTGATCTGCTGGGTGGACCCTATCGCTGCATGATTAATCATCAAAGTGTGTGTGCGTGCGTGCGTGCGTGCGTGCGTGCGTGCGTGTGTGTGTGCGTGCGTGTGCGTGTGTGCGGTCACGTCCGCACTCAGGATGAGGGATGCAGCCAGGAAGATGGAGGAAAAGCACTTTTCTGAGCGGTCCTCTGAGCACGTGGAGTTCCTTCCTGTGGAGTGGAGGTCCAAGCTGTCCTTGGATGGAGGTATGCTGGTGCAGCTCTGTGGAACCGGTAGATCGTGTTTACCGCTCAGACAATGTTCACATTGCCTCTGACAGTGTGCAGGACGGTCTGGCCACTGCCCGCAGTTTTCATTCGTGTGGTGTAAACAGACATGCATAAGAGCTTGTTGTCGCCTTTCCAGACACCGTGGACTCCATAACTCCGGACAAGGTGCGTGGGCTGAGGGATATGCTGAACAGCAGTGCCATGGACATCATGTACTACACCAGCCCTCTGTACAGAGACGAGGTGAGGACCACATGCTCTTTCATATCTGCTGCTGTCACTTTCATGTGATTCCTAATCCCAGGCATAAGCTGTGCATGTCAATCAAGAAGAATCCGTCCTCATTGGGTGAGCAGCAGCCTATCAGTCGCACACACTGCTGTCACATTGCACATGGAGGCGGGAAATCGGCAAGAGATTAATCTGCCCTTATTATTCCAGACTAATCTGTTAGGGTGTCGGATTAAAGCTGTTTCCCAATTGCAGAAGCTGCCCCCAAGGGGCCGCTTTCAGGAACAAAAAAAAGTGGATTGATTTTAATATAGCATGTGTTAGAGAAGGCTGCATTTTGGATTTAATCCTAAAAATAGGTTAGGAAGTGCTTGCACCCTGTCACACAATGGAGTTTCTCAGTCAGATCATGCGAATGTTTATGCCAAGGTGGAGCAAAAGATAGATGGGTGAAAACAGGTATTCTGGGGAGAACGAAACAGGAGTCTGTGTTGAGTTTGGGGTGATTTATGCAACTTCCCCATAGCTGCTGTGTGTATTCTGTTACCGGAAGCTTTCCTGCATCTTGAAGCAGTTTCTCTGAAGGGCCGCTTGGGATCACCATTCAGCATGCAGGCTGTAGTTCTGTGCACTGGTCTGGCCCACACCCCGAGGGTTTTACATACCCCAGACAGAGAGAGACAGAGAGACCATGGACAGGATGCCAGGAGGGTTTTACATATCCCCATTCATCTTATTCTTTTATCCAAAGCAAGGAGCAGTAGAGGAAAGGGTTATAATTTATGTCAGCTCCTTGGGATTTCAACCCATGACCTTTGTGTTGTTAGCACAGTGTGCTACTTGTTGAGCTATAGGAGCTGTTAGCTTTGCCTGGCATTCATGTTACTACCCCCAAGCGCCAGCTCTGAGCACCTGACTTGTTTCGGCCCGCGGAGACAAGCGGAGCAGTCACTGTCGTGACCTAGCTCTGCACAAAGAGCTGAAATAGCAGGCTGAAAGAGTGCTTAGAGAACCACTTCATTTCAAACCAGCATCCCACTCCTCAGACTTTGTGTGTTTATAACCATTAATGGCTTAAAAATATCTCTCTGTTGCTGTGGAGGATGAGGATGACGATGAAGAAGATTACTTTGTCGTTACTGTTAGGGGAGGCACTTTGGCTCTGTAAGTAGTTTCACATGTCCAAGGTTGGAGGTTCGAATTCTTGTCTCATGTTCCTTAAGTTACATCCCACAGTTTACAAACATACTGTTAGGTGAATTGATTTGCCTGTAGTGTGTGTGCCCTGTGATGGACTGGCATCCTGCCCATGGTCTCTCTGTCCTGTCCTGTCCGTCTGTCTGTCGGATTTATTTAAACATGCTTGATTAAAGTGCTCCTCAAGGCTGTCGATATAAAGCCCAAACCTCAGCCCTTCATAACCTACTGTGCTGCCTGTTTACGTGTGCTGAAATGTTCCTTACTGCCGGAACGTCAAACGGGATGTACAACCACCTTTTGTGGAGCTTTTTGTGATGTAGATACATGTGCTTTCAGACGCATGGACCATATTCACTGCGTTATTTCAGTTTTTCCAATTTTGGTTAGTTAACAATAGTTTAATTCATTGACTCAGCTGGGTATTGGAGATGATTAAGCACCTTTGGAAGAGTGCTACAGAGCAGTCTTGAAGCAGCAGCATTTGGGTTAAAAGTTTGTCCTTAACTCCTGAACTACCTCCTGACACACCTTGACCTCCTGACAGTGTTTACAGTCCCTAGCTGATGTGTTTTCTGTAAAGCCATACATGCTTAAAGTGATGTTAGGGTGCGTGTGTGTGTTTGTGATCAGCACATGCTCATACTGGTTATTTACCATTTCACCCCCACCTGTAGATCACCAAGGGTCTGACCCAGGAGCTGAACAGACTGTACACACTCTTCTGCTCACGGAACCCAGAGTTTGAAGAGAAGGGGAAGGTCTCCATCGTGTCCCACTCCTTGGGCTGCGTCATCACCTTCGACATCATGATGGGGTGGGACCCCATGCGCTTCTACCTGCAGGAGGCGCTGGAAGCCGTGGAGACAGACGCCAGCAAGGCCGGCTTCAAGGAGCGCAACCTCCTGGAGCAGCTGTACCTGACGCGTCTGCGGTACGGAACCCCATGTCATGTCACACATTTTAGAATGCAGAGAATACGGGCACTGGGATTTCCCGACTGCTGGTGATGTGCCCTTCATCCTGTATTCAGTGCCCAGGGACCGGCAGTGTAAATGTACAGTAACTTCATTTCTCTTTGCCCGTCCCCCATGGTCTCCTTTACCTGCAAGCTGCCCCCATTTTCATCAGTTTTTTCCCCCCCCCCAAAGGTTACGAGAATTAGAAGATCAGCTCGATAGTATGCACCCCTCTACCACTCTAGCTTCCCCAGCCTTGAAATTCAAGGTGAGTTTGTCTAACTGCGTTAGTCAAAAACTGACATTTCCCAGAGCTTTCTTCAACACTGTCTGTATATAAATCACTAAATGGCCTCGCCCCAACTTATCTCGCTGACCTTTTAGGACCACATGTCCCATCAAGGGCACGTGTGCGGTTATACCTTCAAAACTGCGGAATGAGCTGCCTCTGCATATTTGTCTGACTCCAACATTGTCTTTTAAAGCCCGTCTTGAAACACACTAATTCCTTGGCATTAACTCTGTATAGCAGCTGTTTCGTGTCTGTTGTTTATACAGTACGTGGGTTTATGTTATTTTGATTGTACAGCACTTTTTGCCTCCTCCCCCTTCTGGGATACTCCTGTGCTCTCGCTTTCTTTACTTGTCCTGGCTGGGGATTTAGGTGGAGAACTTCTTCTGCATGGGTTCTCCCCTTGCCGTGTTCCTGGCACTGAGAGGCATCCGGCCAGGAAACAATGGCACGCAGGATCACATCCTGCCCAAATCCATCTGCCAGCGCCTATTCAACATCTTCCACCCCACGGACCCAGTGGTGAGCTTGTCTTATTCCGTCCGTCCATCCACCCACCTGTCCGCCCGTCTGTCAGTCCGCCTGTCCGCCTCTCTGTGCCTGCCTGCCTGCTTGAGTCATCGCCCAGCCCTGACTCTGCCTCCTCTGTCTGTTAGGCCTACAGGCTGGAGCCCCTCATCCTGAAGCATTACAGCAACATTGCACCTGTCCAAATACACTGGCAAGTACCCAGCCAGCTGCCTGTGTCAACACAGGCCTCCCACATGACTGTGGTCACATGACCACCCTCACTGAGGAGCCGAGACACAAACCCTGTTCTGCCAGTGAGCAGGTTTTGTAAAACTGCTTTTACGTTCAGTATGAGAAGCTGGATAATTTCCCTGGTGCGTTCCTCATACGGTTACCCGTGTTGGAATTCTCATTTAACTTCGACACTTAATGTTTGCTAATTATCTGGCACTGTAACTGGCATAAGAGTAGGGAGTTTCAATGGGGGAGGGAGGGCTGTCGACTGCACTCTGGGCTCCATTTTATGGGTTTGACTGTGAACAAATGGCGATGATGCTTCCAAGATGGTAGTACAGTCTCTGATGCCAGCATTTGGTTTGCTGTCACTGTTTACGTGACTTATGCAGTTTGGCGGGGAATATGTAATGCCGTAAGTGGGAATGTATGGAAAGAAGACAGTTGTCCATTTTAGGGTGTTTTAATATAGTGCTTGATATAGATTATGAAGTGCGTGCTGACAAGCCCTTTAAATTGAAGGTATAACACCACCAGCCCCGCGCCGTACGACCAGATCCGGCCAACCCTGATAAACCCAGCGAAGGAGGCCACGTCAGACACGGAGAGCAATCCCAGCCCCAGCACGTCTCCCGTGATGACCCGCCGGCACTACGGGGAGTCCATCACCAACCTGGGCAAGGCCAGCATCCTGGGTACGAGCTGTCAGGCTCGCTGACACTGCCATTCCATTCCTGGCGCAGTCCCTGGAAATCGAGTTAATTTGCGCGTGGATGAAAAGGCGGTATTGTGTACATGATCAAGGGACCTTTTGGTTATAATGACCCTGAAGCGCTTGTGACATGATTTAGTGTATAAGAGTGAAATTATGGCGATGGTGACCTTCTTCCAAACATCAGCCTTTTGTTATCACAGAATGCTAGTCCACTTGATTACACTGACCCCAGATCAGTAATTTTGGCCAGCATATTCCGGGGGGATCAATGAAAACTCCTCCTGCCTCTGCTATCCCGCTCACCTTGACCTACTGATAACATTTCTAGTCCACAGCCGCCCTGAGATCAGCAAATACAGGAGCTGTGCCTATTTCTGTATGTCTGATCAAAGTACAGATCATTTCCAGCTGCCAGCGATGCTACAGTACTGAGATGTCTGCTGTGTCTGACTGATAACTATAATCAGCTTCATCCCTAGTGAGAAGCTTTACTTGTATTTATTTAACGGGTGATTGGTGACATACATATGAACTTCAGAGGGGAGGGTCAGTCAGTGTCCTTGGAGCAAGGGTACAACAGTAAAATCACCCTGCCAATCATGGGATTTGAACCAGCGACCTTCCGAGCTTGGGAGTCCTAACCCGCCGAGCCATACGCTTCTCTGAAAAGCTTCACATCGGATAGGATTCCATGCCTGAGATCACAGAGTGTCGATCACGATCAACAGCACGGTTTCCTGTGTAAAACTGCTTGTCTTATTGCGTATGAGCCGTTTCAGTGCTTGGAAGTTGTGAGGGTGCTTTTATTTTCTGCGAGTGAACTGTCTTCTTGAGGCGACACCGGCGACGGCATGAGCAGGCCCTGGGTCCCGAGGTCGGCCCCCAGACCCTAACGCCCTGGCGTTACCCCCACAGGCGCGGCCAGCATTGGCAAGGGCATCGGCGGCATCCTCTTCTCGCGCTTCTCACGCTCTTCCAGCCAAGCGTCTGGTGCTGAGGGCATGGCCCCCGAAGGCGAGGGTCAGCCAGCAGAAGGATCTGGCTCTATGTCGCCGTCTACCTCCACCTCCACCGTCATGGACACGTCATGTGAGTATGGCTGTGCACCATGTGTCTTACCGTTCCCTGCACCTGTTAGCCCGTGGCGGTGTCGTAAGAGGGCTGGTATTTGTGGTAGTCTGGGGGGTGTTTCTTTCCAGTGACAAATGCTGATATTTTAGTGTCCTAAACGGAGTTCCTAGGTGTTTTCTCCCCACATCAGAGCTCTGTCTCCATCCTACAGTGGAGCTGGAGCGCCGCATCGACTTCGAGCTGCGTGAGGGCCTTGTGGAGAGCCGCTATTGGTCAGCGGTGACGTCGCACACGGGCTATTGGTGCTCGCACGACGTGGCCCTGTTCCTGTTGACGTTCATGTATCAGCAAGAGGAGCTGGCTGAGATCAGCGCACAGAGCCCCGTGTCTGTGTGACATGTAGCATGCAGTGTAGCCGCCACGCCCCTCCAAACATACATGAACACACGCACATACACACGCGCACGCATGCGCACACACACGTCCCACTCTCTGGAATTGCACAAACAAGAGTGTATGGTGTGAGTACTGATACACGCTTGCAGTGAAGGATTATCCTGTGCCATCGAGCAGACCCCACAGTCTCGACTCGTGCTGACCGCCGGGACCATCCTGGGGTGTCTAGGTTGCGGAGAGGTGTCTGTCTGTCACGCGCAGCCCTCCTCCCACGGATCTGCGGTCGCGCGCGGGTCTCCAGGCCCCGGCCTTGTCAGGTACGACCCCGAGTTCTGACTTCCTGTTCGATCTCTGTTGCCCATAGTCATTTTTTACTGACTGGTATGCGGTGCAGAATGATTGCTGAGTAAGGTGAAACAGTAAAGGCAGATACCTATGCCATGGAGAGGAAAATATCTTGTGTTACATTGATTTTCTTTGCCACTAATGGCGGTTCTGCATCATTTTTCTTTGGTATAATTTTTTAAAAATAGCTTTACCGGGTTATTAAGACGACTATTGCCGTTTTTTTCATTCGGTTAGGATTTTCTAAATTTATCCTTTTTAAAATTTACTTTTGCACAGTCCTTTTTATTTTTTTGTTTACTGGATCCTGAGTAAATGTTTACAATGTTCCCCATTCATATCTCTAGCAGTTGTGGCAGGTTTTCTTCTACATCGCATTGTTAATTCTGTGTATTTACCTTAGTCACTGTTGTTACCTTTGCAATATGCCATTCCAGCATGTGGCCAAATCATTTTCCCAATATTTTATTGGTCGCCTTATATTACAGAGCGGAACGGCTGCATTGGCGAGTTAATAGTCGAAGTGGGAGGGGCCTGAATCCGTAAAGCGCGAGAGACCGGGCTAGTTTACAAAGATCCATTAAACCATTTCTTGCTGAAGCAAAATGAATAGTAATACTTACTATGTATTGGATTGGGATAAAAAAAATGTGGATATATATTTTTGAAATTTTGCAGAAACTAATATTTATTGCAGCACATTAGACAATATGGAGGTGATGACTGCCGGATTGTTATAGTCTTTGTTTCCAGCAGGTGTCACTGTTCCCTCCGAGCTTTGCAGCCGCAGCCAATGTTAGTGTGAATAGCTCTCTTAACATCCCGTGACAATGGCATACAGTGCACCACATTAGACCAGTGCCACATCCCATGGATCGACGCGTGACTTTGTGCAGAGGACTCATCCAGCAGGTTCATGTGGAGCACTTCTCCAATATGCGTATAGCTGACAGTGCTGGGGAAGATACTCACAAAAGTAATCCATTTCTGACCGGAAAGTACAAATCCAGACCAAGGTTTTGTTTCAACCAAGCAGTTGATATAAACAGTCACGTTCACAGAGTACTCAACTGGTTGGTTGAAACAAAACCTTGGTCTGGATTTGTACTTCCTGGACCTGAACTCTCCACCTCTGCTGTAATGGATTACTTAGTGAGTTTCTTCACCAACACTGCGACAGCTGACTGACAGAGATGAGTAGAGCTGTGCCGTGATTTCCTCGTAACATTTCTGTCCTATTCTAGTAAGTTGCTTTTTGTCAATCATCGGTCTGCTTTGTCCTTATTCGTTCCCCACCAAATGGTTTCAAATGTCCTTGCGTTTTAGCTGCAGCAAAGTGCAAAGCCCCCAATGTCAGGATAAGCTTTAACTCCTAGCTTCCAGCAAACATGCACAGATGCCTTAGGGAATGTTTTGAAACCTATTTTGCGGCCGTCTTGTTCTCCGATGGCCCATGTCTCGGTTGGGGGGTGGTGGTGGGGGGAGGGGGTCTGGCAAGCCTCACTCACACTGTTGGGGCCGTGAGTGTCTGACAGGCTTATTGACCTCAAGCACTCCTTTACTGAGAGCTACTTCTGTGTCTATTGAGGGGGGGGGGGTTCTCCTAGGATTGTATCTTTAACAAATTAATAAATTGCTTACGTACAGGTTTAAACAGTTGTCCCTACATTTCACATCTTTCTTATTTGTTACCTAGAACATTCACCAGAGCATATTCTTAAGGTAGTGTGGCTGAGATAATCTGAATGATGTGGTTCCCAGCGTGTAGTTAATGGGACAGGCGCAGTAATTCGTAAACTCTAAGTAGTTTTTTTCCTGAATGGCCACTAGAGGGCAGACTCTGTACGCCTCCATTCTGTAAAACCCTGTCAAGCAGCCAGCCTTGGGTTACTGCATTCTGACACTGTGTTCATTTACTAGCATTAACATTTCTCAGTCTTAACACTATGTAAGTTGTATTGGCAATTTAGCTTCTTTAGTACATTGCACAAATGGGATTTAGCTCGCTCAAAAGTGCCATAAAACCTTATAATTGGGTTTTTCCTTTTTCAGGGTGTCACACTGTTTTGTTTCGACTACGTCTTTTTGTTTTGTATACATTTGTCAATTTTGGATGTAGGCAATATGTCGTATTTATTGTATATGGAATCCTAGCTGACCAAATGATGCATAGGCTCATGCGTCTGAGGGATAACCTCACAGCTATGCATGGAAGGACACAGGCACCGTTACTGAACATGAAGGTTTAACTGGATTATAATGCCATTCGTCACTCCTCGAGTTTCCCATAGAGCTTCTTTCCCATCTGAGTGATGTTAGAGTAAATCTCCTTTAGATTTAGTGTTTCGACTGTTAACGGACATATTTGTTTTCTTTTCTGTTAACCAAAAATCTGTTAACTTGTCTGACATGTGCTGTGGTGCTCTACTTTAATAAACCATTTTATCCATTAAAGTAAAGCTTGGGTGTGAGATCATTTATTTATTCGTTTATTTTGGTTTTCCATTCTTGCAGTAGCCGGACGGGTGACTGCTCTGAGCCCAGAATCACACTGCGATCCTCAAAATGATGATTGGGTGTCCTTTGTCTAGGGAGCATTCTTCCACGCAGTGTGTTTAATAATTCTTCTAGAGATTACCACTTAATCAAATAGCATCCTAATTGTTTATTTCCATTGATAATTGTCAGTCTTGTACCCTTTAGATGACGTGGCAACAAATTAATGATTTGTAATAATGTGTAAAAATGGTCCAATTAGGGAAATCGGATGTCAGTTAGGCACAATGGAGAGGAAACTCACTGAATGCCTGTAAATCATAGAAAGCATTTGGTCGCAATTTAATAATAGCTCGTTTAGCGTGAGCACTACAAGTTCAATGCCCTGAGGAAATCACAGGATATACACAGAATATCCTTCCAAGCATTGCTTGTATTGCTGGAGCTGTTTGAGATTAGGCTTCGCCTCACTTACTGCTGTCGCCGGGTTTCCATTAAGCAGCATTTTTGTAACTTTCCATATAAACACGTTGGCTGCATGCAACTGATACTGAAAATAATGGTCTAACCTGTTAGATTAGGTGTTTTTCCGACCACAGATGTTCCTGTGAGCAGAAATTCTCCTTGTGCTGGGACTCCTAATCATCTCTCAGTATGGCGTGAGGCTCTCTGCTGGGGCCTTGCGACAGGCTGTGTGTTTAGGGCTGTGGCCTGTGCTTTCTGGGGTGGGGCGGGGCTGTCGAGGATGGGGGATTAGCTGAATATGTGGTCTTTCAGAATAGATTAAAGCATATTGGCAGCATTCACCTAAACTATGATTTTGCTATTTATTCCTAATCTTCCACTTCAAACCTTCCCCTTTCCATTTCTCAGTCTATCTGTAATCTTTCCACAAAATAAAATCTACATTACCATCTCTCCATCTTCTGTAGCTGCGTATTCAGTCGGCCTGGAGACTGTCGCAGGAGGCAAGGGGCACAAGGCTGGGGACGCCTGGGATGGGATGCCAGTCCATCACAGGGTGGACCCTCGCATGCTATGGGCAATTTAGAGACACTGGAATACCCAGAGGAACATTATCTGCCAGTACGAAGTGTACCAGTGTCTAATCTTATCTTTGAAATGCACGCTGGCATTTGACAGTTACCCAGTGACCGTGAGGAATCTTCAAGCGCTTTTCAGTGTCAGCTGTACCATGTCTATGCTGCAAAAGCAAAGGACACTGGGAAATTTTCTGCCGTATTTGCCATCAACGCTGGACCACAGCCTTCTGTATATTAAACGACGGCATTTGGCATTTACCCTGTTATTTTGTTTGCATCTCAGGCTGCCTTTCTGCCAGCTGCACAGCAGACGCTTTTGAGGATGCCAAAATCCTTCGTTTTTGCTTGAGAATCATCCGCCCTGGCACTTGTAGCCTTCCCGCTGAAACCGGATCAGTTCGACTCGAAGTGAAGTCATCAGGTTGACAGACTCGGGTGATTCCTCAGCTCCCGCGGTTCTGCCGGAGCGGAAAAGGGCCTTTTCACCCAAATGCACTGCAGCTGATTAAAAGCCTGTAAAAGCTGATGAAACTGCTAAGGGGATTCAGCAGAAGCACAGCAGAGCCAGTTTGATGCAAACCAGATGTGCTGCAGAGATCTCCGCCTCCACTGCTTGGCCTACAGGGGGCGCTCATTCATTCTCAAGCTGGGCTATGCATGCTAGGGGGGCATGTCAGCTTCTTCTCCCCCAAAACACACACACACACACACACACACACACACACAGCAGGGTGTAAACAAGCCTCTGCTTGGCTGGGGTGACCTCACAAGCTACCCTTTGCAAGTGACTTTGGCTCTGCCACGTTTTAGCAGATTCTAGCGTGTGACAACTTTGTTTGGGTTGAGTGAAATAAGTTAAATAAAGGGCCGTTTACCACCTGAGAAATCTGCCATTTCATTTGTTGGAACGACGTTTATAAAGAAGAGGGAATATTCTGCCTTGTTTAGTAGTTAAATGAGCCCAGCAGAGAAACTCCGGTTTGCCCTTTTGTGTCTTATTTCCTGTACATTTATTATACAAAGAATGAGCAGAATAATGTTGTTTGCATGCGTTTGCTATTTCCACATGGATTAGGACCGAAACAAGCCCCTGTATCCTCTTCTCTCGGACACCTGTGCTGTAAACCTGTCCACAAAAGAGCAGGTTTACCTCTCCCCCTCATAGAAGTCTGTGCTTTGACAGAGAGACAAACCCCTTCATGTTGCTCTGATTAACTGGTTACCTGTTAAATCCCTCTACAGAGGTTATACATGTCTATTTTGATTTGTCTGCTCTCCTATCCTTCTGTGCAGTTTTCACCTTGCAGGGGGCTTTTCTCATAAGGAAAGAAAGGCTTAGAAACCCAGGGTGGGTGGGATTGACTTTCGGTGCTGTTTCCTGTAGGTTTAGCTCAGTAACCAATGGGAAGTGGGTTAAGTTCTTGGGTTTCAAATCTCCTTGCTCTCTCTACATGCCTTCCAGGCTGTTGATTTAATCTAGCCAACTCAGGGAACTGCTCCCTCTTACAGTTTTTCGTGGCTGTCTATAGATACGAATGCACTGTCCCCATGTGAAGAAACTCCATTCTGTCTGACAAAATAATGCCATCTGGTAACGTCACTCGTGGGAACGTGGCGTTGATGGGCGATTGAGGTTTTACTTTGGCAGATCGTAGAGGTGATGGTATCTCCAAGGAGCCCATCTACGAGTCACTGTGATGATTTTTTTTTCTTGATTTCTGCAGATTTAATCAGCTTCATTTCCTTATTTTATTTTTGTTTATTCGTTAATTAATCTGGACATTTAACATTTTTGGGTGTCCAGTCATTCCTGTCCAGTGGGAATTTCTGCTTCCATGTCTGGTTTTATCCAGTTTGCGATTCATCTGTTTCCATCTCTCCAGTCCAAGTTTATATCCTTCACAGATGTTTCCAGTCTGCAGCTTCATCTGTGACCTCTGTAGTATAAATACTGGAAGGAGACCATCACTCCCGCCTCACCTCGGACAAATCCCCGCCTCCAACCCCTTCATACTGGATAGGAGGTTAGGATTAGACAGTCTTGTTTCAAATAACATCTGGGGTCCTCTATTACAAAACATCTGGGGTCTCTCCTTTAGTTTAAGTAGGTCACCAGTCCCGCCCATTTACGAAGGTTACATTCCTCACCTCCTGAGGAAGACCAGAACATGAAAGATGTTTGTAAAGTCTGACACTCTGAGTCATGCGTCCATCTCAGAGTAGACCTTGAGTCTTTAGGCCATGAACTTGACACATCCACTATATCTCCTGCTATTTGAAGTCCATGTTTTATCACCCTCTTTAAAATACCTGGAAAATGTGTTCCATATGTCACGCTGTGCGGCTTTGCTCGGCCATTTGCTGCCGGCAGCGTTGTGTGGTGGACTAAGAGGAATGCGACTCTCGTGGAGGCCGCTCACGTGTTGGGGTCCTGCTTTGCTCAGCCATTTGCTGCCGGCAGCGTTGTGTGGTGGACTAAGAGGAATGCGACTCTCGTGGAGGCCGGCCACGTGTCGGGGGTCCTGCTTTGCTCAGCCATTTGCTGCCTGCAGCGTTGTGTGGTGGGCTAAGAGGAATGCGACTCTCGTGGAGGCCGGCCACGTGTTGGGGGTCCTGCTTTGCTCAGCCATTTGCTGCCTGCAGCGTTGTGTGGTGGGCTAAGAGGAATGCGACTCTCGTGGAGGCCGGCCACGTGTTGGGGGTCCTGCTTTGCTCGGCCATTTGCTGCCGGCAGCGTTGTGTGGTGGACTAAGAGGAATGCGACTCTCGTGGAGGCCGCTCACGTGTTGGGGGTCCTGCTTTGCTCAGCCATTTGCTGCCGACAGCGTTGTGTGGTGGACTAAGAGGAATGCGACTCTCATGGAGGCCGGCCACGTGTTGGGGGTCCTGCTTTGCTCAGCCATTTGCTGCCTGCAGCGTTGTGTGGTGGGCTAAGAGGAATGCGACTCTCATGGAGGCCGGCCACGTGTTGGGGGTCCTGCTTTGCTCAGCCATTTGCTGCCGGCAGCGTTGTGTGGTGGACTAAGAGGAATGCGACTCTCGTGGAGGCCGGCCACGTGTCGGGGGTCCTGCTTTGCTCAGCCATTTGCTGCCGGCAGCGTTGTGTGGTGGGCTAAGAGGAATGCGACTCTCGTGGAGGCCGGCCACGTGTTGGGGCTCATCAGACTCTCTTTGTTTGTGGCCTTGAAGAGGTGCCTTTGATAATAAGATGGCACCAAGGCTGCGAAAAATGGACTATTTACACCTGGAGCTTATCTCCATATTTCTCTAATAGTCTTGACAATAATATTGATCAAAAAGATGAAGATTTCCCCAGCTGGGATAGAAAAACTGATCAGGGTCCCAACAGCCCAGAATAAACGCCACCGTAAGGTATCTTCCCATGATGCACTTGGTGCTCTGTGCCAGAGCTTCCGCAGTCATTTTTCTACCCCTGTTTACTGTATCGATTGCCCCCGGTGGACCGTGTCCCTGCCTGAGTACTATGAGATGAAGCACGAACGAGGCTGGATGGGGGATTCCACTATTTTCAGCTGTTTATGTATTGACTATGTGAACCTTAAAAAGAACGTTTGAAAGCCACTGTCTTCACATGATCTGACCTGTGCAGCCTGTCATTCTGGGTCTCAAAATGCCGGTTTCTTACTCTGAGGATACAGCTGTCACTGTAAAATCTTCTCCTGTTCATGCTTAAAGGATGTAAACTTCATGTCAGTATATTCATAGACTCACAGAATCTGATAAATGTAAATGGCAGCCAATCAGTGCCTTCCTGTCACTCTTGTGGGTGCATCAGCCAATCAGTACCTTCCTGTCACTCTTGTGGGTGCATCAGCTAGTCAGTGCCTTCTTGACACTCTGGTGGGTGCATCAGCCAATCAGTGCCTTCCTATCACTCTTGTGGGTGCATCAGCCAATCAGTGCCTTCCTGTCGCTTTTGTGGGTGTGTCAGGAAAGTAGCCAGAGGTGCAGCCCTGTCCGCAAGTATATGGCTCTGAGAGGTGATTTTGTGTCATAAAATAAATTCAGTTACTGATCCTCGCCTTTAATGACTGTCACTGTTTAATTGTTTTCACCATCCAAGGATCCATTTCACTGACCGACCTGAAGATATTATGGCAAAGTCTGGATTTATAGCAATGTAGTAAAAATAAACTGCTGATTCCCCCATATGCAAGATTAAATGGTTCAAAAGGTTTATGTGTATCAAATTGTGTACCATTTATACCGTAAAATATTCAGCCTGAAGGGATACTTTTCTGAATGAAATGGTACTTTTATGGATAATTACGCAGTACAACATGGAGGTTGTTTATCTGTCACTCTAGATAGGGATTGCTTAGAATTATACTATACGGTATTCTGTGCTGATTGCCGTTTTTACACAGTTTAATGTACAGAATATTTTCACTGTATGGTGTTTTATGTATGATACATAAAATACGGTAAAATACCACGCAAACTCCTGTTTCCTGCAGAGCAATGGATCGCCTGACTACCTTCTTAGGCCGATTTAATTTGTCTGACTCCCAGGGCAGTTTAATGCAACAGAGTATTTCCATCGGCAAGCTGCCCCACTGGGCTCCTCCAAGCCGTTGGTTCTGAGTGGGACATAATTTTGTGAACCTGAAATAAATTGTGACTAGCTACTCTGATTTATGTTTAAATGAAGCGATCAATTCATCCAGCTCCCTGGAAAGTGTGTGTGTGCTTTTTTTGTTTCTACCTGACTATTCAACATTGCTATAAACCAGATTCTGCAGTTTCGGCACCTACTGTGTCAGCTGTGCACTTGGGGGACGATTGTTTGTGTCATTTGCACAGAATTGGGCAGAATTTCCTAAGATTAGAAGCGCTCAGGTAATAGCGGAATGATTGCCGCTGTACCAAGCAACCCTAAACACTGAATCTTTTTGCAGAACCACTTTCAGAAGCTCAGGAGAAACTGAAAACAAACTTTTTTTTTCACAGCTAAGTGATGCCAGTTGGTAATCCATTCTGAAACACCGAGAGTGAAAAAATAAGGAAAACAATGGAATTATCTTTATGGCAGAAAACAAAACATTGGCGAATACAAAGCAGAGGGCCAATGGCACTCTAAGAGGACAATGACAGGAGTAGAAACTAAGAATGCTGGAGTTCTTTAAGAGACTTTATTCTTAAATCTTTACTCCAACTTCCCAGGTCTCTCAAAAGTCTAAGATTTTAATCCCCTCTCCCTGGGTGATGCCTCCCTGCTCATACGCATGGGGGGCATGCCCGGCTTTGCAAACCCACTCTCAGATTCTTCACGATGAGGACAATCAGGCGGTTTCGTCAGCTCTATACTATCTGTTCTGTGCATCTGTCTACTTCTATACCCACCTGAAATTTCAGCTGCACCCCCCCCCCCCCCCCCCCCCGAGTTGTTATTTCTGCATCTGGGTCATTGATTTGCGTTATCATGCATAACCAGGAGCATAACCGTGTAATTGCAACGCCTGCATGAATATAACCTGCAGCCAATGCGATGGCTTTTTAGATGCAGGAATCTTCGCACCTGTCTGTGTTTTTCCTGGACGGTGGCCCGTGTGTGTAAAGGTCTGAATCCTCCCCCCGGCTGCGCGGTCGGTTCCTTCCGCTGGTTTCCCATGCTCACGGATTCTCCCTCAGGTGTCTCCGCTCTCCTCCTGCCTGCCAACACCACCGTGACCTTCGCTTGCTGGATTTGATGTACTGGGATGATTTACACACCTTGCTTAGGCTTTCGCCTGTGGATTTACTTTATCAAGCGCAAACACCTTTTTATTCCAGTCCTCTGTTAATTATGCTTTCATTATGCCATAAAAATAGCAGAAACTGTGTTTCGGGGACCTTAGTTGTTTATCTACAATCTCATGGAAAAATGTGGGGGACATTATGTGTTGCGGAATGTCAGTGGCAGAGCTGGGCGTCTCCACATGTAAAAGATAAGGATGTTTTCCCCCTGAGGCTGGGTGAAAACACACTGGTACGCCTGTAGAGGGCAGCATTTAGGTCCTGGTGTTCTGTAAGTGCCTGTCAGATGGAAGTAACAGACGGCCACTGGTTTTTGCAGGGGAGTTTTACAGTGCGCGTGAAGTTAGCTATTCCTGAAAAAGAATACCGGCCTCCTGCCCCTGCATGGTCTGCCTCTGCGTATAATCTGTGCTTTACCTGATGTCCCAGTGAAATCCTGTAACCCTGTGGTCACCGAGATGAGGCTGGGGATCGACAGGGATGGGTTACGCACGGTGCCAACGGCTCCTCCACAGAGAGGTTTACAGAGCCCTGATCCGACTGATGTAGCTCTTTAATAAGGTTACCCAACCGGCTGAGTGTCTTTCTTATCGCTCTCAGAACCTGGCAGCAGGAACAGCCGTTTAAAATCTGCTGATAAATTATGGAAAGCCTTGCTAGGTTAGTCTACGGAAACCTTGGCTTGGCTGCCTGAGATTTACTGAGTACCTTGTTTGTTTGAAGTTATGGTTATTAAATGGGTAACTGAATTATATAATGCTTCACTCAATGTGTAAGACTTTAAGCTGAATATCTGGCTATAAGACCCTTATCGGCAGAGATTGGTCGCTAAAGGTTTCTAAACTACTGCTGAATCATTGTTGAAAATGTAGGGTGTTTCATGGGAATTAAAATGCAAAGTGGCATTTAAAACGATTGAATTTGTATTGCATTTAAAATATTTTTTTCTGCATTAGCAAAATGCATAACTGTCAAATTTGCTTCATTTAAACACTGCCGGATAATTGCAAATATAAAACAAAATAGTTATGCATGGTTGACTTTATAACTGGTGCAAGAAATAATTGTACTGCAGCAGCACTGTAGACGTGCACATTTTCGTTATTTGGAAGCCGCCGTGAGAACATCTGCTTACATTTTTCTGTGACAATGTGATGAAAACAAGTGGAAAGCCTGGGTGATGGAAGTCAGGGTCTTCAGTGGAGCTGACAAAGACCAGAATTTGTTTCCATCCGAGCTGCAGAGGCCATTGTTGGCGCGGAAGCCCCTACAGGGAACTACTTGTGCTTTTTTGTGGAAACTTTGTGACTGACCCCATCTCCTGATGGTCCAGTTTCTGCATCTGTGATGATGGTGTTATGAAAGACAGGACCTGACTGTGTGGTTTTACTGCTGCAGATATTGACTCCCCAGAGCAAAGAAAGACAACAATTGCTCTTTACAGATAATTGCAATCCATTCGATGTTTCTCATGCAGTAAAATCGTACTACAAATAAACAAACAAATAAAATCTTGGTTCTAAAATGTTGTTTTTCTTCCTGTTGCCAAAACAGGAATACAAACACAGAGCAAAAAGAAAAAAGCTTTGCGTTTGATAATGTAGTCATTTTGGTGCAATTATACTACCTTAACCATAAATGGCTTGAAAAGAATATTTTTTTATCAAGCTATCCCGAAACATAAATAAAAATGTTATGTTATTTTTAGCTTCAATTTAACCAATCTAAAACATGTGTAAATGCAAATAGTGTAGCATGCAATATTTGGTAACGCTTTACATTAACTGCACCTTCATAATGCTTTTATATTGCATTCATAAAACGTTCAGTACACCTTCATAATGTATTCATTAAGTGTTCAGAAATCATTAATAAACATCATGCATGAATACCTTTACATCCTAACGTTCCTTAACAGCTATAATATACATTAATAACAAACATTATATAATAATAACAAATATTATAATTGTACAATCATGTAATGTATATTAAAGCTCTTAAGGGATGTTAGGATGTTAAGGTGTACTTGCATGCTGCTTATGAATGTTCTATGAATGCATTATGCATTATGAATGCATCATGAAGGTACACTTAATATAAAGCGTTACCCAATATTTTTATATTTACCGTGTAAAACCTGCAAGCGACTATGTAAAATGAAGGTCAATGAAGTCGTGACTTGCAGCTGTGGTCACGACAGAGCTGAATGTTTCATAGAGTAGAAGATGCTGCTGGTGACCTGGTCTGAGGAACCGCGGTTCTGGCAGGGCACTGAGCAGGTCATGTGACAGGAAGATCTCTCTGTAGCTGACAGAGCTGGCAGGCGGCATCATGTCAGTGTGCTGCGTCTGTCTTGGGGATGTGATGCAGCGTGGCGCCCGTAAGCCGCACGTTAAGAATGCTGTCTTTCAGCACTGTGGAGCTTTTTTTTAGCCATTTTGCACAGTGATGTGTAAAAAAAATTATCTTAAGCTCAATAGAGTTGCAAATATTCTGTGAAACGTGTAAGAATTTACAAAGAACAGTTGTGTTTGTAAGATACCCAAAACGCTGCTTTTATTTGAATTATTCTCGAAAGGCAAGGAATGTCAGAAATGTATGGGGTGTATTTTTTTTTTATTGATTTTGTTTTCATACCGACAGAGGATTCTGTGTTCTCCCATCTCAGGAATTTAGGGCAGAGCAATCGTACTCAACGGGACAGTACATAAACTGAGGGGAGTGTCCTGATTATTTTTGAAGCAGCGGTCTGTATTTCAGATATGGGTTATGCCGGTTTCATCCTGCAGAGGGCGATGTGGAGCTACCTTTACAGTCCAGGTACAGAAGTGGTATTGAGAGTCATTCTGTGAAAAACCATGTGGGTGTCCAGCATACCGCAGCATTAAAGCTGACTGATTGAGTGAGTGCAACAGCATGTTAAATTCCCTTGGCTTCTTCCCCCTTCAAAACCACCTCTAGCCTTAATCACATTTAAGTAGGGGGTGCAGGAGCTCTTGGTCCCAGCCATGAAACTTCTCCCAGTTGATGGTAAATTAATGTGAAAGTAAAACAGATTTTGGTCAGAGTCTCAAAGCTATCGAGCAAAGCCAGCAGTTTGTCTTGGGTCCAGCTCACAGATTATCTTCAAGCTGCACCAGACTTCCGTCCATACGTTCTTCGACGGAGCTAAAACTGAGTTCTGATCTTTCTCCAGCAAAAACAAACTTCCACGCCTGGAAGAAGAGCTTCCTTCCGGGTGCTGAGTCCCCGTCACTTCATCCGTCAACGTGAGCAGAAGTATCGATGGCGTCTGCTGGAACACCACTCCGGAAACGTGCTGAAACCCGGCCAGATGGAGTGGGTGGTCACTTACTGTCATTTTTCAAATGATATTTTTTTAGATCAGTGACTAGCAGGCTAAATCTCTCGCATAAATAATGAGACTCATCCTGGAGGGATGTGGGCCATGTTTTCATCCCGCTGAGTTTTGTACCCTCTGTCTGATCATCTCTGCCCATTCACGGAGGGCTGGACTCCGCCCGTCCATTGTGCCGCCACATCTGGAGGGACGCCAGCGCCGCCTGTTAATTAAAGCTTCTGCAGCGGAGTCCTTTCCCGCGTCACATTTCCCATTTTCTCCTGCTGCACTTCCTCCCGGGTACCTCGTCTCTTCTGTTCTCTCTCCGACCGGCACCTTAAATGTCAGCTCTGTGAAGGCAGTACAAAATCGCCAAATCTCCCAGAATCCCACATGTAGATAAAGATTAGGGGATGATGACAGAAACAGATCTATGGTTATTCAAGCTGTGAGTCACTTATATACAAATATCACATCTATCATCTGTGACTGACATCCATCCATCCATCCATCCATCCATCCATCCATCCATCCATCCATCTATCTATCCATCTATCTATCTATCTATCTATCTATCTATCTATCTATCTATCTATCTGTCTGTCTGTCTGTCTGTCTGTCTGTCTGTCTGTCTGTCTGTCTGTCTGTCTAATCACCTGTACTTTGCCAAAGCATGAAGATTAACAACATGAACTGACTTGAATGGTAACTTACACTGGCTCCCCTGTAGTGGTCATTCTCCTCGACAAAGCAGAGCTGCATCCAAAAGCTTTGGCCATGCAATCGCTATACGTTTAATTAGTATATAGAGAGCCCCTCCCCCCCCCCCGCCCCCCCATTCGAGTAAATATATAAATTACACCTTCACCTGTGTTTGGATCAAACTTACTGTTTCTACAATAACTCTAATTTTCTCCTGTAGTGACTCCCCCTCAGGTGCCAGACCTGAAGAGCCCCGTGACTCTTGAAATGCCCCCCAATCACAGTAATGAGCCAGCGCTGGCCTCAGGGAATATTAAGATCAGCCCTCTGCTGAATTCTTAAACAGATATTATGGATTTCTATGCGATTCAGTAATAATTAGTGTAGCTATATGCCCAGGAACCAGTATTATTATCAGGACTGTAAGCTTCATTAATTCATATTGAAGAATGACTGAATAGATTGAGAATTAATTTCTGCATAATTAATGAGACACAGGTGGGATGGTGGGCACCAGTGTGCAAACACGGCGCACGGAGAAGTCCGAGTCCCCAGCCATCGCCTGCTGGGATTCACGTCACCCATACGTCGCCCTTCCCCATTTCCCTCCACTCACACCCATAAAGAATAAGCTGCCTTCCTCAGTAACCATGGTTTCTTGGCCATATTCTGGGGCATTTTACTCCAGAATATCAGAAGCAAAGAGATAAGCAAGGAGCAGCCCTGACTCCTACCATGAGGCATCACGGCTCCTTCCAACATGCTCCTCCCCACCCACAGCCATAAAATCCTCCGCTGTTACACTAAAAGTCTGGTGCTTTCTGTTCTAAATGCACATCACTTATTACTCTTATCTTAAATATATTTCTAGCATGACAAAATTCTATCTTTCAGGATATTTTATTTACGTAGTTTTTAATCCCGTTTGGATTAATCGAGAGGAGCCAGATGAAGTGGCTCGGGCATCTGATTAGGATGCCTCCTGGACGCCTCCCTGGTGAGGTGTTCCGGGCATGTCCCACTGGGAGGAGACCCCGGGGAAGACCCAGGACACGCTGGAGAGACTATGTCTCCCGGCTGGCCTGGGAACGCCTCGGGATCCCCCCAGAGGAGCTAGATGAAGTGGCCGGGGAGAGAGAAGTCTGGGCTTCCCTGCTGAGACTGCTGCCCCCGCGACCCGACCCCGGATAAGCGGAAGATGATGGGTGGATGGATGGATTAATCCCGTTTGTACTAGATTTGCTGTTTACTGTCTTTGTACCTTGTCTGTCTGACATTATATGTATGCTCATCTTTGCATCATGTTTTTGCTGCTCTATGCAGCAGAATTTCCCCCTGGGATCAATAGTCAACTTTCATCTTAATCTTAAAATTAGCGATTGGATATTCAATCTGAAATAATAGGGCATAATCCTGTTAATCGATCAATCAATTAAAATGTTTAACATAGTATTTAGTTGTTAGAAAATAATCAAAAACCCTGTTTTTTGTCATTAGGAGAGTTTATGACAAAATCTGTGGCTTCTTCTGTAACACTACATGGAACAAAAATATTCAGAAAGTTCGCATGAAGCAGTAAAGATCCACTTGACTTGTGCGTTGTGACCTTGTGCTGGTCCTGCATCTTCATGGAGGACTTCTGACTGCTTAGTCTGTGATTCCCAGGTTTCTCAAGCACGAGTCTGACAGGGAATAAAAAAAAAACTCAAAATTGGGGTGAAAATGGTGGTGAGTGGACCCCTCCCCGAGGAAACAGGTGTTGTAATTTCCCTGTGGGTGAAGTTAGGGTAGACGTTGTTTATAAGAGTGAACTCATTTTTTCTTGCAACATTGCATGTTCTTTCTTTTTATTTATTTATTTCTTTGTTTCCAGTTGAGATATGAGATGGAATCCAGAGATTCTGCTCCCCCCATGTGGCTCCAGTTGAATTAAACCTGAAAATGGAATTGCATCCTTCGGGAGACTTTGCTATTGATCTGCTACATTAGTTAGATCTGAAGCTTATCTGATAGCAGAATAACAAAGGTTTGTGCCAGAGAACATCTGTTTCTCTGTGTGGGTGTGTGCATGTATGTATGTGTGTCTAAGTGTGTCTGTGTGTTCGTCTGAACAGGAACGCATGCATGGTCTTTGCCAAATAATGTACAGCCTCACAGGTGATAAAATTTCATCCATACCATCACTTCTACTTCTTGCAGTTGTGTGTGTGTGTGTGTGTGTGTGTGTGTGTGTGTGTGTGTGTGTGGGAGGGGGGGGGTTGAGACGAAACAAAAAGGCATTGTCTGAGAAAGCTTAGCTATGTTAACTACGGTAATAATATAGTAGACCGTTATTATGAAATTGGATACAAGAATCCCCATTGTCCTAAAACAGCAGAATTTTTACAAAACAATGGCTTCGCTCCCCTTGCAGTCTGCCGGAAATTAAGTGCCTTAAGATTAATCCCGCTGTGCTTTAGATCACATTTTTAAACTATCCAAATAAATCTGACGACTGTTGGCTGCTAAGTGGTTGTGCAATTATGATAGGCTGTGACAACGCATAAAATTCAGTCATGTAAATAATTCCTAAGAAACTTTTCATGACGTTAAATCCGCCTATAATTCAGTGCATACCCTAAATAATAACAGATGTTCCTTTCGTTATACCACTTATGCAATACTGTTTTGATTATACGCCGACCAGTTCACATCATAAATCGGCATTCGTTTATATATTTAACTGTCGTTTCATTTTCCAGCAGTTAAATCTGAACCGTCTTTAACGTTTCATGCTGTGTTTTCTGCAGATATGTCTACAGAATAATATATTTTATTAATACTTAATAAAATTAGACTTTATTCACAATTTGAATAAAAAGCACCATATATTGCTTTCCACTAAATGCATGTAAATTACTCGGTTCATGGCCTTTCCTACATATCCTCAGGTCTACAGTCTCACGGTTCTAATCATTCCGTTCTCCTAAGGTTATTCATATGCACATTTTAAATGAGCCGTAAAATTGGTCAATACATATTTGATTCAGACATTTATTATTTAGAGTCTAGTCTTAATGGTTTTTTAATCATTGGTGTCCTTGGGCCACGCGAATCAGGATGAGGGGTAAATTAAATTGTCTTCAGTCGCGGAAACGCTTCTGACAGTTAACGCTCCCTGTCATCGCACTGGATAGACGGCAGTTGTGGGACTGGAAATCCACTTTGGGCACGGGGGTGTCAGCCAGATTGAAGGATGTATCGCGACGATAAAACCTACCTTCACAACAGATTTAGGGTCAGTGAAGTTCATAGAAATTTACATGACAGATATATCACTGCACTCCGGAACAAATGAGAAACCGGTTTTGGTTACTCTGGGGATGAAATTCAATCCGCCTTTTTAAAGTCGGAGATTAATCGTTATGAAATGCACATGCGATTTTATTCAAGTAGTTTTGTCAATACTGAAGGGTATATATGACTTGTTTTCTTACTGAGCTTCATTTGTTTCACGTTGAAATACTTCTCTGCTTTCTGAAACCCAAACATTTGCAAGACATTTACTTCATTGGGCTCCGAGAAATACTTGCCTGATATTGAAGTGTACCTGCCAAAGATTTATCTCTATAGTCAATAATTTACACCATCTACAAACTAAACAAAGGTTTACAAAATATACAAGAATGAAAGTCCATGTTGTTAAATCATCTGACCAAAGTCATTTAAAAAAATCATATTATTTAACCCACGCAGAGCACAGAGGAAGACGTGCCACACTAGTCTGGATTTTCCCCTCTCTATTCTATTGTGTTACAGCGCATAAAACTGCAAGGTGAGGGACGCGTTCAATGTGTTAAGTGTTCAAAGGGGCGCCCGGCAGGAAGATGAACTCTTTTTGTTTCACGAAGAAAATCACAAACAGAGGGAGGGAGTGTTTAGCTGAACTTCCAAAAGGACCCTGGACCCTGCCCTGGAGTACAGGTTTAAAGGCTGACAAGTTCTGAAGCGTTTTTGCCAATTCCTCAATAATTGCAGAATTTATAAGCACGCGGAGAGTATAGTAACTGAACACGTTGTCAGATTTCTAGACAAAAAAATTATGAAGCTTTCCGGGTGACAATAACAGTACATCTATGTCGAAATGTAATGCGATTATCAGATAATCTTATGATTGATTGCATTGAGGGGCGGCATGGTGGTGCAGTAGTTAGCACTGTTGCCTCACACCTCACATCTGGGACCCGGGTTAGAATCTCCGCCTGGGTCACATGTGTGTGGAGTTTGCATGTTCTCCCCATGTCGTCGTGGGGTTTCCTCCGGGTACTCCGGTTTCCCCCCACAGTCCGAAAACGTGCTGAGGCTAATTGGAGTTGCTGAATTGCCCGTAGGTGTGCATGTGTGAGTGAATGGTGTGTGAGTGTGCCCTGCGATGGGCTGCCCCCCCATCCTGGGTTGTTCCCTGCCTCGTGCCTATTGCTTCCGGGATAGGCTCCGGACCCCCCGCGACCCAGTAGGATAAGCGGTTTGGAAAATGGATGGATGGATGGATGATTGCATTGAGGTGGTATAATTATATATATATATATATAGGTGGGTTCATAAACGCAGATCCTGAAGTTACCAGTGTGACGCAGAAATCCCAGGTCTGTGTGACTGACCACATCTAGACTGCGTGTCCTTACCTAACGACGCTCATACTTCTGGATGGCAGATATGACCAAACAGACACTTTCTGCATCAGTTTAAAAATTCTGTCGTGCTGTCAGGGGGTGAACATCTACTAATACCCATGTGTCAATTAAAATGTCAGTCATCTGGTGTGCAGGATAAAGCAAAGACGAAAATATCACAGTGGATGTATATCAAGAAGCGCAACTTCGGATTTAATTCTGGATTTTTAAGGTTTCGACCTCGTAGTATGAAATGTAATTTAGCAGTAATTTAGATAGCCCAACGAGACTTCTGGGCATACGGATAAATGGCAGCTTACATTTTCACGTGTAACTTCGTGGCTTTGACAGTTACATTTGGGAAAACAGATCTGCGGCTATTCAGACGCGCATGATTACATTTAAAGTGCTGCGAGAAATATTTAAACTTAAAATATTAGATAGAGAACAAACTTGACGCACTAAGTTTCGATCACCAGCTTCACGAATGTAGGGTTTTCTTGCTTCCGTTTTAATTACCCTTTTATACCTGGCAATGCAAACGGGCTGAAGTAGAGTCCAATAATCCTCAGACTATTGTATGACTGAGACTGCATGCCGGCTGGAAACGGAGACCGACTGGAGACCAATGAGGAAGGAGAGGCGTAAGTGGCCCTTAATGCACGTCACCCGCTAGTCTTTTAGTACAGAGTCCTCTCCTCTCCAGAGTGGGGAAGTTTGCGTGGAGCTACTGTTAAAAATATAGGCGGAAGCAGGGTGGGGGGGGGGCACCTTGCATGCGAAAGCGAAATGATCCGCGGCAGATGACACGATCACTTCGGCGCACACACGTTGGTGGGCTTCGCGGAGCCAGTACAGCCGTCGAGATCGAGACCCTTTTCCACGTGGAAGTGCACCAGCACAGCCGGGAGAGTGTCAAGCGGTAAGCTCCACGTCTTTTAACGCCTCCACACTCCTATGCAAGTTGTTAACGCTCTGCTGCTCCCATCGGACCTGCTCCCGTAAGGTACCTGTGCAGATCTTGGTTGCGGGGGTCTGCGCCAGCCGTCGGACAGTAAGCTCGATTGTGTTTTTCAGCTGAAAGCTTATAGAGCCTGGCAAAGATGTCATCGTGGATTGCCATCCGCACCACGATCGCCTTATTTTTAGTCCCACAGATCCTCCGTTTGTTTTACCCCCGGAATTAATCGTGCCCGGAATAATTAATCGTTAATCGTACTCTTTAACGTGGTTTTTCGCGTTCAAGTGATTAGATTAAATGTAATGTTTGCCGTTGTGCAGACTGCTACATGGTCTGCGCAGACTGTCCGACCATATCACAGTAACACCTCAAGGTCCCACGATTCAGCATTGGAGTATCTGACAGTCGATTCAAAGTAATTATTCTTTCAAACGTCTTTCTTTTTTGTTTCCTGTTGATTTGATGGCTCTTGGTTCGGCTTAGGTAGTGACGGCTGTTCTGTGAAACTAGTTTTTCCACTGCATTCATTCTAAGACTTGCACACGGCAGCTTCTGTACGCATCGCACAGTGTGTTTGCATGTATAGAGTAGGAAAATGTACCAGTCTTTAGGTTGGCAAGTTTATAAATGTAGTCATCGTGCAGACAGTCCGTCGACATGCGCTGCTTTACTTAGACGGAGTGGCAAGATTGTTAGTGTTTAACTTCGGCGTGTAGATGCCGTTTCTTTATAGTTTAATGCTGTGGCTTTGGCAGGCATAACGCTTAATTTTGGCTTTAAACAGCGGCGCAAAGGGCCGTTTTCATAATAATCTACTATTCAACACCGATCGTAGTAGGTGACTCATGTTTCTACGGAACAAATGATACGAGAATTAATAATAGGGGTAATGATAAACTGCATATTACGCCCACCTGTTATTGGCAGATTTTGAAAACCGATGACGTAACTGCATAAGCGAAAGCTCCGTGAAATGGTCTCTGAAATACACTTCACATTTGCACGCTAAAGTTGTGTGGGTGTGTATAATGCTTAAAGGGATTTCTGACAATGGCTGGCAGGTACTGCAACACCCCAAAAGTCTCAGAGTAGCATACGTCAGAAGTTGCGGGTTTTTATAAGACTTGACGAAAACCACACACGTCGCATTACCTCACGTTTTATATAAATCCCCTTGAGCTTTGATTGCGAGTCTCTGCGACCTTTTAACTCGTTAAACGTTGCCAACATTTTTCACTCCTGCTGCTCCATAAGCTGAAAGGTTAGTGCTCTGAAAACTTGCAGTGGAGGGTGTGTACACTGGGCTCCTGGATGTTTGGGTGTGTGTGAGGCCTCCCATTTCCACTGTGCAAATTGTGACACCGGCCCGTGCCTCCCTGTAGGCTGTCATACTTGTCCGCCAGTTTCGGGGCAGTGTTGCAACCCCCCCCCCCCAGTTTCTTGTAGGGAAGGGACATTTTTCATTGGGCCATTTTTGTGTACTGTTTTGAGTTAATAAAATCCAGTTGTTCTTTGAATGTGATTTGGTCTGAGGGATGTTCCTCAGGGTACTTTCAGGCTCTTAAGTCTAATTTGGAAACAAAAGCTGAGTGAATAGGCATGTTTAATGGAGAGGGTAGGCCGTGAAGGATGACTGGCTGGCCTTCCAACAGTGTCTTGTTGCTGTGCTGTGACAAGATTTGTCATTTTCCAGGAATTCATACTTCTGAGTCACAGCTGAAAGGCATCGGTATTTCTCGGTCTTACTGCATTTTTTTGGAAGTGCCCTTGGATTCCTGTCGTGCTGATTGTGAAATGATGGCATGGTGTTTGCATTAGGCTTGGTCAGGTGTGCATGGAGTTCAGGTGCCTCCTGTTAAAAAAAGCAAGAGGCCTCTTTGATAAATCTGATGGCGAAAGAGCCATATCCACAGAACCCGAAGATACAGTCGCGTATAATGGTTTTCAAAAATCCAGTCTTACAGATAGTCAGGCACCTTTATATGACCCTGTAAAAATGAAATATGTTTTATTCTCCCCTCAAGTCTACAGGCTGCTCGTGTTCTCGCACAGATACAGTATTTGGCCAGTACTGAACCGTAATGTCCAGTGTATGGGGTATTATGGTCTAGCATGTTTAAGAGGTAATGAAGTGAACTGTAAGGGTAATTGTATTTGCATTTGGTCCCCTGGGGCTGAAATGGTTTAATATTTCAGTACAGTTTGTGAGCCTGTTTGGGTCTGATAACCTTTCCACGTTTGTGTTCCTGTTGATAATGAGATTACTCTAAGAATTAAACTGGAACACGGTCTACATGTTTGGGAAATATGTTGACATGTTTGATGTGTCTGGAATAGGGGCCAGGCTGAGAGCTGGGGGTGTAAAGTCATTTGGATAAAGCCTGGTGTATTTTCTTTTGGGAGGGTGTTAGAATTCTATGTGTTTCTCATTAGATCGGGGGGGGGGTTGCTACTTGGAGGTTGAAATAGCCTGTTGGAGCTTCCAGTTTGACGTGGTTGTATATATTGGCTTTAAACCCACATGCTTCTGTGGCTATGAGGTATTAGGCTCCCCTGTGACACTGTGTTATGGAGAACGGAGTACAGCAGTCGATACTTCACAGCTTTTATGTTTCCTTATAGACTATAAATTATGTTCTTTCACGCCATGAACTTTAATGACATGAAATCCTTCTTTAACTTCACTCTACCTTGATTTTTTGCTAAACTTCTCTCTTGTAGGTGTTTCCTCATAGTCATTCATAACAGCAGCTACATAGTTTAACAGTAGGAGGTGTATTCTTGCTGGTAGATGGTGTTACTGCACTCGGTGAAAGCCCCCTTTGGGGAAAGGCGTGATTAGTCAGGTAACTTGATGTTGTACTCCACTTTGGTAAACAGCTCTTCCGAGCGTAAATGCTCCTTTTAGAAGCTACGGTTTGTCTGTCTGATATCAAGTTCACTTGGGCCGAAACTGACCATAATAGCTGAAGCTACTAGCTTTTGTGGAAGCATGTCATTCGAACCTGGGAGTGAGTGTATTTCTGTCCTTGGTTTGCCTTGATCATGTGTCCTGAATAGCACCAGGTGGGAGGTGTCCTTCATGAAGGAACATTGACTTGATGCATTTTTAAGATGGTGGTGTTCGTACAGTCAGACAATCTAATGCAATTCAGCAGGGCAGTCAAGGACTGGCCAGTTCTGCTGATGTCCCTGGCCTGTGATGAATGACTCATGGACCATCCTGCTGGATGGAGGACATGGTATTTACTTGCCAAGAGAACCATGTGTCCTTAATGGCTTTATGATTGAGGCCCTGGTCCGTTATCAGCCCTGTCCCACTGTTTCTAGTAGGATGAAATGCGGAGGAGAAGCTTGTATTTTAGACCCACCAACTCAAAGGGACCCCACCCCCGCAGCTCGATCGCTGTTAAGGTGCATCTCTTACATTACCATGTAAAATCGGCACTTCCGCAATTCTGTGTGACTGGTACGGTCTGCTGTGGCTGATAGTGGTATGGATTTAACTGGGAGAGACTCTATGCAGATTTTCTTTCGTCCTGTGATTTGTGGAAAGCTGGGTCTTGTTTCCCTGAGAAGGAAAAACATCGTATTGTGAAAAGACCCTCTGTTTCTTAGAAGATATAAGGCTGAGAAAGTAAACAACCAAAGACGCGAAGCTTAGACTCTTCCGTCTGCATTTAACCTGCAGATATTTGTATAGCCTTCAAGTGCTTTTCTCTGCCACTAAACCAACAAGCAATTAAACAATCTGACAGCTGAAGGCTGCATTAATAATAATAATCATAATAATAATAATCATAATAATAATGATGATGATATTTGGTATGGGGCGGCTGGAGCTGAATAATGATGAAGGCAGGTGACACACGTTAGTCAAAATTGAAACCAAACATAATTACTGCACATTAGGCATTAATGGGGGGAGGAGAATTAGAATTTTTGGTGATCAGAGATCACTGTTGACAAACCACCCCAAAAGGCAAGACGCAGTCTCTGGTTCTGTATATGGTGAGCTTGGAGCTCTATTTGCAGAGTGTGGTCCTCACTAGAGCAAGCCCTTGGTGTCTCGGGGTCTTTCGGCAGGAACAGCCAGCGTGTGGCCCGGGCTGGGTGCTTCAGGAATGTGAGGCGTCTCGCCAAGCCCGTAAGCGCTGATGAATGCCGAGGCCCAGCAGGCCGAAGGGGAGTTTAGCACAGCCTGCAGGAGGTGGGGCAGTGTGGAGGGACTGCAGAGACCCTTAGATGTCTCAACAGCGGTCGGGTTCCTTCAAAGGCATAGGGCCTGTCTTCCTGGTTTGATTAGAGGTCTGGAATGTGCATGGTTCACCAGCGCTCAGGTCCAGTTCTGAAGGCCCATGGCGTTGTGATCCGTTGAGACTCGCGAAGGTCCAAAATGAGAAGACAAGCCCTTTAATTAGAGCTAATCCTACATTCTTCTGCGTTATAACTGCAACTGTTATTGTACTTATTTTTTGGTTGGATTTTGTTAGGTAATCAGTTTTCTGTTCTAAATTTAAGTTTCTCTGCTCCATCAGATATCAGATTTTGGAAGCTTGGAGGTTTCCGATCAAAGGAATCATGGGGCTGTGGGTTTCTGGAGAGTAGTGTGTAGGAAGGTCTCACTTGTGTCTGCCGAAACTATTTATTCTTCAGTGCTACCTGTAGCAGTGCTTTGGGTTAAAGGCTGACTGTATGGGGAGCTGCAGAGGGTATGTTGATAGGCTCTTGAGTGACTGGCTTGAATTGGCACGACTTGAATACAGATTCCACAGTAGCAAATCTGTAGATGTATGGAGGTCACTGTCCTGTCTGTCCTTCTGACAGTTATAAAATTTTTAAAGGCTTAAAAAAAGTACCTAGTTAAGTTCTGAGGCACTGCGCCAGGTTTTTTGTTTTGGGATATTATAAGTAACCACTCGCTAGTGGGAGTTTTACTTGCACGTAAATGTTCTGAGGGCAGAAGGAAAAATGATTGGTTTAGAGATATAACAGATTGTAGAGGAGGTGGATCCAGGCATCTAGATGTGGTGGGACCAAGACATGTGATTGGTTGGTCCCACCTCCTCTAATCTGATTGGTTATCTCTCAGAAGCAATCATTTTTCCTTCTGCCCTTAGAACATTTATGTGCAAGGAAAACTCCCATGAGCTAAACACTTGTCCCGAGAAGTAGTTGGTGCTGGTATGTTGTGATTTATTCGGGTCTTGTGGTTATGTGTCGGTCTGAGCTGTTTGGCGTCACGTATGCAGGAGACAGGTTCTCATTGCATCTTTAGACCCAACGCAGAGGGGGACCCTAATGTGATATGACTCACAGCCATGCCCACGGGGCTGATTAAGCGGATCCTGAAGCGGGTCCATCTGAACGCTCTGTTTCTGTTTACTCTCCATCCCAGCGAGAGCCAACCAGCCCCGTGGCCAGAGACACCATGAGCGCCAAGTCTGCCATCGGCAAGGAGGTCTTCACCCCGCGGGACGAGAAGATGCTGGCGGCCGTGCAGGTCAGGAGGAGGACTAAGAAGAAGATCCCCTTCCTGGCCACTGGAGGACAGGGCGAGTACATGACCTACATCTGCCTGTCAGGTCAGTCCCCCCCCCCCCCCTCCCCCCCTTCCATTCCCCCCGCTGATCAGGGACTCATGGTAACAAGTTGAATGGAGAATGAACCTGACAAAAAAATCACTGCATATGAAACAAAAACTAGCAAGTATTGCTAAAAATAGCAAACAATATTTTTTTTTTCTTATTTCCTGAATCTCTGGGTTTTTTTCTGCTCCCAGGTTGTGAAATGATATTTATAAATAAGTGCAATATATAATGTATTTTTGTAATACCTTTTGACATCTTGTGTCAGCCAGTCAGAACAACATCCTCTGGTCTCGCTTTAAAGCCTTAGATGGCCGCGGTGTGTTTCGATAGCTGTAGTTTCCCATGTCTGCGATCCTGCTCCAGCGTGAAGGCTGCTTTTTGCCTCTGTTGACAGTGTGTGTCACACTTTGTTTTATACAGTCATTTACTGAAACAAAGCTGCTAAGCTTTGGCTCAGAGTATCGGGACTCGCTGCCAGCGCCCGGCTCGCATTTCTCCTTTGTTTTCCTTGCGCCGTGCGGCAGAGCGGCTGCCAATCACGGCTCGCCAGCCCGAACGTGTCACCAGCCTCTACGTCCGCAAGGTGACCCCCGGTGCTCCTCGGCTGGCAGATGGACTTTCTGTCTTCGACTGGCCCTGCACTGGTGACAGAAGCGGTAAAAAGCCTCACGTTGAGTTATTCCTACCTAGATTAAAATGGGTTCAACAGAGAGCTTAGTGCCATTTGGTACGAACGCCAGCACGGCTGTTATTAGCCAAACTCGCTCGTAACTGATAGGATAAATATTCAAGCCTGAAAGTGCAGAAGAGCGTTTCACGTGAAGGGGAGGCTGGGATTTCATGGGGACCGCTGAGCTGAAGTCGTGAGGTGCTCCTGGACCGTTCCCCGCCATGCCTCTGCTCGTGATTTTGCGCCGTAGGTCTGCAAGGTGACGTTGCATTTTTGAAATGGAAAGTTCCTGGGAAAGTCTATTTATACGACTCGCTTCTCGTCAAGCCAGGAATGCTCACAGGACCAATCACCATATCAGTTATAATTAATCACCGAAGGAACTCCATTTTCTGTTATGTATTTATTTATTTAAAAATGATAATTGCTCTGTCTGTCTTCAATTAAGATAGAGTCCCGGAAGAGAAACGTGCCTCAGAGTTGGATGGGGGGGAGGGTCTGCATAGCATGCTGCTGAGTCTGAGGACCCCAACAGAGAAGCTGGAGAAGAGGCTTTATGTAGATGCTAAAGCTAAAGAGGCTCTTTGTTATTTTATAAATGGTGCTCTTGGGCTGTTGCTGAACTGCTCTGCATTTTAGATTGTTTTTTTTGTTGTTGTGCCCCCACCCCCCTGGTGAAAGAAGCCACCTTTTGCAGAGTTGACAGATTTGCTGCGTTGGATGTTTTGGCTTGCGTTCTGTTTGCCCATTGGCTGACAGGTCTCTGACACATTCTGGGGCTGCTGACCGGCCAATGGGGCGTGAGCAATGTTAATGATGCGAGCGACAATCCGTTGGCCTCTGGCATGTAGCACATAATGCAATTAGTTGGTGCATCATCGATAGCATGTGCCGTGTTTGATTGCTGATCTATCTGCTGTGCTTTTCCTGTTCGTGTTGGTCATTAATTGAGGGGAAAATAAATCTCTTCCCAAACCACAGGGTAGGAGGCTTGATGGCCTTGCCTAAGTTGGCGGGAAGCTCACATTGCGTCTTCAGGTACCGTGAGCACAGGCTGTAGCCGTCGGGCTAAATCCCTGTTTATGCGCCGTCGCTGTGCATTATGGACCAGAAAGGGTTTGGAGTGGAGAGAGGCTTTTGAGCTGTTCCTCCATGGACACCTATGATGCATCCAGATGTTCCTAGAGGCCCTGGCAGGCGTGCCACGATCTCTCTTCCATGCTGTGTGCGCGTGTCACATGGGAACTTCACGGGCGGAGGGCGAGACCCGTGTTTACTGTAGTTCGCCGGGAGACGGCCTTAGCATGTCTGATTTACTGCGCCGGTGCCTGCTGGAATGTCCTGGCTGTGCTTGCCTTGCGTCTCCCGCCTGCATTGGGCTTTCTTGGGGAGGGGTTGTGGTGGTAATCGGCCCGCCGAGCGTAACCGAGCTACGCCGTGATTGATTGCGTTTAGGGCGGCGTGCATTGCTGACTGATGGGTGCTGCAGAGCGGGACAGGTGTAATGCGAGTCGTCTGGCAGCCCCGCGCCGGCCCTGCGAGATGCTTGACCATAACCGCTACTTTGCATCATGTCTTCCCGGCATTTGGGCTCCTCTGAAGCGGGATGCATCTCCTAAAAATGGGTGCTTTTGTTTTGATTTGCGATTTGGATCTCTATCCTGTAGTAGAGCCATTTTGCAACCATCATTTGCATCGGGTCCAGTGGAGATCACCAGGCACAGACGCCCTTTACATCTAATGATGCACCTTAATGCGACCCCCCCCCCCCCCCTCGGTTTTCTTATAATTGCCCAATAGAGGAGGCCCCAGTAACATCGAAATGCGACCATTTGAATTAACCGATAATTCATTTTTGAACGGCTGCCAGTTGCATGAGGGGAAGGTGGAATGAATCGTGTGTGTGTGTGTGTGTGTGTGTGTGTGACTGAGCGTGGTGATCTGTGTGCCGATTGGTCCAGAGGATCCTGTCACCCAGTCTGATGTAACATGGCTGACAATAGTGGGATCACCTGCATCACCATTCAGTGCATCTGAAAGGTGGTAGTGCTCCACTTATGACTATTAATGGTGCTTCAGTGTTGGAGTTATCGTTATAGTTTAGTGTCTTTTTTTTTCAGTATTGAGGATTTGGGTTTTTTTCCTTCTCTGGCTCTTAAGCCGTAGCCTTGTAACATAATGTCGTCTCTGAGAATTGCTCGTTGCCCTGCATGGGCAATGCTGCCTTGTCTGCGGGTAACTGGTTCGTGGCTTCGTAAGCTGGGAAATTGTGACCGGTGGGTTTGTGCGTGGTGACTGAAGCAGTGCTGTTGTCATGGCCTTCCTAGGTGCTGCCCGGGCTGCATACATGCGGTGGGGGGGGGGGGGTGTATCCTCCTGAGATTCGAGTCATATTCTGACACATTGCCTTGTCCTGTCTACTCTGCCAGTGGTTTGCAGGTATCAAATGTGTCAGCAATGCAATCTCTTTAAACCAACACTTGCCGGCGAATGGGGAAATCATGTTTCCTCTCTCTGCTGATGTCTCAGGGACAGGGAGTGACTTTAAACGGCATTCTCATGGTGAATTAGTGCCACCTAAGGATGTCTGCATTGCAAAGATACAAAGTGTATTAAAAGCTGAGCTTTAAATGCCCGCACCTCACTCAGCGAATGGCACGCGGGAGCCTTTTCTGTGGAAGTAAACTACTGTTGTGGCGTTTTGTATAATACATTCTGCATCCTTAATCTGCACTTAGCCCAGCTCTTCCTCTGAGGGGGTCTGGGCCCCCTTCCAACTGTTGTCCATTGTGAGTCAACAGTTGGTTTACCCTAGTAACACCCTGGCAGCGTGGCGGGTGGGGCTGGTCCTGCTGGTGAGTTCTGTTCTGAGGGAATATTTGGGGTTCCGTCCGGCAATACGTGCAACCTGTCTGTCTTCCGGCGCACATACGGTTCGTCTGTATACGCAGACCCCCGAGGGTGGAGGCCTGCGACGTGCTGATTTGCTGCGCAGCGGTGAGCCCACACCGCTGCTGTTGCGTGAATAAGACATCTGCCTCCGGTTGTGGGGGGTGCTCTGTCTGCCTGCCTCCTGTCCCTCTGTCCCTAGGCTGCTTTCAGCAGTAGGTCTGCTGCCTTTCACTCTCCTCCAGGGTGTTTTTAAAATATTTTTTAATTACCCCATTTGATCTGGGTAACTTCTTGTGTGAGTGGCTTTTCAGCCGGGGGTGTGGGGGGATGGGGGGGGCCTCTCCCCGAAAACAGCTCTCATATCTGCTTGTGGCTGCTCTTTTTAAACCACCTCCAGTTTGATTGCAGCATTGGCGTATCTTTGTGAAATCCGAAGCACCAACAGGCCATTATTGTTTTCCTCACCCCCTGCCGGTGAGCTGTCCCACCCCCTGCGATGCCCCCCCGGGCTGAGAGATGCTGGGAGGAAGCTTAGCCAGCAACGTACCTCTGCGGGGCCCTCTGCAGTCTGGCAGCGCTGAGGGATCACTGCAGTGTGGGATGGGGGGGGCACGTCTGCTGAATTATTACTATGGGGGGGGGAGTCAGGCTTAATGTCCGCCTTAGCCTTTACTTACCTTACGCCTCCCGCCTGACTGCCACAGGCTCTGCCTTCCCCTCTGAACTTTTGTTGTTCTTCCCCGTCACGGCAGGGAAGCCATTCTGGCCTTCCGGTCAGTTCCGAAATGCCACTGAGAAAACAAGCCAGGAGCTTTTGAACAACCCTGTATTTTGCCATTCATATTTTTTTTTGATTGAACTCTGTAGCGCTGTGCTCATCGTGACGTCCCTGTCTGGGTATATTTAAAAAGGAAGGAAGAGGAAGGGAAGCGAAAGTCCGGCCTGTAGAGTCGCCTGACCTTAACCACGCTGGAATAGTTACAAATACCGAGGCCACATGAGCCTGCTGGGCTTTTGCTGCCGCAGCGAAGGAGTGAACTTCCCAAAAAAAAAAAACACCTTAAGTGAGGAATTGGTATAATCCTTAGAATACATTCTGCTGTAAGCTGTTTTGTGGTTTTCTTGAGGAATCTAAGATTTAGTCTGCTTGTATTACATTGGCTGCTTGTTATTTGTTTAATATTAGTCCTTAATTGCTGTTCTGTAGCTCGTTCCTTTGTATGCAGCACTGATTAAGCTGCAATAAAATGTCGGAAGTTGCTGGCGTTCGGGCCCAGCAGGGATGCCGTAAAGGAGGGGAAAGTTAGGATGATTCTTAGAGGGCCTGGGTTGAGGACCCCCGCCCCCCCCCCCCCCCCCCCCCGGGTGAGAGTGGAATCTTCTTGCATTGTTGGGTTATGAACCTGCCAGTCTCTGTGGTACAGGCTGTGTGCTGTTCTGATGATGTTCCGGTGGCTGCATCAGAGAGAAGAATAGATCCCTATGTGAAGTTGGCGACAAATTTCTTTTGGAAGGTGCTTTGCATTGTAACGCTACTTGGCATGAGCCTTAAAGGAACCACAGAGACCTGCTATCAAAAGGAAGGTAATTAATTCTTGTGTGTGTGTGTGTGTGTGTGTGTGTGTGTGTGTGTGCCTGATGCAAATGGAACGCAACATGTTAGCAGGGCCTAGATATTTACTTGTTTATACAAAATATCCTGCCTTCTGCAGTGAAGCAGTGCTTTCCGGCAGTGCCAGTGGGATTGACACGCCGCGGGCGCCCCGCACATGGGGCAGCCTGGGCTGAGATTAACCAGCATGTAACGCTGTTTCAGTGTGTCCCCTTCCTGACAGAAAAGGCCAATCACAAAATGCCCTGGGTTTCCTTTCAGATTTCAGCTGGTGGGGAAACGCTAACAGTTTCTCCTAGAGCCGCTTATGGGCGGTTCCTCAATGCCCTGCTTGAGGAGTGAATCTAATATCCCTCAAACATGAAGATCGGTTTTTATCTAGAGCTTGTCAGCTTCCAACGCGTGTCTCCCCGCCTTTCCGATCCATGCAGATGTGTCCGCCTTCTTCTAGTCTGAGGAGAGAGGCTCTCATTAGCCTTAAACTGTCTAAAAGCACAATAACAGGGTGTGTAAAAATATCCCAGAAACCTTCTGTGATTCACCATAACTGTTTACTTCTTCTGGCATTAGTGAACCATTGAGGCAAAAAATGGTTATGCTATGAAGTTGGTGTTAAATCTCAGTGACGTCAAGTGCCTAATATTGAAGGCTTTGGCAAGATGTGTGTTCCTTTTATGATTGTTTTATTATTTTTGGGCCTTTTTACTGCATATCCAGTAATCAACCCCGGCGGTGAGACTGAAATTGTCACTCAGACTCGAAGTTCTCCAAGCGCTAAAGGCACTCGGCCAACGACGTCCTACCCTATGGGATTTGAGGGAAATGGTTCCCGTTCCCATGGAAACTTATGTCTTTATGCCAAAAAAAAAATAAGGATCCCAGAGGAGGCGCTTGCTGTGCGAGGCAGAGCTGGCAAGGCTGTGGGGCCGCGGCACGTCCCGGGAGTCCCCTGAGTGGCTACGGCTTTGCTGATTGGTTGGGGTGGGGGTCCATGGTCAGTTGTGAGCCTGGGCCAGCTCTGCCACCCCCCAGGACCCAGAGACAGTTGGCTAACGTTAATGTCCCTGTTTGTGTGCAGAAATGGAATGAAACTGCTAGTGCGAGCTTCAAAGATAGTATGGAAATACACACCTGGAGGGTGGTAGGACACAGCGTTTTGCAGTGTTCATGCTGAAATGGTACGTGAGCCTTTATATGCAGTTCACCTTACGCAGAGCTTGGGGGATGAAGCTGTTTGCCAGTCTGGTGGCTCAGCCAACTCGCTTTGGAGTTCTGGAGTGACACACAGGTGTGTCTGTCTCTGGCTATCTGCCTTTTTGTCTCTCTGTCTCTGTTAGCCTGTCTCTGTTAGCCTGTCTCTCTCTCTCTCTCTGTTAGCCTGTCTCTGTTAGCCTGTCTCTCTCTCTCTCTCTCTGGTAGACTGTCTCTGTTAGCCTGTCTCTCTCTCTCTGTTAGCCTCTCTCTCTCTCTCTCTGTTAGCCTCTCTCTCTCTCTCTCTGTTAGCCTCTCTCTCTCTCTCTCTCTCTGTTAGCCTGTCTCTCTCTCTCTCTCTCTCTGTTAGCCTCTCTCTGTTAGCCTGTCTCTCTCTCTCTCTCTGGTAGACTGTCTCTGTTAGCCTGTCTCTCTCTCTCTGTTAGCCTGTCTCTCTCTCTCTCTCTCTCTCTCTCTCTCTGTTAGCCCGTCTCTCTCTCGCTGTGTCTCTGTGTCTGAGTCCATCCCGTTGGAATGAGAGCCTGCTAAAGATCAGTCTGTGTGTGCAGCTTTCCCTGACCTCTGACCTCTCGCCCCCTCTCCACACCAGACTACTCTGGGGAGTGACTTCTCTGTGGAGGTATTCCTGCGTCTGCTGGGGCGTGGTCTGTAATGGGCTGCCCCTCTGGATACGTGTGTGTGACTGGGATCCCCAGCCACCGGAATGACACTAGTGTCAGCGTCTCCTGACCCAGCTCTCCGCAGCCCTGTCACTGGTGCAAATGGACACTTTACTGGGTTAGGTGTGTGTCTAAGAGGGACTTGCATGGAGATGTAGGCGGAGAGGAGACGTTTGGGATCTCGCATGTGAATTTCTGTCCTTTTTCCTAGGAAAGTATTACAAATGGTCCCTATGTCATTTATATAATAGCTTTTGTATAATAGCTTTCTGAATTATTTAGGTCTTTGGTCACAGTTTTGAGACCGACAGCCCGAGCTATTGATCTGCAGTATCGCAGTTAATTATTCTCATTTCGGTACAGAAACTAATAATATTCCGTAAAATTGAAATATTTAAGATATCTAGAAAGTATCACTATCTCAGTTCATTCAGAGACGTGCTGTGCTCCGCGCATCACATCTGTCATCGTTAAGCGTGTTTCCCAACCCGCAAATTAATCATAATGTGCTGAAATCTTTCTTGCCGCTCCGCTGAGCTCCGAGCTGGGCTTTGCGGGCCCATGAATAAGCCTGATGGTAACATGATGAAAACACCTCTCCTTTTATTTTGTTGTCTTTACTTGTGTGAACACAAGTACCATGGTGACTTGTATGTGGAGAGCATATATGCAGGTTATATTGTATACTGTACAGCTATATATCAGTCGCACTATGCATACCTGTATGTGGCTCACACTGCCAGCCCGTTTCATTCCACACTAACTTTCCTCACTGGCGGGTCCTCGTTCCTCCTGTGGATCGAGGAAACCTTTGCCTGCGAGACCTTTCATCTCTCACTTCCGCTCCTGCAGGAAGCCACATTCTGTCTTAGAAATGCGGCTTCTTCTCGCAGACGCCCTCGGCCATTCTCTTGAACCCTGCCTGAATAATGGAATTGTGTAATTTTTCTTTTTTTTCTTTTTTGCTAAATCGATTCCTTTCAGCATATTTCAATAGAAGCTTCGTGATCATGCTGGCTACTTGCTTCTGTGATATTCCGATACTGACAAATGCCTGTCTGTGTATATATATATATAGTTACAGCCAGGTTCCTTTATGAAAATGTTTCCTTTAATCTCTGATGTTCAGTCGCTGTTTCCATTATTGAAGCAGGTTCCTGTACTATAGCCCATCATTTTCCATCCATCCATCCATTTTCTGAAACGGCTTAAGCCCCTACTGGGTTTGCAGGGGGGACCAGAGCCCATCCCGGGAACAATGGGCGCAGGCAGGAACCAACACACCGCAGGGTGCAGACACTCACTGGCTCAACGAAGACTCACCAATCAACCTGTCCTGCACGCTTTTGAACCGTGGGAGGAAATTGGACCTCCCAGCGAAAACCCACACAAACACAAGGGAGGGCATGCGAACTCCACACAGAAAGGACCCAGAACCTTCTTGCTGTGAGGCAGCAGTGCTCACCACTGTGCCACCCGGCCGTCCTTGCCCATAATTGTGAATGATTTATTTACAGAAGTGGAACAGTGTTCTCTGGTGTTATAGGAAAATACAAGGAGCTTCAGTATCTTTTACACAATGGGTCCAGCATTCCTAACTTCAGCATGGTGGCACCTGGCTTCCGGACGTTTCCCCGGTCTAACCCCCGAAGCTGCTACTCCCGAGTGTTCTGTAATGGGGGGTGGCACCCTACTGGGAGGGGTAGAATCTCATTGCTGGTGTAGAGCAGATCATCAGCAGTGGGCTAATACCCAGTTGATGAATGACTTGGAGAGCAGGAGGGGAAATCCAGGGAAGATAAAAGAGGCTCTCTGTTCTTGCTCGGGCTTCTGGATGGTGTTGGGAGATGGCGTGGGGAGGGACTGTAGGTGCATGCGAGGAGCTTTATGGCTTTGCCTTGTAAGGGTAGTGTGGCTGGGAACGCGGAGACATTTTTAGGATCTGTTTCAAATATCTGAGACAGGTTTAATTGCAGAGGTTTCGCGTAGCTGTGCCCTGAATTCAGGTTCAGAAGCTCTTCACATTGGCTTTCTGTAGCCTAAATATGACGTGGGTACTTTGCCAAACAGTATGTAAATAGTTGCTTGTAAAGTTGACATCTAAAGGGACTTTGGGCTGGCCGTCTCCTGCCTTATGGGAATCATGTAACCAGAGCAGCTTAATTTTGGAACAAAGGTTTGGACAAAAACAAGCATGGTCCTCTGTGACCCATCTTGTGTTACTTGGAAGCTATGGCTTGCTGACTGGAGGCCTTCCAAACTGTCATTGCACCCAGATGAAATTAGGCGTGTCAGCAAACAGACGACAAAGGCTCTTCTGCCTCATCCAGCTGCTGACTGGTCTGGTGCCAACACCTGCCAGCCGGGGCTGATAACCCCCCTAGTGACCCGTAACAGTCATGTGCTCTTATCTCCCTGCTGCTGACCACGGTCTTCTGACTGGTTTGCTGATGCGCTTTATGGGAAACCTGATACTGCCGGCGAGATACAAAGTACAAAGAAAATCGTTTTTTCCAAACTATCCCCGGGACAAAACTCCTGATGAGTTAGTAGGAAAAATGGCCTTTCCTTAGAGCAGAAAGTCGGCCAAGTAAAGCTCTCCCCGCCAGGCAGGACAGCTAATGTTGTGCCGCTGGATTTATGGGGAATATAGAGACTATTTGCTAATTGGCTTGGCTTCCCCGCATGCCTGCCGCTACCCTGAATGTCAGTGGTAGGTCTGCTTCCCTTTTCAGCCAATCATCTTCTCCCTCCCTCTGGATTTCCGCTTGCTTCGCTTTGCCTTACTTTTCCTTTCATGGAACTCGTATTGATATCTGCTTGAAACCCAAAACCTGATTGAATATTACAGAACGTTGGCATGGCTTTTCATCCGTCTTTGGTCATTTACTATTCACTATCTTCCATATTTGTTGGCCTGCCGGTGTTTGCGATGTGGTTAGGAATGAACAGGCAGATACATAATCAGTACGTGATACCACCTTCAGATCTCAAACCTCTGCTCTTCCCGCTTAATGAAAATATGGCAGGCAAATGAGTTGAAAATTAATAATAACAAACTTTTATGAAATCAGCTGGAATACTGGAAAGATGACAAAAGCTAACTTCTAATTATGTATACAAGATGTCACATCTGGCATATTTTGTTTTACCTACATGTGAAGATCTACTTGTATGTCTTGTATGCAAAAATCCTTTGTCTTTTAACCATCTTGACTCCCTTAGGCAAGCGTACAGTTTCACTGATTTTTTTTTGAAAAGGAGGTAAAGTGAAGCCAGGGGATTTTAAAGACTTTTGATAAAAAGCTAATCTTAAGCATGTAAAAGTCAACATAACTAACTATCCTGATGTGTGTCTGTCGGTCTGCGTTGGGACGGCAGGTTTTCGGAGTCGGATGTCTTGCTTTGTATTGGACTGCGGAGAGTCTGCCCTGTAAGGGACTGTGCGACCTCGATGTCTTGGAAAATGCACTTTTAAGTGGCTCCCGCAGGGTGCTGGATGTGTCAGGATTACATTGCTGGCAGCGAGTGAGCAGGAACGGTAGGTGCAGGTTCGGTTGTAAGTCTGGGCTCCTACTTCTGGTCCTGCCAGTTGCTGCCCCAGGAACTTGAGAGCTCAGCTGAATTAATGAATTGTGCGAATGTGAATGTGCTGATGGTTTGGAGAGCTCTGGACACACGCCTACTAGGATTTTTGAATTGGAGTTTCTGTACCAAAGGAGAGTGGTTGAAGTGTTCCAAGGCTGTGGGTCTGGAATTGCCAGCTAGTTTTAATTAGAGACCTGTTTTCAGGCGCAGTCAATGCAGCGTTGAGATCCTACAGGCCCTTGTCATTATACAGCTGGCGGCGGCATCTCCAGCCTTTTCAGACTCTGTCAGTCGCTGGTTTTTGTGCTGCTTCTCTGTCTCCTTTTTTCAATGTGGCTATTCGGGCAGTAAGTTACACCAGAGGATGTAGGTTAAGGTATTTCGAGTGTCTAGTTGGAGGAGTTGGGGATGGGAGCCCGAGGAACGCAATTCGGATTTGCAGTCCCCTTCGTTCATATGTCTGAAAGTTCGTAAGTTGAAAGTTCGTAAGTAGAGGAGCATCTTTATTTTTCAGTCCAGTCCTCGGGGATCCATAGTAGGTCCATGTTTTTGCTCCCCCCCAACTCCCTGGACGGGAGCAAAAACATGGACTGTCTGTGGGTCCCTGTGGACTGGATTGGGAAACACTGCTTTAGGGTGCTCAGTCAAACCAGACTCCGCGGTGTGCTGGTGAACTTTCTGGTCTTTGTTTAAATACAGGATGATCGTGTGACCGCTGACGCGCACTGAAGCTGCCGTCTGCCTGCAGATGGCCTGCCTTCTCTGCCCTTGGTATCAGAGGACACACAGGCGCCTCTCAGGTCCTTCAAACAAGTGTGTTACCTCTGTTTTTGGCGAGTGAAACGCAGATGGTCAGCCGAGCATGACGCGCTGGAGCCTTTGCCATCGTCCTGATGGTGGACAGGCGAGGGAGGGGTGTTTGCACTGAGAGCAGTCTGGCTGGTCAGTGGGATTGCTTCCATGGAAACGCTGCTGGGCGTGGCCTCCTGGGCTGTCTGCGACACGTATGCTGTTATCCCTTTTGGGGTAGCAGGCAGGGAGAGCCTTGAGCAAACAGTCTAGCGTCAACATGAAGATCATTCAGAAAAAGGAAAAACCGCCAGCCTGCTGCATGATGCAGAAATGTATTTCTGAAGAAGGTTATGAAATTAAGTCATGAAGATATTTAGGTGTGAAAACCACCTTTTCACAATTCAAAATCCTTATTAAACATTTAGCCATTCATTTTCCAGGCTCTTGATCATGTGATAAACCCCCCCCCCCCCAAATATTGTATGTTGGTTTTCATTTGGCTGCCGAAATACAATGGGGCCCTTTAACAAAGCTTGGAAAACAATGGCCCCTCTCACAGGCCGATGAGAACATGAAAGGTAGTCTTGGAAGGCAGTCAGACAGGCGTTTCTCTGTGCATGGCCTGCGGGGCCGGAAGCAGTGCGGCCCCGTGCCTCGTACGCCGAGGGGGCGGGGCCACGCTCGGTGCCCCGGGCCCCTGGTTCCTGGCACGCAGCCTCCCCTCACCCAGACTCTGTGCCCACATTCTGGGCAGCGCTATGGAACACTGACTCGCTATGTTGCCCGGATGCGCTCAGAAGGGCCACAAATGGGCAGCTGTTACACACGCATAAAGGTTACGCTGGATCAGTGGTGACCTGTAAGGGGAGGGAAAATGCCAGGGGTGGCGGGCGGGGGGATTCAAATAATATGAATGACAAGTGAGCTGGGTATCTGTGGTGGGAAGGCCAGGTGATGTCATTTCCTGTTGTAGTTTAGCTATGCTGGTGAGGGTGATGCCATCTCGAAATATCTGCCGGCTGAGTGTGTCAGGGCTGATCTGCTCTCGTCCTGACAGACCGAAACACCAAATGCTCTCTGTCCTCTTCTCGCCGGGTCTCATCCAGCTTATTTCTACACAAAATCTTTTTTTTTTCTTTGCAAAAACCCTGAAGCGATGCTCTGGTGGACACAGACTGACTGCCGGTTCTTCTGAAAATTATGGGATCTGGTGGCAGTTTTACCAGTGGATAAGAGCAGCAACTGGGGAAACTGTAAAAACCGCTCCGAATTGCTTCAGATTCAGCCTTCATTTCTGTCCAGAAATGTCTCCTTTCACAAACGTATAGGGTACTTCTTTCTCCATTTTTGCCAACCCGTGCTTTATTGTTACTTATTTCAAATACCATAATGAAATAAAAGCCTAGATTTCAACAGTTCAGCTAAAGATACTGGTGAATTTCTCCCTCAACTTTGTCATGGAAGCCTAGAAAAAACGCCCTAAACTCACAGTTCCTCAGAAGATTTGCAGTGAAGTCCCGCAATCATCCACCGTGAACTGAAAATGGGGATCCGGTCATCGGGTCAGGGGCTACACAACAGTCATATATCTCAAACTATTAAAGATAATTACTTGAAATTATTGTCATTATTTTGTATGAAAATGGAACATTCTAACCTTTTAAACCCAACCTGGGCCAATTTAAAAATTTTACTTGCTCATTCCTATTAATATTGTCAGAGTGACACTGTAATTATGCATTAAGTTGAAATTAATAGCAAAAACTGTCAGTGCTTCCCACCTCAGTATAACAGAGAATGGCCTTTTCCAAATCTGGGGTGATCCTATGGTCTTTTGTAATTGGTCTGCTCCCTCGGATGCCATCAGAAGAGTTGCTGTAAATGATAGTAAATGCTTTGAACTGTTGTAGGCAGTAAAATGTTCCAAATGAAGTCTGTGTCCCAGAAGCGCACAAGAAAGTATTCATAGGAGGCAGCAGTAAAATAATCCCATTTACCATCTGGTAGATTGGTTTGGAAAGGCAAGCGGCTGTTTTTTCCACAGCTGTGCCGTCATTTGAAATGCTCACCACGTCTGAAGCAATTTAACAAACCTTTCACTTCAGAAACCGATGTCGGTTCATGTGTTAATCTCACGCGTCTGGGATGATGGCTTACATTAATTGGCACGATGGTGTAGTGGTTAGCATTGTTTCCTCGTAAATGTGGAACCTAAGTTCATGTCTCCTCCCCGGGGTTCTGTGTGTGTGCAATTTGTATATTCATGTTGTGGGATTTTGCTCTGGCTACTCCTGCTTCCCCACACAGTCTAAAAACATGCTGGGGTTAATTGGAGTTATCCAACTGCCCTAGGTGTGTGTGTGTGTGTGTGTGTGTGTGTGTGTGTACCCTGTGATGGGTTCACACCCCATCCTGGGTTGTTTCCTGCCTTGCATCCATAGGGACCACCCGCGGTCCTGAATTGGACAAGCGGTTACTGAAGTTGGATGTATGGAACTCTCTAGATTAAAAGTGCAGATCTGTGAGGAGCAGTGAAGGAAACCTCTACAAAATGCTGCTTGAACTATTTTAACCATCTACACCCCCCCCCCATGTCACACGGTCATATGGTCACATAGTGTGGTATGTGGTTTTGTTTTCCCACAAAGTTGTGCCTCGAGTTCTGTTCCCCCCACCCCCCATGTCACTGTCTTGGAGCCAAGTAGACATTCCTGCAGCGTACTTGTGTGGTCTGTTCAGGTATTTTTCTGAAATGCTTCCTCAGTGTTCTCGGTTGATGGTTATCTTGCATATGATAAGTGAGAAGAGCCCTAACCCTTTCATCTTGCCCTGTCCCGGTTAGTTTCAGTGACAGCGGCAGGAAACTTTCCACACGCCTGAATGACTGGGTCTCTCGTGACCCGCCCCTGGCTGTTTGAGGCGTCTGTGATCTCCGTGGTCCTCAGCAGTGGGACTTGCCATCGTTCCCTCGACACCCTTGACAGGGTGTATCGGCGTCGTCCTGGATTCCCAGCGCACCTTTACAGAGATCTCGACTCTGTCAGAAAAGCTCGTTTTTGGCCCTGCTTTGTGATCCAGGCTGCCCTCGTTATCTTCGTGTCTCCTGGTTCAAACATGCACGCCCAGCGAAATTGTAGCAGTATCGCCACGAGCTGGTCGATTTTTATTTTCAGTAGGTGCGTAACCAGCCCGATGGATCTTGTCTGCAGACGGGTCATTAGCTTTATCAGAAAAGCCTGCTTTCCCTTATCATTTTAGGACTATTTCTGTAAAGCACCTATTTTAGCTCTGATAGCCTGCTTTTCCACCATTTTCGATTTTTACTTTAGGCAACCTCTCTGAAAAGAGACTTTGATACACCGTGCAATAAACGAAAAACAAAAATGACAAACTTAAGGACCACTTTTTTATTATTGGCAGATTTTGAATGCAAGGCAGCTTGGATTTTGTGCAGCGTAGCTGCTCTGTCATTTCCGTGGGTACCAGCTGCATCTCTTAGAGCCTTGAACAACATTCAATAACTAGTCCTTAACAACAGCAGGACCCTTAGCTGTGACGGGCTGAAATAATCACGTCTGCCAGTGCTACTGTGGAGGGAATCGTCCTTTTTAACATTTCGCTGTAGGATCTTCTGCTATTGGCATTTGGATGGCTGTGGGAGCTTCAGCGCACTGTTACCAGCACATTCGTTATTCACTTTGGATGCATGCTCCGTGTGGCAGGTTAACATTATCGTTCTGCTGTTTAATTACCTGTTAAACACTGTACTTAAGTGCAGTCTTTTGAAAATAAGGGGTAGCAAATGGAAGACAAATTGCTCTGCTTGCATGAAATGCCGTTGACTAAATTTAAATAACAGGTGAACAGCATAATTCTCCTTGGTTGATCTCCGTCTTGGGGCGGCATGGTGGTGCAGTGGTTAGCACTGTTGCCTCACACCTCTGGGACCTGGGTTTGAGTCTCCGCCTGGGTCACATGCCCATTGCTTCCAGGATAGACTCCGGGCCCCCCGCGACCCAGTAGGATAAGCGATTTGGAAGATGGATGGATGGATGGTCTCCGTCTTGCGCCTCTTGTCGTTGCCCTATTCACTGGCCCTTCCCAGGACTCCCAGAGCTTTTGTTCCACAGGCTTTTCGCATATCTGCAGCTTGAGCTTTGGGTGGCTCACACTTCATTTTCGTACATTTTTTGGCAGTCGGTTTCTTGTTCCGAAAGGCTTGTTAACGGCTCAGTCAGGCTGGAGTAAAACTCGCGTTATGCCAGGTTCTGAATTTCCTTCGAGACTGAGTGTGTGTGTGTGTGTGTGTGTGGAACCTGCTTCATAAATGATGCCGATGAAGTGGAGGCGAATCTCAGTAGTAGGGCGGCAGTGGTGCTGCAGTGTTGAGGATCATCCTGCCCTACGGCTCACACCTTTAATAATTTGCGGTGCCTCCCTGCTGTCAGAAGCAATGCTCTTCAGCGACCCGCTCTGGGGCCCGCGTCTGTCGCAGCACGGCTTTGATCTGCGGGCAGGACCGCCATCTTGGGGAATATGGTGAACGGGAGCGTGCATGCGCTGTGCCCTCTCTGACTTTTCTCGTGTGTCTTTTTTCCCCAGTGTTGTCCGGCTCGCACGCTGGTGTCCATCTCGGTGCGGCGGCCGCGGTGGTGGGGGTGTTGCTGTGGTTTTGGCCCCCGATGCCGTCGAGTCTTGCTGTGTCTGTGAATCCTGGTGCTACGTCAGTGTGGGGGAGCTCGTTTCTCAGGGATGCCTGACTCAGAAACCCCAGTGACGTGGTTTCGTGGGTGTTGTAATGTTCCAGACCGATTATGAGGTTTTTTTTCCCCCTCCGTTCCAGACCCAAGTGCTTTCTTTTCCCTTCAAAGTTGTGAGTTGAGTTCTGTGCCCATTATAAAATCTGCCCCTTCGTCTTGGTATCTTTGTACCTCACTGACTCCTGCCACCGGCTACTTTTCTGGCCGGTCTGGCCCCACGTCGCCCTCTCTCGGCGCCTGCTATAAGCCCGCGGCTTTCTGCCCTGCCTGGTGATGTGTCACGCAGCCATTGGCCGGTCTGACCCCACATCGCCCTCTCTCGGCGCCTGCTATAAGCCCGCGGCTTTCTGCCCTGCCTGGTGATGTGTCACGCAGCCATTGGCCGGTCTGACCCCACATCGCCCTCTCTCGGCGCCTGCTATAAGCCCGCGGCTTTCCGCCCTGCCTGGTGATGTGTCACGCAGCCATTGGCTGGTCACGTCTGTTTCAGTCTCACCCCCCAGACTCTAACTTCGCCATAATAGACTTGTTCCCATTTACTTTGTTCTCTCAGAAAGAAATTAATAACTGTAGGTAGCTCAGTGCTAAATAAATATTTTATAAAGTAATCTGGCTCATTGAAGGCCTTGTGGCACCGCCTTGTTTTCCCCTGCGGGGGCAGCGGAGTGTAACTCGCCACATGCTATTCTTTTCAAATGGTGTTATGCCTGGGGGCTGTTATTTCTTATATTTTAATCTGCTAAAGTTAATTATTCTTGCAGAGTGTACTTTTGTTCTTTACCGGGAACACTGCGCTGTATCCGGGACACAATTTTTATTTTTTTTGTTACTCCCGAAATGGTTTTTACGATTTTTCTTTTAAACCTGTGGAGTTTGTTTGTCAGTCACACTATAAAAAAGATGTTTGCGCCAATTGAAATTTGACAGGCCCGTTAAACGATATTTTTCAGCTCAGCTAGAATGTCTGCATTATTAAGTTCTGAGTGCTACTGTGATGCACTTTTAAGGTAATGGCTTTCAATTTAAATGGACCTGAATTCTAACATTTCATTGCCCCCCCCAACCCCCCCCCCCCCCACCCCACCCCACCTGTAATTTGATTTGAGATGCCCACTGTTATACCACTACTACAGACAAACCAGTTGAGTATAAAATCTTGGTCTGGGTTTGTACTTCCTGAATCTGAACTGTCCACTGCTGCTTACTATCCTGTCACCCTCGTGATGAAAGGTGGTTCTCATACTGGGAGACACAGGCTGTCTCCTCATTATTCATCTCCTGAGGTCTCATCCTCCTGCTCCAGGATCTCACCGGGTCTGCCCCCCCCCAATCCCCGCACTGGCCGTCCAAATGGCTCTGATTCTGTAGGAGATGGATGGTAGAGCGTACCATTCAAGGTAGTATTGGGGAACAAGTGACATGCTATTGACTCCAATAATAAACCAACCTATTTTTCTGTCATTTGAAGTCTGTGGGCATCGTCATCGCCAAGGCCCCTCTGCTTATTTAGCGTAAGCAGCCAGTTACCATGCAGTGGGCTTGAAGTGCACTGCGCATTGTGCTTTGAGACGCGGCATGTGGATAAATCACATGGGTGGGTCGCTGTTCAATGTGCCTTAAAAACAAAAGGACTGCTTAGCTCTCCAGGTGTCATTGTGGGGTTGGTTTTTCTTATATATTTTTTTCTGGGGGCTGTTTTATGTGTCAATGAGTCAGACTCTGTAGAAAATACCCCGTGAATAACATCAGCGTCCTACAGCCATAATAACTGGCTCACAAGAGCAGTGCCGGTCCAGCTATCTTTGACAACACGGGGGGATAACACGCCAGATTCTTTATTTTCCTATTTGAACCCGTCACCACGAGTCTTTAAACCAATGGGAGTTCTTGAAGGAGCCAGAAATTTGGCAGGAACGGAGGTGGCAGACTTTCGTTGATCAAGCGAGGGGAACATTCAATGTGGCACATTTTGGATTTCCCATGTTTTTCTCGCACCCCTGCCGAGAGGGGATGCTCTGCTCGCCGCCTCGGGCGTGACCCGGCGCCCGGTCCGCCTAGCGGACGGTGACGCGCCTGTCATTCGGGGCTGTTTGTTTCTGCGAGCCGACGACTCGCTCGCATCTTATATCCACCGTGTCCTGGCATTTGCAGTTGGGCTCTTCCTCTCTCTATAGGCCCAATTTGGCAACCTTGCCACTCTCAAGGCTTGCAGACTTTGCTATATCTGGTTTCAGTCCCATTCATCCTGCATACGGAGGAAATTAGCAGAATGATCCTGAGTTACGCTAGTGCTGTGTAATAGAGAGCCTTAATCGGGAAAGAAGCTCTTCCAATGCAGTGTTATTTGATGGGTGGCCTTAGAGATTTGATAGAATCCTGGTCAGGAAAGATCAGTTACCACCTCCTCGCTGAAGATGGAGATTGTCGGTTTTAATTTGTAACTTTCCTCGGTTTTGTACCCCCGACTTTATCCCACTGGAGTGTCTTCAGTTTTTTTGGCACCAGGTGGGAATACAGGCTGTGAAGATCGAAATAATACAACAAACTTACTAGGTTTGGTTTTAATTAGAATAATTGTTTTGGAGATTTGTTTGAGAATTTTGTTGCCGTGTTGTGTGTTGTCATGTAAACTCTGCGGAGTCCGGGCCAGCTTCTTCAGACCATCACACATCTGCTTATGTGAATGCCCCATGGAATCGCCATTCTGTCATCGCACACGCAAAAAGCTAATTTCCTTCTGTACGACAAAGATTCATTGGATAAGTCTGTCCAATCAGAAGCCTGTCGTAGCCGAGCATTTTGTGCTTTTCTCGGGGCCCTGTCAGCCTCCACTTACGCCTGTATTTTCTGATCTAATCCAAGTGGCTCTTCCCTGCATGTGGCGCAATCAGAGCTCCTACCATCTTGCATGCAAGAGCTATAATCATTTTTAAAGCAGTAGATAGACTTTACGAATCTTTATGAAGTATCTGAGTGCGTGGTTTGAATACCGGTAAATGTATTATGTGCACGTCGTAAATTCTGATACTAACCATTGCATCTTCATGTCCAAAAATCCTGCTAAATAAGTATATATCCACCTGTACAAAGTCTTATCACGGAGGGCAGTGTAGTTCGGGCCATAATTATTAGCTAGGCTGACCAGAAACTCCATGTGAGGGAGGACACTTCAAGAAACTGAAAGGCACCTGCGCTCGGCTAAATAGCTCCCTTCTTCTTGAGCTTTGACTGCTTTGATTGAAAAACTCGTCCAGCTGTTACACGTTAAAATTAGCGGCATATGCATGATTATAGGAGACTGACCAATTAGCACGCAGCAAGAACTCGGTGCTTAACTGAGATCCAGGTTCTTTTAATTAAAGCGGTATTTTAAAAACCCTGTCCGAGCTCGGTGTGTCCTCCCTAACACGGGTTATCAGGTCTCCCTATTATTAGCGCCCTATGAGAAATGGGACATTTATGTCCCGTTTTAACATAATTTTGCAAACTTTACAAAGCAAAACATTCGTCAGTATAAAAACCTCCAATTGGTACATTTTTAATTTTACAAACAGCTTCCATGTTGCTGTTTATCAATTTTATTGAAAATTTGGGATGGTCAAAATGATTAGCCGCATGTGGACTGGTCAGGAAGCATTGTAGTAAAGTTAAATGTTTACCACACATGAAGCCCATATGACGTGATTGGCTCGATCAATTAGCACTACACTCTAACAAATGGACTGGAATGAGCAGGGCTAGTGGTACTTAAAGGCAAGATCGAGAGGAATCATGCTTACATTCTTCGTAATTTCATCATGCCAAAAACCAAAGAAATAAGTACAGACCTCAGAGAAAAGATAGTGGATGCTCATCTTAAGGGGAACGGCTATACGGCCAATTGCAAGCCTTTCGCTGTTTCCAGAACAGCTGTACGTTGCATCATTGCAAAATTCAAAGTGACCCATTCTGTCAGGCGTGGTTGCAAGCGCAATATTTCAAAGACTTTGGAGAGGAAAATAATCAGAGATGCCAACAAGAACCCCCAGATCACTGCAAAGGACATTGTCAACGAACTGGCCTCTTCTGGACTTGACGTCTCAAACACAACTGTTGTGAGCACTCTTCATAATGAGAAGCTTTGAGGTCATCGGCCAAGGAAATGCCGTGTGTGAGCAATGGAGTTATCAAAGTTGGAAGAATTTTGGGAGTCTGTCCTTTTGGTCTGGTGAGACACAACTGAAGCTGTTTGGGCATGTGGATGTATCTTTTCTGCCATAGGAAGGGAGATGCCTTCAACCCTAAACACACAGTTCCCAAAGTCCACCAAGGCGGTGGGAGCATAATGCTGTGTTTTGCTGTTTCCAGAACATGGTTTCCTGTCCTTGTACATGGCATAATGATTAAAGGTGATTATGTTGACATTTTAAAGAACGATTTGAAGAAATCTGCTGCCAATCTGGCTGTGGGTTGTCGCTGCAAGATAGTGACCCAAAGTAAATATCACGGGTAGTCCAGAACCCTTTGAGGAACGTCCAGTCAAGGTCCTGGAGTGGCTGTGTCAAAGCCAAGATCGCAGTCTTATTGGGAATCTTTGGTGAAAGCTCAAAGTTAAGGTCCACTCTCAAAAACAGTCTAATTTTGCGTGAGCTTGAGCAGTTTCCCTTGGATGAATGGTCTTCGATCATTCAGGACCTGTGCAAACCTTGTGAAAACTACAGTGAGAACTTGCTGTCAGGTGTGAGTCAGAAGGGTTACCCTATTGGATATTAAATGTCAGAGGGCCAATCTTGGCCATGCTTTCCTTGTTTAAATTAAGTACACCAATAAAATACTTCCATCAAACTTCTTGGAAATTGTCTTTGTCCTTTTGGAAGCAGTTCTCATAAGCACTTTAAATACTAGTTATTTTTCTGAGAAAAAAATGTTTTGTTCTATTTTGGCCGGGGGTTAATGATTATGACCTTAGCGGTAAGGATAAGTCAGACTTCAGCTGCAGGAGGTTTTTGGATGATCTGGCTGCGAAGAAATTCACCCTGGAATGTGTGCTGTTCCTTATCAGCAGAGAGGAGGCGCTGACATCAGTGTTGGGCGGAGGGGAGCGCTGTGCATGCTGGGAGGCAGCAGCTAGGAGAGAGGAAGGCGCTTGTACCGCGCCCTCTGAGGCTCTGCAGGGGCTTTTGGATGTTTAGGAGAAACTGTGAAAGGGTGAAACGCGCTGGTGTCCTAATGAAAGGCAGTGCTCCTCCTAGAATTATGCGAATGTCTAAAGAGCAAAGAGTTTTATCGTGGTTTTAGTCCCCAAACACTTTGCAATAGACAATATGCTGCTTTTCTGCATGTGTGAGTCCCAATGGATTAGTGAGTGAGTGAGTGAAATGCACAAAGTGTAGATTGGGAGAAGATTTTCTCTGTTCCTCAGAAAGCACAGGATTCCACAGTCCATCCCTGCAAACCCAACAGAACATTTCCTTTGTATCCCGAGGTTGTCGGCCAATTTGGTAACAAACTGGCAACACAGTGTTACATTTATTGGGGTCCACAAAAGTTCGATGGACAAATGAGAGTGCCTCCGCACAGAGTGACCTACTCAGGCCTCTAGGTGTGAAAATATAGGGAGAGAGAGGGAGGCCTGTTGTGCTGGGGATGACTCAGTGCAGATGGCAGGGTGGGGAAGTAGAGGTTTGGCTTGGGGGGGGGGGGGGAGCAGCAAAATGATTGAAGTAGCCGCACTGCATGTGTACTCCCGGGCTGAATGCTCGGGTGATTATCGGTGACACCTGCTGATGATTTTCAGGGCAGCACATATCAAAGCTGCCCTCCTTTTACGGCGTTTGGAGTAGATTTCTCCTACAGTTCAGACTTCTGGTTTAATAACACAAAGGATTCATGGGAAGTTGTGGAAGCGGGAGCAGAGATGGGGCGACCCTTTCTAAATGGAAATAAGATACAGGAAAAACAACCTGCATCGATCATTAACTAATCCTGAAGGTGTATCGCCTGGTTCGCTTTACAAATTAAGGTTCGAAAAGCGACGACGGGGTACAGTGCATTAATCTTTACAGTTGGTTGAGGTGGATACTGTGATGAGTCCAAGGTTGCACCAGGTTCTCAACTGCAAAATTGGTGGTTAATGGTTAACATTACCCCCTGAATGTCTGCCGATAAGATGTTAATGACACAACCACCGTCACACAAGCCTTATACAGGCTGCCGTGCTTATAGCAAAGAGAAGCAGTTGTGTGCTAAAGCGAGTCTGTAGGACTTATCTGTAGCAGCTCCAGGCTCTAGGATTACTGAAAGGCCTATTAAGCCATAGATACATTACTCAAGTCAAACAATGCAGGTCCTGTCACCTCTGAAGTATGTAAATGTATGTTCAAGCACGAGCATCCAGAAGATGGTAGAAATCAATAACTCAGAGAGGCTAAATTATAGCACATAGGCTAAAATTGATCTGATTAATTACGTGGGCTTGGATGATCTTCCAAGCGTTAATATGCTCTGTAGGAATCCCTTTGTGCTACCAGGCCCAGTTCAGTGTTATTTTTACTTTTTTGAATGAGTAGAATGGGTGATCTCCAGTGTTCGGGCTGAACGCTGCCCCAAGGGAGATCACGAGTTACCGTTGCCAAGGGTGAAGTCACCTGTTGTCGAACCTCCTGTTTCCTGATGCGACTGTGAGAGTGGAGGAAGCTGGCTTTTCCTGTAAATTCTCATTTTTACCTTCTAGAATGTGCTCTGAAAAATAGGACTGGATCAGAGTACCCCTGTCCCGGACAACCCTTTATCCATTTTCACACTCCCATAGGTCCTGTATTTGATCTCATTTGAATTACCGGCCGAATTGTCAACTTTCAGCCTGGTCCTGAGGAATGTGATATATTGTCATAGTGAAAAATAATAATCTGCTGCTGCCTGCAGCTCTTATCCAAGCGCCGTACTGATGTAACGCGTCTCTCTGGCTGTAATTGGCTGTCTGTCCTATGCCAGCCTTTTTTTGATTCGTATAAAATCATGACTTCCTGCAGTGTTACTTTTTACCTTGACCCCCCCCCCCTTTATTCTCTCTCCTCCCCAGTTACAAACAAGAAGCCCCCACAGCTGTCCATCACCAAGGTGAAGCAGTTCGAAGGCTCCTCCTCTTTCGCTAGGAGGTCTCAGTGGAGCATGGACCAGCTTCGTCAGGTCAATGGCATCGACCCTAATCGAGTGAGTGCTTTGGATTGGAGAGTGATGAGGGTTAAGGGTAAATCTGAAAGTAGATCTTTTGGGTCAGAGAAGCATGTATTGGCATTCTAGGCGTAAGGGAGTGACACTCTGAAAAACAAAATCAAAGTATTTTCTTAGAGCGTCGCAATAATCCCATTAGAGTTTTGATGTAGTAATGGTTGGGTAGGGTTATTAAACACATTTATGACCTTGGCTTCCAGCATTGTTTTTCTTCTGTGCAAACTATGTCTACACTGTTAATTTATCTACTATTTATTTTTTATTGTTTTTTTCCCTTGGTTTTCATCTGCAACACTCCATAGGCTCTTATCTCTGTATAACTGAGCTCCTGTGGTTCCAAAATGAAATCCGTAGGTGATGCCCACCAGGCGTGTCATAACATCTGACCAAGTGCTGTGTTGGTTTTATTTGGGCTCCTGATGCGTGGCTATCCTCTGCACCCCCTGTTCCCCAGGACTGTCCAGAGTTTGACTTGGTGTTTGACAACGCCTCCGACCAGTGGGTGGCGGGTTCCGCAGGGGAGAAGTGCATGTTTGTCCAGGTCTTGCACCATACCTGCCAACGGCACAGCGGAGAGCGCAAACCAGAGTTTGTCAACTGCCAGTCCAAGCTGCTCGGAGGTATGACAATAAGGCATTTACGCTGCCCCTGCCCTGAACATGCTGCCGTTTTGACCCTGAAGTCTCACAGCCGAAATGCTAGCGGCTTTCATTCTGTAGAGTCCGGGGCTGCTTTTTCAGTGAACTCAAGAGGAATAATTGGGGTGACTGTGGCTGTTTTCTGGGTCACCTGAAGGTAAGCTAGGTATGTGTTCTGTCTTATCTGGATGCTGGACCTGACAGTAAGCCAGTCCAACCAAATCAAGGGCATGTAGGAGGCCAGATCAGGCCATACCATAATTTCTATGCTTAATCGATTTGTGGGTCAGTTTCACTTCACTACTGTTGCTGACGTTCGCTTGTTGATAACTAACAAAGTACGTGCAATGCTTGTTTTTGTGATGTAGTTTGCTCTTTGCAATTTGGTTTGAAGCATAAGTGACACAGTTCAGAAAGCCTTTCCTACGTCTATCTGATCGTCTTCAGGGCTGAGGGCCAAGCAGGATGAGGTTGCTCCTTTAGAGCGCTGGCCTATGCAAATGTCAACAGTACAGTGCTGTTACATGTTGATGATTCTTGGAAGCCTTCAGATAGTAAAGCAATTGGCACCATTCAAAAGATGGATTCCAGGAATTTGAAAGACCAGTCCTCGGAGTACTAACGCCTTCAGCTGAGGATTAATGCACTCATGGACAAACAAATTTGGGCGGGGTGATGCTTGCCGATGAGACGTCATTAAATGGAACAGATGCATTGCTGGCGACCGCATTTCATGCACTGAACGCAAGTGTCTATTTGCTTTGCTTATTTAAGCTGCCTTTTATTTAAGCTTGAGTGCCTTTGAGTCATTTTTAATCAGGGATTGATCCATTAGGCTGAAGTTCCTGACCACAGCTGACAGGCTGTGAACGTTCCTCCGGGATGAATTGTGGCCTGAGGTCAATGGCTATATTTGCTGCTTCCCCGGAAGATCGAGTGTGCTGTAGTCTGGCTATTGACTCTTATTTAGGCTGCTATTGGAGCATATTGAAGAAGGTGGGATCTCATCTATTTAGCCATTCAGAAAATGAATCTATAGTGGCGAATAGTTGCGACTGGGCCATCCTGAAGGGGAGGGGTCCTAGTGGTTCCTCAGTCTTCCTGCCCCTCCCAGTTTAAGTCTCACACCAGTGCAAAACAATGATGATGTGGCTGCTCGGGTGTGGGACAATAACTGTGTCGGGTACATCTTCGGCGCTGCGCTAGGTCACATGACCTCTCTGTGTGCTTGAAAATGGGTTTAGTATCAAGCAGAGCCCTGACTTCTCAGCTGAGTGTATAAATGTCACTGTGGCTGTAGAAACACGTTGTTTAATAGCCGGCTGAGTTCCTCCATGAAATGCCGGAAGCTGTGTGCGCAGTAAGCCTCATTTGGTGCCTTGGTGACTATCCTAACCTCTGATACGCAGTAATAAGGTTTCTCTGTTCTGGCTTAAGGCATGTGTGTGACGCTGCGTTGGTTCTGCTTGGGAAATCCGGCCAGTGTTGGCATAATCACACGACATTGGGAGCAGAGCAAGAGGCTGTGAATATTTGTACTCTCACGCTTTGGTCGGACAGAAGCTCAGAGCTCATGCCTGTCAGTAGGGCGGTGTGTTAAGGCTCCATTCCATGTCAGTCTTTGCGGGTTATCTTTGTGTCTTCAGGGAGAATCACTTTGCATTTTGGGGATGGAGTTTGGTATCAATGTTTGGAGTGTCACCTTAATTAATGGTCCCGTGCAGAGTGAAGCTGTATATGTGGACCTTACAATTTTATTTTCCTTTAAAAAAAAAATAACAGCATGTTTTTTGCTGTTTATGGGAGTCTGTGCATGTATCTGCTCTGCGACGGACTGTGGTTAATCTGGGGTTAATCACAGCATATATATATATATATATATATATAATATAATATAATATAATACACATTTGTGGAACCTTGTTTCCCAATAACTGCCTCTTTCTGAACTCCAACTTGGATTTGTATTCTGTCTGTAGCCATGGCTGTTAAATAACTGCTGTGTAATGATGATGGTAATAGACTGTTATTAGTACTGCTGATTTTCTTGAATCTTTAATATAGGCATCTGGGCAGTGCTAATGTTAACATGAAAAATCAGCCATACAGTTTGGCTGCATGGAGAATATAAATCAAACTGATAATTGTCATTGTTGCAACAATGGAACTTTCTCTTCCCTGAATGGTATTAAGACGGCATTGTATTGCCGTTATGGGTCGTGGTCCAATGATTACTGTACTGGGACTGTGGTCGTATTTAAATCCCAGCACTGAGTCTGTTCTTCATAACGGCACATCCAGAGATATTGGATCGTGTGCAAGTCACTTCAGATTAGCTATGCTAAGGATCTGATATGCAGTTGTGCACTGTACAGTGATGTTTCACAGGGCTCTGGATTGTGGTGTTGTTGCTGGAGGAGGCTGTGAATGACAGCCTGGCATTTTTGACCCCTGAAATGGTGAGGAGAGCAGCTGGCAAATGGCAGTGACTATTCAGTGCCACATAAACAAGGATAAATTTGTACATCCCACTCCTTTCGGTTCCATTGTCACCGCGGTGGCCGTAGTGTGATAGGATCTTTGCTGTGTGGCGTGTGTGGCTGCCGCTGTAAAGGTGAAATCGCTCTTAATCGTGCTGCTTATTTCCATCCAGGAATTCCATCTGCTGACTTTCCTAACTGCATCTGAAGGCATAATATAAGTAGGGGCTGCTTTTTCCGTCTTTCTCATGACCAAACATGCATTTAAAAAAATAATGCCATTTAAAATCATTTAAAGATCTCGCACCCACACGTTGCCTGACCTGCGCTGCCTGACCGCCGTAACCCCCCCATACGTAACGCCTCAGGGATAAACGTCGTGGCATCTTACCCGGAACTGAGACCTTGTGTTTTTTTTGTCGTTCTTTGCCCCAGAAGCATGCTCAGTAAATTCAGTCATGTTGCGTTGCAAGATGTTTTTGCACGGAATGAGGAATACCAAGGTATCAAGCCAGAAACGGCCTCCAAAGAAAGGTAAGTCCCAGGAACCTTCCGGGTCCTTCTGCGACCAGGACGAGTATTCTGCTAATGACTGCAAAGTGGAACCAAATAACAAGTCGTGTTACCTTGGATTCCGTGAATTATAGTCCGAGTTACAAACTGCTTGGATCTGTTTCTCACTGTTGGGGTTTGTGGAGTGATGAATGGTGGAATGTCTGTGTAGGGGGAGCTTACACCATAAAAAAACATGAATACAGAGTGACTCTCATCTTATTTTCTTAAACACAGCTGCTTAACACATGTTACATACATACACATCTGGCTTTTGTTATAGGCTCGAGTGTAATCTACCAGCCATCGATTGTGTAGCCTTAGGTTTGTCAGGTCTTAAATTAGTCTTCGAATGTTGCCTGTCGCTGCAACAGCTTTAACCTCAGATGCATATTTTAGTGATTTCACGCCGACCATAACACCATTGGCCGGAGTGGGAAGTGATGTCGTAACTGGGAGTGTTAATTGCTTGCTTAGGCAATTGCAGTGATAAAATGGGGATTGTCTCATATCCGTGGTATTCATGTCTCTGTTTGACTAGGAGGTGATATATAACTAGTGAAACCTAATGTAAACTTCCCGTCCTCGTTTGTATAACCTGTTTGGACACGCCGCCGTCGGCCTGCTTTGGCTCTGCTTGCTTGTGGGCGACCCGGCGTGTTGTACAGCTGCTCATAACTGTGCCCCAGAATAGTGATGCTTTATTAATCCCGGTGGGGATATTCTCTTTTCACCTTCTCCGTTCTTGCTCTTCATGGGACACACAGATGCATATGCAGGCGAGAGGAAGCTGGGGGGGGGGCGGGGGGGTCACAGCACAGGGTCAGCCAGCATGCAACGTCCCTGGAGCTGGGGGTTGAGGGCCTTGCTCAGGAGCTCAACACCGACACCGCTGTGCTGGTCCCAGGACTCAAACCGGCAACCTTCTGATCACAGGCAGAGAGTCACAGCCTGCTGATCCACACACCAGCCCTATAGTGTTTCTCGACCCGGTTCTCTGGGACCCCCACGTTTTTGCTGCCTTCCAGCTCCCAGTGAACCTCTGCAGGACTGGCCTGGAAAAAGAACTTGCGCAGGGTGAAGGGACTGGGTTGAGAAACATTTGGTTTAATGCCTTAATATCTTCTGCAAAAGTAATAGTTTGCCTATTATGAAGCTTCCAGTGGCAGCGCAGGTAGGTCTGTTATGAGAAAGGTACCACATCAGGGTCAGGGTTACGGTTAATGACCTCAGATTTAGTTTCTGCTGTGGGTCAGTTAAAGCGAGTGTCTGCCGTTTAAGGGCCCTGTTCCATCAAACAAAGCCCGTTCAGTTGAAGGGTGCTTGACAAAGGGCATTATTTGCACATCACTCCATGATGTTTATAGCCTATAAGAGGACAGAGGATCGGCTATGTCTGACAGAAAAGCTTGTGAGTGATGTTGTAGGAAATGGAGACATTAAAGGTGACCGGCAGTTAGCACCACGGCTATTTTTTCTGGAATGTTCCGTGTTGTTCAGTGTTTAAGTTCTGAGGCTTATAACTGCTCAGGCTCACCAGGTTCTGAGGTCAAGTGGAAGGGGAATGAGGTTTGGTGGTTAAATGTCATTATCACCCTTAAGATTAGTGAATTTCCAATGAAGAATACAGAACTGGGCAAGGGGGGGGGCCCCACAGAATGCCGTATAGACACGAGGACAAAGGTCTTTTTGGGACAGATGTGAATACCTACATTTACATGAGAAATGGAGTGCTGGTCTCAGATGATGTCCAAGCCTTGATCAGAATGCCGATTCCTGTGTCCGGCTTGGAAAAAGAAACATTGTTCTGTGGAAAAGGTCACAATTCCTTAGGACGCTTCTTGGCAGCATCTTGCCGGGCGGCGTGACATTTTGAACTGGTCTCTCGCTGTCCCACTGCAGTCCCAGTTCCTGAGGCGCCGCAAGGATCCTCGCCGAGCAGTCGCCCACCAGGTGTACATGTCTGCTCAACCTCCGTTTGATTGGCTGAGGAGCCAGTGTTCGCCAGTGCGCATCACTGGAGGCTCTCTCTGAATGGGATGCCATGTTCAGCAACGCCACTGCGATGATGAGAAACACAATGTCGGCTTTTCCGATGAGAGAGCACAAAATGGCTGATTGCAGGGGTAACGAAAGCATCGGCTTTTATTCTTCAGAGGGCATTAACATTCTTATGAGATTGAATATTGAGCGATTGAAAGTAAAATACGTACTTTTAGTGGCGAAGTTGTTTCAGGATGCTCCTTCAGAGTGTTAGACGTGAAGTTCCTTGTCCTCAGCCAGCCTTCTGAGTGTATTATTAAGCCTTTCTAAAAGCCTAGTGGGTTGTCCCCTTTCGCTTTGTTTTATTCCTGTACCTTAAAACCTTTAGAAAATGGCTGCACTTTTTTCTGAATGCCTGATTACTATGGTAATTGCTCATGCATGGCCCCGGTGAGCCTCTACAGCCTCGGTGGAGCTTCAGGCCGCCCGTCACTCCGGGGTCCTGCTCTGCCATCGGCGCTTCATCCTGCAGCCAATCGGAGCAGCTCTGCCGGAGTTGAATCTACTCGTCTGGCTGGTTCATGGAGGGCCAGACCGTGACCCGGCAGCGTTGGTGTGCCTGTCCCTCTGTATGACTCTACTTAACGTGAACCTTCTGACCTACTTGCCGAAATGGTCTCCTGCCGTCGAATCCCACAAAAACCTATCTGGAATCCAGCTTGACTGGCGGAATGTGGGCTTGTGGGAGAAGCCCGCTCAGAGTGGGGAGCCGAGATGCATGTGGATGTGGCTGCAGGGGTATTTTCCACAGCCGCCCAGAAAAGATTCCTTTCTCACTGAAACGAGCCCGACATCCCGGGTCAGTCGCCACTGCGACGCTTGATGGTTTCTAACAGGAAGTAATCAGTGCTGGAAAAAATGGGTTAAGATGCATTTTTTGGAAATGTCACTGTGGGAATCCTTAGATGGGCCGGAGCCCGCATCGGCGTCCCTGCCAGCCCCCCCCCGCCAACGTGCAATGAGAAGCCGGCTTTGTTCCTGTGGGTGGCCCTGCCCCTGCTCAAGCCTTTTGTGTGTTGTTTCATCGTTGATCAGACGCCCCCCCCCTCCAGTGAAGAGCTGGGTCCCGTCTCCGCTGCCCACAAGCGGAATGGCGCTATCGTCCCTGGTGACACAACGTGGGCAGCGGTGTGTGACGGGGTGGGGCTGGCTGGGGGTCGGACGGGGTGGGGCTGGGGGGATGGATCGCCATACTTGGCCCGGATGATGTACCTGTCATCGCTGTATCTGTAGCTGAGTACTTATCGATGTGTACATACATGTGAGCAAATACGGCTGGGATGCACCCTGACAGAGCAGCCCAGGTCTGTGTGCTGCTCCTCTCCACTGTGCGTTTGTGTCAGAGGCCTCTCTGCCTCTTAAGCGTTTCCTGCCACATTTATCCGGGTGACAGTGCTGCCCCTCTGTCTGCATTCTGTCTGAGAAACCTGGCGTTCTGCTGAATTGTTAGGCCCTGGCGGAGGAGAGCCCAGCATTGAGGGACTGCTCCACACGTGTCGTGTTCGCACATCGGGGGTCCTGAACGCCCTGTCTCTTGATTAGAGGGTCTTGCTTCAATCAGCAGTCTTGTTTTGAAGGGCTTGTTTTGCTTGCCTCTGCTCTCCATGTTTATTTTAAATTTGATCATATTATACAAGCCGCTCTGTTGCCTTCATAGTGTGTTTTGTCTTTGAATTTGTTTTATTATCCATTTTTGATTTATTTCTCTCTATTCAGAGCTAGTGTAAACCACTTAAAGCATGTGCTTTCAGCATTTTCAAGTGCAAAATGATCATAATACATAAAACATGATTTCCTCTTCCGGAAACCCTGAATACTGGAGTCGCTCACTGCTGCCGCCCTGGTGTCATCCCCAGGTAACAGCATCCTGCACTCGGCCGCCGACAGCGTGACCAGTGCGGTACAAAAGGCCAGCCAGGCCCTGAACGAGCGCGGTGAGCGACTGGGCCGGGCCGAGGAGAAGACCGGGGAGCTGATGAACAGCGCGCAGCAGTTCGCAGACACAGCACACAAGGTGAGGTTCTGGTACTGTGGGGGGGGGGATGCATGACTGGTAATTACAGGTTTAGGTGTGGTGAGGATGCTACTTTCAACCCCCGATGTATGGGAGGAAGCCAGGGGTGTAACTGTTAGAGCAGATTCGCCCACAAACCCTTATTCGGGTAGCCGGCGTTTCCCTTTGCAGGTGCTTTGGTCTGCAGATGTGCTCTGACCCACGGTGCAGCTGTGCTTCTGTGACCCCGGTCATGCATCCCTTTGTGTGTCAGTCCAGTGCGTGCAGAAGTAACCGCATCAGTTTGTCCTGCGGGGTTCAGCCCTGGGTAGGATCTGCATTATTAATTTGGCTGATGCTGCACCTGGTGTGTTTGGGGGGGGTGGCAGGGGGCTATTGACTTTGCGGCCTCCAGGGGGTGCCAGTTACTGTCCTGTGAGTTTGTCAGACAAACCTGGGGCATGTTTCTCTCGTTCCTACCTGCTTCTCTGAGTGCACTCTGGCAACACTAAATGCTTTGACATCCTCATAATTTCGTTTCTCATTTTTCCCGTATTAAAAGGTAGCCGCTTGACCCCGCGTAAGGGGGCATGTGTGCCCGCGCCCCTCCTCTGTGTTTCTGCCGAGCTTAGTGGCGCTGTGGTCATGCAGCTCTGAGGTCCTGGCTGATGGTGGTCCTGCTGTCAGAAGCTTCTCGTGTCGGGCATCGTCTGATAAACACATGAATGAATGAATAATGAATCACGGTGACTGTGCTTTGATGGGGTCTCCTTCATGTATGCTGGCCTCTTGCCGGCCACAAATTAATTCCCCACGAGGTGAAAATGAGGGACAGCTTTCCAGCACGCTGGGATGTTCACCTTCCCACAGCTCATTACTCTGCCACCTTATACAAGCTATTGATGTGCTAATTCAACTAGATGCTTAATTACTCTAATTTCTGGTAGTAATTTTAAACACCTTAGTGAAAGCTACTTTTTGTACAAGTCTGCCTTACTGTGTTTATAAATAGCACAGTTACTGCACTCTTAAGCTTTTGTCGTCTAAGAGCCACCTAATGTTTGACGTCCTTGTTTTTATAACTTTAATGTTGATGACGGCATGTGAATTTTTATTTTTTTTTGCTGGATAAATGTATCACTTTTTTGTGAGAATTTGACGTATAGCTTCCTTCTGGTGCAATGTTCTTGTACTTCGAAGATTCATACAGATGAACTAAAATATTAGTTAAGTACAGAAAGTGTATTTCGTAATTGAAACGTGAATTATTTAAGCAGTTGTTAAAACCTGTAGGTTTTGAAGTGAGTAGGTTATTCACTGTTTGCAGTAAAATTAATGTGCAAAAACCTTATCAGCCATTCAGAGTGGGAGTGGATCATTGTATGGTTCCTGATGTACTCCTGATACCCGATCCTCATTTACAGCAGGTGTCCGTAAATCCACAGTCACAGACTTGGCTTGTGCAGGATTTTTGTGTTTTGCTGCCCCCTGGTGTTGTAAAATAATAGTGTAGAAGGCTTGGGGATTTCAGACTGGATGACTAATTTTCTAGGATTGTTTGGCTCCATTTGTTCTCTGATCCGACTTAATTGTTGATAGTGGGCATTGTGGTGAGGGCTTGAGTCCAGTTCTGTGTTAGGGGGATTTACACCGCCTATCTATGTGTGTGTCCTCGCACAGTCAAAACACATATGAATCATGGATTTCTTCATATTGGTTTCTGAGCGAATGTTGTAGTATTACTTTAATTACTGTAGGTAAAAATGAATTTGCAGTGTCAAATTGTGTCTTAGTTGAAATGTTTTTTCCACCTTAAAGTCCACCATAAATGTGCCTGCGTTGACTTTCATAATATTTTGCCAGCCTGATTAAATGAGGTAAAGATCTGTGAATGACCTACTAACCTGTGAATGACATGTGCATCTTCTAAATAACTTCCTGATGTTAGTGTCCTATGAATGACCAGTGAATGACAATTTCAGTGTCCTGTGAGTGACCAGTGAATGACACATGCAGTGTCCTCTGAGTGACCAGTGAATGACACATGCAGTGTCCTGTGTGTGACCAGTGAATGACACATGCAGTGTCCTGTGAGTGACCCATTTTCTTTTCTCCTACAGCTTGCCATGAAGCACAAGAGTTAAATAGCCAAACCCCCAAGGGATCTGCCTGGATGTGAGAAGTGATGATCCTCTGGGACACCTTTCTAACTGTATTAATATTTTTAACGTCTTATTTCTTGTATGCCATTATCACTAATGAGTTTTACCTGCACACCTGGATATTGAGTGAACATCTGACCTGGATCTCCGTTAGCCAGCTGCCTGTCCGTGGGCCGTTTAGCATGCAGGTCGCGCCGCATACTTCCCTGTGGCCTGCCGCCCACTCGCTAGGCTACGCTAAAACCTTTTACCGACCAGCCCCTGTTTTCGGTCTCGACATTGCCCCCTGAAGGCCGACACTGTTATGACACAGTAGTGTATTTCATTATGTCCGCTTCTGTAAAATGCCCAGAAGCGCTGCGAGTTGCATGTAAAATTGTAGCGTATTGGCAGCCTCTGTCCTCTGAGACTTTAGAATGTGAAATCAAACTTTCAGACATTCCTTTTTCCCGCCGTATATAAAATATTTCCAGTACTACTTTCTGAAGCTGCTGCCATAGTTTAAGAGCTAAACTCAGTTTTGCTCTATGAAGAGTGATGTGTGTTTATTTAAAAGTGTTTACAAATCGTAAACCCCCCCCCCCCCCACTATATTCCCTTCATGCCCTCCTCCCCTCTACACTATATTATGGTTTAGTGTCCAGGATTTGCTTCATCTTCACATTATTGATTTAAATGATAACATGACTACAGACAGATATTGTACATTGAATGATTACTGTCACTGCAAACGACTAAGAAGTTTTTATAAATATTCCAGAAAGTAAAACAGATAACAAAGGAACCCCCCCCCCCCCCTTTGTTTAAAGTAACCTAACGTGAATATTCTTTGGGGTATTATAACAATAATTAAATTTCATTTAGAACTGTAATCTCTTTTTTCCCCTCTCCCAAGTGATCAAGTATGAAATAACCTCATTACTCTATATGAAGATTTCTTGTATAATTAATCTTTCCATCACCATGTTTTAATCAGCGGAATTTTAAGTCCAATGAAATTTAGCATCAGAGTCCATTGTACTTTTTATATAAATGGAGTAGCTGCCGTATCATGTTTGTCTGCTTTATGTAAATAATGTCTGTTTTACAGATTTCCGCTCATTCCCTAAATAACCTGGTTGTTGCCATAATGAGGTGGTTGGGGGCGGAGCTTAGCTGTATCAGGAGAAGTGGTGATGGGGTCAGAGTTTGGCCTGTGCTGTGGTGACACTGATAAAGACTGTCAGGTTACCCAGGAGGAGAGATGAGGAGGCTTGTCTGAGTTGGTTATGTGAGTAGATGTCTGGACGTTTGGAGGCTCGTCACATTCTGGATAGTCTCCATAGCGATTATTAGCTCTAAGACCAAAAGAAGGTGATGTGGCTGACATTGACCTGCCGCTGCTGTAGGGGGCGGTTACTGCAGCGAGGTCTTGGTCCTCACTGTGGTGCAAGCTTATTCTGTGCCCAAATATGCTCAAACAACTCGGTTCAGTGCTTTAAGGTGATTTAAAGAGACAGTATGGATTCCTGAGTTATGAATATGTTGAATTAAGGACAAGAGGATGTTGTTTACTGGATGGTATGTTTAAAAGGCCAAAAAAAGATCTCATTTTATTTCCTACCTTTCTAGTAACTTCTCATGCGATGTTCTCTGCTTCACAGCGTGTTTCTACTAGGCTTATCTGACCACTGCCACCATGCAGTGGTCTGTGTGTCTGAAGTGTCCATGTGCAAACGATAGGCTTTTCCTGGGGACCACCTGCAGTGCTGGATCTGAGCTGCAGGAGGCGATCTTGGGCGAGATGCTGTTCAACATCAGGGCATCTTATGTGTAATGTGTGTTATGTGCCGATTTTTAATATATTTGTGCATTAAAAGAACCATCTACACCGAAGGATTTAGTAGCTGAGCATTTATATTTGTGGTCAGAGTTGCATTGTTGACTGTAAGCTTTATGTTTTTTGTTAAAGTGTGTAAATGTGGTATAGGAACTGTTCTAGAGTTGTGTGTACTATAATTGAGCCAATGCATTAAACCATTTTATCGAATATGCTTATCCTTTGTTCCCTGTTTTTATAATCTGTGATGTGTGGATAGACAAACATTTAAAGTGCAATGATTCTTTATCTGTGCCTTTTTCCTGAAATCCTAAACTAACAACCTGCTGTATGTCAACACGCTGCTTATGTAACGTAAAACTGTATTCCACATTAGAATTATCCAGGGTAACGCTATCTTTTGGAGCGGTGAATTGTGTATTTTAAAAAAGTATGATGTATCGTCTCTGCTATTTGTACAGTAATATCAGTTTAGGCAGTGCAGTCATTTTGGAAAGTTGTTGAATTCCTAAAGCAACAAAACAAATGCAAGTTACAGCCTTTTTGGAATGGGAAATGGAAACCAAACACACCTTACTGGACATAACTCCCATTCATCATCATTTTTAAATAGTAATAATAGTACTGATGTTCTGTAGTCCTGTGGTATAATGTTTGGGCATTTTCCAGGATCTGCGAACATCCGTGTGGCAGTGTGGGGAGACAAATTAAAGCTTTGCTCAAGTAATTAAATTGTAATTTATTTTTAACCGTGAGTATCACAAACGTATTTCGTGCACCCCTCCAAATAACGGTGTGTCTCTTTTTCTGAATTAATTAGTTTCCAGTTATTATAATACTGAGCAACGCATCGGACAGAATGAAATCACGTGGGTCTTGTAGTTGGAACTTTCAGTACCTAAAGCCTGTTTGCGTTCCCCGTGGGAGTTATATATATAATCTGATAACGGAAGGAACTCTGTATTGTAACATTGTGGAGATAAATACTGATGAAGAACACCACTAGAGGGCGCCCAGACACAGCTTGCCAGTCCCATTCGCAATCAGATAAGTAGTATTCAGTCCGGTGTTATGTTATCGCAGTTTTTTTGTTTTGGGGATTTTTTTTTAAATTAAGAATACTTTAAAAGCACTAACGGGTTTAATCAATGAACTCTGTAAAATATGTGTTCCGTTAAATCATCCTTATCGCACCTACTGATTTAGTGCCAAACAAACCTGGCCCTTTGTTACTGTCTGTCTGGCATATACATTTTAAGCTTCGCTATCCTAACATGGCAGAAGCGATTTAATGTCCTTTCATGGAAAAATCATAATGTCATCAAAGAATCATGATGAGATTAAGATTTGCATGTCAAAAAGGTCGAAGTCTAAAATCTGTAATTAATAAGGATGGGATTACGCGAGAGAATGTCTCTATAAAGATAAGGTCAGCTTTTGATCCTTATATTGTTTGTGTGACTAATAAAAATGTTGGACTTGAATGACTGTGATTATGTCTCGTTTGTGGTCCAGCTGGTTTCCTGAATTGTTGATTTTATTTGTTTTTCTGTCCCGTGCTACAACACACAGACGTCGGGTCTGGGGGGGGGATTTCCCACGCCCCAAAGAGGCTGCCCCCCCCCCCGACCTTGCCTGTCTCGCTGCCGACCATCCAGCACCAAATCGGCAGCCTTACTTGTGGCGTCTCACCGCTTAGTTTCCGTGGAAAACGCACCTTCCTCGACTTCTGCTTATATCTCATGACCCCGGTCGGAAGTACCTGAACTTGTTACCCGTCTTATTTTTGGATTTAAATTAACCATGATATGGATTCCTTAGCAGTGTAACGTTCCCAGTTTTCATTTTAGCCTTTCGAGCCACTGCTCCAGATCTGCTTTTCCTAAATGTTCATAATCAACAGACATAATTAGGGAAGTCTGTAACTAATTTATTGCTTAAATATTGAGGTTATTTTAGCGGCACAGTTTCATATGTAGGTTAGTGTTCTACTTGGCAACCTTAACGCTTGGCATATATGTTAAAATTAACATCTATTTATTAAGGCAAATCTAATTACAGGAAGCAAATTGTATTCTGGGAGGTTTCGGGAATCTGTAGTGTTGTTAAAATGGGGGCATTTGTCTCTGCGCCTGGGGCCCGTGCCCTGTGCATGCCTTCATGTGAGGTAACTGGCATGAAATTATTCTTAACACTGCAGTCAATCAGTGTTAGTGAATGCAATCAAGGTTTGCAGAAATGCATTAGATTAACAGTGATTTATTGGCTTGTATCAACTGAAGCCAATTCTTGAGAGAGGAAGTACACTGACAAATGTGTTTATGGTAATGGTTTATATATACGAATTGTGCACCTAAATACATTTTAAAAGAGTGCGAAGTAATTTTAGATAAAATAAGTCTGGGAAAATACACGCGCACGTGAGTGTGTTTGACCGCTAGAGGGAGCCAGACGTCACGGGCAGTATTCTGTCTCAGCGCAGTTTCATCTTACAAACCAACTTGAACCACAACGCCTTTTTGGGTAGTTCAATATTTCGATTGTATCAATTAATCTTTAATCAAGCAACTTGTGAAAATCTTTTAATGATTTATAAAAGCAGCAGTTCAGACAGTATATTAAAAATATATTAACAATGGCTTTCATCCCTGTTTCCTTATCTGAAAGTGGCTTTATTTTACTTGTGTACAGTGTGAGAGTAGTTTTGCACAGACTGCTTAATGCATGTGGACTGTATCCTAAGCTATGAGCAATTGTGGTTTGAACTAAATTAAGCCTTTGAGTTGTTAATTGACCAAAACCATCCATATCTAATAAGGATTGATCAACAAATTGTGGTACTGTGGTTCCATCATTAGATTCTCTACAATCTGTCTTGCGTCATTTCCCTCTCTCTCTCTCTCTCTCTCTCTCTCTCAAACACCGACAAGACAGTAACCGGGACAATCGAACAAAAGACTAATTAGGTTACTTCAGGGCTCTCTACATGTATGCACCCTTGTAATAAAACTCAATTGACCGGAATCTGTTTAAGGCTGTAATAGATGCATAATAGCTGCAGGAGTATCTCGGCCCGTTAAGCAGAGCTTAAAAGGCCAGTCACAGGAATGTGGATGTATTCAGGGCAGAACCATTTTTTTTCCATAGCTGAAATTTTGATGAAGGAAAATTGATAGGCGTGTTCTTCTTAGGTGTGACTGTCAGATTCCATGCAAACCGTGAGCAATGTGTGGAATGCTGTACTTTATCATCCAGCACCACTCCCCGCTTCTCCAAAGAGGAACAACTGCAAGAGCAGCACTTACAGGTGACAGGGCGAAAAGCTTACTGCTGTATGTTTCATTATTTATGCTCCGGTTCGATTTCTGTTCTGTTTGACCTGAGACGATTAAAAAAGTGTGAATGCGCTTTATTGTTTAGTGTAGCTGACGGCGACGTCGGAGCACACTGCTCCAGTTCCCGGCTGTACAATGACCTTGGGAGACACAGCTTTCACCATAATGCTTTGAAGTCGTCTTTATTTCTTAGGTTTGTGTTAAATAGCTCATAAGGCACTAACAAGCAGAAAAGTTCATTTCAAATGATCCAGAAAATTCAAAGGAAGTTTGTTTCTGTGTTGTGGTATGTGGATAGGATACAATTTTACCATTTCTAATCAATTCCCAAAGCCAACCATAGATCATTAACAGGTCTTTTATAAAAATGTGTATGTACCAGACACAAAATTATTTAATTGTAATTTTACCAACAGTTTAAATCCCCAAATGAGAGATTTGTAGGTCCCCTCTAATCCAAACAACACTCTTTTGTAATGATCATTCCAAGAGGTGCCGTCCCCTTCCCGAAACCTCATTCAATACAGACATTCCCTGTAACAGCATGTGAAAATGGCAGCGAGGTTCTTCTGGTGGCAGATGATCTATCCCTGAATTTGTACCTTTACCTTGATGGATGTGATGGGGTGAGGGGGGGGGTCAAAGCCTTAGGGGTTTTCAGCTTAGGTCATTTCTTCTCAGCCATGAAGGGGTCTCTGGTTAACTGACAGCCCCCAGGCTGCCCAAGTGTGACACTGATGGTGAACAAGAATACCTGTGGAGCCCAATGTGGACACCCCACACCTGGTTTCTGCTGCTCTGTCTCGCCCTGAACACCGGGTCACTGGTTTCTGCTGCCCTGTCTCGCCCTGAACACCGGGTCACTGGTTTCTGCTGCCCCGTCTCGCCCTGAACACCAGGTCACTGGTTTCTGCTGCCCCGTCTCGCCCTGAACACTGGGTCACTGGTTTATGCTGCCCCTTCTCACCCTGAACACCGGGTCACTGGTTTCTGCTGCCCCGTCTCACCCTGAACACTGGGTCACTGGTTTATGCTGCCCCTTCTCACCCTGAACACCGGGTCACTGGTTTCTGCTGCCCCGTCTCGCCCTGATCACCAGGTCACTAGTTTCTGCTGCTCTGTCTCACCCTGAACACCGGGTCACTGGATTCTGCTGCTCTGTCTCACCCTGAACACCGGGTCACTGGTTTCTGCTGCCCTGTCTCGCCCTGAACACGAGGTCACTGGTTTCTGCTGCCCTGTCTCGCCCTGAACACGAGGTCACTGGTTTCTGCTGCCCCGTCTCGCCCTGAACACCGGGTCACTGGATTCTGCTGCCCCGTCTCGCCCTGAACACCGGGTCACTGGATTCTGCTGCCCCGTCTCGCCCTGAACACCGGGTCACTGGTTTCTGCTGCCCCGTCTCACCCTGAACACCGGGTCACTGGTTTCTGCTGCCCCGTCTCGCCCTGAACACCGGGTCACTGGATTCTGCTGCCCCGTCTCACCCTGAACACCGGGTCACTGGTTTCTGCTGTCCCGTCTTATCCTGAACACCGGGTCACTGGTTTCTGCTGCTCTGTCTCACCTTGAACACCGGGTCACTGATTTCGGGTGCACCGTCTCAATCATGAACACCGGGTCGCTGGATTCTGATACATAGTCTCAACCATGAACACCCAGTCACTAGATTCTGTCTCACCCTGCACACTAGGTCAGTGTTTTCTGATACTCCCATTGGATTACTGATCTGAGGTTTGTAGTTGAATACTGCCTCGTCTATTGTTTAACTTTTAAACGTCAGGCTATTTTTACCACCCAGCTGAGGAGGTCATGTAACATTCATTTATCAAATTCCAGTGATTCTCCTGTTATTTTTCTCAGTGCTATTGATTCCTGTAGTGTTATTATTACTCACCATGATAAATTTAACAATCGGTCTGAGACAAAAAAAAAATCAGCTTATGTTCACATTCATCCCCATTACTGTATAACAATGTAAACATTACTACCACATTTTATATTGGTTACAATTCCAGCCTCTTTGACCCCAAAAGCTTTGGATGCCAGTACAGTTTTCTCAGCGTGTCACTTTAATTAGGTCATCTTCTCATGGAGAATATTATTAAAATATTCATGAAAAATTAACCGCTGTGGATGAACTGGGCTGATCTGATGGGCGGTAAGTAAGAAACAGTGTCCCTCTTTCTGTCGGAAGTTGTGGGATGTGCCGTGATTTTTAACGTCAATATTATGACAAATAAATTACTATCTGCTGTTTTTTCTTAACTCCGAAGTATGTTTCATATGGTAATTGAACTTCCTGTTTTTTAATTACAATTATCTCATTAAAGTAGCACGCTGACTTAATACCTCGCAAATTCCAATTAGCTAGTGGTTGGCTTTGTTGCTTTATTTAATAAGTTGTTACGGACATAAACCTTTACAGAAAGTCTGCAGTTTTACAAATGGGGAAAATTTACGGCAAACTTGGGGTGCCTACATTCCAATTACCCAGCTGGTCTTGGGTCAGTGATAATAAATTCTCTTATAAGGTGGTACATTATCCGGAAGCTCCTGAAGGTGTCGGAAACGAGCTGTGATTCGAGCTACTTCTCACTGGGTCTCACAGAGCAGATGTGAGAGGTGGTCTTGCATAAGGACAGAGCTCAGGCAGAGTCTCTGGCAGATTATTCTGACTCTCCTTTTCGACATGGATCCCCCAACGGATCCAACAGCGCCGCCAGTGGAAACCGAAATCCTGAAATGATATTCCTCAAAAGTTTTTTGAAGATCAAATTTCAAGGCCGCAGAGTGCACCGTCTTGCCACAGATAAGTAGGCTGATGGAGTGGGGGGGGCGGAGGATTGGAGACTGCAGTGTCGGGACCCTATTGGTCTGTTGTCACGGAGGGGGCGGGAGTAGGCAGCGCTACAGGTAGATGATAGGGATTTCAGTCCGACATCTCTGCAGAGCAGAAGAGGTGGTGAAGGGTGTCACTGCAGAGAGGAAGTGGTGTGCATTAAATGAATAATACAAAGAGGGAGGGGACTGAGACAGGTCATTATTTTAGGAAGGGAGTTGTCTGTGTTCTGTCCTTATGGAGAAGGGAGTGGCCTGTGTTCTATGGTTATTCCAAAGGAGGCGTGGCCTGTGTTCTGTGGTCATTCCAAAGGAGGCGTGGCCTGTGTTCTGTGGTCATTCCAAAGGAGGCGTGGCCTGTGTTCTGTGGTCATTCCAAAGGAGGCGTGGCCTGTGTTCTGTGGTCATTCCAAAGGAGGCGTGGCCTGTGTTCTGTGGTCATTCCAAAGGAGGCGTGGCCTGTGTTCTGTGGTCATTCCAAAAGAGGCGTGGCCTGTGTTCTGTGGTCATTCCAAAAGAGGCGTGGCCTGTGTTCTGTGGTCATTCCAAAGGAGGCGTGGCCTGTGTTCTGTGGTCATTCCAAAGGGGGCGTGGCCTTTGTTCTGTGGTCATTCCAAAGGAGGCGTGGCCTTTGTTCTGTGGTCATTCCAAAGGAGGCGTGGCCTGTGTTTTGTGGTCATTCCAAAGGGGGCGTGGCCTGTGTTCTGTGGTCATTCCAAAGGGGGCGTGGCCTGTGTTCTGTGGTCATTCCAAAGGGGGCGTGGCCTGTGTTCTGTGGTCATTCCAAAGGAGGCGTGTTCTGATTCGAAAGAGGGCATGGCTTCACTTGGTCATTATTGGAGACACAACCTGCCTTTGGCTGTGGCCACGATGAGTGCCTGGAACAGTACAAAGGGAAGTGGGCCCTCAGAAAGTGCAAATGAGTCAGAGGTGGTTATGTGGGGCATTGGTTGTGAATGAGATCACACCCCAGTGCGTATGGGCGGATGCCAGTGTATTCCACACCCCCGGGCACAGAAGGGCTGTCTGAATCGATGTAGAGCAGCATACTGTGATGAAAGAGGACAATTATCTTGTCGATTCAGGGAACCTCTAAACCCGCTACATTTGCCTTAGCTGTGCCTTCGATAAAATGGCAGTGAGGTTACTGCATGCACAGGGAGTTTCTGCAGAGATCGGAAGCTGTACCGGAGAGCTGGGTTGCGGTGTTGTCGCCGCATCAATATTGCATGACTGTGATTGATCTGCACTGTTTAGCATTCAGAGTCCAGGCTGCAGCAGTGAAATCGACGCAGGAGATTTATTTCTCGACTGCTAAACAAGGTGTTTCAGCAAGACGTGCAGGCCGTGACATTGCAGGTCTGAGGTGTCGATTAAAGCCCATCTATCACGCCGATCCCCCCTGGTTAGCCCTCGAGTTTCAGTGATACACCAGACTATGGTGAGACCCCAGGTGCTACGGTGCTTATGAAATAGCTCCTCCCATTTTATTGTATCTAAAACAAAAAAATAGGTGACTTGGATATATCCAGGTGCTAATTACAGGAATTTAGGGTCTGGTGTCTGACTGCGACAGCACAGCATTTCACTCTCTGGATTCTTGGGCTGAGGTGTGGGAGTGCAGCTGCACATCGGGCCAGCAGGGGGCGATGTGGCGCAGTCCGATGCAGGCTGTACACTTATACCTGGTTGTACCTGAAATAAGACAGCAGCTACGGAAATGAAGGGCAGAAGACGTATAGCTGCAGAAGGGGGTCTGTAGAAAAAAACACATGATTAAGAGGGGAATAAAGAGGTGTATGTTCTGGCTGAGGGTTTCATACTGAGGTAGGGTGACTGATTAATAGCACACAAACAGAAGAAGCAGTGAATGAATCCCATGCATGACACCTTCATAACTCCTTCACGGTGCACAGATTCCAAGGAACCATTTTTCTGGGCGGTCCTGGAGTTCAAAACTACTCCCTCGTTTCATATTTGTTGATACCCCACCCAACATTAACTAGTAAATTTGTACTGTGTAATGTAGCTTTCTGAGGAAAGCCGAAACCTCTCTTTCTGTCAGCGGGGACTCTGTACATCTCCGAAAATATTTCCAAAATACACAAAATAGTAATAAAAATAGAACTTAGTGGTAAAGCACCTGAAAAAATGGGTAGGTTGTCTAGATCACCTTGCTGAAGGTCGTGGTTTTATGCTCCAAAAAATGATTATACAAAAGCGGAGAGCTGAGAGAGCAAGATGGAGATACCTCAGGCCCCCGTAACACAGTCTGGGACAGGATTAGGGCCAGTGGAAAAATGGGGCAGAGTCGCGTATAGGGCAGGTACAGCATGGGCGCTTCCCGCCGCGTGCCGCCGGCCTGGGGCCGTATCTCACGGCCACTTCCCACATCTCCCGAGACAAAAGGGCTGCATTCGGGGGGCTTCGATCGGGGCTAAAATAGCAGCTTTGAGAGCAGCTGCCTGTTTAGGCGGGGGGCTGGAAGACAGCAGCATATTTATAGAAACACAGGCACTGTTTCAGCCCGGCTCCGCAATGCAGCCTGATATAAACCTGAAAGCAGCCGGGAATGCCGATATCTCGGGCTGGGGCATGATGCAGCTCATCAGCACCCCCTACAGGTTAGCCTGTATCCTGCGCTCCACTGGATTCTGAAATCCCCTGCTCATCGGCTGTTGCTTCCTGTGCCTCTCCCATCTGTCCAGCTGCTGCCTTGGTGCATTGTGGGTATGCACTGTGTGTGTGTGTATGTGTCAGTCTTTCCACTGTCTTTGGGCAAGCGTCACCGTGTGTCATAACTGGATGTGTCACTGGATGTGGGTTTCCCCATATTGACTGCCTTATGCTGCGGGGCTCGCATGCTGACATCATATCAAATCCCTTTAATGGGGGCTCAATGAGATTCAAACCTGTGACCCGGCCCCCCCCTAGCCATGTAGTGACCATGGGCCACTTTCCGGCATTCTTGCAAAGTGATACATAACACCAGTTAGCAGTTGGTCCCTCCATTACTGACAGGCGACAGCGAACCGTCGCTCCCTCCTAACACAGACAGGACGCCACCTCTGAGATAACATCTGCTGGGCAAGAGGGATAAAGACGAGGCCTGTCTGTGTGGAGGGGACGGCGCATTTCCTGCATCTTTAAAGAGCCGCGTCCTCTCGCCTTTTAGGGCTTTTAGTCGTCTCCGGTGTCCCACTTTCCAGGCTGGGGGAGGGACACGACTCGCTCCTGCTCCATTACCTGGAACACGTCACTCCGTGCCGCCTTCAGAAGCGAGTGAAAACAGCACCATAGAGCCGAGTGTTTTGTGGGCATTAAATCAGTGATCCTTGCTTGGTATTTGCCGGATAAGTGGCTGATGGGAATTTATAAGGATGTCGAAAGGCTTTGTTCCACACGCCATGCTCAATTACCCATAATGCATGGGGTTGTGTGTGCGTACATGGATTTCTGTGTGTCTGCGTGTGGCTGGCTGTCTTATGTCACGGTTAGCCTCTGTTTCTGTTTCTGTGTGTGTCTGCCTGCTGTAGGAGTGATATCTCATTGCTAGTGAGCGTGCGTACCCCCATGTACGTGCGTGACACTGAATACAAATGAAGGAAGCTCGCGGGAAGGCTTTGCAGCCAGCACTACTGCACCTGTGTGTGTTAAGTTAATTCAGCTCAGTGGCAGGTGAATTCACCGCCCAGTTTTAACATTTTAACTTTGCTCTGTGAGCCATGTCTGCGCTCTGGGTTACGTGGGAGCGCGGGAGAGAGGTATGTTCGGAGGCATTTCCAGGTGTATTTAGCAGTCGTTAGCGCTGGGGACTGACAGCTGTGCCTCTGGATCCGCTGCCTTCTCCCACATCTCCTTTACTCTCCTCCATCGTCGCGTTCGGGGCTGACTGTGCCGAAGAATCAGGGCGTGACGCCGGCTTGCAAGGCTGACCGGACTCCTGTCCGCTGGGCTGTGATTAACAAGATATGTGTGTGCAATGTTATTTTTTAACTTAAGCTAAGGGGCTGATTCAGCTAGCTGATATATACATGGGTCATATTGTTTTGCGGGCAAAAACCTCCTTAAAGGATGGTTTGCCAGAGAGATTGTACAGTGTGTTTTTATTTAAATATTCCAAAACCTTTTTACATGAAATCCATTTCTTATAATTTATAGTCAGTGTTTAATTAATAGTCAGTTAATTTAGCACACAGATGGGTGTTACTTTTAACAACGTGGAAATAAAGTGTTTTACTATGCTGGGCCCTGAGTCTTTGTCCACTGGCTGTAATTCGCCTCCTGAGGCAGTTTACCTGGGGCTTCTGCTTGTGACTGGCAGTAGCTGGAGTCCGGAAGGTTCCCAGCTCTGTTGTATCTCTTATAGCGGCAAGGCATCCACGTTGTGGGAGGACGTGATTCCGCATGGTAAGAGCTTGAGTTTACACGTCTGTGGGTGTAAGCTTCGGCATATAAACACACATGTACGCCTGTGGACAGGCTGCAGGAGCTCGACAGCGCCCCCTATTGCACGCTGCTAAGCAGGCAGGACGAATTCACGGCCGGTACATGGTGGCGAATAGCAGTCGGCCGCATTCTGGTTTGTGACTTCAGAGGGCGAAGCGTCCAGAGGTGTATGAGCCTCGTCAGGAAGAGCCGGTCGGCAGCGCGAAATGGGACTAGTGCATTTTATACGGCCAATGAAGGAACCTCCGTATTTTATCCCACCACCCAGCCTGACTGCATAGAATCTTAAGGCGCAGAGTAAGAAATCGAAAATCAGGTCAGGTGATGAGGGACAGCAGAATTCATAATTATTATTAGTTATAATATTAAGTCACTCAGGTTCTACATGCAGTCAATGTCAAGTGCCTTTCTCATGGGGAGGGGGACTGTAAGATATCTGCCTGCTGTCCTGTGATTGGTCTGTTGTTGTAACAGGAGAGGAGGGGCTTGGAATGAGCCTGCAGTAATAATGGGGGGGGTGGAATTTATCTGCAGTAATAATAAGGGAGATGGCTTGGAATATATCTGCAGTAGTAATAATTGTGGGGGGGGAGGCTTGGAATGAGTTTGCAGTCATAATAAGAAATGTGTCCAGTAATAAGGGGAGGGGCATGGAATGTGTGTGCATTGACAGTATGGGGAGGGGCTTGAGTATGTCTGCAGTGGGGGACTAAGAGAATGACTGCAATAATACCAAGGAGAGGGGCTGGGGGAGTGGGGGTGTTCTACAGTAATCTGAGGGGTGGGGCTTAAAGGGGTTGCTATAGTGACAGTGAGGGGAGGGGCTCCGTAATCTTTCCATCTGCATTACAGTCAGTAACATCGGTGCCTGCAACTGTACCCATCCTATAGGACCGTAAGCATACGTTTATACGTATCTATTTTTAAAATGAATAATTGTTGGAATGTCCGTTCCAGGCCGGCACTATGGCTAAGGGCCAGGGCAGGTATCCCAAACTGCTCTCCTGTTAATATCACACACAGCAGTGTCTCTCAAATCCCTCAAACCTATGGGGTATATTCCAGCTCCACTGGTATAGATGGCAAACCCACACCGATGGGGTATATTCCAGCTCCACTGGTATAGACGGCAAACCCAAACCGATGGGGTATATTCCAGCTCCACTGGTATAGACGGCAAACCCAAACCGATGGTGTATATTCCAGCTCCACTGGTATAGACGGCAAACCCAAACCGATGGGGTATATTCCAGCTCCACTGGTATAGACAGCAAACCCAAACCGATGGGGTATATTCAAGCTCCACTGCTATAGACAGCAAACCCAAACCTATGAAGTATATTCCAGCTCCACTGCTATAAATAGCAAATCCAAACCTATGGGGTATATTCCAGCTCCACTGCTATAAACGGCAAACCCAAACCTGTGGGGTATATTCCAGCTCCACTGGTATACACGGCAAACTCAAATCTATGGGGTATATTCCAGCTCCATTGGTATAGACGGCAAACCCAAACCTATGAGGTATATTCCAGCTCCACTGCTATAAACGGCAAACCCAAACCTATGGGGTATATTCCAGCTCCAAAACGCAGTCCTTATACACTCTGGAAAAGTGCATTATGCATCAGTTTCAAAAATGCTCTCAGTCTCCAGATATTAGAAGTACAGGTGTACTTCCTATTGCCAGATGTTTATATAGGAAATGCATGCAAACTGCAGTTTGTGAGAACATCTGTTCTGTGTTTAAACCTAGACGATAAGAAAAATAAAAATGAACCTATCAACAGATCATCTGGCAAAGTGAGTTAAATGGGTTACAGTCTGCAGGCGCTTTTCGATACTGAGTGGTATTCAGAACAGAAGCACGTGTGTGCGAGGGTGTCTCTCAGTGACGGGCCAAATGAGAGGGCCGTCTTCCGGACTGACTCACCTTCCTGTTCGCTGCGAGGGAAACCCGACTCTCCAGTGGTGTCCCTGTATCCCAAGCCAGATGCAAACAGCTGATACACATGAAACATGCTCTGCAAAACACTGAGAGGCAAAGGCACTGATTAAATCTCAATCCACTGCTGCGGAGTTACGATAGATGGCTTCCCTAACCCTCCAGAAATCTTTATCTGCATTTTTCCCTTATAATGTGAATCATGTCTCCTGTCTACACACAAACAGCCCACCTTATTCCTTAGCACTGATTGTACTGCTCATGTCTCTGTCATCCCACCTGAAAGTTACATAGAAAATAACATGTTAAAGCATTGCATTCAAAACACTTGAAATGAACAAGACATGATGCCTTCAGTATACATGAATAACTTATTATTAAGTTTGTCATTAATGTATATTATAGCGACGACCTTAATGTCATGACCTGGCAGAGCACGGACCGGGGAAGCGGGCGAGGAAGGCGAGGACTCGGGAATAAGGGTTTTAATCGACATTTGGACAGAAACGTCATAACACTACAATGACAGAACTTTGACGTGGACTTAAATGCACCGAACTAACGAACAGGACTCGAAACAGCTGATAACCACTGGGAATCCACAGGTTAACGAAGGGGGCGTGGCACAGGAGGATAGGCATGATCGGGGTGTGACACTTAACCCTTACCCAGCTCTAACCTTAACTTTAAGTAGCCAAACAAAATACTTTGGCATTTTTAGTTTTCTGATTGCATTCACAGGTCTTTGTGGGGACCTGAAAATGGTTCCCATAACATCAAACAAAAAAATAACAAAACATTGTGGGGGACATCTGTGTGTGGAGTTTAAGTCAATGGAGGTGATGCTACGATTATATAATTCCTTGGTAAGATCCCACCTTGAATATTGTGTGCAGGTTTGGTCATCATACCTTAAGAAGGACATTGCTGCCTTGGAAAGGGTACAGCGTAGGGCTACGAGAATGATTCCTGGTCTTAGAGGAATGTCTTATGAGGAGAGGTTAGAATCAGAATCTTTTTATTCGCAGAGTACAGAGAAGTACAAAGAATTCCATTTGGTGCCGGTGGTACATAAACAAAACACACATTCAAATAAACATCTAAAAATAAAGATACAAGGATTTTTTTTTTACAGTAGATGTGCAATGTTGAGTCAAGCATGTGGACAATATAATAAAGAAATAGATAATGGATGGATGTAATGTGCAAAGAGCTTAGGTACAGTGCACATGAGTTCAGTTAGTTAAAATATGATAATGAATGCTGGCTATGATAGGAAGGTGCCAGAATACATACTACTGCATATGGGACCGGTCAGATGCCCATGCTGACTCCTGTCTGACACTGAAAGTGCCTACAATTGGCATGTGAGCGTCAGAACCGGGTCATGGAGCGATAGAAGAAGGTGGCCTGGTCTGATGAGTTATGTTGTCTGTTACATTTTGTGGCTGGGTGTATGTGTGTTGCTTAATTGGAGAAAGGACGATGCCAGGATGCACTATATGAAGAAGGTGAGCTGGTGTGATGCTCTGGAAGATGTTCTTCTGAGAAAGCTTGGGTCCTGGCACTCATGTACACTCGTGGCCAAAATTGCAGAAGCACTTTCATCTTTGGAGATGCAGAACTTTATTTAACTGTTGCCCCGATTACTTATTTTATTGTCCAATGTATCATTCCGTTCAAGCATCTGCAGGATGTACTGGAAACCAAGTCTGATCCATTGAGGAACAAACTCATAACTTAGAAGATGTAGCTCTTTAGCCTGCGTCCCCTATTTGAAAATGACATAAGCGGTCGGACCCTCCTGAAATAATCTGCTTGAAATACCCAAACAATTTGCACAAACATACCCACACATCAAAGACATACTAACATGGCTTTTCTTCCTGTTTCCAGGAGCTGCAGGTTATTAGGTGGCCAAGACGTCCATCATAATGGCAGGTATGTATTGAATGCTGTGAATCATGTGTTTATCCGGCATACGTGCTGAATGCTGATGAAGATTTGAGCATTTTAGCTTGTTTTTAGACTAAACGCCTATGACAGATATTGATCTTTGGACCCTTACGGAGACACAAATGCCAAGATCAGCATACTTTGTGCAGTGAGTGTTATTCATGTAAACCAACGTGGCTCTATGTCTTTATAATGTTTTTTTTTTGTGGTTGGAAATTTGCGTATTGCTGTAATAAGGACATGTAAAGACGTGTATTACGTTTTTTTTTTACGTTTCAGTGGTTTTTATTGAGAAGTGCTGAGGGGGGGCAGGGGGATAGGGTAACAGGGTGGATCTGCTGCAGGCATCATGGGGCCAGATACCACAGGACAGCTTCGGAAATTCAGGGGTCTTGTGGAGGCCATGGCACAAGAGGTTAGAGCTCTTTCTGTGGCATGAGTGCGACCGATACAGGCTGCTGGTTTTAATGCTATGGCTGCTGTGTGTGTCTGTCTGTCTGTCTGTCTGTCTGTGTGTGTGTGTGTGTGTGTTTGTTCTTCTGCAAACTGCCATTTTTATTTTTATTTCAGTTAATGAGAACTTCTTCAATCGTTTTCTTTTTCTGTGTTATCTGTCTCACCTATGAGTCACTTTGGACAAAAGCCTCTGCTAAATAAATAAATAAAAGTATTTTCTTCTGGGTTCAAACTGAAAATAATTGAAAGGGGAACACAGGGTGCTGTGGGCCTGTGAAGCAGGCCTTTTCCCTGAAGATCACAGGGTGCTGTGGGCCTGTGAAGCAGGCCTTTTCCCTGAAGATCACAGGGTGCTGTGGGCCTGTGAAGCAGGCCTTTTCCCTGGAGGTTATAGGGTGCTGTGGGCCCGTGAAGTAGGCCTTTTCCTTGCATGTCACAGAGCGCTGTGGGCCTCTGAAGCAGGCCTTTTCCCTGGAGGTCACAGGGTCCTGTGGGCATGTGGGCCTGTGAAGTAGGCCTTTTCTTTGGAGGTTATAGGGTGCTGTGGGCCTGTGAAGTAGGCCTTTTCCTTGCATGTCACAGAGCGCTGTGGGCCTGTGAAGCAGGCCTTTTCCCTGAAGATCACAGGGTGCTGTGGGCCTGTGAAGCAGGCCTTTTCTTTGGAGGTTATAGGGTGCTGTGGGCCTGTGAAGTAGGCCTTTTCCTTGCATGTCACAGAGCGCTGTGGGCCTGTGAAGCAGGCCTTTTCCCTGAAGATCACAGGCTGCTGTGAGGTCATTCTACTTCAGAGAGACACCCCTCCCTGATACCTTTACATCCTGCACTCTGCCCAGTGGCTGAATAAGTCCGGTGTAGGGGGAGGGGGGAGGCACCTGGGATCCATTCCTCCTCATTTTGCCACCTTGCTGCCCCATTACCCAGTTTACTACCTCCTCTCTCCGTCACATAGACAGTAATCCTGCTCCGGATAGATTATGTGAATTCAGCCGAGGTTACGAGGTCACCAGATACCGCGGACCGGACCATCACCTCGTCCATCTGCAGGCCCTTGCTGGGAACTTTCAGGTGAATAGCAATAAGACTTAAGCCCCTTTCATGTTAATATCTCTGTGGACATTTAATCAAGGCTCCAGTGGAGTGGTGCTGTTGATCCCACGTATCTCTTACTGTGGCTACCGGCTCAAAAAGATGTTTATGTTTGCAGTCCTGGAGACGGTCCTGGAGACGGTCCTGGAGATGGTGCTGCAGAGGGTGCTGCATTGTACTGTGGGAGTGCTGACTGTGGGCTGGCCTCCTCGCTCCAGACCCAGCAGGGAGTCTCCGAGGAACTCCTCTTCCGCCGAGGCTCTGCTGACATGATATTTCTCCCTCTTTTTGCAAGCCATAGTGAAGCCGTCTGGAATTCGATCTGTGTAGAAAGAGAAGCGGGGGAGTGATGATGGTGGTCTCGTACATGGAGGGTGGGGGCGGGGGAGAGGGGAGGTTGGGGTGTGTCCACTTAAACTCCGGACCGGTCTGCACCACAATGGCAGACTGAATCCCTCAGACCCAAACACGACTGTTAGCGCTGCAGTGGAGAGAGTAGCTGTGTTTTCATTCTTGGTCCTTTTTAGCTCTGAAAATGAATCTAAAGTGGTAAAACATTCCAAACGAACAGCATGGGCCTGCCTCAAACTCAGCTACGGAGTATTTTATTGTTGATGCTTCCATATCTCACTCTCGCCAGTGTGGCGAAGCAATAAAAAAGGCCAATAGGATGTTGGGTTACATCTCTATGTGTGTGGAGTTTAAGACAAGGGAGGTGATGCTACGATTATATAATTCCTTGGTAAGACCCCATCTAGAACATTGTGTGCAGGTTTGTCACCTTACCTTAAGAAGGACATTGCTGCCTTGGAAAGGGTGCGGCGTAGGGCTACGAGAATGATTCCTGGTCTTAGAGGAATGTCTTATGAGGAGAGGTTAGCTGAGCTGAATCCATTTAGCCTCGAGCAAAAAAGACTAAGGGGGACATGATCCGGGTATATAAGATTCCAACAGGTCTGGATGCCGTTCAGCTAAATGGCTATTTCCATATTAGTTTAAATACTAGAACTCGTGACCATAAGACCATAAGAAATTAGCGGGAGAACATTTTAAAATGACTTTGAGGAAGCACTTCTTTACACAGCATGTTGTTGGAGTATGGAATAGTCTTCCTGGTAGAGTAGCGCAGGCTAAAACCCTGGGTTCCTTTAAATCAGAGCTAGATAAGATTTTAACAACTCTGAGCTATTAGTTAAGTTCTCCCCAAACAAGCTTGATGGGCCGAATGGCCTCCTCTCGTTTGTAATTTTTTTATGTTCTTATGTTCTTTACAATAACTGACAGACGTCAGCCATCTTTACTGAACAGTAACATGTGGTACCTTTATCTAAATGATCTTATCACTTAGGGTATTTTCATATATCATCCTTTCTAAAGAAACCCAACCCAGTCCCCTTAACGTGGAACAAAAGGTGGACCAACAGATCTCTTTGCTTTCACATCGTGAGTTCATTTGAAAGAGATCCGTCTACGGCAAGTCTAGAGGGCTAAAATGCACTGGCAAAAGTTGACAATGTACAGGTTAAGCGATTCACAACATGGAATTGAAGCAAACTGAACTGTGATCACCTCCCGAGATGGTCTCCATTCGGCTCTGCGGTCATTATGAGGGTTGAAAGGCACCAAGTATGACAACACCCTTAAGGTCCAGTTACACACATGTGACTGGCTGAAAAGCACAGCCGATATACATAAATACATAAACTCACTCCACAAAAAAAAAGCTGTTCCAGAACTAAGTTTAACACGGTCAGAGTAACTGCGTAAGGTCTCCTACTTAGGCATATTACATAAATTAATCAGTTCAAATTGCCTGGTACCGCTAATCTAATTAGGGTCACGGTGATGTTTAATTACTTTGCTTTGTGTTTTATATTTACTTCATTCTCATGCAATTAGTCAGACTCTGACATCAACTGAACCTCTGAGCGCTTATCTTCTTCTGGGCTGCCTGCAGCACAGCCCCCCCCCCCCCCCCCCCCCCCCCCCCGGGATGCGTGGTCCATACACACAACTCATGTGACCGTAATCTGACCTTGACCACATACAGTCGTGGTGAAAATGAAAAGTGGTGTCTCTTCAAACTGAACCACATGAAGGGGCGTTGGGGGGGGTTTTGCAGGTGCCAGGTCCCACGGCAGTGCCCCGATCAGCGTGGGTCGGCCGATTGGCTGACGTGGGCAAAGAGGGCGTGTCTCTGTGTTGTGCGGTAGCTCCAGGCATTAGCGATGGACGGCTAAGCCTCGGCCTGATGAATGCAGTGCCGAGGAAACCTACAGACACACATACAGTACCGGGAGAGAACCTGCGAGTGGGGAGGGCATCGAGCTGGACAGGAATCCCACCCTGCCCACTCAATTTCCACCGGCGCTGTTAGGGTCAGAGTGAGTGTGGAGTGGGTGGGGGGGGGAGGGGGGTTAGGCAGAGTGTCACCTTGGACACTCAGCCTCGTTATGACATCTGGGGTTGAGTCATAATGAGAGTGTAGCTGCTCATAAAGACTGTGCATCAATGGCTCTCTCTCTGTTGTGTTTCACACTTGCATAACAGTGCATCCATAACACACGGCCATAGTAAACACCCTACATGCTGATTTTGGTGCTCGCTTCCTGGTTGGACAGTTCCGGCGTAGATACACGCCAATGGAAATCCCATGAGGTGTAAGCTCCTGAAGTGGGGGTCCGGGGTGGGCGGGGGGGGGGGGGGTCTCAGCATCCAGATTCCCCTGACCCTGTAATGGATGATGGACATTCCTGCCTGCCTATCGTCATAATCGTTTGTGGTTGAAGCCCCGCCCTCCCTAACCAGCTCAGTGAATTGCTGGGCACATGGCACAATCGGATGTGAAAAATTTCTGGCATCGCGGGCAAGCGGCTCAGTGCGGTCGGCAGCTGTCTTCCGGAGCCCACCTGTGCCGCTCCCCCATTCCCAAACTGCTCCCTTCTCATTTGATGCTCATTCACCGAAGTGTTTGGTTGTCACTCGCTAAATTTCCATCACCTTTGGAGGGAGGGGCTGTTCCAGACCTCAGACGGGACTGAGAGAGGAGGACAGAGCAGGTGGCACTGTGTGGGGCTTCTCTCAATGAGGGGGTGGGCGGAGCCAGCGCATGTGGTATGGGGGAGGGGTTTCCCAGCTGTCTCAGGTCCTGGACGAGCAGGGATGCACATTTATCCAGTGTGGGGGAGGGGGGCGATGTGGGGAGGGTTACTTATAAAGGGGAATGACATGCAGTCATTAGTGTTGTGTTGCTCACGCGCTGCTGTTTTGGGTTTTTGTGGGGGCGGGGAGTGCTGGTTTGTGTACTGGGAGTGTGTGTGTGTGTGTGTGTGTGTGTGTGTGTGTGTGTGTGTGTGTGTGTGTGTGTGTGTGTGTGACTTCACCTTGGTGCTAAAGCCCCCTTCCTTCTGGTTTGGTACACAGGTGCGTCGCTGCCAGCACGCTGGGGACAGTGTGGCCTCAGGCTCAGCACATTCCCTCCCTCTCCACACTCCATCCTGATGCATCTCCTGGGGCGTTGACTCTGCGTCGGTGCCCTGCTTTGTGTTTGTGGGCCGTAATAATGTGTAATTCAGTCCTAATCTCTCTGCCGTCTGATTGGATTGCTATAGAAGTCACTCCAAAGTCACAATGGCTGAGCACAATGGCGCTGCGCGGAGAAGCGTTTGAGCTTAATGCCTCTGTATCATGCAGCCTAAGCCTCTCTCAGCCCTAATTCTAAAAGGAACAAAATCCTGAGGTTTAATCCCAGCTTTTAATGCAGAGCAGAGAACAGTCTGACCATCGTCTGTTTTTCCTTTTTTCCACCCCCCATCATAACATATCTGGTTATCTTCGGCCTGTTCCTGAATGTGCGGAGTCACAGGGGTGCCGTCAGGTCCCTGTCCTCAAACGAACGCTGTAATTGGCCGTCTTTATAAAGCGCTGACTAGTTGGTGGGGGGGGGGGGCTTTTCTAAAGTGTTCTGGTCAGACAGGCCAGTGGTCTGTATTAAGCATAAACAACCTGCTCGTGGTCTATATTAAGCAGAAAGAAGCTGGCCGCGGTTCTTTACCTAGAACAAGCAGACTGGCTGCCAGTCTGCACTAAGGACAATCAGCCTGGGCATTGATCCTTACTAAGAGCAACTTGGCTGCTCAGTGGTCTTTACCAAGATCAAGCAGGTCGGTCAGTGATTCTCACTAAGACCAAACAGGCTGGATCATGGTCTTTATTAAGCACATACGGACAGGCCAGTGGTCGTTATTAAGCACAAACAGACTGGTCGGTGGTCTTTATTAAGCAGAAAAGGATTGGCTGGTGGTCTTTATTAAGCAAAACATACTGCCAGGGGTCTTTATTAAGTGCGAGCAGACTGGCTGGTGGTCTTTATTAAGCATAAAGTGATTGGCTGGTGGTCTTTATTAAGCACAGACTAGCCGGTGGTCTTCACCTAAGCATGAAAAGATTGATGTGTGAATATTCTGTTCCTTCCTAGTTAATGATTTTGCAGTGCCCACGGTTCCCATTAGACCCCTTCCCATCTTGGAGGTAGGGGCATTAATGCGTTTGGCACGCTGCCTTTTTAATTCTTACATTTTCCGGGGCGAGGCAGAACAAGCTTGTCACATAGTCGTGCACCAGCTATCGATTTCTATTTATTCTCAATCAGTCAGAAGGTGTCTGCGGCGACGAGTGAAGGGACAAGCTGCCTGATGACTTCATCCAGCTCTGCCACACTGTGTGAGTGTACATGTGTTAGTCTGTGTGTGTGTGTGTGTGTGTGTGTGTGTGCATAAGCCAGTATGTGTGTGCATTGGCCTGTGTGTTTGTGTGTGTGTGAGCCTGTGTGTGCATGCAGTCAAAAAGCGAAGTGCTATATTTTGTTTGGTTACTTATGGTTATGGTTAGGGCAGGGTGGGGGTTAAGGTTGTCATAGTTAGCGTTAGCATTTTTCCCATAGAAGTGAATGAGAGGGCCCCATAAGGATAGGTATGCCCTACATGTGTGTGCGTGTATGTGCTGTGTGTGTGTGTATGTAATGTGTGTGTATGTAGTGTGTGTGTATGTAATGTGTGTGTGTGTGTAATGTGGGTGTGTGTATGTAATATGTGTGTGTATATGTAATGTGTGTGTGCGTGTATGTACTGTGTGTGTATGTGGTGTGTGTGTATGTAATGTGTGTGTGTGTAATGTGTGTGTGTATGTAATGTGTGTGTATGTAATGTGTGTGTGCGTGTATGTACTGTGTGTGTATGTGGTGTGTGTGTATGTAATGTGTGTGTGTGTGTGTAATGTGTGTGTGTATGTAATGTGTGTGTGTGTGTATGTAATGTGTGTGTGTATGTATGTAATGTGTGTATATGTAATGTGTGTGTGTGTGTGTGTGTGTGTGTAATGTGTGTGTGTGTGTGTGTGTGTGTGTGTGTGTGTGTGTAATGTGTGTGTGTGTGTGTGTATGCACACATGTCTGGGGCCTGTTCTCTTTCTCTTTGCTTCTCATTCTTCAGGCTGCTGCTCCAGGATTAAAGACATCAGATCAGTGGCACATTATGTCATTTTTTTTTAAATCAGAGCTTGCTTTTAAAATTACTGCGATGCAGCATATGTGCTAATTTATGTTTGCGCCGCTTTTAAATCCCACCTCACGGTGCTTTAGGGCTGCGATGATTCATTGCTGGATTCTCATGTCGCATGTCTGATGGCCAGTCCCGCATGCTGCCGGATGCATGCGGCGTTCCCTGTAAATTTATGCTGCTCAGGTTCCGAGGAATTTCAGAAATCCAGCGTCTCCAATTTCCGCTGATTCTTGTTTGAATGCCGCTTGGCGTCTGCAGGTGTGACGCCCATTCGCACGGGCGCCCGTCGCTTTACAGTTAAAGCACACAGTCACAGTCCCTCGTTTTTGACAGGAACGGACACAAAGGATCGACCGTCACGCCCAGGCTGCTCACACTCCGCACACACGCACCCCCGCGGCGTGGCGCGCGTACTCATCACACCGAACTCTCTGCCGGAGTGTCTGCTGCTCGCAAACCCTGGGCACTCGCTCGCTCTTAATTAAACCCCTGAGAAATGACCAGTGTGTTGCGGAGCTGTCATTGCCCTCTTACTCACAGGATGCGAGCGCACCTTCCTCTCCCCAATGGCAACTATCCATCTATTTTAAGGTCTTTTTTCCCTGGGATCAGCAGTTACGCTTGCATGTTTCACCAGACGGATGCAGATGAGGCAGGATTATGCACATACATAACTCGCGGTTGTGGTAGAAAATCGAGATGTACATTCACAATTGGAGAATAATCATTGACCGTCGTTCCCACCGTGGCAGATTATGGAATGTGGAGTGATTGTTATTTTTATTTCTTTTTTTTTGTTTGTCTGCTGAAGCTGAGTGAATTGTTGGGGGGGGGGGGGGGGCTTGCTTCAGGGGATCGGTGGGTGGGTCGGAGGGGCCATGCCTGATGCGAGGGGGTGTGTGGCCCCTCCTAGGGTTTGTTCACCCGCACTGCAGCCGGACGGGGCAGGATCCATATTTATCCCGAAGCTTCTAACATTTCCTCACACAAAGCGTTTTTTTGGTTTGTTTTTTCGCTTGTGCAGGCGGAAGGCGGCTTCTCTCTGCCCTGCCGAGCCTCTCGCCTCGCCGGTAAGACAATGCTGAAGGACGCTCTGGATTTTTTTTCCTGATGAACCGGCACAGCTATTGTTACAGGAAGCCTGGATCTAGGGCCCAGGAGGCTGTTTGATAGCTCCGGTCCCTCAGATTTGTGCCTATGGAGGGGGGAGGGGTGGCAGCGTGTGTGTGTGCGTGTGTGTGTGTGTGGGGGGGTGTTAGCTGTGACATTAATCTTGTCCAATTAAATGGCAACTATGCCTTGGCCCGTAGCGTGAAGCTTTAGATCAACTTGAAGCCTTTATCTGCGTCCCTGTGTCCAAACGGCAGCACATCCTAATTAAACACCAGCCCCCTCCAGCCCCATGGTTCCTTGGTGCCCCATCGCACACCAGCAATGCAGGGGGGGGGGGGAACTCCTCTCACGTCACCTTGGCGACTGGCAGTGGTTGCAGGAGGAACCCCCCTGGATGTGACGCACAGGCTGTGAGATCCCCCCACCTCCTGACCCCAGGACGCAGGAAGGTCTCTCTGCTCCGTCTTCATTTCCAAGGGCACTGCCTCGTTTTCCAGGCAGTGGGGGAAAGCGTTGGCCAATCAGAGGAGCTCACTTAATGTTAAACACGCTTTGCATGACCTGTAGCCCTGAATGTATGACGTCAGGCGTGATTTATGGTGCTGACAACCTTACCAGTCATGACAAGAGTGACTATTATGGAAAAATCAACAACATGGCCACCGTTTGATATCTTTCATGCTTTCATACCTTTTTTTCCATTCTAATCTGATTATTCTCCTGTATTCAGGCTGACTGAGGACAGCTGGAGGCGGATTTCTTAGGTCCTGCTGCATGTTTATGATCCAGCTGCATCTTCCATTTTATTTTCCTTCGACTTTGTCTTGGACAGGTGCTGATGACCTTATGGCGCCCCCTCCTGGGCTGGTGATCCTTACTGAGGAAGAGGACTGCTGTCTTATTGCCCCCACTTCTTGGGCACCGCACCCCCCCCTGTCCCAAGGGATGGTGAGGACAGGTGTGTCACAGGCGTGGGCAAGGTCGGAGCTGTGATCCCCACGTCAGCGCTGACCTTGGCTGACGAGGAGCCTGGGTCAGACGCGGCAGGAATGAAACAAGCAGCTGAACTGAGCTTAATAGCGACGCAAAGCTGTTATCCTCACCGGCTGCACAGTAAAGGGAGTGTGGGGGCTTCAGGGACTCATTTTGTGGGCGTGAGTGTGCAGAAGGCCTCCACAGATCACAAAACGCATGCAGCCAGGCTCTAAGACCTTCGAGTTATGATAATGTTCCTACGGTTACCTCCAATTGGTTTTAATATCTCTACAAAAATCATATTTTCTCAACAGTAAATGCTTGAAACCGAGGTCTTATCAGTCTTTGGTCTATTAAGCAAAACTACAAAGATTGATTGGCCAGGAGAGTGATTTTAATAAAAGTTCACTTAAAACTGGTGGGGCGCGTATTTAACTGGTTTAATGGGGTTTAATGTTTAATGATACGTATGTGTGGATGATGCCTGTCTGTCATGATAGACTAATTCTGTCACCCCAGGGAAAATCATGCAGCTCTGACAGAACGGGACTCCTTCGTCCTCCCTGCATATGGATGAAGAGAAAATAATTACATAGAGATTCAAGTAGCTCGCCTGGCTGCTGGAGTTTAGCCATATGCTGCTGAATTATCTTGAAGCAGCATGTTTAAACTAGGCCTGTGGAAGGGGAGAAGCTGAGGTTTAGTGAGGTATAGAAGGGAGGGTCTCAGGTTTAGTGAGGGACAGAGGGGAGGGGCTGAGGTTTAGTGAGGGACAGAGGGGAGAGGCTGAGGTTTAGTGAGGTATAGAAGGGAGGGTCTCAGGTTTAGTGAGGTACAGAGGAGTGGGGCTCAGGTTTAATGAAGGACAGAGGGGAGAGGCTGAGGTTTAGTGAGGTACAGAGGGGAGGGGCTGAGGTTTAGTGAGGTACAGAGGGGAGGGGCTGAGGTTTAATGAGGTACAGAGGGGAGAGGCTGAGGTTTAGTGAGGTATAGAAGGGAGGGTCTCAGGTTTAGTGAGGTACAGAGGGGAGGGGGTCAGGTTTAGTGATGGACTTAGGGGAAGGGTTCAGGTTTAGAAAGGTACAGAGGGGAGGGGCTCAGGTTTAGTGAGGTATAGAGGGGAGGGGTTCAGGTTTAGTGAGGTACAGAGGGGAGGGGTTCAGGTTTAGTGAGGTATAGAGGGGAGGGGTTCAGGTTTAGTGAGGTACAGAGGGGAGGGGTTCAGGTTTAGTGAGGTATAGAGGGGAGGGGTTCAGGTTTAGTGAGGTACAGAGGGGAGGGGTTCAGGTTTAGTGAGGTACAGAGGGGAGGGGTTCAGGTTTAGTGAGGTACAGAGGGGAGGGGTTCAGGTTTAGTGAGGTATAGAGGGGAGGGGTTCAGGTTTAGTGAGGTACAGAGGGGAGGGGTTCAGGTTTAGTGAGGTACAGAGGGGAGGGGTTCAGGTTTAGCAAGGTACAGAGGGGAGGGTCTCAGGTTTAGTGAGGTATAGAGGGGAGGGGTTCAGGTTTAGTGAGGTACAGAGGGGAGGGGTTCAGGTTTAGTGAGGTATAGAGGGGAGGGGTTCAGGTTTAGTGAGGTACAGAGGGGAGGGGTTCAGGTTTAGTGAGGTACAGAGGGGAGGGGTTCAGGTTTAGTGAGGTACAGAGGGGAGGGGTTCAGGTTTAGTGAGGTATAGAGGGGAGGGGTTCAGGTTTAGTGAGGTACAGAGGGGAGGGGTTCAGGTTTAGTGAGGTACAGAGGGGAGGGGTTCAGGTTTAGTGAGGTACAGAGGGGAGGGGTTCAGGTTTAGTGAGGTACAGAGGGGAGGGGTTCAGGTTTAGTGAGGTATAGAGGGGAGGGGTTCAGGTTTAGTGAGGTACAGAGGGGAGGGGTTCAGGTTTAGTGAGGTACAGAGGGGAGGGGTTCAGGTTTAGCAAGGTACAGAGGGGAGGGTCTCAGGTTTCTTCTGAGCTGCTCTCCAAGCTGCTCAAATGGAAAAGCTCATTAAATGTGGTGGGTTAGCCGAGCTTCTTGGGGGGGGGGTGTGTGTACAGAATTGTGCTCCCCTCGCCTAGCACAACCTACAACCTTCATGGCAGTTTTAACTTGACAAACAGCCTGAGATGCAGCTGTGCAGCTCGTGCTTTGGAGAAGCATCAGTTAAAGTGAGACAGACACCTTAATGTCCCCCCTGAAGTTCGGGGGCCTCCATGGCAGCTGCTGCTCTGCTCTTCATAACAGCCTGCTGGCTTCAGAGCACAGCACCTCCAGACTTTAGTAGCCTTCGCTCTGCACTTGACGCATAACCCCCCCCAGCCCCTCCCATGCTGCAGAGGTGCCAGGGGGCTGCGGTGCATCGATTCAGCCGGGCGGTGTTCCTGAAATAGCACTGTCCAGCCTGGAGGCGTGCTGAAGCCCCATAGGGCCACCTGCACGGGAGGCGGATCGGGGGCGGGGTGATGGGCGGGGCGATGGGCGGGACTTTGGGAGCGGTAGCAGTGGCACACGGGTCCCGCGGAGACCATGCTCAGTACCCGCAGTCCTAATCACCTCCACCTCTTCGGTCAAGAGTTTTTACCTTTGTAGGTAAAGCAGAGCTTACAGTAGGTAACATATTAATACTCTTACTGCCTTACTTCTTAAAATTCTCTGCTATGTATGTTACCCAGTTCAAAAATTATCTACCAAAGCAGACTTTCTTTCAGGGACTTGAACCCATGTCATTCTGGCTGTAAGCGTCGGTCCCTGCAGCTCCCCCTGCTGCCTGAAGGCCCATCGGCGCAGCCCCGACATGACCCAGCGTGTCAGGGCCGCCGCGAGCTCCCGCCCCCGTGGGTCAGCAGACTGCCGCCCCCTGCCCACCCCGCAGCTTCACCTTGAAACGACGTGAAAGTGGAAGCCACCGCAAATCCCATAATCCACATATTTCTGCCAAGAGATGATTAAAGTTCAAGCCAGAATAATGTGCTTATTGTGGTAAATAATGCAGGACCCCAAACGCCCCCACAAGCTCAGGAATGCAGAGGAATATAATGATGGTAAAAGCACAAGCATCAGCTGGCTGAGCAGAATTTGAAAATGGTGGGGGGGGGGACACAACAACATGGATGCCGTGATGAGGAGTCAGGTGACAGTGAGGGGGGTATCGCCCGGGAAACCGATGAGTGCTGACCCATTGCCATTTCCCCTGGCTATCGTTTTACACACTGTAAGAAAATTTGGGGGGGGGCATTCGGAAGTCCGATTCGGCTTATACGCACAGGTCGGCATCGTCCTTGAACTTTGGCCCCACTTTACCCCCCCCCGCCCCCGTGGGATTGGGATTCATTTCCCATTTCCTGATCCTCAGCCGAAAGCTTTCTCTGCCTTTTCGGCACCTGTTTCTCTGTCTTTGTGGGGAGGAATCTTGTCGGGGGGGTCTCTCAGTACGAAGATGTCTCCTTTTTACACCATTTCACATGCGCTATGAAAGAAAAACACACACGAGCGGCAGCAGTTGTCGCCTGTTGTGAGTCAGAGGAGTCTGGCTGGCAGGCTAGCGGGCTGCGACAGTCATTCTCCGCTGTGCCTCTCTTCCTCTGCAGTTCCCCTCATCTGACGCCGTCCGTCTGCTAACGAAGCATCTGTGTGTCTGAAGGCAGCCTTCCAAAATGGCTGCCGGTCCAGACGGGGAAACGTCTTGGAGCCGGTGAGTGCCCCGCCAAGGTCGAGGAAGGGCGAGAGTTCCATCTTGGGCCGTTCCCAGCTGCTCCCGAGGTGCACGGTGTGGGCCGGCCGGCCGGCCGCCTCTCTGCCTACGTTCTGCAGCCCCAAACAGGGCAGCCGCTGCTGCAGCTTGTGCTGCTCGGTGCCAACGCGTCAGCAGAAATTAGCACGCTTCATATTTCATGAAAGGATGCACCCGCCATAAATCCAAGCTGGGAAGAGAAAAGTAGCGTTTGCATTGTTGATTTTTACTTTTTTACTGCCTGAAAAAACGGGCTTAACATGTACTTATAAACACACACCCCCAGGCAGGAAACGAGGATGACAGAGCAGGAGGGCGCACCAGTCTCCATTTGAGTGGTGCATCCCTGCTGTCGCATGGCACCTCCTGTGGGAGCCCTTGTCCTCCTACCCCCGGCCAGATCCCCTCCCGGCTCAACCCCCTCCCCACACGCGTCCCCACGGCCCGCTGGATGGTGACCTCTTGCCCGGAGTCAGCACTTTTGTTTTCTCGTGTCCCTCCTTGCTCTGGGACGTCAAAGCGGATACGTCACGTTAGACCTGTCAGTCCCAGATCCCCGAGCCCTGGTGTCAGCAGTATGATGGGGGTGTGGGGGCACATGGTGGGGGGGAGTGGGGGGGGGGGGCATCTGTCAGCCTGGATGACCAGGCCTGGCTTTAAACAAGGGCATCAGCAATCCTCACATGCCTGAGAGGAACCGCTGATAAAAACTCCTGAGTTACGCCCTGCCAGGTACCCAGTAATAACAGCACATCCTTACCAACAGCATTATGGGTAATTTACTGTCAGCTATTTTACCTATTCATTTTTATTACATGTTTTACTATCATACTTTATTAGGTGATTTATGTGCCATTTATAAAATTTAAAGGATTAATTGTTATTCGTGGAATTATTACATTTCTGTGGAGTTTGTGCAATTGCCCCCCCCCTCCCCCGCAACTGGCCGAGTATACAGTGTACCATGTAGTGAGTACGTCGACACCCTGGAAGTGGGACAGGCGCCATGGGGATATTGATTAAGCGTGAGAGCAGCAGCGAGTCACGGATGACCTCCTCCCCGTGAGCAGCATCGAGTTTCCCTGCGCCGATATCATTCAGAATACTCTGCCAGTCCCTTGTGGGGGGTGGATGTCCCAGGGAGGGGGGTAAAGGCAGGGGCAGAGTGTGTTCAGTCACCGGTAGCCAGTTAGCCCTTCAGCCGTGGGGAACGCAGCCGGACCTTGATGCCTGATATGTGTCCGACTGTCGCCCTTCCCAAGCCCCGCGTATCGCTCCAATGCTGACATCAAAATGCCTGTCATGTTCACGCATTAGATATAGATCTTGCTCAGGATAGAATCGTGCCGCGCACCTTCGTGCTGTGTTCAGTATGTGTGCATCTCGTCTGAGTGTGTGTTTAGTATGTGTGTGTGGTTAACTTAAGCATGTTTTCATTACATGGGTGTTCCTCACCTAGTGTGTGTATATTGTGTTTGTGCCTCACCTAAGTCTTTGTTCAGTATGAGTGTGTGTCAAACTGAAGTGTGTGTTCAGTATGTATAGGTCTCACAAAAGCATGTGTTCAGTAAGTGCTTGTACCTTACTTAAGTGTGTGTTTAGTATGAGTGTGTATCTCACTCAAGAGTGTGTTCAGTATGTATTTGTACCTCACCGAAGTGAGTGTTCAGTATGTATGTGTACCTCACTGAAGTGAGTGTTCAGTATGTGGGTGTAGCTCAACTGCATGTTTATGCAGCACAAAGTTTTCTCAACTGAGCATATGCAGTATGTGTATGTGCCTCCTCTAAGTGTTGAGTATGCGTGTGTGAACATTTTGTGTCAGAATGAGGTGATAATTCATGAATGCAGTCTATCAATGTTTGGTATTCAGTGTCAATCCTGATTTGGTGTAATTCACAGTGTCAGGCCATTTCTGATGTGAGTCTGGTCGTACCTGATGTGAGTCTCAGTGCCTGGTCTTACCTGCTTTTGGTTTCAGTCTCTGGTCTTATCTGTATTAAGTCTCAGTGTCTGGTGTAATCTGGATTAAGTCTCAGTATCTGGACTTATCTGATATGATTCTCAATGTCTGGTCTTATCTGGATCTGAGTACTTGTCCGGTTGTCCTGCCCTGAGCCCAAATAATATCACTGTACCCGGACCCCACTTCTCTGCACGCTGGCAAGACGAGAGAGGAGGAGCAGTGCTCCCAAACCAGGTCGCCTCCCCTTGAGGCGGCCCACAGCGGCCATAAATGGGGAGATGGAGCTGTTGGACACGCCTGAAGACCCAGCCGCTTCTCGGGCCCACGACGCGTGTGGCAGTTACCCATGATGGATCGCCATTCCTTCTCCTGATTTTTTTTTTTTTACGACGGGCTGATTTAGTCGTGGGACTCGAACATCTGTCTCCTGTGAGAAATTGGTTGATTTAATCAATCTTCGCTCTACCGTGGAGGGAGGGAGGGGCGGGGAGGAGAGGGGGCAGTCATGCAGGCTCTCTTACATTCTCCGCAGAGCGGGGTAGTCGAATTCACCCGAAAGGTGTCAACAGAGGATCTGACTCTTACTTGCTGTTTGTACAGAGAATTATTGGAAGGTCGTTCTCTTGTACCCTTAGGTCACACATTTAGCTTTCATAAATTGTGCTGCAGTTACGATGGATGCACTGTTAAATAAGATGGTTTGCTGTAAATTTAACAAGACAAGAACAAGCTTTTGGTTTACATGCCTGGCATGTTTTTGACACATCGTCATGGATTTTATTTATCGGGTCTTGCGGTGTGATTACTGAGCCCCACTTATGGTCTGTGGTTTTATGTGGTAAAAGTCTATTTAAAATTAAACTTAATGGGTCTGCGTGCTTGAGGCTGAACGTGGCTGTCTGACCTGCCATGTCCTGCCTTTTAAATGGTCGACGCGGGTCCGAGGCTGGGCTCTGGGCCTGGCTGGGACACCGATTAGAGCGTGTCCATAAATCGCGCCCAGCAAGCCGCTGTGCTGGCTATTAGCTTATTGATTATACATTCTCATCAGTCGGCCGTACTTAAGGATCCCCTGCACCCATGCATAAATCGTGGGGCAAGTACCCTGCCAGCGGTAACTCAGGGCCGCCGCGACCCCTCCCCTAGAGCTCAACCCAAAGCCGGCCCTTATTGGCTCAGGGCCATAAATACCTCCCGCCAGATTGATCGCCAATGTAATCAGCCAGCGGGCAGTGTGGAGAGATGTTATCGTGGTGTCTGGGTGTGATCTATCAGCCCCTTTGGCCCCTTCCCCCTGCTCCCTCAGAGCCCGCCCTGACCAGGCCAGCCTTGGAGCCAGGCATTTAGGTCTTGGGAGACAGCAGCGTCAAGATGCTCTCCAGTGTGGGTGTACACATTCACATCCAGGCAAAGCATTCTGGGAATGGCAACCTGCGCGCCAGTCTTACAGATATATTGCTGGACTGGCTGCTGACTTTTTATTAGAAAAGGAACTTTCCTTTTAAATGAAAGGTGTGACTTTCATGGATATTGTATTAACGCGGTATGAGAAACCGTCAGGGTTCTCTGTCAAAATCCAATAGCTCCACGGAGCAATTAACAGAAACGTGGATGATATCCTGAAAATCTGCTAAGATATCGACTGATTTAAATTAGTGCTGACTCAGAAACAGCAGAAATATCCCCAGTGGCAGCAGTGAGCCAGGTCGCGCTCTGAGCTGCTTCCTTAAGTAGCTAAGTTAGATGCTTCGATGGTGGATTCAGACGTAGCGCGAGGTGCTGAATGTTACTGCACCGTGTTCCCTCAGCATGCGGGCTCAGCCTGAGATGTTTATATTTTGAATAAGTCACATTATTCCATCGAACGTATTCTTCCATATAGTCAAGTGCTCCCAGTTTAAAAATAAAGCATTAAAAGTGTCGTATTTTTGCCGGTTTTGCGTCCGCGATTCTTGCTGTTCCTGTATGTCCTCTCGCTTGATGGTCAGACTCTGTGGTCTGTAAAAATAGCATCGGCATCCATTACATTTGCAATATAAGTTGTTTACTGTTAAATAGAAATAATCTGATCCTTTTTTTGGGGGGAGGGGGGCATGTATTATGGGAAGCCTCTCACCTGATGTGCCTTCAGTACCATAATCCATTCTTATCCCCTGATTTTGGATCCTCCGAACTGCCTCGCCGGTAATCCTATCACTGTAAGACTGCTTATCAGACTTTAGTCTCCATGAGTTTAATGCAAGGCGTCTCTGCAGAGACATCAAATTCCCCTTAAAGGGAAATTCTGCTTATTTTTGCCAAAATACAAAAGTCTGTCTGTTTGTTGACCCCGTATTCCGGCGAGGCACACATGTGCTGGATTGCTGTCATGGGACCCAGTTTCACAGTCATAAACATGAGAAATTATCCCAGAAAAGTTCATCTTGAAGCCCAGAATTCCCAGTTGTGTTTAAAACCTCATTGGCCTGAAAATCTTTCAATGATGATCAGATATCTCAGCAGGAGAAGAAAACCGATCTGGCATCTCTTTGATCTTTGTCCCAGCTGGACAGAAATAGCGTGACTGGAACAGAGTTTTAGTCTCTCTAGTTTGACTTTCATTCATGCTAAGCAACCATTTTTCTACTTGACCATATATCTATGTGAATCGTAAAACTGTTATATGTTATGTGTATTTGGATGATTGATAGATACAATATTACTTACTAAGCACTTTAAGTTATATTTAAAGATCTTTCCGTGACCTTGGCATAGTCTCTAGTACCGGACTACATTAAACTCAGGATCACTTTAGGCTCCTCTATGCAAGTAGGCCACAGGAGATGCCGTTCCATCATGTGAGAGCTGGCATCGGCCGCCCTTGGCTGGACGGCTTATTCTAGCTAAGGAAGTGGGTTGACAAATTGCTCCCCCCCCCCCCCCCCCCCCAAGCTGGCTCCTACTCTCCAGGAGAGTCTGCACTGATGGAGACAAAGCGCCCATCAACCGTGACCGTCCCGCTAATCTCTGCGCAGTGCCAAGGAGGGCGACGTTTCCATTCACAGGTGCGGGCCGCCAGGGAGCGTACGTGAAAGTACAGGGAACACGCCCGTTACGCTGGCACTCTGCCCTTAATTTTTCATTTGCCTATTTACCTGGATTCCTGTACCTCGAATCTCGTAAGCGGTGCCCGGGCGTGACAGTGAGAGCAGGTTAAGTGGCCCGCAGCGATAAGGAGACGGTATCTCAGAATGGGAAGTGGCCGTGTGCAGATTGCCTGATATGCAGTGACAGCGCTTTCCCCCAAACTAGGAGAAAAACGGAAGAAAAAAAAGCAACCTACCAGCCAAGGGGCTGTTGTCAGAGTCTTCCTTTATCTGCCAGGAGAAGCAGCCAATGCCACTCAGCTCTGATACTCTGATATGTACCACAGTGAGGTTTCCTTTGAAGGCAGAACACTCCTCGAGTTCATTATAAGGCCTTCAGACTGACTCATTCAGCTTCATCGAGGCTTAGGTAGACCTCCTTCCAAAGAGTGTGAGGTGTAGGCTGCCTCCTGGCAAAGTTGGCTGTGAGTAAAGGGCCCCCTCTCTGGGTCCATGACCTCATAATGATTTTATTCAAGGTTCCTCCTAACTCAGCGCAGGCATCACATCTGCTGGTGAGTAACTGTTCAGCTTATTGACTAAAAATCAAAGTACTGCAAAATAAGACCGTGATAAATCAACCGGCCCGATTCTGTGAGCGATTTGTCTGCCTCGAAAACCAAAGATGAACCGCAGCTTAGGAAACTTTTCCAACACTGGCCTTTTGGTTTTTAGGTCTTACCCAGTTATTAACAGTGCTTTTTATAAAAAATAAGATAAAATTAAAAATCGAAATGTGCAGATTGTCTACTAAGATCCTGATCTGCTCTTGTGTAATACTGAGTTTCTGGGTGACTTTCAGTTAAAAAACAGTTGGATTTAACTTTACAGTAGAAACCATTAAACTGTGGATTCAGAGAGAATCCAGTGTATCACTAATATCTGCATCACGGGGGTAAAACCGACCTAAACTGGAAGGGAAATAAAGAGCAGAGGGATGGGACCCTAAACCGAATCTGTGTCCCATCCGTTCAGGCTGAGCCTGATTGTATCACCAGCGTACGAAGATGTAGCTTGTGTTGACTGTTTCTATGGAAACTGAGGAAGGGGTGTCTCCGCCGTCGAGCTCTCCGTGGGCAGTGGGGGATGGCGATCAGCTGGAATTAGCGCAGGGCTGCGTTGATCGCAATCTTCCTCGAGGATTACGCTGGCAAAGCGGCTGTCTGTGCTGATGCAAGGGCGGTAGCCTTCCTGTCAGTAGCAGCACATTTCAGACAGCACTGACGCCAGCAAGAAGGTACAGACACCTTTACAATCCTTCTCTGTCTCAAATGAGTTTAAAATGAGTCTCTTTGCCTGGTTCAGCAATGTGATGGAACAGTTAGCTAATGCCATCAGAACTGAGCAGAACTGAACCACAAAGGCACACAGCATCTGATGATATATTTTCGGCCAGCTTTCACAATAATTTGGTAAACAAAATTCAAGAGGCAAAATAGCGTATCCATTTATCTGCTTATAGTGTACAAAAATAACCTGTGTTCCATCCTTTGTGTTTGAAGTGTACCTTTTCAGTCATATGTCTTAACAGCAGTGGGTATTTATGAGGTGTTCGTTTATTTATTTTGGGTAAAGATGCTGGTATTATTTTGAATTTAAAGTATTTCCTTCTCTTGGCTTAAATGCGTAAACTGCTGCTGAATGGCAGTCTCGGTGCTAACACTCGTACCTGAGGGATCGTAGCCGCTCATATGCGAAAACTTACTTAAATAATGAGTGTATTGGGAGACAGTGTAAATTATGCATGAGCGCATTGCTGCATAGCAGGGGGACTGGCAGGCGTCCGCCCTCGGAGGCCATGAACACATTTGCGGGACGTGTCATTCCTGCAGACTCGGTGCCCCCGCTGGAAATGGGATATTTCAGTGGAGAAGGACGGACGCTGGCGGTAATCTGATCAGGGGCCTGGAGCCAGGCTGAACGGGGGCACGCCGGGGAATGAGTGCCTCCTGACGGAGGAAGGAAGCGAGGGAGGGAGGGGGGAGAGAGGGAGGGGCCATTTTTACAGGCCCCAGGGTTCCACTGACTGCTGCTGCAGCCAGAACAGGGACGTGTGTGTGCCTTTTGAGTGTGTGTGTGGGTCACCCTTTCCTTAACCCTTGCACAGCATGTCTCTGACCTCTGGGAGGTGCCAACTATCCCGCACACACACTGTGCTCAGCACTGGTGACCCACGTATCCGAATCTTCATGCATTATTCACAAGGATTTTGCACGATGGAGCTCATTGGCCACATAGAGCTTTTTCTTAAACGCCTCAATATCAGAGGGGGCCCTCAGGCTTACCTTTGTGATCCTTTAATGCCCCTTTAAATGATTTCCTGAGGAAATAGGAGGAGCGGATGCATCCATGGAGAAGCATTCAGGTTCCTGCATTTAAGGTGAGCTCAGGGCTGAAGGTTGGGAAGAGAGCATGACGGGTCACTCGTGCCCCTGTAGCCGGCGAGGCAATGTGAGCTAACATTCGAAGCCCCCCCCACGCCGTGATTGACAGGTGCCTGTTAATATGGTGGGATGCCATGGAAACGGTGCATACAGGCCGGCTGACCGATACATCTGCCAGCGTTCATTCCCGGTGTCATCGGCATAATGCTGAGCAGCTCATTAATCTCCTCAGCACACGAGTCGGCCTGGTAATCTACTGCTAATCACACGGAAAAGCAGGCCAGAGGCTGGGGGGGTACTCCTTATAACTTGGGAGGGATCCCCTGATTTACTGTGCTGTATTAATAGACTTCTGCTGGGGACATGCCAGGACCAGCTCTAGACAGGAAGTGATGCGGGAAGGTTGGGCATGCGTCATTGCTGCCCATCATCCTAAAGCCTGGTATCTTTTGGTACGACTCTAAGGAAGGTTCCCACGCTGAGCTCATGTGTGGTTGCGTCACACGGCCAGCGTGCACCGATGTGGATTAGCGTCCGTCCACTGTCCCTGCCAAGACGGCTGAGAGAGCCTAATCTCTTTATCCTGGAGCTCCTTAGAGCTTGTCGGTCTGATATGCGTGTGGTAGTGTTGGGTGGCGGGATGTAGACGAGAGGGGCTGGATGTCAAGAGGGACGTTCCAGATTGCATGGCCCCCTGAAGGCAAATGAGGCAGCAGGAACAGCCTTGGAGGGTCCTAACAGGGGGCACCTTAGCTTGGCTTTGTGCCTCTTCTGTGTGATGTTCTGGATACAGATTTTTACTGCTCTATCACGACTGCTGCTGAAACTAGCAAAGGCTTAAGCAGAGCAATGCTAAAGTGCCCCCCCCGTTACTGACGACTTCAGCCTAAAGAGCCCCCCCTTGGCAGGATTGTCACTGGCACAGATTCCTGTTCCTCTGCATTGCGAGGTGCTGTCACGCCACAAGGAGCCAGTGTGTGTGTGTGTTGGTGTTTTCTTTTCACTTCCTGGCCCCGCAGTCACTGCACGGTGTGTGTGGCGCGTGGAGGTGTGACAGGGGCGTGACAGGGACTGTGTGCCAGGTGTGTCTTCATGTGTGCGTGCCGACGTGTCTTTCCTTTCTTCCGCGCCTGACAGAGAGGAAGCGCGGAGATGTTTTAGTTCACACACCCAATGGCGTGCGATGGAAATCTCAGCACGTACCGCAGCTGGAGCCGTCTGAGCCCGCAGGCTGGGTAAATGAAGGAAAAGCCTTTGTTTATTGTACGTGAGAGCATGTGAAAGCCCCTGGACGTGAACTGGGGATCTCCTCAGGGGGGGCACTCATCTGGGTTCATCAGGGGAATGGGGGTTTACCCGTGATTTGCCTGATTAAAACCTCTTAGGCCTAGCAATGCTTTCACCAGTTTATCCCACACATCCCTGGGACTATGGGATGTGACTCGGAAGCATGTATTAGACCCCGAATGCCTCATCGGCTGAATGTGCCCTTTGCGCAATGTGGGCGCTGCGTTTCTGAAACTAAGTATGTGTGTTTGTGTTTAATATTAGACCTGAGCACTATTTGACGTCGGGATCAGGTGTGTGGATCTAAAAATACCACATGGATCACACCCATCGTGTGTGCACGCAAAGGGAGTCCATGGAGCATAAATGCGAGGAGCGGAAAGCGTCCTCACCTTCCCCACGTGTCCGGAAGGCTCTGCGGGGAGGCGGAGGCGTCTCGCGTTGGGCCGGGTTCGTGCTGACCCGCCTTCCACACGCATCAGCGTCAGGGCCGCGTCCTTCAAGTTTATTTCCTTTACGCTGCAGCTACTGCTGCAGATATTCCCAGCGAGACTGTGCTGAAATTTAATAAAAAGATGAAGCGGAGATTTCCGCCGAGTTCTCTGCGCATTCTGACGTGAAGGCGGACATGCCTCTCGTTGACTTCTCTTCGTTATAATGTTTGTTAATTGTCATCTGGATAAAACACTCCCTGCCACTCAGCACCATCCATTTTTAGTAGCGCACACAGCAGGCTTGCAAGGGCATCTTCGGACCATCTATATCCGTGCTGAATTTCTAACCTGCATAGATCACCTTCTCCACATGAGCTTACGCAACCTGCACCCCCCTGAAGGTCGTGACCCTGGTCCTGCTCCAGAACCGCTGTGAGTTACCTGGCCCAGCCTTTGTTCCCTTGCATCACATTTCACCTGTACTCTCTTAGCGTCTTATTTTACACAGGACTCTGTCTTTATGCGCACAAACTGTTCACAGCAGCAGTCAGAGCTCTGCTCTGCTCACTCGCCTCGTCGCTTTGGGTTTGTTGGCCTCAGTGGAGGGAGGATAGAACTATGGGAGACACGTCAAAGGACAGATAAATGACCTGGGGGATGGGGACCGATCATGGCATCCTCAGAAAAAGCCCCGTTTAATGTAGCCAGGCCTGAGCTGAAGTATCACATGCGCCAGAGAAGATCCAAACCGCCCAATCACCACGGACTTTCATGTCGGATGTAAATGAGAGACCAATGAAAACACAGTGGGCGGGGCAATGATCACAGTAAATATTATTATTATTATATTGCCAGTGAAGGAATGGAGAATTAAACAGAATGATAAATGAATGAATTAAATGTAATGTGATACTATGGATAGAGATGAGAGGACAGACATCTTGTAAAAAGCTAGTCAGCTTAGAGTAACTGAGTGACAGAGAAATTAGGAGTATTTCCCATGTTTAGGCTGCTAAATTGGTGATTTCTGAAGGGTGATTGTGTCACGGTGAATCGGTGAGGCATACTGTGTGCTTTTCTCACAACAGCGCCATCGGCAGGTGTGGCGACCTCGCCAGTTACCAGGAGCCACTCCCCATCAGACATGCTGCATACCACTGCCTGGGACAAAGTGCGCGATTCACTGGGTGATGAAACCCTTGTGTTCTGTGCATGCAGCCCCCACCCCCCCCAGCACAGGAACGGGAGTCGCCGTCGCCGCTGACGGGCACAGAGCCGCAGTCGTGAGATGCTCCATCTCCTGCGGAGCCAACAGCTGCTCCTGTACCGGCGCAGAGGCTGTGGGACGCGCTGCTCGGCCGTGCCTTCCGGATCCTTCAGCTTAACGTGGCGAGGAAGAAATAATACGAGAGAAAATCCCTGTTTAGGAGAGGAAAAGAGAGAGATGAACGAGAGGAGTAAGGGAGGAGAGGAGGATGGGGGGAGGAGAGCTGGGGAGCAGCGGAGGCTTCTAAGCGGGACACTTGGCTGCTCATTGGGCTGTTGGCAGCAGGACAGCAGGTGAGGGTAAGCCTCCCCCCCACCCCCATCAGTGGAGCTTGGCAGTGACACGTGTCCTGGTGGCTGACCTCGGCAGAGTCCCCTCACCTTGCTCTCCTTGTAACCCTTCGTGACACCTGCACTAATCCATGCTGCTGGACCCTGGCTCCCCTTCCAATGGGGTATGACTCAACCTGTCTGGAAATGGCAAAAACGGGTTATTGGGCGCGGTCATCTCAGTGACCCCCCCCACTCCCCTAAGGGGGCCCTGCGGTGGTCGCCTGTCTCGCACCCCTCACCCTTTCGTCTCGCGGGCTGCGCTCCCAATTCCGGATCATACTTAGCGCACTTTCCTTCCAGGAGCAGCATATGCTTGCCGCTTTCCGCTCCAATCTGCTCGTCTGCCTTCATTAGCTTGATAATCTGCACTATTTATACCTCTGCAGATCCAGTGAGAGCCGCATAGGTAGTGAGTAAAGGGTGGGGAAACTAAAAGAGTAATGAACCAAGAGATACACAGGCTACCTCCCAGCCTAGTCTGTCTATCGCTGGGATACACTGGTATGTCTTCCGGATGTGTCTGCAGTCTCCCTCTCTCTCTCTCTCTCTCTCTCTCTCAACTGGCTTCATCAGGGCATCTTCTGACCTGAGAAGAGCAGATGCCACCTCAACCTTCCCTCTTTCATCTGCACTTGAGGCACTATTATGCACAAAAAATTACAAGTATATGCTGCAATGGGCAATAGACCCAGAGATGGGGTGTTTTTCCGAAATTTGGGGGATCGCCCGTCCCCAGAAGGGGGACACCACATGGAACCCCTGGCAAGGTCACTCGAGGGTGAGCGGTGATGTGGGGTGGCCCCCCCCCCCCCAGGCCTCGCCTGAGAGGGGCGGATCATCTGCATCAGAGGAGGCGGGGCGAGGCGTGTGATTGTAAATGTGGGGGTGGGGGGGGGTTGGCACCCAAAAAATGGGTTTTGGTTGTGAATCCTGCTGCTGACCGAATGTGGGGAGTCGGTTATTTGCCTCAGCTGGCACCTGGGGGGAGGGGGGGTGTACTTGTCTTACCTTCTTCACCTTGCCAAGAGAATTGCATCTGAAGGGGACAGCTGGTCCTTCCTGCACAGTTCCATGAAAGAGCCCCCCCCACATGTGATGCGGAGGCGTCGTGATGGCGTCCTCTGCAACCCTGATTGCTGACTCTGATTGACCCCTTTCTCAACAAGGTCATGGGATCAATTCTTCTGGGGGCGGGCCGGAAGGATTAGGCACCCTGACAGACACACAGGCTGCTGCCCCTGATGGCCGGAGAAGATCAGGTGCTGCTCTGGGTCTAAGAAAGTCCCCTCTCAACTGGCCTGTGTTGGGGCTCAAGCGTGTCCCCTGGTCCCTGACAGGCCTGCAGCCGCAGCCTTAAACGAGCTTCTGGAGCCCACACACCAACACCTCCACCCCACTGATCATGTGACCTTAAAGACTAGCTGCTATAGGTTTCTGGTGCTGGGGCGGGCGGAGCCTAGGGGGCGTGCCTGTGGGTGAGCGGCTGCAGGAGCTTGCAGCACTCTGATGCATATTTGGCTCCTCTGCAGTGAGCTGAAATGCCAAGGGGCTGAGAGCAGGGAGTCGCTCCTGGCAGGCCAAGCCGGGCCGAGCTGAGCTCGGTGGGGTACCTCAGTCTAATTAGCGCCTTCGGTTCATCCTGGGCATGAGGGGCCAGACGCTGTCGTGGGGTCTCTCATGGCAGAAGTTAGAGGCTTCTGACGGAACCTTGCATAAGACGGGGGTTTCGGAGGCGGTAATGAACCTCTTTAATTAAAAAAATTAAGGAAAGGGCCATTTAATACATGAAAGGATACAGCTTCTCTCTGCAGGCTTTTTGCAGAGAATTTGGTGATAAAGAATCTAGATGACATGATATAGAGTGAAGCCCCTCCTCCCTGAGAGTTTTCTGTGTGTGTGTGTGTTTAAAGGTACGCAAGAAGGTGGGGGGGTGGGGTAGCTGTGAATACCACCCCCTCCAGGAACCTCCTCCGTCTGATAGAGTCACGTATCAGGATGAACTGCGAGGTGACTAATCAGATCAGACGATGAGGGCTTTGTGGCTGATTGTGGAGGCTTGTCCGCTCATTTCATTGACCAGCAAATGGTCTGGAACGGTTTATGCACCACGGTCCGCGGCCCCTTGTCTGGCTGCCAGGGGAGCGAGGCGTCGTCGTCACGGAGATGCCCTCACCGCTGCCTATCCGTTCTCCTCCGCTGCCGGACCGTCCACAGCATGCCCGACCTCGCAGCTCAATCTCGTCTTGGCTGACGAGCCTCGCTGTCTGTACCGGGTCCAGCAGGCTCCCTGCCCGCCATGACGGATGGGCGCCGCATCACTCCGAGCCCCTGCCAGGCAGCCATACTTTATATCTTAAGTTCTGCTGTGGTTCTTAATTATTCGTAAGTGTCCTTTTCAAACAGGCACGTTTTAGATGACCTGCACCGAGACCTACGCCTCAGAAAGCCCTTCGCTTCACTTTCATTACACATAGTCTAATCGCTGCATTAGCATGCATAATATATTTACAGTATTCATCATTTAAGGTAGGGTTACATAACGGATGACCTGTGCTGAGTTTGTGTGTGGAGTTTCAGGCCATAGTGTTTGGTCTTCTCTACACACAGGACGTGGACGAGGACATGTACAGACATACGTGGTTATGTGGCTGAGTAGGACTGCTCGTAGATGTACTTAAAATGCAAAGAATTTGATAATTAAAATGCATGGTAACGGTTTAATATAAAGAGAGTCCTTCCATCTGCTTTGTGCCTCCTGTTCGACCTTTTCGCGGTGATCACGAAGCACCGTGAATGTGTGCGCGTTGAGTAACCGCTGGTCCGGTAAAGTAAGTTCAGACACGCTCCAAATTCCAGCAGTCAGCGGCGATGAGAGACAACTCGCGATCCAGCAGTTATATTAAATACGGTGTTAAGCCTTTGCTGTCATATGCACCTTTAAAAAGAAAATCTAAATTAGTGAGCCATACTTGTAGGTTCCTTTTTTTTTGTTGCATCTTAGAATTTAACCCGGGGAATCAAGAAGAATAAACTATTTTTAGACCAATCAAGGCCACCAGAAGGTGAACTTTCTCTTTTTCTCCTGAAATGTTCCTCCTGATTTCACACCAGCTGTCTCTGACACTCGCTGCCCAGACCTGCCAGGAAGCATCAGGCACACACACACACACACCCACACACACACACACACACACACACACACACACACACACACACCCGGGTAGTAGGAGGAGCGGTCGAGCACTGGCCCCACCCTACCCGTTGCAGATGGACGGGTTCCCTCTGTCACTACAGAGCTGGGGGGGCGTGGTCTCTGATGCTAACGGGGCACTGTGCACTATAGGGCGTAACCGTGGAAACGCATCAGCTTACCAGGAGTGTAGATCTGGCATGCTGTCCAGAAGCCAGGGTGAGATCTGCGCTGGGGGCAGATCCTTTCAGTTTTTAGCGCCGGCCTGGGGGGGGGGCTCCTCACTTTGTGGACGTGATCACACCAGCATCATTGTCTCCTACTGGTTGTAGATCAAAGCGTGGCGAGACGTCCCTTAGGCTGGGGACAACCCCACCTCAGCTGATCTCATGAGGAAGGCGGGGGTGTTGGTTTGAAGCTCGCATAATGCATCACAGTATTTAGCCTTCCCTCACCCAGGTCGTGGCTGCATCGGCCCAGTACAGGGTTGGGGTTAGTGGGCCGGGCTCCTGTCAGCTGAGCCTGGAGAGCAGCATGAGTGTGTGCACACCAGAAGGGGGTCCAGTCCCTTCTGCATCATTGCCGCATGCCCCTCTGCTTGGGACTTCTGCTGCACCGGCATCGTCCATGCACCGCCGCGAAAACGCATTTATGCAAATGGATGCAATTCTGCATGCGCCCCTGGGCGTGGACCGCTGCGTGATTGATGCCGGCCTGGTTTAATCCTCAGTGGATTTCACCGTTTGGCTGACTCACCGTACCCGTTAGCTGTCGTGTTCCCTACCTTACCATAGCATGCGGTGACTGCGCCGTGCCCCGTCCTCGTTATAGCGTGCTATATCTGGAATGCTAGCCAAGCTCATTTGGCTGCATAATACACTGCACATGTCATGCTAACCTGTATCATTCCTTGTTAAAGGGCACTATGCGTATTATGCTAAGCTAACCAGGCCAATTTTACCAGTTAGCGCATTTTGTGTGCGCCGCTAATGAGGCCTCTCTCTGGCAGGGTGCACACAACGTATGACGCTAGCCGTCTCATTACTTGCTAAAGGGCACCATGTGTGCGATGCTAACCAGACTCCATCCCCTGTAGGTTATTGTGTGTATTTTGCAAATGCATCAGCACATCAGCCCCCCCCCTCCCTTAGGGCCAAGCCTCAGGCACTGGAAATAGCCTGGAAAACAGATACATGATTTTCAGGACAAAAGGAGACACAGTATTTTAGAAAATATGTCGGATTGTTTTTCAACTCTTTGTTAAAAAAAATGGGGTGTTTCAGAAAATGACACTCAATTTGTTTGCTGTGAAGTCTCTAATATGGGTAGCTATATTGAGATCTCTCAGCTCTTAGGATCATTGCCTCTGTGGTTTATTTTCTGAGTATAACAATGATTCAGTGCTTTGATTCTCTGGAGTAATGTGATGAAAGGAAACGTATATATATGAAACGCGACAGCATAGCACCCATATCAGTCTCGGCTTTGCCGCAAACGCGTCGGAAACGCCCTGCATATAAAGAGTGCATCTCAACACAAAAATCACCCATATTCCTAGACCTGCACCTAAGTACGAACCAGTGGGTAGGAATTAATCCCAGCTTTAATTTTTAATCAGCTTGCACTGGCACACATGCTGTTTCCTCTGAGTCATTTTCATGTCTGTTTGTCCAAACTGGAAAGGCTGCTCTGATGTGAGATGTTTCCAGCCGGCCGAGTGTACACCAAGGAAGAGGTGCCTGTTCTTTCCATGTGTTCCATGGAAAAACCCTGGCATTCCAGAGTCACTTTGCACATGGGATAATTCAAGGCCGATCTCTTAGGTGCAGAAAGTTGACTGGATGAATGTGAGGACAGGAACATGTCATACCTGCTGTTGCCATGGTGAGCAAGCTCTCTTTGTCCTGGACGCTGGACCAGAGATCAGGTAGAGGTGTCCTGTTGGAGCCTCTCTGCAGTGATAATCCCCCTCGGGTCCCCTGCAGGACTGCATGACTGCCCACTCGGGTTGCTGTATGTCTCCAGGTGTGACCTCTGCCTCGGTGTCCAGAGAGTCTGACACAGTCAGGGGTTCATGGGTAACGGATTCTAACCTTTGCTGAGAATTAGGCAGCCTCACCGCGACACTCAGAGCTGCTGCCGACGAGCGGGTCGGACAGGCGCCCGGTGACTCCCAATCCCGATCTCGGCATTTATCGCCAGTCCTTGTCATCGCACGCTAGCAAAATGCAGCAGGGGCTGCGTGAAGATTAATTATTTACCCCCCGCCTTTCGTGTTGTGCTGCGTGATTCTGTCGAATTAAACGTGAAGCCGTGTTGGACGTCTCCGCGAGCTAAGATCTCCCCTTTTCTGTAACATATTTGCAGGTCTGAATAAAAGATGTGAGGTCATTCTTAGATGGAGTGCAGGGAAACCTCACGGACCTGCCTGGTACCAGGCTACGCTTCACACAGTCGTGCTTTTTGCTCATTATTTATCTTCCCATACAACACGGGAGCTCATGTCGTCAAGTGCCCCGCATAAAATAAAAGATTTTGCAAAACAATTATGGATCAGAATATAATCAATGATGACAAAGACGGACTGATGGCATCTGCTGCAAGATTCATCCACTCAGATAGAGTTTTGATGGACAGTTTTGAGTAGATGTCCTGGTTTGAGTTTCTCCAACCTTCATGGCTGAACACCAGCTGAACTGTGATCCTGTTACCTGATACTAATGTAGAGGAGGCTGGTGTTTTTGTATAAGAGGCATTCGCCATCAGTTGGTGCTCTATTTATCTGAATTCACCTGCAATAGGTATCTATTTACACCGCTGGATACATGCAGGAAAAGTTCCACTGGGGTCAGAGGTCACATCCTCAACCACTCTGCTGTGTCTCATTTTCCGTAAAGGACAGGAACCTTTAAGCTGATTCATCAGCTCAAATTCCTTTAGTTTCAGCAGCCAATGAAAGCCCATGAGACTTATCTGCCTTTACACGGTGAACATGATTGGAGAACGCATCACGATCAGAACACACAGCTTCTGTGACAGGAAATGGCAAGAACATGCATCATCACTGCAGTTTTACATTAATTCACAGCCTGTTTCCATCAGGTCTTCAAACCTTGTGTCTAAAGACACGTACGTCAAAGGTGTGCGCGTATTGAAAGCAATCGGCACTGCTTTTAATTAACGAGAATGGCCTTGTGGATGTAGATGTGAACTGACAGGAAACCAGGCAGGTGCATATCACATGAATCAGGAACTGATGGAAGTTTGGGGTGCAGTTGTCTGGGAATGCAGCTCTCGGCAGAGCTGCTGATGGGCAAATATCACTGTGCTGAAGGGCAGGGCTGCGACTGGCGGTGATACTCCAGACTCCGCAGTCAACCGTGACGGGACCAGCCCCAGCTTCAGAGTCCAGCATCTTACATCTCCTCCATGGGCACCAGGAGCTTGCTGATGAGATTCTAGGCTCCTGTAAGAGCACACCAAGTGTGGATCCCCCCCCCACCCCCCCAAAAAAAACCGAATATAGTAATATAAGCATGTCTCGATTAAGATTCATTGTCCTAGCGTGATTGGATAACTTTCAGTGCGAAACAGGAATGTCATCACTGACTCTCACTGTAGTCTGACTTTTTTGCTTCAGACTGCAGCAAAGCTGGCTGGATTCTCCTCCAAAACCGAACAACTTTCTGCAAACCCCACTGATCCGGCAGATATAGGAACGGCGTGTGTTCTCCTTGGGAATATCAGGAGCCAGGTCACACTTAAAGCAGAATTCACTGAAGAAGGCAGGGGATGCTGTGACTAGTTATATACTTGCCCAAACTGCTCTTTTTTTTAAATAAAATAGGAAAAACACAGAAGCTGTAATTACTAGCACACAGAATGAAGTCTTTGTGTTCTCTCTTGTCATTGGCTAATCGAGTTTCTGGTGTACCTGCATTTCGTAAGCTTTGAGAGGATACGGAAAGCGGGTTTTCAGGTTTAAATTTTAATTTGAGACAGACACACAGATAGAGAGAGAGAATAAAGCCAGAGGGTGAGAAGGAGAGAGCCGTCCCACGAGGGAAGATGCCTCTGCCAGCTTTATCCTTCTTTTCATGTCTGCTTGGGAGAAACTTTGGGCTCCCACTGGATTTAGGGTTGACGCATCATAGCTGGCTGCTCTTTCAGTTCTTTCTTGGAGTTGCAGAGTCATCTTGGTTGCCGCAAGCAAGCAAGCAAGCAGCCCCATCCCCAACCACGCCTCTATACACCCCCCCCCCTCCCCCCAACCCCCTTGCACCTCCCACCCAAAACCGATCGCGGACGGTCAGCATGAAGCCACTCTCTGGGGCCGGGGCTCCGGATTCAGCAGTTTCGCCGCGACCTTCACGAAGAGCGGATGACCTACCGCTCCGCATCTTCCTTAAGCAGATGAACGAGCCCATGAGCTTGAGGGCCTCTTGTGCAAAGCCTCGGGTCAGCTTCCCACAATGCATCTTGGTGCTTTTGACCTTGTCAGAACCTTTCTGCACCATTCATATGTGTAAATAACTTTGTGCAGGTTATTTTTTTGGCAGCCGGGCAGAATACAAGGATCGCAGTATGAGCTATTTTAGGAACTGGATGTAACTTAAAAGACACGCTTTTCTCCCAAAACATAAAATCCTTCATTAACAAACATATTCTTCTGATTGAGGCGTTAAGCCTCATATGTTCAAGCATACCTACGTCAGTACGACACATCGTTTACATTCCCTGAGGCAATTCCGCAATTGGCAAAGATATTATTTACCTGAGGCAGTTTCTTCACCCGGCAAACATTACACTTCACACAAAACTCGCGTTCATTCCATGTTTTTATTTTGATTTTCTTTTGGGTTCGACTTACAGTGACAGTTTAAACCATTATGTAAAGAAACAGTAGCACCAGAGCAGGTAGATATTGCCCTTTTTCGATAAATACAAATTAGACTTGTGCTATAATTAATTTAGCTTCGTAACGGTCAAGAACATGTGTATCTCCTTCTTCTGCATAAAAGTATAGTCCTGTGTTATTTTCAAACATCTGCTAAATAAAAATATAAAGATTAATTCGATTCTTTTAAATGACAAGGATTCAAACTGGAAAGGAAGGGCGGCTGCATTTTTCATAATCCAAACATGTAATATAGCTTTCATGATGACGATTATAATATGCATATATATTTATAAGTATATATATATATATATATCTATGTACATGTATGGCACTTGATTACACGAAACCGATAAAACACTTTTCACAAATGAAAGCAGTTGCTGCTTTGGTGTGTAATAAATTAAGTAAGTCACAGACGTTAGCGATTGCTGAAAACCCACCCGATACTGCTTTGCAATGCAACTTTAAAGCAATGAAATGATTACTTACGTTAAGGTCAGTGGTGTGAGTACAGGCAAGTAAAAACATACAATTGAATGCTAATGTATATTATATATATATATAATTTGTAGTCATATTTGATCGATATATTCATATTTCATATATATATATTATATATATAAATATATATAAATAAATATATATATATAAATCTGAAGTATTCTCTATCTTCCAAACATAGCCAGTTAGTGTGTTTCATCGCTATGGTGTGAGGTGTCTAAAATCGGTGTAAAACGTTAAAAACACCCAACAACACATACCGGGTACGTTTGGCTTCGGGTGTTCATTAGTGCAAATTACTTTCACACTTTTGAAACTGTAGATCTAGTGTACAAACGAATAGGTATGTGAACACGTCCAGGATATTCTTTTCCTCTAGCACTTTTTATTTATTTATTTATTTGTTTATTTATTATTATTGTTTTTTTTTTGTTTTTTACAAAATATAAACCTTACTAAAAAGTCGCATTAGTGCTTTTCTGATAAGTAAGATAAACATACACACAATCCACATTAATAGTTGTTGTCTATAAAAGACAAATAAAAATCCATCCACCCCGCCTAACTCACAAATTTCAGTGGCAAGCGGAATTTTCACGGTTTAATAATAATCATTTTTATATGCATGGTATCGTCCACTCCGAAGACTACACATACGCGGAGTCACTGGATTGAGTACGGCCAAAATTGGGCATACTCATACGGGGCAGATCTTTATTCCTGATCTCGTAAATGGACTTCCTCCTGGCCTGCACCCCTCTCACGGCCGTTTTGATCTTCCTCCATCCCAAATGGTTTAGTTCCGCTAAATTGAGCACCACGCAAATCCCACTGACCGCAAACATGAAGACCAGAAACACGGTCTTCTCCGTCGGTCTGGAGACATAGCACTCTACATCTTTTATGCAAGGGTATCGATCACACTCGTAAACTGCGGGGACATTAAATCCGTAGAGGAAATATTGACCTACTAAAAACCCAATCTCCAGCGCGTTTCTGAAAACCACTTGGATAATGTAAAATCTTGAAATACCTTCTTGCCGTCTCATTTTTGACTTAGTAGTTCTCAGGGCCGAGCAGGGGATCTCCTTCACTTCCAAACAGTCGGGCTCCGCTTCCTTAGTCGAGTTCTCCGTGTTTTGAAGTACTCCGTTCACAATGGTGTTTTTGATCTTTTTGCTGTCGTCTCGCTTTATCGGATCTTGATCCTTATCCAGCGACAGGAACACGGTCGAGTACCTCCGCTCCTTTTGTTTTGCAGACTGATGCACCGAGTAGGTGATAAAGCAGAGACTCGGGGTGCACACCATTATAATCTGAAACACCCAGTATCTGATATGGGAGATCGGGAATGCCTGATCGTAGCAAGCCTGATTACAGCCCGGTTGCAAGGTATTACAAACGAACATGGTTTGCTCGTCATCATAGACTGTCTCTCCAACTATCGCTACAATCAGAATCCGGAAGATCACCACCACTGTTAATAGGATCCTAAAAGAAAACAAAAACAAAGGGGAAATGCAAACAATAAATATATTTTGCTTTATGTGATTTAAATCAGCGACTACGTTTAGAGGAAAGGGGTTTACAGACGTTGTCAACATTTGATTCATAACCTAAGGCTTGTTTGGGAGCTGTCCAGTGCTGAAACACAAAAGCACCATTTTAAATTCGTAACCTACTGTCAGAGCTTAATCGCGACGACCATCTTATTAAAAGATGCTCACAAAATATTTATTTGAATGTCACCAATACCATGGACATAATATTGGGTAACACTTCAACTGGCTATATTGTCATATTGGTAGAGTTCGATGTTAGTCTGGGAGCAAAATTCTAATAGGTGTAACTTTTAATTTTGTCTACTTTTAGCCATTTTTCTCCTTACCTTCCTATCATAGTGGAGTGCTGCTGGACAGCCGCCTCCAGAAGCCTCTCCAGGATGGTCCATTCCCCCATGTCTGTTCATCCGGATGCAAGAGCTCACAGCAGACTGCGCGAATGCTTATGGAATATGGATCGTTTTCACTTTTTTACTCTCCAGAGGTTGTGATTTTATCTGGCCGGGGTGTCCGATCACACGCCGGTGCTACCACCGTTGCCGCCCGTAGTCTTTGGTATCGCTTCACCCGATGATCCAACAACACGCCCGTATGCTTGAGCCCGAAGTGCTGACTGGTTGCTGTATGCATGCAAAACCCTCCTATTTCCGATCTCCGGAATAGGATGGGGAGCGGGGGGTGGGTGGGTGACTGTACCACGTCTCAATACAGGAGGCTGGACTTAATGTCTTGCTAGAGCTAATCCCGCTTTAAGTATTGTCCGTCTGCGTCACAACGCAGACAGGTTGGTGGAGAGCGGCCAAATAAATGCGAGGATTTCTCCTTTTCATTATTCCCTGAAAGTACAACGAGCGCCAGATTAATCCTTAATAAAATTATTGCTGATAAGCCCAAAGTATCTGGGGTTGCCTCTAATTTGCAACTCATAAAAAAGGGTTGGGCCGGGCATATATAGTAATGTGCGATTTCGAGATTAAAGTCAACAGTGAGAGATGAGAGTAACGGTGGCGGTGGGAAGCGAGGACTGCGATCACACGCCGAGTGTTCTGGCCATCAAGGCGCCAAATTATGCTTTATTCTTCACACAGTTGGATGTTTTGACTGACCTTTTAAAATTTGTTCTTGGTTTTGCTTTCGCCGGTGGTTATTCTATTTATGGCAGCGCAGCTCGATTTATCAGAAAGATAAACCTAACAGCGATTATGTGACTCCTGGACAGATGTCTTTGCTGCCCGTCCCTTGCTTGGTAGTACGCCTTTGTTTGTCTGGCACGCACCGATAATGCCTTAGATCAAGTTCACTAAGCGAAAGTATAATACCGAACCATAATCGCTTTATACGGTTATTTTCGAGCATTTTAAAATAGACACAGTTGAGTAGACAGACCAATGTAATCGACCGAGTTCACGCATAAAAAAAAAAAACTTGGTTGAATTAATGTAATGAACACAGGACGTTGAGGTAAGTTAATCTGATTATAATAATTCCATTGCGTTCTCGCCAAAAACATTTTGCATCCAAACTATTTCAGTCAATTTGGTTAGAAATGTGTGATTGTTTTCCACTTGATCTAACAATTTCGGATGGTGAAGCAATTCATTTAAAGGTGCTTAGTTAGCTGTATTATTAGATTATTGAAACTTTATGTTTTTTTCTTTCTGTATAGTGCGTCGTTTATGGTGATGCATGCAATGCATGCACTACTAATACACGGACTAATGTGCAAATCAATAGAATGAATGAGTGAGTGAATGAATGAAATCGTGCATGAATGAGCGAATAAATAAAGAAATCTAACTTTACACCCCGAACACTCAGCAGATTTCGCCCATATTAAATGCTTTCTCTTTGAGTTTTTTTGTACATTATACAATATAACGCAGGATCAGGTGATATGATTTCAGTATTTCAAGATTTACTCAAATTCAAAATAAATGTAATGCTGTCAGAGTCTGCAGTGTGTGATTTATCGCAGATGCTATTTAGTGTTCTTGCTAGTCTGAGTCATTCCAAAGTTACCTTAACCTGTACAATTTAGAGAAAACACTGTAAGTGGTATTGCATTAATAATGTATTTATATAGCTTTCGTATAGATATACACGCGCTTTAATTATATTTTAAATCGTACACTTTGAATTTTAAAAAGTACGTTTTAATTCGTTATGCAACTGTTCACCAAAAAAGCATTTAATCTACGATTCACACCGTGTGCAAGAATTATTTGATGAAGTATATTCATGAGTCATTACAATTATTGAGTAATATATTTTTGGAGTATTGTTAGCTGAGTTTAACATTAAATTGGATTCTCTTGTGCTAGTTTTAATTCGTATTCCAAACAATTTTCAATACATTTACCAACAGACGGATTTTCAATGTAAAATTTACAACATTGTAATGTAATTGACAACGAACTTTTAAATCGAACTGTTTAACGCGTAAAATTACGAGAACACTAAATATTCTTGTGCTTCATTCATGACTTTATTCAGCAACCCTTGTACCCATTTATACAGATGGACAGTATGCTGGAAAAAAATCAGATTAAGTACTTCACTTAAGGCTAGAACAGCATGTCCATCTGGCAATGTGACCCATTCATTTCAGGTATCTCTAACCATTACGCCACCTGCTGTCACCCAAGATCATTGCATATCAGATGAACTAAATTATTAGTAATTATCTCCATTTTTTTATTAAATGAAATTTTAAAACAAAATATCGTATAAATTTCCAAAATGAATGGGCTCTCAGATTAGTATGTCAATAAAAGACAGTTATGTGATATTTAGTACATTTTTGGTTCTTCATTGATGATGAAAAATGATAAAAGACACAGTATTTCTCATGTCCTGTGGCTTGTTTATTTATAAACCAAAAACATATCTACATATAAACTTCATCTGTGTGTAAACAAACTGTACATTCAGGAGACCTGCTGGAACTTTGTCATCTCTGGCATCCCTAAGCGGGTTTGTTGTTGAGGTGATGGATCTCGCAGAGCGTGGTCACACCAGGGCCACTTAGAAGCACTTCCTGTGGACGATAGAAGGACCAGCCTCGTCGTACTCCTGCTTGCTGATCCACATCTGCTGGAAGGTGGACAGCGAGGCCAGGATGGAGCCTCCAATCCACACAGAGTACTTGCGCTCTGGGGGGGCGATAATCTGTAGAAGATACGAGAGAATTCAAAGTGAAAGCTGCCAAAAATAATGACTGCAATGACACAGTGTGGCCACTAGGCTGTCGTTACGGTTCCTTCATTGTTTATGCGTTAGAAAGACAGGCAATGGGAATGAGGATTACCTTGATCTTCATGGTGCTGGGAGCCAGGGCAGTGATCTCCTTCTGCATGCGGTCAGCAATGCCAGGGTACATGGTGGTGCCGCCGGACAGCACGTTGTTGGCATACAGGTCCTTGCGGATGTCGATGTCGCACTTCATGATGCTGTTATATGTGGTTTCATGAATACCGGCAGATTCCATGCCTGTGACAGGAAACGGAGGACATCAATCAGAATGTGCAGGGACTGGAGGAATAAAGGGAACATCAACCCTTTTAGGATATCAGAGGGCCACACGTGGGGGGGGGCTTTGACAGGTGCTAAAGATAATGTCACCAAATTCCACTCAACAGCTGCATAAATTTAAATAAGGGTGACGTCCAAGCTTTTGGTACCGTATATCATTCATGGCGAAGGACGTTTGCTAGTCTGGTATGTGGATAATACAATATTTCCATGCCATACAGATCATGTCCTTTGCCCTGATTAGTTCAATGGATTGTATAATCATAAAAATATCTATGTCTGGCGAACCCTTATCTGAGCCAGCCAAGTATCATACCTACCAATGAAGGACGGCTGGAACAGGGTTTCGGGGCAGCGGAAACGCTCGTTGCCAATGGTGATGACCTGGCCGTCGGGAAGCTCATAGCTCTTCTCCAGGGAGGAGGAGGAGGCGGCGGTGGCCATCTCATTCTCGAAGTCCAGAGCCACGTAGCAGAGTTTCTCCTTGATGTCTCGTACGATCTCACGCTCGGCTGTTGGGGCAGACTTCTGCCACTTAGCGCTTAGCCTGACACTGCATTTTTCTGCATTTTCTTTACTTTTTTAATTCATTAATTTGGATAAATATAAAAGTAAGATGTATTCCTTTAAAGGCACCTATAGTTTTCTCCATGTGTATAGAGATTAATGGAAAGATTCCGTATAATAGCGTGTGAATCGTAGGTACCAGTGGTGACGAAAGAGTAGCCACGCTCTGTGAGGATCTTCATGAGGTAGTCTGTCAGGTCACGACCAGCCAGGTCCAGCCGCATGATGGCGTGGGGTAGGGCGTAGCCCTCGTAGATGGGCACGTTGTGGGTCACGCCATCACCGGAGTCCAGAACAATGCCTAAAAGGTGAGAGAGCAAGCCGTGTGAAAAGAATTTTCTGGCTAAGATATGCCCGCGTCCACGGAGACCTACATCACTTCCATGATCCCAGCTGGATGCCTCTAAAGTGATTTGGGTCAGGTACTTTGCTCAGGGGTACAAGGGCTTTTCTTTTCAGAAGCAGAAAAAATACATTTCTGTTCACAGTCTAATTCCTTAACCATCATTCCTGTTCCCATGACAACACAAGTGGAATTTCCCACGTAGGCTGCGCTGAGATGAACGTGTAGCAGTCACGCGCATCATCTCACCTGTGGTACGGCCAGATGCGTAGAGGGACAGCACAGCCTGGATGGCAACATACATGGCAGGCACGTTGAAGGTCTCAAACATGATCTGGGTCATCTTCTCACGGTTGGCTTTGGGGTTGAGTGGGGCCTCTGTCAGAAGGGTAGGGTGTTCTTCAGGTGCCACGCGGAGCTCGTTGTAGAAGGTGTGGTGCCAGATCTTCTCCATGTCGTCCCAGTTGGTGATGATGCCATGCTCGATGGGGTACTTCAGCGTCAGGATACCCCTCTTGCTCTGAGCCTCGTCCCCTACGTAGGAATCTTTCTGACCCATGCCGACCATGACACCCTGAGAGAGAAGAAGGTCAAAAAGAATTCCCAAAAAAATTTGATAAACTAAACTATAATAATGGCTAGATAACCTCACATTTTACATATGAATCAGTTCTATGTTGAAATGACTATTTACACTGTATGTATGACACGGATTAGATGCAATGACCCTCTAGGTAACGGATGTACAACACGGCACCTGGTGACGCGGGCGACCGACGATGGATGGGAACACGGCTCTGGGCGCGTCATCCCCCGCAAAGCCGGCTTTTACCAAGCCAGAACCGTTGTCGCACACCAGAGCCGTGGTCTCCTCATCGTCACACATGATGCCTGATGAGGACCTAGTGAAATGACCAAACACAAGCGTAAGTCTGACAATCAGCAGATAGGACAAAAAACGAGGGGCAAAAAACATAATTATACTGTAGCTATTCGCAAAACTATTTGCTTTTGTTTATCACGTTGTAAAACGGCAAACGATTAAAACCGTTCCGATGGCAAGTAATTTCTACTCTGTCTTGAAAAACATAAAAACATTATAGTTCATCTAGCACGTTTAATACAACGAAAAATAACACTTTAAAACGATCATTTAAATTCATGTAAACGTTTCCTTTAAAGTTATTCGCCGGGATTATTGCAGTTCCTCATGATAGACTGATAGATGGAAAATATCCAGTCGCGAATCTTGAAAACGATGAAAGTCACCAGCCGCACTGCCGAACTCACCAGATCAGCGCCTTGATCCGGATCTTGAGTAAACGGCGGTGTGGTGCGCAGGGCAAGCGCCAATTTATAGGGCTAGTAGCGGCACTACGGGCCGCGGAGCGCGGTCTTCCTTATTTGGTCACCCTCCGCGCCATCGGGAGCTGCGAGCCCATTAATGGAAGGAAGACCAGCCGCAGGCTTCGCGGACCGCAGTCCATGTATGGAAGGGCAGGAGTTCACCATGTTAAGATCAGGGCTACATACAAATGAACAAACAAACAATTAAATCTAAATCGGTGTAATAGTTGTGTGCTCATCCGACCTGATTTATAGCACCATTTGGCACGGTTCCATTGTTCCATCTGACTTCAAAACCAGCAGCCAAACGTAATCCAATAGAAAATCCGCAGGAAAATTTATTTGGTGACACCTCACCTGTGACTCTTTTACCATTTTTACCTCTTTCGTTAAGCACCATTACAGTTATCTCCTCATGTAATAATGGACAATCCAATTCTTTTGAGACTCAATCCAGAAATAGATTTGAACTTTGGCACGGGCGGATCGCTCGGTATGGCATTGTGCGTGAAGCTTCTGTCTGTATTATATACTCAACCGAAGCTCCGAAATGTTAATAATTATTTTAATGCAGTTTAAAAATCATTTTATTCCATCTTATTATTTGTTGACTAATGTCAAACTATTTTCTTTCGGATGATACTGGCATAATAGAATTACAATACGTATTACAGATAATGGACATTTATGGTTTCAGAATGGGATTTACCTCTCGAAAGCTGCATTTTACTTGGCTAATTGGGTATTGGCTTAGAGAAACCACTTACAGTATACTTGTGCGCCATCAAAACAGACTGGATCAGTGCATTCAAATATCGATATATTTACACATTTTGAAACACAAAAACCGCAGTTCATTGGAAATAAAGGGTTATGGTTCCTGGAATCCAGTGAAAGCTAATTTAATTAACAGCTCAGATATGCTGCTTGATTAATCTATATGCTATACTTGGTAGCTGTTAATATATATATTTTTTAAATGTAATTTTTATTTTGTGTTTATGGCATCTTCTGGTCTACATATATCAGTTATTTTTTCATTACTTAATAGCCGATATATTTGCTCGAAGGGTGAATATCATGCAAGAAGTATATCCTGGACAGGGTGTAAAACCAGGACATAAAACAGTGGAAGGAATATTAAATTACTTTTCATTTAAATGAGTTAGTTGCCTTAATCTCAGCAGGAGTACCTTCCGAATCGCTGGTGCTCTCTAGTTGTGACATGTGAGGCTTTGGCCTTTCAGGATGACGACGGCAAACATGACTGAGGCCGCGGCGACGAGCCAGGAAGGAGCGTTCTTTATATAGCGCCTTTATCCCTGTGGGATCAAAGCCGCAAAATGACAATGGCAGCCGAAGAGGGGCTCTCCTGTGAACGTGCCAGTTAGGTGTGTGAATTTAATGCAGGTAGCGAGATATCTGAGAACAGAAGAGAAAGATGGTGGGTCGTTGTCCATATCGTGTTTGTCTGTGGGAAGCGCGGCTCTCCACTGCAGTTCGTACACCTGAAAGGCAGCTGCTCTATCACCTACATGTGATTCCACTGTAAATGCAGACTGAAGTCCTGCGTCAGCTTCTGTCTACTGTTTTTAGGGTTTGCTGTGGAATAAACCTCGATTACAGCGCCTAATATCGCTGATAACGTTTGTTATTTTACCTCACCTAGTGCACATCTGTGCCAAATGCATATTTTCATAATATCGTTTGCCATAGATCCGTTTGCGTGTTTTGAATCGTGAGGACGGTCTTCCCTTTTTTTCAGCACAGATTACAGATGAAACATCACTGGCCAATACTGAACGTACTGAGAATTAATCAGCTTCTCAAGATGATGCCGTGGCGTGGCACGTGCTCAGGACCACCTGTTCCCACTCGATCAGGCCCTGAGATGTTTTCCTTTGAAAGATTCTTCCAAGATAGCCAAGAAAAACAGCTGACGGAACGCGGACTGACCTCTGACCTCATAATGGACGCCCATATGGCTTTCTGAAACCCGCAGATGGGAGATACGCATGTCTCACAGACAGTACTGGTCGGCGTATTTAATAATGCGGTTATGCAGATTGGATGTGGTAGGAGAACGGTGGTGGTTATACTGCTTACACAGCCCCTCCCCCCCCCGCCATTTGCAGGGACGACACCTCTCATGACAGGCATGGGGGGGGGGGGGGGGGTGGATTGAAGAAGTGAAGAGGGTGGTAAACCTCAACAGAAGGATGCGGCAGACCAGTGAAATAAATAGGTCACACCTTCTGACGGGAAGGAGGAGGCGGAGGTGGGGGAATAGCGCCTCACACCATACTGGCCGGTCTCACACGTGTCCGCGGCTCCCTGTTTTAACAGCTGACGCCCCATGACGCCTCTTTAACCCCTTCCGGGCCTCCCTACGGACCCACTCCGGCTTCACCTGCTGGCCATATTAGGAACCATCTGCTCCCGTACTGCTGGGGGCGGCGCTGGGTGCCTCACCTCCTTTTCCTGGCGCGGATCATGCTCCCTCACGTGTCCAATCAGGTGTCAGTGTTCTGTACGTGTCGCCGGGCGTGCAGCTACTGAAAAAAAAGGAAATGATCATGCAAGGTCACCAGGTCTGCAGCGTCCGGTATCATAGGGCGACCAAAGAGAACCCTGGGTGACGTACATGGGAGCAGGACCACCGCGGAGTGTATGAGAGTGAAATTAAATATCAGTGTGCGATTAATTGGATATCCTCTCTCTTAGTCTCCCGCACCGAAGCCCAGGATGGGGGCCTGCCTTTTTCCATCCCAAGCATCACAGCCAAATGAAATATTTATACACATCACTCGTCCTCATTACATCACTACTGTGGGGGGATGGGTGGGGGGCAATATTGGCACATTGTGCTTGCCCCCAGGACATCTGGGTCCTGATTTGGATCTAGTTTAAAGAAATCTAACTAGAACTCATTGAAGTTACAAATACAAATATTGCACTTGATGATTTGGAACCAAGGCACATCTTAAAGTATTCTGGGAAGATCAGGGCCCAGTATTTAAAACCACCCCTTGTCAATCAATAAAGAGTCTGGAAAATGAGGTTAAGCAGAGCTTGGAAATCAAAAAATGTAATATTTATGAAGTCATACATAAATAGCTTAATCTTGGAACGAGTGGCTGTCCCAGCGACAGTGTACGCTTGGCGATCCGCTTTGGGAAAATCCCGCTTAGGTACTTCCCGGTCCTCCGATGTGGAATATTTTATGTGGTGCATGATGGATGGCTATTAAGTCCTTCTGAGATGCGACCGGCCACAGAAGGTAGTGCTGATTTAGCAGAGAAACATGAGAAGGCTAAAAACATGCCGTGGATTTGCATCTCTTTCACTGTTTTCTTTGTGCATATTGGGCTGGAGAAGAGGGGATACTCTCCTGAGATGGACTCGAACCGGATCACTGCATTTGACGGCCATATGGCGGGCGGCACCATCGGTCCCACCTGCCCAGTCATGGGCCAGCTACTTGCCTAACTGCTGCAGAGATCAATCTCAGCTCTTAAACATGTTTTTTTTCCTGAAAAAACAGGAGATTCAGAAGGGAGACCAACTCAATGATGATAATTTACGAGTTCGGGTTGCCTTATTGATTGATAGTCCTTTGTCAAATTTGAATGAAGAAAACTCAGTTGTGTAAAATCACAATCATTTATATTTCATTCTTGTATCTCTTCCACCGAGAGATATTTCTGTGCCATGTTTTCCAAGCAGAAGACAATCAGTTTCACAGTGACACAGCAGGATAAATTGTGCTGTATTGTAGGTACATTTTTTTGCCTCCTGACCATGAAATAAAAACAGCGATACAGACACTGTTAGCCTCCTAAAGTTGGCTGTGTCTGGACAGACGTCTGATTCAACACAGAGAAGGTCATAGGAAATGGGTCTTGATGTATGTAGTAATGATTTTAATAAATGAATAAGGATTCATCAGAATAGGAACCTCTATGTGGTCCTTATTTCCAGCTTGTGTTTTTCCCCGAAAAACGCTTCAGCGGGAAGCCGACCAGCAGGCTCCCTGCACGCCATTAGCCCACCCTGATTACGCCGTGGAGATCCTCCGGAGGAGGCGAGATGAGGTGGGGAGAGGGCCTATCAGGCGGCTGGGCCTGGAGGACACAGACGGCAGGGTGGGGCCGATGAACCCTTTCACATCCCCACCTCTCTGGACCACCCAGACAGTATATAGGGACACCAGAGGAAGGGGAGTCACTCACACAATATGGAGAATCTTGCAAGTTGACCCTCAGTGTGTGTATGTGGGGGGGGGGGGGTAGGTATCATTCACGCCTCAGCCAAGTGACAAACCCAGCAGCTGCGGTACCCAGAGGGACAAGGGAGGACCCCCTCCATGAAACGTTCCCTGCCTTTCAGATGATGACAAAACCCACAGTTGCATCACTGGCCTTGGATGTTAAGCAGAAGCATCCTGATTGGTGACCCCCTTAATGCCGCAGTTCCACTCGGCTACACTACTGCCCATATAGCATATAGTGATAAAACTGCTATAGCGGCTTTAGCATTTTCAATGCGACGCCAGGGAGAGAAATGCAATTGAAAACAAGTTAAAGTTTAAGCAGGGGCCTGGGTGCACCGCTCAATTGCAGAATAAAGACGTTCCAGGAGCTTTCCTGCAGCTACAGAATGACTGATTCAGCAACAAACTAGATAGAAATCTACAGAACAATGAAACAGATCAATATACCAGAGCCGGGGTCACGCTGGACAACTTAAAGATACAGGAAAGCAATTGAGTCTGTAGCAGCTAATGGGATCCCAGTCAAAATCTATGCCCAATTTAGCCCCCGCGCCAGAAATCTCTGATACTCCCACGGGAGATCGAGCCGGTGACTAATGGCAGTGAGGGAGGTGGGAGGCGGATTCCAGCTCTGAGGAGGAACTAGGCCAACGGGGGGGGGGGGGGGGGGGCACCAGCAGTCCGGTGGCAGAGGAGCGCAGGCAGCGGTGCACGCAGGACAGCATGGAGGACACAGAGCAGCAGAGAGTACCAGTCCAACAGGTCACTGGTAAATGTTTAATCTGTTTAATCCAGCCGAGCGCCAGAGAAACTAATCTATTAGCAGCCTGTGCCTGTCCAGCCTCCATTACTGACAAGAGCTCAGGAGACGTCTGCATTAAACAAGGTGACTGACCCATACAGACTGAGAGTAACCCAGAATACGAAATACAGCCTAAATCATTCAAATTATAGTGCGCATATAAAAATTATGGAACGAGGGTAATATGTTTGTTCAAGGGTAATATTATTAAACCATGACATATTTGTTGTTAGTGATAAATGACACACTTATAGAAACTTGTAATTATATGCAGTTTCTTGTTAAACAAGTGAATAAAATTCAAGCTTCCACAATGGACCATTTGAAAGTCCGTCAAACACGTTGAGACATAATCACCTGACTACATCATATGTGTGTGATCATGTATACAATACATTGTGGGGACATTTGGTCCCCGTAATGTGATAAAAAGCCTGTTATTTTGACCTTGTGGGGATATTTTTTCTGTCCCCATAAGGATAACCTGAATTTTATAAAAACTTTGCGAATGCAATCATGAAACTAAAAACGTCCTGCATTTCGTTTGGTTACTTATGGTTAAGGTTAGGGCTGGGTGGGGGTTAATGGTGTCATTGTTATTAGGGTTATGTACATAGAAATGCGCATAGAAATTAATGGATGGTTCCCAAGATATGAATATAAACGTGTGTGTGTGTGTGTGTGTGTGTGTGTGTGTGCTAAGCCTTCACGTGTTTGGCTGTACAGTCAGGCCAATGGAAGGTACCCCAGCCATGGATAGGACCACCATAATAGGATTATTTCTGGACAGACGGACCTGAGGCTCAGGGTGGTTCCCCAGACCCCCCCCCCCACCCCCCCAGGCATGAAGCCCAGCAAAGGGCATCACCCGCTCCTGCGTAAGGGGCTTCTCCCTCGCCAGGACGGTAAACACCCGCGACTCCAAAGTGCAGCCGGCAGAGCTAATGATTCAAGCTCATTAGGCTTAATGGCTGAGCGTGTAGTTTGTCTCTGTGTATCGTTGCAGCGGAGGACGGCGAGTGGAGCGTAAGCAGTGATGCGGGATGGAAAACAAGAGCATCTCCGAGACGCACCAGGGCTGAGGTGACTGTTAGAGATGTTCCTAATCTACCTACGGACAAAGTCTCTCTTCTGAAATGGGATTGTCACATGTCTGATGAATGAGTGTTACAGTGGTCTTAACACCCAACCACATATGCAGACGCCCATCTCAAAGGCATGATACTGGAACTTCCTATTGCAGGTCAAGCCCAGGAAAATTTGCATTGTGAGAAGAGGCCACAGTGCCAGGAAGAATGTGCTTTGTTTACAAACCCACAAATGAATGTTTAATGAATGAATTCGAAAGCAAAATGTTAAGCTCCTTTTGGCAAATCCTGACACCTCAGGCATCTGCCTTATTCCAAATGTGGTATTAAAATTTGATCAGACACATAATGGAGTGGCATCCCACGCACACATGCACACACACAAACACCTGCATGCACACAGGCACACACACAAACACCTGCACACACACAGACACACACAGACACCTGCACAGACACAGACACACACACAAACACCTGCACACACACAGAGGTACACACACACACACACAAACGTGTGCTTCTTTTGAACAGTACTTGCTTTTTGTGAAGGTCTTAAGGTTTCATTATAGGGTGGGAAAAGAGACACTATCTGAAAGTGCCACTTCCTGTGGAGGAGTTTCTCTCCACAGAAAAGCTCTCTATCTGTCAGTATCTGTCCCTGCACACACCAACACACTGCCATTAGTTATTTATACACAAAATATATTACACTGTGAAAATGATAAATTGCACAATAAGCTGAGTCTTGGTGATAAATTCATCGGCCGTTGACAGAGCCTTGTGAGGCCCCGTTCCTGTTTACTCTCCGGTACATGCTGCTTCTGTGACTGAGAGTACGACGCTTACGCACTGCGTACAGGAAAGTGGCAGGTGGTAGCCGTGCATGAATCCCAAGGGCCGGATCTGCTTCATCCAGAAGTCAGGATCTTTGGTGGGGGTAGGTGGGGGTGGCCTGGATTAGCCCCCGGTGACTCTCCATGCAAAGTGATGCCAGGACAGGTCTGCAGAGGAGCGAGGGGAGCAGCAGGAAGCTGCGAAAGATGATGGGATGCCAAAGAACGACAACAAGCACAGGGGAAAAACGAGACACAGCTCCTCACCTTCCCAAAGTTTAGGTTATTTTGGAAACCCACCTCTAACCTTATACTAACCCACTAACCCACCTCTAACCTTATACTAACCCACCTCTAACCTTATACTAACCCACTAACCCACCTCTAACCTTATACTAACCCACCTCTAACCTTATACTAACCCACCTCTAACCTTATACTAACCCACAAACCCACCTCTAACCTTATACTAACCCACCTCTAACCTTATACAAACCCACCTCTAACCTTATACTAACCCACCTCTAACCTTATACTAACCCACCTCTAACCTTATACTAACCCACTTACCCACCTCTAACCTTATACTAACCATTTTTATTAAAGCCTGAACTTGCCGTCTACATAGATGAACGGTGGTCATATGTCTTGTGTTTATGTTAATTTACTAAATGCAAATATCAACAGTGATTAGTGCTGAATGAGCTCCTCAAACAAAGGAACTAGAACTTCAAATGGCCCCACATTACAATTCCTGGGACAGGCTGTGTGTTTGTGCTGTTATTGAAAGACCAATGCACAGTACCAGGATAATGCAAAGCAATTTCATATTTCAGACACCAACAATAATCCTGTCTCCCTCCCAGTAGCACAGTTAACCTGAAGGCTACTCACTCAAGTCCCAGGGGAGGCCCTGACATTGTATCCTTGACTCAAACTACGTCAGGAAAGTATCCAGCTTTATTAAGACCATACAAGGTACTCAGTGTGTCTAGTAACACAGCAATTAAATGGGTCTTTTCTGTCACTGAATGGCAATGTAGTCAGCCATCACAAAGAGTCTGTCTGAAAACTTCAGCCTGACTCTCTGCCGAAAAATCAACGTTTATGTTACGTAAACACTTTCCTCATTGTTATGTAAATGCTGTTTAATCTCAGCAGCATAACACATATATGGCTATAACAAAGCAGTTACTGTAAATACATTAATGTTCGCCCTCATTAAAAAAGTGCTTGTCGTTGCTATTCCATGACTGAGAGGATGATCCTCACATTCTGCTGACCAATAAGAGGCACTATTGAAAACGATGACCAATGAGACGAAGCCATTCTGCTTACTTTGGAGCTTGTCGTGTGTCATCGCATGCAGTATCCTGCGTTGCTGCCGCTGCACTCCAGACGGCCGAGTTGGTGCATTTGCTAAGGTGGATTTAGCTCATGTGGAAGTTGTGCGCTTTTCTGGCGTAAGACCACCAGCTCTGGGCTTGTTCTGGCTGTTATCACAGCGAAGCACATTGGCTGGCAGGGATAAGGCTTAGGGATTTAGACCGCTCTTAAACTGAGCCTTGAAAACCGTCTACGACAAGCACAGATTGGCCTAATGCGCGAGCGTCGGAGGGAAATGAGGCAAAATGAAACCCCACACATATCTGGGAGGCAAGGGTGGTTTAATGTCGCGCACGGTTCATTACTTTCCGGGTAATCCTGTTCACACTGGCTCGTCGACGCCGCCTGTCCCACAGGATGCCCGCCTGCTATAGTGCCTCTGACAGTGGGGCTGTCAACCTCGACCAGGGGGCAAGACCCGGTATGTAAGTGATGACGCCCCTAGTAACAATGATGCGGGGATCATGTGAATTTGCAGAGACAAAGCTGCTGTTGTTTTAGATAAATCTCGACAGGCCATTATCCCAAAGACAAGCTGTTTATTAGGCGTCAATCCTATAAGTAAACCCTCAGGACTCTGTAATATGGACCAATTAAGAGTGTTACAGCTTCATTACCACTTCCTGGAGATGCTATATAAATGATCACGACTCCACAGGGGGCGGGGCCACGGCCAGTGTCTGGGGATGTTGGGAAATTCACCACGATGGGCTGAATCGCGGCACTTGAATCTCCATGTAAACAGAGCAACGTGACCGTTGCACAGAGGGCTGTGCTAGATTACTGCATGAGGCCCCGCAGCCGACTCAGGGAGCTGCGGACGAGATAGATTTACACGCTTCCTGCACCAAGGAGCGAAGAATCAAAACAGTCAAAACAGAATGAAAAGAGACTCTATGGGTCCAAGGGGGCCCCCAGTCTGTGACGGTCCCTGGCTGGGAGACGTGCGCAGCCTGAGCGTGCTTATCGGGGGACGGCCCCCCCAGACACTGTGCCCCCATGAAGCGGGATGACCTCGTAGCGAGGGGAGGGGTGCACGGGCTGTTATACCTGCCACTTTCTTCCCCCCCGGTTACAAAGCGGAGAGCCATTTCACCAGATGGCAGCGTGTTGCCGGAGTTTTCCGTCCTCCTGACTTATTCATGACGCACATACGCCTGGGGTAAGGGGGCAGAGTCAGGATCCTGGTGCCGACGCTGGCGGACTTGGAAGGGCGTACATGTCCGCCCCCCCCACCCCCTAAAGGCCCCTAAACTGCTCCTACATCACAGTAATGGCTGCCCATTCATCCTCCATGACTCCACATTACCCTGATATATTTCCTCTGCTGCAACTGTCTATTCTCAAATTTTGGGTTAAGTTTCTCTCAAAAAAACATATCGTCGCTTGCTGGAAATGACCCCCCCCAATCAGTGCGGGGGTAGATTGATTTCAGGGTACTCGATGTCCACGTATAGCCCCCTCCTCCCCCCCTCGCCCCCCCCCCCCCGGCAATGGCCGCCTTGTGAATATAAAACAGGGGTCATCGATTTCCCAAAGCCCATTAAGAATTCTATCAATGTCAATTGAATTTCCCCTGAACCGAGTGGGGGGCGGACTGGGTTCCGAAAATGAGTTTGTGTTAAACGGGTGCCCCCCCCTCCCCCCCCCCCCCCCCCCCGCCGGGTTTGTTAAGCACAAACCAAACAAGCCGCGGCCCGTCACCTCACTAACCGGAGGCTTCCCTCCCTAAGCGGCCGCTGCTCGTTCGGCCGTGAAATGCAATTTGAATGGTGACGTGATAAAGAGACGTCGCGTTGGAGGCGGCGGTTACTGAGGCCGACCCTGTCGAATCTCGCCGCCCCCCCGGGACTCCACCGCTGTACCTTTCAGAAAGGCATTCAACCTGAAAGGCTGGTACAATAACTGGTGAGAGAACGAACGACAGGGGCTTTGGCAGGGAAGGCCAGCCGCATAAAATCGAAGAGCTTGTTAAGTGCCAGCATCCGTCTCAGATAAAGGACTGAGGGAATTAGCCTGGTTCTGATAATGGTTCTGCTCTTGTTCGTTGTCACGCAGACATGACAGCATTTGCTTACGTCTCCTTCGTTTTGCCATGACTGGGGCTTCCTGCACTGGTTCAGTTTCGGGATAGAAAAAAACAGGAATCCACCGGTTTCTTGTCTTGCTGATAAAGAACAAGCAGTTTGGTTGCTGTAGCCAAGAAAAATGTATTGAGTGAGAGAGGAAACAACATCCTTTAGAAACTTAGGAAGCAATCTGTAAAACGACAGGCCAGGAGCCGGCCGGGGGTAGGGGGGGGTGCGGGGGTCACAGGAGCTCAATAAGCTGTAAAAAATAGCGCGATACTGAGATTTCAAGAGAGATCGACCCTGGGATTGTGTGTGTGTCTGTGTCTGTGTGTGTGTCTGTGTCTGTGTGTGTGTGTCTGTGTCTGTATGTGTGTCTGTGTCTGTGTCTGTGTGTGTGTCTGTGTATGTGTATGTGTGTGTGTCTGTGTATGTGTGTGTGTCTGTGTATGTGTCTGTGTCTGTGTATGTGTGTGTGTCTGTGTATGTGTATGTGTCTGTGTGTGTGTGTGTGTGTCTGTGTGTGTGTGTGTGTCTGTGTGTGTGTCTGTGTATGTGTGTGTGTCTGTGTATGTGTCTGTGTGTGTGTCTGTGTCTGTGTGTGTGTCTGTGTGTGTGTCTGTGTATGTGTGTGTGTGTGTGTCTGTGTGTGTGTGTGTGTCTGTGTCTGTGTGTGTGTCTGTGTGTCTGTGTGTGTGTGTGTGTGTGTCTGTGTGTGTGTCTGTGTGTGTGTCTGTGTCTGTGTGTGTGTCTGTGTATGTGTGTGTGCAATGGAAAAAAAGGGAAACTGAGCAAGCGGCAGAACCGGAAAAATCTCCTGTCCTGAGCTCAGTCAGGTGAATGTGCACAGAAGGTGAAACCACACCTGTCACTCACGCAAATCAATGTGCAGGTAGAAATACCTCAAGAAACAAAAAATAATGCAAATGCTTGAATTCCGGTTGAATTCCGTGCCCAGAAGGTCGCCGGTTTGAATCTCATGGCCGGCAGAGTGATCATATCACTCTTGGGTCGTTCAGCAAGGACCTTTTCCCTACATGCTCCAGGGGCACCAGAAAAATAGCTTACCCCCCGCTTCATTCAGATATTCATGTGATATGCAAAAACAAAATAATTCCTAAGTATCTGTACATGTACAATGGTGATTAAAATACTATCATTAAAAAAAAGCACGTGTGTTCTTAAAAATACTGTTTAGGACCAAATTATACTTTGTTGCAGGTGGATGTCACATGACTATTATGCAATAATGGAAGGACAGTGCTGTTACTCCCAGGGCAGTTCCTGTGGGGTAAATGAGCACCAGCGGTGGGCGGGGAGGCAGACATCAGGAATCCAACGGCGGCCGTCCCGGGAGACGCCCCGCCCACTGTCACACAGCTAAGCAGCTAAATGTAGCAGCAGCCCTGAATGACCTCTGACACCTAGTCTCTAATTTAATACCTGCAGCGTGCCGGGACTCTCGCACAGGAAATGATTCCGCACCAAATCTAGCAGCGCTGGAAAATCTGCAGCTGCGTGAAGCCGCCGGTCGACCGGCAGTAACGGAGCAGGCTTGGAAAAGGCCGCAGGGTGGGGCTGCGTGTTTTCGCCTCAGTTCGGAGGGGGCTTTCCGGAAGGGCGGCTCGCTGGCTAGGTCTCCGCACGGATGGTTTTCCGCACACCTTCCCAGGCTACGGCCGCAAGCATTCCTGGACACAAATTAAACTCGCACAAAAGCGACTCAAAATTTGAGTCAAGGTTGCTAAAAATACAGAGGCACTCCCTGCGCCCCCAGGTACCTTCGAGGTGACATTTCAGAAACAGTAGCTTGGTGTCCTGCCCCCTTCCCCCAGCCCCCCCCAACCCCCACCCCATGCCAGCTCTGTCTGAACGCATGGATGGTCCGGGAAGTCGCAGGACAACTCGGCAGCCTTCAGATGCGATTCGGGCTGGTGCATGAAAAGCAAAAATAATGACACCAACAGACATGGTGCATTTTCAGCCTGCAGTGTAAAAACTCCAAGTGTGGGTGAAAGGGTTAAAGACAAACCAGAGGAAATTCATACAGAGGCAGGACACAGACATACTCTCCTGTCCCGGTCTCAGCCTTTTACTACCAAATGTTAATATCTGCTATTTGATAAATCAATCATCCATCCATCCATCCATCCATCTTATCCAGTGTAGCACAGGGTAATGTTGCTGTACATCATTTATTTCCTCTAAGCAAGGATTAGGGTTCACACAGTTAGGTTTGACATTAGTTAGAGCTAGGTTTAGAGATAAGTTTTGGCTTCTAAGGTCATCATCACTTTGGCCTTCCCCAGCTTACCCACAATGCTCTATTCCCTTCCCCTTTCCTCCACCACATCACGGTTCTTGCATGAGAGTTGACCATGGGCTCCCTCTCTGCTTCAGATCAGGCTCCAGGTCGCTCTTGTCCGTTTCGTACTGCCACAGCAGAGAAAGGGCACTCTGGCCTGTCAGGGCTGCGCTCGTCTCCCGCCAAATGCCGCGCTGTGACAGTGTGACCTTTTCGCCATGCACAGCTCTGGCACCCATGCCTCAGACATCACTCGTATAGCCAGTATAACTGTGTGAAAGATGTCTGATGTCTGTTGTTAACAGTACTTGGAAAAGGTACATGCTTTTCCATATCTAATTCTATCTATCTATCTATCTATCTATCTATCTATCTATCTATCTATCTATCTATCTATCTATCTATCTATCTATCTATCTATCTATCTAGTAAACAATCATGGAAAATTGTTCAGATCCATAGATCAACTGACCAGGATAAGTGGTTGGAAGACGGATGGAGAATAGATGTGTAGGCAAAGATCAGATCCATAAAGTGGTCAAATGCAATCTAGGAAAGTCATTCTGTGATTAATGCAGTTGATGGTTACATCATTTGTTGAGCTGGAGCGTCTGTAATGGTGTCACAGGCCCATACTGAGTTCATGATTTCATTGTCCGGCTTGTAAATGTTAGAGGCGGAACATCCTTATACATGAGGTTTCTGAGATGCAGAAGGAATTTTGTTTTGATGTCCTGTGTGATCGATCAGTGTCCACCCAGGGTGACGCGCACCTACATGAAGACCTTAAAACAACAAACGCAATGATAAATGAACAGTGAAAACTGACAGATGAACGGATGGGGGGCTTTGGCTTGGCACGCCGACCCACTGGCGACCATTAATGCGGTCAGTGCAGGCTGCCTTTCATCCCGGGAGTCTCTTTGTTCTAAAAAGGTCACTGCTGCTAACAGGGAGCAAAATATGCTGCAGAAATGCAGCTGAGGATCAGCTGTTAATTTAACAACAAAAAAAAACCTCAGATAATGAGTTTATGTTTGAGGAGAATTATGGGGCCTGCTCACGCTGCAGAAACCTCTGACGAGGCTAGTGCTAATTGAATCACTGGGCCAAATCTACAGGGTCTAGCAGACGCTCTTTCAATCCCTGTAGCTATTTGGTAACGCCATAATGCCTCGTACTGCTCAATGCTCTCCTGCCAATAATTAGATTAGCGTGTGATCACCCTTGTGCCCAGTTAGGGTCTGACCTCAGCCTACCTCTATCTTTCCAGCACAAATAAAGCGATGTTGATCCGACTGAGGGTATTCCATGGGGAGAAAACACAGAACGTGCAGTGAGGCAGTTTTCATTCACTGTGTATAGCCCAGGGATGTGCTGCAGTGGTTGGTGTGTGCTACTGGAATGCCAAAGCCACCTGGCTAATGTACACCGCTATCGACAAACATTTACCAAACCCTGTGGTCACTGCACCGTTAAACTGGCTAAATGTGGCTCCCAGGGCAGAACTGCATGTTTATAGGCATGTCACATCACCGAAGCTTATCATGCACCTCACAGACATGCGGCTGGGATCCCTGCTGGGTCACATGCAAAAAAACCCTGCAACTCGGACATCTGTGTAAAAATGTGACTGCATTCGAACTCGGCTGTCTATGTCATGTTTGTAGTCGGTGAGGGAGGCAGCGGATTCAGGCACCTACAGGGACACCCCGGGTGGGGGCCTATGGTCGGTGAGAGAGGTGGAGGATTCTGGCACCTACAGGGAAGCTCCAGGTGGGGGCCTACGGCTGGTGAGAGAGTCAGTGGATTCAGGCACCTACAGGGTGGGCATCTGTCATTGCTGAGGGAGGCAGCAGATTCAGGCACCTACAGGGAAGCTCCAGGTGGGGGCCTACGGCTGGTGAGGGAGCCAACGGATTCAGGCACCTACAGGGACACCTGGGTGGGCGTCTGTCATCGCTAAGGGAGGCAGCAGATTCAGATACCTATAGGGATGCCCAGGTGGAGGCTTGTGGTCATGAGGAACACGACAGGTTTGGGCAAATATAGCAATAAAATATGGCTGCAGCCGCCACTCTCAAGCCCCTTTTGGTTGGGTTGACACATGCGCATTTGATATGTTCATTCAAAATTTTTCCTGTTTAAAATTTTACTGTTAACACGTAAGAATTCACACAACAAAAATGCAAATAGCATTTTTATTGAGATCAGCAGTTGCCTCCGATAACTTATCAAACTCGTGCCTAGATATTTATTTCATATTTAAAATCTGAAGCATTCTGGATGTTAGTTTAGTTATAACATTCTCCATGGTATAATGTTTTGGAAAGAGCTATCGCATTGCTTATCGCATTATTCATTCTAGATACATGAAATACATTTACATTAGGACTGAAATAGTACTGAAGCAATATTATTACATAATGATCAGTATATTCTTTTATTTTATTCTGTTTTGCACATGCGGGGTCCTAAGAGTGGCAAGGCTTGAGAGTAACAAATTGTTCTGTGCATGTGTGAACCGGAAGAGGCCTGAGAGCAGCAGGACCTGAGAAAGTTGGGGTCTGAGAAGGGTGGGGCCTGAGAAGAGCGGAGCCTGAAAAGGGCAGGGCCTGAGAAGGGCGGGGCCAGAGAAGGGTGGGGCCTGAAAAGGGCGGGGCCTGAGAAGGGTGGGGCCTGAAAAGGGCGGAGCCTGAAAAGAGCAGGGCCTGAGAAGGGTGGGGCCTGAAAAGGGCGGGGCCTGAGAGCGGCAGGGTCTTGATAATGGCGAGGCCTGAGAGTGGCGGGGCCTGAGAAGGGCGGGACCTGAGAAGGGTGGGACCTGAGAAGGGCGGAGCCTGAAAAGAGCAGGGCCTGAGAAGGGTGGGGCCTGAAAAGGGCGGGGCCTGAGAGTGGCAGGGTCTTGATAATGGCGAGGCCTGAGAGTGGCGGGGCCTGAGAAGGGCGGGACCTGAGAAGGGTGGGACCTGAGAAGGGCGGAGCCTGAAAAGAGCAGGGCCTGAGAAGGGTGGGGCCTGAAAAGGGCGGGGCCTGAGAGCGGCAGGGTCTTGATAGTGGCGAGGCCTGAGAAGGGCGGGACCTGACCTCTTACTACGGGACATTTAGTATCTGCAGCACTTCAGGGCCCTGCCATCGAGTCCCAGGTCGGCAGGAAGCAGGGTCAGGCTGAAGGGGCAGAGGTTCCCCGACAGGACCGTCCCGTCACATGACCATCCATCCATCCATTCTGCACCTACTTAGCCAGCACTGGGTCGCAGTGACCCTGGAGTCTATGGCAGCAAGCAGAGGGCACTTGGGGTAGGATGCTGGGACAGTATTAATTTTGGATGCTTTATACCAACAATGACACTGGAAGTTGACGTATTATAAAAAGAGCATAAATAATAATAATAAAAGGCAGATGTATCCCTGGAAGGTAACCTTGCTGCGGCCATGTTGACATACCACGCCGCATGTGTGCCCGTGTGGGTCCTGTGCTTATCAGTTTTATTATGTGTTTGTGCCTCTAGTTCCAGTCACGACTGCCCTTATCCGTGTGTGAAGGCCGTCCTGGCCTCAGGCTCCGGGGGGGGGGAGCATGTGCCAAGCTTGTGATCCTGCCCTCTCCTCCTGGGGAGGACTCCTAGACGCCTCCCCCTCCCCCCCAGCCTGCCCACTACATCCAGTCAGCTGGAGGGGGGTATTGGCTCTGCGTCTGCATGATGAGCGATGGGATATCAGCGTCTCCATCGTGTGGACGGGGACACGGAGAGTGATCAGAGCTCGGAAGTAGGTCAGATTTTCCGGGCTGATTGTCAACGGCGGCCGTGCGTATGGACCTGCCGGACAGATACAGTGACGCCGCTTGCCTTAACGCCACGGGATGCGACTGGGAGCCGGGTAACCATGCAGCATGAGGCCAAGATGTGCGGGGAGCCCATATACTTAAATGCCAACAGGCCAAGGGGAGCAGGGCAGCGACTATGTGGGGGGTGGAGCCTACCAGCGCAAAGGCCACTCGGAAACTGGATCCTTCCTTCCAGACACGCTGTCTAATATCAGGTGTTTATACAGGCATAGTCACTCCAGCCTACTGCTAAACTGTGAGCCATCAGCAGTACATGGAAACATTAAATATGAGCAAACCGCAGGGGGGGGGGTGGAACAGTGGTGTGGTGGTTAGCAGTGTTAGCTCAGGGACCAGAACTCCAGTCTGCCTTTCCAGTACCATCATGGGGTTTCCTCTGGGTTCCCTGGTTTCCCCCCACAATCCAAAAACATGCTGTTAATTGGAGTGTGTGTGTGTGTGTGTGTGTGTGTGTGTGTGTGGGGGGGGGGGTCAGATATACATTACATTGCGGAGACCAAATGTTCCCACAATGTACAACGTGATTAAAACCTGTTATTTTGACGTTGTAAGGACCATTGTTTTGGTCACCACAAGGGGAAATTCAATTTCATAAAAATATGTGACTGGCATCAAAAAAGCTAAAAAGGCCAAAAGACATGTATTTTGTTTGGTTACTTATGGTTAAGGTTAGGGTTAAGGTTGTCATTGTTGAGATTAGGGTTTTGCTCATAGAGATGAATGGACAGTCCCCACAAAGATGTGCGTGTGTGTGTGTGTGTGTGTGTGTGTGTGTGTGCATGACCTGTGATGGGTTGGCGCCACATCCTGGGTAACTCCCTGCACCCCTGCATAGGACAAGCTGGCATGGAAAATGGATGGGTGAATTGAAAAAAATCTAATTAAAAATGAGAAATTAAGCAAGACATACTTCAATCCTTGCACAGAAGTTGAACTTTCCGGACTTGGTGGGGGGGTTGGACAGAGTCATCTTTCCACGGAGCCCACAAACGAGGCCGGGAGGTGGCAGGATTCGGCAGGCATGCCAGGCGTGACCCGCTCCGCGTCTCTCTCTCACATCTCTCTGTCTTTCGGAAAATTCCGGATTATGTGAACGCAGATAATCGCCACGTAGCCGCTTCTGCTTTTACTTTCAAATGAGCCATTATTGTGCCGATCCGTCTGCCGCCAGCTTTCAGAGAGCCTTTGCACACAGAGCTCAGACTGTCTGCCTCTCTTCACCCTTCTCACACAGTGGATCCATCCTGTCACAGCTTCTGCAGCCTCAAAGCCGCGGCAGTGGGGCTTAGAAACAGCCTTTTACCCCAGACAATTCCACTGCCGAACAGTCTGCCCCCTCCCTGCCTAAGTCTGGGTCTGTTTAAACGACTGATAGCTCTAGAATCCCAACACTTTATATAGATTTATTTAATGCAGATTCTTGCTTCAATGCCAAACATTTATAACAATTTACAAAATTTTTCCTCACCAATCAGGTGGTAACTGATTTTTTATTGCTTATTTTTGCTCTGTTTATTGCTTATTTTCATTTGCACTACAACCAGCAAGAATGATATTTCAGCTCGTTCTATGCCTCCATGCATTATATCTGAAGATCGCAATTTTGATACCCCCTTGTCTCAGGCACGACGCTGGCTGCCCCCCAGACTGGAGAAACCCTCCCACACTGCAAACAATGGGAACGGTCACTGCCCCCGGCACTGGCAAGACACGCCACAGCACGTGTGGGAAGGGAAGAGATGGTAACTCCGGTTCACATCTACCAAGGGAACAGCGGAAACAGGAAATAATGAGCACTGCTGCATAGGGGGGCCGCTCCAGCAGTGATTAGCAGGTGTCACACCGGGAGCAATGCGCGGGCGGCCGGGGGAGGGACTACAGACGGCTGCGCTAATTTTAGAGCTTCTCGCATGGTGATTCACCGATGCGATACACATGCAAAACTGGAGGTGCATTTCGCCGTAATTAAGATGGGAGATAATGGCTTTAAAAAAAGAGCAGTCACGCGTGTACCAGTGACTGCTGGCGTGGATGTGCGTTTTTTACCGTGAGGTTTCCCACCTGCCGCTTTGTGTGTGGGTGCAGGGGGGTGTCTCATTAATGCCATGCGCATCCTGCATGGAGCCACAAAGGAGTCACACTCCGCTTAGTCGAGGACTCGGCTTCAATGCGCATTCAAAAGCAAAAGAGATGACGTCACTTCCTATTCTCACCACCCCACCCCCACACAAACAAGGGCTCCATCCTTTTCTCAATGCTTTCACTCCTCTCATAACCCTTTCCTCTAATCTGCCCCATCTATATCGTCCAATCACATTCCTTGTGTACCAGGTGCTGTCACATGATGCCATGTGCATCAGTGCGGCTGTCAATAAATTGGACGCAGGCAGCATGTGTGTGCAGATGAAGGACTGCGTTTGGTTCAGCACAGAGTGAAGAGATGAAAACAGACAGGCAAAGAAAAGGCCCTTCTCAGTGAGGAGTCAGGCCTTCCTCACTGCAGGTCAGGTTCTGTTCACTGCAGGTCAGGCCTTCCTCACTGCAGGTCAGGCTCTCCTCACTGTAGATCAGGCTCTGTTCACTACAGGTCAGGCCTTCCTCACTGCAGGTCAGGCCTTCCTCACTGCAGGTCAGGCCCTCCTTACTGCCAGTCAGGCCCTCTTCACTGCAGGTCAGACCCTCCTCACTGCAGGTCAGGCCCTCCTTACTGCCAGTCAGGCTGGTCTGCTGTCTTACTATTACTCCTGTTAGAATCATCCATTTCCCCATCCCTAATTATATATTTGTATAAGCTACAAGTCCATGCTGCTATTGTATCTAGACTCAGGTCTAAACTATTATCCATAATTGTATGCTGATAACTGTGTACTCAGACCATTTTAGAACATGTTGCTCTTAACATCTCAGGCATACAGAGCTTTCCCCTCCCAAGCTGAGGTTTACACTAACGTGAGTACCTTACGCTAGGAGTGAGCAGTGTTAGAGTGACTGTAGTGTCTCACACTAGGAGTGAGTGATGTGTGAGATGGGAATACCTTATGACTAGAAGTGAGCAGTGTTAGAGTGACTGTAGTGTCTCACACTTGGAGTGAGTGGTAGGAGTGTGATGTCAGTACCTTACGACTAGGAGTGAGCAGTGTTAGAGTGACTATAGTATCACATGCTAGAAGTGAGTGGTGCGAGTGTGACAGAAGTACCTTACGCTAGGAGTGAGCAGGATTAGAGTGACTGTGGTGAGTGTGACAGTAGTACCTTACGCTAGGAGTGAGCAGGATTACAGTGACTGTGGTGAGTGTGACAGTAGTACCTTACGCTAGGAGTGAGCAGGATTAGCGTGACTGTGGTGAGTGTGACAGTAGTACCTTACGCTAGGAGTGAGCAGGATTAGAGTGACTGTGGTGAGTGTGACAGTAGTACCTTACGCTAGGAGTGAGCAGGATTACAGTGACTGTGGTGAGTGTGACAGTAGTACCTTACGCTAGGAGTGAGCAGGATTAGAGTGACCGTGGTGAGTGTGACAGTAGTACCTTACGCTAGGAGTGAGCAGGATTGGAGTGACCGTGGTGAGTGTGACAGTAGTACCTTACGCTAGGAGTGAGCAGGATTAGAGTGACCGTGTTGAGTGTGACAGTAGTACCTTACGCTAGGAGTGAGCAGGATTAGAGTGACTGGTGAGTGTGACAGTAGTACCTTACGCTAGGAGTGAGCAGGATTAGAGTGACCATGGTGAGTGTGACAGTTGTACCTTACGCTAGGAGTGAGCAGGATTAGAGTGACCGTGGTGAGTGTGACAGTAGTACCTTACACTAGGAGTGAGCAGGATTAGAGTGACTGGTGAGTGTGACAGTAGTACCTTACGCTAGGAGTGAGCAGGATTAGAGTGACCGTGGTGAGTGTGACAGTAGTACCTTACGCTAGGAGTGAGCAGGATTAGAGTGACCGTGGTGAGTGTGACAGTAGTACCTTACGCTAGGAGTGAGCAGGATTAGCGTGACCGTGGTGAGTGTGACAGTAGTACCTTACACTAGGAGTGAGCAGGATTAGAGTGACTGGTGAGTGTGACAGTAGTACCTTACACTAGGAGTGAGCAGGATTAGAGTGACTGGTGAGTGTGACAGTAGTACCTTACGCTAGGAGTGAGCAGGATTAGCGTGACTGTGGTGAGTGTGACAGTAGTACCTTACGCTAGGAGTGAGCAGGATTACAGTGACTGTGGTGAGTGTGACAGTAGTACCTTACGCTAGGAGTGAGCAGGATTAGCGTGACTGTGGTGAGTGTGACAGTAGTACCTTACGCTAGGAGTGAGCAGGATTACAGTGACTGTGGTGAGTGTGACAGTAGTACCTTACGCTAGGAGTGAGCAGGATTAGCGTGACCGTGGTGAGTGTGACAGTAGTACCTTACGCTAGGAGTGAGCAGGATTAGCGTGACTGTGGTGAGTGTGACAGTAGTACCTTACGCTAGGAGTGAGCAGGATTACAGTGACTGTGGTGAGTGTGACAGTAGTACCTTACGCTAGGAGTGAGCAGGATTACAGTGACTGTGGTGAGTGTGACAGTAGTACCTTACGCTAGGAGTGAGCAGGATTAGCGTGACCGTGGTGAGTGTGACAGTAGTACCTTACGCTAGGAGTGAGCAGGATTAGAGTGACCGTGGTGAGTGTGACAGTAGTACCTTACACTAGGAGTGAGCAGGATTAGAGTGACTGGTGAGTGTGACAGTAGTACCTTACGCTAGGAGTGAGCAGGATTAGAGTGACCGTGGTGAGTGTGACAGTAGTACCTTACGCTAGGAGTGAGCAGGATTAGCGTGACCGTGGTGAGTGTGACAGTAGTACCTTACACTAGGAGTGAGCAGGATTAGAGTGACTGGTGAGTGTGACAGTAGTACCTTACACTAGGAGTGAGCAGGATTAGAGTGACTGGTGAGTGTGACAGTAGTACCTTACGCTAGGAGTGAGCAGGATTAGCGTGACTGTGGTGAGTGTGACAGTAGTACCTTACACTAGGAGTGAGCAGGATTACAGTGACTGTGGTGAGTGTGACAGTAGTACCTTACGCTAGGAGTGAGCAGGATTAGCGTGACTGTGGTGAGTGTGACAGTAGTACCTTACGCTAGGAGTGAGCAGGATTACAGTGACTGTGGTGAGTGTGACAGTAGTACCTTACGCTAGGAGTGAGCAGGATTAGCGTGACCGTGGTGAGTGTGACAGTAGTACCTTACGCTAGGAGTGAGCAGGATTAGCGTGACTGTGGTGAGTGTGACAGTAGTACCTTACGCTAGGAGTGAGCAGGATTACAGTGACTGTGGTGAGTGTGACAGTAGTACCTTACGCTAGGAGTGAGCAGGATTACAGTGACTGTGGTGAGTGTGACAGTAGTACCTTACGCTAGGAGTGAGCAGGATTAGCGTGACCGTGGTGAGTGTGACAGTAGTACCTTACGCTAGGAGTGAGCAGGATTAGCGTGACTGTGGTGAGTGTGACAGTAGTACCTTACGCTAGGAGTGAGCAGGATTACAGTGACTGTGGTGAGTGTGACAGTAGTACCTTACGCTAGGAGTGAGCAGGATTAGCGTGACTGTGGTGAGTGTGACAGTAGTACCTTACGCTAGGAGTGAGCAGGATTACAGTGACTGTGGTGAGTGTGACAGTAGTACCTTACGCTAGGAGTGAGCAGGATTAGCGTGACCGTGGTGAGTGTGACAGTAGTACCTTACGCTAGGAGTGAGCAGGATTAGCGTGACTGTGGTGAGTGTGACAGTAGTACCTTACGCTAGGAGTGAGCAGGATTACAGTGACTGTGGTGAGTGTGACAGTAGTACCTTACGCTAGGAGTGAGCAGGATTACAGTGACTGTGGTGAGTGTGACAGTAGTACCTTACGCTAGGAGTGAGCAGGATTAGCGTGACCGTGGTGAGTGTGACAGTAGTACCTTACGCTAGGAGTGAGCAGGATTAGCGTGACTGTGGTGAGTGTGACAGTAGTACCTTACGCTAGGAGTGAGCAGGATTACAGTGACTGTGGTGAGTGTGACAGTAGTACCTTACGCTAGGAGTGAGCAGGATTACAGTGACCATGGTGAGTGTGACAGTAGTACCTTACGCTAGGAGTGAGCAGGATTAGAGTGACTGTGGTGAGTGTGACAGTAGTACCTTATGGCACTTTATAAATGGAATACAGGAACTGAGGAACTGTCCGGAAGAGAAACCAGAAAAAACATAAGAGTCACTTATTCACTGTCCTCGCGGTGGACATCCTCATTTACTATGTGCTCATTTCCGCAAGCACATCTGTGAAAATCACCCTGTTATGCAAGCATGAAACACTAGTGGAATTAGCAATCAGTAAATTTGCATTCTACTGTACTTTTTTATATAGAAGTTGGGAACTTTTCAGGTTCTGAGTTATTGGGAGTGCATCGATACATTGTGATGTGTGACACTACAAATAATGAATAGTGAATATGCCATTTTTCCTTCAAATAATCCACGAATGTAGACTTAGATCACTGTTATCTCCATTTGTTTTTGATCAATCAGATGTGGGTGATGGAACCAGTTCAGTTTAGTCATGCTTTTGGTCCTGCTATTAAGCAGGACAGTGTCAGCTTGGTCACAGTTCACATAATGTACAATGGAAAACCGTCAGTTTGTAGTCCAGCTCAGTTTTTGGTTGCAGTGGAAAAGAGCGAGTGGGCAGTGTGAGTGTGACTGTAGTGTCTCACACTAGGAGGGAACAGTGTGAGTGTGACTGTAGTGTCTCACACTAGGAGGGAACAGTGTGAGTGTGACTGTAGTGTCTCACACTAGCGGAGATGTGAGTGTGAGTGTAGTACATTATAATAGGAGTGGGTGGTGTTAACATGACTGTAGCACCTCACATGTGTGAGCAATGTGTGTGTGACTGTAGTGTATCACATTTGGAGTGAGCTGTGTGTGTGTGATTGTAGTGACAGAGCACATAGTACTCACACTCCAGCACCTCAGTACTGCATCCCTGCAGCTCATGGCGCATTAATGTACCATGCAGATTCCAAATGAAATGCAGCCCCTGAGTCATGTACACCGCGACGAGTACAAAGCAGCCCCCCCCCCCCCCCCCCCCCCCCCAGCACTCCCACCCACAAACCAATCGGGATCAAAGGAGCAGAATAAAGACCTGCTTCCCCTGTCTGTAATGGAGACAAATGGGGCCAGGTTTGGCCAGGCAGAGGATATATGTGGATATGCCAAAATGTTGGCTTTGACTGCCTAAATGTGTCGCCAGCTGGGAATGTGCAGGCTGCCTGGAGTGGGGAACGCCAGGGGAGTGGGCCGCACCTGTCCAGGCACCCCCCAGCCCTAGCCCCAGCCCGCCTGCCCCACATGCTCCTGGTCACGGGTGTTAGGCACCCTGTTATGGAGCAGCTTATTGGGGTGGGGGGTCCACCAATGCGTACTGGGAGCAAGAGCACCAAGGGAGCTCCTGCAGCTGGTGCAACAGCAGAAAATTGTCTTAGGGGCTGGAAGACAGGAGACTGACCTTGGAGTTTTACAGCTGCGTCGTGGTCAGAAAAAGCACCACGACAACTGTGGCATCAGGTCAATCATAATGCAGCAAGGTACTCGCGGGGTTAAAAACAACAGCAGCGGGGTACGGTCAGGACGCGGGGTGGGGGGGTGGTGGCAAGCAATCTTACAATAACTGCCGGTTAACGAGAGCCGGTAATTAGCCTTAAGTGTGAGTTAACGCGAGCTGCGGGATTAGAGTGACTGTGAATGAATGTGACCGCATAATTAGGGTGCGTGTGCATGTCCTTCACCACCCGCTCCAGCAGGGGGCCCACTGACAGACCCTGAGTCATCGTGGTTGGGGTGGACGTGCTGACGCATGTGCCCTGTGCTGGGGAACAAAGCAGAGCTCCCTGCGGCAGTGGAGGGAAAAAGTGAATGTGGGGATGGGGTGAGTGGGTGGGGTCACTTCAACCTGAACCGGGCTGTCCCTTGGCCCTCTGCTGGCATGGTGCCCGCGAACGAGTTGGTTCTGCTCGTTGGGGTGTTTTATGGCCCTGCGGACAGGCATCTTGCCATTGAATACGCTGAACACAGAGAGCTTCGCTTCCCCTGGCAAGCCGCAGTCACCGGCAGGCACAGCTCTCCCTCTCATCGTCTTCCTCCCCACGCCGCCAGCCGTTAATGACATTTCAGCTCATGTTACGCGAGAGGACAGGCCGCCGGCCAGGATTTCTGCACAGCGCTACCAGAGGCTGCAATATTCCTTTATTTATCAGGCACTTTTAACCTTATTCAAGAAGGTGCGGAATCAAGGAACTGAATTAATACCGGTGTTATATCCTGTACACTCAGAACTCCACTGAAATGAAGGCAGTCTTTGCTATCTTTTATTTATTTTTTTGTGGTAAATGAAGCAGCTTGATATGTTTTTCAAGGGCCCAACTGAAAATTGCGGCGAGTGCTCGTTCGGTTCGGCGTGGCGATGTGGCACAGACGCAGCGCAGCCAGCACCGCACTTCCGGGTCCGGGTCCGAGAAAGGAAGCAGGGGGAAAGGCATCCCAGCAGCAGACGTCGAAGCTGCGGCCCGGCTGCAGACATCAGAAGGATGACGTGACGCACCGGTGCACCGGTCCCGCATTTCACAGTCCCCTGGCCCAGTGGCGCTGGGAGGGGGGGGGTGTTTCTCAGTGTGCGATGGGAGACGAAGGAGGCATTGTTGTCTTTGTAAATCAGAGGCCTGCTTTCCAAGGAGGGCAAGTAAATCAGGCCCTCAGGAATAATAAACGGCAGCCGGGAGATGCATTGTGTAGCTAAGGGTTAATGAGGCCTTGCAGTCATATTCAATTGACCACGAAGAAAGGACAGAGAAGCACAGAACAGGCAGCTTCAGTCGAGAGCAACCCCCCCCCCCACCCCCCCAAGAGCCATAGCAACCGGACACCAAGCCGGTACAGATCACATGACTCCCCCTCCCCCCTCACCTCCACTGTCACCCCTTGATCTTGCACTAAAGCCTGGGTCAGTTTGTTACTCAGCTGATCATTGATTCAAATCAGTAACTGTCTTCTTATCCATGGAAACACGATTGTGGTGGAGGCAGGAAATGGGCTCGGCTCTTGCCCCGGGGCTGAGAAAGCTCTCAGCGAAATGACGCTCGTGCCTCACGCCACCTGTTTCACGATGGAGGTCAGTTTAGGCTTAGTGATTAAATCAATTATCGCAATTACCAGGCTGTAACCTGCACGCTCGTCAGCCATCCTCACCTCCGTCATCCCTCGGAGCCGCACACCGTTGTTTGCGGACGTCGGTCCACCTAACACGCTCGGAGTTTTGGGGAGATGGAGAGAGGGGCAGCTGGAGAGGTAGAGAGACAGTCAGGCAGGGACATTGTCAGAAATGGCCCTTGTCACATGAGATGAGGATCACTTGTTTTTCTCTGGCTTATATTTATGCTGCAGTAGTCAAACTGAGTGTCAGTCAGATTGCACCGCAATGCATCATGGGAGCTGAGAGCTGCTGTCACTCTGCTTTCAGGGCTGTTTGCTGCTAAGAAGCATGTGATCAAGGTATTACATGTGCCGTTACAGCGAAGATGTACGGGATGTTTTCCTGAATCCGTGCTAAAATAACGCATCATGGCCGAAGGCTGGGTTTCGTGGCGCTCACAGATCTGTGAGAAGAGCCCGGCTCTCAGATGCACATTCCCTGCTCTAATGCCGCTTTGCTGCAAAGGCGGTTGTGATGTTTTCTCTTTTTTCAGGCTGCCGAGCCAGATGCCCCCTTCAGAGCGTAACTCGACCCCGGCAGAGCCCCGGGACCTCGGGGTGATCACCTGCCAAGGCTGCCGCCGCTGGGGGGGCTCCACCGCTGACAGATGGGCGGCGGCGCTGGACATGCTGACAGGCCACGCGTCTCACCAAACCCAGCACGTCCCACTGTGGACGCCGGAGAAGCGCGTCCCCATTCCTGCCGCCGCCCGCCGCCCCATCCCTGAGTCACACGTGCGGGGGCGACCGCTGAACCCCCCCGGAAACGGCGGCATCCGGTTTGAGCCACAGCGAGTGGGATGGGAATGCAGGTGGGGAGGGTGGGACAGCACTGGTGAAGAACCAAAGAGAGGAGCCATGGGGGGAGTGACACGCGTACACAGATACACACACAGGCTCACCTAAACTCACACACATACCCAGCACATGCTCAAATAAGGTCACAAGGACATATACAGACACACTGACATACACATAGATAGTAAAACAAGCACAGTCACATACACACACACATAAACACATGTGCTCAGACTCACACATGCTCACATAAATACAGGCGCACAGACACACTCACATGCACACTCACACACACACGATCCTCCGCATGAAGAGCAATAAGCGTCCCTACGCCTTGTCACACGTCAGCACGGTGGGCCAATATTGATGAATTTTTCAGCCAGAACGGCTATATTGGAGGAGGATCTCATCACATCCCTGACACGTAAGGCCACTCTTACGGGGGTCTGCGACACTCACAAGGCAGCGTCCTTGAAACCAGAGACGGATCGAGTGTTGGAAGATGCCCTGGACAATCCTGCCAAAATAGCCTGCCCCCCCCCAACCCCCGCCCTCACCCTGCTCCCAAAAAATTCTCAGCACTCCGATCCTGGCCCAGGGATCCCGTCTCCCGCATCAGGACATGCTGAGGCTTCTATTAATACCTTTTTTGCACAAATAAATGGCTTCTGTTCCATCCTGACAGGGAAGCAGAGGTGTTGGTCACACAGGGGCATTGGGGGAGCTTTGTCTCCAGGCGACACCCACAAGCGAGGGTCAAGGATTGGGCACAGGGGACGTGGCCGTCCAGACACCGAGAGCCTAAGGAGCGCGGTCCGCGTGCCGGCACAGGATCCACACTGCAGCACAGCTCCTGGCCCCCAGAGTGCTCTGTGTTCTCTCCGTATCTTCTAGCGGAAAACGTGCTGCTGTCAGTGGCGCCTGTGCTCAAAAGCCCAGAGGCCATCCTCCCCGGTGGAGCGCAAACTGAAGCAGAGACAAAATGTTCATTACGTTAGTGGGTCAAAGCAAAGCGTCCCCCTTAAGGACATTTACACAAAGGCAGGGATAAACAAAGCCAGGGGGCGGGGGAGGGGAAGACGAGCTGTGATCTTGCAGGACGCTTCGCAATCCCGTCCTCGACCCCGCCCACATCCGTTTGGACTGGTCGTGGTGAAGTCGTTGGTTTAGGGCACGACGTGTCTCTGTATCCGCCGTGGATCTCGGTATTTATCCTGCCCTCTGAAGCTCACCGAGGTCAAAAGGCTTAGAGACAAAGTCATCCTACACAAACACTGCAAAACCCATCTCCATTCATATAAAAATGTAACTGAAACAATCACGAATAATGAACAGGGCAAGACTGCAGTAAGTCATCATCACGCCTTCTTCTGGGCGTGGCCTATTTCACTGCCACCCTGTGGCCCCACCCCTTTCACCTGGTTTGCTTCACAAACTCCGCCTCTCAAAGGCTTGTCTATGTGCTCTAGCAGGTTATGTCAGGGATACTGTAAGGACAGTCCATGGTCTCAGACAGCCCCCTTAGAACAAAAAGAACTTTAGATACGAAGCCAAGGAGCAGGCAGACATTTTCAAATGGAGGTACTACGCTGCGGGGCCCCCTACTGCCAGCTTGTTGGACTGCACTGCCATTGTACACATCTGCAGGTATTGGGAGGTTCAGACCTCGGGCACGTGCTGGGTCCATCTTCTAACAGACAGACAAATCACAGCCTATTCACTGTTTCATTTTTTATCTACAAAATATATATATATATAAATAAATGAATAAATAAATAAATAACGACAGAGAGCAAAGGTGAAACCCCGAGGCGGGACATGATTATGTGTGAGGTGCTTTTCGGGGGGGGGGGGAGCACGTTCGGCTGGGGGCCTGCGGTCATTACTGTAATTGGAATTTAAAGCTTCCGCCCATGAAGATTACAGATATTTAATTTTGGGAGATTTTCATTTAGATTTCCTATAATCGCCGCAGAATCCTGAGCTCGGCCAGCCCCCTGCTGTGGGTGACACCCTGCCCACGGCCCCTCCTCCGGCCTGTCGGTCACCCCAGGGGCGTCCCATTGGGCTCGCTGACGCACGCACACACGTGCAGCCTGACGGCTCGGCAGCCCCGTGGCCCGCGGCTCGCATCTGAAGTCTGCGCCCTGTCCTGGCTGTTCCCAGGGGCTTCCCTGCTATAACCAAAAAAGGAGCCAATGAATGCAGCAGGTCAGCCCTGTCGGGCGGCACTGTAAGCTGAGAGTGAGATAAACGCAAGTGCAGGAGCTACGCTAATAATGTAACTGCATCAGTGACATTAAGTCTGAAGCATGATACAGACACAATATATACACACACACAATATAGACCCAATATATACACATGCAATACAGCTACAATACATACACGCAATATAGGCACAATATATACACATGCAATATAGACATAATATATACACATGCAATATAGGCAAAATATATAGATATGCAATACAGCTACAATACACACACGTAATACAGACACAATATATACACATGCAATATAGACACAATATATACACACACAATATAGACACAATATATACACATGCAATATAGACACAATATATACACACACAATATAGACACAATATATAGACACGCAATACAGACACAATATATACACATGCAATATAGACACAATATATACACACAATATAGACACAATATATACACACACAATACAGACACAATATATACACATACAATATAGACACAATATATACACACACAATATAGACATAATATATACACACGCAATATAGGCAAAATATATAGATATGCAATACAGCTACAATACAGACACGTAATACAGACACAATATATACACATGCAATATAGACACAATATATACACACACAATATAGACACAATATATACACATGCAATATAGACACAATATATACACACACAATATAGACACAATATATACACACGCAATACAGACACAATATATACGCATGCAATATAGACACAATATATACACACAATATAGACACAATATATACACACACAATACAGACACAATATATACACATACAATATAGACACAATATATACATACGCAATACAGCTACAATATACATGCAAAATACATATGCAACAGACACAACATACCCACTCAATACAGAGTCGAAATACACACAATGGACACAATATACATTTAATACAGACACATTTGTGTTTGATGCAGAGAACCTTACACACAGTAGACAATACACACACACAATACAGACACAATATACAAATATTATAGACACAGTTGCATTTCTTGCAGGGAATCATCATAAAACATAGTTATGCACCTGATATGATTCTAATTTTGAACTGTAACGTGACAAGTATTTAACAATTTTTTGTTGTTTAATAATTTGTAGACACTTAACAATAAGTTAAATTTCTATAACACACTGCCAACCATAAATTCAGATTGAACAATTCATACATATTTTATAAAAGTCAAAAAATAAAGATACGAAAAATATATTTTAAAAATCTTTAAAACCTATTTTCTTTTCCCATTTGCTCCATTTGCTACCCTGTAAATCCAAGCAAAAGATCAGGGTGCCACCTGGTGGAACGTGTCAGGATCGCAATACAGTTACTAGACAAAATACACATAAGATGTATATTTTTACCAGGGTGTTAGCTTCCTAGGACTACAATATCTACAAAGCCTCTTAAAACCACCATCTGCAGCTAAGCAGAACAATTCTGCGTCTTTGTGGCGCAGTGCATCAAAGTACAACGGGAGTGTCTGAATGACCCTATAATGACTCAAGCAAAAAAAAAAGAAAAATCCCACAATTTTCCCCATGTGAGGCCACGCCCCACCGCTCCTAAAAATACACTTTGAACTTGAAGGTGCCGTTTCTGACTGCCTTCCCCCTGAGGGGGCGAATGTTACTTACCATTGTTCTGAATTAGCACATTAAATAATAATGCAGGCTGTCAACAGAGCAGACTAAATATAGCCTGGCTGAAACGCAGCAAACACATTAAAACCTCCAGCACAGGGAGGTCCCAGGTCGGTTACGCCAACCTGTCGGTGCTGCAGCTCCGTTCCCGTAGATAAAAGCATAAATGACTTTTTTTCATTTTTGCAAAATCAGTTAATTAAACCCAGCACCTAGGGGACGGGGTCTTTGCCGAGAGAAAAGTCATCGTCCCAGAGAAGAAGAGGAAACACAAAGTCACTGGCGTGTTTCCTTCTGCCACAACCCCCACAAAGTCAACTGTGACCGGTGGCATCGCGATGCACATCATGCTTCAGGACCCCAGGAATCTTTGGCGTCTGTCTGCTTGCTCCTCTGCAGTCAGGGCCTCCTGCTGCTTGCCTGCTCAACATACCTGAAAGTAATGAGGACTGGACAAGCCTAAATTTGCACCCCTGGAAACGACCAGAGACTGCACAAGCAGCAAGGACACAATGGCAACTCATACTCAGGCAAGACAGGAGCAACTACTAACCTCCACCTCGACGCCTGCGCGAGACACGCCAGGGATCCACATCTCCAAAAGCCAGATGAATAATTTAGTAGCAGAGCATGGTCAAGCAGTTGAAGAAACCCTTTAAATCTCAGACACATCGTCAATGTCACCCCACTGATACCCTGATTAGCATTCTGAAAGATCATACCTTTAACAAGTAAGCAATATAAAATACGTATTTTAAACTGGAAATTGGGGGAAGAAAGCAAATAATTCCATTGTTGCTAAAGCAGTTTCTGGGAATAACAGAGTGGAGATGATGACAGCACGCTCAGAAAAGCCGAAACCTAACACCAGACCTCATCTGCATATATTACACCCTGTTTGGCCAAATCCTTCCAGCCTCAATCATTTGACCCAATATCCTATTTTAAAAAACTCACAAAGCATAATATATTCATGAAAATTGTTGCTAAAATATTCCAGTGGATGAAAAATACAGGAAGAGAACTGGTCCCCTGATCTCAAATAAGGGATGTATTTTTGTGTTGCAAATCCACTGAGAATGTTATTTTCACAGGCCGAAGGGCATTGCACAAAAGGAAACCAGAAAATACACAAATTTAAATTCACTGGATAATCTGGATTTATATGTTTTGAATGAGCACAGAGCGAGAGTGAACTGAGGAATTCAAACAGTGAAGATCACCCTAAAATTTGCTATTTACACTATAGGGACGAAAGCATCAGGACACCTGGCCATTACACCTACAGGAACTTTTATGACATCACATTCTAAATCCATAGATATCAGTATGGAGTTGGTTCTCCCTTTGCAGCTATAACTGCTGCCACACTTATGGTAAGTCTTTCCACAAGATTTTGCAGTGTGTCTGGGATTTTTGCCCATTCATTCCGAAGAGCATTTGTGAGGTCATGCACTTATGTGGGACGTGAATGCCTGGCTCGCAATCTTCTTCTGATTCATCCCAAAGGTGTTGGATCAGATTAAGCGGCCCAGTCAAGGTCTTCCACACCAAACTTACCCAGCCATGTCTTTAAGGACCTTGCTTTGTGCATTGGGGCAGAGTCATGCTGGAACAGAAAAGGGCCTTCCTTAAACTGTTCACACAAAGTTGGAAGTATACAATTGCCCAAAACATCTTGCTATGCTGAAACATTCACTGGAACTAAGGAGTCTAGCCCAACCCTTGAGAACAACCCCACACCACTATCCCGCCTCCACGAAACTGTACAGTTGGCACAACACAGTCAGGTAGGGAATGTTCTTTGGCATCCATCAAACCCAGACTCCTCCATTAGACTGCCAGACAGTGAAGCATGATTCGTCACTCCACAGAACATGTTTCCCCTACACCAGAGTCCAGTGGCGACATGCTTTACGCCACTCCATCAGACGTTTGGCATTGCGCTTGGTGATATGAGGCTTGAATGCAGCTGCTCGGCCATGGAAGTGCATTCTGTGAAGCTCCCGGTGCAGTTTTTGTGCTGCGATTAGAGGAAGTTTGGAACTCTGCAGTTACTGAGTCAGCAGAGTGTCGCTGACTCTTACACACTGTACCCCTCAGCACTCTGCAACCGCACTCTGTTAATTTATGTGGTCTGTAACTTTGTGGCTGAGTTTCTGTTGTCCCCAAATGCTGCCGCTTTACAATAATACTTCTTACAGCTAATAGTGGAATATCTAGCAGGGAAGACATTTCATGAGCAGATTTATTGCAAAGGTGGCATCCTATGACAGCACCACGATTAAATTCACTGAGGTCTTCAGTACGACCCATTCTTTCACAAATGTTTGTAAACCTTACTGCATGGTTAGGTGCTTGACTTTATACTGTGGCAATGGGTCAGAATGAAACACCTGAATTCCATGATTGAGGTGTGTCCCAATATTCTCATCCATGTAGTGTGTATTAATTGATAAGACAGACAGACAGCCCCCATTCCCTCTGCTGTTCTGCCAACAGAAAATATCTCTCATTTTAGACTCCGGTTTCCCCCCACAATTCAGACACACGGTTTAATATACTGTACAGACGACTCTGAAATGGCCATACTGTGCGAGTCAAGGTCTGTAAATGCTTTTTGATGGACTAGAATGTACCCATCCTAATGCTACAATAGACTCCAGATTACCACAAACCTAATCAGATAAGTGGATAATGAAAATGGATGTGAGACATGTGGAATCTGAGCTTTTAATAAATTCTCTCTTAACAGTTAAAAGGCCAAAGGGAATCCTTGCATGAAAGCTTCCATTTGTGCACATAGTTTAGACACCCCCCCCACACACACACACAAAGGCAGGCAATTCCCACAAAGGTCATGCACTTAATGGGTTAACCTTATAAACCAGAAAATAATTCACATAAAAATTGGCTTTTTCATGGACACCACTGACACCTAGTGGGCAATGAGAAAAGCACAAGTGCACGAGATTAATCCTGATATTTTTTTAAAGACTATTTGAACTATGCACTGAATAAATTCAAATAAGAAAAATGAGGGTCAGAATTTCTCCTGCTGCAGAACCCCCCCCCCCCCCCCATCTCTGACTTGGTGACAAAGATGCAAACAGGGCAAACCAGCTGATGAGCAGCTGAGCCAAAAAGGTCCAGAGGTCTCTCTGTACAAGTCTATGGTACGTTCATTCTGCGGCCCAAGCACTGCTTAACATGTGCTGCTGTCATGCATCCTCTGTTTAAAGTCACTCTGATTGGTTCCCCTTTACAGATACATCCAGTTGATGCTTGACAAAGAAACAGACAACAAATGCATTTTAAATATGTGTAATATAATTTCCAATATGACTTTTCTTAAAATACTTTATCACCATCTGCTACATACCTTGAGAAAAAAAAAAGAATCCTCCGTACAATAATCCACACTTTGAGATCTTCTCATTGGCTGCAGAGCTGTTATGGTGCATATTTACAGACGAACAGCATGCTGGGATTTAGATACAGCTGTAAATGAGCGTGTCTACACAACCCACCACGAACAGAAGCAAATTTAAAAATGTGGTGCTCTGGTGACAACACTGAAAAGTCTCAATGACTGTGCTTTTTTTCCCCAACAACTCAAACAGACACCCATCCACCGGCAAAGGTCTTCAGAAGATGCACACTTTCCAACAACAGTGCAACTAAATGAACAACCCCTGCCAATAATTTCTCCTGGCACCAAATTTTGAGACAGTGATTTAAGACATGAGTGGAAACAAAAGTATTAAAATTATATTTATCTTACTGCACAAATGCAATAAACAAATGAACACTTGCACACGGAATAAAAGCACGGCCATGTTAAATTAATTAATACCTTGTCAACAGTATTTTAACATGTCAGTTGAGGGAACTACGTGAATGAAATAAGACATCAATCTCTGGGTATCAGACTTCAACTAACAGGGTAAAATTATAACAACTGTTTAACGCTTTAAAGTAACATTTTGGTGGTAAAGAATAATGTGAGCATCATAGTATTACTATCACAGCACAATTCTGTGGTATAAATTATGTGGATTATTAAAAATAAATATTAAAATTTTTACGCAAATATTTTCACGTAACAATGTGCATGTTTTAGTTCTTCCATTGCAATAAGAACAAAAGGTTTCACTGAAACACAATGGACTGGTTTGAATCATTCATGATTATCACATGATTATCATCAAGTGCATTAAAATATGGCATCATGATACATTTATTTATGAACAAGCTGATGCGTTTTTAAATGGCCAGACTGGGTGAAGGTCTTCCCACAGAGGGAACATTGGAAGGGCCTCTGGCCTGTGTGGATGACATAGTGTCTCTTGAGCTTGGATGGTGCTTCGAAGTTCTTGAAGCACACGGCACACTGGTAGGAGCGGGAGGACCTTGTGGACGTGCCGCTTCGGTGAGCGCACTCGTGGAGCTGGAGTTCCGTCTCTGTGAAGAAGGCTGAGTTACACTTCTCGCAGCTGCAGGTTTCGCTGGAGGACCTTGTGGACGTGCCGCTTCGGTGAGCGCACTCGTGGAGCTGGAGTTCCGTCTCTGTGAAGAAGGTCAAATCGCACTTTTCACAGCTGAAAGCTTCGCTGAGGGGCTCGCACCAGCCTTCTGAGACCTCCTGGGCTTCCTCCCGCAAGTCCTCCTGAGCTGCGCATTCAGGAAGATCACTGGAGCCAGACTCTGCAGCATACGGCTGCCAGATATCTTCCCCCCCAGCTTTAGGGGCTGCCGTTTCAGATTGGAAGATCCCGGAGTGGGATAGGCCCTGTGTGTGAACCCTCTGGTGGAACTTGAGGTGCACGGCCTGCCTGAAATCCTTCCCACAGATAGTGCACCTGAAAGGCTTCTCCCCGACGTGAATTAGGTAGTGCCTTTTCAGTTTGGAGGGGGAGGAAAAGGATCTCTGACATTCGGGACACTCGTGCCTCGTCTTTCTTTGGATGAAGTTCTCATCGACTGTATGGGCAAGTTCTACTGCCATTCCAGCTGAAGTCGTATTCAGGTCCCCTGTAAGGTTCTGGCTGTCCAAAGCTGAGCAGCTGTCAGAACCGTGTTCACAGGATTGGACACTGAGATCAGAATGCTGAGTCAGATCGGTCTTCCCTTCCAGTGAGGCCATGTCAATTGATGTGATCTCAGTTTCTCGAACCATGTATGTGGTGGAGAAGAATGGCTCAGACATGGAATTTTGCTGGCCCCATTTATCTGAAATGGACTGAATACACTCTCTGGGTTTTTCTGCAGGAAATTGCACAACTGAAGGTTCCATCCCTACAGAACCACCATCTAACAAAACATCATTAACTGTTTCATAGTCATGTGCATCCAAACCTATTCCGTTAACCTCACCAACTTGCCCTGTGAGGACCAGAGATTTTTCCTTTTGGCCACCAAGAGAAAAACAGTGGTCTTGTTCTTGGGGCTGTGACGTGTGGCAAGGAAACCATGTATGGTCCCCTTTCTCCTCCAGGGGGCCAGCAGAACCTGGTAAGTTCATTTCACCAACAGAGCCGCTATCTGGAAGACCACTGACTAAGTGATCCTGGACATTCCCAACCCCTACTGAAGGACTGCTGGGTCTAGTTCCCTTGTGGATCTGTTGGTGAGTTCGAAGGTGGCAAAGTTGCCGAAAAGCCTTTCCGCAGAAAGTGCACCGGAAAGGCTTCAAGCCTGTGTGAATAAGGAAGTGCCGTGACAGCTTGGAGGGGGAATCGAAGTTCTTCTGACAAACACTGCACTGGTACTCTCTAGTTCTCTTAGTCTTTACCATAGAGACATCAGAGGAATCCAACCTCAACGGCCCAAAAGCCGGCGCATGGTCTGACGTGCTGCTGCCTGAGTAAGCCGGTGAAGCTACCCAAAACTCCCCAGCTGCCTCATCAACAGAATGTCCACGCCTAGACAAAGGAGGCAGTGCTTCTGCAGGGATGTCTTTTGCGGTTGCCCCATCTGCTAATTCTTGATCAGGTACAGCCAGTGCTACCCCATTTAACTCACACTCTTCTTTTGTGAAGGACTGCTTGTAGAATTGGGTATGTTGGGTTTGTAGGTTACCTTCATAAGGGAGACTATACTCTGGGAGGGTGAAATCTGGGGGGGCTCCTTGTTGACTGTAATCTAAACAGGGCAAGGCATATGGCTTACTTGAACGGCGTGACTCTGCAGGCAGAACTGGACTCGGTGGCTTCAAGTGAGTCCGCTGGTGTCTTCTCAGGTGTGCTGAGAGTCGGAACTTTCGACTGCAGTGAGAGTTGAAGGGCCCGTGGCCTTGGTGAGTGAGGTAAGGCCTTTGGAACTTGTGAGGCGAGTCAAGGCGTCTCTCACAGGAGTAATGGTAGCTCCATTTGGGGATGCTTCTGCCTTCTGAATCGAGGGCTTCATGCAGCTTGTTCTCTGTGGCTGCCTCCTCAGACTCGGTTCCCAAGCTAGGATTTAGGAGATCTGGAATTTCAGAATCAGTGATGCTGGTTTCTGCCACAGCATTATTCCCTAGAGTCTCATTTACTCTGTTCCCCCCCCAGCGGACAGCCTGCCTCTGGTGGATGGGCCTCCTTCGGACATGAACGCTATGGTGAGCTTTTAAATGGGATGACTGCCTGAAGGCTCGATGACAAATTGGGCACTGGAAAGGCCTCTGGCCTGTATGAATGAGATTATGTCTTGCCAGCTTGGATGGTGCACTGAAACACTTCAAGCAGAAGGGGCATTCATATGCCCTTGTTTTACCATGAGTGCTCTTGAGGCTTACAAACGAACTCTTAAACTTCTCCTCATTGATCTTTTTTCCAGCACTAGTCCCATTATCCATGATTGGTTCCCCAGACCGTCTAGGGGCCTGAGTCAGCTCTGCATGTGATTGCAAAATCTCAGAAGGAATCACCAAGGGGTCCTCTTCTTGGGAGATGACATGTCTGCCATGACTGCGCCCTCTGGTGGCAGACCTAATCAAGCTCAAAAACTTCTGCTGAAGGGTAGCTTTAAATAACCTCAACCTGCAGTGGGTCTGTTGGTGCACTTTTAAGTGCACTGCTTGCCTGAAAGTCTTTCCACAACAGATGCACTGGAACGGCTTCTGACCTGTATGTATCAGGATATGCCTCTTCAGTTTGTAGGGGCTTGGAAAGAATTTTAAACAAAGCAAACACTGATGCCTCTTACGGTTTTTATCTATAATAGATTGCAAAACTCCACCCCTGACAAAATCACTTTCTATAGTTACTTTTTCAGCAACACTCATCTCGAGATGATTCTCTGATCTAAGCTTTGCTGATTTTTCCAAACGGGCATTCGGGGTTGGTGGGGTGAAAGAAGCTGCACGATCACCTTTGTCTTGCGAAATGGAAACCGAGCTGTAGTTAGTGCTGACCTTTTTTAACTGGACACGCCGGGGAGAGGTATGGGTATGAACATGAAGTTTTACGTGAGTCAGCTGGCGGAACCTCTTACCGCACACGTGACAACTGAATGGCCTCTGGCCTGTGTGAACCAGAATGTGCCTCCGTAGTTTGGATGGAGCAGGGAAGCGTCTGAGGCACATGGCACACTGGTGACTCTTCTTCGCTTTTTCCGCACAAGCCCTTGGTCCACGCTGCTTGGCCGCCACAGGTCCTTCGGGCTCCGCTATCGGAACGTCGGGATGAATATCCAGGTTTTCTGACTTCACCATGATGTTCAGCTCGAGCTGCATAGCAAGAGCTGCCACGTCATCAGACGAGGCCACCGTCTGGTTATGGTCTGGGCCATTAAGCATTTCCTCTTCCGCAAGCGAGTCACTAGATGCCGGCAGTAAATTTTCTGCATTCTCACCTTCATTCTCACCCTGAGGCTCAACTTCGTTTCTGTGTTCATTCTTATGCTTCCGCAGATCATTATACTGAGAAAAATTTAAGCTATATTTCCTGCCCTGGATGGGTCCCATTGTTACGTCAGTCGAAGAGCATTTAGATTCTTTAACATCCACTTTCGCGGGTCCCTGGGCTGCTTCTGTTTTTATGTCAGTAGTAAGTGTTACGGTCGCATGGCCCTCTTCGCTGCCCTGGTTCTTCAGCAACACCACCTGTGTTTGTGATGCCGTCAAAGTGCATTCATTACTGCACAGAATATCAGAATTGATTTGGTCTGGCTCTTCAGGTTGTGTTGAAATATTAAAGGTGGACTTACTGTCAATAACTTCAGGCTGGTCGAGTCCCTCAGCCAGCCCTTCAGGGTTCTGTGAACACTCACCCATTTGTTCACCTGAGTGGTCACTGCTTCTCCATGCTTTCCTATGAGTTTGCTGATGGGTCTTTAGATGTGCAAGTTGCCTGAAGGTGCCACCACATTCCAAACAGGCGAAAGGCCTCTGACCAGTATGGATGAGACAGTGTCTCCTCAGCTTGGAGGGGGAACTGAAGGACTTTGGACACTCGGGGCACTGGTGCTTCATTTTACTTTTGGGACAGTTCAGTGGGAATTCCCTCTCGGGGGTTGGACCTGAGTCCATCGAGTCTAAAGGCAAATCTCCAGCATCCAACCAGAGTTTTGCTTTTCGTTTTACAGCCTCGACTGACTTCTGTCGCCTGTGGATGAAGCTGTGCTTGTGAAGCTGGAGAACAGAGGCAAACCACTTCAGGCAGATGTCACACTGGTGAGCTTTGCAGTCAGTCAGGTCAGTGGAGTTGCACTGCTGCTCTTGAAGGACATGGTTCTGTGGTGTCCAGTCAGACGGCTTCCAGTCCACAGCAGGGATCCAGCATAATTCTGATTGCTTGACTGTGACTGCTGTCACTGGCTCTGCAGTCTCTGCTGAATTTTTCTGCTCATATGACTGTAGAGTAGAGCCTGCTAACAGTGCAGAGTCATCTTGTGTTTCTTGAGACAGCAAGGTAGTGGAGCTGCTCTCATTGGTCAGCTGCATTTCATGAGTGAAGGGTCCCTGTTTCGCATGGATCTCCTGGTGGGTCTTGAGGTGTGCAGTCTGTCGGAAGGCCTTCCCACATATTGGGCAGGTAAAAGGCCTGTGACCCGTATGGGTCAGGTGATGCCTCTGAAGCTTAGAAGCAAACTGAAATCGCTTCAAACAGATGGGGCATTGATGTATCATGTTTAACAACACAGCACAAAGCTGGTCAACACCCTCCACATAACAGAAACACTTCTTTTAAAACCATTCCTTTCATTTCAGAGGGCCAGAGAAATAAGTTTATGGTAAAAGTATAATTTCCTCTTGTTTCTTGGTTGCAGTCATTTTAGGTTTTTCCCCTGGCAGTTCTTGGACTGACCCAACTCACATATAGCAGTCCTAGAAAATAAAACAGTTCAGGTAAGACAACTGCACGAAGTAATTTGACATCGTCCACTAACAAACCGACACTGGTGTTTCCAAGGAACAACGTTCATTTTTAACCTACAACTCCAGTTCGTTAGACAGTTTTCAGAAAAGATTGATATTTAAAATCTAAATCAAGATAATTAGCGATTTAACGTAAAGCAAAACAAACAACTTTATTCTGCAAGATACATCATGTACACTTATGCTGCCTTTGTGTACATCGAAACAACTCACCAAAGAGAGACATGCGAGTCAATTTCCACTCCATAGCTAGGATAAATAATACCCGCAATATCACAAGAAACACCTTCCATTAAATAATTAAACGGTTTCCTAAAATAACCCATATTACTAGCTGTTTAGCTAGCTTTCTAACTACCGAGTTCGCCTAACAAAGCGGACCATTGGTCCCTTCTTTACAGTGAACGGACAGAAACAGAAAGTAAACTTTTGGTTCCTACCCAGCTATTGTGTATATAAAATATACATTACAAAATCATATATACGTTTAATATTAAGTGAAATATTGACATGCAAGTTAAAAGGTATAAAATTAACCTCGAACGTGGTACATGTAATAAATGATTTAAGATTTCTTAATTCCATTTTTCGGTGAAGTAATATTATTTAAAAAGCATTACTTTGGGTTAAGATTGACCATTTTTAGAAGTATTTTGTATGAGACCTCACTACTGCGCTGAACGTAATAGTTAAAGACAGATGAAGGTACCTCAACAACATCCTTTTACAGTGCAGGGTGTGTTCGCCAGAGGTAGAAGTTCCCCTTTTCCCCCACATGGGGGCAATATAGCCCATACTACTCAAAATAGCCGCTTTCCCAATTGTGATTTTTAATTAATAATTTGATTCTAAAAATAAACAACGCAGCGAAATGGACCTTAACCATAGTTTAAAATCGGAAATTAATAAAAACCAAACCTGTATACATCACTACAACAAATCTGGCATTTAATGCTGTTCCGTAAAATAGCCTTACATAGACTTGAGATAGATTCCAGGCTCTCCTTCAATGTTTTTATGCTTTAATGCGAAAATCAATGAATAGGTGTTAAATATAATTGCTGTGGCAAAAAAAAAAAAAAAACCCAACAAGGGTGGCTGAGTGTTTCTGTGCGTCCATTCCCCTGGGCGATGGGGCTGTAGGGGGGCTGTGTGGCGACGTGGGGGACCCGGGGGCTGCTCTTTAATATACAGACCTTGACTCTGACAGTACCTGTGAGGTTCCCTCTCCGGCTAACAGAAGGGACGAGCCAGTGGCCGCAGCCCCCGTGTGGCACTCCGAGCCACGAGCCAACAACACAAACACCCCCCCCACCCAGCCCCCCCCCAACCGCAGCTGGACGACAGCAAGGAGCTCCGTGGAAAAAAGGCAGCCACATGAGCGATCATCAGGGACACCCACAAGTGTCGCGCGTGTGCTTAGCAGGGTCATCCAGCCATAGTCTGAGAAGGAACAGCTAGAAAGGAGCATGTGCTGCTCTGCATGCATATGATATGCTGGACATACCATGAGAGTGACTTTACTGATCTGTCACCCTAGTGCTCCCTAGTCTGGAAACGACATTAATGCCAGTAGGAAGAAACCTCACACGCAATTCAGGATGTATAGATTCGCAGCATTATTACATATTCCTCAGTGCGCCATTCCGGCTTACTGGGGAAAAATCGCATCAAATAAACAAAGATGTTGGGCCAATAAAGGCGAAAAGGTGCGTGGTGTAAATGTGTCGCTTGTGTAAAAGCTCCCTCTTTCCTCATGATATTAAACGCCCGTAAATGGCCCCTGGGGACATAAATACACTACGGGGGTGAATTCAGAGCCTTTCCTGGCTGATCCCACCGGAGACGCCCGGGGGTGGGGGGCTTGGAAGGAAGGTCTTGGCAGCACTTAACCCCTCGACCGTGCTGCATAAGACTATTCACAAGTTATTGATGTCCTCAAATCCCTGGCAAATTGCTACCTACTAGGTATCCCCCCCCCCTGCAAGCGCACACACACACACACACACACACACACACACACCGCTATACAGACAACACAGCATAAACACAGTATGGGAGTCATACACAGGGTACAGACTGTACACACATAAACACACAGACACTCAAACAAAAGGAAGGAGGCAGACACCCCCAGATACCCCCACTGAGAGCCAGGCAAAAGTGGGCTGATGTTAGAATTTGAATAATGCTTTTAAAGACACAATTATCCTGCCGAATTGATCTAAATGGGGTTTCCTGGTAGGGATTTTGTGCTCAGTGCACTGATGAGATTCTGCTCATGTACTGCAGTTAGAACTTGATCTTAATCAAGTAAACAGTGATAATCATTCAAATGGCATCATAGTATTAAACCCACATCGTTATTCCTGGGTTATAATCAGACCCGTTCAGGGTGGCATCTCTGCGTGTGTCCGCTGCTTCCCTGCCCCGGCCGTGGAAAGATCGCTCGTCCCACCAATGGCGTCCAGCAGAGTCTTTCCTTCTGGTCCCAAGTGGAGAGATATTTGAGAGTCACTGTTCAGACTGTCAGGTGGTACAGTTGTCAGCCAGATATTGGGGGGGGGGTAGGGCATTCGTCAGGGCTGTGCAAAGGATAGAATGCTACAGTAAAGCAGAAACCTGTAACATGGGGGGGGGGGGGGTATTCACTTTCTTTACACGAAATGGTGCAATGAAACTTTAAGATGTCTGGTATTGTCCACATTAAAAATATAAATGACATAATCAAACAATGCATGGGCACCTATAGTTTTAATATTTCTATACCTGCTTGTATTTCTATACTTGCTTTCTATACCTGGTGTATTTCTATACCTGTTTTTGTCTCATTTACCCACTATGAAGAACACACACTAACCTCAGGGAAATGCTGACGCAGTAACACACAGGAAGTGGCAGCGGGGTGCGTGGATTCCCCCTCCCCACGGCGGCACAGCCCCCGGCCTACGGCCTTTAGCCAATCCCAAATGGCTTCAAATTAACCGGCAAACCGGGCTGTGACTGGCAGGCGTCGGCTTGAGAAAACGGGCCAATTAGGGCGGAGGCGAGGGGATGGGCTGGCCTGATGGAGCGGGGGAGGCCACGCGGGGGCACCTGAGTGCAGTCATGTGACCGCCCACCGGCGTGTGGAACACAACAGGGAGCTCACACATGCTACTGTATATGTCATATTTCAACATATTACAGAAAAAAGCAGTAAGACAGTATAATGATATTCTTTTTCTGCATTAATTTTGGTTCATGCATATCAGTAGAATATTTACATATAAAGACAATACATATTATTATTATCATTATCATTATTATTATTATCATTATCATTATTATTATTATTATTATTACATATAACAATATGCATTTCTTAAATCAATAGTTAAGTATATAACTTATTTCTGCACAGTACATTTTCATTAAAAATATAATTTATTCATATGAAACAATGAAAACACAAAAGGGGAGTTATATACATAAAATATGGATAGAGTGTTGACGCTCTGTGTGCACGGTGTTACGGGGGAGCTGGCACAGAGGTGCATATCCTCACAGTTAAGTCGAGTATCATTAATCATTTAGCGTTAAAGATAAAAGGCTGCAGAAACACTCAGAACACCGTATGGTATGACAACAAAGCGCCCCCCACCCCTCCACGCGCGCTTGTCAGGCTGCCGAGTGAGGACGGCGGTCAGATAAACGCAAGGAGACAGCCAGTCCCTGGGCGGGCCCCGGAGAGCGCAGAAGGGCCGGGGGCACCACCATAGACGTCCATCCGCGACCAACCTGCCCCGTGGGTACCAAGGAGGCCTCGGGGTTCCACCTCCTGCTCCACTGTGACCCCGGGGGTAGGAAAGACCCCCTGAAAGCTTTTAACCCAAGACTATCAAAAATGTCAGCGGGAGAATGTTTCGCACACCTCACATGTAAACACACACATACCCAAACACACACAATTATTTATTTATTTTTATATTGTGCCTTTCACAAGAGTCACCCCAAGGCACTTTAAATGGGTGTGTTGTGATACGCTACAACATCATTAAGGCAAAATAATGGAAAAGCAGCTTAAAAACAGTATACTCATCTTTTTAAATCCATGTTTATATCCAACTTCACATTATTCACGTTCAAAACTGTAATGTTTTCAGGGGTTCACAGTGTAAGTTGTGACCCCATGGTCACACGTCTTGAATTTCTCATGGGCCGTACTGTAAAATCAACCAATGACAGTTCAGGGTTTGGTCGCATTTGATCATGGGGACATTTTATGTTGAGACCGACACACACTCCTGGTGTTTACGTTTATTGCAATCTAGATAAAAGGACAATTTAGTCTGAGCAGTAAAAAAACGAATCTTTGTAGTTTTTTTTTAGTAAAAATAGAACATGGAGAATGGAATAGCGACTCGTTGGTCCCTGCGTTAGGTGACCTCCACTGAAGCGGCCGCTTTCTGTCTCCTAAAACGCTGTTAATGGCTTTCAAATTATCCAAAGGGTTAAAATCATTTTCCAGCACCGGCCGTAAAGCATCTATCAAAACCCACGCGGCCGTAAGACTTTCATTCTGCAGAATCAATTTCCATTTTCTTCATGGTGGAAAATGACATGGAATCGGGGCCGATCGGCGGAGCGCCCGGCAACAGGCGTGACGTGACAGGTGTGCATCTCGCTAACACTCCCATAAAGATCCAGGGAGAGCGGGGGCCCCGTCTAAGCTGCATGGGGGGAGGGGGGTGAACAGGACCAGGCATCCTCAGTTCCTTGCCAGCTCTAAGTAGAAACGGAAATCGGACCAAAACCGAGAAAAAAGAAACGACAAAACCGAAAATCCGTGGTGAAACCAGTTGGATGGAGGTGTGGTTGCGTTTCATTTGAACATTTTACTGCATCATTTTCGCAAAAAAGTTATAATTGAGGAGTAAACACTGATGCTGTATCTGTAGTATATAAACGAACTCCTCCAATGCAGCGTTTTCTTTGTCCCCTTCCCCATTTTTTCCCTCCCTGCCATTTGTTTTGGACATGTGACCCAGCAGAGGAGTGTATCAACAGAAGAAAAAAAATATGCTTCTTTAACACTCAGGTTTGGTGAATCATTCACAACAGTAAACCCAGCAATTAAAGGCCTGTTGGCCAAAATGATAATAAATCACCGCTTGTTTAAATTTCACTCGGCGTTTACATCACTGTCACTGACGCGTGTGCTGCACGACACACACGACAGGCGGGTGCTGGAATGCACGCCAGGAGCAGCGCGCTGGAAGTCAGTGTCAGAGTGGCCCCAATAACTTGACAGGACCCTGCCTTCTTCTTATGATACCCACAATGCAACACCACAATTTGTTTCACTGATATGCTGTTTGCCCAATTACTGCTACCCCAGCTGAATAGAAGAAAACGTTTCTCAACTGAATTCTATTAGGGTCCCTAGATTTTTATTTTGAACATAAATACCATTTTATTTTAATTAAAAAGGCTCTTTATATCCAATTTTCCATATTCTGCAAATTGATTTCAGCAGAGAACTGCTACATCCAAAGGGAACATATAACATAGGACTTATGGTAAAATGATACTGCAAATATCAGTCGCACATTATCTATGTAACAGCAGCAGAGTGTGTGTGTGTGTTTGTGTGTGTGTGTGTGTGTGTACACGCAAAAGTGTGTGTGCATTTAATTAGCACGGTAAGAGTAAGCTAAGAGATGCTAAATGCTTATTAGGGCTTGTTCTTTAACCCGATAATGTTAAACAAGGCTCTCTCTCTCATTTATGCGATCAAACGTCTGGGATGATCAGCCACATTCGAAAGGTCGGCACACACAAAGGGTCTGCTGAACCCTGACCCCCCCGGGAGAGCGAATCAAAAGCCGGCTGGTGTCCCGGGGTCAGTCCAAACAGGCTGAGGATGACAAGGCGCTAATTGCAGGCCGGGGTGGAGCACAGCTGATCTATGACCTCGGCGGGCAGCACTCAGCCCCAAATCAATTGATACATTTCACTAAACAAGGGCTTTATCTGATTACCATGGATAGGAAGCAGCCTCCTAACTGGAATACAGAAGGTGGACTCTGGCTAAAGCCCCACTTTAAATAAGCTAATCCTCTGTTTTGCGTCTCCCTCCGCTAACCTGGGCCTTAGCTTCACACCCACGGAAGACGATCTTCCCCAAAGGCTCATCCGTCAAGCCATGTTCTTCACCCTGGTCCTCCTCCTCTTAGTCCCCCTCAGCCTTATGTCGCTCTCCTTCCTTTGTCTCCTTCTTCCATCTTCTCTCCTTCCCAGGAAGATGCGTAAGAAGTGCCACAGTCCGGCTTACATTGAATCACATCAGATAAATAAAGCCGGAAGACCGATACCCACGACGTCAAATATCAGCTGTCTCTGTACGGTGTGTGCGGCGGAATTCAAATATCAGCAAAGGTCGCCTCTCTAATTTCATCGTTTTGCAGCTTATTTTACGCAGATGGTTTGTCTGCGCACTTTACACTGAGTACACGTCCGGTTCCCCTGTGGCCGTACCCCTGTTCCCTTAGTAACCAGGTACATTTCAGTGTCCGACCTGAGGGACTGTGTGCTTTTCATAAACTTTATTGTTTGTGGGAAAATATTCAGTGGGTAGAATTAATTCACCATTCTGCAGCATTCTCTCTGCTGAGAGAATGTTATTTTTTAAAGGAAATAATACAAATTAAAGGTAAATGGCTTTTCAATGTAAAATCCATAAACATTCTTTCCTCCTAAAAATCAATATAAAATAGCACTATGTACCACTTTATTATAGAAAGCTGGTGGTAACACCCTGTATATTAACAGTCAGTTACGGGCTTTTTGTTCACATTGAGTTAAATCACTTGACAATTCCTGTTTAACCCATAAAATATCTGAAAAGGTGCCATTTCAATGTTGATTCCATTTGAGGATTTCATACAGCACAACAAGAGAGACACTGAGTCTCAAATGCCCCAAGACGGGGCTTCATATGGTACGGGATTGGCAAAAATACAGAATATTTGTCAAGTTTATAAAATGGCTGCAACATGGTGAGAATGTGACTGGAAATGTGTGCCCTTCATTAGGGGCTGTCACTCGATCCGTGGTAAGGCTCTGTGGAGGGTAGGATAACATTACTGCGGAAGAATTCATTAGTTTGGAAGGAAAAGGGCAATGAGAAGAGGAAGACGGGAATTATGGGACAAAAGGGCAAGTTGCAACAGGCTGAATGGTACAACAAACACGCAGACATATACTGTACTCACATATATATGTATACTGTATGTGACACCAACAGCACTATCAGAGAGTGTACAATGACCACCCGACGTGCCGAGAAAAGCGGACAAATTGTTGCAAATAATGAGGTGAAATAACAAAGGCACCATCGCCAGTTACAGACTGATTACTTTTCTCCTAGGAAAAGTGTGGAGGGAAATACAGGCGTAATTGTATTCTGACTAGGAGCAAAATGAAAGCTCGACAACAAAGTTAGGAAGGGTTAGGAAGAGACATTAATATTTAAACTAAGAAGGATTTACCAGAAGGACAAATTCACCTGAAGCAGTTTACCGCCAGTCAGGCTGATCAGCTGACAGACAGATCGCCCGTGAGTGTACCACGTGACCGGAGAGCACACGATTCGTTCATTATGGGACACTCGGCTACCATCAGCTTTAAATGACAACACCGTCACCTCCATTTGGAACTTTTTGTTACATTTTTATCTCCACATGTTTAATATTCGGCCGGCTGAGTCTTTTTCGAGGATTTCCCGATGGGTGGTAATCTTAACGGCCTCCGGGGTCTAAAGGTGAACGAGAAGGTACATTTCATATTGCTGCCTGGCGTCCTAAATCATGCTAAAATATACACCGCTGGCATGACGAATGGACGAAATAGGCTTACTCTTTCCTGTTGTTTTAAATCTTACTCGCCCAAACCTCTAAGTACCTTTGATCAGCTTAGAGCCGTCGGCTGTCAGAGTGAAACGATTAGCTTCCGGAAAGTCATTGTAAGGAATAAAAATAAAAAAAAAAAATGCCTCGGTTCAGAGCTTAAGACCAACTTTGAGAAATATAAAGGTTTTTAAAAACCTGGTGAAAACACAGAGGCAGAATGCGCGTTTAAAAACGACCGGCTGGGGTGAATCGATTCCATGGGTCTTGTTCTAAAATATATCCACTTTGCACCTACTTACTGCGTTGATATATGGACTGTCATAGAACATTCCAGTGCAGGCTACCATCTCACCGTTAATCAAAGTGCTGTTTGTACCACCATGGGTTATTAATTTTTATTTCATGACATAAGCGCCATAATTTCTCCCTACCATTAACAAAGTGTCTCAACTTTTGAGAGTCCCAAGGACTGGTGAGATCAACACATATGCAAATGGCGGGAGAATTAATCAGCCGTCCGCTGTACTTAAGGCACCGCGATAACACCGGAAACGCATGTTTCCCAACCGTGGAGGCGCTGCGATTTCAGGCTACTTACGTTCATGTTTTAATACATGAGGGAAGAGAGTGCCCTTTGAATAGCATTACGTCCAGAGCATATATCATACTGTGTGTCCTTGGACCAGGAAAGTAAATTGACTGTTCATCAATACACTGTCATTCCATAAATGTCCCAAGTCTATAATATCCAATGAAAACAACTAACAATGAAATGAAACAGAGGCCATTAGCACGCTTTGCAAGCTCCTGACACCTAAAATTTACTTTTAATTTATTTATATGGCTTTGCATATATAGGGCCATATATATAATTATTGGGCCACAGCGATTCCTATGCAATGCAAGGCAAGTGTCCATTTCAATACCGCGTATGGAAGGCAGGTGGCGGTATTGCATCACCAGCAGGAGAACGCTGCTGACTGGATACTCCAATGTTTTCTCTAGGCCCCCCTAAACCGTTAATGCCCTCACATTTCCTAGATTGTCATTTTCAAAGACCGCGACGGAGCGTTGGGGGCACGTGCAGAGGCACGGTCACATGGTGTGGCGGCGAGACATGCAAAGTTTGGTGGTGAGGAAATACAGCAGAGGTTGGTGTTCTGGGGAGTTTTTTGTCGTTTGTTACACATTCTGTTTGGATTTGATGCAAGATATGAAGAAAAAAAACAGTTAAATCCTATTACTGCCGATGACAGTTTGTCAGGTATATGTGCTGCAAACCTTGATTCTTCTGCTCTATATTAGCTTCCTCAAAGCTGATCATATCCCAGAATAGATAATGATAAAAGCTAAACTCATGTTGTTTGACACCCCTGGGAGATTCTGGGCACTAACACCTATTTTTAAAATTTATTTCCTCCCTCCAAATCAAAGGTTCAAAATGGCAAGGAAGCTAAACTCTTTTCTTGTATTTAACACGTCTAGTGACGTTGAATGGCTATCACGGGAAGCCTCTTTATTGAGGATGCATCGGTTCTGTTCTCTTCCTTGTGTTATATTTTGGTTTATTTTTGTATCTCTTGTTGGCGCTCCACTTTTAGCTTAACCCGTGTGTACTCAGCTGTCACCCAGGATCAGCGTCATGGAATCACATGCACAGGCTCCGCGTTCAAAGCACAAAGAGAAACCAATTAGGAACACATCTTTGGATGCCTTCTGACCATTTATCTGCATACGGGAACCCTTAAAGGAAATCAGAAAAGAATCTGATGCATTTTTTCCGTACGTCTGTTGTCAAATCAATATCTTTGAGTGTCAGAGGTGGGCAACGTGGTCGCGGTTTGGTGGATGGAACAATACCGGCTGCCTGACGAGAGTGAGGGCTTTCTTCTTGCTAGGCTGGTGTGAGTAGCATATCCTCAGCCTGTCCAAACTCAACATGCACACTGGGAGAGATGCCAGTACGCATAAGCAACACTGTCACGTTCGTTTTTATCAATTCTGTGCCGACGATTCCTTTCGCGGCCCTAGCCAGCCGAATCAAGGTCAGCGTCAGTCCTCCGCCACGTTTCAAGATCGACGTTACATCCAGCAAGACTCTAAAACAAGCACCTCGTCTGACAGTGCTTCAAAAACGCCCAGATCGTTTGCATGCGGTAACGACATCCTTATCATGTCAAAGATGCTGAAATTATGGGCAGATACATTTGTGTTTGTAGGTAAAGAAGAGAAAAACTCAAGCTTGTCACTTTATGCAGACTTTGCAGTATGGTGAGAGGGACGGGGTGAAAAATTTGTGAGGCTCTGGCATTGCGAGGACAATAAAAAATGTTTTTGTTTGGGGGAAACACCCACTGGCTCCAACTTCCCCCAACTTAGGTTTTGCTGACAAATTGGTTGTGAGGTTTTTTCGACTGATGCACATATCGCAGAAATGCCTTCTGCCAAGCCTCGTCCGCGACCTGCCTGCGGGACACACTGCTGCCCCTCGACACATTGCTCGATCAGGCCTGGCCTTTCCAGGACAATGCAAATGATGACAAATTCCATCATCCGGCGTTATGCGCTTATTGCTAATCTCCCTAATACGAGAGAACCGGGAGGACTCGCCGGTCTGCCGAAGGCCGTGTTGTCTGATTGAATGATGCTGAAAAGGCATCATCGGGCCCGTTAGATCGCCGGTCCCAGCTGGCACCACCTTCCTCTGTTTCACGAGTGCCACACACTGCAATTTTCATGCCACAATCGGCACGTAACCAAACAAAAACCATCCAAGAACCCATTACCCACCTACACCTGGACCTATACCTCGAAGAAACCACGAGTAAGAACAAGAAGAGCATCAACAACAACTACGTTAAAAATGACAGCATCATCAACAACAGCAACGTCAACAATGAGTGTCAACAATGAGTGTCAACAATGAGCGTCAACAATGAGCGTCAACAACAACTATTACATCAACAATGACAGTGGCAACAACAATAGCAGCAGCCTCAACAACAGGGTCCACAATGACAGCATCATCAACAACAGCAGTGTGAACAATGAATGTCAACAATGAGAGCGTCAACAACAGCATCAACAACAACTACTACATCAACAATGACAGTGGCAACAACAATAGCAGCAGCCTCAACAACAGCGTCCACGATGACAGCATCAACAACAGCATTAAGAACAATAGCTTCAACAACAGCATGAATACCAGCATCAGCATCAACGACAGGATTAACAACGATGACGACAACAGGACCAAAAAAATATTCCAACCAAGCAGTCTCTCGTTATATGTTACGGGCACTGCGGTGGAGAGCAATTCAAAACGAGTGATGCACATTTTGTCTTCCTGATGACTTCCATTGACATGTCAGCCTGTCACATTGGGAATGCACATCCCTCTGATGAGGAAGTCCTTCTCCTGCTCTGGCTTACAAGGCAACCGTTTAACTAAGAAGACTATGGCACATTATAGACTGGGGCACTTTGACATTACAAGGTTATGTCGGGCGCAGTGTGCTGTAAGCAAGGGGATAACCTGCAAAGGACAGCCAGCTAAAGACGGGTAATATCCAAAACAAAGCAACGACCAAAAAAAATCAACTCCTTAGGCATTTGGGGATGAGGTGGGAATAGGAGGCGGCTGGTGGAATAGGAACCAGCCGGACCAGCAGTTCCTGTTCCTTCCTGGAAGTAACACCCATTGTCAGCAGGTAGTAGGTTTTCGCTAACTGGCACTGGGGTACGAGTTTATTGGAATTTCATAGGATTAATTACCGGCACCGTGTTATGCAATCCCGTGCAAGGGCCTGTGTGAATTGTCTTATTGAAAATGCTACAAAATGTTCGTTATTCAATCCACTACATTTAATTCACTTTTGCACGAAATTTCATCACTTATTTAAGCTTATGCTATCTCTGTGTCGTCTCTGAAGTACAGGATGAACACTACAGTTGTCGTTTCAGCTCATTTAGTCTGTGCTTGGCCCCATAATTAATCATCATCCTTCTCTGAAATATAAGATTTAATACAGATTGTTAACATTGGTTTACAGTTTCTATTTATTATTAGTTAAGGTTTATAAAGTATCAGATTTGATGTCAAAAAAAGCCGCAAAGAAAATGCTTTAAGCATTTCTTTTATTAAATTATTAATTAAAAAAATCAACTAATAACTAAAATAAACAAAATGCTTGTCACACACAAAATATCTGTAATTAATTACATCTAATAAAATTTAAACGGAAAAACAATAACCTAAAACAACCAAAATGGCCAGGAAGCACATAAGAAAAAAATATCTTGTTAATTAATGAGCTAATTTATTCTATCTCAAATCCAATAGCACATGCAATCTTGCCCCTTTTCAAATTACAGTCTTATTTATAATGTAGCTCTTTTTAGGTTCTTTATAGCATTAACAATGATTGAGTGGTTTGCACCATAACATGCCAAGCAACGTGAGATTCTGCTGATTTCAGTCTGCTTATCTGGGCGCCATTTTGTAACACGGCATGTAGCAGTTTTCCGGCGTCGTCTACCCAATGAAATTCAGCATCTCGTTGTGAAGCTCACATGCGTCAGGCTCTTGATTTACCATTTTATGGATGCCGCCATTTGTACTCCTGTTGTGTTTTTCATTTTCACGTAACAATGCAACAAAAGAGATAGCTACCATAATTAAAATGGCCTGACAACGTCGTAAAATTCACACTGACAGTCATAATGAGCTCCCGGTAAGCTAAATCTGAAGCTTCAACAGATTTCGCTGGAATTGCAATTTAGAAAAGCGACGTCAACCCACACCTGCCATGACTATTAAAAAATCTGACCGAGGCCTCAAACCGGGAGATGAAGTATGCCATCTTTAATTATCAGTGTCCCACAAAGAAAGTTTCGTCCTGCTTGCACGTGCGCTTTGCAAATCGCAAAAAATGTATTTCCTCACATTACATCTGGAAGCACTGTACTACCACACTAAACACTAATTATTGAAATCAGTGGCTTAAATCTCTAGCATTTATTGATGTGGATGGTAATACTAGGAATGATCCGGCCACAGAGCTTGCAAGGAACCCATTCAGGCAATATCCCTACTTTCCATTTTATGCTGATTACACAGTTGCACTTTGGTAAAAAAAAAAAAGGGGGGGAGGGGGGGGGGGAAAAACACAGACGACACGATGAAAAATGAACAGGCCGCAGAATGCAAAACTGCGCCGACGAGCCTCTCTGCAAGAGATTAACGACAGCCAAAGCCAGTAGCCAGAAGTAAGTGGGACATAAACATTAACTTCCACGTGCCATTTGTTTTATTGCCAGTAAAGCTCAAATCTCCTTAATAAATTAGGGCACGATTTACAGTGCGAGATGGGGGAACTGATCATTCTGTTATTTACACATTTCTTTCTCTTCTCCCTGCAGGACTGTATTTCTTCAAAACTAAAATGTATGTGTAAAATGTAATTCTGGAATAAAAGTTTATAAAAAAAAAAATAATAAGAAAATTGCCTCAAGGTCTCCAAACAGCAGTGGGTGGAGAAAGCGCAGTGGAAAGGATGAGGGGCTCGCAGTGAGGGCCGAGGCGCCACCTCTAGCTTCCCCTGCTCCTGCGTCTGTGTCGCAGTGTCCCTGGTTTTGTTCTGAAAATGTCCATTGCTCTCCTCACCCTGCTGTCTAAGATGGGCTCCCGGCTTTCTCATACTCGATACCTCCTTCCTGTCTCCTGCTGTCTCTATCAATCTAGACGCAGTGAATACACACACCTGCACTGGATTATTGGGAGGGGTTACCATGGAGATTGAATGGGTAGCTGGGGATGGTTTACACAGTAACAGAATAGAGCAAGTGAATCCCAGACTAAATGGAATATTGGTTAAAGTCACAGTAGACTTTGGGCTTAATTATTATTGTAATGAGTAAAATATTGAAAGAAATTCTACACAATGCCAAGTTGTCTGCACTTTTGTTTTCTTTCCTAGAACTGTCTCCTTCTGTCCTCATACAACAGAAACGAGTATCACCTTGTGGTGTGTATTGATCTTACATCAGCCAGCATAGCTTGTACCATACTGGTTTTAAGAAAACTAAACCTGACTGGGTGAATCACACTCATATTTATAACTTTATAACGTCCCAGGCAGTATTTTCAAAATGACAGGGCTGATCTCAGGCCAGCAGATAATGGGTTTCTTACTACATGGACATTCTTATTAAGACTTGCATTATCATAGCCATCTCTGTCTTGTAATGCATTGATGTTATTAAGAAATAATCAAACATGCTCGATTTGAACACTTCTTAAGTGGGTCTGAATATTTCAAGATATATGTATTAATTAGACAGCGATCGCTATTGAAATTGAATTTTATTAAAAGCATTCAGTGTCCCGTCTGTAATACTTCTGTTCACATACCAACACTGGATGGTTCTGTACTGTACTTATAATTCCACAGCTCATGGCATGTAGCTGGGAAGGAAACCTCAGTAAGAGAAGCTAGAATCCTCTATTGATGGAATGAGTCTGAACGTCGCCTGCATTGACATTGAATAGTGTCACCCCACTGCTAAATGGATGGCGCCCCCTACAGGCAGTGGAGAGGCATGTGCTTGGTGAGACTGCAGCATGTGATGTGTGGTGTTACGAGAGGGGGACAGGGTCACTGGGGGGGTGCATAAGGCCTAACCTCGGGACAGCGCAGCAGGTGTGGGGGAGGGGAATTCGGACAGGCGAGCCTGCAGCTCAACGGAAGAGAATTTAAACGCCACACTATCAGAAATCATGGCTGTGCATTCCACCACACATTACATAATGTACCAATATGGATGCCGTTTGTCTTTACCAGCAAAAAGAATGGGTTTACATTTAACAAGTGACGCTGTTCTGTATACAGATAATTAACTAAAAAAAAAAATTTAAACTGAAATATTTGTTTCAGATTTGTCAATATCTTTACTATAGAAAAGTCACCCAACGGTCTTCAACTAAAATGAAAGTAACTGGCATGAAAATAACAATGAGAGTCATGTGATCACAACTCCTCTCTCTGTCATTCACTCTTCTGTCCTTGTTAGTGTTTTTGTCACCATTGTGAGGCCGTACTTTTGTTGTGGAAACATGCATCCTATAAGCCCTCAGGAGCAGGGCAATAACAGTCCGCCAAGGGGCAGTTGAGTGAAAGGCGTGTGGGACATCCCAGTCTGGCTCAGGGGACAACAGCAGATCACAACCAGACTGGAGAGGACGTACTATATCAGAGAGATGGGACAACCAGAGAATATCTAAGACTGTACCTCTGAGTTGGACCTTAAACTGGCTCTCTGGGGTATTCTTCAGGCTGACCTTATCTGCTTAGAAACTGCTGTTGTCTATAGTACTGGTCATTTGAGGAGACAAGACGGTTGATAGGATTAACGTTATTTAAACGTTTGACGACATTCTAGTACTTTCTTACCCAAATTTGCATCCTTTTGTCCCTTATATTTCACATTTGACAATCGGCTGACGGCGGAGTCCATAACTAGTGGCGGTCCTCCATTTTGAGATGAATAACCGGTTAATTTGCCAGCGTGGGCATGGTGTGGTCATTATGCCGCTGCCTGCCCCTAGGCGTGTCATTGTATCGCTGTGTGATTACACGCATGCTCCGCTCTGCTATCTACTTCTTTCTGAAGTAATCTTAATAGACTAGAAAATTGAAACATTAATGCAGCATACACAGACCACATAAAGAAAAATATATATATTTATAAAATACGAGCAGGAGCCGGCGGGATGAAAGCATGGCTTTAATAGATTCTGCAGAGAAGAGTCCGTAAGCGATTTAAACCCGTGCCCCCCTCTCTGCCTTTCCCCCCACCCCCGGGATCCCACATTTTCAAGGGATTCATTTTGGCGTATGAAAAATGAAGTGAAATGTCTTAATTAATCGGAACACATCGTACCCCCCGGATAACAGAAACCCTTCCCCGGCCCTCCCCTCGAAGGTGTGTAGCTAATTACCCCCCTCCACTCGGGTCGGCGTCATTTCAAAGTCGGCGCATCCGGAGAGGCAGCCTGGGAAGCAGCATCAATTAAAGCCCGTCCTTCTAATTGCGGTTCTGATTTACGTTTGCGGTAAGCAGACGGTAATCTAGGGCGACTCCTCGAGAGCCAAAACAGACACAGAGGCCGCTGCCACCGCCTGCCGCCCGCCGCCGAACTCCCCGGCGGTGACCCGGGACGTTTATCCACACAGATCGGGCCTCCTGGCTCGGCCTAAATGGCGCTTTCTACTCGGAGCCTCATCAGAGCTAACGCACGCGCTTGCTTGCTAACGAGCACGTCATAGCCAGAGCACTTCATTGAGACAATTATGCCCTGTAGGCGCATGAGTCAAAATGACCACCGGACTGGCAGATGCTAAGCGCTAACACGAGATCCTCTTTCTCCCAGTGCGTCGCGACCCACTCAGAAACCGCATGTAAATTGAATTGCAGGCACACATGGGGACTCGAGGACAATAAAGACTGTCACCGGCAATTACAGAAGGGACACTGATCTCCTGTTCTGCGTTCAAAACTCCCACCTGATTTCCATAACCATCACACCCCCCCCCCCACTCCAGACAGTAAACACCTCAATTCTAAATATCCACAGGTTATTATGTATAGCATGATGAAGGAAAGACTGTGCTAAACAGCCCCCCGCCCCCCCAAAAAAAAGGGTTTCTTGAAAATGTATGATGAAGCTGTAACAGGAAATGTTAGGGACTCCTTCCACTTGGCGGTTTAAAGAGTAACATAATACCACATCAAATCCAATATTCAGATTCAATGTAGGAGCAAAAACAAGACTCAATCACCTGTTTCACAAGTAATACACAGACAAAAAGTCATTGGGGAAAGTTATTTTAAATACAAATAAAACACTTTATTTGTGAATTATGAGATTCTTAACAGGGGGGCGGCATGGTGGTGCAGTGGTTATCACTGTTGCCTCACACCTCTGGGACCCGGGTTCGAGTCTCCGCCTGGGTCACATGTGTGCGGAGTTTGCATGTTCTCCCCGTGTCGTCGTGGGGTTTCCTCCGGGTACTCCGGTTTCCCCCCACAGTCCAAAAACATGCTGAGGCTAATTGGAGTTGCTAAATTGCCCATAGGTGTGCATGTGAGAGTGAATGGTGTGTGAGTGTGCCCTGCGATGGGCTGGCCCCCCATCCTGGGTTGTTCCCTGCCTCATGCCCATTGCTTCCGGGATAGGCTCTGGATCCCCCGCGACCCAGCAGGAAAAGCGGTTTGGAAAATGGATGGATGGAAGGATGGATGGAGATTCTTAACAGTTCTAACACACACAAACAAAGCTGTGTTAGGCATGGTGTTTCTGCTCCATTCTAAAAAGTAATCAGATGGATAAATTGACATAAATAAAACCTAAAAACCACGACTAAAGTCGTACCTTTTAGATGCTGGTTGATTTAACCTAAACGGTCACAGGCCTTACAGAGGACCTGCAGCAACATTCATATAAAGGTTAACTAATTCTGTAAATCAGGGCCAATAAAAATCCATCATTCCTCCAGCACACAAATGGAGTCCTGGCATAGCAACACAGTCGCCATGGCGATACAGCGGCCTCAGTATCCAGGAAAGTCAGGTGTGGTGGAGGGGCAGTTTGTGGGGGGGGGGGGGGTATCATTGAGCAAGGAAGTAATTGTCTCATATGTAAAATTCCAATTTACATTAGTAAATTGTTAACATCAATAAAGCTGAATTTCAGCCAGCAACATTTGCTTAATTTTATTTTAATTGTATTGTAATACGTTTTAGCATAATGAATCATCACATACATAACCATAGGCTCTCTATACGCCTTTAAAAATTGATTTAGTTCTTTGATTTATAAATGGAGCGAAAAGCATTCAGCAAGCAATTGCAATCTACTCCGTATTAGATGTAACTCGAAGGAGAGCTTGGGGCTGGTTGAAATAGGATAGATCCTTCCTCTGCTGGCAATAACTTGACAGGTTTAATCCTATCTGTTCTGAATCAACACAGAACAAGATGCACATAGAAGCTCAACCACCCTTCCTGCTGTTCCCATCTAGTATTATTAGTACCTGTACAGCACAGAGATTACATCAGATTTCTTCAGACCTTATTACTGCTCAGAAATCCCTGCACTTAAACCAGTATCCCGTGTCCCAGGTCGTATGAATAACTCCCAGAATAACTCCCACATTGGTCCATCGCAGCCAACTAACTCAAGAGATGAGAGTCTTCTGTTACATTATACTGTAATCAAAAGGACTCAAGATCAACGTCGCTTGGATCACAGTGTAAACTAGGGCTTTTGCAGTGCACATTTTCATCATGTACCACTCGGTGCATCATTTTTTGGTTTCATACGCACCAGGAAATGAATAAATAAATAAACAATAAGCGGTACCTAAATTCGTTATACTGATTGTGACTCTGAGTTGGTCATACGTAGGTAATGCCGGCTGCAGTCAGTCATAATTGACAGTTTGGGAACATTTTGGTTTCCTAATAAAACACACTGGAGAGAGAGTAGTTGATGAGACCAAACTGTCACCTGTGTTGTAGACATGGAGATGCTAGAAAGATACCCAGTGGGCTGACTCATTGAAATGACATCATCCAAATGGTCAAGTCCGACCTCAGCAAGGCAGAAGCAGCCTCTGCTTATTAGTCTCCTTGTGGCATAAAATGTGCATTTTCCAGGAAATTCAGACCAGGCTAAATAATAATTATGGCTATAGGAGTGTTTATCCTTACAGATCTGTGACCATAGTAGTGGAGAACAGAAGATTCAGACAGGATTTGGCTCATTATGATTCATTATTTAATATTTATTTTTACTAAGTGCAAATAAGTGTGCGGTATGTTTCGTTATTCAGACACATTACCATTGGTTTACAACTGTTCATAATTGTTTGCAGTATTTAAAAAATATATATATTTCAAAGTAAATTCTGTTTTCCCTACTCTACCAAATTGTGAATCAAAAAACGAATTTTGTACCAAACCACAAATTTTGTATACCATCACACCCAGGGCTCAGGACCAATATCTCCTACATCACACCGTGAAGAACAGGGCTCAGGAAGAACATCTCCTACATCACACCATGAAGAACAAGGCTCAGGACGAACATCTCCTACATCACACCATGAAGAACAGTGCTCAGGACAAACATCTCCTACACCACACCGTGAAGAACAGGGCTCAGGACGAACATCTCCTACATCACACCATGAAGAACAGTGCTCAGGACGAACATCTCCTACATCACACCGTAAAAAACAGGGCTCAGGACGAACATCTCCTACATCACACCGTGAAGAACAGGGCTCAGGACGAACATCTCCTACATCACACCGTGAAGAACAGGGCTCAGGACTAACATCTCCTACATCACACCATGAAGAACAGGGCTCAGGACGAACATCTCCTACATCACACCATGAAGAACAGGGCTCAGGACAAACAACTCACATTATGGCAAAATATAATATATTATGGCAATAAAACTTCCAGGACTTATGGAAAAAAAATACCTTTGGGCCACTCAAAACTGTTTACAGTTACACTCATTATTGTAATATTTAACCAGTATACTTCTTAGAGACTTTCTGGAAAACCTCAATGAGTCTTATGTATGGGAATGGAGTAGATTTGGTAAAATTCACACCTGCAAAAAAATACTACCCATGATATATCAATATGAAATACATTCATCCTTGAAATTTCGCTCAGGTGTGTTACCCATAATGTAAACATGCCTGGGATGAAACTCCGTATAAACCAGTGTGAGATTAACACTGCACAGACAACTTTCTCCCATTTAACAATCGTATATGGAAACTCCTTTTCACTTGCTGTTACAAAAACTGCATGTCGGGCAAAGTGATTTCACGTTTTTTTGTCACATTAGTCTCCAATTTCCTGTATGAGAACATTTGCATTTCATGAGCATGTGTTAGAGCGGAACAGTTTGTATTTATTTCAATATTTGTTCATGGATACATCTCTGGCCAATGAGGACGGCAAAAGTCACCCGAGCCGGATAACGGATCGCCATAATTGTCCGTACTTTCTTTCACGTCTTTACACTGCAAAGTCACCTGCATTAAATTCAGTCGATAATTGGTCCGGTTTCAGCAGCTAGCGGCATCTCCAGAAACCCAGAATGCTTTGCCTACCCAATTTCTGCACAGCGAAAAAGAGACAAGCGCATGATTCATCTTCCCCACATCTTTCTCGTGCTAAAAATTTCCATCGACAAAAAGAAAAAAAAAAAAAAAGTCAGGCTGTGTGTTTTGGATAAAAATAAGGAATAAATGAAACAACAAATCTCCGGGCTCTCAGGCCTAATTTAAAGGGTTTGTCCTAATAGCAGCGGGCCTGCTTCTTACAGAGAAAGATCCTGACATCCAAACAGTTCACACCAGCTTGGAAAAGGCTGCTTTGGATGAAAGGGCTGCCAAGCCACGATCTGCGCTTACGTTCTCAAACCAAACAAAGACGGTGAGAAGAAAACAGTAACGGGAGGGAAGCCAGGGTCTCTGGGGGCCGTGAGCGGGAGCACGAGTGCCGAAGCTCGAGAGAAGCAAGGAGAACTTCTCTGAAAAGAGCTCTTCTGGATTGTGGGTACTGCTCAAGCGGCCGTTAGATCTTCACGTTAAGACCTCAAAGTTATCATTTTATGCAACAAGAAAGTATTAAATGTCCTTGCCAGCTTCTGTGATACAAGTCAAATGGAGTTCCCTCAAGACCACGTGCGACAAATAGACGAGAAGTGATGATAAAAGCAGGGATTCACAATCACTTAAAGACAGGATGGTGCAACACAGAGTGGTTGGATTACTTTTATAAAGATATTTCTGAAGACAAGATTTTTTCTGTTTAAACTTGACTGGTCTATTTCTGTTTATTACTTGTAACAATGCAAAATGTGCTTATATAATTTTCTATTGCACATTATTTATTTTTCAACTTTACAAACGTACTCCTATGCAATGTATTTCAAATGTCAAAATACTTCAGCTGGTGTATTACATTTTTTTTAAAAGATCATTTTAATAAAATACTACATGAGTTTTCTTGATCCATATTCTTTGACGTCATGTAATGTGCCTTTCTGACATGATGAAAATTACTCGAAGTTGATTATCATTATAGTTATATTATATAATCGTTTATATTATAAGAAATAGCCCAACAGGGGCCTTCAGTAATGCTGTTTTCTCGTTAACCCCGAGCGTTACTCTGAGGAGTTGCTGTAGGCATGCAGAGATTTTAAACAATCGGAGTATTTTCATTAATCTGCTCCGCACCATTGGCTCTACGAGGGATGGAAACAGTCTTTCAATCTTGCTTCATAAATTACTCACCAAATTCTCCCAAGCATTGTGCATTTTTATAAGTATTACATCGTTCCTTAATCTAGAGCTGTCAGCTGCATTTGTGCATATGGTAATCACATTAATTATACCTCGTTGCGATATGGAAAATAGCTCGACCGGCGCAGAAAAACTGGGGACAAATAGTCCCCCCCCCCCCGCACTGCACTCCCCAGCCTGAGCTCCGGTTCCTGGTGATGGTGTCGGGCCCGATCTGTCTCCCTGATGGAGAGTGGACTCGACTGGGGCTGAAGGGGTGTTTCTCTCCCTGGCTGGGGGACTCCCACCCAGCCGTGGCTGAGGGGACCAGCACTCTTTGTCCTGGGGAAGTGGCGAGGTGGAGGGGGGGGGGGGGCTCGGCCTATAACCTACACTGCTTCCTTTGGTCACCGCTGGCACAGTTCCATGCCAACAAACTGGCAGTGTGTTACAGGTGCTGCCATTACAGTGAGTACAGACGTGAGTGCCACAGAGTGAATGTGGAGTACAGACCTCTGATTAACACCCTGAAACAACTCTATCCACTCCTCAGTGATGCCAGCTGGTCAGTCACAGACGTGCTGAAAACACTATTAGCCTGAGAAGCACTGAAATCTAAAGCATGTTTTCACTTTTTTCTGTTTTGGCAAAAATGCCACAAAAACCACCACTAAGATACACCTCAATACATAGCAGTAGCAGGGCAGGAAAAATAAACGTCTTACAGTCAATTTCAAAAGTCAACTATTTAAATTGTGCATATCGTTGCGCAGGCAAAACAGTATAACCTACAAATAATTGCCTTTAACCAGTTCTGACCCTGCTTTTCCACTTCACTAAAATCTGAGGTGTTTAATGTGGCTCAGAATGTCACAAGGGACCAATCAGAAGGAGTCAATCCCGTCGACTGCCTAGCAAGAACAGCCTTCTCATTGGCTGCCTCCAGTGACAGAAAGCAGGGGGTGTGGTCACACCCCACCCCTGCAGCTCTCCTCTACCTGAACCAAGGTGCCTTAATCTGAGTGGACAGCTTCATGAATCACAGGCTCACTTGGGTTGCAGCATGGATCTGGCAAATGCCAAGCCAAACGGGGAGGCAGTGAGAGTGCCCTCAACAGCAAGGTGGCTTCAGCTCTGCTGCCTGATCCAAGGCTCTTTATCAATGGCAAACAGGGGAAAAATTCCTACCCTCCACTGTGCCAGGAAGAAGAAGCTCCTTAGTTTTTGTGTTTACTTGATGCACATCTGATGGTCGTGGGTCTGATTTTATGCCTTGGAGTGCATTCTACAGAAAGGGGGGTTGATTCCAAAGACCCCTGAAAGACAAGTGCCCTAAAAACTTTAAAACATAATAGGACTGGTCCGGGTTGGAAACTCAACATAATACTGTATGTTGTCATGGGGCCCAAATTCTCTAGAGGGATCCCTGCCCACAGATTGGGGGTATTCCACAAAGCAGGATTTCCCACTTAGCTAGATAACTTAAGTCAAGTGTGGAAACTGTCCAATAGGTAGAAAGGAAAGTCACATCCCTATCAGACAGTCCTTACCACTGGCTGAAGTTATGCGGCTAATGAAGATATCCTGCTTTGTGTCTGAAAGCAGCTCTAATAAGGCCTTAAAGTAAAATCCAGGATGTCTCCAGTTTGGAAGTTTCACCCGACCTCCAAACCACAATAGGGCATCAGGTCCTGTAGTGAGCCTCGCATATTCCAATCCTTGGGATACAGTAGGTGCTGCTGTTGTGCCCTCGGTTCTGGTAGTTGACCTGAAATGTCCCCACTTAATACATCCAGTAAGCAAATGAAATAAAATTACAAGTTGCCTTTGATAAAAGTGTCAGCTAAGCAACATAATGTGGCCACTTAGTCACCCGTATTTGCTTGAAGAAACAATGCAAGCTCTGAAGAGTAACACGAGCAAAACAGAAATGCCGAAAGAGAGGACAAATGACCCCTTTCAAAATGTAATTATATGGGCTTGCATCACTCTGGTCACCGCGGCCACGAGCTTGTGCTTCTCTGGCGTCGCTCATCTTCATCCGTCCAGGCACAATAACCCCCGACGGATGTGGCGGGAGCGTGAGACGAAGCCGGCGAGAAGGGTCCAGCAGCGGACGCCTGTAGAGTGGAGCTCCACCGGAAATACATCACCTCCACAGGAAACACGTGATCTCAACTTACAGCGAATAAACCCTAACCTTAACCCTAACCCTAACCGGAGCTCCACTTCACGTCCTTAAAGATCACCTGTTTCCTGTGGAGGTGACGTATTTCCGGTGGAGCTCCACTCCACAGGTGTCTGCAGCTAAACCCCCTTGAAGCCGGCGGCAACACGAGCAAACGATGACGTCACTACCGACTGATTGAGGTGCGATCCGCATGCACTCGCAGTCACGTGACACACCGGACACCACCTCGGAAACGTAGCCGGAACCGTGCGCTTAATTACCGCGAGACATCTATGCTCCCCAGCTCTGTGCAGAGGCGTGGGAGGAAGATATTAAAATACCATCCGGTTTAATGTCCTTTTTAATTAGTCATGTATTGTAATGAATTTTAATGACTGGCAAGGATTGCTGTGAGGATATTGATTTTTAATACGATCATTAATTTAAATTGGTAAAATAGAATTATGCAAGGTTTGGTACTTCCAGAGCTCGTAGAAATATTACACAGTGCGTTCATTCCAAGTGGCAGCAAAATTGATGTTTATGTGGTTTATCAAATTTACAGGACATAAGAAGACATCTCAGTGGATAATAATGAACTAAATGATTTGCTAAAAATCTCGCCTTTTTCTTGTAAAATTCGTTATAATTAAAAACAAGTCAAAAAGATTCACCAGACAAATGAACATTCAATGTACTATTTCTCTCCATATATATATGATATACTTGCTATATACGATATAGCTTACATTCAATTACATTTTAATGACTGGATTATAGGCTTGCTGCAAGGCTTCCACACAAAACCCTTTAAAACCCCTTTGCAATAAAACATTTCACAAAAAAGTCATTAAAATTGAACATAGCAGTTTAGTACCTGTATTTATTTGCAGAGCGATCCACACACATGCTCGTTAATGATGATAACAGTACCGTTATTTCAGGGTTTCTGAGCACTTCGGCGAATTCATCTGCAAACGCTGCAGTGATGACCTTCCGCAACACTGTTCTGTAAGTCTGACTCTAGAACCTCATAAATACACTTATTAACTGATTTGTTCCTGAGAGACACACAACCCCAGCACTAGAGCCCGATTTCTTCATTCATTAAGCAGAAATGTCCTCACATCATCTAGGTTTCCCTGTGCTCCCCTTCAATAAGTACTCAACTACAGTATGTATGTAGAACACATTAAAGAGAATTCATTCATGCATCTTAAGTACATGCAAGATGTAATCCCTTTATGTTACATTCTTTTAACTTTCAGGTGGAGAGTCGTGGTGACTTTACCTTTGTAAGAGATCACACAATAAATAATGCTTAATCTTAAGTCCATGCACTTACCAAAGGTGACTCAAGAGTAACTAGACCTGGCATTGTTATGTAGGGCTGGTGACCAGCATAATTCCCTATTGTGTGAGAGCGAATAAACACAATCGCTCACCTGTACACAGGACACAATGCACCATGAAGAAGATAAAAGAGAGACTGAAGAATATCCAGTGTTTTTTGCAGGACTTTTTTTAATGGATGAAAATTCTATACAGTTTATCAGCAGAATATAAGTTACAATGGCAGACTTGTGTTCAATCTACAACACAAGTTAGGAGATACACTTCTGTCCGAAATCACTGTTGGCCGCTGTGTCTCAGTAGATCCTGAATGCTGAGCTAAAATGTAGGTTAAATTAATTATTATTATCATTATTTTATACATCAAAATTTTTATTATAGCTATTGTTTTGTGTTGATAAAAAAGTCAGTGTAGGCCCTCTCAGCACCTCTCGCATATGCGGGATTAGAGATTAAAGATAAAGACGGACACCTCAGCTTTGTGAACAATGGACCCATTGCCATGAAAACTGGTTTTATTACATATGGCCTTAACAAGCAGAAAGGAGATTCTTTACCTAAGAAACATGCTGTTGTTATTGAAGCAGAGTGGAACTTGAAGGATCGATACAAATCAGTACAATAAGTTTGAAACTGTCTCACATTCTACTCATTCAAGTTATTTATATACTGTATATATATAGTAACACTTGATGGAGCACAAAGAATAGAGAATTATATCATTATTTATGTGTTAATTAACCACAAACTAAGTGTTAGTTACTGTATATACTGATCTCATGTTAATTCATCATGAATGAATCGTGACGCTTATCTTATCTCAAGCAGTTACTGTATTTGTTACTGTATCTGTTACTTTTGTAAATCGTTGTGAAGCAGCTACTGAAGCAGCTACTGAAGCAGGGTTACCACCTTTGGTCAGCTGACTGGAGTGAGATTTTCAGTTGGAGACAAGTCTGCACACGCATGCACACGCATTTACATGTATGCAACAGTTTTATTACCTTGTAAATAGTCTGTAGGGTTTGCAAACTACCCCAATGCTTTTGATGTAGCTAATTTTAGGTTTGTAACGGAATGGTATAGATTTTCCATAAGATTTCTTGCGTGAGCATGAGAGTCAGAATGCATGAGAGTCAGAATGCATGAGAGTCACGCCAGATGCGTGGGAGTTGGCAACCTTGCTGAAGGAACTACTGAAGCAAGTCATGAATATCACAATTTAAATACTGATCTCATATTTGTTCACCATTAATGAGTCATGATGCAACTTTTATCCCAAGCAGTTACTATACTTGTTACTATATGTTAATTCTGAATTGTGATGCATTTATCTCGTCTAGCAACTATATTTGTTCATGATTAGTTCACGATTTGTAGATTTGACCTTAACTCATACTGTACACTGCCATAACCTTGACCAGATACAATTTTTTGATTGCAGTCACACATCTTTGTGGAGACCTGAAAATGGTCCCCACAATATCAAAATTATTCTTTTTTTTATCACATTGTGGGGGACATTTGGTCCTCACAATTTAATAGAAACATAAACCGCACACACACACAGGTTGAATTAATTTGTGTGTAAAGGTCTTATTTCTATATAAAATAGGGTATTACATGATTTCACATAAAACATAAACAATGAAGTTGATTAGGGTAATTATGAAAAGTAGAACATCTCAAAACAAGTATAGATAAAATAAAAATATATTATGTGTTCCTTATCTAAAATGGAGGGGGGGGGGTCTATGAGCAGAATAATAAGAGATTACAGATGAATTCAAACAGGATATCCACACTTTTTATCGGGTGAATATAACCCAGTGCAATTATAACTTTATCACGCGTGCATATCTTAGAGACACAGAAGGCTTATCCAGCCACAGAATACATGACAATGGCAAGAGAATCCATTTAATACTCTGAAATAGGGTGTTTTAGATATTAAAAAGATACTGGATAATAAATCATTTTAAATAAATGTCTGAAATATTACCAGTAGGCCTGGGGTGACAATACAATTAATCTCAATTAAATAGAGATTAAGGTACATCAGTTTTACTCATAAATACCCTCCTGAAAATGAATGCTGATTCATTTTATACATAAAAAATACTAGAATAAATGGGATCTCTCTGTGGAGACTCTGGCAAGGGCCTGCATGTAAATAAAGCTCTCGTGACAAGCCTAACGCATTACACACGTGTTATAACTCAGCGAGCGCCTGGTGTCGGTGTGCACGGTCATCCACCCACCCGCCCGTCCGGTGCAGCACACGGTCCCCAGACAGGACCACCCCCCCCCCCCCGACCCCCTTTCTTATGAGGCACATAGACGGACACCCCATTCTGCAGGACCACAACTCCATAGCGGGTGTGAGGAGAAGCATGGGAAACTGACCCCAGTCAAGGTTAACTCCAGCAGCCTGAGGCTACTGGTTTATCACCCACTGCCACCATGTTAAAGTGGCTTTAATTGCATCCTGCATAATGTTTTATTGCTTGTTGTTCCACAAATGTTAACAGCAAATGACATCATTGCTCTCAAGGCTAATTTCCCAAGCCATTATGAAGGTAATGAAAGTTTACTGTGGGGACGCCTTCTTCGTTTGAAATAATCACGTTTGGGCAAACCTGTTTCGCGGTGATTGACATTAAAGCAGAGTAATTGAATCAAAGTCAACTTCTTTGGGAGAACCGTAATTAAACTCCAAGCGCCTATTTCGTAATTATTCTCACACAAAAATGGGAGGAAGGTGTGCTAATCAGCTCGGAAAAGGTTTAGGAATAACAATTAAGAAATCAATAAAAATAAATAATGAAAATGTTTAAAAAATATATATATTTCATTACCTTTATCTTGTCCTTTTTGTTTGAACTAACGCACAAAGTAGGAATACTGCTTGTGCGTTTTAAACACAGAACCAAAGGCCAGTTTTTGGTACGACTGTTAGAAAGTAAACACTGGGTGTAAAAACCCATTTTCTCTCTGTCTAACATGTCAGACAACAACTAATGATTTCCAATGCACCAGTAATCTTTTACCTGAAGGGATCTTTCTTATCTGCGCATGAGGCTAAAATAGCCAGGCCTACCAACCCCCCCCTGCCCGCCCGCCCCGACACATAATACCTCCGACAAGACAGCACACGACTCAAACCCGTTTAATGAAAGCTCCAATTATCTGAGTGCGGTCTAATGGGCCCGCAGTGTTCTGGCTATTAAATTCTCTAATTCCTAATTACAGGAGCCCTCAGGCAGGTGGGAGAGCGAAGACGATAAGATCTCCCCCTCTTTACCTGTAGCCAATAACCGTCGCTAACCGGGAGCCGCTTCACCAGCCAGCGACCTTAAAGCACGCGGGGAATTCACTATCCTAATATCTGTGCGGAGACCTGAGGACTCCAAGCATGATGGCTCCGCCTGTCCTTCAGCTAAGGCTAAGTCACCCCCCTTCCCCCCCCCCCTTCCTCTGCTGAAGGAATTATTTCGGCTAACTTCAACGGGCTTTTGTTGCTGCCTGATGGCCGCATTCCAGGACGAGCACTCAAAGAGTCTTTGTCCCAGATGAAGACTACGTAAAAACTTCCATTACCATAATTACACGTTTCCTACCTCTCGCTTGCAGAGGGCAGCGACGATTGCTGTAAGATCATTTGTATCAAAGGGAAGTGTACCCTCACAAATGCACGACACATAAGTTAAGAGGACATGTTTTAGGCTTTCAGGGGCTATAGTATGACCTTGGGCCATGTATGTTAACACCCAGAGAGCGTATAAATAGACAATATGCTTCTTTTGAGCTTATGATTGAAATATTTAAATGATTGTAAGTTCCCGGTTGGCATTTTTTAACTGTCTAACCTTCAGCTACAAATTCTTACTTGTCAAAACATTTTTGGCTGGTTATTTTGCAATCCTGAAAGGTTGCTTGACCACAATGTGGAACTTTTCAAATTTATGTGGTGGAGAATTACTGAAAAATACGATATGTAAAAAAAAAATCATTAGCTGATTGAAAGGGGCATACTGTACCTCTGACCAGCTCACCTCAGCAAGTGCTTACTTTAATGCGGTAGGGGGGAAATTGTGTGAATGGTGATATATTGTTCTTAAACCTAGTGAACAAAAAGGTCAAGTATGGAACAATGACTGTTTATCAACTCATTTGTCAAGCAGCACCATTTACAGTGTTGTGTAGATACAGGTATTTCTCTTAGGACAGCTATTTAAGAACATTCCTCTGCCCAGCTTCAGTAACACAATCTACCTCTTCCCCACAGCAACACGGCGGTCTGGAAGAGTGCAACAAATTCCCTTTTCTGTTTGTTGTCGAGTAACTTTACAGGTTACAGGAGACGCCATTCTGTAATCCATTCTTCTCGCTTTCAGGAACGGAGAGAGTGATGGAATATCCTTCTCGGTTTCCTCCAGAAAGCAGAAAGAAGGTGATACTTATTCACCGGTGACAAATGTGCTCCCAAAGCCAGAGGTAGATAATGCTGCCTTCAAACCATCCACTCGCTGGAATGCCAGAGGAGCTCGGTCATTGCGTGTAAAAAAATATATTTTCCGTAGCAATGTCTTAAACTCTCTCCTCATCTGATTCAAGTAGTGATTGACGGTTCAGAATTATACATAAGTACGAAAGAAAAGTTGTACGCAGGTCAACCACAACAACGGAGAGCGAATTATTTTCCTGCACGTTCAAAAACTACATTAAATACTGATTTATATGTTAGGCTCTGTATTAATTGCTTATAACCAAACATAATCCACTGAAATACAATATTATAAGAACCCTAGAGGAAAATCCAGGATATAGCAGCACAAAGTATTGGCAACGTACTGATGAGGAAGCAGCAATCAGGATGATTAATTGTCAGAATGCACTTTTTGAATGAGACATGAGGGAAAAATCTTTTAAAAATGTATATTATTCTATGAGAAATATATGGATTTATTGAGTCTAATGTTAATGGGTAAAATTATGGTTCTGTAGCCCGTGATAACTAAGGCTACTGGATATCAGCATTATAAAATTATGAAGAAATAGAAAATGCTCTCCCTCACTGTTCAATGACCATTTATTAACAGTAAATTGCGGAAATTTAAGATTAGCCGTTTTCCCTTCTTTTAAAGGATTATTCTTACATGGTCCTGTGTTATTACTTTGCCGCCACCAGCAGAATGCTGATTCAGACGCACTATTTAAACACACGCGGTATACGTCTGACAGTGATGAAACGTATGTAATTAATGAAGAGGTCATGATACATATCTGGAGTCTGGGAAACCATAATTTGCATTGCATTATAAATGATATTTAAAAAAGCATTGATATGAAATATACATCATCTAAACCTTCAATTACCTATCCATAGTAACATTATATCTGGTTAATTGTGTGTGTGTGGGGGGGGTGCTATGTGCTGTAATGTCAGTGGGCCAAAGCTCTCTGATTCCTAGCTCTGTGTGGCAGGGGCTACCCTATCTGGGAATTAACACTAAACAAAGGCAAAAGTCCCCGGTTCATGCAGCAGGAAGGGGATTCAGGCAGCAAAGCCATTAGTGAAAAATATACCGATCATAAAATAAGCCCTCGCGTACCAACATCTGTATCAGTGACAGTGCGCTTCTCCCCACAGAGTCGTTAGCGTCAGTTACTAATTGTTAAATTCATTAAATTTAAACCTGAGTATCTTTCATGGAAATGGATACCAAGTTATAAACATGTCAGGTCTTGGACAATTAAGGCACGAATAGTTCTGCGTAGAAAAAAAATATATATGTATGTGTATATAACAGATTAAATGACATTTTTTAAAAGTAGGTAATGCAATCTGCTCAGTAATTACACATGCTTGGAAGATGTGCCGGATTCATATGCATATTTCCGTGGCTCGCCATGTTGACTGCATCCTCTGCCTTAGTGGCGGTACCTTATCGTGCCTGATGTTAGATGGAAAGGGGATAAGGGCCGTCTGGGCTCATGCTGGCTTTGAAAGGCACGAGCCGCAGACAGGACACGGTGTCACCGGCGGCTCTCCAGTGTGCCAGATCCAGTTTCGGGCGGCACACTTAGAGTGCGTGACAGATTTGAGGTGGCTGCACAATGCCAGGGCTGAATCAGAGTCTCAGATTCACAAAGGAATGCCTCACCAATGGCTTATTGTATGTGTCTGTGCGTGTGTGTGTGTGTGTGTGTGTGTTTGGGCCAAGGGGCTTGAAGTTCATTGCCTGTCTGTTACTCCACTGTAAAGGTGCAGACTGCTTATTAAAATGACACAACGCTGCATGAGAGAGTGGTCTCTTAAGGTGTGTTTGTGTCACACCTTTGTCGATAGAATGTTGGCTATTCATCCAGATTGCTCCTGAAAATACATAGAGTATGTCTTGAATTCTTAAACAGAGATTCATGGAAGTGTTTCGGGGTTGTTAGTAAAGAAGAAGAAATTTGAAGAATCGTAACACTATGTTGATGCTAGCCGAAGTCATTTCAGGAGCTATCAAGTTGTTTAAATTCCATTCTTTCCGCTCAAGGTTCTAAAAACTCCACTGCTGGCAGCAGAGCTAATATTAAAAGCTACTGCACAAGATTTTATGGCATAATTCACATGCAGATAGCAGGCAGATCTCTGAGGCTATTTCAGAATCCTTAAACGTGACGTTGAAGTTCGACATTCGAAATTGTGTTTTGCTATTTATGTGGTATACAGTCTGAGGTCACTTCTTTAGGTAAACCTGCGCTTTAATGCAGACAGCAGGACATGAAGACACAGAGCATGCAAACATGGCCAAGAAGTTCAGTTACTGAATGACTGCTGATGTCAGATATGGTGGTCCCAGCATCTCAGAAACAGCCATCCTTTTGGGATTTTCACACACCACAGTGTCGGGAGATTACAGCAAATGGTGCAATAAACAAAAAAAAATACATCCATGCAGGGCCAGTCGCTGAAAACACCTTCTTAATAAAAGAGGTCAGAGGAGAATGACCAGACTCGTTAAAACTAACAGAAGGCCACAAGTGCAAAAGTAACAGCTTAGTACAACAGTGAGAGTGCAGAAGGTCATCTCCATACGCACAGCTCGAGGTGGGGCTGGAGACAAAAGGGGGTCCTACTGGGTATTCCGTAAGGGAGTCTAATTAAGTGCCTGCTGAGGGTACGTACAGCATCTCACCATCATTTTACAGGGAACATATTTATCACGTGTTTAATATGTCTAAAAAACGAAGACCCGGGCACTGCACGTCCTGCTGGCTCGTGTCGACGCCCCTCAACTGGACCCTGACATTCACCTGCGCTGGGTCTCCCTTCCGTCTGCGGTCCGCCTCTGTCACCAGAAATTCCGCCGACGGCTAACGAAATTAAAACACGTCATTACCGTTAATATGTTTCACTTTCTCTATTTTTAAATGGCTCGATGCAAGATCGCAGAAATGACGAATCGCGGGAAAGTAGTGAGTTAGACCGGCTGATCACGGCAAAACAAAAATAAATATGTGGCGCGTTAATTTCTGAATGCAGTATTGTTGTTGTTGTTTGCTAGCGGATTAAAATGCAGGAGAACAGCGTGGTTCTGTGTTATCCCAGGCTCAGTACTCAAGCAGCACTGGGAATGCATGCAGCGCATGGAGTGCATGTAAATGTGCCCAGTGTAATCACATGCAACACTTCTGGATTACCAGGTCCTGTTTGAAACATAATACACTAACTGTCCCACAGGTTGAAAAAAAATACATATGAAATGATGATTCCCCCCCCTTTTCCTGGTGGAGTGCCCCTTTAATGTTGCTGTGGTGTCATTGCTCCCTTGACAATAGCATGATGGGTAGGGAGGACTGTGAAACCAAATTAATTAAAGTGCCATGAATGACAGCATGCCCAAGGGCACCGAGGGGCCGTCACACGCGGTGTCACCGCCTCGCCGCCGCCCTCCGCTCCGTACCCGTCAGCCGCGTTAATGGCGGCCCCCCTCACGGAGCCTCCCGTGTAATGGAGGCTGTTTTCTCTTGTTCTGCCACCCAGATGCCCCGCTGGCCCGCCCCCCCCCCGTCGCACGCTTCATACATATACATCAGGTCACCAAATCTGCGCTTAATAACATTTCCAAACACTTAGGTGGGGGGGGGGGGGGGGTGGTGCAGTGAGTAAAGGAGGCTCTGCTCTGACTGCTCAGGCCGAGGGTGCGGCAGGAATAAATCAGGGCGGGGGGATTTGGCCAGGCCTGACTATCCCTTTGTGGGAGGCGACTCTGGACTGGTAGTGGTGGTGCTGGTTGTAAGTAAAGGCGAAAGAGAGCATTTGGTATGGAGGGGGGCGGGGGGCACAATTTTATAGTTTAAATACATAGGTGTATTTATTCAGAGGGATGAGTGATGAGTGCATACTAATTAAATATTGGGGGGGGGGGACATGCCCCTCCATGTCCCTAGTTGCTACACCCCTAGTTCTGAGGGAAAGTCCATATAAGGAAGCCGTGGTGAAGCCAGCTGACAGTTACGCTACGGAAAATGATGCGAATAAAAATGGCCAGACAGTCGGCGTACGCTGGCAGAGCCGAATTCGGGCTGGCGGGGATTATCCTGACGGACGGGCCCTCATCCCACGCGCTCGGAGAGGAGGCCCCTCGCCGTGCGGCGATCCCGCCTGAAAGCGTGCGTCCGCTGGCGTCTGGAAGCCCGGGGCCTCTCCGCGGGTGCCGGCCAATCACGCGGCTGACGAGCAGGAAGCTGCGGCGATAACGGGACCGCACTCATGGCGAAAGGCGAGACTCAGCGGCAGGGGCTCCGCGTGATGCAATCCGAGGGCGAGGGGAAATCAGCGGCGAGGTGTCAGGCCCGAGCCTGACCGCGGTGTTATCTTTGGTGCTGCGCGTCTCTCTGCAGCGGCACAGCCGCCACGTGCTTCGAAGGGCTGCTGAAACGCATGAGCAGGACACGGCACAGCAGGAAAAGCCCAACCTACAACAATGCCAAAGCCAAATCACCACTCTCTACCTCGATATACACACACACACACTTCCTGCACCTCACCCGTACAGAGCGGCGGTAACATAGCCGTAATGCACTAATATAGGCATGTGTGTCATTTCAGATGGGCGTGTTTTTTGCCCCATAATAGCGACTGATGTGTGACTATGACAGAATCGCACCAGGTATCTCGGAGTGGCTAACGGTGGCTAACCTTCAGGAAGGTTGAATTAGAGCAGGTCAGGGCAGCCCTCACTTGGGGGGGGGGGGGGGGGGGGGGCATTAAATGGGACACGAGCACAATGCCACCAGCCGCGATCAGGACAGAGTAACAAGTGTGGTGACGTGCAGAAGTCAAAGGACTGTAGGTGTTCCAGCTCAGTGCAGGACAGTGTATATATAATACATATCGAGTGAACACGCACATACACACAGAGCTCAGCATGGGGACTGCAGGGCTGACGGTCTGGACAATCAGGACAGCACCGGTGTCTTTCGGACAATAACTGACCATAAGGGAAGGAGACTGAGGAAAATGATCAGACAGAATGTCCTCGGCTACTTCCTTCTGGACACCTCCAGGTGGCATCATTCCTAATTAAACAAAACCCCTGCGGTCCAAGCTTCCAAGAGAAGATGGACAGCAACTGATTTTGCCAGTTTTGGAGTGATTTTTATAGAGAAATAAATGCATTATAGACACAATTTGCACTGCTTATAAAATGGGACTAATTAGGACTGCCGTGTCACGGATAAAACATCAATTAATCACTAGAAAGGTCACTAAAAACCAACAGGCCTTAAAAAGAAACGCGGAATGAGTTTTTGTGGCATGTTTACAAGCGGGCCCGCAAACCCTGGGAAATTAACCGTATTTCGGAATGCACCGATGTACGGCCTGCCCAAGGGACTTTGATGTCTGTAACACATCTGCTCCCCCCCAACACAAACACACACACATAATCAATAAGCGAGCCTTCAGCGTTCAGAGGTCTATGGACAGCACACAACCTCACGGCAGGGGCGGTCCGCCTGGACCCCAGCAACAGCCTCACCTTCTAAGACTCTGGATAAAAGTGGAAAAACAATAGGGGAGCAGCCTGAAAAAATACAGTAAAACACGAAAACAGAATAAAAATTCTTGACCCGTCCCGGGAGTCTGACGATCTTTGACATATGTCAATATGTGGTAAAGTGTATGTTTGAAAGGAGCACAACAGATATTCTGTGCGATCTCAGAAAGGATAAAACAGCGGCATACATCCTGCCCCGGGTGATTTATTACTGAGATCACGTAGCACAGCATGGAACTGTGTACAAAATGCACATTTACTCGTAAATGAATGCCACTTTTGCATGGCTGCGAAATGCAGGACGCACATATTTGCGAAATTTTAATTCTCAGTGCAGCAGTTACCTTTAAGCAGAACAGGTTTAATTTAAAAGCCTGAAAAATGGCGGAAAAATCAAATCTGCACAATTAATAACTTACCTCCTGAAACGTGTAAAGGCAGAAGAAATTCGTATCATAGCATGATCCATCCATCCACCAATTTTCCGTAAACATTTGTCAAGTATGGGTTATGATGAAATAACACGATAATATATTATATGATATTATTAATAAATAATTATGATCGTGAACCTTGACCTCAGAAACGCTGCTCAGCAAACTGTATTGACAGACACTTCAAATAATATCATTACGCAATCTGATAAATTTAAGCATATTCAGGTTCTGTCACAGGCTTTGAGGTATCGTTCATGCTGGGCTGGCATGTGACAGAATATTACTGGATTTCTGTTTTCCATGCGGAACGGAAAAATGATTTCACAGCCAATAAATCATCACTATCGCTCACCCCCCCCCCCCCCCCCCCCCCCCGACTAGGTATGATATCGATACTGATGTTGTATATATTGCTAATACGCGAACCTCCGGCAACACTTCATTTAGACCAGAAACTGTGACGCTGTTGCGCAGTTAACGTCACTAATTATATTACACTATGTGTATATAGACGTTAATTACATAAGTATTATTTGTGTGTATATTTATGTGTGTGTGGATTGTGTTTATCAATACCAAAGGTTCCCCACAATGTAATATGTAATAAAACCCTGCTATTTTAGAGGTCCCCACAAAGATCTGTGAATCCAATAAAAAAAAAACTAAAAATGTCGAAAGTCTCGTATTTTGTTTGGTTACTTATGGTTAAGGTTATGGCTGGGTGGGGGTTAAGGTTGTCATGTTGGGATTAGAGTTTTACCCATAGAAATGAATAGAGTTCCCACAAAAATATTACAAACCTCTGTGTGTTTGTGTGTGTGTGTGTGTGTGCAGTGTAAAAGTTATGAGTCATGCAGTTTTATTAACTTATTCATTTATTTCCACAGAAGTGTCTTGGTGTTTATTCAGGCAAGACAGATACGTAAGGCTTTCTCGAGTGGGCGTGAGTGGCTGCCAGCTCTTGCGGTCCCAGCCTTTATCAATGAAAGATTCAGCCTCTTGTAATAAAAGTCGTATTGTTTTCTTTCTAAATACAAATGGAAAAACAACACTACCCTGCATACTGGGAGAGCAATCTGAGATCGGACCGGTTTGTAAAAATCAATGAAAAAGAAAATTAAAAAAAACAGCGGCTGTACTGACTAGAAACTGTGGTGTAACCTACCATTGTCATAACATTTTTTAGGGCAAATTAGTATTTATTTTACTCATTGCCAAATTGTTACATATACAGTCACAATGAATGTTACTATCAGGTCATTGCTGAGCACTGGGGATAGCAGGAGAATGTGCTGCAGAACCCCAAAGCATTAGAGCAGGAGATCATTATGGAAGCGGAGAACGTGTTATAGAGAGGTGAACGTTACAGCATGGAGCGTTACAGCCGGAGAAAAGCAGGAGAGCTGCTTCGCGTACCCGAGAGAGCAGATGGCAGGACACACCATGTCTCTCCCTCTAGAACAAATCTCAGAGGGAAGGAAGGAATAGATGATCTTGGTTTTCAACCTTCTACTCAGCACCTTCACGCCCTGCACACGGTCTCCGGCTGTTTCAATCCAGACCATAGGTGGCACTGTTGCCCCATAATTAGACTAACGAACTACTTGTCAAACTTCAAGGATCAAAAATCTTACCGATATTGCTCCTTGGAAATCCTTTGATGTGCCTCCACGTGTCATTTGTGGAACAGATAAAATAACTAATTAATTCAAACGATAAGGTTTTTTATGGTATTTTTTAAACTATAAACAGTGTTTATGAAAAACTGGCTAAAGGAAACCCTGCAATAAATCTTGAGCTTAGAGAACAACTTTACAAGAATTACAGAACACATACACACGCACGCACACACACACACAAATAGCATAGAAACATCACAAATATTGGCATCGATTATACTTATACAACACAAGAAAGAAAGAAAGAAAGAAAGAAAGAAAGAAAGAAAGAAAGAAAAAGAATAAGCCTGATCAGTAAACTGTGTTCCTCCAACAGGAAACCTGCAGCAGAGCAGTGAGCCAAACTGGAAACAGAGTTGGCTCTCACTCCTTGGCTGTGGAAGTGTGTGTTTATTGAGTGTCTCAGCAAGTGCAGAGTTCAGTTTGGGGAACAAGGTCATGAAAGTGCCCCCACACCCTCCCCACCATACACACACACACACACACACACACAAACACACACCTAGACATATGCACACATACGCACGCACAGACGCACACACATACATACACAGACGCACACTCCTTTGTGGGAAAACAACATTCTGTGAGGGCAGGGGAAATTCCGGGGTTGGAGGGGGGGGGGGGCTTGGACCTGTTTAATATGACACACAGCAGGTTGGGGGCTTCATTGGGACATGCGAGCATGGTGACCTGGATCACAGGATGAAGGGGAGCACTGGGTGGTGGCTCACCTGCTTTTATTCATCTGCTAACCCACCTCTGCCACCTTGAATATCAATGACTGAAACCCCATGAAGTACAACATGGAATAAAGCAGGCATGCACCGGACAGACTGGGACACCAGCAACGAGGAACAGAGTGCGACCGTATGGCGGGCGGTGCCAAAGTTCATTTTTAATTTATTTGCATAAGACAGTAGTGCTCAATTTTCCGATCCGTAAGGATTTCTTCAAAGATCAAGGGACCTAAGGGGTTAAGAGTTACGGACGCACTTGCGCTCACCTAGAATGATGGAAGTAATTATGTGTTAGCAGTAGGTGAACAAACAGACATATAATACAGCGCCTAATAAACGCCGAACACACATAAACAGCTCCTATTATGGTTTCAGGTTTCCAATGGCTACAGGGCATTATGGGAGTGACACTAGGGGTAACACTGTAAGCGTGACACAGCACCTCAGGTCCAGGCGAACAACATGCAGAGAGCTAAAAATAAAAACAGAGGAGGTGATTATTTTACTTATTTCAAAATCTTAAAGAAAGATAATCGCATGTTTCATTTTGTACAACACCTCAACGGTAGAACCCAGCCCATAGTACATTTGTTGCTCATTCACTAAAGCAATTCGGAATAATTACTTGTTGCAAAGTATTTATGGAAGATACCGGGAAAATTATTTCCCCAGGTGGGACTTGGACGTACCTCTTGGAAAAGTGAGGTCACGCTTATGATATATACACGTATGTACGTATACATTATATGTCACTAACAACAAGACAGTTAACAATATAGGCTGAAGAGCTGAGTTCCACACCCAATGTGCTTTTTATAATTATGTCATCATGGAAGTTGCAATTGCACAAATCTGTATTATTATTATTTTTAGTCTGAAGCAAATACATAAGGAGCACTAAGTTTGGATACACATCTAATGTTAAACGTACAGGATGACAATAAGGTGACTATTCGGATTTTTTTTTGTTGTTGTTAATTAATGCATTCCTATGCGTTAAGCAATACAACGCAATGTATAAAAAAAAACAAATGCGAGACAACAAAAGTACAAGACTAATGAATACAGGTATGCGGCCAACTTTCAGTAATGATTCTGTCGTGCCAAACAGGCTCTGGCAACATATTTCAGGTAGATTTTTTTTGTACCGGCTTAATAACATCGCCAGTCTCAGACTTAATTACAACCAAATATTTTGATATCAGCCCATCCCCGGGTGCTGGCATGAACATGTCGTTAACGGACAATTAAACTTATTACGGCAAATACAAAAGTACTCGTTGCTTCATTAACGTTGCAATTTAATGAAATCGTAATTTTAAAAGGACGCTATGTTAAATGCCATCATCTCAGCATTCTTCTGAAGATTCTACGTTAAACCATGATTAAACACACTGACCGAATTGAAGTTATTTTGAGATTTTATTTTGATCGTTTTTAAACTGTTTTTTTTAAAGGCGGGTTTATGCTAAAAATCGGTCTCCGATCGATTTTTTTTTCTCCTCCAATCCCATCGTCCAAATGACTTTTCCATCCCAAATCACACATCTGATCCTAACTCCAACTCCAATCAGTAAGGGGAATTTCCCTTAAATGAGGCATTAAGAGAGCTTGCAGAAACAGCACGGCGACGATCGCCCTTCTATCAAGCAGCCGCTTCCAAAAATACACCCGGTTTCCAAACAGACACAAATTTCATTGATTCGCCCGGTTTTGCCTCGCATTCTGGAGTCAAATCACAGTGCAATTTTCTCTTAAGCTCCATCCAAATGGATGTGGTTGACTGGCGCTCTGGAAATGCGTATCCTAACGACCAGACATTCCTTGACAAGATTATTTGTCCAATGGCGCATGGGCCGTCCATCAAACTAATTTTAAAGAGCAACACCTTTTCCGTTTTAAAAGACAATATTTATAGCACGTATTATATCGCGCACACATATACTATATATGTGTCACACACAATAACTAAAACACGGCAGGAGTAGCATAACCGCTGAAAGTGTTCAAGGACTGTAGAACTATATAATTTAACCATGTAATTCTCACCGTAGCACAATAATAATAATAATAATAATAATAATGATTATCATTATATATTATTATTGCAACAATAAAATACTACAATTCAACTTGACATTTGGACAAACACAATTCTGGCTGCAAGTTTTTTTATGGTTAGGCGACCCACTGTCATGATGAGGTTTTCATTATTATTTTGTATTTTTTGTTATTTCTTTTTTAATTACAAGCTGTGCGAAGGTTTTAGTGTCAAAAATTCTTTCATCACACCCCCATTCTAAAAAAAAAAGGGGGGGGGGGGGGTGAGCACAAAAGAAAAATAGCCAAAGCCATTAAATGTGTAATTTTGGAGAGCAACAACAGAAAACCTCGCCGGCTTGGCGTGGAGTCGTGTCTCTGCCCAGTGTGAGAGAAATAATTCCAGGGATGTGTCATATTTCAAAGGAGTAGCTGCCTTTTTGCTCCTCTGTCCCGGCTCTGTTTAAGTGCATTAGCTAGCCCGTGCTGCATGCGTTGGGAGGCTACCCTTCTTTCGTGGGCAGTTAATCGTTTTTTATGAGTAAAGTTCTGCTGACTTGTAATTAGGATGTCTGCACTGTGATATGAAATAGCCCCGTGGATCCCCTCTCTGCTGATGGAAGTCGTTTTAACCAGCAGATAGCTTACAGTACAATCAGAAAATTGGAGAGCATACCATAGACACACGGCCCCTACTTTTCGCTGGTTCTTTCGGTCTTCTCCAGGCATGTTACTGGTCACTTCTGTGCCTAGGGGGGGGTGGCCTGGCCAAGCTGATGACCCCGGCCTCCTGTAGACCCGGTCTCCTTTCCCCGCACGGGAGCTGGAGAGAGACGAGTTCCATCGCAGATGAGATCATCAGCTTGGTCTGAACTCAAAGCTTGGCCAACGTCTTGGGCCCACACGCAGGATATCGAAGCACTCTGTTCACTGACATTCAATGACCAGTTATACGTACCTGAACAGCACAGCCTATTAAATTCAGCATAGACGTCGCTGTTTAGTCTGCACATCATCAATCAACTATTTTTAATATGACGGCATATTTTTGTACTTTCAAGGAGATATTGTTGCGTTCATTCATTGAGTTGTCCATACTAGTGCTGGCTACTGTTACTTGGGCTTCTAAATATGTGTGCAGTCAAAAATACACATAAAAAATAATCAAAGATAAGACAAAGATAGCTGTGCCATATTCCATGCATATTATTTTCCAAAACATCTATTAAAAATAAATGCTTTGTTCTTGGCATTAGATGTTAGCTTTATAGCCTGTTAGGAATTTGACCCCACTGACTTGTGTTTTGTTGCCTGACCTAAAAACACTCTGAAAGTGTGATGGATTAATGTAGAAAAGCGGGAACTGTAGAACTTCTCGAGGGCGCCATGTGAATCAATCTATATGAGCAACGAGGAAATGCAGGATGACCTCTGACCTCTGTGACCTGTTCCTGTTGTGATCATCTGCTGAGCTTAAAGCGCCGCGTCGTCCCGCCATGGTCACAGCGAGGAAGAGATGAACCCTATAAGCAAGGCTGCTGTCAGCGACTTACTGCTTCGCCTTTTTTATGACCGAATTCCATCACTCCCGGATATGATACTCCTGGCCGCGGGAGTTCTGCGGCTGAAGCAGAGGAGAAGAGCCCGTTTTACTAAAACAAAGTGATTTAGTGAGCTGTCACCTCATCTAGTTCAGGCCTCAGCAGGAGTCCTGCCCGTAATATAGAGTAAATGGAATGAAAGTCAGGCCGCGCTGCACAAGCTCAGTCAGCTCCGAGCCGCTGGTGGATGTGGGTGTTCGCCCCCTGCTGGTGGGGCACCAGCAGCACCACTCATGATCCTCTCACGAATTTACAGTGTCCTTGGTGACCTTCTTCCTGAGTGTACACATCATTTCCACCAGCACAGGATACGTCTGGGGCCTACAGTATAGTCGAGGCACTTCAAGAATCAGCTGGCGAGGCCAAGGCCCTCCAGATGGTCCTTCCTGTGACTGTGTTGACTGCCACGCCCATGTTGGCCCTTGGCTGACCCCCCCCCCCCCTCCCGCAGAGGGGTCAGGAGGAGGCTAAGCCCAGCTAACAGCCTGCTGACAGCTGACAGGCACGCAGCTGAAACCCAACCAGCCGACGTTGTCAACATCAAACCAGTTGTTGTTTGTGCAACCTCGAGCACTCAGACGGTCATCTCTGGCCGAGGCCCGAGTCGCCGCCGATATCCCAGGAGCATTTGCTGCCAGATGTTTCTGCTGAGACCATGCCATCAGGAACCAGCTGGAGAGAAAGACAGCAGATTCGCCTTTGCCCTCTGCGCAGCACACAGTAGAAGTACTTTTTACCCATAGTGCAATAGCAGCGAGGACCTCGTACGAGCGAGCTGTGTATAATGAACGAACAACTTTTAGCCCAGTGTGAGTTTTTAATGGGCTGTGCTTACAGGAACCTTAGCTCAGCCCAGCAATGACAGTTTTAGACACGTTGAGTGATATGGCCTCCAGCTGGCTCTGCGTTTTCTCAGAGGCAGTCTGGGGGATTTTACTGGGCCCTGGAGAGCATCAGTGTGGCAGCATTTTCCTGCTCTGGGCACCAAGTAGCAGGAACTGACCCTGGGGCATCGGGAAATGGGCTGCGGCCAGGCTAAGAAGGCTGGCAAACAAGCAGCAATGCACGTATGCCAGGTAAATAGAAGAATCCCCCAGACTCGGACCACGTCTGCCTGTCTGTCTGGCGTGTCTATCTCCCCTTTTCTGCTCAACCTCTTCAAAAACAAGAATTCAATTTAAAAAAAGCTAAAAAATACAAAATGCATGGTGAGCGATGAGGGAGGTCTATCAAAGATGTATAGCATGGGAAAGTGTACAATTTTAATGAAAAAGAACACTAAGTATCAGTGCGTAGCAGTTCTCTTGTTGACACACTATACTGACAAGTTCCCCATCGCTTAACGCTAACCGGAAAATAACACATGTTCTCCAGGCCTTAACCGGAATTCTCCAGGAAGAATTTTTTCCGCTCCGACTCAGATATTTGGACGCTTACCTCGGTCTTGAACTTTTCTCACAAGCTCTTGTCCCGCATCCCAGTTAAACAATATTTTGAGTGCTTCTTATGTTTCGAGGCTTACATATTTATCATCTGTTCAAATAAAGCCTTGATACGTTGCCTCTATCCTATGCTGTATCCTTAAATCGCTTTTCATTTCATGCATACTTTGTCCCCTTTGCATCTGCTTTGACGACTGTGCTTTTTCTCAGTAAGGTAGGCTGACCTCAGCTGCTCCCTGGCACACAAACCCAGGAAAACTATTTGACTGGCCGACTCCGGTCTCCAGTGCTTCCTGGTGTGGGAAAAAAACGCTGCTCGTCAAAGGCCTGATACCTGAACGTCCTCTTTGGCATAAATCCACCGGTGAGACAGCATGCTTAAAACAACTGACTCAAAAGGGGTTGTTTTACATCTCTCCATGAAGGCACAGATCCTGCAATTCAGCCTAAGAGTTGGAAACATTCTCCGCAAAGCCCTCTCACATTCTCATTCATCATTCTAGGCAGCCACCGATGTTTACTTATAAAGACTCACCCCTTCCTCATCACTATATCTAGTCCACCTGCAAGGCAGGACCTCAATTTATGGTTTGGGACTGCAATGCCAAGGGGGGAGGGGAGGTTCAATAATTGCTTTAATACATATCTTCAGCTTCCTAATGTTTTCCATATTTGCCTCGCATCTCGTGAAAAGCCATCCATCAGAATACCTTTCACTGTTTAAATAATCTCAGTGATATATGGAAAGCTGACTTCCTCTGTTGCAATCTGCACTATTTACATCGTATCAAGTGAGTACGCAAAGCTCCCCCCCCCCATTACATTACCATTCATCAGAACTGAAGGTCCTCTTACTCATATGGGATTTTTAATTGTCGGGTCTCCACAGAGCTCAATTTTTATATCGATGCATAATATATTCCAACTTTACACACACACACACACACACACATATATATAGTTAAGAAATGAAGTCACTTAACAAAAAAGGGGGTTAATTGAATATTAGCTTAAACTGTCACTATTCATGCCACCTCCGACATCGGCCGCCCCCTGTGTTTTCGGAGTGTGTTTAGGGTTAGACCTTCAGAGGGTGCAAGGTGAGCAGGTGTTTCCAGGTCCCTCTAAGCCACTGACTATAGAACAGAGACAGGGACCTGATTTGGTTCCATTATAATGAGTTGGGTGGAGCAGGCAGCAGATTAAAATCACGTAGTTTCCGAATCACCCCACCTGGGGCCTGTACTACGAGGCGGGGTTACTGGCTTATCGGGGTAACTTGTCAGATTTAAGGTAGTCTGGGCAACATGTAAGTGAACGAATATGAAGTCCATTAAACCTGTGGTACCTTAAATCCAACAACCTACCCCAATAAGCCAGTAACCGGGCTTCGTAGCAAAGGCCACTGGACTGACAGCCACAATGACAAACGACAAAATATGCCTCATTAGAAAAACTAAATCTCCCTCTTCTGAAACTATTAATAATCTTTTTAGTACCTTATACCTTACTGATATAACATTCAGGAAACAGAAAACACCAAAGCATGTTAAATCCCCAAAATACGCTACCACTAACTCTACATTATTAAGTGACATTTGCATCTTTCCAGCCTTCAACGACCCTCTACGACAACTAATGTGTTGTCCTGCATTTATTTTATTTATTGAATTTATTTTATTCCCAAACACTGATGATATCAGTACACAGAGTGCCTGAGTACAAAGGGAGTGAAAGAAAGAAGAGTGTGTGACTAAGTTCTCCCTGACAGAAAGACGGTACTTATATGGACATGAAGCCCATTCGTGTCATACAATCATAGAGAAAATCCTGGGAAGATGCAGTTAAGCCAGTGTTCGGAACAGACCTGACACTTAACCTATTGGGTTTCCCTGTCATACTGGTAAACAATTAGGATACAAACAAAATAAAACCCATTTCTGGCATCTAAACATCCACTCTTTTTTGAAGTGAATCCGAATAATATTTTATCTTTACAGAGTTATCTTCAAATAGATCTATCCGACCTATAATTATCCAAACAAGAACCTGAAGGTCTAAGGGGCAGTTATACAAGGAAGCTTCTAGAAATAAGCATTAAGGGATTAGTTTAGAATTGCACCACATGTCTCGACTTGGTTTTCATGCAAGAAAATCTGAATCTCGCAGCCACAAGGAAGCGGCACTACCCGAATCTGTAGCTTGTACCCACGTGTCACCTGGGAAATCCCTCTTCCCAAGCCTTACCTTCCCCGTCCTTTGTAGCATCACATTGTTCAACTGCTCGGTGTATTGGCGAAGCCTCTGGCCTTGTGGAGACACAACAGGACGGAACAGTTTATAAGCGCAGGGGTTAAAGGTCACGCTGGAGACTCCCGCTTGTCAGAGTAAAAGCCCCCTGAATCACCCTTTCTTTGAAATTACCCTTTAAGAACTGCAGTCACCTCAAGACAGAAATATCAGCAGGGCTGTTTAATGGAACACTAGAGGTCACTGATTTGGGGATTGAATCCTCCTTTTATTATGTTAAAGTTATACTATATTAATTTCTGTTTTATATGTTGATTGAATTTAAGCCTTATTATAACTTTTTCGGTCTCCTCTACCTCCATCAATTTTCCATGACCTCTTGCCCCATATGGGGCCACCAGACAGAATGTCAGTCATAGCTGAACAACTGAGAGACAGCAATTTACCTAACTGCACCGGATTTTGGGAGCGAACCACGCAAACACGATGAGAACATTCTGCTTAACCAGTCAGTGCCGTGGTGGGAACGGAACCCACACCCTGACGGCGTGATAATGCGGTGCCACCCTCCGCTATGCTGTCCACCACCTCCGTAGGTCACTGTACGTTTCATGGTGTTTGGCTACAAAGCCACCATCAAGGCAGGACACACACACAACCATGAAGGAAAGCATTCCACAAGGCTTATCGTGATAATTATTTTTAGTAGCATAACAGCTGTGTTATTACTGCTGCCTTTTTGACATTGCCTATCTGCTCATCAGTGGCAGAGGGATTTCGCTTCCCCGTCACGTGTCGTGAGGCGCAGCGCGGCCCGAAGTAGCAACGATCTAGCAGAGCCTCGGTCGATGGAGGGGTCTTAACTTAAATCTGGTGGAAAACGATATGGACACTGAACTCTTTAATGAGTCCCTCCCATCTCCACCCCATGCAGGAAACACCGTCCGGGACAGAGAAAATGAAACCTGTAGATGTCTGGGCGGAGGGTTTGTTTTTGTTTGTGTCTCAGATGCGTATCTATCTGTGTCGTTACTAATACCGGGCCTCACTTCTAAGACCCAGGGCACCTGAAATCACTCTCATATGGAAGCACCAGGCCAGCTCATATAATCATGCCCCATTATACGCACATTACGGCCTGGCGGTCAGAGACCCTTCCGGTCACGGAATCGTTAAAATTACGACGGGCGATTACCATCAGATACTCAGCGTCAGGTGGGCAGCTTCCCGCCGCAAAATGAGAGCACGGGTCTCCCCTAAAAGCCAGCCTGCCGTTTTATTCTGATAGCAAACCCCGCCCCCCCCCCACCCCCATCCGCCCTGCAGCATTCCTGCCCAATCTAGCACGCCGTGCATTCAGCATTGGTGATTAAGTCAATAGGATGAATTATTGTTAAGTCGATATGTGGAATTATCATGCCAATACCACTGATCGGAGCACAATTTACATCTTTATGAAGAAATCGCTGTGTAATGAAATGGCATCCAGGAGTGTGTGTGTAGGAGAGCATCGCCCGGTGGGTGTTGTTATCTCCTGCTGATGGAGCCTCATCTCCTGCTTATCCTCAGGGGTGGACCTTGTCTTACTAGTTGCTCCAGGCAGTATTCTCTCTTCCTCCATCCGCGTCTTTCCCCTTTTTTCTCTCTGACGCCTCAGGACATGAGCTGGATAGAAGGTCACGCCTTGCTAAAGGAGAACTCTGGTCGTGACGCAGATGCCCGATCCGGCACGGCTGATAAGAACGGCTAAGCATTTGTAACGCCATGGGTCAGGCCCGACTGGAAGTTTGACAGCTCCTCACAGTCCAGGAACGCCGTCCTGACATCCCTGCCCCACCGGGCTGGGTTTTCCTAAATTCCAGCATTATCCGACTCATATCGACATCTACTTCCGACACACAGTATCCTACATGACTGTTGCTGTTTGTCCAAATTCTCCCAGACCCACAGGTCACCAAACTCAAGCAGCTCCCTTAACTACTAAACTACTCCCAAAATTCCTTGGCTCGCATATTCCCTACTCCCTATTATCACATGATGGTGATATTCCTTATTTTCCTTCCCAATCCAGCACAAATAGCGTGAATGACATTCCTTTCTGAATGTAGCCAAAGGCTGAACATTGTCCGCAGACCCCTGACACGTTACTATTTTGTAGGCATTTTTTGACCATCGATATACTTCCCGAAACGCTGTATCCCATCACAGCACCCTGACCCCGAAAATGCAAGCGGAAAAGGAAGACCGTAAGAACCGGGGGTTGGGGAGAGGGGCCAGACTTCTGCCCGGAGCAATGCAATTCAGTCTGGGAGTGTACACAAACCGTCAGGCTCAGTGCGCGGGGCGATTAATCAAGGCAGCCCGGCCAGCTGCCCGCCTTCCTGGTCAGCTCATGTATATTTATGTAGACTAACCTGTAGAGGGTCACGCCTGACCTGGAGTCACCATGCGCCCCCCGCAGCCGCACCCGAGCGTAAACATACAGCACCGCGCCAAAGAGAAACACCAACGAAGGGGGGTGGGGGGGGTTCATAGGTTCAGACAAATTCAGGAAATATCCCCCCCTCATTGAACCTCATTCATGTTCGCCTATTGGAAATACACACAGATCTACACAACTGTGTATGCATGGGTCTGTACCTGTCCTTTGGTTACAGTATTAATAATTCAACTCAAATGATATTATATCCTTACACATTTTTAGGATTAAATACATAGTAAGCAAAACAGTATAGCCCAGCGTAAGTGAATATACAGTACCTGACAACAGAGTAATTGGGGATGTTACTTCAGAGTATTTTCTGACTCGTGTTATTTTACTGTAACAGCTGAAACTGGAGAAACGCAGAGCGCTGCAGCCCGGCCTCCCGGCCAGCACCTCACCCGCTATCCAGGAGGCTCCGGCTCTCCTCCCTCTCTGCGCCTCCCGCTTACACCAGCCTGGCATCCCTCTCCAATATGCTGCTCATTTACCTCACAGCTGGCCCACATTAGGGTCCCCTTTCTCCGATTGGCCGGGCATTAAGAGACGTAGCTTTCTGAACGCGACCGAATCGGACACGCTGCTCCTTTGATCCTCCTGATCAAAAGTCTACCTTTTTTTCTTTGTGGTGGGATCCGTTTTTCCTTAATGGAGATTAAGTTCAGATCTCACCATCGCTCACTCCTTTCTCTCTTCACGTCATGTGAATAAATGCAGGAATGACGCAGCTTAACGTTGAAGGGAATTGTCAATAATTTTTTTTCTGCTCGCCCATACAGTTTGGGTCTCAAGCTGCCTCAGTTTAAAACAGTTTAAAGCCTTTGTTTTGAATCGATCAACTGGATCTTCATGCTCTTACTACTTAAATTTATTATGATATTCTTTATTGAAGGGCTGCTCTGTGATTGGTGGAATTCAGTCTTTATTACTTTTCATTCATTTCCTTACTTGTCTTTTTTATTAGTGCTTAATACTGTTATTGTACTTAAACTGTTACTGTTATTGTCTTTAAAACCTTTTGTATTCAAATTCAAATTACAATAAGTTAGTGGTTTATTGCACGACAAGATGATGGGTGACTCTGTAGGTTGGGACTCTGCGCCTGTCAGGTTTGCTCTAAAAAAGGGGAACGTCAAGATGATTCCAAGGGCCCCTAAAGTATTTGGCCTGGAGTGGGGGCCCGATATGGTATGCTTTCCCGGGGTCCAAAATCTTTAGTGGCACCTCTGACACGTGTGATCAGGTCACTGCTTCAAATCCCAAGACCATGAGACCACTGTGGAGCTCCAGAGCAGGGCCCTTAAACCCCAATTACTCCAGGAACTGTCTCACCTTGCTTTCTCAATTACATCATCTTGGATGAAAGTGCCGAATAAGTAACACTGACCACCTCCCGGTTCTCTCTCTCTCAGTGCTCGGCTTGGGTAGGGGGCTGTCACCCAACAGGTGGTGGAGTCAGAACTGAGAGAGTAGATATTCTTGAAGGACTACCTGGAAAAAAGGCAACCCTGACACAGGAAGCATGAGTGCAGCAGTCATATCCCAGCATCCCTCGGGAGCGGGATGGGATACGTCTGCTACTAATTTGGATCGCAAACCTCACAGACACAGAGCCCAGCAAGCGAATGCATAAACCCGTATCCATTTATCGCAGGAGGGCTCCAGTATATCCTGTATGCTACAGTGCATATCCTGTATCCTGTGGAAGATTTCCGGTTGGGGAGAATGACATTCTCATAGATATATGTATTGTTTTACCTAGACGTATATCTAATACTGACTCACTGACCCAAAAATGACATCTATAAAATAATACCCGTGGGGAAATGGCGAAGGAAGCGGCTATTTCCTTACATTTTACTGTGCGGATCGTAATGTTGTCTTTAACGGCAGGTTTTATGTGGCAGACCGGTCTCGTCTGTAGGGAACCACTCTGGAACATTCAGTGGCGACGCGTATCTTTCCATAGAAAGGGGTGACGGACCCAAGACTTTGTATTTAAGAAGCCAAGCCACGTCTCCCCCCACTTTTTCCCCCAAGAAACACGTTTTTCGGGTTTAGCTGCTGATCATCGCTTTCCGCCGTTTGCTGTATGTCACGAAACACAGGGCAAGCTCAGATTCACAGTCTGAGGTCTCCTTTCCGAAAACAGGGCGTGCAAACCCGGCCTGCCAGGAACGCACGGTGCCCCCTACCCCCCCCCCCCCGCTGGCGAGAACAGGGCCCGACATGGCCGACCTGCGTGGGAGTCGTCCCGCCAGCCGGGCAGGAAATAAGGGCGGCAGATAATGATGGGGAGGTCTCTGCCTGCCGCCGCCAAGCTCATCGCGAAACCTCCAACGGGTAAACAGCACGAGTCATCAGCAAGGAAACGGGAGGCCGTGCTCAGAGGTCAGGGGTCACGCCGGCCACCTCCCAGCCAATGACGCAGAGGGAAGATGGCGGGTAAACGGGTGGGAGAGAGCAGGACAAAGGACGGAGCCGGCCCTGGCTGCGGGGTGACCTTTTAAACGTCGGCGGCGGAGCCCAGCAAGGTCTCCTTTATTTATAGAAGGTGTTTTATGGAGACAGGCTCCCGAGGTCAGGCCGGCCGAGCTGCCGCTTCTTATTACGGCTCCTCATTACCGCCTCCTGCAGCCCGTACCTTTGTTTTACAGCTGATTGGCCGGCGGCCCCGGGTCACATGGTAAATCAGCGCGGGGCGGGCGAGCGGAACCACGTGAATCAGCCAGGTCGGTGGCCGCAAGGTCAGCAGGATTCACGGCCTGCCCAATTCACCCCTCCCCTGCATCACCTGCTCCGATTCAGGCTGGGCGTGTGCTTCTGGGGGATGGAGGTGAGCCTGTTTCCTACCTGCTGATAAATGTCAGGCATAAATGACGACAGCCTGACAGTGGGCACGTCAGGGGTCTCCCTGGGCTTCGGCAGCATCCTCTTCTCTGCATGTCTGCGTGTCACCCCCCAGTTCACCATGACAACAGCCAGGGCCCGGAACCTGCCATTGACCTTGGCCTGAGCGGGACCCAGAGTGCACCATCGTTATGAGAACCTGTAAAGGTGCAGTTGGATTAACCCCCCCCCCCATCACGCCGTCAATAACTCACAAACCACTTTGGTGTCTGTTGCTGGGCCGCAGAGCGTCCTCAACGGGGTCGCCGTGGCGACGGTAAGTAGCGGGAATGTCAGCTGAAAGACGAAGCGGAGTGACCTTGTTAAAACGTAAGGAAGAGTCGCCATACGCAGCCATGGCAACACAAGGGTCAGTGGCTGACGGGGGAGCAAATGCGAGGCCGGGCATTAAATGCACTTCAGGCAGAGTGCACTTGGGTGTGAGCTTGGGGGTACTCACCTCGCTCTCCACCGATTTGATGTTTTCACTTTTTATTTTAGCTTCTGAACTTATCTAGTGTTTCGTTTACCTAGTGTCACTTTGACCTAAAATGACCTAAACACCGAAAAGCTGCAGGTGAGACATGATGTACTACATAAAGAATTCCTCCTGAAGAGAAAGCCTGTCAATCTCGCACGAATGATGACATCACCCATCGGGAAGCCACGCTGTGACATCAGCAGGCGGCTCGGATTTCCCCTTGGCGGCTTGAGCGACCCGGGCGTGGTCCCCGGCGCCCACACCACCTGCAGCAGCCTCCGGGGCCACGCCCTACACCCTTAGGTGAATTATGAGGTCATTCCTAGCAGGATGGTTATTAGTATCTAAAGCAGAATCTAAAAGGTCTGTCCTGGTGAACGATGTCAAATATAGTGATGTTTTCGCAGGGTTTGGTATCCTCAGATTACAAATGAAAGCGCTTTGGGGTGAGCAACGAGGGATTTGGGCAGACGGATCACTGATGGATGTCTAAGGGGTTTTCCTATAGTATGCAGATCTAAGTTTGAGCACAGGGTGGTAGCACTACTGCTGCGTCTCTTAAATCCATGCTCTGCTCTCATGTGTGTTTGCATGTTCTCCCTATGTTCTGCTGATCTTCTCCTGCAGACATGCAGTTAGCTTAAAAGCATCTCCAAGAGCCCATAGGGTATGGCCTCTGGTGGACTGGCTTCCCATCCAGATTGTATCTCAGCCTTACGCCCTGTGCTGCCTGAGAAAGGCTCCACGTCTCTGTAAGGATAGCTGGGTAGGAGAGGGAAGGAGCTCTCATAGCGTAACTTCTTGCCAGGACTAACCTATCAGCAATGGATAGAATGGAGTAATTTTTTCCTTCTGGAAGTTTCTCAGATGCAAGCAGTATTCAGCAGTGATGGGAAAGAGCCACACAATCAAACAAATGAACAAAGACTTTTTTTTTTCCTGGGAAAAAGATAATTCGGCCATCTGGTCATAGTCTGCATCAGATTAGAATACAGGTATTCCCCCGCACTTCGAACGTTACGCGACTTCGCTTTTACAAAAGACCTACATTGGCACCTGTTTTAGATAACCGAAAGAAATCCAAAGAGGATTTTCGATTTTATGAAAAAAGAAGAAAAGTGAAAATAGCGTTTAGCATTTGTTTTTTCATTGAGCCAAATGCAGATATACAGTCATGCGACGCAGTACGACTTTTCAGTCAACGTCAGACCAATGAAAATCCCATAAGATTATAATGGATCTTAAAAAATCCCGTTGCCTCGCATCATCGTAGCCAGAATCACAGCGGAAGCGCATCACTCACATGTTTGTGGCGATGGTGACGTTAACAAACATACTGTGCTGCCAGTCGCACAAAAGTATAGCACATGCAATTATTTGCAATGCTCAGTACTTGATAATGATAAACAACTATGTTACTTGTTTGTTTATTTGTTAAATTTTACCGTTTTTTAGGCTATTATACCATATATTCTTGGTGAGTCCTAGGCTTTAGGTGTAACTACACTCTATGACCTTCTCACAACGACAAAATCACCCAATGACGCACATCTCAGAATGTATCCCTGTAGTTAAACGACGCATGACTGTATTGATTCTGGTAAGTGAAACTAAACTGTTCATACATAATTGCAAATTTATATAGGCCGAATATTTATTATGGCGTTCCCAATTCCTCGATTCGGTAGGTAATTTTTTACCTACTGAAAAATGATTCCCATATAAATTGACGGTAATCGTTCCTTTGCTTTACGTTATGTCGGCTAATGAAAAGTTTCATAGGAATGCTTTACTTTCGGATAGCGGGGGAAACTTGTACATGCAATTAGTTAGTGACCAAACAATCAAAATAAATAAAATAAATAAGCAAAACTATTAAATAAATAAAGATCTCCTATTGGCGAAAGCGATGTCAGATTGTTTTCCCGTGCTGGGACTGTTATGGGCACCATGCTTGACATACAGCCAGTATCATTTCTGTGGTTTTCCCAGATTTGTCATTCCTCTTCAATATAATCTGTCCTTCACAATTTCCCGAATGAAAGAGATGCGGCCTCAGTTACTCCGTTTAAGGTTAACGGTGCAGATTGGGCAGATCCTAATCTTACACTCAGCCCCCGTCCTCCTTCCAGCTGGACGGGACAGAAATGGAAAGTTGTCAGAATTCCACTGTGCCCCAGCGCTGACTCCGGGCTGCAGCTCTGATTTTAATACCAACAAAACTGTCGTGCTGTAATTCTTTCCAGCCCCCGGGGCTGGTGGGGAGGGGGGGGGGGGGGGGGGGGGGTTCGTTGCTCTTACAATGAATAGAGTCATTCTTCAGTTTGGAAAACAGGGAGGTTATCCTCCCCAGTTTAATTTTGTGATTGAGTGTACGCGCCCTACAGCTTGTCAAGAGAAATAAATAAATAAATAGGGGAAGAAGCTCACAGCTATAATTAGATGGAAATATAGTTTGGCGTCAGATAGTATTCCATCTATTCACAATTAGTGTCCTGTTTCGGTCTCGTGTCGGATCGTATTTATGATTTATCAAAACCGCACTCTAGTAAAGGGTCCTTAAAAAATTATTTTTTACATTTCCATAAGGTTTAATATGATCTCCGAGCTAGAAAACAGTTCTAAAACTCCGAATATGCCAGAGTACCTGACGTTTCTCCCAGAATGCACTGCAGAATTCTATCTTCGCAAATAGAATCTTACTTACGGCTGAATTCGTTGTGTTGGGGAAACATCTGGCTGAGGGGTTACATTTTATGAACATGTGATAGTTACTTTTAATTCGCTGAACATCATCCTGATTCTCATTTTCTGAAGTTAGTCTCAGGTTCAGTGTGAGGGTCCCTGACCCTTTCTGAGCATCCCCCCCCCCCCCCCCCCCCCCCGCCCCCTTGTGCTCCAAGGGCCCTCGCGGAGATGGTCACGGGACCCCCACTCTGAGAATGGGAGGTGATGTGGGAGGTGGGGTGTCCCCCCCGCTTGCCAGTCTGAGAAGTGGGAGCACTGAAGTTGGCATGCCCAAGTGTTTTTTTGTGTGTGTTGTTTTGAGCGGATGCGAGTGGCCCCCGGGCTGAGCGGCATGTCTGACCGCATAGGTGACTGCCTCCTCTGATCCCGTCTCGCAGCAATCAGGGCCCTGACAGCCTTAATCTATGATGTCAGTGCTTCCAAACCCATTTGTTGGCCATGCTGACAGCTGTCGAGCATTTATAAATGAACAGAAACATTAACCTTTATGCTGATTGGGGTCCCTTCTCTGGAAATGCGCGCGCTCTCAGTCGAATAATGTCAGGCCGTTTTGCTTATAAAAATAGAGAATGATAATAACAGTAATAGTGCTTGCCAGGGTGATAAGAATGATAACAGTTGACGGAACGGGCTGCCTTAATCACTTACCCATCTGATGGGAATCTGCCCAAGTTAAGTTTCGCAGTTTTTTCATTGCAGGTTGATATGCTCTCCCCCCCCCCCCCCCCCCACTCAATTTGGGGTGATGCCGCAGTTGTTTCTGGGTTGGAGCGAACTTCCTTTCTTGAAATGACCCGTCAAATTATAGATAAACATTTCAAGCATGCGATTCAGTTCTGGACACAGAATTTTTTTGCTTTTTCCTTCTTTTTGTTTGTACTGAAAGCTGGCAGTTTGATTCAAACCAGGTTAAAGCTTCGCCCATAATCTGGTTATAAACAGTCGTCTGCTGAAATCAGAGCGCCCGTATCAAGGAAGGATCGTGAAAATCAAATAAAACGAATATCGTAGCTTTGCCAGACTGCTGTAACTTTTTTTTCCTTACTGTGGACAGCCCCCCCCCCCCCCCCACCCCTCTCATGAAGCAATATTTGGTGAAGGGGCAGTGCTGCTTTAAACACTGCAGAACAGCTGGATGGCTAAATGCACCCTTGGAGATGAGCCAGGTCCCAAACGAACTTCCCCATTTGGCCCGAAAATGTTACCAGCTATCAGGAAGGAACCACTTTTCCCGGACTTGCTTCCAGATGCATTCTGTCATTCGTGGCCGGCTGTGTCCTGGATAGAGGTGAGCGTGTGTGCGCGTATCAAACCCTTGGCACCGTGTGTGACTGGGACTCTGCCTCGCCCATTCCCCGCCTCCCCTACCAGCAGAATCTGCTGACTGAGGTCACGCGTCATATTGTCTGGCTTCAGTCTCTCGCAAGTTATCTCCAAATCAGAGGAATCCAGGGTTCTGTGCAGGACTCCCTGCTAATGAGCCTACAGACCCTAAACCAGCTCAGAGACGCATGATGGGTGAGAACATGCCCCCCCCCCCCCCCCCCCCCCACACACACACACATTCACCGCCCCTCCGTCCCCTGCAGTACATGTGCCTCATGATAGCGATCATCGTGCCTGAATCGCTCCTGTCCACCCTCACTGATTCGGGGGAGCCTCCTCTGGTGTGGAATGTGCTGGAAAGGCGAGACAACGTGCCTTCCGTTGCTCGCCGGTGCCTATGGCAGGGATTAACACGGAGTGACGATCTGCCGGCCCATCTGAAATTACACACCTGAGCCTGCTGGCCCCGTTAGACCCCGTCAGGGTCAGCCAGCATCGTTCCGGGTGTGACAAGTTAATAGGACATCTCTAATGCACTGACATCCATAAACCTTCAGGAAGAAGCATGTTTTTATTTTCCAGTCCATGCTGTGCCTAAACATTCAGTTTACATCAGAACTCCGTATTTTTCTTACATAAAAATAATAGACAGACCAGATTACGAACGATATCCATTCCCTAAATCTGCGTTTATGTCAAATTTGTAGGTAACTTGAAACAATAATGACACAGTACATAATAATAATAATTAGTAACAACGAATGTAATTATATACAATACCTTGAACTGACAAACTGTACAAGCTGCGCAATGTTTTCATGACGATCACAACGCAGTGTGTGTTTGTTCCTTATCATGAACCATTTTATTTGCCCTAACTTTTTAATATAATTTGCTTTATGGCGCCTGTACTTTCCAGGATGGTGTCTGTACAGGGGTGTGCTAGAGATTTTGGGCATCATGAAAGCATATCACAGGGGGTCCCCAACCCAGACCACTCCAATTACGTTCCACGCTCTGCTTGCGCTTGGGAGGGCGACGTGCCCCGCTCCCCCCGCTCCCTGCACAGAGGTATGGCCCTTGGCATCGCGCCGCTCCTCTTTGATTCCGCTCCGGAGCCGGGACTCGTGCCCGTGATTCCGCGGAAGGCGGGCTTTGTGAAGAAGACTCGCCTTTCATTGTCGCCCTTTCTTCCTGTGAATGGGAGGAGGGGGTGTCAAAGCACTGGCGCCCGCGTCGCGCCTCTTCCTGCGAGCTTTAATGAAAGCGCCGCGGCAGCCAGCCTGCACTCGTTACCGCAGTCAGAGCGCCGATGTGGCCCGCGGTCATGAGCTGACACGCTCTTCTAAGGACGTCTTTTAGGCAGAATCTCAAAGCTCTCACACAGAACCTAGTCTGACCCATCTGCTTCAATCATTACTGTATATATTTGCTTAACAGACACTTTTGACCAGAGTAACAAAGTCATATTGGCCAGCGATCCTCAATCCATGGGTCGCGACCCAAATTTGGCTCATGACAAGTTCTGAAAGAGTCACAAGGCAGAGTTGGAAATGTAAGCATTTTACAACCACCAAGCTCTTATGCTGATCCACAATCAGATTTAACAGTCCCAATCCTAGTATTGACCTATGAAAGTGGGTCTTGGGTCTGCAAATGCTTAGCGCAAAACTAAGGAACACTCAACCAATAGACGAAGCCAAACCACAGATGTTTAATTTAAAGTTCACTGGCACGTCCAATCAATTCTGAGATAGTCATTGATTGGCTTAAACTGCAGAGTGCACTGCATGCTTGATCATAGTGCTAATTTTAACCTATATTTGATATAGGGTTGCAACTGAGCTGGCATGGTAAAAATTGACTTGCAGTGCGAAAAAGGTTGAGAACCACTGATATGCAACCACTAGTCTAACCCAAGCATTTCGTCTTTGCAGCTATAAAACCACGAGTTTAACCCAATTTTACCGTTTTTTCAGCATTATAACCCATTAATTTAATCTAAGTGTTTCATTTATGTAGCATTATAACCTATATAATTAACCAAAGTTTCCCATTTATGCATCAATATAGCTCATGTCTTTAATCCAGTTATCGCACTTATGTGGAATTTTAAACCCATGGTTTTATCTTAGTTGTCCCATTCATGCATCAATATAACCCAGGAGTATCACCCAACTGTGCAGCTGGGAAATGTGCCCCATTCAGTTGAAATGCCTTAAGTGTGCAGTGTAAGAGGGTTTCCCCTTTCGGGTTTGAACGTGACACCCTTCTGCTCCCGAGTTCAGTCCTTTTAGCGGCTACGCCATACTGCTTGATGCCTGCAAGCGAGCCCCATGCTGGAAAATACACAGGAGGTCATCAAGCGTTCCGGCTGCAAATGCACTCACACCGAAAGAGCAGCAGGCACAAAGAGTAGATCCTCTCTCTCTCTCTCTCTCTCTCTCTCTCTCTCTTTCTGAGAGAGACCCACAAACACACAAAGCAATGGTGCGGCAAGCGGACGGAGAACGGTCCGTGATTAATCTCACTTACTGACAGGCGAGTTTTAATTGGGCCGACTGCCAGAGACGGAGCAGGCCGCTGTCACGCCGTCCGCCGTCTCAGGGCCCTCCGACAGACCTTCAGCGGAGCCTGTCACTCACGCCGTCCCTGCGGGAACTCCTCCGTGGGGGTCCGGGCTCATTTAGGAACGCAAAAGACAATGCTCCAATTAGGCCGCTTTAACCAATCGCACAGCAGTCCACCAGACCGTCGGGCCAGAACACAGAAGTGACTGATAAATTAGCTCTGTGTGCCGAGCACTTGCTTATAGAAGGGACTGTATCCTTGCCATGCCTTCAGTGAGAAGGCAATGAAAACAAATAGCATCACAGAAGGTGAGAAATATACAGTATATAAGTCTATTGGTGACTATACACACAGTCAGCATCCTTGGTGAAGGGGCTACCTCACTAACCCAGTAGTTAAATTTTGCTGTAAAGTATTGAATGATCATATAAAAAGCAAATAAAAATTAAGAGGGTGGGTCAGGGCTCTGATTCGGCGTCTCCCCTGGCTTGCGGGACTTTGTCGCATCTGCCAGAGCGTGCAGGAAATCTAAACCGGCGAATTCGAGTTCATCCAGGTGGGCATACTGCGAGACATTAACAGGGCATGTGGCGAAACAGATCGTTGGGGGTAGGGTTTCGCGTAAACGTTTGACACGGCGGCCCAGAGTCCGGAATAGCCTTACCCTTTTCGGGGGGAGGCCCGCGACATTTGCTGGGGAGGGGGGGCGCGTACTTATTAGACATTCATATACTTGGAAAAAAAGCAAGCAAACGCTCTGTGGAAATTAAACAAAGGTCACCCTCGTCTAAGGCCATAAGAAAGTGCCATCAATCTAGTCTAGTGGTGCATTAAAGCTACGTATGACGAGAGGCTGAAGTAAAGGCGGTGCGAGGGTGGGGGGAGTGGATGTAATCTTAAACCCCATTAGTAATCATCATATTTATTTATAAGGCTGTGCTGAAACACACTGCCGCATTCCCCCTCCGCGCTCAACTGAAACCAGGGGATAGACGATCCCATCTGTGGCAATGGCGGAGCCCTTCTTCCCTGCGGACGCTCTGATGCTATGAATTATTGAGTGAGTGTAAAGGAGAAGACAGGCCTTAAATTTAATAGGAGGCCTTGTTATTTGGCTTTACCTTTTGTAACCGTTCAGGTTTAATTAACGCTGTGGGCCAGAGAGAGGCCGCAGCTTTCTGGGAGCTCTGGAAGAAGAAGCCTGTCAGTGAGAAAGATCGAGCCTTCACTCTCTCTCTCTCTCTCTCTCTCTCTCTCTCTCACTCTCTCTCTCACACACACACACACTCTCACGCTCTCGGCCACTCTCGCTCTCTCACACACACTCTCATGCTCTCTCGCACTGTCGCTCTCACTTTCTCTCTTTCTCACTCTCTCTGACACACACTGTCACGCTCTCTCTCTCTCACACACTCTCACGCTCTCTCTCTCACACACACACTCATGCTCTCTCCCACTCTCACTCTCTCTTTCTCACTCTCTCACACACACACTCTAACGCTCTCTCCCACTCTCACTCTCTCTCTCACACACACACACACTCTCACGCTCTCTGCCACTCTCGCTCTCTCACACACACTCTCATGCTCTCTCCCACTCTCGCTCTCACTTTCTCTCTTTCTCAATCTCTCTGACTCACGCTCTCTTGCTCTCTTACACACTCTCACGCTCTCTCCCGCTCTCTCACACACTTTCATGCACTCTCTCTCTCTCTCTCTCTCTCTCTCTCTCTCTCTCACACACACACACTCTCACTCTCTTATTCTCTCACACGCACTCTCATGCTCTAACACTCTCTCTCTCTCTCTCACGTTGTGTGGAAAGAGTGAGTTGACTTGTTTTTCTCCTGCACCCGTTCATACTCCCAAAAGTAACAGCTAGGCTATGTGGCACAGTAACCGCCCCTGTATTGGCTTTCTGCCTGGACAGACGACTCTGGCCTCATGTCTCCATATCACTGCTTCATTCAAAAATGGGGTGGGGGGTGGGGGTGTCTAGATCCCACTAATCAGCCATGATTACAGTGTGTGACGTGCAGCCTGTACCCACACACACAAACACACCGATTAAATAACTTCCCTGAGTGTGTCGCTGTCAAGTTACTTGATGCCATTGAGTTGAGTTTCAAGAAATGGGAAGTAACACAACCCCCCCCCCATCTCCCCATCCCTCCTGCATGTATCTGCAAAGACGATTTGTAACCACATCAACATAATGACACGGAGAAATTTTTGCCAGCTATTGGCATGATGGCTCCCTGAAAGGTCTCGCTGAAAGGAGTGGAACACCTTCATGACAAAGCAGATTCTAAAGCAAATCGATGCATTGAGCCGTGCTTATTATTGCTGTGCCCAGCTGTTCATTTCTATTTATCTGTTTATTTACTGTATCTGCGGAACTCGTGTTCAGTGCCAAGATCTATCCGTGTCTTTCGTTCCTTTTACAGGACTTTTAATCTTGTTTTTTGATGGTCGGACCGTTCCATACATTTTGGATTTATCCCCAGTGTACCCGGCTATATTTTGTTAGTTTAATAATTAACAAGTACCTGCTATGCCAAAGTAGAGATCAGCAAGTCCGCGTGTCAATTTTTTGAAACATTTCTCATGCAAGTTGTATTTTATTATGTTCCGCAGACCCCAAAATCAATACGCCATTTGTTAGTCCAGGTTAAATTCCCTGCCCTGTGATTCAGCAACAGGATCCCTGATTTAATTTCAGCATTTTACCATCTGGCAAGCTGTCCAGGTCCTACACCGGCCTCGGCTCACCGCAGCCGTCATTCTGGCAGATGTACTCAGTTATTTATGCTCCGAATCCACCATCCGAGTACTGAGCAACAATTACTGCGATTTTGTCAGGCAATCGCAAACGGCCAAACTCACGTCGTGATGGGTTCTGCGGTCCGAGAGCTGAGTGGAGCAGCACTTAAGGCAGCGGGCTACAGAGATTAGGGAATGTGACTCTGGATGACCCCAGGATAGTAACGCAAATCCCAAGAGCTCCACCTGTCAGTATGGGGAGGGGCTTCTCCTCTGTGCAGAAGCATCCAAAAAACGGCGTTTCCCCTTGACATCTGCGAATGTACGGTCCTTTCCCAAGGAGAGAATTTGGCATTTTGTCCCAACCATTAAATGCAGAAACGTAAAATTTGACTTAATAGGTGCCAGGTTACAAAGATTCCCAAGCCTAAATGCTTCTTAATAAATAGTCAGACGTGCCTTGCCTAACAGACATTCAGCGTGAGTGACCATTTACATAAAACCATAAAAAAAAGAAATGCATTTAAAATATTTGTTATCTATTTAACTGCAACTAGTAGTGGGATAAATGGTTTGGGAAAAAGAATGGATGGGTGATAAAAACCTATTAGCATCTCCCAAACCAATGTGATATTAATATACGAAACTGTTGACACAAATTCCTCACAACACAGAATAATACACTTAAGAATAATGTAATACAGGGGTAGATAACCCTGATCCTGGATGCCAGTATTCTGCAGGTTTTCCATCCTACCAGTGGCCTGTACTATGAAGTGTGGTTACCGGCTTATCGGGGTAACTTGTCGGATTTAAGGCAGCACAGTTTAAATGGACTTCATATTCGTTCACTTACGTTTTTCCCAGACTACCTTAAATCCGACAAGTTACCCCGATAAGCCACTAACCCCACTTCATAATACGAGCTACTGGTCTCTGATGAACCACACCTGATCTCAGGCAGATAGTGAATCACCAAGTAGGATAGAAAACCTGCTGGATACCAGCACTTTATGATCAGGGATATCTGCTCCTGATGTAATACATTAATAAGAAATAATGTTAGTAATGAGTATTTATAAAAATGTTAAGTTAATGCCATTCATACTTCAGCCCAACCTTATCATTCAAACAGCAACAACAACAACAACAACAACAACAATAATAATAATAATAATAAAAATAATAATAATAATAATTATTATTATTATTATATGCCCCTTAAATGAAAATGGATGAATGGATGTGTAAACAGTGTGTAAAGTTTTATTTTAATTTGTAAGTCATTCCTTAAGAGTAACATTCTCCTTTGGTGCATTGTGGGAAAATGAGACCACCCCCCCCCCCCCCCCCCAAAAAAAAAAAAAATGGAACAGAGAGCTCTGAATTTATAACCACAATCTAAGACCATGCAGGGAAATTAAGTGTTGAGAAAATCACTTGCATCTATATAAAGGCACTTAATGTTTAGAATTCCCTGCAAATCTGCAGTGGTGGGGGGTTGGGTGCATGGGAGGCTGGGGGGGGGGGGGTCACGCGGAGGGGTGGTCATCAATCATGGCCCAGTGACACACAATGAAACGAGACTGGGGACGAGATGTTTTAATACGACATCCATTAAAGCCCTCAAATAAATTGCAGTTCGGAAAACAGACCATAATGCGGGCCAAGTTTTCCTCATCCATCTTGCAGCTTGTCAATTAATGTAATTGCGCTGTTAATTTAACCAAGAATTTCCGCGGTGTGCCGTCTCGTGCCCATTGGTTAATTTCCCTGTAGAATATTTCTGTTCCCCCCGCCCCCGAGGTGGAAGGGCAGAGTGGAGTTTCTGCTTAGCATGGCGTGCCGTCAGTCGGGGGCTAATCAGAAACCCTGATGCTTCATCAATAACTCTCATTGGGCTTCGCCTCCAGCCCCACGTCAGGCTGATGGAAACCCTGATACGGGTGTCCTTAGCTTCGCTGAATTTAAAAACATGCAAAGCATGCCTGCAGAGGGCTGCGCTGTTATTGACAGCGAACTCGGGGCTGCTCCGCAGCTAGCTATTAGCTTCTCTCCTGAAACAGGCGGTGGGTGGATAATTTAGCTTATGGGCAAATGGAGAAAAGAGTTATCGACACATTATTTTATAATGCTAATATATGGCACTAATTGCTAAACTGATGGACAAATTTACCAACTGCATAATTAAGAGAAGCTATTCAGGTTAATTGGATGAGCAGTTATAGGACATGGATGGATGGAAGGATAGAAGGTTTTGCTGAAACTTGACCCTCCAAACACAACACTTGCCTTTAACCACTATCTGTTATCTGTACCTGTTATCTGAAACTGAATATATTTTCACTTGTAAATTATACAGTATACAGGGTGTAAACAATATGAAATCCCTTTTATGGTTTTAAAAGCGGTGTCAGAATTGTAATGTGATATGAGATCTCATGGTATCAGTGCAAACTCCTAAACTTAGTGGTATCTTGTGAAAACGATTAATCGCAGACAGTCCCTGGTCTCAGGTATCCCGTATCTGACCTGCTCCGGCACTTGTCTTCCAACTCTCCGGCTGTACGGTGTCGAGCCAGTGAAAGCTGTTGATCAACACGTGACGTTAAACCTCCACGTGCTGCCTGTTCCTGTAACTGCCACAGCGGGGGTCTTCTCAACACTCAAACCTCAACGGCGACGTCCGCCGATGAAGAGCGTGAGGGGATTCCATGAGAACGGGGGCCGCGTCCCGCCCCGGGAACAGCCTGCCCCGATTCGGCCTCAGACGCCCTCCATTCTAGGGTCTGCGGCCACTTCTGTGCCCGCCCCTGCATGAGTGGGCGGGTGGGCCCCATAATTACTCAGGATTAAATGGAGGCTGGCAGCAGTTCTCTGACGAGGTTCCTCCACATCCTGAACACCGTAAAGGAAGCAGGAACAGGCCCCGTACAGCCGTCACCTTTACTGACAGACATAATAAAAGGTTGACAGCAGTGACATCCACCATTGTCTCAGAAACATGGCTGTCATTCTTCTTAGCGTGGGCTAAAAGGACGCAGGCCAGTAATAGTTCCCGGCTTGTCACCGGCGGGCCGCTCGGGCCCCTGCGCGTGATGGATGGCACCCCCGTGCCGCCCCGCTTCTCATTCTCTTTAAAGGTCAGCCGGGCCCCTCGCTAAGAAATAAATAAAAAGAGCAAACAGACGGCGGCAGGGACGGACAGAGAGCAGCCCACTCACATGACAGTGATGCCCGCGGCTTGAGCTCCGCGGCTTTCATTTCAGAAGCGCTCGTCTGTGGAGGTGCGTGGCCCCGCCTACGTCGCGGATCATCACCGCGCATCACGTTCTTCAGAAATGGGTCCATTTTCGGCAAGTAGGATTTCAGAGATCGCAGTCATGCTATTGATAAAGTCTGACAGAAGTTTTTGATAACGATGCAAAACGTGATGTTTTAATAGGGGTCTTTATGAAGGGTGTAGATTTGGGTTTGGATGGCAGGGACAAATCCTGTGGGGGGGCCGTGTGCTTTTGAGGGGTGGGGTACGGGGGTACGGGGATAATTAGGTCTGCACCAATGTTGAAACCAAACATTAAATGTATGGAGTATTGCTACATTATGTGTACCTATTTTCATTACTATAATATGTTTAATACTTAATACATGCATTATGTCACAAATGAATATCCATCCATCTATTTTCCAAACCGCTTATCCTACTGGGTCGCGGGGGGGTCCGGAGCCTATCCTGGAAGCAATGGGCATGGGGAACAGCCCAGGATGGGGGACCAGCACATCGCAGGGCACACTCACACACCAGTCACACACACATGCACTCCTATGGGCAATTTAGCAAGTCCAATTAGCCTCAGCATGTTTTTGGACTGTGGGGGGAAACTGGAGTACCCGGAGGAAACCCCACGACGACATGGGGAGAACATGCAAACTCCACACACATGTGACCCAGGCGGAGATTCAAACCCAGGTCCCACAGGTGTGAGGCAACAGTGCTAACCACTGCATCACCATACCGACCCAACTGAACATCATCTCTATAAATTATAAGCCATGGTACAAATGGAATATAACCTGCAATTTGTACCCTATTCAATGTACAGCTTTGGAGTTAAGGCTATTTGCTGAATTTGTACTTTTTAAAGAGACAGAAGAACATGATAATCAAAGAACAGCCAGCTTTTTCACATGAACACGCACGTTCCCCTGCCACGAGTGACCCTCCCCACGCAAACACGGCCCCGTTTCCTCCATGTCATTAATATTTCAGTCTAATTTCTCTGCCTTCTAATGCCTAATGATATTTACAGTCAGTCACTCCCTCATGTCACTGAAATGTCCCCATAGATGTCAGATTAGCTAATTTTCTCTGACTGCTATCCCAGCTGCATAGGCCAAAAAGATTAATGAGATAGATTTATCTTTTGTCATTTTTTTTTTTTTGAATCACTTGAATAGAGCCTTTACGTTACATATCCCTACAAAGCTTTTCCTTTTTATTACTGCACTGAAAAAAAACACTGCAGGATGGAGTGGATACACTTCTTTCATCCCGCTTGTTTACAGTCATCACAGCCGAATGATAGAACAAAACCGGTAATTTTTTTTTACAAAAAATAAACAATGGTGAGAACAGTAACGGCAGTTTTCCAGTGACACCGATGGCACTCGGCAGCTTTGGTGCAGTGGAGACTGGCATTTGGAGGGGTGGGTGTCGTGTTTCGGAGGGCGAGTCAATCCCGGGGCCGTTTGTTAGCTCTAATGGCAGCGGTGGCGATGGCAGCATGCGAGGACGACACTCCGCAAAACAGCCCTGGAATCCTCCAAGGTCTCCCAGCTCCCATTTCCGGGCCGGGCAGTCTATGAAATTTACAGTGTAATAAGTGCCTCCCATTTATAAACGCTGTTTAACAGCTTCCCGGGATCCCTGGCGCTAATGCGGCCTGTGGCATGTCGCCATTAGATAACAACGGCGTATCCCAGAGCAAATATCAGAATACTGAGTGCGAGATGAAGGGAATCGATAATTATTACGCCGAACAGATGCATTAAATATATGATTTGTTTCTGGGCCACAAGGCCAGACTCGAGATGGAGGGAAATGAGCAGCGGAGGGCAAAAAAGAAGTGCAGAGTCGAAAGTTAGGCACCGGTTCTCGCTGTAAGGCTGATCGCCACGTTACACTGCGTTCTGAACTTGAGCCATGTGTTCGGTTTCTGTGGAACAGCTGGGTGTGTATGGGGCGGGGGGGCTTGACCCCATCTGCCCTCCCTCTCCCTGCAAGTTTGGGCAGGGTACCGGGAGGCCCGTGCTCTTCCTCACGCGCCTCATTCCTGGTTAGCGAGGAGGCGTCTGGGTCTGCACCTGGACGTCCCTCCCTCCCCTCGTCACCTGCGGTCACAGCCGTCAGCAGGTAGCCTGACCGTGAAGGTCACCCGCCCCGGTGCCGAGAGGATTCCATCAGCGTGCTGTCACGCGAGCAGCCCGTGCTGAGTTCCTTCTAGAAGATTCCTCACAGGAGTAGATCGACAACAATACTTCGGCTACAGGACGCTTGATATTACGTTACACATCCATCCAGCTAGACATCACAGCCATGTATGTTCACAAGGCCGAAACGATACAGGGATGCAGCGACAGGAAGTGCATGCTAATCTCTGTAAACACCTGCTCCCAAACACATGTCACTTCCTGTATCTGCCTTGCTGATCTCGTCCTCCTGAAAGCTACGCCATGAGGAACGCAACACAAACTGCTTCTTCTGGGTGGCATCTGCTCGTCGCCGAATTAAGGGGGGGGGGGGGGGGGGGGGGGGGTCTGGTAAATTGCAAAAGAAAAAAAAAATGTCACTTGGAGCAAAGTGTGTTCACACCTAAAAAGTTATGTGTTCATTGAGGTCTTGGGTTTTCAGACTGATTTACGCCGGCAATAATGACGAGCAGATGCTGTTGATCAGACATACGTATCGCGCTCGCAACGTCGGGGCGGCCTCCCTTTCAGCGCCGCCATAAATAAGGACGCGCCTTATTTTCCCTTTTAAAGATTAAAGAAAATATTATACCGGTAAATCAAAGCTAGCGCGCTAAAATCTCATAAACTATTCCTCTGCAATTTATGTGCTTCCTCAGTGTTCTCTGTTTAACGCGCATGTTTATTGATGAACGAAGGTACATGTAAATAATTCAAGCACAACATTAGATGTGAGCCACATATGAATAATTGATGGGGTCTTTAGAGCTGTGGATGATATTGTCTGCATGTGGACCGGGGCGGGGGGGGCGTGGATGGGGGGATAGTGCCATCCGTAGGTCTTCCTTTTCCGATGATGTCACCATGAGCCAAAGGTGAGAATTGATGATGCAAGCAGGGATTTTGTAGCTGCAGCTAATGAATGGAGGGATGGTGGGATGGACGCGTGGTTGGATGGATGGATGGATGCTTGGATGGTCAGATGAGTAAATGGATGGATGGGTGGATGTATGGAAGGATGGATGGATTCCTGAACGGTTGGATTGATGCTAGACGCTACATGTAAGAATACTTTATGATGATTCGAGATTAGAGCCACCTTCAAATGTTCAGGGGCTCCAGGGCAATTGCAGTTATTAGAGGCCCCTGTGTGTGTGTGTTGGGGGGGGGGTGCTATGTGTGGCCCCTATCTACTGGAAGCGCCTCCATTAAAGCAAACCCGTCCGTGATCATTTATTTGCTTTTTGAACATCAGTACATAGGAATTCTTCTGCATCGGATCAGTAACATATCGGATTCGACAGCACAAAATAACACAAAAGCACTCATAAACATCAAAGGAGGACATGTGACTAGGTACTGCAGAGCTACACAGTTATGGAATGAATGCAGAGTCGCTAGAGAGAAATAGAAGAGATGACTGAAATGGCTGATGGGTGAACCTGTCCGGCACCAAGCAGCCCAAGAGAGGATCTGGACCAGTGCATCCCTCACTGGGCAGGCGGACACTGCAAATGGATGGATATTTATGGTTCCTGGGATGGACTGAACAAATGCAAATGTGGCCAGTATAAAGAGGGTCATAATGGTGCTTTTCTTTAAACTGGGGTTAAGATCCAAAAGGGTCTGGGATTTATCATTAGGCAGGAAAAGCTGGAAACCAAAACACGTCTGATTCTTAGGCAGGGAAACCAGGGAGATTAATGCTGCGGGTGGCGTTTCTGCATGTCTGGGAGATGCTGGGCTGCGTATGATGGAGACCTGCAGGCTGAGGAAGCAAAGGCTGACTTTGGATGATCTGTCTCGCAGCTTCGGTCCAGGACCATCGTCACAGATATGCCGGAAACACGGGAAACGGACCGGCGAGCATGTTACAGTTTGAAGGAGCGTGTGCTGTAAAGACGCAGGGTGACGATGATCAGCGGCCGCAGGGCTAAGGCGCTTTATTAGGTGTGGGATTCACCCGTGTGGCTCCGTTTTTCCTATGAAGAAAGCCTTGTTCGTTCTGCGCGGATGTCAGCTAGGCTAAATGCGTACAGTGACAGATCCCGGCATCCTCTCCCGACCTCCCGCATCACCTCTTAATATCCGCGTTATTAAACAGCGGCTTGCTGACGTCGTGTCGGCACACGATCCCTCAGATCCCCGGCCCGCAGTCCGCTGTCCGCCCGTTCCGTCGTCACTCAGCTGCTGCTCGCCGTCTTTCAGGTGGCCACTTCTCCACGCTGACGAATCCGCCCGTCTTCGGGGGCCGGCTATTAGAGTTGCCCGCTCTCGTTCTCCCTTTGTGACTCCCCGCGCCTATGTGACAGCTGTCATCGGCCTTTGCACCCTTCAGATCTGCATGTCAGGGTTCAGCGGTTGCCAGGTGTAGCTCCAAGCCCCTGCTGAGAGAAACCTTTGATGATAATGCTGCCACTGCTTGGAATCGACATGCAAAGAACCCTGAAATAAATGTGATCCTGCTGCTTTAAATGCATCACCTCCAATGAACAACAACAGAAAGATAGATAGATAGATAGATAGATAGATAGATAGATAGATAGATAGATAGATAGATAGATAGATAGATAGATAGATAGATAGATAGATAGATAGATAGATAGATAGATAACAATCATTTAAAATATTAATTTAAGGGACCTTTAAATTTTTTAATTAAATGATGATATCATCAGAGTACACAGTTTGAAACATTAATGATGAGTTATGTGTAAACATAGCTAATAACTCCTTTCACTTCATGACTTTTTCCTGACAAAGAGGTGTGATGTCAGCAGTTGATCAGAGGAAGCCTGTTTGGATGTGGCGCACCCCTGCCTTGCCGAGAGCCCCCCCCCCTTCAGGGAGGGACAGACAGCAAGGCTCCTTTGTGTTTAGCTGATTTGGCAGGATGTGCGTTTCATGGCAGCGGCACACAAACACGCATGAGGGGTAGGGGGTTAATGTGCCCCCGTCCACAATTATGGCATGCCCTCCCCTGAAATAGCTGGTCAGTCACGCGGCCAGAGCGCACGCTCGCCGGTGTACGGCCTGGGGGGGGGGTGCTTCAAAGGCGCTGCTCACTGGGTGGGGTGCAGTAACTTCCCCCATCAGGGCTTTGATCCTCCACAATCTGGGTCGCATCGGAGGCACCATCTTTATTCAAACAGGAGCAGAAAGCGGAGGTGAGCAGGGGCTGTGGGCGACGGCTCCTGTAAACACAGTACACAGCCAATTCATTTCACAAGCCTTCCATTCAAGTACGTCACCCCGCAGTCGAGACCAGAGTCCTTACAGCATTCGCCACAGCTGTTATTTCTGGGCAACAAGAAACGAAAGAGTCAGGAGGCTGACAGTTTATAGCTCATCCTGCCAATAGGTGGCGCTGTAACCCCCCCCCCCGGCCATATTGCCAAGTATTTGGACCCATTGCCTCATTTAAAGGGCTCAGCTTATCGATCAGCGTGACCGGAACATCACTCAGAAATTACTGCGTTTCTGCAGAATTCGGAGGATGATTAGTGGTGAGTCATAGAATGTGCTGGATTTAAGAAAATACAGGCATGTTTGCTTGAGAAAGCTGTCAAACACAATCAGAAAGTTTTTATTCAGCATGTACAAAAAGTACAAGGAATTTGGTTTGACGGTGACATAAATATACGATTTAAGGACTACCGTGAAGATAGAAATACACAAAAGTCAATACAATAAAGATAAAAAGATTAATTGCTGTTAATAAACAAATATGCAAGTAGACATATAAAATTCAAACAGCAAATAAGCTTAGAGCCAACAGCACTATGAGGTACATTGGCAGACTAAGTCTGGAAAAGTCCAGTAGGTGGGACCTTCATTAAGAGGGCAGTGGCATGCAAGGAAGAAGCTCTTCTGTTGGCCAGTCATACATATACATGTACAACGACAACTTATATATGACATTTACATTAGATGTACAGTAGTGATTGCTCCACTTAGGCAGGTGTAGATGATTTGCTCTTGCTCTGTTGCTATTGAATGCCTGGTTAGGGCACAGTGCACCAGGAGGGTCTCGTGCATGGGGGCAGACATATTGTCTAAGCCACAGAAATCCTTATTTAGAGGGGGAGGACACCAAACTCCACTAATTCAGTGATGGTCTTGTTTTGATTACGGCTTGGTTGATATGGATGTGTACAGTAGTGCTTGTGACAGGGTCGATTTCAGATCTCCGAGACAGATCCATGCCTCATCGACACGGCCGGGCCTGGCCTGTATATGACGGGGAGGCGTGCATATGTATCAGGTAATTTACAAAATGCCCCAAGCGACGTTCCCTCAATAATTCACAGGCATCTCTCGTTTGAACTATCCCCATACCAGGGTGGCTCGAGCAGGGGCTCAGTCAACTACAGCACCAGGCTTGAAGAATAGCTGGAGGCCTCAGCAGGGATGAGCGATACGGGAAGGTACAAAGGCCGATTATTAGCTCTAGCGAATCTCAATCCGTCCGTGACACAAAGCGCAGGGCTATAAGCAGGGGGCGGGGGGGGGAACCCAACCGCAGCTCGAGACACACACGTCAGGCGCTGGTCTGTGCAGAAGTCTGTTCACTGAGCACATCAAAACATGGCTGAATATACAAGGTGAGCTTCATGTGAAACATTGCCGTATTTACAAGGAAGCCTGTCGTCACAAAGAGCCATTTTATGTACTAATAAAAGCCTAGCCGAATTACCGAAATGAGAGCGAAGATGTTTGTTTTGGTTCATGGTTCGTCAACGAGCCCTCACAAAGCGCCAGGCATTGTGGGTAAACTTTCTCACGAAAAATTGCACCAGTGCAAAAAAAAACATTAACATTTGTCTCACCGCGATGCTAACCAGAATGTGGCTTTTCCCACATGATTTAAACTGACATTCACTCCGGCAGAAAAAATCGCCAATCAAAATCCATGATCAAGGCCAACAGTTACCTAATGGAATGTCTAAGAGAACAAACATCAACCGTTTTATTTACGTGCTCAATTACAAGGCGGGGTCAGGGACCACAGCTTGACGTCAAACCAATTTCTGATCTCGGAGCAACCGCATTTACTTTCTGGCCCTTTAAACAAACATTCAACGAACATTTCGGCAAGTCTAATCTCTCAGTGCTAAACAAAAAGGGGGAAACCAAGGACAGCCTTGTGTAATGATGCTGACAGAGACACGAAGCACACAGCTGTACGGGAAACATGCTAAGGACGTTCAGAACATCATAGTAACAGTTCAGTTCAGCCTGAAAAAATTTAAATCCCCATATTTCTCAGATATGGTTTGTATATCATTGACATACATTCCAAATGAGCATTCATTCATCACCTCTTCTCAGTCATCAAGCACGTGATGTTATCTATGATTACTCCGGAAGTTTATACAAGTTGTTGACTCACTGAGATAATTAGGACAGCACCTATAAATTCTCCATTATTTCATATAGTTGGGGTTATTACTGATTTTCATGAACCGATTAACCTTTAATTACCCGCTAGACGTGGAGAGCGTGGAAGTAAAGGCGATGGTGACCTTCTTCACAAGGAGTGGAAGCGGGCAGCTTATAGGGTCCATTTCGCTGCATTTCTGCAGCAGCAGTCCGAACGGCGGGTGCCAGAGAAAGATGTCTATAAAGATGTCTATAATCCTGTTAATACAGGACACCAGTGTGGTCACGCCTTGTAAGGGGTCTCATAACTACACTTACAGGGATCAATATGGAACTGCATAGACTGCCATTTGCAGCTGAAATTCATTGTTTAATGCATGTGTAAAATGTGTAAAATTGGCAAATAATCTGTTTGCTGGTGTAAAGGTGACCCTTTGTGGTCATATTTGCAAGATAATTATTTTTTTTGTACCCAAGAAATAACAAAAGGAAATAGGACTCCCCTTCAGGAAAGCGTAAATTGTAGCTGTTTATTAGCAAAGAACAAGCAATCTGATCTATGATTACATGGTCAGCTGTGGGAAGTCTGACAGTCACAAGTCTGAGAAAGCATTAAATGATTATATTTCATTGTGAGTATTTCACCTTGCCCATACCCCCGAATACACGGTTTGAGAAAATGTCCCCACAAAGACAGCAAATTCTGAAAAAGAGGCATTGCAAGGGTGGTTGAAAAAACATAGAACTTGTTTATAGCTAATTTCCTGGTGTTTTGCCACGATGTGCTTAGGTAACCCTAATTAAAGCCCAATAAAAAAATTTGTTAAAATTAATTGGACATTCCCAGAAAGACAGAAACTCAAAGTGTGCAGGCAATTTGATGATCTATTATGATTATGACATTTTTCCATTGAATTAGCTCACTTTTAATTGGTTAATTCTGGGAGGTGGAAAACAGTGTTTTGAAATGTTTCCTTGAGCTTCTGCATGGGACTCTGAAAAACAGATAATTTATTTGGTCCTTATTCTTGAGCTTTTCGTTAAGGGCCAGTGTGGGGTGTGGCCTGTCCCAGCCAGGATAGGGCATGAGGATGGGGTAAATCCTGCATGGAAGACCAGGCCATCACAGGGCACCATCATACATCACGAGCACCTCAGAGGCACCAGTGCTGCGTGTACCTGCATGTTTTTGGACTGGGGGACAAAACCAAAGAATGCAAGTGGGGGGGGGGGGGGCACCAGCCAAATACGCAAACTGCACACACACACAGAACAGACGTGCAACTCGAACCCCTAACCCTGGATGTGTGAGGTTGACTGCCAACTCCTCCAGCCCTAGTAATAAATGATTCATAATTATTTTCTCTAAAGTTCACCAGCACATGTTGAGAAGTGTAACAGGATAATGTACAGTAACTGCCTTTTATAGGATTCAAAGGCCTCAGATGTGACGCTCTCCCCCGCGTTCGATACAAACAGCCCCGGATTTCTCAAGGCTGTCTAACTGCTGTATTGATGACAATGGATAATGCCTAGCCGCCGATTCCTGTCAACTGTGAATTTATTTAATCTCTGCAGAGACACTCGCGCGCAGATGCGATTTACAGCCCAGAGTGATGTCGATGGATTATTGACCGCAAACTTGAGGAAATGGGGCAGCGTAAATCGGTCTGGAACAAAAGCAAAATGGCATCTTCAGAAGTTTCAATAATTCTGATGCTGCTTGTGTTCAGCTGAGACTAATGAAACCACAGACCTCAGATCACTCTCCCTGCAGGAGAAAATTAGAGGCTAGAGAGCAATAACAGCCACATACAGTAACATGATGCTTACAATGAATAAATGCAGTATTATGTGTAAAATAAGTAATTCAAAAATCACATTTCTGTGGTTTACATTTACAATGTAAATGGGGCTATGAAATCAGATACAAGAGTATAATTACAGTATGTTCATATCACTCAATGTATTGACATTAAATTACATATAAACAGTTTTTTCCTGACTAAACATGTGATGCCTCTATCCACAAAAGAAACATATAGCAAGAACACGCTTCAGTAGTGATTACTATGCTGTTGTGATTATTTTATAATGTTTGTTTGATGCATATATTGTGTCTGAATTCTGTCTTACCCCAGGCTCATGAATTTGACGTCGAAACACCTGAACTTAAAGATGGTGAGTCAGAATGTGCTGGATTGTCACGCACACACACACACACACACACACACACACACCCATTAAATTCCCCAGCGCCCCAAACTGAATGTCGCCAATGAGCATCCAAACACAGAAGATTAAATGGCAAGTGAAGATTAAAAACTGGACAGATGTGTGAAATGAGCTACTGGAGATGTGCAGCATCGGGGTAAAGAAAAGGCACCGTGTGAGAAATCGCTGCATAACTGCAGGCTCATTTTAAATACATTTTCTCTGGGATACAGAGCTCAGGGTTGCACACACACACACACACACACACACACACGCACATGTAGGGTATACCTATACACACACACACACACACACACAAAAATTTGTATTTCATATCTTTATGGGGACCGTTCATTCATTTCTATGGGGAAAACCCTAATTCCAATAATGACAACCTTAACCCCTACCCAGCCCTAACCCTAACCCTAACCCTAACCCTAACCCTAATCATAAGTAACTAAACAAAATACGATACTTTGGGCATTTTTAGTTTTTTTATTACAGCCACAGATTTTTTATACAATTTACCCTTGTGCGGACTGAAAAAAATGGTTTTTATCATGTTGTGTCTCTCTCTCTCTCTCACACACACAGACAGAGTTTGATTTTTCTTGTTTACTCTTTGCTATACAATGAAATGACCAAGTTATGAACATGGTAACCCGGTGCCTCTTGTAAGACATACATGAACTCCTTTTCAAAAGGGGGTGGAGTTAATCAGCTATTACTTTCATACGCTACTGCATCTTGCATTGACAGACTAGAGCATCTTCAGTAAGTTTGTAATAATACATCAGCTTTCTTTACAAAGATCCCTCACATACTCTATGTCACGTACAGCATACATTAGGGTTTGATGGAATTCATTATTATCCAGCTGCTACTCCAAAGGGTGTCTGAATGTGTCGTCATGATAGATAGTGGTCACTGCAGCAGTGGGAGGGAGTGTGTTTGTTTACAAGCCCCCTCCCTCCCCCACGATGGGCATGTCTCTGTGTGTTGACTCCTCCCATCTCCTCAAAGGAAGATGGGCTTTGCAGCTCACCGGGTGTCACTTGAAGCCAGCGACTGATGAGAGCGGCAATCTGACAAGCGTGGTCCGGGGGGGGGGGGCACAGGTTTATGATGCTGCCATCATAGGGAAGCAGCTGTATATCGGACTCAGCGTCTAACGAGAGGCACCGTGGTACCGTCTTCAGATAGCCTCCAGATTAACTGCTCGCTGTTATAATGGTCTGGATTGATAAAACGAAACAGAAAACAATCCATGTGATTTGCATGTTAGAATCTGCTTGTTTTCTGCCATCAGTTTACAGCAACCAAGGGAGAAACAAGATAAGCTAGGAGTTATGGGCAAAGGCTCCCGAGCGCCATTCCAAAAGACCGTCTGGATGAGGACAGAGCAGCCCGTGCATCACTACCTCATCCCTTCTAATCACAGGCTGCCCAGCCCCCCCCCCCACCAAGTTGTCTCAGTGGCCCCCAGAGGTAGGATTTCACACTCAATTTATAACAAATGGCAAGAAAATTGACTGCGGTTCTTAAGGAGATTTGGGGCTGATTATTTTTGCGAGTCTCTTTGTTTGTACCAACATGTGGCATCTAACCCCAGCCTATTTGTAAGGCAAAGAAAGTTCTGAAACATTAAACAACAAGAAAAACTATCCATGCATCAATCTTCCAACTGCTAATCCTGCACTGGGCTGCAGGGAAGGATAAATAAACACATGTATTAAATGCATATATAAAGGAAGACTTGTTTGAAGATTCCTGTGTGGAAATAGGTTGGAAACACCACTGATCATCTCAGACCGGTTCAAGTTTAAAGATATTCTGCAGCTGCGCCAGGCTCTGATCAAATCCTCTGGCCTTCCATTACGGCTCAGCGCTCCAGAGGACTCTCTGCAGTTTTCCGTGTGGTCCATTGCAGATTTCCAGCAGGCAGAGAAACTGTGGTCCGGCGTGGCCTTGCCGGCGTGCCCGCCATAAGCTGCCGACTAGCGTAGCATGCTTAGATACGGTTTGCATCACTCATGAAAAGCTCAGAACCTTCACGATCGCTTCCACAGTCAGCGCTCGGCCGAGTACAAAGTGAATTACAAAGTCTGCCTAAGATGTTTTCTTTCTGTTCTTATAAATACCTCAGAGGGGGCTGTGCTGATATCTCATGTTGACAGTATCTAAGCCTTTCATGTACAGTATTTGTTACGCTCTGCTCTCTGAGTTTACATACTCTGGGATATTTTTGATGCTAAAGGTCTACATACATCCCAGGGAATAAAGTAGGCTTAGTCATTCACTCTTTTCCTTTCCTTTATAGATCCCAGATTAGATATAAAGCAGCCTTGGTACTTTGTCTCTCTCTTCTTGTTTTATGGATGGGAGTCTTTCCAGGCCTCAATAAATACCATCCACAAGCGATAAATTAGGCTTTTTACAGCAGTGCCATTCTAAGTGTTGCCGTCGTACAGTACGAGGGACTTAATCACGTTGACGTTATTTTAAACTTGCACTCACCCCCGGAACAATTTAACTTTTTCATCTTAAGAAATTGCTCATATATTTTTATTTTGTCCCTTATTTCAGACACAGAATCCTATCAGCAACCGGCCCGTGGGCTCCACGTATTTGAGTGTTTTCCGGAAACACGCCGCAGTAAATCGATTCCGTGCGATTTGACCTTCAACCTTCTAAACACACAGTTACCTCTGTGCGTCCTGCTTCGCTAGTCCTTGGAGACTGGCTCACTCTTGTTCTATCCATAGATTTGTGGGCCTGCCCACTTCTGTAAAGACCATATTGAAATTTCAAGCTGTTAGATGGGCACGGGCCCCAGCTTGTATTGTTAGCTTTTAATCGCCTGTCTTTCCTGGCAAGGCCTCTGAGAACCATTTCTACTCCCTCAAGATAAGATCTTTCACAGTCCTGTAAACTGTCAGCGCCCATCCATTCCAAAACAACGGCAGCCTCCTATAGAACAAGTCTGTCATCCCCTACTTCAGTCACACCTAAAACAATAACAGATTGCCCAGCAGTGGTGAAGAAAGCGGTGAAGGTGTGAGACTATGGTGCAGAACTCGCTCGCCACAGGATCCACGACAGCATCCGGAACCTTTATGAAGCGTGTGGGGCTCCTTAAATATTTTAACAAGCTGGGCTACCTACCGTGCTGTGTCGTGTAATAATACTTATTTCAATAAACAGGAGAACAGCTAAGGAGGTACAGTGCCGGAATATCAGGTGCCAGATGCATCCAGATGGGGTCCCGGAACAGGGACTCACTGAAAGGCCTTTTTTTAGGGACTGTACTCAAGGGATCTGCGTGAAGTGATGTTAGAATGTCAAGAGCAATTCTCTCTGTGCCACGGGACGAAAAACAAAATAAAAAAAAAAATCAAAGACTGTCTGGAAGTACAACAGGTTTATCAGGCAGAATTCAGCCTCACGGATGTAGTGGGGAGACCTGAACTGAAGCTGTAATACGGTGCGATGTGTGCATTTATAGCTAGCTTTTGGAAGTGCTGATTTTATTTGCTGGGACGTTAAGAAAACGATCCCTGACAATAACCAGTACTGTTGGCATCTTTTTATAGCTGGTATGTACTTTTATTAAGTTTAAATGCAGAAAATCTTAAGTCTTTGCAATTCGTCGTTACCATATGCAAAAATGCATCTCCTGAATCTTCAGTGTCATGGCACATAACAGAATTTCCTCCACGGTTGGATAGTACAGTTGTGTAACTCTCCCTCTGGCTTGACAGTTGTGCCATACGTCACCTTGCAGGCCTGTCAGACGCGTCAAATCGCATGCTGACATGCCGGTGAATAGAATTGTTCTTCAAGACAGCAATCTTCTTCCTTTGGTTATTATTAGGTTATTGCTTTGCTTGTGGGGGGCAATCCCTGTAATTAGTTGAAGTATATATATATATATATATAGAAATGCAATGCATCAGAACAATATTGCGCTTAATTCAAAATTTATGCAGGGCATTGCGACGCATAAAATGTCGCGGCTGAAATTAAATGAGGAGCTCAAAACTTTGAATGAGAGACAGAATATCCTGAGGCAGCAATAAATTATTCGATTAGCAGTGATGCTAGCAAATATCAGCATCATTTCGGCTCTGTTAGCATGTCACATGTTCAGAGTACATCCACATCTTTCCAGCATCTTCTCTTTTCCGTTGTGTCCCCCGCAATGAAAAAAAAAAAATGCACCCAGACGTTAGGTGATACGGGAGAAATTCAAAGCATTTCGGTTTCACTGTCACAACTGACTTGCGGCGATGGTTGCGTCGAACATCCGTAGATTCGACAGGCTGATAGAGCAAGACACCAATCTTTGACAAACTGTCAAATAGCTTCATGCCACATTCCATAGAAGCTGTCAGCTCCCCTTTTTTGGTCTGAAAGATAATTATCTGTTGCCAGAGGAAACGTTACTCCTGAAAAAAAAAATCCGGCAGCGTTATGAACTATTATGTTGTAAATTACCTGATGCTCAGCAAGAATTGGTATTTCGGTGGAAAGTTCCAGAGTTAATTGCTCCTAAGCGAGTCCTCCACAGCGGCTAGATAGTGTTTGTTTCTCCACATCCGACCATCCGGCGGGGCGTGGGCTTGCCCACAAGATCTGAGATGTTCAGGTATACCACTACTGAGAAAAGTACAGCCAAACGTAACAGCCAGAACACAGTGTGCGCCCATGTCTTATTTAATCATTAACAATTCAGAAAGTACACCCTTTAAGGCATTGCATTTAATGAATAGATTTATTTAATGCAGACATCTACTCCCAGGAAATGATGCTAGATAGTAATATGTATGTTTATTTTCAAAATAAAGATTTAAGAGAAGAAATAAAATGGAAGGATCGATACCGAAGTCCTCGTTTTATGGGCTCTAATGCTGCTGTTCTCAAGAACATGGCTGGTCGGTTAATTTACCATGTTAATGGACCTTCCTGCGAGACAATGGACTAAAACCACGGACCCGAGAACAGAGAAGGAAACATCTGCTTCCAACATGTTGTCATGTCCGTGTAATTCCTGCTCTACCCCCTTAAGCGTGGGCACGTAACCCTCTTCAGACTTTACTCGGATGGGATAACCATCAATCCATCCATGTTCCAGTGTCGCTGGCGGCTTGGAGACAGGAGTCGCCTTGGAAGGGATGCCTGTCCATCACATGTGTGCACACATTTCTCCAAATGCTTTCTAATACCAGTACTGTTGGTGGGTGTGATTCCAAGGCCTCCATTCACTGGGCAAGTAAAAAATATATATATACTCCGGTTATTATTACAACTTTAAAACATGTAACATCGACGAAAAAGGGTGAAATATCTGCTGTTTTATATTTTACATCAAAAAAATTAAAACACACCACAAATGAAAAACTTTGACTATCATTTTCTCTGATTTTTCCTGTGATCAAAGTTCTGGAAAGCATGATCCCCGCAGGATTTGGATTAAGCCTCGATTTATTTCCGTCTCTTCACCCAACCTGCATAATCAAATTCAAATGCATCTCAGTCTGCAATCAAAATCAAATACATCTCAGTCTCAATTCAATTACATCATTCATTACTTATTTATAATTTGATTCACCAATGCCTCATTTTGGAATCTCTTCTATATGATATTTAGCTCTCCAGTCACCATTTTAGGAGGAATGATTTAGACAAAGATACTTTCCTCATTAAATAATTAAATGCCTAATAATAGGGCAGTGGGGGGGTGGGGTCACTCTTTTTATTTTGAGATTTAACTCTTTAATGTAGAAACTGATGATAAATGCTGGATCCCAGACATAGTGTGAGTAGAAGAGATAGAAAATTACGTCTATTTGGTAAAAATGAGAGAAGCATGAATGCAAAACCATGTTTCCATCTTCCACGTTTTTATTAAGATTACATGATTGCAGTGATTTGTTCGAATTCCGCTCGGGTCGCGACCTTGTCCAGTTGTGGCAGATGTGCCCCCTGTCCCCCTGCCCTATTACTCATCTGGTTTTGCTTTCATCTTCATCAGTCACAAACCGCAGGTGGATCTTCACTTTTATGAGGCCTTTTTTTTTTCCGGGTTCCTTTGGCAAAGCAGAAAATCCATTGAAGTCTCACTTTCCCTTCTTTTTGTCAGAAGCACTTCTGAGGACAAAGGCTGTTTTTTTAAGGTTGCTGAGCCAGGAAGCGCATTTCTCGCAACACCCTAAAGTTGTGGAAACGTCATTCAGAACTATATCCGCTATTAGTTAACCTGCACAGGCGGTTATTTGAACGAAGCGTTTTCAAGGGCAGATAATAGTGCTGAAGCAAGTCTTGGGTTATGCTGCCTTATAATGTAATTATTTTCCCATGCGCCCGCGGTCTGGCAGTCGAAATTGCGGCCAGGCTTACATGCGTCAAAGGACAGGTGCTTGAAGTTCCGGGGCTGACCGGTACTTACGTCGTCAAACAGACAAAGGACGGAAAATCAAAACAAATTCATAACAGATGTAAGAAATAAGGGAATGATACATATTAGAAGGTTTTCCAAATAAGGCACTAATACGAAATAGATGCAAAGAAACATTTACAGCTTAATTATGCGTTCTGTTTTCTGTTTTCTCCCTGGAGAACCCATCTGTCATTTATGTGTGTAGACCAACCAGCCATTCAGCATAGATTTCTCTAACCCGAGACCTTTGCTGGATGGACGAGACACACCAAGATCCCATTAAGATCCTTGCCTGGGGCTTCTGTCATCTCCTGTGAAATCTCCACTCGCGGCCTTGAGGATATGTTGAAACAATTTCCTAGTGGGACGTGAGTGAACCTGCCCTGGTGGCCAAGCATTGTGTCCACGTGCAAAATAACGTGTGAGACACACATAAGCGGAAAGGTAAAGGTTTGTGGCGAGGAAGAGAAGCCCTGTGTGAACTCTGAGGACGGTTCCAGAGTGCTGAGCTGAGTTCTGATCATCTTATCATCGGTGCGGATGCTGGGTGGTTTACCTGTCGTTAGCTTGCAAGCTAAGTGATTAGATGTTAAATGTTAAAACAGCATCTGTAAGACAGATTAGTCAATGAAAAAACTTGCATCTATTATCCTCAGAAGTATTTTTAACCATTTGTGTGTGTGGTGTGTGTGTGTGTGTGTGTGTGTGTGTGTATATAAATATATATTGAGCTCTGAGTTACTGTACCACGGTGATGAAACTGCAAACTATGAAACACAACTCTAAAGCATTTGAGATGTAATTTACGTGCTATTAAAACATAGCGCCATTAACACCTGCTAACTGTTCCAATAATTCTAGCCAAAAAGATCTTGTGGGAACAGCACCCTGGGGACTGCAGCCTCATGAAGAGTGAATGGAATGATTCAGATGTAATGAGCACTGAGAGGTCAGAGACAACTGGAGAAGGAAGGGCAGAGGGGATGCGGCCTTTAAACATTTGCGATTGCGGCTGCCGAGGGGCGCAGCCAATCAGAAGAGAGTTGCTGCAGAGAGTCAGGAATGTGGGGTTTGTGGAGGTAGCTTTGTGCTGGTGTCTCACATTGCCGACATGCAGGTTCGCTCTCCGGGCTGATTGAGGTTAATGTGGTGGACGATGGACGGGCTTGTCCCTTCTGCTTCGCATTACGCCCTTTCGCGGGGAAGCTGCACGTTCGGATTTGCAGGGAATTTGAGTCCCAGCCTTGGATAATTCACACCAGACACGACGCGGAGCTGACTGCTATGTTCTGTCCAGCTGGATGGGTGGAGGATGTTAGCCAATATCGCTGACTCAAACCGAACAAATTGTTTGTTTACCCTTCACTTATTTTCAATAGGCTGTTAGCTTCCAGCGGCTCTGTAGCTAAGTCCGAGGAGACCAAGGGCTCTCCACTCTGAATGAGATGGGATTAATAGCCATGGTTGTGAAGAATCTTCGCATGGAGAATCCACTCCCCATCTTCACAGGCCAGAACCGGTTCAGGCGATGAAGGAGGGACCCCCTGGGTCAGTGGGACAGGTGGTGTGAAGCTAAACTACTGTAAGCTTAGCAGCAACACTACACTCTAGTCCACCCAGCAAGGCACTCACTCACACAAACAGTTTTGTAATTATATCTTTGTGGGGACTCTCCATTCATTTCTATGGGGAAAACTCTAATCCCAACATGACGACCTTAACCCCTACCCAGCCCTAACCTTAACCACAAGTAACCAAACAAAATACAAGATTTTTGGCATTTTTAGTTTTTTGATTGCATTCACAGATCTTTGTGAGGACCTGAAAAATGGTCCCCACATTGTCAAAATAACAGATTTTTATTACATTGTGGGGGACATTTGGTCCCCACAATGTACTATAAATCTAATCCACACACACACACACACACACACACCACTGCAGACTGCCAGACGCTAACACTAATCCTGTGTGTTTCCTTCGCACCCAGAACGCATGCGGCCGGCTCTGTGAGGTGATCCTGACACCCCGCCGGCAGGCAGGGAAGACGCCGTTGTCTCTGCACCACCATTATTTCTTTTTACAAGTTGCTCTTTTTTTCCAGAGAAAGGAATTTTCGAAAAAAATTTGAGGTTCACCACACGCCGTTGACAAGAAATACCAAATTATTAAAAAAAGAGAAAGCATAGATGCAGAATATGAAAGAGCCGATGGCGTCTCTGAACAGACCATCGCTTACAACCAAGGGTAGATGACTGTACAACTCCCGCTACCAAGGTCTGCAGACAGGGGGCAGTGCGATATAGGATGGAAAGTGCATCTGCTTCCATCCTAAAGTGCATTTTACATTCCCTTTCCCTTTTAATTATCATACTGGAATTATTTGCTAAGTAATAGCATAAAACAAATTGCTGTGTCCTTCAGTAAACCCCAGCAATGGCTCACATTTTTCCTTAAGTTTGTGAACACTGGGTGGAAAAACAAAACTCACAAACAGAGCAGGTCCGATAAGGAGATTACATCACCAGCGTAAATAACCTAAGAGGGCTGAGTTAGGAAAATCACGGGCTTTCACACAGGCTCTGACACAGCACATTATGGCCTGGCCCAGTCCTCGCTGCGGCACTTCAGTGCATTATCTCCTAGCTAAAAATGGCCTCGTAAGGAGCTAGCAATGATGTTATCCCTCTGACAAAACTCACTTTCTGATGAAGACATGGAAACAGAACTGCTGTTTTTTTCTATATTCGTTTATTCACTCGTCCGTCTGCGGATTCCACAGAAGGACACACCTGTTTTGTGTGCTGTCATCCTTCTTGTTCATTCTCGCTCTTTCTTACCACGATTATTATTTTCCCTAACTATTTTTTTTTCCTAATTCCAAATTCATTTTCACACTGAGAGCCTTTACGCTGATGGATATTTACAGAGGCAATTTCAGTTAACTGCAGTCTCATGGGTACAACAATGGGCACCCCTGCAGGGATTTAACGGCCCCTTGGTACCAACGAGGTCTGAATCCCTAGCTTGTGGGTCACAAAGTTTCTGGACTTGTAGTGACTGCCCCCCCCCCCCCCCCCCTTAGTACCCAGTTCTGGCATCGAGTCCTTTCTGCTCCGGATTCCTGGGGCGGTCGGATTGGGGGAAACAGACCAAACCCCTACTCGCGCTTTCCAAGCAATATGAAACATGCTCCCATCTTCAAAGTTGGCAGCACTCTTCTGTGTTCGGAGCCCCCACCCCCCCCCCCCCCCCCCAACTCCTGCTTTGATCCCCATGCAGCCTAATGTACATTTTATCTCCCCCGTGATACAGGTGTCCCTGTGGTGTGTGAGCCCTGGATTACAATACGTGCTGCACATACCCCGTGACCCCAACCAGGCTGCTTACCCCCCCAGCCCCCCACCCATGCAAGCTCAGGGGCCACAGAGGAACAGAAGAGTGTCTGGGCTTCCGCATCAGCTTAGACACGAGACAGCTGCAGTGTATCAGCTATCTTAAATACCATCAAGACGCAGGTTTTAAATTGGGCACGGCTCTTTTAACGTATTTTTTTTAAAACACAAGATCAGAGGAATAGGAACAGCACTGCACTTTGGGGCAGCTCACTGTTTAACTGCATACGCGCTACCAGTGAAACGTTTTTGCACACACTGAGATTTTTTACATTTGCATGTTATTTAACATTTACTAGAAATACACTCAGTATTCTTTGCTAACAGATACATTTACAGTCTGTTCACCATTTGAGTAAGTTTATTTGCCAAAAAAGTAATATCTGTGATTTATCAAAGAAACCTCTTCTAGCAATTATAACAGCAGAGAAAATTCGAGGCATTATTTCTACAAGGGACATTAAATACAGCTCTGCTTCATGGGATGAAACAGTTAACTAGTGCATTAAAAGTTAAAGGACAGACTATAATTTGACTATGCCATCACCACATAACTAGTTAATAGACATGCACTGTTACATACTCTTTTCACGTTATAAAAGAAGCTTGTTTTATTTGACTTATATACTCATTTATATTGGTTCACGGGGCGGCATGGTGGTGCAGTGGTTAGCACTGTTGCCTTACACCTCTGGGACCCGGTTTTGAGTCTCCGCCTGGGTCACATGTGTGTGGAGTTTGCATGTTCTCCCCATGTCGTCGTGGGGTTTCCTCCGGGTACTCCGGTTTCCCCCCACAGTCCCAAAACATGCTGAGGCTAATTGGAGTTACTAAATTGCCCATAGGTGTGCATGTGTGAGTGAATGGTGTGTGAGTATGCCCTGCGATGGGCTGGCCCCCCATCTGGGTTGTTCCCTGCCTCGTGCCCATTGCCTCGGGATAGGCTCTGGACCCCCCACGACCCAGTAGGATAAGCGGTTTGGAAAATGGATGGATATTTGTTCACTCAACTTTCCAGTACTTAACAGAACAAATAATCAGAAGTTTATGTAATAAATGGAAAACTGATAAAAACCTGTGACATGCAAAAGCTTTTGAGTATAGTGTACACTATTAAAGCAGTTAGAGAAACAACACTGTTACACTTAAATACTGTAAATGCACCCTGCTAACCAGTCTTAAGCTGTGAAGTACATCAACTAAAGAACATTGATTATAGGCAGTAACTGGGAGACCTAGAGATCTAAAATAAAACTTCATGGGCAAAGGAAGCTGTAATATGAGTGTGTGTATGTGTGTGTATGTAATTAAATATATATGTATTTGCAAATCACTACAATCTTTTTGTACCTCCAGCAGCTGATTTAAAGTGAACCGGATCTCAAATACATCCTGAAAGTCCGAACTGTGGCAAATAAATCACTTTGTCAATCGATGACTTCGGTAATTAAATGTGGGGAAATAGGTTTCCTCTTTGGCCATTGTCAATATGAATGAAATTAATCCCTTTAAATAAACCATGAAGCCGAGGTTTATGGCAATCCAATTTTCATTATTTTGATTGGGATGTTTTGATTGGGAAAGCACATTCGCTCTGAGTGGGTGAGTGGGTGGGGGGATCCTTCTGGAAAATGGAACATGTGCTTTGTAACTATGAGCAGTGATGCTTTTCAGTCTTTTCTTGCACCGTCATGCATTATATTCACACAAGTGGGTTATTGCAGGACTGGGCTGGGCTGCTGGTGTAACAGGCTGTAACAGTGCCAGTGAGAGGGTACATATGCAGTACCAGTCAAAAGTTTGGGCATGTCCATCCGGCTACATAGGAGAGTGATAGTGTCGCATTACATGACCTGGCTACCTGACTTAAACACCGCAGAAATGTTTTTTGAGTATTTTGACCAGAGAGTCAAGGTGACCAATGAGTGCTCAGCATATGTGGGGACCCCCTTCAGGACAGCTGGGACAACATCCCAGGAGGCCACCTCATGAAAGTGTCGAAGAGGAGACAGTAGGGTCAGCCAGTCCCTGGAGCAATTGGGGTTAAGGGTCTTACTCAAGGGCCTATGGGTGGGATCACTCTACCGATCCAGGGATTTGAACCAACAACCTTGTGATTCCCAACCCATGGAGCTGCTCCCCCGACAATGCATTTTTTTGCATAATTCCGTATATGTTTATGTTATAGTTTTTGATGTCTTTATAATTATTCTAAAATGTTGGGAATACTAAAAATAAACCTTTCTATTGACTTTTTACAGATGTTATAAATCCACACCTACACCATGCCCGGCGTCTGTTTTTGCTGCTTGTCCAGTCCTCCTTCCACCATTGTGTCCTCCTCAAAAATGCTCTTCTCAGTGCTCTGAGCACATTAGAGTGCCAGTCTTCTCCGCTTCCACGGTTTCGAGCGCAAGCGGGCATCCTAATTCCGATTAGTCACCACGGGACTATCCAGCCTGCAGAAAAACAAGATATGGGGGGGTGGGGGTGACAGAGACCACTTAAGTTGTGGAATAAAGCAAATGTACAGCCATACAAATAAATAATGAAATTGCCACTCGTGGTGGGGGGGGGGGGGGGGGGTTGCCAACCACATAAATCACAGGTATTCACTATGTCCCCCCCCCCAGTCTGGAATGGCTCCTCTCAGGGGGCATCTGTCGAAAAGGAAAACACAGACTGAAATATTCCATATGGAGGGGGAGCAGCGGTAAATCACAGAGGGGCCCGTGGGGGCCCCTGCTCCCCTCGGCCCCCTTTCAGGCGCGGGGCGGCCCCAGCACTGCAGCACCAGGATATTTGGTGGGGAGGAGGGGATACTGGTGTGGGGGCCTGGGAGCTGTTCTACTTACTTCCCAATCACGGCCGCTAAGTTGAGGCATGCCATCTGAAAATGAACTTTGGCAAAAAATGAGCAGGAACGTTTAAACAGCGGGGGGCTGCTCTGGGTCTATATTTGATCCTTCAGTCACCCCATTCGTCTCCTCTGTCTTCCTTCAGCTGGAACAGGGAGGGGGGGGGGGGGCAGGCTTCTGTGACCTCCTGTACTCGCCTTTGTAGGAAAGGCCACTGACAGGTAGATGTATGGCCACTCGTTCGACATTCCGAGATCTCGTGATTATCCCAGAAACAGCCTCTCCACTTTTTAATCTGGGATTCCTGAGTCACCCTCAGTTCAAGCAGAAGGGGCGGCCATCTTGGCTCACCTTTCAGTGACCCGCGTTTTTTTTTACTCCTCCCTTTCTTTCTGTTTCCTCCAGGGTTGGGGTTGGCTTTGCCATTTAATGTCCGGTCCCTATTGTGGGGGGTATGCCAGGGTTGGTATCTTTGGGGCAAAAGCACGGCACTTGCTTGGTCCCTCGTGAGGAGAAAGAAAATCAGACGGTGATCACAGCGTTTAATGCCGTCGTCAACCAGTTACTGACACTCAATGGCTGTTTCCAGATTTTATTCAGGTCGGGTATCTTTGGGTCTGCGAAAAAAAAAGGCAGCAGTTTTCTGGGGAACGAGCAGCTGCTTTTCTGCTCCATCCGGGGAGGAGCTGCCTGGCGGCAAACGGCGTTTAGTGCCACCGTGAACGATCGCCAGACACTCAACTTCGTGAAGCGGGCAGCCATACAAAAGCATTCATTCCCCAAGCAACTTGGGGTGAGTTTGGACAAGAACAGACAAAAGGGTCGAATTTCCGTGGCATAAAAAAACAAACAAAAAGAAAAAGCATTGATTGAAACCAGATAGCATTCAAACAGATGGATGGTTTACATCCAGTCAGGAGACCACGTCAGCTGAGGTCATTACGGAGCTGTCCCTGATCTGACTGGCCGGTCAGGCTCCAGGTCAGCACGGGGGTGGGGTGGGGGAGGGGGGGGGTGGTGTCTTGATTAAATATAGTTTACGGTCCTTTATTAAGGAGCTGTAGTCGCCCAAAAGGGAAACAGGTTGTTAGGAGAGATACAGCAAACAATAGACTAGATGTTTCAGCCTGGAGGGTCTGTCCTGGGGGCTTCACTGGCAGTGATGAATTTGTTATAACTGATATTCTAAAAAGAGAACGGGGGGGTGGGAGGTTTAAAAAAAGAAAGAACTTAGATGCAAGGCAGTGTGGCAGACTGCCTTTTTATGGTCCTGTTATGTTCAGCTGTATCTCAATATGTTTTTTCTTTAAACAACCCATGATAGGAAAACACCCAAACAGCAGGAAAGTGGGTCAATGCCCATTGTATTTTTAAGATGATTACGCACAACCACAACGCTACTTCTCATGAATAATTATTTATATAAGTCTTCACTCTCATAAAATCATTAAAATGAGATCTGTGCGTTCCTCCTCTCTTCACTGATCACCTATTTCAGTAAAAAATTTCAGTTACTTCTCATATTGCTAACTTTTTTTTTGCTGTTGTAAATCATGCAGGAAAAAAATTAACTCTGTGACAAAAGTGGCTGCACTGACATGCCCTGTTTCTCCAGAGGAGGTGAAGAACCTTCCCGAACTTTGATTTATATTCGCTAATTTGGTAGGGGGAGTCGCCCGGCTTCCGTTTTTTTCGCCGCAATTTTACGAACGCTGTCATTTACGATTCTCTCGGTGCCGCACGCATTGCCGCATCGCCGACCTGCCCACGGTAGATTTTTAAAAGCTCGTCTTTCGGCATGGCGTGTCATCTATGGGCAGAAAGCAAGTGCTTGTAAATGAAAATGTGCTCAAAGGAAAACAATACCCACACAGATACGCACACACACAGATACGCACACACACAGATACGCACACACACAGATACGCACACACACAGATACGCACACACACAGATAGCGGCCTGCCAGTAGGAATGTGATGTGTAAAAGGAAGTCCCGCGTTCGGAACCGGAGGGCCAGGCTCACCCCCCCACACCCGGGGCTCTCCTTTGCTGTGACAGCCTTGCCTGGCTTTGTGACTGGGTCCCTCACACCACGTATCACTGGTGCCTCCACTTCTGTCAACCCAGATCAGCTCCCCCCCCTCCCCTGCCAATGTCCCTGAAAATTCCATCCTGCGAGGACAGTGAGGGTCTACGTCTTTCTGCATCTATCCGTGTCTGTGTCTTTGATCTCCTCGCCTGTCCTCGCGGCCGCGTGTGGGGTCTCGGACAGCGCACCATTACCGTCTCGCAGAGGACTGGCTGCCATGAACTACCAGGCTCAATCTGCCCAATTTTAGTTATTTTCCTCAAATGTTCCGGGAGGTATCTCAGTCCCAAATTCAGCGCCGCGTGGGGTGTGAATATCGAAAGTGGCCAAACGGGGTCGTTATATCCAGCATACGTATATCGTACCCGGTAGAAGCGTGACAGGATGCCTAGGATCGCTGGGGAAGCGCAGACTGGTGCAGCGAGTATGGTGAGGGCGCCTGCGTGGCTGGATTGTCCCGCCGCGGGGGCCTCTACCGGTGGCAGTAAAATTAATTTTTATGGCAAGTTATTGGCTTATAGGAGGTACTAGTGGAAAAGGGGCAAAAGGAGACAGAGATGAATCACAGGGAGGTGCTGTGACAGCGACGCTTCCCGGAACAGGGGCTTGAAGAGGAAATCATGACTCTGTCTACAAATAACTGTCTGCCATGGGTTCTGCGCTGCTTCCAGCTCAGCCTGTCAGGTGGAATCATTTTGTTGGACTTAATGTTTTATGCAAATGCACCCTGGGAGAGTTCTGACAGCCAGGCCCCCACCCCCCCACCCCCCCCCCCCCCCGCAATACTTCCCCATTCCCTCAGTGCGTTTTGTTTTTTTGTAAACGCTTGGTAAAACATTTGCATCCCTTTGAGCACAAGCTACTTTGCCGTGATTACGCCGCGCCTTTTCCGCACCTCTTCCATTTCCGCGAGATCACACGAGGTGTGTCACATCAGGCGGCTGCCTTAAGGGGTCGGGGTAGAGCCTCTCCGAGCCCCTCCCTGCTCTCCTGAGGTCTGAGCTGGGGGGGTGACTTGGGGCCCTGAGACGGGCATCAAACCCATGAGCTTCTGAAGGCAGCACCGCTGTGGCACCAGATTGCAGAAAATAAATATATATTTTATGTGTTTTGTAAAGCGTATAATCTGCAGACTATATTAATGCATCAGTGTTAAACAGGTTTGGTAAAAATATGGTATTTTTTTCCATTCTTCCGGCTTTTTTAGTGAAACGCTGCAGCTGTTTTTGAGCTGCCCTCTCTTCCCAATGTTGAAAGGTCCTCCTCGAGCCTCCCCGCCCCTCACAGCCCCCCTCCATCTCTCCGAGGAATGAAATTCGTGGCAGAGGTGGAGTCGCAGGTCGAGAGGTGTTAAATGGTGCCTTCCATTACGGGAGAAATCACAGGCATGGGAGATCGATGGGCGGATCCTATGTGGCACTCTGCAGCACGGCCGCTGGGAGTTTTCCCCTGGATTTTTTGTCTACATTCCCGCCAAATTCTGGGGCTTTGGGCTGGAGCAGTACAGTGATGCTCCTTGGGGGCTTTGAATATTATAAGGTTGCAAGCGATCATCCAATTGAAGCGTGTTTGTTCAAAACTTTTTTCAATACGTGAAAACAGATGAATGCTGCAGGTCATCGAAAGGAAACAAATATCAAAGTATGATAAATGAGAAAATTCCCAAAAGTCAATTTCACCTGTCTTTTGAGAAGAGACCACCAATTCTGTGGACTAAGTGTGTTCTGGAAAAAAGAAGACGTTTTGCTTCCCAGTGCTGTAACATATGATGAGGAAATCTGACTTTACAGTAGGTCACTGGCAGTATCATCTAAAAAAAAACTGCTAAAATTGGACTGACTGACAGCTGTAAATTACACTCATGCTCTTCAGTTGTCTCTGTATCACCAGCATGAACTCCCGTCTCCTGCTTTAAGTCTTCTTATCAATTCTTCCTCTTTCTCTCTCCCTCTCTCTCTCCATCTCTCTTGCTCCCTTTCTCTCTCTCCCCCTCTCTCTCTCACCTTCTCTCTCCATCTCTCTCGCCCTCTCTCATTTATCTAAAGAAGAGGAGCGATCCCCCAAGCCTCAGCATGATGTCAGGACTTCGCGGACCAGAAGAGGCGGCCCTCAGCCCGAGTTCTGACTCTCAGCCATTTTTCATGGGCTGTGATTGGCCACCAGAGGCAGTAAAAGTGGACGCGGCCTCTGGACGGCAGTCAGCTCGGCTATCTCCAGAATTAAAGCTTGCCCCTTCCCTGTTATCAGCATTAAGCCTGAAACTTAACTGCAACCCGTGAATCCCACGACCAGGTCCTCAGAGAGGACAGGACTCCATATTTCAGCACCAGTCAGAGGGCAAATGCTATTGGGCTGTTATGGAACTCGGCGGGTTTCGCCAGCTATAGCAGAAGCAGTTAAAGGCAGCGCTGGCGCTCTTTTCTATTAGCTCAGCAGGGCGGCGCCACTCCAGTTATTACCACACTCCACGGGACAGTCACATTCCCAGCCACTCCGATAATTCAGCCTTCACCAAGGCCTCCCGTTTCCTCTCATCCCTCAGCCATTAAAGTGACACTTTCCAGGGTTAGGGAGCTGACTGATGTAGGGTAAGCTTGATTCGGATCGGGTTCGCAAAAAAAAAAAAAAGGCTAAAGGCAGTGACCTTTGACCCTGGCGTCTAATATCCCCCATGTGACCGTAAGTCATGGTGGAAATATGCAAAGTGCTGTGTTGCCATATGCAGAAAGGATGCCCTGGGGGGGGGGGGGGGGGGGGGGAGGGTATGGCTGTGCTGAGAGAGTCGCAGGGCATGGCAGGGTGTGGGCGTGTCCTGTGGTGAGAGGTGGGAGCAGAAGTCTTTAAATGCGGCGCATCGTCAAAGAAACACAGGACCGTTCTGTAATTATGTCTCTGCCATTCTGTAATGCTAGTTTGAGATAAGATTATTATTAGGACATATAATTATGGACTTCATCGGTGTCCATACTCCATGCTGTATACTCTGTCCAGTCTTTATGGCCATAGATATTTAGGACACGAGCCGTAAATACAGCAGTGAGATTCCGGATGCTGCTCTAAGATGGCAGTGAGGGCAGGGACAGGGCTCTGTTCCTGTATGTCTACGCGACGGGAAGCGTGGCCGACCGAACGGCCGACCCCTCGCTCACGGCGTTTGGGAAACACCACATTCATAGGCGTCACACCCCCCCTCTCCCATGCTTCCACAGACCACCGCCTACACCGCAAACTCCACAGCCGTCCATCACACATCTGTGTGGTTAACCCACCAACTGGGCAGGCCTGAATTATTTCTTAATTACTAGCTTCTATATATAAATAGCTAGTACTAAAGTATTAATATTGAAGGCTGATGCGTGTTACCACCCTTATGGTATATTTCATTATCTCAATGTTAATGTGCATCATACAGTAGGTTGTCCGGCCAATCAGGACCATGGGAACATTCTCTTACATCACACTGCTTTGCACACCCCTGTGAAAGTGACCTGCACTTTAAAATCACCCCATATAATCAAATGATTGGTTTGCCTTGCCTCCATCCTTCTAGCCAGAATGACACAATAAGCATTGTAATCCTATCACGGAGCCTGCAATTATGAAGACCTTTATAAAGTTCACTTACTACTAGTAATGATAAAGTGGCTTGGATTCTTGTTGTAATGAGTTAATAAGAAATATAGAGCAAAAGATTAATCTCTCTAGTGCTAGTTTGGTTCATGGATGTTAGACTGTGGGTGTCATCTAATTTCTATTAATGTACTGTCTTGCACTACATCTATAATCCCTTGATATTACTAGCTATTCATTTTTTTATTGACATGTTCATAAAATAATATAGTAATTAATTTTGCTTGCAGAGAGGAGATTAAAAGTGAGGGATAGAGATAAGGGGAGATAGAGTGAGATCCTGTCGTTAATGGGTTTAAATGCACATAGTAAAATGGCTGATTATGACTGTGTCATAAAAGTTCTGGCACAAACCTGGAGACATCTGACATGGGATGATCTTTTTTTATTATGTAACCGAGGGAGAGAAGCGATGGGCCGTTTACAAAGTGCCGAATGAACTTGGGGGGCTATTTGGGCACGTTACCGGAAGGTTGCCAGTTCCCGTCTCAGGAAGGGAGCAGCCATGAGAGCCGTAGGAAAGGCACTTAACCTCAGCGTTTCCAGTAAAAGAAAAACCCAGCCGTGTATATGGGCCGCACAGTGACTCGCTTTGGAAAAAAAAAAACACTGGCTTTGCTAATAATAACTCACTTTTAGGGTTATGCCTGAAATGCCAACTTGATCATTGCACTTTTATGAATTAACTGATGCCTCCAAACGGTGAGGTGGCACGTCACCCAGGATGAAACGTCCCCCTAAGCACGCTAACAGCTCATACAGAGCCTGAGCTGTACTAGCAGAAACATCCAGAGCTGCAGCTAAACTCAATGAGACACCTGTGCAGTGTGATCCTTTAATAATCAAAAGAGACTCGATAAGATATACAGGATCCACCAAGGAAGTCAGGCTGAAAAAAGCGGCAGATAATTATAAGGAGGGAAATGGCCTGGGGTTAGAGCGGGAATTTGGTTTGTCTGAACTTAGGTAATCAATAACCGAATGTCAATCAAATCTCTATCGCTGTAAAAACAAACAGCTTAAAAACCGAAACGGCAAAGTCATGCCCATTTATCATCGAAGAGAAAGTGCTAAGATACATAAAATCAAAGACGTCTACGTTCAGATCTCTCCACGCTCTGTGTTCCTTCACACCAGCCTCTTAATCTTTTATCTGTAATATTTACCCTTATGAGCTACTCACCCAGCAACACAGTGACACCGTAAAGAAATATTACCTTACAGGAACACTGACTTATGTCAGCACATGTCTGAATGCACTACGCACCTACCCTCAGGGCGAGCAACTTGATCCAGGTGACGGCGTTCCCGTTTCAGGGCCACAAGCGAGGCACCGCACGAGATGATTGTTCGGAAGCTGCAGATTCTTTTCACCCCCCCCCCTTTAGGGTTTTCGATGACAAACAAGGGCCGTGGCCAGATCTGCTGCCGGGGAGAAATCACAAGGGGAATTCTAGAACATTTTGGGACATTCCTGAACATTCTGGAACATTGAAGTCCTATATGCCACCACCCACTGGCAACAATGGGATTTCTAAGCAATTATCAATATGTTAACACTTATTAATAAAGATTCAAAACGTGTTAGACACTGCTACTAGTAATATTACAAATAATAGTAATACTGCAGGCTATTAAATAAACTAATAACAATAGTAGAAAAAACGAAAAAGAAGTGAAATGCTCTGAATTATTTTGTTTTTCATCTTTTTAATATAAAAGGATAACATTATACTGTAGCTAAAATAGCTGAATCTATAATATTTATATCTATATGGATCTTTTTTAAAAAATAGCTTTTAACCAGAACCCATTAGTTCTAAATGGAACGGGCTGTCAAATATTTTTTTTTACACTAAAACCTACTATTTGACGAGCACTAAAGTATTAATTAGCTATGTGGTTTCACTCAGCCAAACAATTTACTTTTCATTTCGGTTAGGCTCAGAGAGATTCTTGTCCATTCTCAGACACACCACTTAAGGGAGAGAGGTTTCTCGATTCCTCACAGCTTTTACAATGACATATTCCGGTGCCTTGACATATGTTCTTTCCCTGTCAGGGTGCATTCACGACTCAGAAAAAAAGACCAACTTTAATTGAGGTAAAATATAAAGCGAACTGATGAAATATATCTATAATTCTAGCCACATGATTGACTTTATGACCATGTTAGTGCAACAGCTAGTTGTTATGGTTTCAGCTAAAGCCATTTTTTTACGCAAAAACACGACAATAAAAGATCAGACCTGGGTTAAATGACATGAAACACATTCCTCTCCGTCCTCAACTCCTCACTTTTAATGGGCTCAAATTATAGGGCTGCGTGGAGAGTGAGTACTGTGAACATTACAAATGTAACACGCTGACAGATGTGGGAGGGTCATCTTCTCCTCCTCTGCTCCCTTCTCCTCTGCTCTCCTCGAGCTGAAACTCAGTGCCCACCCCCCCCCCCCTCCAGCCCCCACTCCCGCTCCTTTGAACATTAAGTGTTCCAGTGTCAGGCCTGAATTTACTGGCCTTTTTATTTTGGACTGACATTTTATATTTTCAGTGTTTAGATAGAGGACCCAGTCAAATGGCATCGAATGTTATTATAAGGTTTTATCATATTGCTGCAAACGGAGAGAGATGACAGTGAGCCGTCTTTGACATACTCTGCTCCTCTCTCCCGATGGAAATGAGCGATAGCGTTCCAGAGTACCAGTAACTACAAACATCGCTTTCCTTTCAAAATCTAGCACAGGGTCAATAATTATTTTTCATTGGCTTACAAATGTGTAGTATAATTACTATGCAGTATAACTTATGGATGCAATTGTGTATTATTATTATTATTGTTATTGTTATTGATAATAATAATAGGTCATGCTTATAAAAATATTCTTTTTATACTGTCCTCATTAGCAAAATTAAATAGCTAATTACTATTATGTGTGCAGAAATGCATATTTTCTCTCTAAAATGAAAACTGAGAAATTTTCCATTACATTTTACTATACCTATTAATTTAAAAATATTCCCCGCATTAACCTTAACATTAACATTGACAAAACACTGACAACAAAGGCATATAACATTAGATTTCCATTTTAAAGGCAGATTTCCAAATCCACATAGCTCTGTTGTGACCCCCATTATAAGGGAATGTTGCCCTCGGTGGGGGCTCCGTTGGCTAGGCAGTGAGCCGTCATTTGCTTGGTTAAGATGTAGCATCCTGGGAGTAGCTTTGCTCGGCCACTCGTGTTGGGCTCCACTTGGAGCCCGTGAGAGTGATGAGGGGATGCTGGCTGCCACACGTGAGCTGGCTGCCCTGGACACACTGAAGTCGTCCTGGAAGGCAGCCTGCTTGCCGACGTCTGATTTTTATGAATCTATTATTACCGGGATGATTGAGACAAATGTCTCTATGGGTCACTGAAGCGTTTATTGCACAGTCATTGATCATCAATAATTATACGATCAATATTAGGATGAGCATAGAGCTATCTCAAAGTCATTTAAATGAAATATGGATATATAAGTGAAATACTGATATTTAAAAACTATGAAAATATTGATGTGGCAAATCACCCAGTTAAACAGGATTTAGCACTATGCCCTCTACAGAAAGACAGTTTCAGGCAGTCATGCTTCAAAACTATGGAGCAAACATTAAAAAAAAAAAAAAAAACGTTACAAATTAGACACACTGACTTTCCAAGGACAGCTCTTTCATTGTCCTCCTGATCTCACGCGACAAAATAACTTTATTTAAACCTGTGTTTATTTTGTCTGCTGACAGACGGTCTCAGCCGGAGGTTCATTTCCAGCCAGCCAATCACAAGCGTTTTAGATCGAGTGTAAATTCACGTGATTGGCCCTCCTGTGCACCCATCACTCGGCGAGGACTGACTGTGACCACATTCCAGAGCTCCGAGTAAACTCATTGCCCAGCTCAGGGGTTGTGAAATATTTATGCCGGCGCTGGTTCAAACCTGCAGCAGCGTGGTTTATTTTGTGAGGATGAACAGAGAAAGCTCCAGAGAGACCATGTTGAGAACATAGCAACGGAGGAAGACATACCGCTGCCACTGTCTTGACTCAGGCTCCTTTCAGCCAGGTCTGTGCCCACATGGTGATGTGAGCAATTCCAGTGGCACATTCTGGATGTTTATTCCTGACCAGCACCTTACATTCCACACAGACGCATCCTTTGCATTTCAAAACAAGCCAGGCTGTCAGTGTTCACTGTTAAGGTTTCCACCCTCACCCCGGCCACGCCCCGTACCCATGCATCGTTATCTTGCATTTTCTGCGTAGCCCTGCGCATGCGGTGAAACTTCAGCCACCTGCTTTCCTGGATAACAGAGCCTCTCGGGAAACAATAGAGCCCAGGAGGCTGGGACAGATCCTCACATCCTGTTCCCCCAGCGAAGGGGAGTGATAAACGACGACGAGCGCCCGGATTAGGGCCGACCTCAGCAACGGCCCCACGTCCCCTGCGAACATTTCGTTCCTGAACTGACGCATGCGGTCAGAAAAGGAAACGCACAATCATTCTGATGACCTGTACGACAAGAGAGAAAAAAAACAGGATAAGTGATTTAAAAGCAAAACGTCCGGACGAAAAAAAAAAACCTTTGGAGATTTACTCTCCTGTTTTAAGAAAAAAGGTTTGCGGCAGGATGTGTAATTTATGGAGCTGCTTAAATTAGATGTATATCCTCGTGTACAGATAAATTCAAATCAGGCCTTTAATAGTCAATGTACAGGAACAGTCTAGCACAGGAACTGATATTGTATTTTGATCCATCCATCCGTCCATCCGTCATCCATCCATCCATCCATCCATCTTCTAACTGCTTATCATGTTAAGAGTCTGTTGTGTACATGTATGATGGTCAAATGTTTTCTTGTCATTTAAACACTATCATGTTTGTGTGCTGTGAACAGTACTGATTCATTGTCATAGACACACTGTGCTGAAATGGACAGACACACACACATAATATAATAATATAACTCTGACCTCTTCTGTTCTACATTCTGTAGATGCGGTGCGATCTGAAAGTAGTTTTGCATGCATTTTGGATGCAGAAAAGTGGTTCGTGCAGGAGGGAGGGCGAATAGGGAAGAAGGACCAGCCAGAGCAGAGAGCAGAATGTGACCCAGCGGGAGACAGAACAGACTGGCCCAATGAGGAGCTGCTGCCAGCTTTTTAACCAGCTTTTAAGTCATCAACATCATCATAATCATCATCGCCGTCGTCATCATCGTCATGGCCAGCTCCACTAGGACCACTGCCATCATCAATCAGTGTATTTAACAGTCATAATCCGGCGGAGTCTTCATGCAGGTGACTGTGCACAGTGCTGAACATTTCTCTGTTTTATAATAATAAAATAATATTATTATTATTATAGGAAACAAAGACGCTAAAGCAAAGAACTGATGACGGGGTAAGGTGGCTGTCATGATAAACTGGCACTCCCAAAACTTTTGACGTGTATGACAAGGACACCCTTTGGCTGATCCAGGAAATCAGCACAGACACACGCGCACGCACTGGTGCCGTGTGACGTTTGCTGGAAGGTTTCATACATCACATGGTCAGGCACCTACAGTATAAAGTTGGACGTGTTCCAAAGGATATGTCCCTACACATGAATATGGAACACCCGACAGAAGTTAAAGAACATCTCTCTCTTTTTGAGAAGCTGTTTTTTGTAATCATTTCCATAAATGTTTATATTTAATTTTTCTCAGTTGACTTTCTCTGTTTCATGGTCCACATGACCAAACCTGCTGTAGCTTTGAGTAATGTCTTTCTGGTTGCAGTACAAAGGACACACAAGCACAATAGAGGAGTAAATATTTATTATGGAGATGCTGTGCTCCGCTCTTTAACAATGGTGTTCCACATTAGCAAATATATACTCTGTGTTGATAAATGCTGTTGCCATCTGAGATATTTTTAGGTGCACAGTAGATAATGTTTGCTGTATTGTTTGCAGACATCGCTCAATCTTTGTGTATTCCTTCAGTGTGAGAACAAGTTAAGCATACAGACAAATAAAATAAAATAAAATTGGCACATCAAACTGCAACATGGGAAAAATGGAAAATGTAATTTAAATGTTTGCAAGAAAAAAACACATATAGAATTAAATTAAAGCTAAAATGTGCAGATATTAGTGGCATTAATAAAAAGGACTGTATGTCCATTCTAGTTTTGTGAATAATTATTATAAAGCAGTTTTTTTAAGGAACTCTTGCGTTTGTCCTGTATTACGGAAAGTCTAAGCACAATAACAAATATTTCCAAGTTCTTATTTTAAATTTATTTAAAAAGTGATTTTTAAAAACCATATTTATATATAAGGTTTCTATTCTGTTTAAATATAAGGTTTCTACTCTATTTATATGCATGTATTTATTATTAACATAAGCGGTGTGTAATTTTTGAAATCAGGAAGAGAGGATATGTGAGATGTTGCAGTGACCCCTGGACAGTAAGGTCATGCTGCTCATTCTACTGATACTATGGTACTTATTTCTTATTTTTTAAGGTTTAAATGTATTAGTGATTAGTACATTTTTAAACGAAAAAGAAAATAATATAGTATTGGATTATGACATTGAAAATAAAAACATGGAATTCGTTTTTTAATTTCTGCAAACCAGAGTTGTGTATGGAATGTATTAATTTCTGGGGATTAGTTTCAGTGCTACTCGTGTTACTCTGAACTCGCATTTAACTTGCATGAGTCATATTGGCACCTGGTGGCATTATTTGTTATGTGACAATTTCCTCATGTCATTGGATTTTGTGGCAAGTGCTGTGCATTGTGCAACCTCTGGGCAACAAACAGAAAACACGCAAGGTGAAGAGAAGGTGATAAGTAAGACAAAACACGCGGCGTGTAAACGAGAGGAGTCCCAGGCATGCGTCACGTCCCACGAGGCCGTGCACCCGAGTGTCGTCCATGAATTGTATAATTACCCAGCTAACGCGAACGTCTCGGCTCCGCTTCCCCGCCACGCCGGTGACGAGTATTACACATTTCCGAGGTTATCAAAATAATTATGGGTAAAACAAGAGAGCAGGCAGTAACGGTGCCGCCGACGGCAGGTTTACAAGAGTTCAGCGGAGTTTACCTCCGAGTGGCGCTTTGATCCGCAGCTGTGACCTGAGGCCATCGGCTGTGAAAGGGGCAGCTATCAAAATGGCCACGGGCTTGATGTGTCAGTGCCGCGGGTCTGTAAAAGATAAACACAGCCGACATGTCGTCGCGCAGATTTATGTGTGTGTGTGTGTGTGTGTGCGCCTGTTTTGAGCGGACAGAGAGCCAGGTGCGTGAAACAGCCGAAATCCTTCACGCTGGAGGATGGGCAGAGGAGAGACTCAGGACGGGCCATATAAATCGAGGCCGAAGCAGCACAGAAAGGCTTTCGCTGGCATTTTGAAGGCGGCCGGCCGCACGCCTTGTGCCGATAACGCTCCTCTGCGTGCCACTCGGAGGGGACGACGCAGGGCTGATGGGATTTCCTGTGGCACAATGGCCATGCAGCATGGGCCTCTCTGTGTGTGTCCATGTAAACTGCTTAAGCGGCCCTTGAAAGGAGAATCCTGTGGAAACACACAAGTGTTTGATTAGACTTTCAGAGCCGCCCCCCCCCCCCCCCCCCCCCCTGACTGACAACACAGCAACCGGTGCTTTAAATGTTTGGGTATGATAAGCAGGGGGAGAAGCTGCCAGAAGAGCAGATTCCGTGGAGTGATTGAGCAGCGAGAATCACTTTAGATTCGCGGCCACTGGGGGGCAGTAGTAAGTCACAGGAGAGAATCCAGCCCTGCAAACTATGAACAAAAGGCTTTTCTTTTATAGCTCTCTAAACAATAAAGGAATTCAGAAATAGATCATTGACTGTTTTACAGTAAACCTTGACAATGTGTTTTCTCAAAATGCAGAGAAACAGCCGAGACGGGACATGATCACATCAAATGAAAACTGAGAAATACGGCAAAAATAAACAACAAAAAATATCCCCTAGGAATGAAATCCCAGTGGAATTTAAATATACAGTGAAACAAAATTGTAAAATATCCCGCTGGTCTGAACAACATACAAAAACTAAAACAAATACACACGCTACCTTTCCCCCCCAAACTGCAACTTATATGTCATCTTTCTTTTATTTTAATTTTGTCAGGATTCTGTGCAATTTAAAGAGAAACAAATCTTATTCAAATATGTACAAAATGTTCTGTTATTTAATTCAATCATTTGTATTAGTTAAAGAGATTATTTTAAATAAGAAAACTTTTTTTTTCTTGATATCAATAACCTGGAAAAGAACATAAAACCAGCAAATATAAGCATTTTATTGGTATATATTTTCATTCATTCTTTCATTCTCTCATATTATATATATATATATATATACATACACACATATATTACTACATACATCTGTACAAAAATATTTATATATCTGTAAAGTATGTGTTTATCTTTTAAATGAATATGTGATTTATGTAGCATATTTTAGTGATTTATTTCTGATAATTTTTTCTAGTTTTAAGTAAAATATATAAATTCAATAAAGGATTAAATGCATTCTGAAAAATGTTATTCCTCTAAGTAAATACTGAATGCCTTCATTTTTAAAAAGGGAACTTAAAACTTCACATTAAACACATTCTGGTTTAGTCCATTTCGCTCCTAATGGGGCCGTGGGATTTAATTCTATGCTGCTTGACATGAGACAACTGTTAAGATAGCTGTAGTGTTCCTCCGTCACTATAGCAACGGAACACAAACGGTAAACATACTCATTCATCAGCAATTAAAATCTCCTTTAAACAAAACAATATTCGCTCAGGGCACACAGTGCTGCCGCCCCGTTCTCCCAGGAACAAGCTCAGTTTGTTTATTTACAAGGCATTTAAAACCTCAGGAATGTGTAACACAGTTCTCAAACATGAATGGAAATATTCATTCTTTTTTCATATCTAGCGATGCACTTAATAAAACAGGCATTACATTTAAATTTACTGTGTAAACATGTATACTTAAAAAAAGAGAGAAATGTTCCTTTAATGTTATACATTTTATAATTTTATATAACACACGCAAATACACACGTGAGACATGATGTCAATTCAGCACCAGTGAAGAGTAATAAAATAACAGAGCTTGTTTATAATCACCTACATCAAAATACCTGAGCGTTTTTGCTTTTTTTAAAGTGATATTTTACGATAAAAGTGAGTCCCCCCTCAGCTGGGGAGTGTGAAACACAGGGAGCCCCCGCGCTGCGGTTTCACGCGTCCCCCGTAACGTCACAGGTGAGCCGCTGCCGTGTTTGCATTACCGTGTTGCTGTTATTGCTGCGTATCGTCACGCGTGACACCGGCGTGCTATCGGCGCGGGTACCAGTGCAAACATATTTCTCATTTCGGTGACCTTTATCTTTCAACTTTCTCGAAGGCCTCCTCCAGGTATAGAGAGCACAAACATTGGGGGGGGGGGGTGGATGGTGCAGGTTCTCGTTCTGGCCACGGTGACACCATTTTGGTGGAGCAGGAGATGGTGAGCTGGATCGCGGCCGGTGTGGCATGCCTGCCTTTCTGTGCTCACGGGAGGTGGGTCTGCTCACGGCCGCTGAAGCTCACAGGAAGCAGCGCACAGATCCGCTGGGATTTCAACGAAGTTCTTAAAATATAACACGCTAGGCACCCTATAGCATCGTGAGTGGGGTGCAGCGTATTAAGCACATTAAGTGAAGTAATGGCATCGCTCACTTAATGTGCTGGTCCTGGATAACAATGGGAACACTGGCACCTGCTTCTCCCCCTTCACACACTGACCTAAATAAAAAAAGAACGAATTTCTGATATTCCAGTTTGGAGAAAAAAAAATTATACATGAATCTTCAGCCCTGTTCACCTTTTTCTTCGGCTCACATAACATTATCCAAATGATGGAGAATGAGGCAGCTGATCTGGGAGAAGGAAAGCCATCGACTGATTTCTTGTGATAAACAGGGAAGAAAAGCCTGGCTGTGTTGGGGAGGGAGTGTGCAGGTTGCCTGTGGGGGGGGCATTGTGCAGAGAGTATGGCGTCCGCTGCCTGATGCTAACGGCAGACATCCAGAGCTCCCACACAGCACGTCGATGCAGCCTCTGCCTCACATGTCTGTAGAGTTATATAACACTGCCCGGAAGCCACCGGAAAGCTCGAGGAGGATGTCAGAGCCTCACCCCCCATTTTAGGCACCATGGGTCTGTAAACGTATCGTCATCTTTGTTACACGCAGCTGCGGAGAGGCCCAGCCATGACGGGGGTCCCGGTCTGGGCGCCGGCCAAAGCTTTGCAACGAGAAACGGGATATTCGTCACCAAAGGTCATCGCCGTGGACCCTGTGTGAAGACATAAACCGACACGACGCTAACCTGAAATGTAGCGGCAAGTGTGAGAACACGTTTCCTTTTAGGTAACTTTCCCGTTAGCAGGTTCGGTACAGGCCATTAGCGACACAGTAACAACGCCAGCTTTGAAATTATACAGATAAAGAATAACGGATGACAGCACACCAAACAGGAGTGGAACGGGGGAAAATCGACAGATGTGATACTCGCCAGTCGTCGATCGGTGTAATAGATTTTAGGGAATGACATTTCACATCGGGAACGATCTCTCAGGTGAAGCAGTAACATGAATAGCTACAAGGCTGCACTGCCTGATACCCTGCATCCTATTTCATAAATTGAGCTGCTGCACAGCAGCATGGTAGACGTCCCGGGTGCGGCGCAAGGCACGCAAACAGCGGCGTAATTAGGGATTAGCCGGAGCCGGCGGAGGTGCCCTTCGGCGAGTACAGGCAGGGCGTGGCCAGGCGGCCCCTGATTGACGCGATGTTAACGTGGCAGAAACTCGGGGGTCAGATCGCCGGGACTAATCACCACATGCGCCGCTGCCTCAGTCATGCAAATTGCCGGATCGCTGCCGGTTGACTAAGATTAATGACACTGCAGTACCGCCTTTGTCTCTCCGCGCAGCCGTCCGGCGTGAAACACGACCCGAAAATGTGACCCCTCCCCCCCCCCCCAGCCTGCCACCAAAGTTGATCCTACAGAGCGTGTTTTTATTATTTTTTTGTGGTGGAGGGGTAATCAGTGATAGGAAAAACTGCATTTTTTTGGTGCCAGTCATAAACAAGGCAGGCAAACGAGGAAACGTCCAAACCCGCCACGGCGGCCCAGGTTTCTCGGCACCCTCGCTGAAATGCGGTCTGGAGACGCGTCGGCTGCCCATTACTCACGGCCAGAGTCTTTCCCAAAGAGAGAATGCGATACTTCCCTAATACTACAGGCATTTCCTGCGCATGGCTAAACTAAAACCGCCGACTTTGGGACCTGAGAATTGTGGGCCCCCGATGACAGTCATGCGATGCTTCTCGGTAACCTAGACAGCGTAGGTGCTCGCGGTATTGCACCACATGCCTCGGCAAATCAACGGAAAAGCAGCGACTTGTAGCATATTACATGCTTCTCCCGTTACAAGGTGATTCAAGCTATGGGGAATCCTAAGGCCGTAAGTATGGAAGTGGGTCTGGGGGGCTGGAGGGGGTGTAATTAATATGAGGGGTGAGCCATTCCAGACAACCCCCACTCAAGGCACCGCGGTAATGTTGCCTTTCAGGCCACAGTGGAGTCTATGGTGCAGGGTAAGCCGGACGTGAACCGGAGTGCTGAGGTCACAGCCGAGGGTAACGGCACAGCAGCACAGCAATGCTGTGTTCATGTTAACGTTGCATTTTGGGAAACGTGCGGGGACCCCCCCGGATGCGGGTGCGCGGAGATCAGCGGGCTAGCGAGGTGCCGCGCACGCTGACGTTGAAGGCTAATGTGGCCGGCCTGCTTGCACGGACGGACACTGCCTGTGCTCATATCCCATCGACCCCACCGTGCGCTGGGTTCATGGATAATTAGCAGTGAGCACGGAGCCACAGTCACGCATTCTTTAAGCAGCACCCAGGTCCAGTTGGACGGAAGGAACTCCCTCCGTGGTCATACAGTGCAGTATGTACGTGTGCAGGGACAATAATAATAATAATTATTATTATTATTATAATAACCTGTCTAAAATAATTAAGGAAGGACAACGTTATTATTATTAATAACAAAAAAATATTATTATTATTATTATTATTATTACTATTATTGTTATTTTTATATTGCCAGGGCAACAGCAACAATAATAACAATAAATAGCTCCGGGCCTTTTGCATATTTTTTTCTGACAATTTTAAGAATTTAAAGGGTAATCGGCGTGTTTCAGAAACTATGCACATCCCTCTTAGGCAGATCCGCTATTCACACATGAGATGCCCCACACTACGCTCAAGTGCGGCACGAAAAGTAAACAAAGGATTTACATAATGAGTCTGAAGTGGGACTTAATAGCCAAGTAGCTTGGGGGGGGGGGGGGGGTGACTTCTGAAAAGAGATTATGTATCCCTCCATATACACTTTGTGATGAACAAAAGTTAGGATAAATGTGGATTTCATTAAAAAGAAAAGGGAAAAATGAATTACTTATTAAAATACAAAATGGAAAATCTATTTTGAATTCTCTTTAAGCTTGTATGAATTTCAGGAGAAAATGTATTTCAGGCAATAGCGGTTACCAAACAATGGTGCTTCATCTCAAAACTATATACAGCAAATACTCACCAAGTGTATCCAGACAAATGTATAAACACAGCAACACAAAGAGCTTCTCCGTATCAGCGGCCAGCTGACCTGTAATCTTGAGACATAACTGGAGTAGATCCAGGTGGGCAACAAGCACCAGCCAGGTTTCAGAGACCCGGAATGGAGGTCGGCCGGCAGTACAGGTCCGGATGGGTCAATCTCCACACAGCCCCAGCCAAGTTCCCCTGACCTTTGGAAGCAAGTGGCAGTGCGAGATCACTTCCGGCTGTCTCCGCCTGGATGCCTGCATCCCCTGCTCCTCAGGGTTTTGCACAGGGAGCTAAGATTGGGGCCACTTTCCAGTCGTTTCTGAAATGCATCAACTTCCAGGCCGCCTTACTTTCAAATCCCCTTAAATCCTGGCTTTAACACCAGCGGGGGATTAAGCAGCGGCTGATTATATTGACATTGTTAGAGAGTTATGTCATTTGCAACCACTGTAAAATGCGCAGCTCCAACAATTTGGGAATTATACATTTCATGCTGATTTAATCTTCTCTGTTTATCAAAAATCCGTCTCTTTATTTTTTTCCAGGAACGGACACCATGGTTTCTCATCCTTCTTGCTATTTTGCGTTAAGCTATTATTTAAGCGCCGTATGAAATCACATTGATACTTGCAGGTTCTTTTGCCTTAACAACAGATGGGGTTTCATTTCCATGAAAGTCATTATGTTTTTTTTTTGTAGTTTTGTTTTGTATTCTTGTAATACCATTTATTTAAAACAAACCCGACTGCTTCAGAATATTTCCTACCATTTGAGTCTAAATCTTGTAAATTCCATTTACCTCTCTCATATACTTGTTTTCTTCCATTTGTATGATTGCAGTCAGTCTTATCTGTACTCTGCGTGCATGTTGAATTCAGACATGAATAATTTAAGGAGTCAGCCATTTGAGGACGTCTTTTATCATTATGCTCCTCACTCCATTTCCGCTCAGGAAAACAGGGTAGGTGCGCGAAATTTGCCTGATTGGCTAGACTTTCACAAGCTCTGCCGAAAGTAAACACACACGTGCCACACCTAGTGGAATTAAATTCCAGCAGACCGGTGGGGCCCTTTTGAACAAAATGGTTCTCAAATGAAAATTTCCTTATAGTGACCTTGTCAAAAAAAAAAAAAAAATTTATAAAATAATAATAACAATAGAAAATGAATGCATAAATAAAAACAGAAAATGTACAACTGCAGGCTACATAGACGCATGTATGCACTGTGAATGCTGTCGCTGTGGACAGATCACACAAAGGGCTTTGATGCGGAGAAGAGCATCGACGTTCGTCAGGCTTCATTCAAAGTGTCCCGGGGTATTACAGTCCCCCCCCCCCCCCCCCCCCCCCAAGACACCATCCTCATTTTCACTTCTTAAAAAAACATCAGCCCAGCTCTACCTCCGTAGTTTTGACCCAGATTGGAATACTAAAAAAAAAAATAAAGCACAAAACAAAACAAAACATCTCCTCCGATTTCCGTGCGCGAACAGCCTGAGCAGTGTGTGCTGACAGCTGACGGCACTGATTTTCCTATGAAGGCATTTAAACGAACGCAAGGGGGGCTTCTCTGCCATCGACTGGCATCTCGTCCGGGGCATCCCATGCCCGGTGCCATGTGCTTCCCTGGATGAAATCCACCCAGGAACAAGCCACGCTTTTCTCAAACTCATAAGACCCATTGCGATAATCCTGTTAATCTGTGAAACGGAAGGATGTATCGTCGATTTTCGAAAGCCTTGTCGATGGACAAGTAGAGCATTGTGAACATCCCACCGATGGCTCGGTTCACTCACCGCAGAATATCTGCACAACTGGATGCCTCAGCAGGGCTCACAGTGTTCGAACGGACCCTGAGGTCAAGCTGCAGGAAATGGATATAATTAGCAGCTCTTTATTGTAATTACATTTTTTTAAAAGCAACAAATAAAATAATTTCCACACTTCTATGCAGCTGACTGCATATGTTTTCTTAATATTTATGGCATGCACTGAGTACAGCTTAGAAATGATTTTCTGGTGTGATGTTATACTCGCCCTCATTGAATGACACAAGCTGACAGCAAACTAAAAATAGATGGGAAGCCATATTCATTTTTTACTAACATAACGAGATAGATATTGCGATGAACATTCAGGCACACACACCAGGTGCTGTCTAGTACTCTGCATACACTCGTTTGGTTCTTCCACATGACAGAGTAGCAAAATAAAATAAATAAAAATAGGAATATTAAATATAAAAAGAGATTTTTTTTTTTTTTTTGAAAAACAACATCCAGGGGCTCTTTTCCCTTAATATCGTGCAGGGTGTTTTTAAAAAAGTTGCCTGCGTGATATTTTCATGAATTTCCGTAACTGGGAAAGTTTGCCTTAATGACTGTGTATCTGTTTCAGGCTCCGTATGGAATGATGGCTGAATTCCGCAGAATTTGGAGACTTGTAAAGGCTATAGGTGCCGTCAAAGATGGGTAATTCTGGTCCAGAGAGTAAAAGTCCAGACGAAGATTTTGTTTCAACCAACTAGTTGAATGTAAAGAGTCACAGTTACAGAATACTCAACTGGTTGGTTGAACCAAAATTTTGGTCCGGACTTTTTCTCTCTGGACCGGAACTGCCCACCTCTGAGTGCCGCTGATGTGTGTAATAATCCCAGAATCACACAGCAGCACATGCACATAAGTCACCGGCTCCTCTGCCGCCCTTCTGCTCCCGAGCAGTTCTGTGCTTTACCGAGTGTGATGCAATCACCGGGCCGCGATGGTGTCACAGGACCCTCTGCTGGAGCTGATTAGGAGCGGCTGATGAGGGAGGGGCCGCCTCATGGTGCAGTTTCTGCTAAGTAAGGCCCCCGGAGACCGCCGGGGGATGTCCTGCTCTCATCTTTTAGTGGGAACATGTTTAAAAAAATGAACGACAGTAAAGCACTTTGGCAGGGTGGGGATGTACGACTAGGTGACCCGACCCCTCCCTCCGTTTTGCCGTATTTTAAGCTTATCCTCCCAGCACCTTTTCTGCCACGCTTATAGGTTATACATTGCTCTTCTTCTGCCCATTATGAATAATTATGACAGAGATAAAATCTGACTTTTCAGCTTTCATTTTATTTTTTTTATATTCTCCACTGCACCTTTTATTCTCTATGTTTCTGTCTCGCTGTCATATTTGCGTTGTATAAAATTATGCGATGTATAACGTTGCACAGCCCATATTAGATGCCAGTCAGCACTGCCTAAAAATAATCCCCAGCCGAAACCTTAAAGCAGGTCAGCTGCAATGCACTGGGCATAATCCCTTTTTAACAATTTACATCAATTTGAATTATATAATATGTATACAGTTTAAGGTTATATGCAAATTTTAATTTTATAATCCTCATGACTGATTGAAAAAGTCAGCACAGAAAGCTATGTATGGATATTTATACTGATAAATTATATTTCCTTTTCATTTAAAATAATTCATTATAAGCTGTTTTGCATGCGATTTCTAACTGTTTGGATTTATTTATATGTGATTGAGATCTAATTTGAATGTGATTTGTCCACGAACGTGGGTCTCTTCTAGCTGCAGTCTTCTCAGCATCTGGAACTCAGTTTTGCCCATCCAGCAGCAGGGAGGGGCTCCCGAGTGCCTCTGATTGGAGGGGGAGGAAACCAGGCTCCCAAGACACAACTTATTGACTTGGCAATCCATCAAGCGCTTGCATGTGCTGAGACGCGGCGTCCCCCTGCAGACGGCGGCGTCCGCATGAACACGCCGGCGTGCACAGCCACACACACACGCACACGCATGGACACACGAGAGCATGCATGTCCCTTTGACAGCATCTCAAAACAATTGTGCAAAAATACACACAGATGCACGAACAGACGTATTTTTTTTTTTGTGAGAACATTTCAAAATCTGTCCCCATTATGATAGTAGCGAAACACCCAGACAGAGAAACACACACACAGACATACAGACACACACACACACACAGACCAGCAGCCAGTCCCTGAGCTCCTTATAAGGAGGACGCCCTGTCGGGACAGCCTACCGCTGAGCCCTGTCAGTCGTCCCGTTACCCACAATGCAGTGCGCGCCCCTCAAGGGAAGCGAAAGCTGTTTTAACCCATGTCTGGGTAACTGCTTCAACGGGATTCGGAAAGCTCCTACAATTTTTATTTTTCATTAGACACACGGGTCATGGGTCCCAGGTCTCAGAACTCCAAGGAAGCAAATATATTCGCAGGCTGTCTGATTTTACAGTTTGCTGCACTGGGATTACAGAAGTAGATAAATAGGGAAATGAACAAATAAACAAATAAATAGATGAACAAAGAAATACAGATAATGAGGTTTCTTCTTATTATTTCTTTTATTATTATTTATTATTATTATTATTATTATTATTATTATTATTATTATTATTATTCATCCATCCATCCATGCATCCATTTTCTGAAATCGCTCATCCTGTTCCTGTTATTATTATTATTATTATTATTATTATTACTATTATTATTATTATTAGTAGTAGTAGTAGTAGTAGTAGTAGTAGTATTGATTGATCTGTCCATCTTGAAACTACTCATTATTATTATTATTATTATTATTATTATTATTGTTATTATCTCTGTGCTCGATAAGTTGTTCTCTTTTCCCCACTTTTCAGTATTTACACTCTTACTTTCAGAACAAATAAAGCTTTACATGATAATTGCCGCTGGCCAATGGCTATTAAAAGCTCATTTCCATCAGCTGTGCCGCACGGGGGGGTGGGGAGGCGGAGTGCGGCCCCTCATGCGTGGCGCTCGCGTAACACAGATGTTGTGGAGTCAGCTGTCGGCTGCGCCTCTCCTACGGAGAGGGGAGAGCGACGCGGCCCAGCCCTGCCCTCACCCCGCCCCTCTGCGCCGGATGGGAATGCAAATACGCTGGCGTGGGTGGGGTGGCACAATGGGGGACAGGGCAAAGGCAGCCGGGCGCTGGGGTGTGACCAGACCCCAGTGGCCCTGGCCATTAGACTTGTAAATTGTCCATTCCCTGATCTCCCCCCCCCCCTCACCCCTCGCACTCAGAGTTCAGTTCAGTTTGCCCCACTTGACATCCCGACCCTCTGCACCACACTGTGGACGCTCCTTCCCTGAGACAGCCGTCCCGCCTGCTTTGGCCCTGCATCCCAAGGACCGTGGAACGGGGGTGGAGCAGTTGGGGGGCGTGGAATGAATGGGTCTTTCGCCTCAAACGTGGCACAAATGGCCATTGGAGTCTGTAACCCAGCCTGGAGTCGGCCGAACACAATGGGGGTGTGGCCCAATGTGGCGGGCCCATTCAGAGCAGGGGCGGCTCCCCATACGGGCCCGTGTCTCCCTAGAGGAAATGACTGCTGATTGAGCATGGACCCGGGCTGTTCCCCTATCACGCCGACATCAGAATAATGGATGATGAGCGAGCATCGGTCGTTTATTAATGTCTATCATCCGCAGTTTATCTAGCGTGATCCGTCGAGTAAACCCGAGCGTGCCAGTTGTGGCGTGTGCAATTGATATGCTGATTTGTGGACAAGAGACACTTAGTTTTTAATGGTAATACTCAAACTGGGAAAAATGGCAGAGATAGCCTTTGATTATTCATTGCGGTTCTGCTAGTAATTTTGCATTTACACGCCATTTAATTCAAGGATACGGTTTCATCTGTTAACTGGCCACGCCGAGCGGCATTGGTGCGAGACACTGGCTGCCGTCTCTTAGGAGCGGAAGCAGACGAGGGGAGCCCGGTGTCCCGTTTCTGTGAATGTGGTCCGGTAACATTACGCCAAGGGGCAGCGGGCTGCTCCAATCTTGTTTGTCAATATCCCACACCGAGCACAGCAGGGGGGGTAAGGGAGGGGGGTGGTAAAATGATAGTGTGTGTAAATGGAAGTAACGGCGCAGAGTGGGGATACTTTTACTGTACGGCCGTGTCTATTAACTGAGCGTGAGGAGGGCCATTTGCCGACTGGGGCCTATTGCACTTTTAATGGTGAGTACTGCGGTTAATAATACGCTGAAGGAGGTGACTCCGGCTTACCGCTACGCTACGTGATCTTCACTCTCTGCATTTATCAGTGAAGGCCTCACAGTCCAGGCATGCTTCCTTGTGTGTTTTACATAAAAGTTCTCCAAACCCCCCCCCCACCAGTCGACCTGCTGGCTGGGTGCTAGGGGGGTGGGATACAGGCACGCGTGAGATTGATGGCCCCACGCTCCGTGGGACCGTAAATACCGCGGCCGCTGACTCAGCTTCTCCCTTGCTGTGCCGCCGATTATCTCGTGCCTCGGGGCCCTTTGGATGATGGGGAGCTGGAGACAGCCTGGTTGCAGATAAGCTGAACCTCATCCGGGGAGATCCAGGGGTCTGGTACACTTGATCGGGATGGTCTGCCTAAGTGGGTTAAGGTTAGGGTTAGGTAAGCGTTAGGTTTACTTCTGATTGACTCATTTCCTCTGGCATGTGTCATTAGGGTTAGGCAATCTGTCATTTCCTAAATTGCTCCTAGCATGTTTGCCCAGCAATGGGCAGCAATGGATCAGGCCTGAAAGTCACACTGAGGATCCAACACGGTGATGTGTAGGCCTTAAAGTTACATTGAGGATCCAGCACGGTGATGTGTAGGCCTTAAGGTTACACTGAGGATCCAACACGGTGATGTGTAGGCCTTAAAGTTACATTGAGGATCCAGCACGGTGATGTGTAGGCCTTAAGGTTACACTGAGGATCCAACACGGTGATGTGTAGGCCTTAAAGTTACATTGAGGATCCAGCATGGTTATGTGTAGGCCGTAAAGTTACATTGAGGATCCAGCACAATGATGTGTAAGCCTTAAGGTTACACTGAGGATCCAGCATGGTGATGTATAGGCCTTAAGGTTACACTGAGGATCCAGCATGGTGATGTGTAGGCCTTAAGGTTACACTGAGGATCCAGCATGGTGATGTGTAGGCCTTAAGGTTACACTGAGGATCCAGCACGGTGATTTGTAGGCCTGAAGGTCACACAGAAGATTTAACACGGTGAAGTGCAGGCATGAATTCCAAAAGTCATAGAGAGGATCCAACACTGTCATGTGTAGGGCAACACTGTGATGTGTAGACCTGAGTTTCAAAGGTCAGGTTGAGGACCCAACAGGCCAGAATTCCAAAAGTCATAGATTGGATCCTGAAGGTCACATGGAAGATTTAACACGGTGATGTGCAGGTCTGAATTCCAAATGTCACACTGAGCATTCAACATGGTGATGTGTAGGCCTGTATTCCAAAGGTCACACTGATCATGCAGCATGGTGACGTGTATGCTAGAATTCCAAAGGTCACACTGAGCATCCAACATGGTGATGTGCAGGTCTGAATTCCTAATGTCAAACTGAGCATTCAACATGGTGATGTGTAGGTTAGAGTTTCGAACATTATGCTAGCAGTTCTAGCCCTTCCAATTTTAACTTTATTATTATTTACAGATTATGAAATGGAAATTATAAAGAGAAAATTTCCAAATCTGAAAAAAATCTGTGGACTCATAGAATCTTGAAAAATTTTACTAAATGTTTTCAATGGATTACATGGGTGAATTTCAGTTCCCAAAACTTACAACATGCACTGACTGGCCAAAAACAAGTTGCATACTTTAATCGCTTTGCGTACTTTAAATTAGCTTTGATTATGGTTACTATTCGATGCATTGTTTTCATGAGCTTAAGCACCATCTCCATTTTTTTCTTCATCCAGATTTTCCTTCATTTCTCATTGAGATCTTGTATTGATGATAGGTGAGTTGAACCGCTCCGTAAAATTTTCTTCAGTACATCTCAAAGACTTTCAGTGGGGTTAAGATCAAGACTCTGTAGTGGCCGAATCATGTGTGAAAATGATTCCTCATGCTCTCTGAACCACTCTTTGACAATTCGAGCCTGATGAATCTTGGCATTATCATCGTGGAATATGCCCATGCCATTAGGAAGGAAAAAAATCCATTGATGGCATAACCTGGCCGTTCAGTAGATTCAGGTACTCAGCTGACTTCACTTTATTGCTACATAATGTTGCTGAGCTGCAATAATGATCCAATCATTGGCTTTTAAGTACTTGCCGATTCAAATGCTGACTTTTTTTGGCCAAGTAGTGTATGTTGAGGAAGCCTGACTTCAGGTCATTGGTGTTCTGATCTTAAACACAATAAAAAAAATCAACTGAGTACATTTGTACTGATTTGCTCTTCATATAACAACAATCTAGGCAGCTTGTATTACTATCTTTCGATTAAAGACTGATAGAGCTCTCCCAAAGATCTTCAGCCCTGATAAAAGAAAGTGCAAGAACACAAAAAATGTACAAAAACTGCAGCACTGCTAACCTGCTCACCTCCACTTGTAATTTCGTCCATTTTTCATTTTTCATATATTTATGTATTTAAGAATAGTTTGTGAAAAGACTAATAAAAAAAATGAGTCAAATGGCTGAGAAATATGTAGGTGGCCAGTGTTTGCTTGTGTTTATTTTGTAATTATGTAAAACGTCCGTAAAACGTCACTGCGTTCTTCCAGTTCGCACACAGATCCGTGGAGAACACACCCAACAATGGTCTCCGCGCAACAAAGAGGAGAGCATCGCCGTGGCGAGGGACGCCAGCGGAGGGAACGCGCCAGCAGCCTCCGCAGGTCAAGCTCACACAATGAAAGGGTTAACACTGGGAGCTACGCTCTGACACACACACACACACACACATGGGCACAGAACAGGTTACAGCTGGGAGTGACACAGTCACGGCAGGAAGAGCACCGGGGTCAGCGGTGTCAGGATAATAACAGGCTGGCGCAGTGTCGCCCTCTGCGAGCCTCACAGGGGGAGGCCTCAGGGGGCACTGGGGAGGGATCATTACTCTCTATTTACTCAGCAGGGTGTGAATAACAAGCCTTTATCTCAGTATTTGCTGATCCAATCAGGTAGCGGTTATTGTCATTGACTACGGAGAGTAAAGGAAGGAATATTATTCCAGATAAAGGCGAATAAGAATCAGATCTTAATCTCTAATTAGAGCACGTATGTTTCTTGTTTTTTAATTTTATTTAGGGACTTTGCTCCTCGAGTGTGTAAACGACGGCACGTAGCTGCACACTAGGGCTTGAGCTCTTCACGTCGTCCCGGAGAGCTTCCTGTGCGAAAACGTAAAGTATAATGACTGGCAGGGCCGTGCGTCGCAGTTACAATCTCGCCGGGCGCGTGTCCTCATGCCTCCTCCTCGTCGATTTCGCATTCGGTGCCCAAATATCCTTCTGTTCCCCGACTGAGTTTCTGCTCCCTCGAACCTGTACCCTGGTGTGGATGGAGCGTAGCCAGTGGCCAGAGAGCGCTGTCAAACAGAGCAGAGCACAGATCGAGCAATTATTCACCAATTACGGTCATTATATGGTCCGAGCGGCTCAAAAATGTAACAGATGTTCTTCCGGGGAAATAAGATGGCAACGTTGGTCTGAGGATGACCACGGCAAAGTGGGGGGGGGGGGGTTTCAGGCCCACTTGTTGACTCCTGATGTTAAACGTTGCTCTCTAGTCCCCACCTCTCTAGTGCTGAGGTCTCATCTCACCCCTAAAAATGGACGCAGACTGGACCGGGACGCACAGAGCATTGAGAGAGACGGGGGCCCCTCTGACGTTTTTTTGGGGTTGAAATCTGATCAGTCCTAGGAGCCTCCGATGCCCACTGGAGCCGTTCCGCCCGCTAATCGAAACCACGTCATTTCAGAATCTTTCTCTGTGGCAAAGGAACTTTTTTTTCGTCGTGTCACGGTGGATCTGCAACTCTAGATTTGACAGTCCAGTCTATTCTCCCCGGGTCCAGTAATCTTCCTTTCACAGTGCTTCCAGATGATTAGTTCCCCACGAGCTGATATTACACCTCTGCCATCCGTCTGCACTGCCGGTTCAGGTGTCGACCTGTTTAAAACCCCGTTTAAAACGTTTGCGCCAAAGTCCCCCAGAAAGTTAATCTACAGCGCACAAGCCAGTGTCCAGTCATAAATATTACACCATGTGACAGGTTGTGCCTTATGTACCGTGACAGCCTGCTAATATTGCTGATTTTTCATTTCTGTTTTAACATGGCGGCATGCTTACCTAGAACTCTACATCAGCCAATCAAAAAGCTGGACATCATGTAATTAGGGTGAGGAAAACAAAAGTGAAACTGAAATTAAAATCTGCAGCCTTTCTGGGGTCCGCCTCCAGCTCGTAGCACTGGGCGGGTGAGTGGGTTTTAACGTCAGGTGCGGTCGAGGCCGGGCGTCCATAACCCATACGGCAGAAAAAAACAGGAAAAAGACCCGAGTGTCCAAAGGAGAAGCAAATCCGCGGTCCCTCTCTGCAGCCATGCCTGTGTCGAGCACCCCAACAGCCCCCCTCCCCAGTCTGAAACGGTCAAGGCAGATCCTTTTTTTTTGTCTGAGGTGTTCACCTGGAACAATTTCTCCACACTTGTTTTCATGTTCAGCGAGATTACAGGGCCGCACAGCCGGCTTTGAAGCTGCCGCCTGCCTTTGTCTCTCGGCGGCGTGCTCCAGTAATTAACTTTGTCTTTCTTTCATTCGTTCCAGTCACTCGTGGTCGACTACGCTGAGCGTCTTCTCCCTGGAGTACCAGGTTGGAAGTTACTCTTTTGTGGGGCCTGACAGGTGTCTAATTGAATGATGAATGTCCCTTTATTCCCCTGTAATTGAACTGCCAGATCTCTGATTGGTCGGGAGGACGCGCCCCGCGCTCCCGCATCAAGAGGCCCGGGTGGAAGTCTGCCAATCCCCTCCATCCATCTGTCTAATAACATCTAGCCTGCGCTTATTTGGACCCGTAATGGATTATGCTAAAGCGTTATCATTCTGACAATAGTCATTTCCCCGTGTTGTGTCGGGCCGGGTGCTAAATGCCGGCTGACTCGCCGTGTCACCGGGCCCTCCGCGGCCGACATGGAGCTTGATGGATGACCGCGCCAGCCAGCGCCAGCAAAGCGAACTCATTCATCACCCAGTGACACATGTCAGTCACGCCGCGCGCCTCCACGAAAGTCGCCATTGTCGTTTTTTTTTAACTTCGCTCTCCACCCTAGACCCCCCCCACACACACACACACCACCCCAACGAAATAAAAATGCCTATTGAATGGTACAGGCGGAGGCACAGCCGAATGGGTTACAGGCGGACCGAGAGGAGAAATGAGCCCGCCGATGGGAGAGCGTTTCGCCTCCGTCCTGTCCTCCCCTGGCGAGGTCCCATTGATCCCCCCCCCCCACCGCTGGCTCACGCGGCAGTGTCCTAGCAGCCGCCCCGATGGTTGACTTCATTATTCCGGAGGCCCGGCCCGCTTTGCCATATCACATGCCCGTGGATAATTCCAAGCACACGTAACAGCTTTGTTGCAGCCGCGTCGTCCGACCTGATCGATACGGCAATCAAAGGGGACGCCTCTCCTTGCCTGCACGTTTCAGTAATGGTCACTTTGGGGCGAGCAGGACGATCGAATCGGGGCACTTTTATAGCAGGGCTTTGCTGGGCGTGATGAGCTCTTGTCCCCCCCCCCACTAGAAGGTACCGCTGCCCCAGGGGTGTGCTGCGTCCCGTGGTACCTTTGTGATCTTACACCTGCCAGGACTCCTTTACCTCATGCAGAAACTAACCCCAAGGCCGAATTAAGAACCCCCTCCCCTGGGTCTCACTCTGAAGGGCAGTCACCTGCTCACACCCAAGTCACACGCGTGTGACGCGTTACCGCCCACAGACGACTGCCCCAATAGTGCCTAACTGCGCCCTACCTGAGGTTACGCTCTCAACTCAAAATTCGGTTAATTTGAAGGACAGAGCAATAAACCTGGGCTTTGCTTATTAAAAGTCACCTATATTATTGGTTGGAGACGTGGCTTCTGTAGAACAAAGAGAGTAACCCAGTAAAGGAGGCCGCTGGCTGTTCCTGGCGCGGCCTGTCGTCGCGCGGGGCCCGTTCCCGTTGGGCGGCTCGGCCTCAGCAGCGCCGCCATCTTCCTGGCGACAGAACTCGCCATCTGCCACGCAGGGCGGAGTCACCGGGGACGCGGACGCGCCTGGGCACGCCTCTGGCTCCGTCTCACCCCGCTTCGCCCGTTGTTGTTGTTCCCTATAATGAAGTGTATCCTTGGCTGAGAGGCCCATCCGCACTGGGCCACTGGTTCTGTCCCCCCACTCTCTCTCTCTCCGTCTCCCGCTCCTTCTCTCTCCCCCTCTTCCCAGCCCGGGATTTCCGCCCTGTCCCACTCTGTTAGTACTTACTGAAATTGGACAAGAGGTTCCGCCCGTTTGGGAGCGGGTCAACGGCATCAGTCCCCGCTGCCTCCAAGCAGGTGTGAAAATACTTTGTGATCCATTATCATAATTGATTTTCAGAAAAAAAAGACTCCGTAGGTGACTAATTGTGAAATTACACACGATGATTGATGACGATGATAAATAATACAATCCGTAGCAGTCGAGTGCTTTTCAGTTAAATGGATGTCACTCCGTAACTGTGGGAAGGGTGTTTATTCAAATCGGGGGTCACGTCAGAACGATTCTTAAAAAACCATAATAAACAGAATGAGTAAATTAATAAATAAGGAAGGAAAGTGCAGTGTTCTAAAACTGCAGCACTGGTGCAGTATCATAAAACTAAAAGTATTTTATCCAGTAGTGACACAAAGATACTCACAAACCTCGGGTACTTGTGCAGCCTAAATAGACATACAGTATTGGAATAATGCAGAAGTATGTTTTCCCTATGGCTGAAGGTGAGGTCATGCATGTGTGGGATGTAGTACTAAACTGATCCAGGTTCAGTCTGAAACTACATGCTCCTTGCCTCCCTAATGCCATTCTAATGAGTGGCACTGAGGGTAAATTAGAGCATTAAGAATGCCCTGATGTTGCAAGTGTAATAGCCACTCAGAGTCCATATTTTATTTTAATAAGAACAAATGGCGGTCTTCGGTCGGGCCCTGCTGCATATTTCAGCCAGTCAGCAGTGACGCCTTAGCAAACATCAGGCCCCAGTAAACAGCTGACCAATCAAGTCCTAATGTCTGGCACACGTCCTCACCACAACAACAGCACAGCGCAGGAGAGACCCCCCCCCCCAGCTCAGCAGAGAGCAAGATCCTCTACAAACCGCTTAAAGCAGGAGAGCAGATCAGGATGCTAATAATTACCGGGGTTGCGGTCTTGGTGTGGGAAACCGCCAGGACACTAAATGCATGAGTGCCGCTGGTAACTGTGCACTCATCTAGCGCGTCTGCGGAAGATCACAGAAGAGATACAACGGGACAATTTAACAGCAAGCTGAAGGCAAATTCATGTTACTGCCGCAATTACAGTGAGAGAAGGGAAAAAATGGCTTTTCTGGCTTAAATCAGGTGCTTTTCCTGATAAAAAGGTAATAACTCAGCCCACAGTGAGTTTGCTTGATTACCAAGAGACCGTTGTGTGACACCACGGACATAGCACAGTGTAGATGATATGGAGAACCGGCTAAACATCAGTTTGCCCCCCCAAACCCCTCCAGCACAGCTGGAGTCCAGAGTAAACTCTTAAACAGCCCCTGTCTTTTTTTTCACCCAGGGATGAAGGGGTGGGGGGAGCATTTTAAGATAAAAGGCTCCATTAAACTGGCCTTAGATGTTATACCAAATCTCATATTTACACAACTGGGTGTCAATATGGGTGATGCCTCCCAGATTGCTAATCACTGTAAATTACCATTGGGGGGGGGGGTCATTTCAACCACAGCTTTCTGCAACCATCGCTTTTGTTTCATCATATATATTTTGTTAGGGGTGGGGGAGCGATTTACCACTGCCCCCCTATGTTATTCATAATATCATAATGATAGTGAGAAGGTGTCATTATTCCAAGGACATGTGGTTTGATCCTCGTTCTGGTTCTGTGTACTGGTTCCAGGTGGATCCGTGTGCCTGCTTTCAAGGCCAGGCTGTTGAAGACTTTTTTTTTCTTTTTTCTGGGGGGGGGTGCAGTGTTTTCATTCCTCCTAATGGAGGCACCACAGACAGACCACGCAGGGCAGCCCTACTCAGCACCTGGTCCGGCTGGCAGGACCGCGGATCTGCAATTAGGTCCCTGGAAGACCACCCAGCACTTAACTGTTGTTGGAGAGGGGCTAGGGAGGGGTGGGTGCCAAAGTTATTTCCAAAGCTGTTAACTTTCCTTCTTTTCCATCAGGAGAAACTCCCAGAGGAAGTTCAGTTTTCCTCAGACACAGAAGGGAACTAAAGAGGTCTTTAAAAAATGGTATTTTCCTCAAACATCCGAGATCTAGTTTGGTCGCTTCGAAACAAGCATAGCTGAGTGCAAAAACGCCAGCTTTTAGGTTAATCTCGTTGCCCTCGATGACCGGCGGGGAGCCCTAGCCAGACCATGGGGCACTGGGGGTGATTCTGAGGGGCTGTAGTTCGGAGACACGCAACCCCGTCTCTTTTCGCTGGCCATAAATCCGCTCCCTCGTTTTGGTTTCTGCCTGAGCCCTGATCCCACGGAGCGGCTGCTTGATCTTCCGGGACATGCGTGAGTGATTTAGGGCTGGCGCTGGACGTGACATCCGCTTGGCGCTGCCGCTCCGCGCGCTAGCCGCTGCTTCCAGCTTTATCAACCGGCTCATAAATATTTTCTCAATTGCAAATAAAGGTAAAAGATGCCACAAAGCAGGGAAGGAGACAATTTCCTTTTGTTTTTTTATTGCCATCAGCTTAATGTTTGTCATCTTTGCTGGAGGATGAAATACTGAGCAGATCTTGCTTGTCAAGAACACACATCTTTTAAAATGAAACAAATATTACAAACGCAAGTAAAAAAAATTGTATAATCCAAATAAAAACACCCAGCGGACATTTTTCTAAATTATATGTATTCATACTCTCATTCAGTTTTGAGCCCCGAATTACCACACATACAGACAGATTTGTGTGGTACATTCACATCCCCAGCATGAGTGTTAATTCACTTTCTTCTGTAATCCACGGTGCCAGTTTATGTAACTTAGTGGGAAAATACACATTTCTGCTGTGAAATGTTCTGTTCGTATGTTACAACCTTATCCAACGGCATCTTTTGAAACATTACATTGGAGGTGATTCAGCTTTAGGCGGTAAATATAGCAACAAGTATAATATAATAGAATAATATAATATATTATTCTATAATCATAAATTAATCATAAAAAGCAGTGTTTTGTGTTTTTAGATTTTATTTATGTTTGCTATTAATTTATACTTACCTCGCTTGCTGAAATGTAAAAAGAAATACAATTAAAAATATATAAATATAAAATAATAAATAAACTATATTGACCTAAAAATTCGTTAATTAATTATAAGGACATTTTACTACAAATCTGATTCTCAAATAATGCTTCTGTTAAGGAAATATCTATTAATTATTAATGATTTATCTACTCATTTACTTCTGATTCCACTGATGGTCACCTTTCTGTTGGACAGAGCAGAAATCACAGGGTCATGTCACCAGCGGCGTTCCTGTGCGCATGAGTGTAGCTGCGGGATAGGCAGCGTGATCTTTGTGCGCTTGCATTTCGGTGCAGTCATCCTAGCTACGCATTCTTTGGGTTCGGTCACGTGACTGTAACTGAGCCGTGCACGGATAACGCGCTGTGATGCAGAGGGGACATTCTGGCCACATGTCATCGATACGAGCATCTGCCATCTGTTCCCAGGTCCTCAGACACCTACAGAGGACACTAACCCAGACTTCGCTGGCCACTGGCCTTTATGATGTCATAGACTATTGATTTTTGATCCTCCCGTTTTCACCTTTCCATTCACAAGCGCGCATCTGCGCAGACAGTGGGCTGCAGGCGCGATCCCTCCGACTAGACGGGATCAATGCACAGCTTTCAAGTGGTTTTGTTTTCCAGATCCAAGGGGACGCAGGAATCCCAACAGGACGGATACCGAGCTGTCTGGGCGGGGGCACGTCGAAAAGGCAGCGCAGGGGGAAATGATCAGGTTTCTGCAGGTACAGGAGGTGATATCATCATTCATATCTCAAGGAGAGCGGGGGGGTCCAGCTCGCCACGGACACGTATCAGAGCTAAACGGTTATCGCTCACGTGCCACAATTAAATATCAGTTTCCGTTTCAGTTCCTTTTTGCTGGCGTGGTGTAAAATTCCACAGTCGTGGTATCAGTCAAGCCGAGGGCATAGTGATCGAATGCTTAGCTTGAAAATATAGCACCTTTCTGGCACACATCCACGTACACACACACACACACACACACATTTACAGACACACACACGCTCACACACACATTTACATACACAGGCACACATACACGCACGCATAAATAAATGTTATATATGCACGTATGTATATATAATGTACACATGCATATTTAAGTGTATATTTATATTTATTTGTTTATTTGATTACTTATCATTATGTCCACAAAGAGAAACACCGCATGTGTATTTATGAAAATTCTGAGATGCCTCCAGGATTCTGGATTCAGAATTTCAATTGTGCGATTTTTTTTTTGCGACAGATGCAGGGAAGCTGGGGTCCATGAGGTTTAGATGAGCAGAATGGGATCCACCAGCGAGGAGGGTCATGCGCGGATCGGCGTTCCACAGACAGGGCGGAGGCCAAATCGGCTCTTCTCATCTTTAGTGGGACAATTCATTTACGGGGGGATTCATTTGGAAGAAAATCGAACGGCGGCTTCCGCGGCTGCTGAGATTTGCAGAGCTGTCTGCCACCGCTCGACGGGGCCATCCATCACGCCCTACGAGAGGTAAATCCCTCCAGCGTGTGTAAATGTTTTCAGATATTAGCCAATTTATATGCTCCGAGATTCATCATTGAATATCAGCAGCAGCAGGGGCCTGCCGTTATCTGCTCTTGTTTAATGTTCGCTTGAACTTCTACGCATGAGAGCCTTCAGCATGCAAAAAAAAACACACACACACACATACGCACACACACACACACGCAGGCACAAGCATATGCAGACACACACAAACATACACATATGCACGCACACACACAGGCATACACGCATTCACACACACACACACCCACACGCACACACACACACACACACATGCATTCAAGCCACAACCATATCAGGCCTAATTCTTTATCTCTGTCCTCCTTCACAAATGTTCGCTTCAGTGCCATTTTTCCCCCTGAGATAATGACTTTTTCATCTTGGTGGTGAACAAAAGTGTTTATAAATCACATCCTTGAAGCTCCCGCCGCTGTTTTACCTTCCCATTGTTTCATGAGCCCATCTTCCTTTATTTGAATATATTAAAAGGCACACAGACCATCTTTCTGTTCAGCTTTCTCCCGGATTATTTTACTAATCATTGGCTAATTATCATTAATGCATAAGGAATTACCATTATTGACCGATAGCCTTGCATGATGCGCCGGACACCGTCCAAAGGACAGGAGGAACAGAATCTCAGCAGGAAGGATGGTAATGAAGACCAGGTTGCAGCCGTAATTAAGCCGGAGCCACTAAAGTAGGGTTTGGAGGGGTGCAGGGAAACACAGCGTCACACGTGTGCATTTTGGGATGGGGGGGGGGGGGGGGGTTCAGAGAGTACGCAGTGGCTCGCGACGCTGGCGGTAAATGCATGCCGACAACACGATGCCAGTGCCGCTGTTATTTACTGCAGTATTTGCGGCGATGGCCGGCACCAGTGATGAACGAGCCCAGGACCGCGACTCATTTTAAAGCTGCCTGAGTTATTAGCGGCTCCTTCTCCATTTTCATCAGCGCCGTGCTCTACCTGCCTACCGCAATGTCGCCCTCAAGGTCGCGCTGTTTACGCCTACGTCAGCAAAAGAAAACAAGTCTGGCCGCCATTATTTATTTATAAAAAAGACATTTTTTTTTTTTGGATGTGCAAGACTAACAAACTGCCATCAGTGGCGACCGTGCTTTAGCGGTATGGACGGTGTAGGTTAACGAACTTTCGTTATCACACGCCGTGCAGGAGTTAACGCATTTTCTTATTTTTGATGGTTTGTTTCTGACGGGCTGTACATCCTTGGAGTTCTGCTCCCTTATGGTATGACCACGTTCCTTGTTTTGGACCGGTCCGAAAGCAGACCCTGGGTCACATGCCAACTGAAGATAACAATTAGCCGCCGTGGGAGTTTGAGAGAGGAGAAGCCTTTGGCGTGTCTGGAAATGACACGTCGTAATGAAAGCTCACGTCTCTGGGAGGAAAGTGACAGAAAGGCGGAGCTGGTGAAGCTTGCATCGCATGAAGCCGCAGGATACAGGATAGACATGTCAGCCTAGCACACGGGTCGTCAACAGGCGCTGGCTGTGTCGTCAGCTAAGCTAACCCCGGACGGCGAACTCCCCCGAAGAGCGAGGCAGCCTCTGGGGCAGCCGCGACGGTAGAAGGGAGGCAGGAAGTTATTCCCATGCAGAGCTTCCCAGGTAGGGAGTCGAGATTTTAGCCAGTAATAAAGAGTCACACCCTGAATCCAAACACCAGGGTGGTTGTCAGCCGGGCCGTAAAGAAGGAACAGCAGCGGAAAGGCCCTGGTGAGACAGGAATTCGCTCGCAGCTAAAAATGGGATGACGGCAGAAGAATGAGTTCACGCTACCTGCAGCTACGCTTGTCTGGAGTTCAGCTCGGGCTGCGGAAGAGGAGGGTAACTGAGTGACGGGATGATGGCAGCTCTGCCTGCCCAAGGAGACACAGCACAAAAAGGAGGAAGGCGCTTTCAAAATCCATGTCAAGAGTGACAACCATTTCATATTCCTGGTTACCGGGGTGTGTGCGTCGTACATGGAATTCTCACGTAAAATGCAACTAAATATTCAACAATGTTCAGCGGTTGTGTCTAATATTTACGTTATTTACATATTACTAATATTCAACATATCTTCCATAGGGTTAGTAGTTATGTAATTATACAGCTCTAAAAAAACAAGAAATGCCTTTAAAATAGGAAAACCCATGACGTCTACAAGAATTAGTTTAATTTGAGCATAAAACTAACGGCGACAGTAAAATTTAAACCTGAATTATAATGCATTTAAAACGAGCCATTTTAAATGGCCCCCACCACCGTTATTTTGGCTTGAGGGGTTTTTACTGAAACATGCTGAACCACAAACGAAAACCATATCTGCTACAAAAATAAAATGTTGTGTAAGGTGATATATTTAAAATTATTAGCTAAGTAACATTTACTTGGAGTGGATAAACTAGCGTAACTTACTCCATGCATCAGGAAAGGATGTAATTTGCAAGCGCAGGTCAATCAATCCACAGCCTACGGACCTCATGCTTCTGTATTCCAGATGCTTCCATTAGGACGCAAGGTACAATACGAAACCCATATACAGAGAGAGCAGTCAGCAGTAAGTACTGAGCAAAATTGGGACTGCCTGCGTTAAGATGGGGAATAATCGCACACAGCTAAGCTTTCGTAGTCTTGTAGAGAATCGGCATGCAGAAAGGAACCAGAAAACCTCCTGAAAACCACACGATAGCCGGTGCGACATGAGGCCGGGCAGCACCTGGGCTTTGGGGGGGTCCTGCTCCTCTCATCCCTCCCCAGAAAGTCCTATGCTAGCTGGGTGAGGGAGGAGGCCTATTTCATCGCCTCCCTCCCAACTCCACAGAGAGGTACGGGTCGTTGTCGTCTCACGACCTGCACGACATACGACTGGTCGATTTTATGACCACAAATACGGAGCCACAACTGCACCACGTCTGGGCAGTGAGACTGCTGCTCAGCGCGAGTACAGTGTACGCTGGCAGCAATGAAGTAAGAAAATGGCGATAAAAGGTTAGAAAACACCAAACAATATGACTTAAAAATGATATGATTTCATTATGCAGTATATGATCCATATGGTAATTTAAAGGGTCAACTTATGACCCAAGCGACTTACGACCGATCAGTCGGAACCAATCAGCGTTACAAGCTGTATATGTGACAGAAAACATTCAACTTTGCGCTTCTCACATCTCCACTCTCCCGAAGGACAGCATCCACAGCAGGTGTGAAATACGACCACCCCTTGGTCACTGGTTGCAGTGTTTTGGCCACTGCAGATGGCACCACTGCACTGTATGTGCATGCAGACAGAAGACACTGCTGGACCCTAGGCCCCTGGGCAGGGCCCTCTGACTGCTACAGCACAGGGTGAGAGGAAGGCTCCAGCCTCACCTATTCAGTGGTGATTTTTATCAAGCATTTTTACCACTGTATACCCACCTGGATTTACTACTATTTTGAAATTATACGTATCGTAACTGGGATGACTAGGCTACAACCACCACCCCCCTGCAGTTAGTCTGACTGAAATTGAAAATGAAATTATGAAATTATGAAATTGTTCTGTATGCTACTGTGTGTAGAACAATGGGGACGGGCTGGTGTCCAATCCAGGGTGTCCTCTGCCTTGTGCCCTACACTTCCTGAGAGGGGGTCCAGACCCCATCTCTGTATTTCATAGGTGGCTGGAAGATGGATGGATGGATGGATGGATGGATGACTGGATGGGCAGAGTGTAAAAATGGAAGACCTGTAAGCACTTAACTTCAATGAGCTGTCTGCCCCTTTTAGAGAAAATGCGCATAATACCTGGGAGATCTGTCATTAACCGAGACACACAGATGATAAAATGTGGCTGCAGGGTGTGTTCAACCTCAGCAGCAGGTCAGATGTTCCCAACACAAATACCAAGCGATTCAAGGACGGGAAAAAAAAAAACTACCAAATCTTGCTGACTTGAAACTTTAACCCACCCACCTATCATTGTGTTGCCTCAGCAACCTGGCTTAGGTGTCTTGTTTCCATAGCAACCTTTTTCACAGGTAAAATGGAACCTTTTTACCCCCCAGATTGGAATTTTTGGAACAGCGGGGGGGGGGGGATACAAATTCAATGATGTCATTTAAATTCAAAAATCTCATTGGACACTAGAATTGCGATGCGTGTCGATGTTTCCCCCTATCGTTATGAGACAGAAGAATACGGTGATAATTAACATGTATGCAGTCATTATAAAATAACTATTGTTTCACTTGCTTTCTTTTGAAGACTTTGTCACCGGAAGCACTACACGCTAAAGATGTGTTTTCCTGCCTTTGGTTTTTCCTGTCTCCCATCTCGCCAGAGCAGCGGAAAATATCTAGGACACACGCTGGCCTTGTCCACGCCCCCTACTCCTCACTAGTGATGCCATTAGCCGGGGGGTATGTGTCTCTCTCCGGGGACTGGCTGATGGACGGAGGCCGTGCCCCCCCGGCCCCCAGCCCCCGGCAGCCGTTTACCGTGGTGTTGCAGCCGGGCCAGGCGAGCAGAACATGCTCCCTCATCGATTGGGCCGACAGTGGGGCGGATACCCAATACCCTCCTGATCTTGGTATGTCCTCGTCTCCGATTAATATTTTATCACGTAAGAGCCTTACAAGGATCTGCGTATAACATTACTGTTAGATGTTCTCCGGTTTTATCTCTTAACCTCTGCGTGTCACCGATTTGTACAGGGACATGGGTTGCCTTTCCACGGGGGTGCAGGGTTTTGCTTACAATACTACTTAGCCGCGACGCCATTTTGAATTCCTTAAGCACCATTTAAACTCGAGCGGGGCCCCACACGCCAAGGGCAGTTATCCCTGAGACTCTCTTTCCCATGTGAATGAAATATATCCTGGGGTACATGCCGTGACATTTCGGTAGAACCCGGGTCAAGGTACTGAGTGGCCGGGTGTGAAATTATCAGAAACACGGCTCCTCTTTAATTCCCATTTGCTTGGTTGGCTGCAGAAGTATTCCCCACGTCATGTGGGAGGGGTCATTTATTCTGGCCGGGAGTGCTGACCTTTTCGGGGGGGCCGCGGCGGAGTGTGCTAAAGCTGTCACCATCGGAACATGCGGCCTCTGGAAACGACATCCCTGCCTAACAAATGAAGTGGAAATAAGTCGTCCCTCCATGGAAATGGGTCATTAATTTTAATCAAAGGTGGCGTGAAAAGGCACAGCAACACCAACCGCCACACAGCCCCCCCACCAACCCCGACGCCCCGCCCCGCCTCGCCTCGTCCGTTGGCCGCGGCTGTGAAGCAGGACCTCGGCACCGGGCTGAAATTGAATGACCCGGCTGAACCACATCATGAAGGACATCAGACGGAGTCGTGTCATAAAACGCAAGCCCTCCGAATGGCTGGAAATGGCTGACTGAATTCACGAAGCATCCCACCCCCCGCCAATTATCTTAGCACATCCTTTATAAGACCTCAGTTGTTCTGGAGGGGGGTGCACCAAAGCTAACAGAAGCACACCACAAAATGATACCCCGACCAACACTACGCAGGACAAAATAACCATGATCAGACAGTCCGAGACTGAAGGGTTTCGGAGGGGGGGGCAGCACTCAGGTCTGTATCGCTACCGGCAGGGCCAAATGACCAATGGGTTCTCAGGGCTGTGTCACATGGCAACATGAACGGACCTTAGGTGATGATCAGGTGCTCTGAACTCAAGTGTACTCAGGAAGCAGCTGCTAGCCTTATCAACCACAGTAGCATTTCCACAACTTGCTGTTTCGCTGCCTTATATTTCACGCTTTATACACACTGATGAGCTCAAACATGGAAACCTTCCTAATATTGTAATAGGTTCCCCTCATGCCACCAAAACAGCTCTGTCTCATGAAGGCATTGACTCCACAAGACCTCTGAAGGTGCCCTGTGATATCTGACACCAAGATATTAGAAGCAGATCTTTAAGTCTTGTTAGTTGTGAGATCTGGGGAATTTGGAGGCCAAGTCAACACCTTGAGCTCTTTTTCATGCTCCTCAAACCTTACCTGAGTAATTTCTGCAGTGTGGCACATTATGCTGCTAAAAGTGGCCATTGCCATTGGGGAATACTGTTGCCATGAAGGGGGGGGTACTAGGTGCCATTTTAAAATGGCATTAAATGAAGAATGAATTCTAATTGATTTAGGAGCAATTTGACTTGATCACTGAAAGCAGGTACATCTCACCTGATTTTTATATCTGGAAAAACACACACAGTACGGCTCAGCATTACTCTGCATTAGTAAGCATTACACAATATTACTCTGCATTACTAAGCATTACACACCATTACTCGGCATTACTCAGCATTAGCAGAGCAGAATTGCCATGGCCTCCCTTCCTTCCCTTCAGCACAGTCATCCATCCTGTGGTAATCTGATGCAGGTCGTCAGCATCTACCAAACTAACACATACAAATGTCTTCTAATCTGGTCTGTGTAGTCGTTCCTCAGAGATCACTATAGTTCTGGTTTTCAGGCAGCCCAGGACAGAGGTAAAGTGTAATGCTAGACGATGGTAGGGCAGTGGTAAGAGGGGAGCCGTCTCCACTTGTATGAAATAGAATAACAGTCACTGGCCTTGGTTCTATTGTCAGAAGTGTCAGCTGAGTGTTTCAGGGGGTGTGTGGGGGGGGTGCTCATAAAGTTGACAGTTGCTCACTGAATACCGCCCCCCTCGCCAGACCATGCTCATGGCCCTGGACCATTCTCTTTCCTCTTCTGCTTCTGTGAGGGGGTCGGGGGTCAGGGGTCAAAGGTTCACCGCTCTCGTTATAATAAAGTACTATTCTTGTAAATTGCCCTGATATCAATTTTTCCCTCACTATTCCCATTCTGTTCCTCCCTGGCTGATTTATGCTTGTGCCCTGTGTCATAACATTAACTACCCCACTCCCCCCCCACCACCAATTTTCTAAAATAATTACCTCAAATGTACTTTACAAGAAAATGCTAAACATGTTACTTTAAGTCATTAAGCCGCAACTGTGATTGACTTTTTTCTTAACCGTTTCTGACTAATTTAACCACATAATTGAGCTAATTATACATTTTTAAAATCATTACACCCATTCAATAGGCTTGCTTTTAAAAGATGGAATGAAAATCAAACTATGTCAGACAAGAGCAATTATAATTTTTAGACTCCAAACTGTGTACAATGGCTCGCCCGCTCAGATTAAATCCGACCTAAATTTCAAACTCAGACAAAAAAAAATAAAAATCAATAATTCCCACTTTTTCCATCTATCCCTGCTTGGGGATAAGTTCACCGAATCCAAGTCCAGGCAATGGGGATGTTTTCCAGGAAAGGCAGGCCTAAAGATGGGAAAATCTTTAGACGGGACATGGGGTCCTGGAAGGATACTCCCACATGCTAACTCTGCACTGAACAGCTGGTGTGTGGCCTGGGGAAGAGGAGCGAAGAGGCAGGCAGACGGACTTGGAGCCAGCGATCCGGAGTGATGAGAATACAGCAGCATTTTCACTTCGGCCAACAACATTTAATCCCTAATCCGCGTCGCGATGAAAGTGAAACTGTGCAGGTCAACGCGGAAAACTTTACTCATGATAAACGACGGCGGATTTCTTCTTTAGAACAAGGCACACTCGGTCCAATGTGAGGAGCACTCCCCAGCAGAGACCCCTCCAGGTGAAATCGCGATGCGGTCGGATCGCCTTAAACTCGTCTCCCTGCACTAGGTCACGTACCACAGGCGTACACGTGACCCATGTGACCAGGCCTGTTCCGACGCGCGAGGCTTGTTTGTCAAGGGAAATGAGTGATTTGCACCCTGGGCTTGTTCTCCTTCGTGTTCTGGATACCCCTTGGGCGGAAGTGACCCCTGGGTCGGGGGGTGGGGGGCGTGCTCAAAGCACCCTCCCGCTCTGCCCAAGGTCATGCTGGGAAGTATTTAATAACTCTTTAATCCTCACCGCAGCAGAAACGATATCGCCTCTGTTTTTCTTGTCTATGAGTAGATTTATTTCGGGGTGAGATGTGCCTAAGGGTGGGAAAGCCGCGTCTATGTCAGGAAAATAACATAGACAGGTCCATGCTGGCCAGGCTGAAGAAAGCCTGGAATTAGGGGGATATGGAACATTCCGGCTAATCCTGTTTTTCGGGCGCCCAGGACAGACTGGGTTAAATTGTGGTCATTTCCATAGAGTGACTGGAGAGTGAGGTGTGCTGATCTGGGTGGGCGTATCTTTCCCATGACCCCGCCCACCTCACACCTCAACGCGTGGCGTTCCAACACCGCGACACGGCTCGCTGACGGAATGCAGGGTTCGGATAACCGTCGCCAGCCAGAAGGTCAGCGCCAGGCGTAGAAAGAAATAAAACAATCAAAAGCAGGAAAAAGACGGCTTTGTTCGCATGCCTAGGAAAGCCCGTGCTGATTAATTTAAAGGCTTCTTCGCTTTGCTTTCCGACACGGGGCATTTGTAGATGAAATTCTCCATATAGGTTCTGCACAGTTTGATCTCCACGAACCTGCTTTAGAAATTATGTCATAAAATATTAAGTTGATGTGACATTTTTAAATCATATCAAAAGGTCCCCCTGAGGATGTTTTTACTATCTCTCTTATTTTTACAGTGACTGCGAGGGCTGGAGGTAAAGTCACACTGGCAGCAGCCCTTAATCTTTGATGCTTATGTGAATGTAAAGATTGATTGGAATGTAAGGTAATAGAGGCAATTGGGATGAGTGGCACTGCAGCGCTACATGGTAATAAAACCCAGTAGATGAACCTAACATCTGCCATTGACAGAACCACTGCCAGCCCCCTGGAGAATCTGGAATATTCTAAGTGTTTAGTCTTGGAAAGATGTGGAAGTTGAGAACTGGCCATCTCCTCTGGAGAACCCCCACTGGCGTCGTGCCGCTAGCTGTGACAGCATGCGACCCTGATGGTGCAGATTCATCGGATGCCCTGTTACCCAGTGCTGGCATGAGGGCATCTGCTCCCTACAGCCTCCCCAGTGACAGCGGTGTCCAGTTCCCCCAGGGGCCTGTCTGAATCCCAATGTGACGTCCAGAAACGCCTCAACTCCCAAAGACCTACCCCTCCCCCTCCAGAAGGAACGACGGCGACGTTCAGAAACGGGTTTGAGAAAACACGAGTGACATTAGCCGCAGGGGCGGGGCTACAGGGGCACTGGATCCAGCTGAAAGATGATTGGCCGCTAGAGTGTCTCCTCTCCTGTCTCTCACCAATTCGAAACACATCATTGGCTAATAAAAAAGGTTGTCCCCTCTGAATGAGTTATGACCCCTCTTATGCCCCCCACCTTAAAAAAAATGGCACCTGATCAGCAGCCTAATATTCCTGCCCCAAAATCTCCACCCCCTTCTTGTGCTGGTCCTGGACCTGCCACTCGCCCCTCTGCCAATCATCCCAGTGAATTCTGAAGGAATCATTCTAACCGTAGCGTCTGGCCAATTATGCTACAGCGCTTTTGACCTTTTTCTCAGACTTCATTGATCTTGTGGCTTTTCTTCCTAATATTTTTGTATATTTTCTAAGTGTTAAGCGAAGAAGAGTACCTCAGTGATTCATTCTCTGTCCCAGAGCACCGAGAAAAGATTACAAAGGCACAACAGTGAATCCCTCCCATCTAAACCGTAAGCGCGCCTAAACATTTACTGGGAACTAATTGCTCTTAAACGTCCTGAGAAGCAGAGAGTCCCTTTCAGAGTCAGCACCGGTCCACTGAGTCCCCATCGCCATCGATCTCCGCGCCTCTTGCCTTTATTATAGCCGGTAATTGGCTCGGCTGCATTCTCAGCACCGGAAGGATCCATGTGATAATCAGTCACACGCTGATCAGCTTTGGGTGTTCATGGAAAAGGAGGGAAACCCAAGGAACACCACCCCTGTCCTCCACCCAGCCTCCGACACCAACACCACCTTCATCACCCATGCACACTACATGTGTGACGAACAGGGATGGACAATAAGAAATGGTACTGGCATTTCATATGGGTATTTCACATGTAAGTAATTTCTCCTGTAAAACAATTATTAACCTGTAGTTTTTATTGACTTACGACGGTCCGGAATTCCTGCATGGGCTTGGCTCCAGGCCCCCTGCAATGGATGAATATTGTTATTTTTTGCAAACTTTAAATAACTTGCATACTTTTGTGGTTTCATTTTTCTTAAAGGGCCAGCAGATACAGCATTAGATTGCTATTGTATTACAACCCAGGCAGGTAATGCTAAGAGCTTGGCTGGAGACTAGAGATGACAGACAGGGTGGGGTGGGGGTGGGGGTGCTATAGGGTCAACGTCAGTCCCCTTAATGGGCACAGTTCAGAAGATCCCAGTATCCCAGCTCTACTGGATCCCATTAGGCAGTCATTGTCTCCCATGGGCTTCCGAGCCCTGCCAAGCCGGGGTGTCACACTGGGAGTCACTCTGGCCCTCGTATTCACCCCCCCCTTCTCTTTTTCCGATGTTTATGGGGTCTCAGCAGAGGGAACATGCACAGTCAGTTTTTATATCAGTCCAAATACCAATAAAATAGAAATATTCTGATGGACTGTTTGCACGGTGAAGCCAATTTTGTGTTTGCGACTGTCAGCATTTTTAATTACGTGAGGCAGGGCGAGGCAGTCCGTTATTTCTAAAGAGTAGCAAATGATGAAAAGGGCAAACTGGGAGCTAAATGATTAGACCCAAGCTGCCACCCTTTAAGACGATGAATGTCAGCCCCTAAAGACCACGGATGCTGGCTTGCCCTTGGACAGAGTTAATCAACTGTGGAATTTGTGAACTACAAATATGTCAGAGCTGAAAATCGCGGCCGTGCTAATGGACGGTTTGAAAAGGTTAAATCTGATTTTGGGGAAAAAAAAATGTCAGCGGTTGCCTGAACGACTCACTGTGATGTAATGGGGAGGAATTTCTTGTTCCGGCCTCGGCTCTCGACTTGGGTAGAGTGCAGCTTGCTGTTCGTCAGGCACGTCGGCGGGCTTGACAAGCCCGAGTGGTTGCTGTGGACGCAGGTATTTTTATCCTGGTCGTCGAGGGGATTCTTTTTTTCCCCGGTATTCCGCAGAACGTTTGCTCTGCGGCTCTTAACTCACTCACCTGTAGCCCATAACGTGCGGCTCGTTATTGCACTTGTGCTGCAGCCAAATTTCTAAGTGCAACAGCATATGCTTAATGTGACGGGATGCGAGACTTTTCCCAACTCGCTCGTATACCGTTGAGCCATCGCCTAAAGTGAAGGGAATTTAATGCGTCCCAGTGATGGCGCCGTGCCTTATAGATCACGCGCCCAACGCGGGAATCCTCTACGAGGGAGCGAGCTGATCGGCCCAATCACAGAAGCCATCATCGGAGCTGCCGATTAATGTTCTCTCTTTCAAACGTTTGTGGGCCCGTGTGGCTGGGGGGGGGGTGAAAAGAGCCTGACCCAATCATTTTTCTGCAATATAATATTTCATATTTTACTTCGGGAAAGATACGTTAATATCGGGGCAGTTTTAATTAAATAGGTCAAACTGAAATTAATTAAATTCCTTAATGGACTATATTTTCTAATGTATTCACTTTTTAATGAATATGTCCATCATATTGTTGCAAATTGAATGCAGAGCAGGCCAGGGGTACCTAATTAATAATTAATAATTATGAGTTGGTTTATCACGGAATGGCTTGATAGAGTTCAGCCTAGGGCATTTTGTCTGTGAAATGTAATTTAAGGTAGATCTGAGTGTGTGTGTGTGTGTGTGTGTGTGTGTGTAGATTAGGTTTATATTACATTGTGGGGACCAAATGTTTTCCACAATGTAATAAAAATCTGTTATTTTGACATTGCGGGCACCATTTTTCAGGTCCCCACAAAGATCTGTGAATGCAATTAAAAAACTAAAAATGCCAAAAGCTTCCTATTTTATTTGGTTACTTATGGTTAAGTTTATGGCTGGGTGGGGGTTAAGGTCGTCATGTCGTGATTGGAGTTTTCCCGAGAAGAATGGAGAGTCCCCATACAGATATAATTATAAACCTGTGTGTGTGTGTTACAGTGGGTGTGGGGAGGGCGCGGATCTTAAGCGAGGATAAGGCCACAGAAAGCTCCACCTGATAGGGGCCAGTGGGGAGGTCATGGCTCCCAATCACCCAATGAAGCCGGACTTTAGGGGCGGGCAGCCACTCTAGTGCTTTTCCATCAGCAATCTGGATTTCTCTGCTACGCAAACATCTGTAAAATGGTACCATGTAACAGGCCAGTTCGTGCTTAATGTCCGTCACTGGCTTGCTGGTTCATTCGACTTGTCTTACTCCGCATGTACTTACTTCATTGACTGCATTGTGCCCTCTAATGCCCATTTGAATATAGGATGGAATATGAATTATAAATAAATTTTATATGGATATATGTATATTAATGTTGTGTGATACTTTGTGTACTTTTGAAAAAAGTTTACACACACATTCAAATATGAAAGATTCTTGTATGAAACAGGTTTGTGTTGAATTTTTGTATATATGCCACATTGACATATTATCCACTCATTTACAGTTTTTTTGTCAGTTGTAATTCTGGGGAAACTGAAAAATGTAAAATAAAATCCGTTTAAAAATATTATTCATACAGCATGAGACGGTCATGATTTAAGAAAGAGGCGACTGGTGCCAAAGCCGATTGGCCGTTAAAATATTCCCATGAAGCGAGAAGGACGGAGGATTGATGGATGAAGGCGCAGGGCAGGGGGCGCCGACGTGCTCTTCGGGAGGATTCCTGCTTCTCCACAGAAGTTCGGCGAGCAGACGCGCGCCTTTTTTGTCAGCCTGCAGGATTTATGCGCTGGAAGTCGCGGAGGAGCACGCTCTCGAGATTCTGACCTTCAGGGTGTCATTCGAGGCGGCCGGCTCTCGTCACACGGCGGACATGGGAAGAGCGGGAAAAAAAAACGACTTAGTAAAACCAGATTTAACAGCAGAATGTGACGGGAGAGGCCGTCCCTGCTCTTGACCCCCCAAACACCCGAAATGGTGTCGCAAAGCTCACGGTGGCCAGGTTGGGGGTGGGGGGTTTGAATTATTCTCTCAACACAAAGGTAGCCTTGTGACAAAGACCGTGACTGTCTTGGACGAGACATGCCTTATATATTACAGCCGAGTGCCGATACGCACACATATCGCTGTTTGTAATTTACTCTTACATTTTCGCTCCCTTCCAGGTGGCGAAGGTTAGTTTTCGTCTGAAGGTCTTCCTCGGCTTGTATTGCGAAATAAGTTTGTCGTGGCGCCGTAAATCGATGGAGGCCTGGAAGAGTGAGACCCGTGGCACCTCGCTGCCCTCCACATGTTGGGGGGGGGGGCCAGCTGCGGGCATCCAGCACCAGCGAGGCTGAGCTACCCTGAAGGAGGTGCTGTCCTCCAAAGCTACTGGGGGATAATAGCACATCCCAGGTCATACTAGTTAATGGATCCCCCCACAATTCCAGCCTCTTAATTTTGTTCTAGGATGGTGGTGGGGGGGTGGCAGAGAGAAAAGATCAGAAAAAAGATCAGGAAAAAGCAGCTCTTTCTATTGACGCAGAAGGACCTTGAGCTTTGAACCCATAAGTGGAGGGTCTCTTCTATAAGGCCCTCGTTCACAACCCAGAGTGAAGAGTATTAAGGGGCTTAATTGCATGGTGAGAGGCAGCCAAAGAGTATCCGGCTCCGGGCAAATGATCCTTCAATTGTGCACCGCGGGGCGAGGAAGCACCGGGGCGGGAGTGGGGAGCGTATCCGGACTGTCCGGTGTGGAGGACAACTATCCGCACCTTCCTTTCCTGCCATAAGCGTCTTCGGAGCGCTGTGCTGGGAGAAGGGCAGCACAGAAGAATTCCACACGCTTTCCAGGTCTCTTTCCGTTTTGGCCTCGTTTTTATATTTCTGGATTCCAGAGCAGCTTTTCGTACCCTTGAGCTGTGGAACATAGTCACTCCTTTAACCCTTTCCTGCACGAAGCCCTCACTCGCACACTGTGATTTGAGGCTATTTTACGTAAATAGTCGCTACTGACCACTGGGCCCTTGGAAACGCACAGCTGAGGATGAAATATTGTCAGTCAAGACAATCCCACCTATGGAATCTGGAAAGGCGTTAAAAACCGTTGGAAAAAATCGTGATCTTTCCGTATTTTCCATACATGAAATTATTAAGATCATTTACAATGTCTATTTTGAGAAACAATAGTTTGTACTGAACACACTTACATTGGGGCAAAATATGCATAACCTAGCATACACAAAATATGTCTATATTCTGGGATATGTCATATCTTTTCCAAATGTGCTTCAAATTTGTAACAAACCAGATTTCAGATTCTACTATATTTTTATACCAAACATCTCTTTCCATTGTTTTCAGGGGGGGACTATTCACATTAATAAATCTACTTCTGTAGGAATTAGCACGTGCCGAGTCGTCTTCGATCAGATGAGTCAAAGGTGCTGTATGGCCTTCTCTGAATGACCATGATGAAGTTCCCTTCAAACAAATTAATAATAACAGCTTTTAATGCAGATACATTGAGTAAATTCCACAGCAATTTCCCTGAGTACACGCCACAGCAAAATCACAATAAACACTTTGACGTGCCTCTCTCCTGTCCAGGTGACCCTCATATTGTGGGGTGAAGAGTGAGTGCCCAAGAAAATCGAATGTCTCTGAAAAGGTGACATGAGTGAAGAAATGAACTGCTTCCTGGATTGGACAGCAAACCACTGACCAGCCTCAGATCTCATTCCTGATTGGCCAGGTAGGTTCTCGTTGGTATCATTTGCAGGGGGAATTCTGGGGAAATTTGGGTGCTGTACAGTTTGGCTAGGAAACACAGTCCCACATCAAAGCTGCAACCACTGCACAAGGAACGTCACATGGCATTTTCACAGGGCACCGGTGGCGGATCAGCGCAAGCCGGTCCCTCGGTTTCCTCCAATTTTCTATCCCGTCTTGTTGGTGTGAATCTCAGTAACGTGTTTCTCCCTCATCAGGTGCCCCAAGGTGAGGGCCGGGGCAGAGATGTCAGGAACGCTCAGGCGGTGAGCAGGGTCCCATTAGGACACATTTCATCCCCTGTCTCGCCTGGTACATGGGCAGAATCGATGTGACCAGCATGGCCGAGAGCTGGACTGGTGTCTGCCTCCACTGGAGGTTACCGCCCAAAAGCCCACGAGCTGATATATACCCAGGAAATTAATTCTGATCCTACTTCCTCAAAAAAATATTTATATCTGAGTTAAAATGTTCCTCAAACATAATCAATAACTGTCTAAAAGATGAGATAAAAACCCACGAGTGTGAAATAGATAAAAATAGATAAATGTCTGTATTTAGTTAAATCTATATAAATGACCTCTGCTGAAATAATCCCACGAAATCACACACACACACACACACACACACGCACACACACCTTTTGCATATATAGGCTTATCCATGGTTCTGAAATGCTTTTCCAGCACATTTTCCATCAGTCTGCAAAGGCAACCTAAAGCTTTTATTTCACATAGAGTAGCAGAGAGCATTCTGGGAGGCGGCACAGAGATCAGCCTTTCTGAGACTCTGACAGCCCCTCAGCCTTTGTCACTATGAGTGGGTGGTGGGTGGCGGGTGGCAAGGACTAGGGGGAAAAACTAATAATTACTCTTCAATAATTGTTGTGCTTGGAAAGCTAAAGAGAAACAAACTTTCCAGGCAAGACTTTTCTCTCTGTGACAACAAAATGTCCGTCAGGGCTCTCCCGACCTTCCCGCTTGCCATTTTCTGTCCGTTCTCAGGGAAAAGAAGGGCGACGGCCATTAATGGAACCTGAACCTCCCACTCAAATGTTGTTCTGGATTTCAAGGGCAGAAATATTTTCTTTTTCCAACTGTGGCCCTTTAAATGATTGACTCTGGCCGAAAGGTTGGGCTCAAGCATTGGCAGATTTTGATGGACTGCCCTCTTCTCTCGCTCCTTTCTGAGTCTGTGCTAAGAAAGGAAACCTCTTCTTTTTTTCCCAGGTCCGGAGAGAGACGGCTGAAAGAGTCCTGTGAGCTTAACACTGTAATCTTTCCTGTAAGTGTTTGTTGCCTTTTCTACTGGCCCTCCTTTCAACTTTAACCTCCCACCTCTTGCTGCATGGATCATCGTGAGTAATGCAGTGCAGCCTGTGGGGGAGGGGGGGGGGGCCTCGCTGTCCCCCATCTCAAAGTTAAACACTGACTTCTCCCAGACAGGCTTCTAATGGGAGTCTGTAAACACTCGCCATATCGCTTTGCTTTTCATAATTACCGTTTTAACAGCAGAACAGAGGGGAAATACACATGGCAGATTGTGTTTGACAACCTTGATTTAGTGGCCCTGTCGTCGCGTGTCTTGGTTCATCACTTTGATTTTCCCCTCTCAGATGAAATGCTCGCTGGATATATCGTGGGCCGCGGTGAAATATACACGAGGCCTGGCTTTTATCGTCTGAGTTTATTCACGGCCAATCAGGGGCGGGAAGGCGATACAGAACTGCTCATTCGAGCAAAACCGGTGTCTGTCTGCGACGTGAAGATAGTCCCTCAAGGGCCGCAGAAAATAACGGCCATCAAGCATGCTTCTAGGACAAATAAACGGCAGAAAAACACTTCTGCTGACTCATTATGAAAATCATTATTGTTTTTCTAAATTATTACCCAAAGTATGGATCGCGTGCATAAAAATGTTTACGGAGTATTCTGGTCGAGGTTAATGCCCTCTGATGCTGTATTGAGAACAGGGTCACCAGTTATTAATGCTGAAATTCTGTTCACTTATCCATCGCTGTTTCTGGACTCGGCGTGTACTCGCTGCTATGGACATGTGCTGTTTTATTATGCTGGGTCTAGTCCAAAGACAGGGGCCCGGTCGGTGGAAGGAACGCCGTCTGCGGTCAGATTTATAACCGGAGATGTTGTGACTCCAAATACGAGCGGAGTTATTTAGTGGGAGCATTCGCGGGGCTGTCCATCCGTCCCGGAGTGTCTCCGCCTCGATCCCCTACAGGGCTGGAGTTTCTCGCTGACTTTGAGAGGAAAACGGCTGACAGACAGACTGACTGGAGGGAAGGGCTTTGTCGGACGACCTCTGGGCAGACTGCAGAGGAGCAAAATAATAATACCTCAAGTGGGCAGGAGAATTTGGGGATTACATCGAGCAGACTAGGGAGAATGCAGATTCCTCCCAGCTGGTAGAGTGCCGGCTTTCTCGTAGATCTCAGTATGAAGCTGCTTTGAGGGAATAATTAAGTAACACACATCCAGGAAATTTCCAAGTTCAAGGTTCAAGTTTATTGTCAAGTGAACTGAGGCACTTACACAGAGGCCACGCAAAGACTGCCAATTTAGAGCAAATTAAAGAATGGCAGCGGGGAACAGCATCAAACAACATGGGAACAGTAAGTGATGCATATGTGCGAATGACGCAAAACACTGCATCGTGAAGCATGCTACAAAACGAGCAGCGATGACAAAGTGTAAGTGCGCATGGTCAGAAGCAGGATCTAGAAGAACCTGCAGCCACTGTTGCTTTTTTTGCTGGTATTGTTGACGTTTCTAAATGCGCCACAACCCCTTTTTTAAGCACATGTAAAAATGTGCGGTTTGACATCTGTATTCACGCTAAAGTGCATCTGCTGAGCCTTTAAATCCCAGAGGCCGTGCCGAGTTTTCACACGCCGCTGAAAAACCACCCGCTTTCGCGATTCGCATGTCACACACATTCCCCCGCAATTAAAAGCCGCTTCGGAGCGGGACGTTCCTGCTACGAGCGGTGCCACCGCGGCCCTGTCACACGGCTGAGCGCCGGCGAGCGGCCTGGCAATTAAAACATCACAGGTTTACAGCGGCACCCCATAATAAACAGAAATCCACTTCGACGGCGGGTACATAATTATCGTCGGAACACCTCGCGTGGATAATTGGGGATCCGAGTCAGAAGTCACCGTGCGGAAGCCGTGACAAGTCTGGGCATGGCCAGCCACACAGACGCGACATTAACACGGGGCTCCGCTGCAGAGCGGCACGGGTGGCAGAAAAACTGTTGCATTTATCGATTATTTCCTCGACATTCCGTGGCAGAATGTGGATCCGCATGCATTGCACATTTAGCGGGTAGTATCCCAGCATGCCGTTCTTTCTCGATAGGTGGTAGCAGCGTTGGCACAGCAGGATGCCATCTTCGGAGCTGTGATGGCCATCACTGACAGCTTGGGGGATGTTCTAGAGACTCACGGAAGGGGAACATGTGGAAGCTCAACAAGTGAGCCTGTCCCCTCGCAGGTCCAGCACTGGGAGTTTGAATATGGACCTCCTGAACATAATATCTACGCAAAAATTAGTAAACTGGAATTATTTCCTTTTCCTATACCTCATCTTGCTCACCTTTGAGATGCAGTTATACGTATTCACATCGGCTAACAAAGCTTGAGGTCAGAGAGCAAGGATATCTGTTTGTCCAGAGCCGCCGGAGGAGTTCAGGGGGCGTAAGGGCCTTGCTCAGGGAGGTGTGACTATTCTGCTGAGGCGGGGGATCAAACCTACAACCTTCTGATCACGGGCCCTAACTTGCTGAGCCCGAATGCGCCTTCGTACATTAACACCGCCGGCACTCTTGCAGGGAATCATTGTCGTTGGGTCCCCAATCTCGCATCTCAGAAACCTCGCAGCCACCCTCACGCGTCGTGCCCCGAATGGCAAACTCACGGTGCACTCATGCAGCACAAAATATCGACAGGGCGAGATTACCGGAGAGGGGAAACCCAATCAGATGATGCAACCGGCAAGAAAAATAAGACTGCGAGAACTTTGTCAGGCTGTGTATCGCGAAACATTTAAGACAACAAACACTGCTGGGCGTGTTAGAAAGGAATTTCCTCACAATTCTGTTTGCCATTTAAACAAAACAAAAAAAAAACACTCCACAGAGTGAACAAAGAAAGGAAAATGATGGAATTGACATTGCCTCTAGCAACCTTGCAGACCAAAGCTTATAATTTGATCTCTTTTCTTAAAGTTCTTTTTTTTTCTAAATAGCAATTAATCTAATTTAGGCTCTATTTTCCTTCTGAAGTGAAACAGAGAGTTTCTGTTTTGTTCACATTGGCTTGGGCTCCTCAGCTCTTCCTAGCCATTAAAGGCCCAATTACTGTCACCTTCAGCTGAAGAGTGCTCCTTTTTCACAGGGAAACTGCCAGTCGGCACTAAGAGGACTACCGTGTAATATGCATTAATTGCCCTGTTACACTGGTAATTACCCCTTTTTCAAACCCCTCAGTAAACTGTCATGCCCGGGCAAGACTGCCCTAAAACTGATTGCTCATTTGGGACCAACCCGCGCGACGGGAGCAGAGTTGGGTCTTTGTCAATTATCCGTGGCACCGCTGACAGTCCTGGGCATCTCTAATCAACAGCCCGTCGCATCCGTAACTAACAATGAACCCATCTCCAACCAGCCCTCCTGTGGATCCATAAGCAGCAGTCAGACAGATTTGTAACCAAGAGGCCTACTGACATGTAGTCAGTGATCCTGTAGATCTGCAGGAATATCTCCCTTAGATCTGTCACAAACACTTAAGGGATCTATAACTGCCAAAGCCATAGATCTTCAACCGGAAACGAATCTGTAATCAACACTACCTGAAAAGTTGACCCAAAGTCATGAAGACCCTTGACCAGCAGTACAAGAGAGCCGTAAGAGATGGAGAAGCACCAGATCACGTCAGGGAGCCACGGCTGAAGCATGAGCTGCGTGATTTACATCAACGGCTGCATTCAGACATCATGTTTACTCTGCCAGCAATGGTGGACTTAAAGAAAACATCTTCTGTACAGTAATGTCATGATCAACAAGTATGAAGATCTGTAGATTTTCTCAATATTGTACAGAGCTCAACAGAATAGCTTTAGTCTTTAAATTTGGAATTTAGTGGCCAATTGTCATTGGTGACACACCACAGCATAACAACGAAATGTGTCCTCTGCATTTAAAGCATATGTGACAATGTCACATAGCAGGGGGCAGCTAATTCAGCACCCGGGGAGCAGTGCTGGGGGGTGGTACCTTGCTCAGGGTACCTCAGTGCTGCCTTGCTGGTCGGGGATTCGAACCGGCAACCAATTACAAGTGTGGTTCGCTAACCATTAAGCCACCACTAACACTAAGAGGCGGTACACGTACAGCCAGGGACGCACATAACTGGTGCTTAAGTACACATTCCCCATATAAAGTAATGTGCGATATGATATATCTTGTAGTAACTGCGTAAATGCACAAGAAATTTCTGCACGTATCACTTTATATAGTGATATCCATTAAGACACCACTTCCCACAGGCACTACTGCCCACAGACACCACTGCCCACAGACACCACTGCACGCAGTCACCACTGCCCGCAGTTACCACTGCCCACAGACACCACTGCCCGCAGTTACCACTGCCCACAGACACCACTGCACGCAGCCAGCAGTGCCCACAGACACCACTGCCCGCAGACACCACTGCACGCAGCCACCATTTCCCACAGCCATCACTGCCCACAGACACCACTGCCCACAGACACCATTGGCCACAGACACCACTGTCCACAGACACTACTGCATGCAGCCACCATTTCCCACAGCCCCAACTGCCCACAGACACCACTGCCCACAGACACCACTGCCCACAGACACCATTGCCCACATCCACCACTGCCCACAGCCACCACTGCCCACAGACACCCCTGCCCACAGACACCACTGCACACAGCCACCACTGCCCACAGACACCCCTGCCCACAAACACCATTGCCCACAGCCACCACTGCCCACAGCCACCACTGCCTACAGACACCACTGCACACAGCCACCACTGCCCACAGACACCACTGCCTACAGCCACCACTGCCCACAGACACCACTGCACACAGTCACCACTGCCCACAGACACCACTGCCCACAGACACCACTGCACAAAGCCACCACTGCCCACAGACACCATTGCCCACAGACACCACTGCACACAGCCACCACCCCCCACAGTCACCACTGCCCACAGCCACCACTGCCCACAGACACTACTGCACACAGCCACCACCCCCCACAGCCACCACTGCACACAGACACCACTGCACACAGACACCATTGCCCGCAGACACCACTGCCCACATACACTACTGCACACAGCCACCACCCCCCACAGCCACCACTGCACACAGACACCACTGCACACAGACACCATTGCCCACAGACACCACTGCCCACAGACACCCCTGCACACAGCCACCACTGCCCACAGACACCACTGCCCACAGACACCACTGCCCACAGACACCACTGCACACAGACACCACTGCCCACAGACACCACTGCCCCAATTATGCTAAAGGCACCCCAATTATACGATTTTGTTTTTCAAAAGACACATTAGCAAACTTCACACCTTGGCCAGGTTTCTCTTCAAAAAATGACAGAAAAAAAAACCGACACGAGCACCGTCAGATGACAGGACAATCCCAGTAGACTGGGTGACGTTAAACTATGTGTGCTACCATCTTCCACACTGTGATGCTGTATGAGTGCAATATACATGATCTTAGCTGAGGGTTCCCCTTAATCTTCATAGTTAAATCTGTTTTCAGATGGCAGAGGGTTCCATCTCAGATTTTAGCTGTTTCACCATCTGCCCCAGATGAGGCCTCATGTCAAAAACATCTCTGCTTACTCAATGCGAGTCACCATGCGCCTCGTCTGCCGTACAGCCACACTGCTTTGGCCCATTAGCATACTTTGGTTATACTTCACGTCGAATTGCTGAGGTTTCTATAGCTCTGTGATCCACTGATATCTCCACAATGGCCAACCTCTAATTCTTTGTAAGCTCTGTTTAAGAGTTATGGCAGTTGGCATCAAGCCTTCCCTTTTTATGTTCTCATTCAGAAGAGATTAGAACATTAAACCAGATCAGGAATTTTGGGAGTAGCACCAAAAAATATCTGGCTGGAGAACTTGAACTTAAAAATATTACAAATATTAAAGAAAAAATATGTCTAAATTTCCATCAGCATGACAACGTGTAATCACACATCATAAATGTTTTAATCTATTTTTCAGTTAAACATATATATAAAAATTCCTGGCCAAACATTAATGTGGGGTCTAGAGAATAACTCCTTGCTGGAAAATTAATTTGATAGCCCTGGGTCCGCTAAAAAATATGTAATAGTGACATGCTAAAATGTAGTGTGGAAAGGTAATGTAATGTAAGTCAAACTAGGGAAACTGCTCTTTGGGGTTTTGGGGTTAAATTCAATCCTTTTATGATGTTAATCTTTATTTTGGATCAGATCTGTATGAATATGCTTAAGAAAAGGCTGCTTGTGCCTGGTGTCTGTGTGTGTATGGTTATATATACATATTACATTGTGGAGACCATTTTTTCAGTCCCGAGAAGGGGAGACTCAATTTTATAAAAATCTGAGACCGTAATCGAAAAACTAAAAATGGCATGTTGTTCTGATGTTCGGACGACCATTTTTATGTCCCCCTAAGGATAACCGAAATCTTCTAAAAAAATTTGTGACTGCAATCAGAAAACTAAAAATGTCAAAAGTCTTGTATTTTGTTCGGTTACTTATGGTTAAGGTTAGGGCTGGGTGGGGGTTAAGGTCGTCATGCTGGGATTAGAGTTTTCCCCATAGAAGTGAATGAACGGTCCCCACAAACATGTGTGTGTGTATGTGTGTGTGTGTGTGTGTCAGACTTGTTGGCACTCCACACTGAATCTGATCTCCTTTTCGGGAATGACCCCTTTACTACAAGAGCGCTGCATCCCTCAGTGGGACAGGAGTTCCCGGACAGGGAGCCCCTCCAGGTCTGTGGCCTGTTTACTGCAATGCAGACCTTCCCGCCGCCTGGTGCTGGTAGCCCGGGGGCACCACGAACACCGGGGACCTGGAGCAGGCCCCCACACACCCCGGATAGTGTTACAGACAGAACTGTTGCTGATTACGGTTGGGGTTAGGCAGAACTTGTCACAAATTGGAAACATATTAGCAGCCAGGGTTAAAGGCAGGATTAGTCTAGGTTTCGCCAAGGTAGAGCAAAGAAAAATTGTAGGCAGTTTACAGGGGTATGGTTTCACCCCCTGGAGAGTGCTTAATTATTGGCAAGCCGGCTGTGAGACCACAATATCACGTTAACAGCCCTGCTATCCCCCTGACACTGTTGTTCTGTCTGTCCTGGCCAATCCGACGGCTTCCCTTGCCAATGTCAGCTTAATTTCATGATTACGGCTCCAAGAGAGGGTAATTTATCACTGGGGGAAAGCCCAGCATTAGGGGCCGTTTACACGTTGATGGAAGAAAAACTTTATTAAGGGCGGCCGGTGAGTGTGAACGTGCCTCCATGCAGATGCAGTACTAAGCCATAGAAGAATGTTACCAGCTCAACACAGAAGATATCATCAAACAATTAAATATTTTACCTAGTATCCTAAAATCTGAAATCTTAGCCTTGTTAAATCTGAAATATGTTTGAAAAGTTTTTTTATTAAAAGAAAAAAAAGTGATACATCTTCAGTCTAACATAAGACTGAACCTGCCTGTATTAAGGATATGAAAAACATCTTGGTAACACTTTAAGGACATGCTTTTAGTAATTTATAAACACATTCATGATGCATTATAATGCATTCATAAAGCATTATAAACATGACTATAAATATTTATGAAAAGGCATAAAGCATTATAACTATTTGTATTATGCATTAGGAATGCTTTGTGAAACTCATCTATAATGTACTATAAATACCTTCATAATGCATTATAATGGACAGTATAAGAATTAAGAATGCTTTTAATGCATTATAAGGTATCTAGACTGTGATAGCCTATGCCTTACTCTGCTACTGAAGCTAAGGTTAGTCTGGAATTTTTTGCATACATTAATTTGTGTTTTCACCAAGTCTGTTCAATATTTGTCTACCACTCTAGCAGGGTACAATCAAAGAAAGGAGATGTAATGTTAGGCTTCTAACATTGCATCATTTTCTTCTACTGTTGGGCTACTTTGTGTCAGTTCGCTTGCCAGGATAAAAGATGGGAGCCCACCACTAGACTGCAGTGTGAAATGAAAGATGGGTAGCATGAAGTCTCAAAGTAGGAATAGTCCTTTAAAGACAGGTGGGGGATGACTTTGTCCATCATGAAAACTGTCGCTAAAAATCCAAATAACAGACATGTTGCTAAAATATAAATGATTCTATTATATTATTTCCATAAATGTAACTTCTGGAAATTCTGTCTCCATGGGGCCCCTAGTTTTCAGGGCCCCAGTTAGCTGCCTACACTTCCTTATGGTAAATTGGCCCCTGGGTGAACTGGTGCATAGGATTATGCAGCAAACGTTCACAGACCACTAGAAGACCATGCTTGCACCACTCGGAATTCTATGACCGTGTGCGGTCTCTGTGTAGGAGGAGAAGGTGGTCTGGCTTCAACGTTTCCCCAAGAAGTTAGACCATAAAAGACCCATTTTTTTGCATAGACAAACAAACCATTGCATTCAGCTCCTAGCATTTGCTCAGATTCTAAGGTTAATAAAAAGGGATCATTTCCGAGCCATTGTGTGATTTCTTCCTTTGGAGGAGATGTTTGATTTTGGTTTCGATTTGCTGTTGGACGGCTGACGCATGGCCTGGTGGACGCCAAGGACAGCCCCCCTCCTGCTGGAAACAGCCTAATCCCTTTTTTAATCTCGCAGGTTTCAGACGTTCCACACAAGCGCTTGTGAATTTCCTTCCCTTACCTACGGGGGGATGGGGGGGGGGGCATGGGAAGGCACCACATCCTCTTTCACCATCTCACTGGGGAAACAGGGCATACAAAGTGTCAAGGAGAATCGCTGACTGCGGAGGGAGGATTATTACCCTTTAAACGCTGCATCTCCCTGGTAATTATGGTGCCAAGTTGCTGTTCATTTAGGCTACCAGTCACTGATTATTCACTCAGCGTGTTTGTCTTTGACATACCTGAGCAGCTTCAGGCGTCTCCATGGCAATTTAAAGAGCCGGTCCGCATTTAATAACTGGCTGTCTGTGCCATCCCCAGGTCCGATGGCCCGGTTCCCTTTCTCCCCACGTTATTTATGGACTGGCTTGTTTGTCTGGTTACAGTCACCGGGGTCTGGTCCAGCAGTGGGCGTCCCTGGTCACGCCCTCTCAAGTGCAGTGTGTAAATATGGCATCCGGGGGGCGCTCTGTCATCAGGTCAGCGTTATAAAGCAGCGAGCCAGGCCGCTCGGAGGAGGCTGTGCAGGTGTCATCCTGGGAACAGACCCTGAGCCGGGCCTTGAAACGGGCCGGCGTCGTAAACACCCATTAATCACCGGCCCGGGAGCACAGCCAGGCGGGGTGGGGGCAGGGCACAGGCGGGGTGGGGGGGGGGCTTGGGCGGTGACATTGGCGAGGACCTCGATGTTACAGCACAGCACACACACTCATATACACACACACTTCATCAGTGTCGGCCGGCTCCCTGGTCTGGCGGGCGGGGGGGGGGGCGGGGGGGGGCGAGAAGTGCAAGCTAGCTAAACATTTACTGAGAGTCTCCCCAGCGCCGCGCTCGCGCCCCAAGAGTGGCCGGTGGGACAATGAGCTCTCTGTCACAAGCTCACAGACGACGCGGACGGGCGAAACTCTGATACACACGCGGCCTCTCAGGCCCCTTCACCCGCAATGGCCGCCCCTGTCACTCAATCCCAGCCTCAGCCGGGCAGTGGGACCAGTATGCTGCCAAACTGCACAGCCACCTCCCACCTAACCATATCCACCCTCCACGCCTCACCCCCCCTGCCAGCCTAATCTAGACACACATACCCGTGTGCAGTAAGGGGAGAGTTTAACCCCTTTCCAAACGGATCCCACGTAAATGTTTAGATTTAGTTTCCATAACATTTCCATAAAAAGCACACAGCCTCAGAGGGTCCTGATCTCCAAATGCTTTTTTTTTTTTTTTAACAAGGCCCGGCCCGGCAACGCATGACTTTGGAGTGAACTTGCCCTGCGCACAGCAGGGGGAAACTGAAGACCGTAAATCACAGCGAGAAAGAGAAAGCATAGCTGAAACTGGGGGGGGGGAGCAGGTACCGGTTCAGTCCGGCCCACCCGACGGATGAGGGGGAGGCGGGAGATGTCTGCACTGTGTGGCTTTAGCTTGTTGTGGGTTTGGTGTTGAATGCCCAGAAGCCCGATGAACCCCCCCCCCCCCCCTCGGCAATGGCTTGCCCGTAGTCCAGTGCTGCTTTACCCCGAGGCTCTCCTGGACAGCTGCATCACATGATCTCTTCCTGGGCTGGTGGACGGAAGGGTCTTCGCTGCGTCTCCTGCCGGTGACGGCGGTCATGGCCGCAGAGACGACACTGAGGGATATTGAGCCGTGCTATGAATAGTGTCCAGAGGAAACTTAAAAACGGGTACGGGGGTGGGGAGCGTGTACGAAAATAGGAGAAGTGTCATTGCGAAGGGGAAGGGTGGGCACGGGGGGAAGGGTGCTGCAAATGGAATTAGCTGCATGCATGAAATTGTTCTTATTATTATTATGAGTGGTGGCAGTATTAGTAGCATTTGTAATATGCCTTAGTGCTCCAGTGACTAGAAGGTCATTGGTTCAAATCACATGTCGTCAGAATGATTTCGCTGTCGGGCCCTTGAGCAAGACCCTCGATCCCTGATTTACAAAAAATATATGGTGCGTTGGTTGAAAACAACAAAACATTGTATTATTCATATTCACTTCTGCTTCTAGCGAAGCATCTATAACATACGTTTATGCGTGTCCTGCTGCTGTGTGTGAGCACCCTGACCAGGGAATCCACACGGCACCCGGTCTCCGCGGCACGCATCTTTACTCGCAGCGAGGAAAGGGCTCTTTCGGAAATACATCGCAGAGTAACAAGCCCCTGACTCGACCCCCAGCTCGCGTACGATTGGCCGGGCCGCCCGTTTATGGAGGTCACAAGGTCAGACAGGTGATGATGGACATGCGGGGCCAACAGCTGCACGACCTTACGGTGCGGAGGGTCACCGACGGGAAGGAGGAAATCCAAGCCGGCCCCTTTATAGATTAATGCATCAGTATTCATTTTTAAAGACCATTATTATTTCATACTATTTATCAGATTTGGTCCAAGCGCTTACGTACTAATCCTTCGCCGAGAGACAGCGTAAGCAGGTGTTCTACTCCCCTCTCCCGGTTCCTTCCATGCCCACGCCCCAAACCGAGCCCTACATACATAATGCTGATCACAAGATCACTGTTTTTCTGAAAAAAAGTGATGTCAGTCCTTCTGAGACAAGACAACAATGGTCAAAGAGAAGTGGTAACCGGTGAGATGCGGAGATCGCTGAGGTCTACCCCAGGTCCCCCCCCGCCAGTGCGGGGTAATCACTGAGCCGGAAGCTGCGCTGGGCCCACTTCCCTTTCCCGCAGCCGTAAGCCTCCCAAAACCTCTCCTGCACCCAGTTTGCAGGGGGGACACCATTGTTGCGTGTCCCGGGGTCGGGCCGGAAGCAATCTGCTCGGCGGGTGCACCGTGAACTCAACATGACCCCCCGCAGGCCGAGGTCAGGCTAATTACCTTCCTGCGAAAGAAACAGCAGCCCCCTGTGTGGTGGGACGGCCGGGATCCATGCGCCGGCCCGGATCAGATCGGCCCAATAACTGTGTGTTTATACAGCCCTTATTCCCTCACAGGCCGCAAACTCTCTGCGTTTATGTTCGTGGTCGCCGCAGTTAAAATGCGCCCCTGCAGCCAAATGCAGGCGTGTTATTGCGACGCGACGGAGCACCCGCCCCTGTTTTATTCACGACCCAGAGCGCGGCGTTCCTAACAGGGATCTCCGGAGCCAGAGCGGCGTGCTCACCACCACCGCCATGGATCCTCGTAAAAAGTGGACTTCACATCCTCGCCCGGCTTTATAAGGCTGCCCCAACGCAGCCTAATGAGATAAACACAGGGGGGCTGGGGGGCTCGGGGCCAGTAGCGCGTTAAATGTACTCAGTGCCACTCAATGATGGGCCAACAGGGGACCGTTCCCCGAAAAGTGGGGGGGGGGGAGGGGGGGCATTCCACTGGTGGAGGAAAGGAATAAAGAACAGACAGGCCATAATAAATTTCAAACGTCCAGCAAACAGGAAAGCTGTAATGATGGCTGCCTGTCTGTTGGTCCCTCGCGTTCATACCAGTGATTCCATGGCAGCTGGCCGGCATGTTGTATGTTTGAGTCCCTGGGGGGGACATCACTGCAAGACACTTTCGACTGCATACACAAATAGAAAAGTTTTCAATGTGAATCGTTAAAAAGGAGAAGCGTGTAAATAAAGCAGGGTGATGGCGAGCTGGGCAGCAGAGTGCACAGGGCGGGGCGAGCTCGCGGTGACGCTGACCCTCTCCCCCCACTTCGACACCCCAAACTTCCACAAGCCTGCTTTTTTGACTCACTTTTCTTTCTATTTTTGAGCGTGACTTTTCTTTGGGGGCCGGTGTGATCCACTCACATGTCCTACATCATCAGCAGCACGTGAACCTCTGATTTACCACCTTTACCGCTCCTGACCTGCATAAAAAAAAAAAAAGCAGTTAGCGTGGGTTCCGAGCCCCTTCCTGCGATTGTTTTCTAAGATGGCTGCTACGCAAAGGTGAGCTCACCCCAGACCCAGGGTACCCACAGAAGCTGCCGAACGTGTACGCCTGTTCTCAGAATGCTATCAAGGGTGGGATTTCCACATCAGCAGTAAAAATAAAAAAGACACCCTCTTATTATTTCCTGGGAAGGTGGCGAATTCCTCACGCCATGACCCCTGCGCTGCACCCCCTCCGCCCCCCCCCCCCCAACGCATCGCTCTCGTCACAGAGATGAGCCCACATTCTTCCATAATAAGCCCTTGTATCCCGAGTGCTCATATCCTGCCGGTAGGGTTCCCACCACAGTCGATGCGTAACCTGATATCGCCCTCGGAAGGTTCCCTCTCTGGGAGGTGCCGAGTGCCCAAACACGGCCGGTTTTCACCGGAGAGTCGCCGGCAGAACATGCCAAAAGAGGACGGAAGGACAGTTCGGGACAAAATTAGCGATGTTTGACGCAAGGAACTCTGGGAAAGGCAGAGAGTCCCGGACAGTCCTCCAATGACCTCGAAACCTGTTGGCTGTTATGTGCCGTAACAAACCCGTCATCTTCTCCACCCCTTTCCATTTGAGTCTCTTAACATTAATCAAAGAGCCCACTTTTACTGGGTTCCTGCTTATAAGCTGAGCTCACTACCACTCTTTTCATAAATCTCACTATGAACCCCTACCCCGGATGCATCGCGCTCTCCCAGACCACCCTGTGCTCAGGTCCGTCACTCCCGCAGTTACAGAAACGTTTGGAAACCTGAGCTGTACTGGGAAGGCCGGAGCGAGAAGGCCACAGGCTGGCTGCGTCCAGCAGAGACTTGGACCTGAGGAAGTCTCTGTATTGGGGTAAAAGCAGAAGAAAAACGCATTCTGTGCTACTATTCAGTATAATGAAGAAACGTGGTTTGCATGTGCAGAACTGCAGTTTCCCTTATGGGGAAGTACCTTTAAGGGAAGTTCAGTAAGTGTTCAGCTGCATTAAGGGTATAAACTGAAGGATGCCTGTATGCTGCTGGCAGCATGTATGGTGACGTATCGGCATGGCAAAAAAAATAAATAAAAATCACTCGAATCGGGGTGTCACTGCCACAACGGTCAGACTCCGGCTGACATTTGGACCTGACGTATGCGACCCAGATTCTGGGGTGCCTGTCATCCTCGCAGCCCTGCCACACCCACACACACACACACACATACACACACAGCACCACCCCTGCTCACACTGTTGTGACACCCATAAGATGTGATTATACTGATGAGTTAGGAGAATGTGATTCGGTTAGCTGGTGGGGGGTACTAAGAAAAGCCTCACACGTTGTTCTGGGGGGGGCTTGGAGAGGGGTCTCCTGATGAGCGTCATTGTTTATAGCGGAGACCTGAAGTTCCCGGGTTGGGGGGCCCGCTCCTCCAAACGCCGGAAGGGAGGGGTCGCGGCCAGGCAGCCTTCCTGCACATTATACATGTGATGCATCCCCAGTCCTTCACACAGCCCGGCGATAGCTGTACTCACACGAGTACAGCCAGACAAAGCGGCTCTCCTCTTCTAATTACTTGTCGGCTGAGCTCTCCCCGCCGTAAGGTGTGATACTCATAATGAGGACGGATCTCGCATGACTTTCCCCCTGAAAGATTTGTATTATTGTTGGTGATTGTAATTGCCTTAATGGATAACACTGTACTTAGTCTCTATGCCAGGATAAGGTCCCACGAACACTGCATGTGCGTGTGTGTGTTTTTGTAATTATTACATTGTGGGGACCAGGTTTCCCCACCCTGTAATAAAAAAAAACTCTTTACCTTACGGGGACATTTTTTCGGTCCCTGCAAGGATAAGCTCAGTTTTATAAAACTCTATGACTGCATGCAAAAAAATAAAAACGTGAAACGTCTTGTATTTTGTTTGGTTACTTATGGTTAGGGTTAGTGATTAAGGTTGTCAGACCTAAGGTTTAGGGCAATGCCCAGAGAAAAGAATGGAGAGTCCCCACAAAGATATGAATATATCGACTCTGTGTGTGTGTGTATGTGTGTGTCTATGTGTGAGACAGAGAGACATAGACAGAAAGCAAACCCGGCAGTACTGTAAATAACTACACTCTGCACTTTATCATGTAGTAAATGTGAAATCCCAGAGCACGGCAACAATATCCCCCATGCCACGACCCCCCCCCCCCCCCCCCCCCAAAAAAAAAAAAAAAAAAAAAAACATCTTCTGAAGCAGAGCAGAAGCTCTGGGCAGGTTGCTGCGGTGACGGAGCTGAGCAGTCAGCCTGGCTGGGCAGATCATTCCAGAACCCTAAGCTTGGCCACCCGTGGGCTTTGCCTGCCAAGCCAAAGGTCAGGGTTCATCGGCGTATGTTGAGCTGCAACGTGTATCGGGTCAGGCAGGCCCAGCTCGGCCGAGACGACAGGAAGTTCCAGTTCTGATGTCCGCGGTGAGATCCAGCTGGGTGTTTTCATGTGTATAACGTACCATTCAAACAGCAGTAGAAGGCCAGGCAGTGCCCCTTCCAGAGTCCCAATCCATGGCTGTAGGTAAACACGGGCTTGTCCCTATTCATCTGGCCGATTTTATATGCAGAATTATTTGCAGAATGCTACGACGTTATAAAATTGTTGTACAGTTTCTTTGAACCTCACTAACTACTGTTTTACTGTTTTAATTAATATAAATTGTGTCATTTTTGTGTCATTAATATAAAACGTGTCATTTTTGTTTTATTTATTAACATAATAAAGATCTCATTTAGAGCAACTACTTGTATTCGGAAAAGCAGACAGGTACTAACGCATCACAAGCAGCAAAAGAACTTTCCTTTAAGTACTCCAGTGTGTCGCTAATTAAATGCTTGCGTGCATCGCACAAAATGTATAAAAGTATATTTTACTTATTTAGCAGAAGTGCCTCTCCTCGCGAGGAGAATTCCCATCGACCTCCGTTTCCGCCGCTTAACTATTTTAAATCCACAGTATTATTTTGGGAACGAAATCGGAAACTCTGCGAAACTTTACAAAACCCACGAAAAACGTCTTCCTCCCCCTGTAAGCACCATTAAGCTGGAAAACCGGCCGTGATATTTAATAAATGAATGCGTGTTGAAATCGAAAAGCCAAGTTATTACTTTAACTAGGGCTTTCGTTTGAAATGGGCGCAACTCTCAAGGCTGGTAAATAAACTGCGAAAAATAAACACATATATATTTTAAAACCTCTCCCTGTGAACGGACCGGCGCTTTTTTTGCAGTGGTAGTAAATTGCCTCTGACGTGTGGGGGCTTGGAAATATATTCATAGGTAACGTCCTCTGCTTAGATAATCTTTCGCTTTCTGAAGTATAAACTGACCCTTTCCCCCCCATGTCAAAACCAACAGCGCTGGAGACTGCTTACAAAATAATGTTTTACAAAGGGTGTTTAACGTGAGCCTATTATCAATTAAGCAATAACTGGATAATTTCAGCGTTACCGTATCTATATCGCTAAAACGATTAAATATAAATCCGATTTATGTCATTTTGGTTGCCGAACAAAGTGAATAAAATAAAGACTGTTATTTTGCTATTGTTTGAAATATTTGCCCGCGCTAATTAATTAGCCTAATGAGGCCACCTGTCCTTGGATCGTAATAAACGTAGTGCCCAGGCGGACGGTTTGTGGCCTCGGCGTGTGAGTGACACCCCCGGCCTCTCTGCTCCTCATGTGGGCCGCAGTCACTTTCTTTGGGAAAATAAGGAGTGGTTTAACCGCCATTTGAGACGATAATGGTTAGTGATCCCATTCTTTCAGTCATAATCTTCAAGTAGTTCAAGATTAATGACAGGAGATTAATGACCATGAGCGTGCGGCTTCATTCTGAAAAAGACTTATGAGTTCAGGACAATATTGTTACCGCTCTTATGGTTTATATATATATATATATATATATATATATATATATATATATATATATATATATATATATATATATATATATATGTGTGTGTGTGTGTGTATAAAATGTGTGTGTGTGTATTTATATATACATAAATAAACATGTATTTATAATATATATTTGTTTGTTTTGGGTGGGGAAATAATAATAATACTACTAATAATAATGATAATATAATTACACTTCACGTTTCACTGCAATAGGAAGACAGACAATTTAAATACAATTTGGTGAAGCAATTAAAATTCCTCAGTGCATTTTTACTGTAACGTTTATGTAACGTAGGCTTCAGCATTACAATAACATAGTGGTATGTTTATGAGTAGTGTGTTACCGGGGTACACACATCACGAAAATGCACAATTATTACGCACATTTATTTTATGCGTTAAACGCCTGACTTTTGCCAGCTAACCGTGTTTGGATCTCATTTTATATTAGCGATGTGTACAAATGCATACAAAAAAACGTGTCAATTTTATTCGAACATAAAAGACGAATAAGCAATTGCTGCGTGTTCCGTTATAATTATCTCCCAGAAGGGGTCGCCAGGGCTTTGTGCGTCGGCGCTGCGGTTCGGTGAAATTTCCTCGCACTGCCGCTTTGCTCTTCCTCCGTCTCCGGCACGGTGCTTCCTACTCACGTACTTAGTTTCAGTGAAACGCTTCACTTTATCGCCCTAAGATACCAACGCATTTGTAACATTTTGTTCAGCTAAATGAAGAATCATTATTATTGCAAATAACGTTACATTAATCAATGCTAATTGGAAAGCAGAAGGATAAACATTTTTTTTTTGCCTTTTCGTTCCGCTGATCCAAGCAGGATGCATTTCTTCGTCGCAGAGTCCTCGCTTTCTGCAGTTATCTTTTCGTAAAAGGGAATCGGTCAAATGTCTCCTACCTTTTAGCTAATCTTATACTCCCAATTAGTAGGAAATCCTAATGAGAAATTATGAAGTCCTCCACCACATAGGTGCTAATTAAATCTCAGCGGATTAAAATAGAAAGGCAAGGATATCTGATGCTTGACTTCGTTAACTTTTATTTGTACGTCCTTTTACATATATTTTTCATAACACGGGCACTGACCATATCAATTCTTCGTGACAAATTCTGTGCCCTTTGGGGATGTGATTAACTAATTAGAAATTTTACATCATGACGTTTTAGGCAAAAACCTGTCACTTGGATTTAGAGAGCGCGGTACCGATGGACTGTGAAGAGATCGTCCCTGATTTATAAAAGCGATCAAGCAGAAAAAAACTCCTCAGAATTAGCCTCTTAGTTATGAATATGATTTTTCCCCTCCTGAACAGAAAATCACTTCGTCAGTTTAACCTTTCCGGCAACAGACCGTTAGTTTGTCTTTCCACTCCTCCATGCATTAAAAGGTTTCATTGTAAGACAAAATTTGTGTGTATTTAATCCAACCATGAAATATCTGTTTTATATATCGCCCCTTTAAGTTCAAGTTGCCCAACTAATACATCTATTTCTTTTTTCATCTTGTTTTTCTATTGTTTGCCTGTAGTCTTGTCTAATATTAACAAACTTAGATAGACATTTAATTAAAGAAATAAAATTTTTCATCGATATTATTATTATTATTAGCTTGAAAACTTTGAGCATGACAAAATAAATTAATAGCATTTTAACAGAAATGGAAATTGTGAAAAGTTAAAATATTGACGTAACAATTTTTTAACCTCGATATTCATATAAATATATTCATATCTATGTGTGAAAACACACAGTCCTCATGCTGATATTAATTTGTGAAAAATTATAATATTAGAACATTAACTCCCGTGGGCGCAGTCATATCACCAAACATAAATACGTTCTGGCATCGAGTACTATGGGGAATTAAGAGACAGAGTTAGTAACATATCTGCGGGAAATAAGCTGTTGACATATAAAGGCGCTTATACTTTGGCTACCGCGTGGTCAAACGCCGCTCATCCAGCGCTTAAAGAATAATTCGGCTTCTTTGCTGACCAAAGACGGATGGTTATCTTTGCTAACTAATTCGCAACGAGCGGCCGCGACACACTTAAAGCTATACGGCTGCTTTTTAAAAGTGTTGTTACAACTTATCGTCCATTTTCAAAATACTGACGTGTTATTTTGAATTTAGCCTATTATTATTGTTATTATTATTATTATTATTATTATTATTATTATTTAGTTAAATAAAATATTTCTAGGTTAATTTACACAATTTTAATTGAAATCAGGAGAACTGTTAAGTTCTCTCTGGTTTTTGATAGCATCTATTTTGAGACATAAATTATAAATTTAAAGCCGCAATATTCTCCAACAGGACCTTGATAGAACATATGAAGAATATATTCCACAGCAAAATAAATCACCAATCAAACATATGTAATTCTGCGGCATACATGTTTGGATGTTGAAAACCATTCGCTATATATATATATATATATATATATATATATATATATATATATATATATATATATATATATATACATATATATATATATATGCCTTTTCCCACTCTATCGTTTTAAAACGTGTCTGATTTTCTTTTTTTAAAGCAGGCGTGTAGAAGTCTTTTCGGGTTTGTGTAATAAAAGATTTTCCCGCTCCTTTATTGATCACTCACTCTGCGCTAATGTAATTATACCCATCAATAGGAGACTACGGTGAGACTCGTTATGTGGCTGACATTGATAAATGATCACCAAAATGTGGCCTTTTCTTTCTCGGTTCCGTGCTTTGGACCCTTTCCCATACACAGAGTAGTCATAGAAACACCTTATAGCTAGACTAATAGGGGATTGTTTAAAAAGAAAGAATTAATAAAGAAAACATTATTAAGATAAAAAATATATATATATTTTCCAGATAGCCATCAACGAATACTCCCGCAACACGCACACGCACGCACACACGCGAGCGCCCAGCTCTTTTCCATTCATTTCACTTATTTTTTGCTTCTGTACCACGTTTTCGTTGATAATTTATTATGTTTCTTTTATTTTCAGGAGAGAAGGTTTCCAAAGCAGATTAATTAACACGTAGCCTTTTTGCAACACATTTGATAGAGCGTGTGATATGGACTTGTTTGCCAATGTAAAGTGAAAATCGGGTTTTTTTCTTTTAAAAAATATACTCTACTGAACAGATTTAGAAAGCAACGTGTGTTCCGTAGTGCATTCCATTCTCTGTTCCTGCAGCTGGACCCAAAGTATCTTTGACAGAGAGGGGGTGAGAGGGGTGGAGCTGTTTAGCTCGCCGGCTTCATCCATCATTCCTGTCAGACCGCATCGGAAAAGAGAAGCGGCAAAGGCAATCTCCCGCCTTTCTCTACGGGGAAAACAGATAAATAAATAAATAAATAAAAATCAATTTCCCTCTACGCTATAATTCATAGCACAGCATCATCCGTTCAACGAAGGATTTCCACATAAAGACGGGGCAACTCTACATTTTATGTAAAGAAAACTAACGGTGAAAGGTGTTAATATATGCAGAAATACAAATATATGTGTGTGTATACACTGATATATATGTATATATATATATATATATATATATATATATATATATATATATATATATATATATATATATATAATAGCTTTATAAAAAAATCGACGAACAAAATCCATATTCTTAACTGAAATCAGCAGATTTCAACATATTTCATATTAATTAGTTGCGACTTATTTTCTAGAAAACATTTTTAGAAATATCGGCCTATTGCTCAAATTCGAGTTTAGTGATAGAAATAATAATTGTTTAAATAAGTGGAAGTTAGTTATGAAACACTCTACGCCTATAGCGAGCGTGGTGATTTTTTCCCCCTGTAATTTTAATTCAGCACAAAGAACTCCTCAGTAGGCTACTATACAATAACTAAAAAGAATAGTATTTGGTATGCATTTCCTCATTTTGTATCCGGGATTCCGAGTGGATATTTTTGAGCACTCGTGTATTCATCAATAGGGTTTGCATGATTCCAAACATATTACTTAATTGTAAAATGCCGTAATAAAGTAGCGACGAAATTTACGTTGCTGTACTGGAACAGTAGTAATTTGTGCCGTGTATACAGAATTAAACCAAGCATTACACACCGCTTCGCTAAAATATTAAGAGAAATCTTCCAGAATATATTGTGAGAATTCGTACAACACTTATTTTTCTTTTAAATTGATGGAACGAACAATTCCGCTGAATATTTTCTTATTACTAGTTTTCACTTGGAAAACAATATCCATAGTGTAAAATACTTTATCATGAGTAATTATGCTCATAATAATTCGTTGCCAAGCGAAACATACATTTCGTTACAGAATGGCATTTGAATTGAATGGAAATGAAGGAGTACATAGCATAAATCTAATGAAATATTCACATAAGCACTCGAAACACTAATAATAAAATAAACAAATAAAAATAAATAGTAATAAATATTGCCGGCGGCCTTGGGAAAAAAGTGAATGAAAAATGGGAAGAGTTTTGGATTTAGACTTGCAGGGCTCCGGGCAAACACGGCCAAAATGCAATCCAATGCGTTATGGGAAACCACAGCGCAGGTAGGTCTTCACCAGCAGGTGTCACTGTGGAGCGTTAGAATTCGAGGAGTGCAGGCATTTGATCATAACAGCGTTCAGTCTGAAAGTGATTAGGCTATAGTGAGCACTGCACTAGTCTTTTGTTTAAAATCTTTTTTTTTCTTCAAGAACAGACTCTGTAGAAAAAATAAACTGGAACGGCAGCAACACTCCATTTTTACGTCTGTGTCTTTTCATCTTAAAATATTCTTGCTTTTGACACATACATTTATCGATACATATTATTTGCTTAAACTCTGGATTATATCATGGTAAGTTATTGCCTGTGAATATTCTAGCCTTGTTGTCGTTGTATTCTTCCTCACACCATTTCCGGTGTTGTGGTAATGCGTCAGCGAAAACACACTCGCACACACACTAGTCACATCATCATTCTGAACAGTTAGAACTTCCGAACCCAAAATTCTGCATTTGGCTGCATTGTTGTTTGCTGCGCTGCTGAATGCACCACTGTCATTAATTATTAAATGCGCGCATTTTGCTCTCGCGTCGCCCGTTACCTATTGTGCGTAGCGTTTGTACTTTGCCTATAACGCGATGGCCCTACGTATTAAGAACAAAGGCGTGGAGGGGAACAAGTGCGCACCACCTGTCATCCTACCTGACAGTTACAAATATACATAAAAAACAGAGACACACAGAGGCACACTACTCTTAAGATTTACTACACTGTGGGCAAAAATTGCTACTCAGGTTAAACTAAATACACGTGTAAAAAAAATCGTTGCTGTTCCTTTAAAAATTTATAATCAACCTTTTACACTTGGGTAATAAATAAATATATACATGAACACAGCAATCCAATAATAATAATAATAATAATAATAATAATAATAATAATCTTCCACCATCGCATGGAACAGTCATATAGGGAGAAAGCAAAATTTGTAATCAATACTTAAACAGACAAACATCTAACAAATATCAAAAATGAATTATTTATTACAGCATTTGTGACTCAACATCTTTAAACATAACGTCACAGTCCTCATACAAGTATGAATGTCATATTTGACAAAGCTTACGGGAGACAGCTTTTTTTTCTTTTCTAGTGAGGAACACGTGCTGAAAAAGGAAGGATTCATAGACATACAATATCAATGTCACAGCAGATCTGAAACTAGCAAAAACATTCTTTTTTTTTCAATTGAGGTAAAACACATAGAATATCTAACAAGAAACAATGAATAGACTGAGCTCTGTACGAAGTTTATTACAATGCTCTCTCTGCTCATCCCTTAGCGTCGAGTTCATAATTTAAGTCCTTTTTTCCTTTTAGGTCTTTGGTGCATCAGCAATCAATAGTTTCCTCCATGCCAAAGAATCCAGCACCGCTCAGCGTCGTCTGTGCGGATCCAGAGGCAACAACTATCGCGCGTTGCTGTTATTCCACCGTCGAGCTTCCAGTGAGCATCAGGCTCTATCAGCCAGAGTCCCGGTTGTAAAAAATAACGGGCAATGAAATATGACGAAAAGTGTAAAAATAATAAAAAATAATATCGGTGAAACCAAGTCGATCCAGTGCTTGGGAAAGTCAGAACGACAGTTTTACCAACAGAGCAATGTTCGTCGGAGGAGGAGAGGCTGGCGAACCGCTTTCAGATGTTTTTTTTTTTTTTTGGGTGGGGGGGGTGGGATATGGGGGCTTACATGGCAGCCGCATCCAGATGTTCCCTCAGATCCAGGTCCGGGTCTCCTACTCACTTTGTTCTGGGCAGTCAAAGTCATGCTGGGGGTTCTGTCCATTTAGCTGCACGAAGACAGTCTCTCTTCAGCGATGAACATACAGTATGGAAAATGGGGATGGACTCTTATTCTAAAACTAGCGCAGGAAATGAGTTGAGCGATCCAAGGAAAAAAATGCACAAGTTTAAACTCTGATTTTCTATTTTACACTACAGTAGTTATAACTCTTGGAGCCTCTGAAATCTTTTTTTTTTTCATCGTATTACGTTCGTTTAAATACATACTCCGAAGTGATTGCTGTAAAAATGATGGTGTCACTTGAGAAACGGTGTGCGTACGAGTGTGTGTCCGTGCATGCGTTTGTGTGTGCACGTGTGTAGCGTGGACGCGCCTTTGCATCTGTAACAGAAGATGTAAGATCATCTATTTTTTTTAGCAAAAGCCCAAAACTTAAAGTCTGATTGGTCCTCTGTTGCTGTTAAAAACGGGAACAAAAAAAGGACGTGACAAAAATAATCACAGTTTCTCTAGATTCCCTATGTCCAATTATGATTAACTTTTTATTGTTTTTTTTCTTTGTTGTTTTTTTTCTTGATGTGGGAACGCCATTCGGTGCCAGGGGTTGACGGGAATGAAGATAGCCAGGCTCTGTGCAGGTATGGTGTAGGCGGGGTCCTCCTGGAGGTGGGCGTTATTGGGTGGGGACGGGGCTGGGGTTGGGATGGATCAGACGTGGGGGGGACTTCTGTATCATAACAGGGGATGGGTGTAATTCGGCAGTGCCTCGTCCATACCCACAGGACCACTCTGAGGTAAAGAGTGCCCCTGACAGGCCTCGTGAACCTGCAATAGACAGAGTGCGCAGATTTTACACACTGACGTGTTAACGTCGATGGTCATGTGACCAGAATGAGCCATGCAGCTGTACCTTTAAGAAAGCTATCGTTTATTGCACCATCTATACCCGTCTATATTACGTTTCATTGTACAGAATCGATTAATTGTTAAAACAAAATCGGTGATATAATTTGCAATTTGTAACTTTTAACATTTAACATAACAAAGTTAATAAATGGTAAAATACATTTTTATATATACATTTCTAAATTATAGAAAGGCAAACACAACAGTGTTTCAGGTAAAACATTCATGCAGGTAAGAAAAGCGAAAGAGACGGATAATAACGGGCGAGAGCGGCATGCCGACGTGGTGGACGGCAGCACTGAGATTCGTGGCACCTCCATCAGATCGGGAATGTGTGTGTTATGTGTTTCATGCCTGACGAAAGGATGCTCGCTCGCTAATGCTTAGCCTGTTGAGTGCGTGGTGATTTTAGCACGCTGCACGGAGAGAAGATTGAGCACCAGCAGGGGGCGCTTTCACATACAGTCTCGGCCCACAGGGAGCCCGGTGTTCCAGCCCACCTTCACTGGCGCTCCCGTGAAGGCAAACCGGCAAAACTTTGAAATATCCCAAGAGATCCTCAGCATTGCCACCTGCTCTACAATGCTCCGACGATCTTTCACAGTAGAAGACTGTTTAATACAGAACCATTTTTTTTATTACAGCGTTATGACCTCATTTGGTGTAGATGAGAGGTCCGGAAAGTTCCAGAAATAGGCACTGGTGGGAAATACGATGGCCTGCTCAGTACAGCCAATGTAAACGTCTATCGGACAGGCTTTTCTAGAGGCGTTAGGAAGGTGGGAGTTACACTCCAAGAGGGTATGGAGGCTGAGGAATGATGGAGCCTGGGTAGAGAGAGAGAGAGAGAGAGAGAGAGAGAGGGAGAGAGAGAGGGAGAGAGAGAGAGGGGGAGAGAGGGAGAGAAAGAGCAGAGTCCTACAGAAAGATGAGGCCTGGGCTGTGAGGAGGGTTAGGGGTCTGGACTGCAGACCCTGCAATATGACTCTTCTGGGGATTAGCTCAGCCTGGGGGGGGGAGGCATGGCGAGGTCTCTCAGAGGTAACCAGGCATGCTCAGTAGGTAGGCACTTCTACCTCACACCGCAATTAAGAAATTGCACAGGCATAAACAAAGACGGCCATGAGGGCCGAGATTAATGGCCGTTATCATGTTCTGAGAGAAGCTGCCCCACCCCCCAGCCCCCAGCCCACTCTGCTCACAATATTCACTTTACACTTAAGTTCATTCACAACGCAAAGCGCCGTCTTAAAATCCCACTACTGCGGTCATAAAAAAGTAAATTGATCCGATGTGTGTGTACGGGGGGGGGGCGCGCTCACCTCTGTTTAACCCGGGGTCGGCTGCCGGTAAAAGACCCAGCAGATGTTTACAGCGCTGTGAGGCAGCCTGGCCTGCTGTACGCAGCCCCTTGGTGGACAGAGGCGATAAACTTGGGGATGGGCGATAACCCGTGCCGCCGTACGGCACTGCCACGAGCCGGGCGGTAATGAAGTATCAAGCTTGCCATATTGTGTGGCTGCACAATCAAATCAGCAAAGGATTGCTCTCCTATGTATTCAGCCATTAATGTAATTGGTCATGAAGCATAAAATATGTTGTAATTAAATCGTCTTGAAATTATATGGCCTATATTAAGAATTATCCGAGCTGGGCAAATGTTGTCTCTGTGAGGCTGTTTTCGGGAACATTGCTCCTCGCGCCTCCGTCTCCATTTATCCCAAGCTGGGAGGAGAGAGGAGGCTGGGGCTCGTACCCGGGGCCGGCCGTCTGACCCCACAGAGCCCCCGCCTGCCATTTACATATAAAGGCTTCTGTTAATCAAGGTAAGTGTTTTTATATTGTGTCTCATTGAGCAGCGGCTCCTAGGTGTTAAATAAAAGCTGGTATGGCCCAGTGCCTCTGGGAGGCGATACGTCTTCATTTCTGAAATGTCAGCAGCCTGTGTGTGTGTGTGTGTGTGTGTGTGTGTGTGTGCTCGCGTGGGCGTGCATGACGTCGCCCCCTCCTGGCCTACCACCGGGCTGAGGCTGTTAACGGCAGCGAGCCCGGGATGATCCTCTTTTATGTGCGCCCCCCTGGTTAATGACCCCCGCCCCACAGCGACCGTGGCAACGTCCCTGCAAGCCAGTGTATGCACGCATCCGCCGTTGAGCTGCCGATTGGTGGATATGGCCGCCATACCCGCGTCCTTGTGAAAGCCCCCCCCCCCGACAGATTGATGGTGGCCGAAAGGGAGCCTCCCACCCCCCCCTCGGCGATGCTCCACTGGAGCCTGAATAATTCCCCCTGCCCAACGCCAGCCGTGAGATGTTATTTTCCCCTAAGTGTCCAACATTTGCATGGGCCCTGCATTGGTGGGGGGGAGAGAGCAGCCATGAGAAATCCTCTCTCAGAGCCACACAAGGGCTCCACCCACATTTGCCATGTCATTAAACTAAGGTATATCTTTAACAAGCCATGCAGCTTTGAGTTTGTGAGGGTGGGGGGGGGGGGGGCTGAGTAAAACGCGGAACTTACTTCCTGCTGTGTTTGTGTTGGCTTCGCAGGATGCACCTTACATGTAGTGCCATTGCCCGTCCATGCCCATATTCATGCCCATTCCTCCCATTGGCCCTACAGATGGAGAGAATATCACACATTCAGACATAAAGGGAGCAGTAACCAATCACAGAGTGGTAGAACCACCCAGTGAACCAATCAGAGCAGCAAAACCACCCACTGAGCAAAGGTCCCATATCCACAGAATTTCTCTTCTAACATTCAGGCACATTTGTCATACAGCATATCTGTACAAAGTGACCAGCAATTCACTTTGTGCATTAGGATGAACAATAACTTCACATTTGCATACAATGTATAAATTGAGGCTAGCTTGAGGTAGCTTGGCTTTAAAAAAGCTTCAGGTTTTAAATTGCCTAAGACAGTGAACGGAGTTAGTACTGATTCTGAGCCCTTGTGTGGCTACAGGGCAGGAAGCAGAGGATGTACACTCTGTGCCCAGCGATTGCGTATCACAGGAGCGAAATTGGCCATTCAGGATCTGAATAATAAAGTATCGCCACTTCTTAAGGGCTCGTGGATTAGTGCCATTGAGGCAGACGCCATCTGTTCTATAAATCTCTTTTTTTTCTACATGTGACGCTTTTTTTTTTGTACTGTATGGGTGAAAAGAGGACAAGCCGGACTGTAGGAGAAGGGCAGTGGTGGGGGGCAGTCTGACAGGCTGGAGGAGTGGGGGGGGGGGGTCACCTACCAGCTGGCCGGATCCCCATGTGCTGCTGACCATCCAGCACGAAGCTGCCCATGGGCTGACCCTCGGGACTGTAGGCCGCTCCCTGGCTCACTGAAGGATCAAGAAGAAAACCTGATTGTGGTCAGAGTGCCGACGCCAGGAGAGAGAGGAGAGAAGACACAACCAGAGTGTCAGCGCCCGTCCCGACCTGATCCCAGACCAGTCCCCGTCAGTGAGAGAGGCACGCGGCAGACTCGCAGGATGCAGCGGCATGCTGCGCCGAGGAGAAGCATGCTGTGGGACACGACTCTAAATATACGCATGCAAGTAGGCGATATGCGCATTAAATTAGCAAGTGCTGTACTTATGCTACAGATATTCAGTCCAGCGCTGAATATTGAATTTTTTTTTAGATCTGCCACAGCATGCGTCCCTTCAGTGACCAACGAGAGGGAGCTGATGAGGATGGACATGCAGCACACGGTGAGGAACCAACATGATGGGGAATGTCTGACATCACAGGATACCTGACCAATCACCTTCAGTGAGCACACAGAGCACACGTCACACAAAGCATTCTGGGATGCTTTGTAAGAATGGCTGCGCTGAATATCCAGAATTTGCCCTGCCGTTATTTAAAGAAGCGCTAATACTTGAATTGTTTGTCGGTGAAATAAAACTGACATTAAGCTTAAAAGAGCGTGTGTTTTTGGTCCGCAAAGAAGTGGGTTAAGACCATTTAAGACCTTCTTAAAGTCACATCAGTAGACAAGAGGCAGACTTAATACAGCGTCTGCAACAACATGACAAAACTTCTCACCATGACGACAGTCATCACTTCACGAGTGCTCTACTATCATTACTTTGCATAATTCCAATGCAATGCAGTATTAGGAAGCCCTGTACTAATTTAGATGAGATGGGTGCAGAATTGGGGCAGCCCAGCATTGGTAATAAATGGCATATCCAAGGACTAAAGTTTATTATCCAGAATAATCTGCAAACCCAGGAGATTAAGACAAGCTGGTATCTGTGCAGCCTTTTGAAGGTCTGCAGCTCGTGAGAATTTAAAGTATGCTTTTAAACATTCAGATCACAGCCTCGTAACTGTAGCAGAAGCCCCCGCTTTCTCAGTTTCTCTCGGTGCGCCTCCTCTCAGCGCTGGTTCGGTTTCATTTGCCTAGTCCCCCCCCCCCCCCCCCCCCCCGCTCGGGCAGCTCCTCCACCGGAGTCGGACGATTATGCCTGGGCATTTTCTCACAAATCCTTGGGTCCACCTGCGTGGAGGACTTCCCAGAAGGTTCCAGACACGGTCCGTTGACGACGAAGCTCTGGATTTCCACTAACCACATCCCAAAATCGTGTACGTGTTTTGCAGCTGTTGTTCCCCTCTGTACTATACCTCTTTCACAGGCACGGAAACACGCAGACTTTTCTTACAACATCCTGCTCGCATGCAACAGTGGAACCAACAGAAAGGACTAGAGAAACATGCAACTATACACTGAGAAACGTGAGAGAGACAGAAACAGAGGGTGTGGAACATGGACTTCAACCCATGATGGTTTTCTTTACATTTCATAAAACACTGCATGTAGCTTTCAGTTGTCTGTTAATTTCTCTAACTGGCTGTTTTCTAGCAAGCATATTGCTACCGAATACCTAAAGTAGTTCGACCGGATTGGATGAAAACGCAAAGCGGTGCGCTTCTGTGTGTGTGAGAATCGGGCCAATCGGGCCAAGGGGAGATTAAGGCAGCCGCTGAGGCGGAGGTGGCTGCGAGTTCGCACTGCCACCAGCGGAACCACGTGCGTGCGTCAACAATCCTGACACCCGCGCCCAATTACTGCCCCGTGGGGAATCTCTCAGAATGCGCCGCTCCAGTCACTACACTGGACGGCGTCCAATCTGGGTCAAATAGCTCCGGTGTGCTGTGATCCTGGAGCGGGGGCCGAGGGGCGGATTTAGAGCAGGCGGTGGCCTTTGGCGGGCGAGGCGGAGAGATTTGGCTGAGGTTCGGTTTTAGAGATGAGAGGCTGGGGATTACCTGCTCTGTTCGACTGATCGATCATGGGCTGCACTATCCTTCTTCTCGCGTTGATGAACCTGAGGGAAAGAGAAAGAAAATTTACATTTTTTCACCCTTTTCTTCTGCGGCCGGGGATCCATAAATGACCTCAGATGGCATCACTCCCTTAGCGGGCAGAGCGCAGACAAAGAGCAGGGCTGCGTTATGAATGTTACAGAACAACGAAATGCCAGAAACCGGGGGGAAAAGGTAATTATTTAAAGAAAGGGTGCCCATTGGTGGCTTATTTTAATGTCCCTCGTGATCAATTCCTCTTTTCAATAAAGCTTTTACTGTCCTTTACAACCTATTCTTCTTGCTTAATAAAGCTGTTGATTACATTCAGTAACTATGGTGACCGTGGAGAAATTCCACAGCCATAAATAAATCCTGCAGCTCTTGTTCAGTCAGGGCTTGACTGCAAGGAGCCGCAACTTTTTTCCCCTCTTGGCTGGCTCTCTCTCTCTCTCTCCCTCTCTCTCTCTTTCTCTCCCTCTTTTACTAACTCTCCCTCTTTTTCCACCTGCATCCCCTGGGAGGAAGAAGATAAACATGTTATTCTCTGCAGGTTATGACTCATTAGAAGCTCTCAATAACAACAATAGTACGGTGGAGGGGTGTGGTGCTGGAAGTGTTTTCTCCGGAATCCGTGGCACTGGCACCCAAAACCCTCAAAGAAAGCCTTCTCTACATTCCTGTATTCTGGACTCCTGTCAGTGTGCCCCCCCCCCCCCCCTCACGCTAGTTCAACGAAGAGTAACAGGTTTATGGCAGGAAAGTGAAAACCGTGACATAAGGCCTTCCATGTTACTCACGGCTCCATGCACCCCGATAACTGCAGAGCTTTGTGAGCAGTGTGAGTGAAAACACGACTGGGCCGTGCGAATGTTCACGAGGACACGACGGGAAAGGGCCTGGATTAGACGGCCGCCGGCGATTCAGCCCGGCACTGCCGTACCTGGGTGTCCCCGGCGGGGACCAGGCCTCCCAGATTCACAGGCATGGGCAGCCATTGTTTCACTCTCCAAACAAGTCGCCATAGTAACAGCCAAAGTGGGGGCTCATCACTGTTTTTTTGTCCCCACTGTGTTGGTTTATCAGTTCAAGGCAACTGACATTCTCATAGGTGGGGGTTATTCCCCCCACCTACCAATGCCAGATCATTTTTATTATTTACATCTGCTACCCCCATGCCCACCCCCCCTCTACATGCCCCCCCCCTTCATACCCTTGAGCATAACTCAAGCAGTCCCTTGGGCATTGGGGGGGACGTTGACCGGTTCCTTTAAGCATGGGAACTCCACGCTGTACCCCCCAAAAACATGATTAAAAGCAAGGTTATGGGGTGGCAGGGAGGGGGGCTCATTCCTTTGGATATTCATCAGCATATTTACATTACTAAAGACAGGGGGGAGAGAGGAAGAAAGGAAAAAAAAAACATTCACGGCCCAATCAATGTGCAGAGCCCACGTAGGATCACAAAGGAGTTCAGAACCTTCTACGCGCACACACACTCCCTCCATACCTGGGAAAGCGGGGTGATGCGTAAGTGAATGTGTGTGTGTGTGTGTGTGTGTCCAGCCTTTAGCTCCTCCAAAGTACCCTGGCAGCTTCAGCTCCATTTATTCCAGAGATGGGGAGAGAGAGAAAGCGAGCTTCTCCCCCCCCTGTCCCTGTCAGTGCACGGCCTTTCCAAGCAGTTACGCGGCAGGATTTATGGCTGCTTGTTGTTCTTTACAGCGCACATAAAGTGAGGAGAGGCTGCGTTGAGTAACAGTGTGAAGCGCTGGGGCCCTCCTAGGAGCAGCCAGTGGGGGTGAGAGGGCCAGTCATCTGATGCCCCCCTGCACAGGGCCCTGCGAAGAGCAGCCAGAAGGGGCACGAGAGCCGAGCGTCTGAATCCCCCCTTTACGGGGCCCTGCCTCTACATCCAGCGGCATCCAAGCACTAGGGAATGCGGCGCTAACTCACTAACTAGACCCGTAATCAGGACTACCTCACCAGTCTTTCCTGTGGACACACCTGGCAGCCCAGTCCTGCTGTCAGCATTCCTGCTCAAGGGAACATTCATGCCAGACCATGCTGTCCTGGAAGCCGGCCAAGAGAGAGGGGCCTCTCATAGGGCTCCGCCAATGAGCAACAAGAGTTGAAGTCAGCCCAGCCAATGGGAGGCCACGTCACCAGTCAGACAGGTTTCCAAACTTTGTGTCTGTAGGCTCATCCTGAAATGCATGTCATCTGCATGTCTGCCAGCCCAACCTGAACAGAAATCCCTTTTTTGAGAAAAACGTCTTTAGAAAATAGCAGAAAATCTGACTCTCCTGTTCCATTTTCACCAGCGAACATACGCATTAATGAGACAGATGTTGGGAGCTATTAATAGCATCGTCTTAAAGCCGGGGTTTTAAACAGGAGGGTGACTCTTGGGTCCGGCGCAGCACTGGGAAGGCCGAGGACTACCCCAGCGACCGCTTGATCCTGTGCAGGATGGGAGTATTGCTCCTGCTGGTGCCTCACAGACGACGACTTCCTCTCTCAGAGTGCAGAGATCATTACAGCCAGACCGTTAGGACAGACTTAATTGAGCTGTTAAAGAGCATGACGCAGCGAGTCAGACCCCTGGATTGGGCGAACCCCTGTGCCGGGAGGCAGAATCAGAAACGATTGGGGGGGGGGGGTCTTGAGGACACAGCCCCGCCCTCAGATATCCCCTGGCTCTCATCCACTTCCTGAGCTGAGCATGCTGGGTAATGTACATTGCTCCATACGCCAGCCAGCAATCTCTTTCCTCAGATTGCCTCCCACCTCCTAGTCTCTTGCCCCTGAGGCGCGCCCCCCCCCACCCCCCCCGAGCCAAGGGATGGGCCGGCCTGTAAATGCCCATCAAAGTGGCGTGTCAGAGAAGCGAGGAGGGGGCACCGGGGTGTCACACTTTGATCCCACCAGGAGCCGCGTTTTCCCCACACGCCGGGATTCTCCTCCTTGGCCGCTCCTGCGCTCCCTGTCCTACGGCAGGAGCGTGCGGAGAAACGGGGGTTAGGGGGAGGAAGATTTGGGGGAAAAAAGCTCTCCTCTGTTCTCTTGCAGCGTCAACAAGCTCTGACAACTGAAGCGAGTTTCTCTTGGCATCCGCAAACCTCCCGGGCATCGCCTTGGACGACTCACCCTTGTTCCTCCTCCCCCTCCCCTTTCTTCCTAGAGATATGATAGTTATTGTTCAGTTCAGCCTGGTGTAGGGAACAGGCCGCGGCCAAGCCTGCCTGGGGCGTAAATACACCTGTGTGAGAGAAGCCTTGTTGTGTAACCCGCCACACCGCTAACCCGCATTAGCGAGGCCTTGTACACCCTCGCTCTGATGGCATTCAATTCCTCCCCCCAGTCTCTGCCGGACGGATGGTGCTGTTCTGGAAGGTTCTCCCGGTGCTGTTACGGTGATTAACCCTAGCAGAGGAGCTCTGGGGGACTGGCTTATCCGGCGTGCTTCTTAGCCACGTGTCCAGGAGCCAAAACGCGCCCTCTCACTCTCTGTCAGTACCCCCCCCCCCCCACCCTGTTTTACACATCGGCCCTCGGAAAGCCGGATCGGCTGTTAATGATCCGCCCGCTTCCCAGTGCTCCAACGGCACGGAACCTGCCAGCATGCTTCAGGTCCGGAAAGTAAAAGTCCAGACCAAGATTTTGTTTCAACCAAGCAGTTGAGAATTCTGTGAATGTGACTGGCTGGCTGAAACAAAATCTTGGTCTGGATTTTACTTTCTGCACATGAACCATCCATCTCCGCCTGCCAGCTATGGGGCGTTAGGGAGGTCCTGCTAGAGAAGGTGGGTCCAGCTGGGGACCAGCCCCCCTCAGCCAGGGCTAACGAATCCCCTCCGAGATCACAGCCTGTTCCGGAATCCCCCTCCTATGTCCTGGGGAGGACAGGCTGAGAGGCAGGTACCCTGGAACGCTGACATGTGATCTCACAGCGGGTAGTGTGTAAGGCGCTGCAGGGCTTCTGCACTGCACTCAGAGTGCGAGGGGAAGTCATGTATCCTTATAGCCTGCTTCTGATTAGACCGTAATACTCCAATAGGCCCCCTGCCCCAGGGCTGCACGTCTACCGGTCTCCCAGGGGAGCCGGGCCGCAGTCAGGCCGGCCCGCCGGGTCAGGTCGGGGTATCGAATGTACCCGCGTTCGTCGGGCGACGGTCCCCGCTTCGGCTCGGCACACTGGCGCATTGTCTGGGAATCCCCAGGGCGGCTGCCTTCGTAACGCGCCTGTGCCGAATGAAAGCAGATCCGCGCTGCGGCAGTGCCGTCCCCCGGGCGAGAGGCAGCCGGCTTTGCCGGGACTTACGGCATTAGCAGTGTGCATTACCCACTGCGCCATCCACACCTGCCTGCCTCTCTGCTAATCACCTAGGAGCTTAACCCCGTGGGCCGGGAGTGTGTAGAGCGGGGGAACCGGGGACGAATGTCTGCGAGGATTCCACAGGCACGTCGTCACCTCATCCTCAATTATTACCATTATTATTATTATTATTATTATTATTATTATTAATAATAATAATAATAAGAAGAAGAAGAAGAAGAGGAAGAAGAAGAAGAAGGAGAAGGAGAAGTAGAAAAACAGGATGGATAATAATAATAATAATAATAATAATAATAATAATAATAATAATAATAATAATAATAATAATGAATGAACTTTCCAGTTCTGAGTCCAGGAGTCCAGCACAGTGCATGGTTCTGACTGGAAGAAAGATGGACCCCCCAGGAGAGACAGACACCAGATTCGACGACTCAGAGGCTCATTAAGCCGAGTCAATTCTAATGTACACTTATAGAGTAACTCCCCCCCCAGCCGGAAAAAGAAAGCGGCCAGGAAACGTGACCGGAAATGGCAGAGTGATGAGGTGGGGGGGCTCAGATCCTCAATGCTCCCCTACTCCGGGAGGGAGCAGGCAGAGCTCCTTCCCAGGCGCTGGCTAATGAAAGCACCGCGGGGGGGCTTCAAATTAGGGAGGACACGATAATCACACTCCAGTCGATATGTAGGCTGACGACTCCAGGCGGTGAGAAGAAGCACTGGGGGAGGAGGCGGGTTCGGGGGTGGGGGGGCGGACGGCTGGAGAGCAACAATAGGTAGCAGACTGTCACGCCATCACAATGCAGACGTGCTGTAATGCGGCCGTGGGAATACTGCTGATGGAGAGGCGTGGCTAACATGCAGGTCGCTTCAGGCATGCGACACACAGGTAGGTTTGGCCTAGTACTGTGGTGGACCCCTCCTGAAGAATCCCGCCTGTGAGGCAGGGCAGTAGCTGGAGATGGCTTTGTTTTAGGGAGCCCCCCCCCCCCCCCCCCTTTGGCAGATGAGCTGTCATGGCGCTGGTGGGCAGAGGGGTATTAAGTAAACTAACATGTAGTTTTGCTTAACGAGGCCATGCATGGGCAGGACTCACCAGGGCCACAAGGGCGGCGAGAGAGGGATCATGGCAGAGAGGGACAAAGGGGAGGGGGGGGACACGTTTGAGGGGGGGGTGTAAGAGACAGGTAGCTAAATGAGACCCCGCGTTTCCCGGCAGGTCTGTGGGGACTGGGGTCACTGGGGCCCCAGTAGACACCTGGAGGCCAGCCTATCACACCTGGTCACACTCTATGCTGGCTTTAGGCCCGCCCCCTCCAGGAGGCCCACATTCTGTTACCGTGGTGACCTCCAGCCGCGCACACATAATAAAACAACCCAGTGGCCTTTCCACCTCATCCGTTTCATCAGCTGAGCGCTCCGTCTGACTCCCCGGAGGTACATTTTGGAGAAACCTGTTGTAGCCCCGTTACAGGTAATTAATCTTGATTGCTCTCATAGAAACACCCCATTGTATAAACGGCAGAAAAAACTAGGTTGGCACTAGGTTTGTACGCCACTTTCGGTGAGAGAGCCGGGTAGGCATCTGCAGTGTGGATTCAGGTTGCCGCTGCCCCTGACAGAGGGCCTGACTGCCACGTGGGGAGAGCAGGGGATGCTGGACCACCATCTTTTCACAAACACACGAGTCTTGCACTAGGGGAACAGTGAAGCCCCCTTTGCCTTGTATGAAGCGTGTTTTTCACCCGCCTGTCCATGGGTCACACCTCCTTCCTCTCATAAATCACTCTCGGCTGCTGCGTGACAGAGTACTGTGTTTTTTTTTTTACGCGCAAGGTGGTAGACAAAATGCGATCGCATGCTAATTACCGCTAAGTCCATGGCTTGCATATTGCCGCGTCTCTGAGGGGGTGGTGATGGTTAAGTTTCCCCCTCCAAACGCCCACCCCCAATTGGCATCGGTGCCCCGTCTGACCGATGCCACACCCGCTAGCTGCGTGCATGCGGCTGCTTCCAAGGACAGCCCTTCCCTTTCCAGAAAGTTCCGGAAAATCTATGGATCCGCGGCAGCGGCGTTCCTCGCCTCCCGCACGCCTCCACCTCCACTTGCCACATCGCAAATCTCACCGTGGTTCGTTCCGGAGCATGACACCACTGCTCGTTTGCAGCTCCTCATTAACAAACAATACTGCTGTGAAATTGGTTTAATGACAAAGTAATAAAATTGCCATTCGGCTCACAGATGGCCGCGGGCGCCGGAGCCTCTCGCGCGGCTTACCGGGGCCGCTGGCGTTCCATCCGCGGCTTATTCCCGCGCATCTCGCACCTCTTTTCTTTCCTTCCTTGCAAACGAGCTCCCCCCTCCTGGCCGTCTCTGCGAATAAGAGCCTTCGCCCACGCTGCTGACAGCCGCTCGCGCTGAAATGCACGGGCCCTATAATTAAACAGGCCGGCGATAATTTGCAGTTGTGTGGGACGGAGGAGACAAAATGGAGTGAAAATAAACCGTCTGTCTTGGGTCCCCTTCAGCCCCTGCACTGGTTTGTTTCGCCCCTTCAGAACGGCTGGTGGGGGGGGGAGGAGAAAATTGCCTGCTTTTTTCCAGTCTTTGCACGATTTGCATGAGATTTACATAAGATGACCCCCCCTGGAACAAAAGTTTGGGCGGCCATCTTCCCGATGAAGCTCGACATATAAAGCGGACTCTAAGGGTGATGCCAATGCCCGCCTATTATGAAATAACTCGGTATCGATTGGTCGGCCGGGTCTTGTCCAGGAAATTACCCTCTATGTTCATCCTGTCGACTCGGGGGCATATAATAAGTACACAAAATAAAAATCAATAACGGCTACAGTGGATTCATTAACAGCCCGCTTTATTCGTCTTCCCCTTCCAGTTTCAGGTAAAATTATGGATGCTGCTAATGTATGTACAGCCGGCAATTCCTGGTCTCCGTCTCCGAGTAGCGCGGCACAGTTTCGGAAATACGGCTGGGAAAACAGTATTGATTATGCAGGGCTAGCGGCACCATGCCGTAAGATGAAAAATGAACGAATAAGCGTCCGCAGAAGGGCATAAATCTGGCGAATACAATAAATTAATTTTGGATGCTGGGCCTTGGGATCCATCAGCAGAATGGATCAGACCAGTTATCCGTCAATCGTAGTGGGGGGGGTGGAGTGGGGTTGCTGAGCTTGAAAATGTCTGGCAGCCCCCACAGCCGAGGTACTTGGTGGTTAGCATCGTCTTTCTAAAACGTCTTTCTCGTTTTAGCAATTTTGCTAACCAGTGATAATATAGCATTCCCTTGCTCCCCATTGCCTGCTTGTTAGGTACACAACATGACCCCCCCCCCCCCCCCCCAAGTGATACGGGGCACAGGAGGTGGCAGATGGGGGAACAGGCTTTCCTTGAAGCTCTGAAAAAGGCCGGGTCAGAGCTGTTTAGGCCGAGATAACAGGAAACTGCTAATTCCATTAGCCTGTTAGCCTTTGCCCTGCTAGCCAATTGAATATGGCGCACATCAAAACAGGGCTCACTTAAACCAGGCTTCACTTAAATCTACGGCATGAGCACCACATAGCACCAAATACCTGAATATTAAGAAGGGCCTGCATGGTGTGATCCAATAGCCACAAGCCTTGGAATGGTACCGGCCACATTCCATCCAATGATGCTCAGCCCACACTGTTCAAAACCCCGCCCCCTGGCTGACCAGGCTCCGCCTTCCCTGCAGGCCACTCCCTCGCCAGCCAGGTGAGGCGCTGGGTGAGCGGGCGGAGGGATGCGCCGGCCGCTGAGGATCACACAGAGAGCCCTTGTCCCTCCCCAGGGCCGACCTGTATCTCCAGACAAAGCGCCGATTCAGCGCCTCGCCCCTCTCACGGCGGGGTAGAAACTAAAGAAGGCTTCCTAGCCCTCCAACCTACTCCATGACAGGCTAATAATTCAGCTGCCTCCCCCCCCCCACCCCCGCCCTCCACCTTCATCCGACCCGCAGGACTCAATATCTGCACCCGATGGAATGCAATCCAAAGAGTAATGTCTTATCTGTCCCATCCTGTGCCTCAAAGCGGAGCATCTCTCTTTGGCCGGGGAGGGGGGCGTAATCACCCCACCCAACCTCAAAGAGTCGCTGCGTCCCAGAGCTCAGCAAAACGTACTGGCACCGTGACATATTCACATGAGGATCTACTCCCATAGAGCAAAGAGGTAAACAAATCCGCCACCATATTTAATCCCCCCCCCCAATGACAAAAGCCACCCATAGCGCCGCATTGCGACGTTATTGTCATTTGGAGCTATAGCGCCCCCCCTCGCGGCTGCACGGACGCCCCGGAAGCTTCCTGGCTAAATGGACGAGATGCTAATTAAGGGCGTATATTAAAGGCGTAAATTAAATGTCATCTGGACATGGATTTTCTGCGGAGAGACCCTCTCTGGCACTGAAGCGTATTTACAGTGTTGCAGACGGGGGCTGGGTTTTCCACCCATGAATCGGGAGGCTGCACCCCCCCCCCCCCCCCCACCTTTCCTTGCGGGCCGAGGGTTTATTTCTGCATTAATCACCATGGCTGAAGCGAGGCAGCTCAATTTTCTGGCCCTGTTAGTGAGGCGCGACGCGCGGCGAGACTCAGAGCAGGCGAGCGGGCCCTAAGCCTTGGTTACTGCTGTAATTGAAATGCTATCCACACAGTGGGGGACAAGCGGCGGCAGATAAGGGCAGTTCCTGTGGCCAATTTAAAGAGCTTGACTTTCCCTGGGAAAGGGGAAAAAAAATTTTTTTAAATAAATAAATTTCCCCCACAGATAAGGCATGCAAACCGAGCTAATTCTCAAGACATGTCTCTCATTGTGATCCCGCAAAAATGAAAGGGGGGATGAATCGCAGCAGCTACTAAAAAAAGAGAGAGAAAAGAAAAGAAAAAAAATCAATTGACCCTCGGGTAGCTCATCAACCCGAGTCCGATAAAGCTAAACGCTTCATTAATGTCTGGCTGTCTGTAACCCTCTGATATAGCACTTGGTAAATGAATCAGCCTTGATAAATATATTAGTAAGAGCTGCATATAAAAGGCACGGGCTTCTCATCTGTGAATAACACCTCCGCTACATGGAATTAGAATGATAAAACATGGTTCCATGTAATTAAGTCTGTATAAAACCTGAAATCGGTGCAAATACCTTCCCGGAGTTTTGAAAGGAGCCTGTCAGTTCAATTAATCTGAACACTGCTCCCCGAATGTACAGAACGAAATTAAGCTAAACATAAAAGCAAGCCCGTGTTTTGATAAGTAATGCCTGTATCATCTCTTTGCTTCTGTGATCATTTTATTTAATCCGCCACCCCCAGTAATGTGTTAAGCCATCAACAAAGGGAGAGCTGGCCAGGGCGGCCATGACTTAATCCACCATATTGCAGGAGTAAAGTGCGGGGTGGGGGCGTTGGGGGGGGGTGCTCTTTTTCCGTTTAATGTATCAAAGCAAAGGGATGTATCTCAAGCCACAGAAAGCTGCGATTTGCTGTCCAACACTTCCATGATACATATATAAATATATGTATCATATTTAAAAAAAAACGAGGACACCCCTACAGCCTATATCCACTTCTCCCACCCCCAAGGGGGGACTGGTGGGGGTGGAGCAAGCCATATAGCCATGGAGACATGAGACGTGTCCTCTAACGGGAGAAAACCGGTCGACTGACAGAGATGGATCTCCTCACTCACCAGTTGTTGACTTGTAATATAGTGAGTCCCGTGTCTTGGGCGAGCTGTTTCTTCTGTTCTTCAGAAGGGTACGGGTGCTGGGGGGGGAGATAAGACCAGGGGGGAGGGCAGCATTAGCATTTCCAAATCACCAGTGGGCTCTTCCTAATGGGGATTTTTAAAAATGATTTGTGATCATTTGTGACCTTGTGTTTCACGCCTCCTCCCCTCCCCCCTAGGTTGGGACCTCCCACGTGAACAGGAGTCTGTGACACCCCTCCATGTTGCAGAGGGCCTGAGGACGGGGGGGGCATGTACCCCAACCTGACTGGGCCCCATCATTCACGCATGCAGCCCACAGGGAGGAAGTTACCCACTGTTTTCTGTTTTTACATTTCACACCGAAAATTGACTCATTTTGTTTCACGTCTACATGGAAAACAGTATGAATGCTGGAAACACCGGGTCATTCATGCCTACAGCTCGGACTACAGACGGGTTACGATGGGGTTACGTTCAAATAAACCCATCGAAAGGCAAAAATATCATAGCAGAGTGCACCTAACCTAACCTAACATCACAGCCTAGCCTATAGCCTGCCTTAAACATTCTTACAACACTTACATTTGCCTACAGTTGTGCAAAAAAAAGCATATTTTATAATTAAATGCAAAATATCTCATGTAACTTATTGAATAATCATACCCATCATATGGTCCACATATCGTGACCCGGGGAATGTCTGGACTACAACAAAATACACGAGGACAACATTCATTTCGGTTGGTTTGCTTGTTGCCGTCCCGCCAATCAGCTGCCGCTCATCTCTACATCCCAGAACCGCGGCACTTGGCTACGCCGTGGACCGACTCGCCCTCGACAGTTATACCGCACCTCATGTCAGACGTGAGAGCCGAGTAACAGATCCACAGCCCCCCCTCCCCGCGCTTCGCCAGCCCATATAATGAAAGGTCGGAAAAAGCATTTGAAGAATGTCTGCAATTAACAGGAAAATGACCCTGACACAGGACAGATAATAAGGGCAGCTGGCACGGGGGGATTATTCAGATTTGTACTTGTGTACGCCGTGGCTTTTAATATTCCAAAATTAACAAAGGAAAACGATAACGATTGCATACAAGACATTTTTGATTTCCAAGTGATGACATTTCTTTGGCCAGGGAGCATCGGGTCTCCATCGACATGTACGCGGGCGTTTGTGTGTGTGTGTGTGACACACGGGTGCTAGCATTCTGATTCATCCATAAGCGCGCATGCGGGTGGGTCCCAGACCTCCTCCCATTCCTATCAGCTTCTTCTGCAAACGGCTGAAAGGCCAATCGGTTTCCGGCAAGTTGAGGCGAAATGCCCGGATTGGACAGGCATTTAGTCCGCGTCGGAGCAGGCCAGAGCCTGCAGACCCTGCAGCGTCAGCCCGTTCGCTGCGGCGCCGGTGATAAATACGGAGCCCAGTGGGCTGCCTTGTCCACTAGCCACATAATGAACAGCGAGCACCAAGTGGGACATCTCATCAGGCTGGGGCAGCGGGGGAGGTTCAAATTCCACCCACTTTCATCCCTCCAAGGAAAAAAAAATAATGTGAAAACATTTTCAGCCCTACAATGTAAACCCCAGAATAATCTTCATCCAGTTATGAGATTTGTAACGACATGGATCCAGGTGCGAGAGCAGCCTTTTTGAACCAGCCACCCCCATTATACCTGTTGGTTTATCCCCTTTTTTGCAGGTTTCCACTCTGTTATAGCTGCTCTGAAAAGGGAATTGAATTTTAAACATCTGTGCCAAATCTCAATGCTGTGTGAACACGCAAAAAAAAATCCTGAGAACTATGAGCCACAAGCCCCCCCCCCAACCATCCCCGAAAATCGTTTAACCTTAAGGATGCAGAACATGTAAGCTGGCTTGTATGCAGCTGCTTACAAAATTTACTGCCAGAGGGCATCATTACTGGATAGCCAATAGCAAACTCTCATACCCTAAACACACACACACACACACACAGACAGACAACCAAGATACCAGTGCACTCACACACAGGCATGAGTACTACGGATTTGAATGGAGTCCATTTATAGACCTACAAGCACTCAGTCCCCCATCCTGACTGACCACACTATAATATAAATAGCTGACCTTCCAGGTGCAGAGATGCTGCAGACAGTGCGGGATGAAACAACATGCTTTTACGGAAAATGCTAGGTGTGAGGAGGCTAAATACTTAAAGAAAATGCTGCAAGGCAGGGATGTTTGGCCAGCTGAAGATTAAATATAGCAATTTCCCACTGAGCTTCTGGCTTAAGAGGGTGTCACAAGTCGGAACACAATTCGTAATTTAAAAAAGTGTGCAAATACACACACTTGCACATACGGCCTGTGAGGAGCCACCGATCATGTCACACGGAGAATAACCAAGCTGTCGATTACGCGGCTCGGTCAGATCACGCGTTCCCCCAGCCGGATGAAGGGCAGCAGCTGAGACAGGAGAGGGGACGGCAGGCAGGGCAGGTCATGTGACGCGGCGGAGCCTGACCCAACCCGGCTACTGCGTGCTAACAAAGGCAAGGGCGTTCAAAGTGAGCCAAGCACGTGCCGAAGCTGTGCCTCAGAGCACGGAGGACTGAGGACAGCCGACTCTGCTGGAGGCTGTGGCCGAACCACGGCTTCCCCACGACGCCCAGCCCAGCCTGGGCCGCCCCGGTTCCACACAGCACACTGAGAAACTTTTCAGTGACGATTCTTTGTTTCCTTTTCATTCCCCTGCTCTAAGTGACTTGGGGCCCCTTTACACTTCATGCCTTCTGCGTATTTATCTTCCTGTCATGGAACTTGCAACTGGAATGCAAATCAAAATATATTAAGGATTAAAAACATACATTCACTAAATACAATGAACTCTGTAACATTTACTGTTATTTTGCATGACTGCCTCCAGTCTCTCTCCCCCCCCCCCCACCCGCCCCGGCAATCCTGAGCAGTATATATGGGTATTTTGCATAACTGAGAATGAAATATCGGAAAAAAGATTACTAGCAGGGTTACTACGATTTTAAAATCCCAACTTTCCTAACACTGGTTCCTATTAGCAAATGCATTTCTTTCATATAACGAAAATGGGATTTCTCATTTTGGAACTGGGATGTGTTAAACACATTTATTACCGTCTATAACTTGCTCTCCCATTAGAAAATTACACAGTTTTCATGATGCAGAGCCCCACGTCACTCATGGCCAGAGGACTTGGCTCTTCATCCTGGCCATAGTAACACGCAGGTACCTCCGCAGACAGCTCACGGTTCATCCAGAGCAGACAGGCTCCATTAGCACAAGGACGCTGCCTTGAAGGTAATGGGGGTGTGGGGATGATGCCCATCCTGTCCCGAAAGCGGGCAGGGGGGCGCCGCGCCCTGGCAGAGGCCATAAAGCCGATGGAGCGCGCCCTCAGCGCCGAACCGGCCGGGGAGCTCGATAAACGCAGGTGCTGCTCCAGCGGCCTGTGCACACATTGTTAAGCAGAAGATCCACATCCTAACGGGGAATTAATCAGCGGGGCCTCATCCGGTGCGGGGGAGGCCCCAGTTGGTGGCGAAGGGCCACGCCGTCCCGCTCACACACCTACCAGTACCTGCTGCCCCCCCAGCTGCGAGCCTAAGCGGGCCACACTGCCCTGGGAGAGCTATTGGAAAGCTGGGGGTACAGAAAGCTCATTAATCACTCGCCCAAAACACACAAAGTCCCATCTACTTCTGACACGTGCACACGCTCCTCTACAGCTTCTGCTCACAGCTATCGGGCTTATAAAAGAAAAAAAAAACTGCCATTTAGATATCCAGATGAAGTGATCCTTCTACCCAGAATGCACTGCAGCTGGCAATAGGGCATCATTTGGTATACAACGACAAGACTGCTACCCAAACCCCAAGCAGATGAGCCATCAGCCGAACGCAACAACCAATCCTGACACAGCAAACACTGGACATATACCTGGCTGGTCTTTTCCATTTTAACACTGACACACAGCTGCACCTCAATCATAGCAATCTGTGTTTACCACACAGAAAGACACGGACGGGATACACTCTCTGCTGTCTTTCTGCTATCCCAGAGTGGTTGTCTTGCTGAAGTTGTCATTACAGATGCTGTTGTTCGCCCTGCATTTCAGGTGTCAGCCGAGAGCTAATTGAAACATTTTAAAACCAGCAGGATTTGCCACAAAGCCACCCAGCCTGACCAGGATTTATAACAAACTATCTTAATGGGCGACTGTCCATTACATCCAGCTTTTCGATGCTTATGGAGGCTACAGAAAGGACACAGATTTTTACACCGTTACCTATACATATTTTAATTCAGCACAAAACAGTACTTAATTAATAATAAATGCTTAACTAAAATACTTAATATTTTGTGGTTAATGTGGGTTATTTCTGACATGGTCTGTGGACTCCTGCATGATTTCAATAATGATACCAGATTCAGCTTTCATTATGCTGTCCAACTCGCTACAATTAAATACACTATCAGAATATAAACACTGCTGCTCTTCTCATTTTTCCTTTTAACTCTGAAATAACACACGGCCCAACAAAGGTCCAAGTGTTGCAGTGACGGGACGAGCCCAGCGGTGAGGAAGCCGTAATAACCGGTCCTGGTCCGGTCTCCCTGCTGCCATGGAGACGCAGTGGGCTAACCCTTCATTTCCTCCGCGCTGGCCGGCAGTCTCTTCCAGAGGTCACGCATCTCGCTTTTCTCGGGATAAGAGCAGCGTGTCACCTTCCCGTCTCCGTGGGGTGGAGGCCTAAGTCGTTAAGCTCGCTTAACGTGCTCCATATATAAGTTTAACATAAATACGGCATGCTTAACATATCAGTCCACAGGACACGGGCTGGATATCGCATCTAGAGGATCGATGTTTACGGGTATCCCATCCCTTCCACGACGCTTCTCCCGTTTAAAACGAGCGATGAATCCGTCAGCCGGGGCAGCGCTGAGTCGGCCTGCCTGTAAACGACCTCGCCGCTTTGGTTAAAGGGAATATCGGCGCTAAACATGAAGAATGGCACTCCCCCTCGTATCTCAATTTCTTCTGTGCCTCACAGGCATCTGCACTTACGGTATCGATGGTGCGGGATGGCGGATAGATCCAGGCGTCGGTCCGGCCCTTTTTCAGCCGCCTTTCCCGGAGACCGTTTCTCTGTTATTAGCACGGCACAGTTTCAGGAGTCCACTTTATCGGTCATAACTCGCGGACAGATTAGACCGCACGCGGCGGTCGTTTTCCGACTCCTCCGGAGGATAAGCTGATTTTCACAACTCGAAACCACTGAGCAAGCAGTTAAGGTACTTCTATGCTTCGCGCAACGGCTTTCGGGAGCTCGGGTCCGCATACGTTAGCATATTTCCAAGCGACGACGGACACCTGCGCCCTCAGATATCCTGCATTACACCGTGCCGTTGTTGCCGAATGACCAGGCATCCAAAGGCCTTCAGGCTCCTGACATACCAAAAGCCAGCTGGAGGGAGATTCGAGGCTAGTGTGATTCTGGGCTTTAGGGGAGATAACAGGGCAAAAGGAGGGGGTGGCGTGGGAGGGCCCCACACATTCCTAAAGATACTCAATGCTCTTCTGCCTACAGCAGATCGCTCGCTCCTTCCTGGCCCGCGGGCGTATAACAGCCCAGCCCTCATAGCCTCCTCTACCGCCGGCTCCACTGCGGCTCCTGGCAAAGTCAGCAAGACGCACAGGGCGGCCAGACAGGGGCTGACAGAAAGCCCCATGGCCCCGAAGCAGGATCTGCCAGGTTGGCCTGCGTTCGTGTCAGAGAGGGAGCCCAGAGCATCTCCACAAACTGCCGCTCTCACCGCTAACGACGTTTGCCCGCATTCTGCCCTAAATTAGGAAGCGGAGTGATCCCTCTCCTATCTGAAGCGATTTACATGCATGTTAGTGTACATGTGGAGGCCTGGGCCCATCCTCTCCATGCTAACCACTCAAAGACCGGGAATGTCAGCAAGTTTCCGGCGAGATTAAGCCATCCGTCTCTGCGCAACCACACATGAGACGCGTGTTAGTGGAGATAGCTGAGCCCTGGCCTTCTCTAAGCTATCCCGTGTAAACCGGCAAGCCAAGGGCAATCCCTCCTAGTTTCCTAACGGAATGAACATGCATGTTACAATGAGGCAGGGATAGTAAATTATCCCACTGCTTGCAAATCCAACACAACATGGCTCTTAGCATGATTTAAGTAGGCTAATGTGCTTCTACACCCCCTCTAAACCAATGAATGTGTTTTAGCACATCTTAAGAAGGCTAAACCTTCATTTTTTCCTTCCAGCTGAAAGCCTTAAGTGCGTCACCGTGTATTAGAAACCGGCGACCATCTCCCGTTTGCGTAATCCAATGTGTTCGAATCACGAAGGCTAACCGTTAGCCTGCTAACGCGAGGCGACTGGGGCCCATACCGCATAACCTCAATTCACTCCGATTCAAATACGATCAGCACGCCGATCTACATCTTCCTACTTTAAGGAGCTGTCTACCAAGAACACTTTGTTTCCAGGCAATAGCTAACTAAACTATATTTAGTAAAGGGCCTATAAAGTTTGCCTGTAGAGCCGTCGTGGCGCAGAAACATTTAGCTCGACTTCAGAAGGCCTCTGCTCCTTTTCCCCATAAGAACACTTTGCAGCTCAAAGCCCTATTTTTCATGTCTCAAGAGAAACAGCGAATATCTGTTTTTTTTGTTTTTTTTTTACTCAGCAAAGTGTCCTTTTGTTGTCTGAACTATTTCTCCTAAAAAAAAAAAAAATTGTTATCGGAGAAACAAACAACACACAAAAGAGATTCAAAAATGAGACATTTGTGGGTCATTTTAGAAATTATGGAGAATCTGGGCCTTTGGGGTACGATCACCGGAGGTCAGGCAGTGGAACTGGAGAGAATTTAGCGACTCCCGGTGTGTTCCAAGATGGGCAAAGAAGTGGGGTGTCTTCAAGAGCCTGCAAAGATCTATTTTTTAGATCCAACTGAGCTTCCTTTTCAAAGATTGTATTGCATCCTTCAAATCTGAATCGCTCATGTAGTATGGCACTGGTCTAACTTTCATTTAGGGGAAATGGAACAGAAAGAAAGGGAGATCTCATTATACATGTCCCTTGCTCCATTTTAATCTCAGACTCTAGAGGAAGAGTATCTAATGCAATCGCATGGACACGCTACGGAGCGGCCTGCTGGTGCACTTTGTGAAACGGTAGCAAATGTGCCCTATTTAGATAGCTTGCCCGCTTTACGTTTGACCTAAGACAAGGTGGAGTCATTAAACCCCAGGCTGGAACGTGACCTGAGGCTCCGAGGTTCTTGACGAGCATCTGCGTTGCTTTCAGACGCCCACAGAGGGTCCATTCGAGCGATGTAACGTGACCACAGAGCACGGGGGAGGGAGTGGGGGGGGGGGGGGGGGGGCCGGGACCAAGGCTTGGTGTGGACAGCTGTTCCACTGTGACCAGAAGGGCAGTTAGTGTGCAAACGCCTCCAGTAATGGGGTGGCCTTTTGTTCCATTGACTGATGGAGACAACTCTGTTCCCCTGATTCCTGACCCAGGCGTCCGACGCCAAAATAACCAGGACACAGAGCTCCCCTTGGCTGCTCATCTCCATACTCTTTGTACATTGTTTGTTTTAAACTCTCCTTAGAGAAGCAGGATTGTCAACAGCGTGGGGGCATGGAAGCACAGCGCCAGTCCGTGAGGTAAAAGCAGCTCAAATTCAACCACCGAATCCAGTCACCAAAATCCTGCTTCAAATCTGTCAGAACATGCCTGAGTGCAGATCAGTCTAATGACTGCAGATATGTGTCACTGGACCATATAAAGAACATCATTAAAGCTGTTTTGAGATATTCCCCATCTCTGGGCTGTGAATAATAATAATAATCAGGGATGGACATAACTGGTACGCAAGTACGCATTCACCTTTAAAAGCGATGCATGCAACAATCGATTGTGGTAACAGTGTAAATGCGTACTTATTTTATGTGCATTTGCGCTGACATGAAAATAAAATACAATGCATTTAAATTCTTATATGCTAACTCTACTTCATTTGCAGTATACAGGTTAAAATGCTACGTATTTTCTTGTCATAGCAGCGCAAATGCACATAAAATAAGTATGCATTTGTGCTTTTACAAACAATCCATTGTCGCACACATCGTCTTTATAGGTGAATGTGTACCTGCATGCCAGTTATGTCAATCTCTAATAATAAATAATAATAATAATAATAATAATAATAATAATAATAATAATAATGGGGTGGCATGGTGGTGCAGTGGTTAGCACTGTTGCCTCACGCCTCTGGGACCCGGGTTCGAGTCTCCGCCTGGGTCACATGTGTGTGGAGTTTGCATGTTCTCCTCATGTCGTTGTGGGGTTTCCTCCGGGTACTCCGGTTTCCCCCCACAGTCCAAAAACATGCTGAGGCTAATTGGAGTGGCTAAATTGCCCATAGGTGTACATGTGTGAGTGAATGGTGTGTGAGTGTGCCCTGCGATGCGCTGGCCCCCCATCCTGGGTTGTTCCCTGCCTCGTGCCCATTGCTTCCGGGATAGGCTCCGGACCTCCCCGCGATCCAGTAGGATAAGCGGTTTGGAAAATGAATGGATGGATGGATAATAATAATAATGATAATAATGGACTTTAGTAAGTAACTCTACAAATATATTAGCTAGGGTTGGTGCAACCAGAGAACCAGCCTGTTAAAGCAAATCTCTGTAACCGACGCAAATCTAGATCTAAGCAAGCCGACTGAACAGCAGTTGTCTACAGAGTACTGCAAGAAGCCGTGTGCTGATGTCTGGTGAGGGACATTGTTTAGATTATTCCATGGACCCCTAACAGCAATAAACTCAAATCTGTAACCAGGAGACAGTGGAGGTGCCAAAAGGGAGACTAAGAGTGATGGAAAACTGTAAGAGAGTGAGAGGGAGATTAGAGAAGAGAGAGGGAGAGAGGGAGAGAGAGAGGGAGAGAGGGAGAGAGGGAGGGAGAGAGGGAGAGAGAGAGATAGAGATAGAGAGAGGGAGAGAGAGAGAGAGAGAGAGTCAAAGGCACCTGGGATGGAAACAGCGGGGTCAGTCCCTGTCTTTGTGTGGAAGGTTGCGAGCGGTGACATGGGTCAGAGGTCAGGGGGCCCTGTAACTGGAGCCAGGCTGCAGTTAGATCCTTCAAACAGTGGTCTAAAAAATTTGGGGGAAGGGACTGGGAATGTAGCAGGGGGCAAGATTACTATCACAGTCATTAGACATGTCTAGCGGCTACTTTGGAGTAAAGGTCTGGCCTCGCGTGCACCGAGGTAGCCAGGATAACAAAATGACACTCAGCTTCCCAGCATGCCACAGTCTAACCTGTGGGGGACTGTCATATCCCAGCATGCACCAGGCAGTATCGTACTGCAGTACACCCATCACTGGTCAGAGAGGAAACAAGCCGTGCCTCATTGGGTGCTTATTGTATGGGTTACTACAGCCCTGAACTGCTTAGTCAGGTATCTGACGAGAATAAATAATGAGCATTATAAAGAATCATGAAAGTGTGGATTCCTCATGTTTTTTATTCTCTTTCTCCTTTACAGTTACAGAAGAAAATGATGGAAATTCTTGCTGGAGAAAACACTAAACACTAAAGATAAAAATGTCGCGGATATTGTTTCAAATACAAATGTATCACTTATTTTGCAGTAATCAAACAATTGATTGCTCATTTAATATGGATAAGGACTGTTCAACATTTAAGAGTACTGTCTGAACCATTTCAGAACAGAAACCTTCATAATTACATCTTTTGTGTTAAACATAAATATTCTTACATATTAAAACACAAAGCCTGCTCATTGCGGGAAGCCAGAGCAATGAATATTCATGCAGAAATCAATATTCCCACAGCAATCAATAGTTGCAAAATTGCTATTCAAAAGCTTGTGTTATTCCCAGAGCGATTGACATTCACACTGTGATTGATCTTTGTACCGCTTCACATGTGGAACTGGGTCTCTCGCTATAATGATCTTCCGTTAATTAATGCTTGTTCTGGGGCCAATTGCGACACCAGCTTCCCCTACCCTGTACAGCACGGTCATTGGGCAGAAGGCAAGGCCAAGAAATACCACGGTGAATCCGGAGAAGGGGGCGATGGGACAAGGCAATGGCAGAGCGCACCCAGGGTCATGTGACCTCAAAGATAGCCCCACCCCTCCCCCCACCTCCCATCAGGGGTGGGAGTCACCATGGGTGGCCCAGCCATGATCTACCCCAACCCAAGAAGGCATCAGTGAATTGGGCCAGCGAGGGAATCTTTACAGCCCCCTGAAAAGGTGACACAATAAACACTGGAGAGGAGCCGGCTGGAAAGGGGCCCGTCTTCCAACATTTCCGGCACTCTCTGTCCCCTGGTCGTGCCCATCTCTCCTGGCCATTCCCACTTTCCGGTGTGAGCGGAATATCAAAGAGCCAAGCTTTATGCCAGATGCGTAACACCGTCCCAACGGGACCCTTTCAAATCCCGTACTGCCGCATGGCAACCAGTGATTAACGGCGCGTCGTATCGACAAGCCTGGCGGGGGTGTCGCCAGGAGGCCCCCGCGCCTTGGCCATGGCGACGGGCGGGGAGTTTCCATGGGGGTGGGGGTCTGCCCCCGAACATTATTCTGCAGCTAAGCTAACCAAACACAAACAGCACAGCAAACACACACACAGGCCCGAATATGTCTTCTGTCCAGCCTTACACTGCATCGTCATGGTAACTAACAAAAAACTCTGAGGTGGGGGGGGGGGGTCCTATTGATGAAACAGGAAGACCTGATCACCCAAGTCTTCCACAATCCTCCTTATGTATAGAAGGCTTGAATAAAAACCTGCCACTTTCACGGGCAGACAGTAACCTCCTCAGGTCAGGAACAAGGTGGATTCCCTCTAATCACTGCCAGGAACAAACAGTGGTCAGGTGACACACGTGGACCTTGGCAATCCCAGCTTCACTGGGTCCTAATGACCTTCATCTTGTGAATCTCCATTTCAAAACTGAATTAACTGTTTCCCCACTGTCTCTGCATGGCACCAATACTGTAACTCTAGAGAGACACCTAAAAAAAAGGTGACTAAGAACTTACTCTATAAGAAAAGGAAGACTTCGAATCTTTAGTACTTTTTAGTCCTTTGCAGTGGATTTCAAAAAACAACATATTCTCGAAGCTATGTGAGTCGTACACAGACATGCTAGCCAATGTCAGCCTTCCAAGTGACTTCAATCACAAACTGCCCTTGTCCGACACATGGTTACGGAAGCATGCAGAGATGCACAATGCACACACACACACACACATACACACACGCGCGCAGGCAGATGTCACACACACAGCAGCGGTATGGGCCTCACAATGGCTGCGGATTAGGTAGGAATAAACACAGCACAGAGAGCAGGGGACCATTTAGAGCGCGTAAACACACGATCCTTTCGGGGGCAGGGCAATTGTTTTTGGGGTTAAGACAAACATCCGTTACCGGGGGAAGGGAAAGGGTTGTACAGACCCCCAGCACACCCAGGAGATGGTTCTGACCCAGCATGTCATCGCCGTGGAGACTGGCAACTGCTGCCCTGTCGTCTACATAGTCCAGGCCTGCTAATGGTGTGACTGGCCAGGTCTATTCCTTAAAGCTAGGAAAGGGGGAGTCTGGCTGCATTCGACCGCCGCGTTTAAGTCAGTGTGGGAGACTAATTCGGCTCAAAGGATGAATGCGCATCTAAAAATAAATATGGTAATAAAGAAGAGGAGGGTGCCACAGCGAGCCTGGGGAGTGAGGCTGGGATTCCCAACACACACCCAGCCAGAGCACGCCGAGCGCTCCGGGGGTGAAGCATCGCACGGCAGCCTCGGCGCGATATGAATTCACAAAGCGCACCACCCCCCCCCACCCCCCCACCGACGCACAAAGCGGTCCATTCAGCGCTGGTGTCTCAGAGGTTTACGTTCGTGAAAAGATAGGCCGGGGACTGAGTGGTATCTTTGTGTCTGAGTGCTTCCTGTTTTCGCTATGCGGCTGACCCTTGTCTTCAGGGTACAAACAGGGGGTGAGCAAAGGGCTCCCCGGCAGGGGGGGGCGTTAGGGGGGGTGCCGAAGAAGGCTAATTGAGAGGACCGAGGGGCTTGGCGACATTACACAGAGGGGCGAGCCCCCCCCAACCCCCAGGACCCCTCAGAGGGGTGAGCCCCCCTCCCACACTTTGAAAGGCAGTGTTAATCTGTTCTAACACAGAAGTTTACCTTTGTGATAACATAATCTCCCTGGAGTATTGACAAGCTTATACCAACAATCTGGGATTCCCCCTTTTCCTGCTAGGAGCGGCCGAATCGAGGAGAAGGCAAGAGGGAAGCTTCATTGTCAGCCTCGCAGGCCCGTCAAACCACACCACCTCTACCAAAGCACCCCAGAAGAAGTTCTCTACGTATTTTTTTCTGCAAAAAACGGGAGGGGGGGGGGGGGAGGGGGGTGGTAACGTACATGGCGCCCCCATTATCGGTTTCCTTCCTCAGCTTCCCTGAGATTTTCTCCCATTGAATTGCAAGCCCCCATTTTGTTAAACTGAATCCAACAGTTAACAATTGCAAATGTAGTCTGTGATTTTTTTTTTCTCTCCCTTTCTTGAAAAAGGGGTTTTGGGGGGGGGGGGTTCTTTTTTTTTGGGGGGGGGGGGGGGGTTTCTTTTGACCTTTTTCAGAATGGGCGACAAAGGATGGAGGTTGAGAACATGTGTTGGGGAACCCCCACGGCTCGCGGAGAAAAGCCCAGCGTTGGGGGGGTGGCAGCCCCCCCCCCCTTTTATCCATCCCCAGTTAATGAATGCGTGAATGCCAGCGAGTCGCAATTGGCCATTCAGGGGGCCGAGGCCCCCCCGCGTCCCCCTCTGCACAAACATGTCCCGAAATGGAAAATACTTCTGCTTAACAAATTAATATAAAAGGCGGGATGGCTGCTGGCACTGCGTGTGTGTCCGTGTGTGTGCGGTGTGTGTGCGTGTGTGGTGCGTGACTGAGGGAGACCGAGGGGGAGAGACAGGAGGCTGGGGGCCAGAGGGGATAATTCAATTAGCGCCCTTTTTTCTCCCAAAAATAAAGGTGGGTTTAAGGGATTATTGCTTGTACGAGGTTGGTCGGGCCTTTTCACAAACAGAACAAATAAAGGTTTGAGAAAACATTTAAAAGATGGGAACCGGGTTAGGGGCTGAAAGCTGGATTTCCATGAATAAAAAATGTGGCTAACGACAGGCTATGGGGCTCTATGACCCTTTCAATGCAACCTTAAAAACAATCGCGTACAAAACAGGAGCGAGGGCCACGAATCTGTCCCTGAATCCCCCTTTTTCATTCGGCTGCGAGCCTTGGACAAGGGAGGGCTTTTTGGGAGTGGAAGCCTAATGGTCACCCATGAAAGGTAGGGGGTCTCGTTTTCGGGGGAGCCCGGTATACACGCCAAGGTCCCGGAAAGTCTCTGCTTGCTACAGCCATCGCCCCCCCCCCCCCCCCCCCCCCCCCCCCGAAAAGGTGTGAGAATTGCCACCAGAGGTGATGCGGCAGGGAACAGCTGTGAAGTCATTTGGATAATGGGGGGTGTAATAAGCACCTTGCGGGGGCCCTCGACGAGAGCAGGCGGCCGCCAATAATGGGGTACGCTGAACCAGGGGCCGGACGATTAGGTCTGAGTGTCCTAATCCTACTGGAGGACAACCAGACCCACTGGGATAACTGGGATAAAGTGAACTATGGGATGGGGTGTGATCTTTCCAAATCGCCTCACCCCCCCCCCCCCCCCAGGATGCACACACACCTGCCTGGTGCCACACTGCTGTCCCTCACCATAGCACAGACGCCATTAGTCAATGTCGATCTAATCACAGGTGTGTGCCGTCCAACGAGCCTCTCAATTCGCCTGCTTCAGAGGTACAGGGCTAAGCAGGTCTGCCTGGGCTGTCAAAAAACCCCCAAAGTCATTCAGAATTATCTTACAGATAAAGAGGCTCGCCTGCTCCAGCACAACGACAAGCGTTCCAATGCATGCTCGTTATAAATATAACATGCAGACGTATGTGCTGGGGGGGTGTAACACCTAGCGACTCTGATGCTGCGGGAAAACAGAAACAAACAAACGCAGACCTCTCTCTGTCACACACACACACACACACACACACACACAGGTTTGTAGTTATATCTTTGTGGGGACTCTCCATTCATTTCTATGAGGAAAACTCTAATCTCAACATGCCGACCTTAACCCCTACCCAGCCATAACCTTAACCATAAGTAACCAAACAAAATGGCATTAATAGTTTTCTGATTGCATTCACAGGTCTTTGTAGGGACCTGAAAAATGGTCCCCATAACTTCAAAAAAACATCTGGTACCCACAATGTAATATCGAGCTAATGTACAGACACACACACACACGCAAACACACCCACCAACACGACAGGAACTGTCCTCAGCTGCTGTTCTCCAAGGCGCCATCCGCACGCCAAAGCAGAGCACGAGCATCAGCACGGAGGGGGGGCTGGTTGGGAGGGCGCACTCTCTTTGAACTGCGGTGGCCCCGGGACAGACCAGACCAGACTGCCGGTCTCTTAGCCGTGGCTGAGGGGCACAAACACAAGAAGCGGCACAGAACTATGTGCGGCATGCAGATGGAGAGACCGCAACCTAAACGGGCTCTGTGTTCTGCGGATGGGCATGGCGGTCACGGGGCGGGGGGGGGGCGGGGGGGGCAGGGGATGCCGGCGATATGAGCGGGATGGCGGCCCGGCTGATCATGGGGAGGCATCAGCAAACATACAGCTGGGGAGGGGGGTCGCCTGACCGGGTCGCGTCAGCCGCTGACAGGCGAGGGGCGGCTGATTGGCGGGTTTGTTTGCCGATGAGGAGGAGCGACGGGAGGAAGATGGAGCAGGGCCTTACTGTGAGGTGCTGGAACAGCCATGCCCGCATGATGTTGGTGGCCACCTTGGGGAAGATGCCTCGCTTCTTCTGCCGCTTCTTGTCCTTGTCGGGGTCGTCCTCGTCGCCTGTCCCTGGGGAAGCCACGCTGTTGTCCAAGCCGTCTCCTGGGAACAACAGGGGGGGCCGTTTAGGCTGTGATGTACCTCCTCATCACCTCGTCTCTCCCCCCCCCCCCATGTCAAACAGAAAACCAGGACAGGGTAGAGCGGAGCAAAGCTTCCGGAAACTCCTGGCGGTGGCCAGCTGCAAGCTCAGCTCTGCGCACTGTGTTGGGCCTGTGCCGTTAATTCCATTACGGCAGCTGGGCTCATGCAGGAGAAACCATTGTGAAAGCAGGGGGGGGCACCCTGGGAAAAAATCATACATGCGTGGAGTGCAGAAATCAAACCCAGGGAGGGAGAAAAGCAGGCCAAGGTCAGGCAGGGCTATCAGGTCGCTGTACTTTTATTACGATCCCAGAACTGCAGAGTAATCCCCCAGCCATCACCGCCACATGCCCTCACTCCCCCCCCCCCAACTGTAATCAAGGCCCCTCCCCCTAGCCCTAACATTTGCATGCCAGGCTCCCCGCCTCTGCGTCCATCATTGTTTGGTTCGGCGGGGCAGCCGGCCGCACATCAAGGCAGGATGTAGCCTTTAAAGCCCAGTTTCCGCCGCTGTTCCCCTCTCTTTTCTGGGCTTTTCGCCGCCATTAATTGTGCATTAGGAGAAATGATTTACTTTTAACAATCATAGTTACTTTTCTCGCCCTCAGGGCAAGAATGCCTTGAAAGCCTGCCTTCGGGGCATCTAAATTATGTATCTGAAAAAACTCCCGCTCTTGGGCACAGAAGGACCCCTACTTTCTGAAGCCTCACACTAGCATGTCTGCCTTTTTTTTGGGGAGACATCAATCAGGGGCACCTATACAAGCCATATTCACGCATAAATATTTGAACTAATGACTTTGAAAGGGGGGGGAAGTTGAAAGACCCAACTGGTGACATATTCAAATGCCAGAGACAAGGACGCTGGCCTGGCTTCTTCCCAACCGCCCCCCCCAGCCCCTTTTTTTATCATTCGTTGCTCCCCCCCCCCCCATCTCTCCCTCGCTTCCATACTGTGATTTTTTTTTTCCTTCCACATTAGCATGGAGCCACACCAAAGAGGAACGAGGAAGCGGACAGAGAAGTTTGCGCTCCCAGCCAGAGTTGGAGAAACTGGGGGTGAGGTGGGGGGGCGGGGGGGGGGGGGGGGGGTCCTCACAAGGACTTCTGGGAATAGGGACAGAGCCTGTGAGTTTTGTAATTCTAGAGCAGACATTCATTAGCAGCAAATGCCATAAATCCCTCAGTAAGTAAAACCCTTGTCTACGAAAGCCTACAATAATAAACGGAGGCTGGGCCGACAGGACCTGGCATGGCTTCCTGACCGGCCCGACCCACACTGGGCGCTAATTCCTCTGTTTACCTTCAACCTAAAGTAGAATAACAGCAGAATGGACCTCAACGATAACAATAACGGCACGAACTGCAGTAATGCAGACAACGGGCCCTGTCTGAGAACCGGGAGAACACCTCCACAGTGGAACTGAAATGGCCGCCACGCAGAACGTGACCATACGACAATGGTCCAGGCCTTGGAACACCTTCGCAGAGAGCATAAGGAACCAAAAAGGCCGGCGACTAGAACATGATCATACCGGCAATGGGCCTCGGAATGCCTCCACAGAGAGATTACAGAACCGAAAAGGCTGGCGAGAAGAACGTGACGATATCGAAAATAGGCTGAGCGTCGGAATGCCTCCACAGAGAGATCATAGAACCAAAAAAGACTGCCGAGTAGAACGTGACCATACCGACAATGGTCCAGGCCCTGGAACGCCTCCGTAGAAAGGTTACAGAACCAAAAAGGCCAGCGGCTACAACACAACCATCCCGAAAATGGCCCGAGCTTCGGAACGCCTCCGCAAAGAGCTTATGGAACCAAAAAGGTGGCCGTATGGAGAGTAATGATGGTGGGTGCCGCAAACATGGCAGGATCCCGACACCTGAGCAGAGCACGAGATAACAAAAAAGTGAGAGCGGGCCGCGGCAGACAGCGGTGGTTACGGCTCCATTAGGGAGGCGATAACAACGTGCCACAGCGACGATTATCTGCAGAAATGGCTCTCCGGGATGACAGCAAAATCAGCGCAGGCCCTGACGACAGCCTCGGCCTCCACAGTAACACCAACAGGATCGGGGCTGTCAAGCACAGCTGGGCCGGATGCTACCGGCAATGCGCCCCCATTTTCGGGGCCCGACTGGGGCCTCCAGCCACAGTGAAAGGAGTCTGTGGCCCAAAGCTGACAGATTAATATTATTGATGTTTCCATTTTCAACGCAACATAATAGCCCCCCCTCCCACAAACGATCTCTCGTATTCACGGCTTGACAAGTCACTCGGTGATCCCCACATGCCGGCCCTCCGGCGTGCTCCTGACACATGTGGGCGCACGCTCACTCTGGGGGTGCATGTACGCATGCACATCAAGCCACCGTGATTTGGGGGCTAAGAGGGTCAGATTGGAAGGACAGAGGGAGAGAAGGGGAAGTGGAGAAAGAAAGCTGGAACAAAGAACTCATTACATGTGTGGAGCACTGGTGATCCACCCCCCCCCCCCCCCCCCGCCCCACCCGTACACTGCCCCCCCCCCACCCAGCCCCCTGGCCCTCTCCTTTCTTCTGCTCCAGTGAGGGACCGCCGCAGGGCAGACCGTCCCAAACATTAATGGCTTCTGACGGTTCCCTGGCAACTCTACCGCTGCAGCCGACACGAATGTGCACTCTGGAGCTCGGCCTAGGGGAGGCGTCCCGTCGCCGGGCCCATGTGACACAGCTTCGGACCGGCTAAGGGGTGGGGGGGGGGGGCAGTCGGGGAGGGCCTGGGGGAGGCCGGGGGGCTGGGAGTATAGCTCGAGGCACTTTGGGAAAACAGCGCCCTCGGAGATGAAAATAATTCGGTGGGCCCCTCCCCGGTGAGGGTCTGAGAGTGGGGGAAATGAGAACACACGCATGTTGTTATGTGGACAGAGGGGACAACAGCAGTCAGGAGAAATTACACACCCCCCCAGAATAAAAGGCCATGTTGGTCGCGGATGGGGGAATGGTGGGGGGAGAAGAACCGGCAATGAAAAGGCAGAATATCAAACAATCCGGCTGGAACAGTGTTTAAGGCAACGGCTCTTGACTGGAGGGGAGGGGGAGGGGGGTGCACATCATCGTCTCTGGGAGGCCTCTGTGGAGACACCAGCCATGTAAATAATAATAATCTCACACGGCTGGTTATGAAAAATACATTTGGATACTTATCCATCTCCAATTAAGTGCTGAGGCCAGCATGTACAGAGTGGGACCGGCCCGAATCTACATTTCAGAAAAGAATGATGATGATGATGTCACCATGCATTCAGCATGAGGGCTTTGCTGGCGTGGACAGCGCAAGGTCCTTTCCGCAGCGTACAGACCCACTAGGGCTGAGCCCTTGGGCTTACAGGTCGAGGGGGGAGATTTGCTTAATTCAGACGACGTGGTTCACCACAGGGAAGTGTGGTGGTGAAGAGACAAGCAGAAGTTTGAGCTCACATGAGCCCTGGGTTTCATGTGAGGCAGAGTGGAGGTGGAGAGTCAGCAATTAAACTACAGTACCCATAATCCCTGTGTTCAGCAGGCCACCTCAGTAACAAGGCCTTCAGTCCTTCCTGGAGAAAAGTGATGCAATATTTTGCAAGGATAAACGGTAGCAGATGCATGTGATACATGCGATGAAACTGTAAGAAATAAAATTATAAAGTAACCTTCTGTCTGCAGTCCTGCCCTGATTTGCTTTGATTGGGCGGGAGTGCAGCATGGCTGGTGGGGATGCCCCCCCCCCCCCCCTCCGGCCAGTGAGATGGAGAGCTACAGAGCGAGCCCGGCAGGGATTCTTGGGGTGGGGGGGGAGCGGGTTCTGTTGGGGCAAAGGGAGGACAGGACCTCCTGAGCAGGCCACCCCGCTGGGCCCAGTGAAAAGGAGCAGGACGGAGAATAAGGGGGTGGGGGCAGCCGCTTTCAGGCGGCGGTAAGCGCCGTTTAGCGCCTTAAGCCCCCAAAAGGCCCTGGATTCCACCAGGGGCGAGCCCGCCTTTGTGAAGACCCCCTCTATTTACACAGGACTTAGCACGCGGCATTGCCGGTGTTGTGGGGGCGTGTCACCGCTCGGAAACACCCCCTCTAGCCCATGGCAGGGCTGGCGCAGGATTGGCTGGGTGAGTGGGCGGAGGGGGGCGTGGCCCGACGAACGTGTGCCCCTCGGGCCGATGCTCCCAGCTCCCCCTGGGAAATGGGGGGGAGCTCTTCAGTAGGCACGGCGGGGGCGGGGCCAGGCAACAGGCGCCCAGCAACAGGTCCGCCCCGTCACCAAGGACACCAAGGGGGGCACTGTGCTCACACCACTCCCCTTTAAAGAGACGCATGTATGTCCAGCAGTTGTGTGCAGACAGAAAAAGGAAGAGCATGCTGCCTGACACACAACAGCGCGATGCCAGCCGCCCCCCCGCCCCCAAAACACCACCTGTTTCATGGCACCATCCCAGCCTGTGACCCCCCTCCCCACACACACACACACTGCAAAGCCAGGAGATTCGGCAGGTGAACAATTAACTTCCAAACCTCTGAGGCAGGAGAGCTACCCTCAGTGTGGTCAACTGAACAATATAATAATAATAATAATAATAATAATAATAATAATAATAATAATAATAATAATAATAATAATAATAATGACATACTTTGATGTGTGCGGATATGCGTGCAGCTCTGTGAGCAAATACCTCTGTGTAACAGTGTCTTGCTGGAAGGTGTAACAGCGTAACACTAAGTGGCCCTTTAATGTACAACGGGGGGGGGGGGGGGGGGGAGTCTGAGCTGTAATTAGATGCATGTGGGAGTCTGAGCTGCAGCAAAGTCCAGGGCTAGGGGAACCCCCCCCCCCCCAAGGAGAAGCTATCTCTCTGTCATTCCAGGAATGTTGAAGATAAGCTGACCAATAAGAAGGTGTGTGTGTGTGTGTGTGTGTGAGTGCATGTGTGTGTGTGTGTGTGTGCGTGTGTTTAGCATATGTGGTGTGGGGGTTGGTTGGAATCTGGGCTGGCCCTCACTTTTAACCCCAAACTAAAATCAGTGCTAACCCCCAACCCCCACCCGACCCCCCTCCCTCCCCCGGGTCACAAAAAAGATCCCAGAGAAAGGAGATACGCTGCAGGGGACAGCGGGGGCCCCCACTCTATGTGATAATCATCTGCCAATACACCTGAAGGTCCACAGTGCCTGCCAGCACGCAGCATCAAAGGCTCTGGGCTGGGTAATTACATGTGTAATTAACCTGATACCTGTAACAACAATTATCTCATTAAATCATAAACAGGACCTCTGAGAGGCACACAATGTGTGCTCCCGGCCTCTCTGATTGCTCTGAAGGGTTTTTCCGCCCCCCTCTTCTCGTTACCCTGCTAATCACTCCATGATGATCGTTTTGCAAGTCACTAATGTGAAGAGCTGGCCCTCGCATTCGACCCCCACCCTAAGTATCACTTCATTAGAATAATTAATACCTGCCCAGTGTCATAACTTTTTTTTTCTCTTAAATGTTTTAAAAAAACTCAAAGTGGCAGTGGGCACATTGCCCTGGACAAAACAGTCTCATTCAAGGACAAGACTGAGAAAATAATGGGCTATCAAGGTGACAAAGTCACATGAAATCAGGGCACACAGCAGAAGTTACTGCAAAGAGCGCCAGTGATTCCAGGTTCAGTCGGTCTTCATACTCGTGTTTCAGTTGGTCTCACGCTCCGGCTCGATGTGCGCGACACGTTACGCTGCCCGTGGCAGACAGACGAGGGAGAGGAAGGTGGAAACGCAGCTGTCTGAGAGGAACAGCAGCTGCTGTGGCCATTGGTGGACAGGTCAGGGATACGGAGATGGGCAGTCACGAGAATACACACAATTATCAATGATGGAACCAAACCACTCAGTTTCTGCTAGATAAGGAACCATCCGATATCTCTTCTTCCTCTACAGATGTCATGGGGGTGCTTTCCAATGGGTTCAAAACTTTTTGCAATATTCCCCCTTATTAAAATGACGATCCTCCCACAAAAACAGCACCACCACCCCCCCACCCCGACCCCCCCGCAAAATAACATTAAGGGACAGCAGAAAATCTCTCCGCTCTCGAAATAAAATGATCCCCTTTACAAAGGGCCTGAATTCTATTCTAAATACAGGATCCCACAGCTCTTTCTCTCAAAATGACAGCAAGGAGTAAGTGCTCGGCCAATTTTTTGATGCCCTACCAGAGAAAGGCTATTGCCCCCCGCCCCCCCCCCTGCAAAATAATAATGGTTTTCGCTGAAGGCTAAAATTGGCATTAGTCCCTCTCCAGACAATAAAAAAATCCTCCTTCGAGAAGTAAAACTTCACCTGAAATGAGCCGCGCAAGCTCGGATAGAGACCTTAAATGGCAGGTCCTTCCCCAACCGGGGTCCCATTCCGGGGGGGCGACTGCTGACTGCCCGACCCCCCCCCCCCCCATTAACCCAGTCAGGCACCATAACATCCCCCCACACCTGTCCCAACTTCCAAAAGGCCACAGAACCAAAGGCAGGCCGGCGTTATCTTTTCTGGAACGTTCACCCAAATGAAAAATGGCGAATGGGGAGAGAAAAATCATTTTTCTTAAAAACTATGCTTGTTTATACCGAGAATTGGATGTAGAAATAAGGAGAGCCGTGGAAAGTATGTGAAAAAAAGAGGAGTTAAGAAATGCAGACTGCCTTACAGCGCTGTCTGCAGCCGGCAGTGTGGCTTCATTCAAATCTCTCAGGAAGATATCAAACGCTTCTCCAGAGAAGAAAAAAAGGCTCAAAATGGCCTCAAGTGGAGTCGAGTACCAACCTAATTGGCACATTATGGGAAAGTCAAGGCCTTGGCAGAGTCAGCCAGCCTTATTTAGGGGAGATTCTCTGCCCCCAATTACACCTAACATAAAACAAACACAAACATGTCCTCTTCATCCTCCTCCTCCATCTGGGACGCGTCGGAGGGTGGGGGGGGCGGCATCCGACCGGAAAACGGAGCCAAGTCCTCGGACGCGCAAATCAGCCGCGGGATCTGGCTGTCCCTCGGTCTCGATCCTCCACCCCACGCGCGGGAAAAATAAAGTATAAAGCCTCCCCCTCCACCCAGGCTGCGAGGTCCCAGCGCAGAGTCAGCGCAAATGTCCCAGAGGCAACGGCGGAGAGCAGAACTGATTGCGGTGGCTCTGCTGCTCCTGCTCGCCCGCTAAACTTTGTTTGCCTTCATAATGAGCTCTCTGAGAGCCTCATTCATCAGCTGCCCCCCCCAGCTCCCCAACCCTATCCTGGCCTCTCCGAAATTCGCCACACCGTGTCTTATCCTGTTGCGCGTGTGTGTGTGTGTGTGTGTGTGTGTGTGTGGTGGGATGGAGGCTTCATCTGTGTGGCTTCACTGGGGAACAGAGGGTTAAGAGATGTGGGGGGGGGGGCATCATGACAATCTGGGATCAAGGTTTCCAAGTTAACACCGGTGACCCAGGGGAGCAGGCCAGCCGCAGGCAGGCCACTAACCGGAATGCTGCTGGTTCCAGTCCCAGGAAGTGATAGAGAACGGCACTCAACTGAGCCAAATAAACATCGGACTACACAAACAGATACAATGTAAGACTGTAAGCCAGATAAGTCGCTTCAGGGAAACGCATCTGCTTAGCAACAACCTAATAGCGACAATAATTTGACTGGCAGCACGAATTGCCGGGATATTCGGGGTATTCAGTCAACATGTGAGTTTTCAGCCATTGTGAATTCCTGGCCCGTCCAGCGAAGCAGGCCTGCGTCAAGGGGGCTCCCAGCCCTGCTCATTACGCAAAGTGGGGGCGATACTCTGGGTGCCGGGGCCAGAACCAAGAGACTAGCGAGTCGACAGATCTTTGCTTTAAAATGCAGCTGTTTTATTCTGCTTCAGTAATTAATTCTTTTTCCAATACCATATTGATTAACCGTAGACCCTGATAAAGTTCAAACCGAGACGACTCGCACACACACACACACACACACATACACACACATACATATGCAAACTCATTTTCATACATCTCTTCTGTAAGCCTGACCACCTCACACCAGACTTCAGTTTCCCATAAATTAGCCTGGGTCTGATACAGAGCTGTTAGCAGTTAGCCGTTAACCAGCAGCTACGTCTCCAGGCTCCTTCGCTGAGTATTATTCTGTATCTGGGTTATTCCTTACCTCTCCCTGCTGCCATTCATGCAGGAGCACACACACACACACAGGCACAGCTGACATACACACTCACACACATGCTCGTGTTTGTATTCATATCTTTGTGGGGACCGTCTATTCAATTTTATGAGAAAAACGCCAATCCCAACAATAACAACCCTAAACCTACCCAGCCCTAACCTTAACCATAAGTAACTAAACGAAATACAAGACGTTTGGCATTTTTGTTTTTTTTGATTGCAGATTTTTATAAAAATGAGCTTCTCCATGTGGGTAGCAAAAAACTGGGCCTCACCGTGTCTAAATAAGAGGATTTTATCACATTGTGGGGACATTTGGTCGCTACAACATACAGTAAAATCCCGTTATAGCGGACTCGTATATAACGGAATTTCGCTTATAACGGACAAACAATTTGGTCCCCAGGGCCGCTTTTAGCTGTAGTATTGTTCGCTATAATGGACATACAGGCTCCGCCTACAAGCCGGTGATATCCAGGGCAGATACGTAGTCGGGATTATTAATAGTCACGCTCTATAAATAGGCATGGTGTAACAGCAGGCAGCACTGATTGGTCTGTGTGGCTGTCCATCACCATGCACACTGCGTCAGCAGGCGGCGCTTGCAGCTGGAGGGATGCAGTAAGCATTTATAGGCTATAGATACTTCAAACAGCCAGGTAAAGTTGGATTACTACATGTACAATATAATAATCTATAACACAAGTGTGTCTGCTGGGGTGTGGCATGAGTAAATGGTGTCCTGTAGTTGTGTTCTGGCCATAAAAGACTTTGGAAACAATGGACTTTGGATATAACGGACTGTTTTGCCAGGTCCCTTAAAGTCCATTATAACTGGATTACACTGTACTATAAAAATGACCCCCCCCCTCCCCACACACACAATACTCCAAGAGAATAAGCCATGCCCTCTCAGGGAAACCAGCCAATAAGGTCTCACTGATTCCTTCAACCAATGGGCTGCATAATTAGCCAATCGCCGCTGCCCAGAGACTTTTAAACAACATGGAAGTCATTCCCAAGAATCTCTAGCTGAAACACTTTTGAAAACCATACAACTAAACAGGCACTTTTCCAGCATCATTGTACCAGCATGGCAGGTCCCCATCGTCAGCAGTCCCCGGCCTAAGGGTCCCAGTCTTTCCATGAAGGAGCAGAAAGTGACGTGGGGCTTCGGGTTCCTTTCGGGGTCTGCCGCTGGTGCAAGGCTTGTTACAGTGGTGAAAAATAGCATGCGGGAGCCATGGATCGAGTTGCGGACATGGGGGTACATTGACCTCTGCTTAGACATGTGGGGGGGCATTCCTTGCACGCCACGCCGTCGCTAATGGGTAGCCTGACATGGGCGGCCCCGGAATGCCGGCCCTCGCTCCGGCCAGCAACGTTCCGAAATAGTGCCAGCAGGTGGCGGCTCCCGGAATGCTGCTGTTAGCCGCAATCTTGGCAGAGAACAGACGACGTTTGTGATTTTAGGGGAATTTTTTGCACCACTGCTTCTGGTATCATTAGGATGCAGAAGCCACTTCCAGAAGTACTTAATGGGCCCGCTCCAGGCCGCCCCGGCACCAGTTAACACGTCGGCCTCAGGTTGCCACTCCGAGCGCAGCTCTCTTTACACAGGCAAGGAGCCGTAAACTACACTATAAAAAAGCCCGTAATTGGTTTTGAACGCAAGAATTCTCCCCCGGGAGGGAAAGCTCAACTGCAGCTCCCCACCAAACCCCGCAGGTGGATTCCAGGGCGATCCCCAAAAACGGCGAGCCAATCAGCTCACAGAGTTGTGTGTGTGCGTGTGTGTGTGTGTGTGTGTGGTGGTGGGTCACTCTTCCCTGAGTACAGGCCCTTCATGATGGTGCCGGAGAATCACAGGTAACTTGACACAATACATCTCAATGGAGGCTCTAGCACACTCACGTGACCATCCACACCAGAGAACTGGGGGGGGGGGTCCACCTACACAACAGCAAATGTTTTGAGCACCAGGATGCAGCAACTAGAAGCCAGTGCTTCTAGAGATCACTTCAGCGTTCAAGTGGACCCCTTGTCCCGACCAAAGGATTAAAATCTGCTTATTACTGCTCGACTCTGAAGGGGGCGACTCCGATCCCATGAGACGGCAGTGGGTAGGACGGGCTGCGGCCCAGGAACCGGCCCAGGTGGGTCTGAAAGGCTGCGGTGTGATCAGCCGCCCTGCGGAGGGCGCCGCAGTGCACGTCACAGCCAGCTAGGGGATGTTCCCGCACCTCACGAGCATTCTGGGCGGGGCTGACTCATAAGCAGAGGGGAGAGAAAGACGGTGGTCCAGGCCATTCCCTTTAACTAGCCAATCTGTTAACCCGGGTTAACGGTGGGTTTAGGAACAACGAGTGTCGCGGAATCGCTGTGACAGTGGCGGCGGCAGGCGAAACACAGGATTCATTCATCCCATCTGTTTTTTTTTTCACTCCCTCGTTCTTTCATCCTTTGAAAGCATCTCATCTTTCAAAGGTTCCTCCGATTGTTCTAATCAATGCCCCAGCCATTGTTGCCTGACTGGGGAGTGGCGGGGAGGGTGCGGGGGGGGGGGGGGGGGGGTGGGCGAGAGAGGAAAGTGAAAGCTAACTACTACTGGTGCAACTGTCATAAAACCAGCAGAAAGACTCACCGTCGGGGAGAGTCGCTTAGCACCGGCAAACAGCGGCGGCTGGACCAGGAACCATTTAAGTAGCCAACGAGCAGAACAAAGACGCGGCGAGGTCCGCCCGCCAAACCACCGAGCGGCTTTGAAGGCCGGCCCGTTTCCACTGCTCGCAGGCGCTAAGGAATAACGGCGCTGACAACTGGGTATGAGTGTTGAGAACAAAATTACACAAACAAGGGTTTTAGAGGATTAATCGCGAAACAGCAGGCAAATAATCATTGTTTTCATAGCCTGTCTGTTCTCCGGCCAATATGTTCTTTTATTTCTCTGACGTGTTTTTTTTTCCCCGTGTAATTGATGGCCATCTAAACAAATCTGTAATACAAAATCTTTCGCATTTTTTTTTTCTTCACATCGCCCTGTTCCACTGCAAAGCGTAGTCTCACTGCAAAGTAAAGTCTGATGGCCTGACTCGGCCCCGCTTGGCCGGCTTTCCGCTCACAGGGCTGCTTACTCGTAGATCTCACCAAGCCATTTACCGTACTCAGCATTTCCCGCTCGGAATGATGGGTGATGGGGTTCTACAAACTCGGGAACGCGGGAGCAGCTGTGGGGATGGGCAGTGACGGTATCCCTCCCTCTTCAGTACCCAGCATGCTGAGGAGGGAGGCTACTGCTGAGGGAGGCTTTAGCCACGGCCCCCAGAACCTCGGATGCGCCTCCCATGCCCTCGGAGGAGGAACCCATAGGTATTCCTGGAAACAACCCACCCCCACGGAGAGCTCCTCCTAAGCCACCCCGGAAAACAGGTTTTAAAGCCCCACGTTGTGCACACCAGGAGCCTCCCCAGCAGGGCGAGGCTCACACAGCCCTCAAACGCAGGGTCACCAAAAGGTCATGGCTGTTCTCGAGCGGCAGGCTCTGCCATCCAGCTGCCTTGTTCTTCCTCTCGAGAACCGAGCTCTGTGTTGCCGCACCGGGGCCCTCCTAGGGGTCACCATGACGGACGCACGGCCATCAGAAATGAACGTCATGAGGGGTATCCCACAAGGCCTCTGTGTGGTGGCTTTCAGGTTGCCAGCAAGAGCAGGCTGGTGCTTTGTACCAATGCCCTGGTCTCCCATCCTCTCTCCTCTGGTCTTTCCTTCCTGCGTTTAATACACAGAGTGTCCAGGTTCCCAGGAAGTCAAGTCTAGAAGAGTACGGTCCCTTCCTCCTCCCTGCAGAGAGCGTTTTTGACAATCCCCTTCTCTGGAGATGAGAAGACTCTGGATAATGCGTTCCCCATGGCGCACTCGCCATCAGCTCATGCACGAGGAAGGCCCGGTAAACGTCGCTCCCACGGCGGGGTCGTGCTGGCAGCCTGCTTGCGATTACGGCTCAGAGTAACCAGCTGTGGACGTCCGACGAACATCTGAAAGCCCTCCAAAAGTTTGAAAAAAGAAGTAAAGAGTGGGAGTGCAGCATGAAGCGAGGACTTTAATAGGTGCAGGGTGAGGGGAGTGGGGCAGGGGGTGGGGGGGGGGGGGGTGGAGGCTGAGGAATGACGTCACTCGAACTCTGGCTGTCCTGCCGGTGAGCACTTCCCTATTCTTTGGGTGAGCTTTCATTTTTTAAGCGGGTGAGAAGGAGAGAGAGAGAGCGGGAGAACGAGAGAAAAGGAAAGAGATGATCAGTCTGTTCAATCGGCCTTTGGAGGCATGCCAGATGGTCAGAGGTGCTGGGAGAGAATGGGGGGAGAGGGAGGGAGATAAGAAAAAGTCCGGGGAGGAGAAGAGACGCGCGTCTGTTAGTGTTATTAGCAGAGGCTCGGCGGGCTGGGCACCGTGCGAAAGGCTTCACGGATTCTTGTTTAAACTTGTCACACCAATAACGTTCATTTTGATCCAACGATTTGATGAGACTGACAGACTCCAAAAGGCTGGGGGGGGCTTGAAGTCAGCGAGCCGGGCTCTTTCCTGTAAACATCTCGGGATACGCGGCCCGGAGAGTAGCTGGCCTCAGATACATTTCCAAGCTATGTGCATTAACCATACTTTCCCCCATAGATTCACCACTTGCCATGAATAATTTACCCACTGTTATGCTAATGGTCTCTCCAAAGTATCCCTTCCTGATTCTCCTGCAGAGGAACTATTCTCTGTGTTCAGCAATTATCCAGGCCCAGAAAGGGGTAAAAAAGAAACAGAGAGAAGCAACCCCGCCCACTGCCCCCCCCCCCCGCCAAGGCTCTGCGGCGGCCAAGGCCGGCCGTTAGCATTAGCGTTAGCCGGGGAGCCCCGCAGTCACAGCAGCCTCTCTTCTGGGTTTCACTCCCTCTATGATGTCATTTTTCCTGACGATAAAAGGGCTGAAGCCTCGTGGACGTCTGCTCCCCTTCCTCGTGCATGCCGGCGCCCCCATGACCAGAACCGGGGCGGCACCGAAAGCCCGTGGGTCAGCCGCTCAACGAGGAGCTAACCGCGGCCAGCTCCTCATAAACGTGACCGCAGTGGCGTGTAAGTCCTCTTATAACCAGCGCTTCTCCCTAACCCCCCACCCACCCACTCCCACCCCTGCGGCTCCTTCTGTGGAGAAAGGCCGCCAACCCCCCCATCCCAAACTAAAGCCCCGCGTTGCCGTGGCAGCGTGGCCCGCTTAGGTGGCTTGCCGTGTGAAAGCGAGCAGCTCTGGGGCAGCTGGGAGTGACGGCGGTGAAACAGCGGGGCCAGCGGCTGGCTGATTGTTTATCTTTTGTTTATGGGGTAGTATTCAGCTTTAATTACCCTTCTAAATTAAACTGAAGCAGCCCCCCCCCCCAGCCCCACTTCCACCTCCACCTCCAAGACTACTCCCATCCAAACAGCACACACATCAAACTTGGAGTGTAAAACACAAAAGACCAGAACATTCTGCTGACCCACGTTTCCCTCCTCGATACCTGCTTCCAGACGCTGCTCAAAACACGAGGCCCCCGCACCGAAACAGCAGAGGATGACCAAAACCAACATGACCCAGCTCCCCGGGGGGGGGGGGGGGCTCACTATCCTGCATTCATCACAGTGTGCGGTTCCGGTAGGATCGCGGCAGGGGCGACTAACATATTGGTGACGCCGCGAGACTTTGCTATCAGACCTGACACAAGGATAAACAGAGGCTTCCGGATTCACCCCCCAGATGGTCCGCGGTCCCACCGTTCCCAAGCTAACCTGGACGTACCGTTCGATGGCCCCTCAGATGTGTTTTCGGCTCGAACCGCATGGCCGCCAAAGTCAATACAGCTCGGCGGACGCACGCGGGGCCGCGGTTTGGCGCACGCCCCGGCCCCCGCGGCCCCATGGGCGCCCTAATGAGAACCACTCCAGCGCAGCCATGACATCATCGCTACGGGAGATGAAAACAATGGCGGACGGGCCTGTCACTGCATCTCCCTGGCAGGCGGCCGGTGAGACCACGGCAGACGTTATGTAATCAAAGCCATTTCGGCGGCCTGTGGAAAAATGCGAGGGAGCCCAAGCCCAGCGGCAGCGGGGGCCCGGCCCGCCGTTTGAAGAGGGTGGCCAGAGTTTTCGCGCCGTGCACGCACACACACGCGTGTATGAGCACGCACACAGACACACACACGCACACATATAAGCATGCACACAGACACACACGCGTGTATAAGCACGCACACCCTTCAAACATGCCACAGAGGAGTCCGATTTCCTTCGCTGATGAAATTCCACAGGCCGCAGCCCAACTTCGGTTTTTGCTTGAAAAAAACACCCCCCCCCCCCCATTAGTTCTTTCCGCCCAAAGCTGGGGCCTGTCGAGATCCCTTCCAGCCCTGCTAATGAGTCAGGGGCTTTTTCTTGCAGGAGGTTTGCGGGGCAGGGGGGTTACCCCAGGTCGCGGGGTCGTCAGAGAGATCGGATAGCGGGGGTTAGTCTGGCGTGGAGGAGGCGGGGCATCAGCAGGGTCTCTGAGCGCCAAAATGCTATGGTGGGAATTTGGAAAATGAAGAGGCTCCCAGCCCCAGCAGAGAGAAGGAGAGCGCTTGCCGTCTGTGCCTGACGTTGGAATGACCCCCCCCCAACCCCCACACCATCGGCAGGGCTCCCTGGAACACGGCCCCCCCGCGTGGCTGTTATCGGCCTGATGACCGAGGTGCCGTCCGGCAGCCTCAGTCTGCATTGATCAGCACTTACTCAATAGGGAGAAGACTCAATAAGTGCTCAGTGGATTACAAGTCATTTGTACTTATATGTGTAAGATAATCAATAGACTGTGCATTGCAGCCCCCCCCCCCACCAACCAACTCATTCCCATATGACAAATTAGAAAACTACGGAAAACTATAGGACACAAACCAACTTTAACCTAAGAATTCACTTAAGACTGGGTTTCTCCAAGGGCTTGACAGTCAAGTGACTGAACATAGTGGGACACCTCAGACGACTGAACCATCACCCATTAGCAGTGTTTGGAGGTGGAGCTGCTGGGGGATGGGGGGGGCAGCACATTAACCGGAGAAGCTCTGCAAGACACCGCAATAGCTGGTCTCCCAGTGGAGATCGCTTCAATTATGCACGTCCCAGGACGAGGCCCGAATCAATAGGTTTGGTTGGCTGCTGGTGGACTGAGATTAAATGTGACACTGGTCTGGCCAGCAACGCCAAATCTACACCAACGTATGGCCAAGAGCTGAGCATCCCAACCTCTAATTTAAAGCCCGCCTTGCCACGACGGTGGAGATACCTCAGGGATGTTTTTAACAAAATAAACCGCAAACACTGAAAGGCACACCAGCTGCAAACCTCCCCGTACAGTTGATGCGGTCTTCGATTATACCGCCATCAAGCAGAGGCGTGCATTTATTAATGAGACACATCCTCATCTCCTTGCCCGCCGCGGTGATGGAACATTCCGGAAGGTTGTCCAGAAACGCACAATTTGTACATGTAACTTAGTACAAAGTCAATAGGAAGCAAGTCAATAATTTCTTAGAAAAACCACATGAGCGACCTCATGAAGTCTTTAAAGATTTCTGCTACAGATGTTACATGAAACCATATCAGTTGACTTTAAGGGGTGAAAAACTATTGGCAAGTCGTCTGTTCCGCAGTCGCGTTGAGCACTGGACTATTCCCAGTGCATGGACATAGATGACTCAAAAGTCAACTGGTCAGGACACTAGTACGGAATTGTGGTGTCGAGTGGTAATTAGACTACTGGAGTCAACGAGGTTGTGGCTGAGAACTGGCTCGACTCGAGTGACTGCAGACAAACGCTGACGACACTGTCAAAAGATGTGGAAGCTGAGGCGGGGAGTGGGTACTCACCGAGCTCGCTGCTATTGTCCCCGCTCTGAGAGGCGTGGCCACCACTGGAGGGTCCCGGCGTGCCAGCGGAGTGTGTGGAGTGGGCGTCATCATGGTCCCTCCAGGAAACGGGGTTCTGATACAACAGCGAAGGTGAGCCGGACCGACAAAAGAAGGGGGGAGAAGGTTGAACTGTAAGCAAGCATGAAATAGGCATTGAGTATGAAAATACCAGGCATATGGGCGGCAGTTTAACCCCAAATAACAGTCATTGGAGGTCAGTCCTGCTCAGTAGCCTAAAGTGTTCAGTAACCTCAAGTGGTTAACGGTGTTTAGCGGTCTAAAGCAGGGGTGGGCAAACCGATCCAGAAATGGACATTGGGTATGCGGGTTATCGCTGCAACTCCTTAATAAGATTACTAATTAGAGGATTGATGGGCTGAAGAGTCCTCACACCTGGGTTTGAACAGCTGACTTGAGGTTACCCCAAAAACCTGCACACACACCAGCCCTTTGCAGATAAGATCGCCCACTCCTGGTCTAGCATGTTCTAAACTGTTCAGTTGGCTGAAGTGTTGGAAAAGTTCGAGTCATGAAGAATTCAGAGGAGTCCAATGCCTGATTAAAATATACCACTAACCTACCCTGTAATGTCACACGTGAATGAGTCAGTCTTCATTCACCAGTAGTAAGAGTAAAATAAGCCGGATTGCAACACCCAGCCAAACGATGATCCCATTCAAAACAACATTATGAACGTAAGGTGGCGGTCCAGCGAGATTTCACAACGCATTTATAACTATGCAGTATATTTCTTAAGAAGCTGATGCATGTCCCAACAAGTGGCCATACATCACAATGCATAATTAACTCCAAGCAATGGTTTGACAGCTGAAATTAAAGCAAGAATCAGCAGCAGCAGCCTGGCCTTGAGGAAGGGACGTCTCCCTCGCCCTGCACCTTCCCCATCACCCATCATACGCCTCCCCGGTGCACACTGGAGAACCTGCAGCTTCCATATGTCACCTGTCTGGGACGTCAAAGCTCCCTCGAATAGAGTCCAAACGATGGCAACAAAGCAAACAGCAAACCTCAGCTGCCTGCCCCCCCCCCCCCAACCACACCGCCACCCCCCCCCCTTTATAACCAGACAAACAACAAATTACACACCCGGCTAAGGCATGCAAATCCGGTTACCATTTTCTGCAGGCTTCTGGCGTGACCCCGAAAACGAGCTGGATGGGGGCCCTGCCGTGCGACTCGCCGGGACCGTTTGAAGGGGAGGACGGGTTAAACGTGGAGCAGAGGGGCCACGGAAGTGCCCCAGCTCTGGGGAACCCCTCCCTTTCATCCGACCCTGCCGGCGAAAGCACTCGAGCGACGGTGGCAGTGGAGACGGCAGAAACGCCTCTCCAGCCTCTTAGTGTCAGCTGTTTGCCGGATGGCAGACAGAAAAAGACTGACCAGAACAAGAGGAGAGACAAAGGCGCTGCGTGAGGCGGGCCTACGGGCCCCCCGCGCCCCCTCTGCCGCGCGTCCGCGTCTCACATGCGGATCAGAGGTGCGAGAATAACCTTAATCATCCCTTAACACCTCTATTGTGTTTCAAAGCGGCCACAAGAGACTGAAGAGAAGGTCTGAGGAGGACGCCGAAAGCTCGATCGGGGTTTATGGAGAACAGATATCCTCAACTACATTCTTCTGAAACAATTCCTGGGCCCTACATGGATCTGAATGGAGAAAACTCAGAAAGAAGCAAAGTATGCAGAGAACAATATGGACCCAGTGGACAACTGAACTCCACTGAACAGCAGAGCCATCCACAAACAAAGCATCTCTGCACCTACCGAAATTCAAAACATTCAGGTAATCAGCCATAATGTCAAAAGGAAAGTTCGAAAGCATGTTTCCCTGCCCTTCTCCAGGTCTTCCACAGGAAATGCGCTCTGCCTCGCAGCAAACATAGGTGTTTAGCCGACTGCCTGCGGGAAAAGTTCAGCTCAAGCGCCTCTCCTGTTTTCACGATGAAAAATGCAGCCTGGCCAGGCCGCAAAAGGTCACGCGCTGGACTCGCGCACGAAAACAGTTGTCAGCACTCCCAGGAGGCCATTAAAGTTCAAACGTGTCGTAAAGCAGCGTCATGCGGCGTCCCCTGCCAATCGGGGCAGGAGCCCCAGGACCACACCGGCCACGCATGGTTGCTCCTTGGGGTTGGGATAATGAGGAGTCAAACACAGCCCACTCCGGGCTCGTCCCTAATTGTGCTAGAGATCGCTGTCACCAGGAGAGCTCAGAGAAGGTGGGGGGGGGGGGGGGGGGGGGGCGGCACGGGGGAACAGACAGCAGGCGACGGGGGAGAGGACAGAGACAAGGGGGGTTCGGTCCCCGGAGGGGGTGGCCTATTCTATCGCGCCCCGGTTACAGACTCACAGCCGATAATGTGAGCTGTAATTAATATGGAAGCAGGGGAGAACACGGAGCCAGGCTTGGGGTGTCGTGTGTGTGCGCGTGTGTGTGTGTGTGTGTGTGTGTGTGTGTGGGGGGGGTCAGAAAACGACCTGCTCGCTATGCCCGGCCCTCGAGCGGCCGCCCCACGCGAGCTTCTGCCCCCCCCGGAATCCGACATCAAAAATGATTTAGCGCCCTTATTTGATTTCGGTCCAATTCCCAGGAAAGAATGGAGACAGGCCTGCAGTCTCTTATTACATGACGGAAACCTTTCGTGTCTTAATATATAGAATGCCTAGCTAAGACTGCACGTTTGGGCTACTCATCGCCGACCGCCGGAGCAAGAGGCCAGCGCTGGAAACACGCTGGACGATAAATCTTCCGGGATGACAGTTGGGAATGCGCCGCATCACACTGCACGACCAGTAAAACTTCTTATACCATTAAAAAAAAAAAAAAAAGATAATAATTGAAGTGCCCTCACACGGCAGCGTCAGAAAGGGCCTTTTCCTTTCACCTTCTTTTTTCTTTCAAACTGAAACATATTTGCAACACCATCAATTACCCAGTGAGAATGAAAGTGGAACATTAATTGAATGGTTGCAATTTACATTTGAATGGTTTAAGGAGCGTTATTGAATGCATAGTCAAGTATCGCGACTGCCATGAAGTTAAGAGGGAAATCCAAGCTTGCGTTATTAAAATGCTCTGATATAAGAATGACTGACTTTCTATGAAGCATTTCTGCTATTAGTTTTTATTTATTTATTTATTTATTTATTTATTTTTAATAAAACACACAAGTCATTATGCTTAATTTCTGCCCCAGAACTGACGTAAAACGTGATTTTTTTATTCTGGTTCCACATAAACAGTTGAGTTCTGTGTAAAAAAATACAAACACTAAAGCAAAGTTAAGGGCATTTCCTCAGCTGTTATAATATTATACGAGCTTTGGGACATTACATTCCCAAACTTTTTATAATGTGAAAAAAATGTCAAAACACAGTATCTATCACACAGCGACTGAAAATCAAGAATTCCTTTGGTCCTAACATTTTTAAATAAAATGTATCTATTATTCATTCCCAAAAGTGCGTATTGACAGACATATTGGGACTGACTCATTTCAGCTCTTTTTCTCTATATTCTCCTCCGGTCACTCGCTTTAATCTCAGAGTCCTGGATTTCTCCTTCGACAAAAAACAGAAACAGTCTCCACACCGGCAACACTGAAGTGTCCCACATCCTCCATCACTGATTGCTTCGCAATATGATGCATTACTATTGATCACTCACACACGGCGGCTCAAGCCTGATGGTGTCACTGTCCGTGGTAACGGACTCAGCAACAAGTACGCCTCACCGCTACATGGCGGCTAACCAGAGACCGACCTGTCAAGCTAACCGCTAACGCTGCCGCTATCGTGGGCCAGCCGGCTGGGCCTTCGACCACAAGGACCACGGCCGCTCTCAAACACTGATGCCGATCAGCAGCAGGGAGGAAGATCAGGCTCCTACGTGAATGCTGGGAGAAAGAGGGGACTTGGAGCATATGGCAGAGATGGGGTGAGGGGGGGGGGGCGGGGGGGGGGCATGGTAAACCCAAGCAGCAGAGAGGTTTGGGTTAAACAAGCAAGCTTTGAAAATCCACGGCTGGCTTATAGCTCGTCCACATTCAAGCGGTTAAAAACTTCTGATCTGGCAGTTCCTGCTCTCCTATAAATACCGATATAACTATGTCACCCACATGCCCTGAATGACGCGGAAAATACTTTTGCGCAAACAGCCAGCTACTCTCTGAAAAAAAAAAAGGAGAAATAGAAATGTACAGTAGTAATTTCTCGGCTTTCACACACCGGTGTTATTTACTCTGTAAACAGAGCGGCGAGGAGAGAAGCGGCGGAAAGAGGCCTGCCGTCAGGACAGGTGTGTCACGCGATTCCTGGCTAATATCAGCCACGGCCAGCGCGTTAGCAGCCCATTAACAGCGCATTCACGAGTGCCGCGCGGGCCGCGGACAGTATCATCCCCATGTCACGCACAGGTGAAGCCACAGGCACGACAGGAAGTCGCGCTTCACATAGCAGAGCAACACCAGTACACTATTACACAGCACAGTCTCACGGGCTAATAAAGCAGGTCAATTGAAAGGGTCGCCCCAGTGCAGTTTTAATTACTCATTATTCTCAGTGTCCATTTTGCCAGGTACTATTATTATTATTATTATTATTATTATTATTATTCAGGGAATGTAGGGGAGGAACTAAAGATGAGCTACAGGAAGAGACTGCAAGGAACGGACAGCGAAACGCCGCGGTAAGAAAAGGCCGCAGTCCATTGACAATCTGATAACCCTCCCAGTTCAAAGACAAAGCATCATTCAAGTGCAAATAAAACACTGATTATCAGGGCCTCCCATCAGCTGGAGGAGGGAAAGAGAGAGAGAGATGGAGAGAGGGAGGGAAGGAGGGGTGAAAAAGAACACAACCGACTGTCTCCTACATTGTGAAGACCTTCATCATAGCCGCTACACCAGCTCCCACCAAATGAGATGCAGCCTCGGGCTGTGTATTAAAAATGCATATCAAAGCTAAGGAAAATGGACAAGAGAAGTTGTAACTAAATAAATTAGCATATCTAACTACTAAAATGCCATTCACACTCTGGCTTAAGTAACCATAATGCATAATACAAAGGAGTCAAATAAAAATAAATACATAAAAATACAATAAAAATATCAGCCGGAAAAAAAGCCCGGTGTTTACTTGTTCAACTCCTAGCTTTCGGTGTTAAGTTCATCCATAAACTACAAAGGCATTGACTGTGTGCTGTTTTAACAACTATCAAAAAAAAAATCTTATGGAAAGATCCATGTCTTTTTGATTGGTGCCACATCTCTGTAGCTTTACAGTCTAATTACCTTCTTAAATCCTGGAACATGCCTGAGGTCCCTGGAGGGCTAATTTAAGCTCCTGTCTTCCATTCTAGTGTACATTTAACATGAGATGCTAAACTACGCGGCTGTTTATATCCCGCGCTGACATTTTCTTGCAATTTAAGTCAAATTATCAATACTGAAAAGTATTGTAATATCAGCAATCTGAAAAATTCAATGTAAACAAGTACTTCATTCTTTCAGCGTCCGTTTTTTGCGCAATAAATTCAGGCAGGTATTTGGTTCTTTTAACAACCGTTAGTCATTTTTTTTAGTCTAAATTAAACTATACAAATAAAGCGTAAAGTTCTTTTACAAATAAATTATGGTAATAATTTATTACTCATTACAATATTTACATATATGAAATACTGAAACTCGATATATGAAATATTCAATCGGGATGAACTGTAATACGTCATTAAACGACTTGATAGCCATGCCTGACTCTGTCAGCCATCTGCCACGAAATTAACCAGGCTCGTTTATCTAATCTCTTCAATATTTCCACAGCGGGCCACGATTCTCCACTTAGACGTGAAACGAGGTTTGCCACGCTGGGCTCTCAAGCAGCGCTCGCCGCGCCGCGATTAGCGATCGTGCCTCCGGAGCGCGCGTCCGCAGAGCCGGCCGCACACCCGGCGAGCGCGGACGCGCTTTCAGCCTGACATAACAGATGCCCGGAAGTGTTTCTGCCTGACACTTAAATCTGCTCAAATTCCTAATAGGCTTCAGTCCCCGCTGCTGATCTATTAACTAGCCTCCAAATACACTTGTCACTTGCCAGCTAATAAGCGGGAAAACTTTCGAAATAGGTCTATTAATTTTTGGCCATCGAAAATAAGAACAACAAAGTACTTGATCGGAATTCCGTTCCCTCACATCATGCCAGCAAATTTTACAGGCTTATACAAAAGCATCACTACTAAAAACGTTACTACTAGGCTATGGTTAAGAAACAGGACAGCAACATTATAACAATAAATTATGAATATGTGGTGTCTTATATTACAATGACAGCTCACTTTGAATTTATCATGAAAAAAATGTTTTCTTCACTTTTTGCCTCATATTCAAATTTTTCAGTTAAGCAAGTTGGTGTCTTCGCGTCCATACCCCTTTGCTTGTAATAGATTACAGGGATCGATATTTTGGGCAAAGTTCAACACAAGATGCGTGGACACTGACAAGAGCATGAATACTGCAAAATAATCTGGAATTAACAGATGAAAAGTATGCCTTCAAATCAACATAATTTACAGCAAGCCCAATGGTTGGAAATCTGCAGATGCTTCAAAGCAATAAGATCCCATATATTTTGGTTTCGGGACGGCGAATAAAGGCAACATAGGTGATGCGGTATCTAGCAAAATCTACCACAACAGCATCGACAGTAGTAACAATAACCCCGATAAAAGCGGCTTATAACTAACTCGTTAATTATTAATTAACGGAACACAGTTATTGTCACTTAGAGTGGCTTTTTGAGAAAGCGGAAAAAGAACCGAATTCGTTTCCCTGACCTAACCGTTTGTTTAATTACACTACATATAAATTTTAATTAGATTATAAATACAACTAGTGTATGTGCGATTAATAATGCATTTATGCGCACCATTTATTTTTAAATAGACAACAGTATCAGTTGGCGACGCACACCGCACTCTTAAAAAAATAAAAACTAATTGTACTTACATGATCAGCTAAATTAGTTGAAGATCCTGAGAGGTCGTCAAGGTCGGACTTGGAGCTGCCATCACGGTCATCAATGACAAGATCAATGGGCATTTTTCCTTTTAGACAGCTAATGTACCGGTGGCAGAAATTATCGCAGAGTTCGTGCACCTTGGAGGAGAAACGGAGAATACGTGTGACAGCTGCAGATTTCAGCGAACCGATTTTAAAATGCTCCTATTTCAAAGACTGCAATATTCAAAGCATAAAATTGCTAGAAAAGAAATAATTAATCACATGGCACTAGAGCAACAGGTTAAAACGTAGGAGAATACAGAATTAGATCATAAGTGAGTATAGGTGTGTGTTACACCATGATCTCCAGGAAAAAAAAGACGATCCAACAACGACAACAGCAGCACAACAGCAACAAAACAATGACAATAATAATAATTATATAATATGAGATTTAAGATTAAAGATAACAAGGTCAAGATTACATATATAGATATTTGTTGTATCAGATTATTTAAATAAAAGTAGCTTTCGATATACTAAGCCTAAATAGGCCCAACATTACCGTTAAACAAACCTGTATTAACCTGAACATCGATTATCAAGCCTAGTGCATAATTGCATTATATATATATATATATATATATATATATATATATATATATATATATATATATATATATATATATATATATAATACAATTTGCTATCGTGCAGTACTTTTTAGCTTTTCATAAACATGTTAAGGTACATGTTATGTCACGCATCAAGCATTGCGTCACATATTTGCGTTACAGTTTACCTTTTCCAGTTCTAAAAGATGGAATCGCAATACTTGTATGGCTTGTATCATCTGCAACGAGAAGTAACAAGTTACGTTCATCCTCCTTATCACAGACGATTCCTTCAAAAGACAAATGTTAGACTTTCTATTTTTTTATTTATAATTTTCTCCCCACCAGAAAAAAAAATAAAAAATTAAGAAGATATATCAATTGTGAATGCAAAGGGGATGAATGTAGATTCGAGCAGAGTACATGTTATTGGATAGCGAGAAGGATTATAACACATTAGATCACGGCCCGTGACATTCAAAGAGGAGCCTTTTTTCATTTAAATGGTTAGCATTAGCAAAGAAACGCTTCCAAGAAGAGTCACTACGGTTAGCCTTCCCTAATCAGTGACTTCCCCCGCGACCTCCTATAGCGGAGCACCGCTTTGCCACTCGACAGTTTCCCCCTTGTTCACTTCAAAGAAAACTGCCAAAGAAACATTTGTTTTGTGCTTTCGTTTTGGATAACAAAAGTGCAGCTTTCAACCTCAAAACAAGACGCACTGAAAAGAGCCTCTCTGCCACTTGAGAATTAAAACGTAAAATGAGAACATGCAACACGCTTACCAAATTGTCCAACTCTGGATTTGAAGAAAATAAAGGTTTTTCTGCCCGAATCTAAAATAAGAGAATGTTATTTGGCATCGTTAATACTATTATTATTGCAGCGCGCACATATTCTGTTTTAAACTTATGAAAACACGCTCTGAAAAACTTACGCAAACAGCACCCCTGCATACAATTTCACTATAAACATGATCAGAGAATTAAATTAAAGAAGTGTTACAGGCATTGCTGGGCGCATCATCTTTCCTCGCATATGTACACGTTTAAAGGACAGTGTCAGATATTCAAAAGTGACCTGTTTGGCAAACACTGCAATATCCTCGTTGAACGAGTCCGAAGAACAGACATCGCCGCCTGCTACACCAGGCTCCCGCGGCGTGCATGTGGCCAGCTCGCACTTCTCAAACACCAGGGCGAGCAGGGGGAATAACGGGTGACTACAATAAGAAAACACCACAACAGTCTTTGCTCAGCTTCAGTATTAATAAACAGAAAATTAACGCCTGGAGGAAATTGATAAAAGGGCTTTATTTAGCCAAAAACAATAGCGGTATTTCATCCCTTCTTTCTTTAATTTGAATCCTAAATATTAATGCATTTTATCTATCGTATTATTTCTCAGCAAGCAGAGTGACCAAATTAATCCCTGAACTACTTTAATCAGAATGGGTTTGCACGGGCCGTGTGCCTGTCATTAAAATCTTCTAAATATATAAAAACATCAACAAAACCTACATTAAAACACTTGTGTGTCATGCTGATTGGCCTGTAATTTCAGATGTAAGTACTTCGAAATAATGTTTTGTAATTATATTTTAAACACACGCACGCACAATATAAAACCTTGAAATTAAATCTGAGACCAGCGGGTTTGCTGGCAAAGCGTACGCATCTGCAACTCCTATATTATTGTTTTTTCCCCCTTTATTTTCATGTTAAATATGATTTATCTCTGTATTTATACATAATTTATAGTGTTCAAAAAACAAAACAAAAAAAACCATAAATTAATTGGGGTATATTTCACGGAACGTTGGTTTTAAGTTCCTAATCAGAGCTAAGCAGCAAATTATGCCAATATTTTTTTACACGGCAGCGTGCATCCGAGGTATTTAAAAGAAGTTGAAAGTCACTATTAGACGTGACTACTAAGAATAATTCAGCAATATATTCTGATCTCAGACAAACATTTTGAGGATGATATAAAATATATTTTAAAGACCTACCCGTAAATCTGATCTTTATCCCTCTTTAAAACATCGTTGACAGCCGAGCCCATACTAGTGGGCATTACGTTGTGCGGTGCATGTGCCCCATAATGCTGGCTGGCATGGAGTGGAGGTCCGTGATTCAAGTGATGGACTTGGGGTAGCGGCCGAGGAGCATGCGGGTCCCCGTACATTGACGTCGGGACTCCGACTCCGTCCATCCCACCGTAATGGGCCAGTTCATCGTACTAGAAAGAAACAGAGCGGAGAGTGAACGACCCAAACGAGTAGCGCCGATCACAAAGAAACAACTTATTTTAACTAAAACAACAGCTTCCGAAAGCATAAGCGCGGGTAGGTGGAAGAAACACAACGCGAGCCTAAATCGTAAGTCTTGATCATAATGTCGATCATTTAAGCTTCCTCCGCAGTAACTGAGAACGGTAGTCGTGAAATTACCAAAAACATTTTTAAAATGCGATTCCCAAGGAGTGAGCCACTTTCGTGAAGTCGCCAAATTATTTAGTAGCTCCTTTAAAAAAACAGCGTAATATCAACTGCAGCAAAGATCGCCGGCTAACCAATCGCTGTCTGAAAGATTGACGAGTATATACTGTAAGAATGTTTAGTTATAAATATTTTAAGTATTAGTCGATATCAGCTGAAGCTGGCGATCGCAGAGGCCACCCTACAGTGGATGTGTAAACGCGAGTGTTGGATATTTTCAACGCACCCTTTGCGCCATCAGGCTGCTCTCCAATAAACTCCGGTATGTGCCGCCTATTCAATATCCCAGTCCGCTCAGAAAGTGGTATAATCGTAGGATCCCTTTTGCAGCCAACTTAGAGAATTCTCATATTATCCGCTTTGGTTAAGAACAATCAACACCAAGAGTTTCGCTGGGCTTTTCGGGGGTGTTTTTTTCCGCTTCTCCCCCCCCCAAAAAAAAAAAAGAAATTAAAAAACAATGTAAAAGCACAAAACACCAAAGGTCACAATCGGCCCATCAACAACCGGCATGTAACTAAACTGTCGTGTCCCATGGCTTTTTGCCACTCCAGCTGTCAATCTGAACCAGGGCTTGTCAATGTAATGAATGAATGATGGTTGGTGATGATGTTCATGCGAGGATGAATCTTTAAGCCCGATTTTCTTCCAACAGCTCCCGTTTCTCCCTCTGTCTTTAGGTCGCTATCTTATAATTAATACCGTGGAAAAAAAAGAAAAGGCAATTTAAATGAAGACTCTGCCGTTGTGATCTTCTCTTTTCCTTGTGGGTAGCTCGTCTGTCTGGCGGTCTGATGTGAGTGAGTGTCAGCGAGTGTTGTCAGGTTGACTGCTGGCTTGCTTATAGAACCGAGTCAGTTCGCAGCGCTGATCGGCGGGAGAATGAAATGACGGAACCCGGAAGTACTGGTGGCCATAGCCAGTCCTACAACAGCTCTTGAAAGAGAGGAGAGACCAAAAGCTTGTGATCTGCAGTCTATACACGAGGGCTGCTTCAACTCCGCACGGGGGGAGCCAAAACACCGCATCTCCTCGCATAAAGAGTAAAAGCTGATCCGAAAAGCACGCGTCTGAAATCTCGCTAATTCGCTATCCTTATTCGTATTATTAGTCCGTCTTTTTAAGAAATATTACCGCTATCGCTGTTTTTATGCAGCACCGTACGGCGATAAGCACTCACTTAATTGTGCTGCTATAATGTTTGTAAAAGTGATACTTTCTTGCATTAAGGGTTTCTTTCTATGATCGAAAGAGGTGAAGCGGAGGCGATTCAGTTCTAAGCAACAAACACGGGATTTACAGTCAGAGTTAAGCCGCGTTATGACTTTGCGCTTTAACACTGTCGTTAAATATTATATATATATATATATATATATATATATATATATATATATATATATATATATATATATATATATATACACTAAATAATGAATCGACGAGTTAAAGTCACACGTATTTCCTCAACTTTAATATATTTTGCCATGTTTTTTAGGTATTTCTCAAGCGCTGAATTTGATCTGAAAAGAGGTTCCATATTATTTTTGTTGTGGTTGTATCCTGTGTGTTTACTGATCCTATCACCATTTTTACTAATTGTGGCTCTAATTACGAAGGGTTTTTTGGCAAATATGATATGACTTTCGGCTTTGCGAGCCTTTCCATAAGAGCATAAATAGGGCAGTATAATCCGAATTTGAATGATAAAAATACGAAAACAATTACTATTGATAAAAAAGAGGACAATTATTTTTGTGGGGTTTCATCCAGTCTCTTGTCACGATACATATCCATTCCTTACCTCAGAGTAGTCAATTATCAGAGGTCCCCGAGATCATCAATCATGAGGAGCGCCTAGAGTTTAGAGGAGGAGCAACGTTTCAGTCATCGATACCTCTAGCCTGGGCCCGTCTGCATGTTGTTCACAATCTTTGCGCATAAAACAAGCAATGTATGTACTATACTTTTTTGTTTAACTATAGTAATATACCTTTTCGATCACAATACACCATCGTGTGGGGAGATATTTTCATATAAATGGTAAAATGTACGTCCGCATTGCACTTTTGACGTCGGGAATTAAATCAGCGATTAGTCTCCTGTACTCGGGAAACTGGGGGAAAAGGCGAAGCAGCAAGGTCAATGAGCGCCCTAAAAGACTGCCGTGCCAATGCTCGAGTTTATCACTGTGATAGCAATTAAAGCGTCTGATTAAATAAGACATCGTATCAACAATTATGTTTGTTAGACATAAGGGGCGGTAGGCACCCCTGTACGGAAAAAAGTCGAAGTGTAATAGTTGACAAACTGCTCTGGGCATCGCAGCGTGTTCGCTGGAGTTGGAACCGCGGAGCGGCGTGACATTCGCTCCAGACACAGTTCTGGAAGAGATTCACCTCCTGTGTAGAAAAACACCGCAGCACGCAGAATTTACACTGTGTTACTCGTGCTTTAAAAATGTCATCTTTTTATGATGAGGTTGGTAATAATACGCGAATTTTCCCGGACAAAAAAGGTGAGTAAATCCAGTTTCTTCTTAAAAAAAAAAATTACAGAACAACTGTACTTTTACTTATCCATTGCCGTGAAACAGAATTATTAAAGTGTAATCAAAGTGAAATGTTAGGCTGGTGGTTAGATTAGTAAATTGGGATGTAGTTCTTGCAATCTGAGGATGGAGTCGGAATAAATAAATAGACATAACAACTGATTGTTGGTTTTCTGTAGCGTAAGTTTAATTATCTGTATGTTTTGTAGTGAATCTCTGGAGATATCTCCAAATAAATCCATATATTCAGCTGTTGTAAAATTCATGTTATGGCTCTTATAATGTTGTTTAACTTTTGGAAAAAAGAACGATTATCGCTTCAATCAGCTCAATGTTTGTTTTCTGTGAACTGTTTTGTTGTAAATTTTAATCATTGTAAACAAAAAGAAAAACACTTTGTCTGGAAAACTAAGGTGTCCGTTTCGTTGTTATTGCTTGATAATTTTTTAATCCTTTTCTTAAAAAGTAAAAACTAAAGACGTTGTCCGCAGTCGGTTTAATAATAATAAAATATAACGAGGTGATTATTCTTTATCAATAATATTCCACAACCAACACAAAACATTTACGTGCTTTAAGGTTATCATTGTCATTTTATATTTTATGTTTTATTTAAAACATACTGGAATTGTTAAATGACTTGTATTTTGTATGACTGTAATACTTCACCAAAATACCTCCGTGTAGATAAGAGACCTTATGATCTAGCCTGTATAATACAATTTACATTATATCCGATATCCCGTATTGTATGCCGTCTTTTAGAAATGTATTTTACCTTTCAACGAAAGCGTTTGCAGTGAAACTGTACATTTTGTACATTTTGCACATTATATTTAAGATGCATAAAAAGCAGATAGATAGATAGATAGATAGATAGATAGATAGATAGATAGATAGATAGATAGATAAAGAGAGAGAGAGCCCTCGGGCTGTTTTTAAAGACGCTATAACTTCTTCGGCATCGTCAACACCGACAAAGGAATGCATTTGCAATCAAATTTTACCACTTTCTGTCAAATAGGGGTCATTAAAATTTTGGGCTCTCAAGGGGATTCCTGAAACAACAAAGTGGCGATTCGCTTTTCCTTACACTTTATGAAGTATGTTTCAAACGCACAGAAGAAGAGGCATCGTTACAGGTGTCTTACAACATAGCAGCCAAATGATGTAATTGATCATTGATAAAGAATTTCCTTGCTTTCTGTTGTCTGTAGACAAAGAAGGCTAATAGAGACTGGCCTAAAATCGCTTTAGACATGCTTACTGTGTGAGCGCTCATTAGGGGCTACGCGTCCGTTTCACGAGATATACCCCTAAGAGTCAATCACAAAGCCGAAATACCGTCCTCTGTCGCAGAAATGCGACACACGGAGATGACGAGCGTTTCCCTGTCCAAATGTTTTCAAAAGTCTGTCTTATATCTACAACATATTAATAATAGACTTTAATAAAAGAATATATAAAAAGCTATATTTGCATAGCAGAACACCCGAACGTTTCTTAATATGAAATTTTGTAATGTATTTTTTTTTACATTTCTTGTATCATCGCTTCTTTTTAAAATTCATTTTACCGGATTATAAATGTATTAAAACGTTCAAAAAGTACATTACAGTATTGCCGACGTTATTTATATTCAATAGCTTGTTTAGATAGCTCCAGTACTTCCAATCACCGAACTGTTTTTTTAATTATTATTTGTCTTACAACAATCTGTCGGACGGCCAAAATTGTATATACCTTTGATACATTTGTCTTCTCTTTCTAATCCTCTTCTCTATGCGTTGTTTTATACATTATTGAAATATTAATTTTTATCGTGCTTAGTAACGTTCTTGAGATAGTCACAATTACCTCATCAAGTTGAACTCTTATTGACCTCAGCTGAAATGAGAAAGGGGTCTGGAATGAGTCATTCAAATACTTGTAAAAGTTTGTCGGCCGACTGTAAATCCGTATTTCCACGACTCTCGATGTCCATGGAACGGGGAGTCATAAGGAGCTCTTAAATGTAACTGTGCCCCCCATACCCACCCCTTTTTTCTTAAAAGAAGCAGAAGAAGAAGAAGAAGAAGAGGAGGAGGAGGATTTTTGAGTGGCTCGATAAGGTTTTGTTTACTTAAATATGCAGCCCTATACCGCCATCTGGCGAATTATTTCTAGTTTTATGGAAGAAAAAACCTGAGATATATAGCAATGTCGATATCCTCTTATATATAAGGCAAGTCGTAATTAATTACCTTTGGTGCTCCGATTGAATTATTCATATCATTAATATAGATAACGTAACACGGAAAACCGCTTTATCCCACTGTCCCAAATGCCGGCCTATGACTGTTTCTCAAAAGACAGTGATGGAGTCTGCATTTGATGCAACTGGACAAATTAGAAGAATCAGAATCAAGTGTTTTATTATTTATCATCTGTATTAAAAATGACCGAAAGTAAATGTGCGAGTGGCATCTATTTCAAAGAGTACATAATCTTTGGGTACGCGTGTAATCTTTTAGCGTATTGGATGTCAGTCAGTAGGAAATGAGTCCAACAAGTTTTGTAATACTTGAGCGGGGCCGATTTGCAGATCAGCAGAAACTTTGATAACATTTTCGTTTCAGGTCGCATATGTACTTTTTATGGCAAAGTATTCAGTCTCAGGAATCAGTCCGTTTATCTTTCCTCATGCTTGTTTTTGGAAGACAACACGTCCAGTAGTTATTAATTATAATTGTGCGTCGATTAATTACAACAAATTATATTTCTTACAGCGCAAGGTGTATGATTTTTAAGAAAGCAAATGGCGAGCAAATGGTTTCAAAAAGAAAGAAAATCAACCACAATGAAATACAGATTTTTGTTATTGTTAATATCTATGACGATCACACATTAATCCGGATTTTGAAGATTACTTAAACGGGCAAGCCGTTTTTTTAATCTTTCTTAATTGTAATATATTTAAATGTACTTATACATTTATCAAATAAACTATATTATTATTATTATTATTATTATTATTATTATTATTATTATTATTATATTAAATAACTATATTATTATTATTGGTATTATTATTATTTAATTACGGCATCGACGTTATTGTTTAATTTTCAGAAAAGTAAACACAGCTAGTTTAATACAATTGACTGAATTGTTAATGCATTCTATTATTGCCATTACTGGGCTGATACTGCAACGTAGGTCTATATCTTCTTTGCACGACCATTTTTTTACTTGTTTTTGCTTCATCAAAATAAACTTTTGTATTTCTGAGTGATCCTCGGCGATTACGTGCATTAAGATATTTCGGATCGTTATTTTTGCCGTCATTCTCCCAGTTCTGAATGACACACACATAAGTCCACTTCTGCCGCGATGACGGAGCTACAACAGTATGGAGAGACATGCAGCGCAGTTAAAGCTGTAATGGGCAAATCTCATCTGTATGCATTGAACTACCTTGAATCGAGGACAGTGCGGTTTCAGAAGATCATATGGTTTCCTTTTACATTGACAGATGTTTTTCTTTTTTTTTTTAAATCAAGATATCGAGGGATATCTATTTCAGAGAATGTAGGAAGCTATGAAATTGAAAGAACTTAAAATGCAGATGCCACGTCAAAAATTTAATATCAGATGCCCTCGCGACTGATGACAATTCAATATCAATGATTTAAAGTGTCAACAAAGTATTGCGAGCCTCCGACAACCAAACATTCCGTACGTCCTGGGAGACGAGCACGTTTCACCCCGCTTGTTTTCTGTAGAGTTTAATATTTTGTGTAATATTATTATCCTCTCGTGGCAATTCGCTTCGTCTTGTTTTTCAATAATGCATTCGTTTTCCTCCCCTTAGGTTAATCCAACAAATGCTCATTGGGATCGTAAAAATTCTGTACAATTTTTGACACTAATTGTGTCGTTCGCTGTGTCAACCCCAAACTGAGCTATTGCTCTCAGAAGAGCATCTTCACGGCGCGAACCTAAACGCGAGTAATTTTGTTGCAAGTTGTTGTTCCATAATTGTATATAATGCTATTGCACGGGTGTGTTGCATTGAGACGTTCGTATGTTTCACAACTCAGCAAGACGCAAAAACAAAGCCGTACTTAGAATTGATAGGCAACTCTCAACACCTGGCCGTATTATTATTATTATTATTATTATTATTATTATTATTACACGATAAAAATACATATTGCTTTACACGTCAAATAATACAATTAGTTTTATTATTATTAGCATTCAAAAATATACACTTTGACAAATTAATGTTTAAAAAAAATGTTTTGGGTTTTTAAAAAACAATATTATCATTTTAATACTTGGTTTAATATGTTTGCACATATTCCTTTCCTAGATCAGTTCAGTCTTGGTCATCATGGTAATTACGGAGTAAGACGCGGTAAAAAGCAGGTGAATGTAGACCGGATGTGCGACGTTGCGTCCCACCGGCCCCTTGCAGCCCGGATAAGCCATGGATGGTGTCTCGGAGGGGGCTGCGGATCAGCGCTGGGGACGGGGAGGCAGAACGCACGTCACCTGTGGAAGCCGCCAGCTGAGAGCTTCCTCCGCTGACATCTTGCCTGCTGCACGTCATGCCCTGTGCTCTCTGCTCTGCACACGCAGGCCCATTGTGACCCAGAAACCCTCAGTTTATAACCGCCAGCTGTTTACTGATGGGGCCTTCATGCTATGGGATTGTTTACTAATTATTTCTATATGTTTAGTGCCACAAAGTGTCCTCTGTGTAACACTGATATCGTCTGCGTTGTCGCTATAAGAAACAAACATCCCGATGCACTTAGAAACACAGATAGACAAGGTTTCACGCTGAAATGAGTAGTGAGACATTGTCCAAGCATTTAATATCGAAGGACAGTTTAACAAAACACACGCACAAAGACACTCAGCTGGAAAGGCGCAGGTTCTGGCCCCAGGAAGGGCAGCTAATGCAGCGAGATGCACGGGTTGAACTGCGCTGGTAAATCATCTGAGAATAAATGGAAAATTGCAGCAGTGCAGACTGTTAAAACACCGTCCTGGATGAAGATATGCGTCCGTGTATCTGTTTAACTGGAGACTCCGAGGGATCATTTGCATGTAAATATTAATGCACATGAATTATTAAGCCTGGGGAGGAAGTACAGATCTTCAACGTATAACATATTTCACCATATATTCCATTATCAGATCAGCAGCAGAGCGAGCAAGAAGAGCAGAGGCTGCTTGAGACTCTTCTCGCTGGAAGCCCGAGAAGAATATTAGACAGGAAACACAGACACGCACGCAAATGTCTCCAGGTCATTTTAATGGGATTCAAATACAATTAAGGTCGGTCACTAGTCACCATCGTGCATTGCTGCCAACTGAACGTTCGTGGGCCATAGCATATAACTGAGGAGCAAGGCAGGCAAATTTAATCCAGGCGTAACCTGGTTAATGGCGGGAGGGGGCAGCACCCCCCAGCTGAAGGCGAGGCGACCGGGGCCCGCTAGCTGGGAGCAGGCTGCTGTAGCCGCCGCTGGCTAACAGGACCAGCATCAATTTCACACACGCGGCTCTCGTGTCTGGCGTAGGTGTGCTCGGCGCCCAGTCGGCACATGGGAGTCACTTCTATAGAAAATCAGTGGACATGTCGAATATGCAGAGAGCGTGGGATTGGGATTCTTCCGGAAGTGGCCCGGGAGGTGTCGACGTCACAGAGGATCGGCAGGGGTGACGGTGACACATGGTGGATTGATGAGATCTGGGATCCATAGCTGAGCCTTAATAAACAGCATGTGTTCCAGCAGCACGTCGCATCAAAACCAGCCCCGTCTTCGTGTCATGATTCTAAACACCGCTGTGTTTCGAAAACGGCACATTGGGTTTGTCAGGAAAATCAGATAAAAAAAATATATATAATAATAATAATAACAAATAACGGCACATAGTTAATCTAGGACCACCAGCATTCTGGGCCGCCTGGCGCTCATTTTGACGATGAGGCGTCTGGCATTTGTTATTGAGAACCGAAGTCATAACAACATAACCAGTCATGGGGTGTGACTCCGTGAAAAGGCCAGTCTGACACATAGTGCAGTTTACACTGAAATCAGTACGAAGTGATGGTTTGACGGATCCGTGTAAATATATGCAGCCAAACTGAACGAAGAACAACATTTTTAAATGATCGTTGTTATTATTGGTAGCTAAAGTGAGCATGAAAATGACACTCTGTAGTGCAGTACGAAGAGTTCATGAACCCCAAATTAGCACTATTTAGAGTCGCCACTACGGACGCATCATATTGGTTTTGACTCCGCCATGTATGTTGGATCACGTGACCCGTGTCACATGACACAGGAAGAGCTGGGAGCAGATGCGAGTCGGCGGCCCAGGAGGGGCGAGGTGACATGGGTGCCGCTTTGCTCACCGAGTTCACAGAAATAGGGCACGCAGGACTCCCCCAGCTCCGGCTGCACGCCATAACAACACTGGGATCATTCAGGACGTGCTCACAGTGCCATTAATCTCATACTCATGCCAAAAATAAAGCATGATCAAGCTGGAATAATGCACCTGTGTCACTTCTCAGGTTTCCATTCGAAGTGAAGCATCTTTTTTCGACCAGACTCTCAATTACCTTAATTTTCCCATAATTTCCAGCCAACGGCTGCACTGATTGCTGCCAGCACCACCTCGCTGCCCAGACCTGCTTTATATGCTGGGCAAACGCCACGCAGGCTACTGCAAGTCACTGCCATTACCTTGAATCCCCTCTTGCTCAATTATTCTCTTTCCGCCTCGCTATTGCCCTCTTTGTTTTACCGTGGACGGTCTTAGTACCATATTCCTCGCTCCCCTTTGAGGAAAACAGAAGAGGAATTAATTACTTTCACCCTTCATATTTTTTTGAGTTCCACAAAATACATTAGCGGGCAAAAAAATATATATATGTTTATGGGGCTAACTACCTGTTAGATTAGCTTTAGGTGTTTTTCGCCATTTACGGATTCATCTATTTACGTTAAATCTTGAAATTGTTAATGCACGCCGCTGCTGGTTCTGCCGTACGCGGGCTACGTCAGGCAGGCCCGTACTGGGCCACTTCCAGTCCATTATCCCATGTTTGTCTTCATCTTCCCAGACAGATTAGCAGCTATGGCGGATGCTGTTTAGCCATATCTTTATCTACGCTTCACCGATCATCCCGCTTCGCGCCAGAACATAAATGTCATGTAAATTTTGCCTTGATTTATGGGCAGAATCTGAAAAGTATCTGAGAATCAGCTGCGGCCCCCTTTAACAAGCACCCCTGCGGATGCCTGTAGGAGGCGTGTTCCCTGGGCTAGTGCGTCAAGGCAGCCTAGCTGGGCAGTTATTAAAAACAACAAAAACATAACACTGATCATACCTTCTCCGACTTATATTGGGAGAGAATATCTCGGTGTGTTACCCAGATTCTCTTCACTGGCACCATGTTGCAGAATAACCAGCATCCCAAACAATATGGCGTCTGCTAATAGCTGGGCAGGCACAGAAATAACAAGATATTCCTGTCTCGCCGATGAGGGGTTGAGGGGCCTGGGAGCCTCGAAATCACCGGGGGGGGGGGGGGCTGATCAGGTAGCTGGGGCCCCTCCCTGCACTCGGACGCATCCGGCTTGCCGTCGTAGCTCGAGACTCCTTGCCAATACACCAGAGACTGGTTCCTGTGTTTGTCAGAAATGCCAAAAAGGCTGCTGTGGAATACAGTAAATAAACATAAAATAAATGAAACAGAAGACACCGGAGAGCCAGTTCGGTCTACGTCCCCGTTCGTCGGCTGGATTGGGCAGATTGGCGCGGACTGTCGGTAAACAGAAGCCACCTCTTTAGCATTCGCCGGTAGTTGATTATGAAAGGCATGAATTTGAATTATGAATATGGTGGTTATATGGAGCTAGGCAAAGCAGGCACATAGCCCCGGGCTAAATTGTTCCATTCCCCATTATCTGCCTACCTCTGCCCCCATTTCCATGTCTCCAATCTGTATGTCATCTCCCCCAAAAATGGAGGCCCTCCTTTGTAGCTACCTAGCCTTCCTGCAGCATCCACAAAGAAACTCCCCTTCCTTCTGTGTGGGGGCTGCTTCCTTGAAGTAGGATGTCACACTTGTCTTAAATGTGATGAATTGCTATCTTCAAGGCGTCTCTGCATCCCAAACACTCCCCCCCGCTACCCCCCCACCGCCGCCACCGTTGCTGCCGTCCCCATCCCACAAACCTGCCTCACTCCTCTCCCAACCCCCCATCCAGCCATCCGATGTGTCACCAATCATCTCGCGCACCGTGCATCACTGTAGATCATTAACATTGTCAGACATGACTAGGCCAAGAAAGGAGGCCAAGGAGGACACGCGGTGGGAGACAGGGCTGCTCCGCGCCCAGAGCCGCCGGATGCAGAGGTAAACAAAGGAGTCGGCACTCACAGAGGGAGCGCAAAGGCGGCGGATGGCGGGAGCGGCTAAGCTACCGCCGAGCATCAGCCATCCACAAAGGCGACGAACGGTAAACACAGGGTCTAGCTACACGTGGGGCTAACTAAAAAAATAATCAAAATGCGTTCATTCACATGATGGGATAAAGAATATATACAGCAGGTATACAGGGTGTCAAGGAAGGATCAAAAAACACAAATAGCAGTAACCATACTTAGGAAATATGGAAGGAAAACAGAGACGTTTCAGTAATAAAGAAAAATAATAAACCACAATTGTTGAACATGGAAGAGTAAAGAGCAGAGGCCTCTGCTGGAGCCTGCTGGCGTGTTAATGGAGCAGAGGCCATAGCGATGGGTGGAAATGGCAGCTGTAAGTCACAACTTCTCACTTTCTAAAATTTAGTACACATATAAAAGTAAAAGTTGAATCAACGATACACAAAAAATGTCAAATATAATATTTGGCTCAATTTCACTCCCAAATTTACACTCCTGGGTGACGGAAGTGTCGCATCCAAAACTGAAATTTATAACTGAAATATATATATACATATATTTAATGATATATATATATATATATATATATATATCCATCCATCCATCCATTTTCCAAACTGCTTATCCTATTGGGTCGCGGGGGGTCCGGAGCCTATCCCGGAATCAATGGGCACGAGGCAGGGAACAACCCAGGATGGGGGGCCAGCCCATCGCAGGGCACACTCACACACCATTCACTCACACATGCACACCTACGGGCAATTCAGCAACTCCAATTAGCCTCAGCATGTTTTTGGACTGTGGGGGGAAACCGGAGTACCCGGAGGAAACCCCACAACGACATGGGGAGAACATGCAAACTCCGCACACATGTGACCCAGGCGGAGACTTGAACCCGGGTCCCAGAGGTGTGAGGCGACAGTGCTAACCACTGCACCACCATGCCGCCCCATATATATATATATATATATATATATATATATATATATAGTGTTAAAGATATAAGCTGTGAAATTAGTATAAATTATATTTATTTATAATTTGTTTTTAAGTTTATAAAACAGAACAAGCTATTTTTTATAGTGATGATATAAGAAGATACAATTTGGAAACACTCAGGAATCCTGAAGCTATACGCTGTGTTATTTAGAGAAGCGGCATGCACTGATTGGTCACTGCAAACCACCTGACACGTGACATCACCACGGCAGACACTGGCACCAGGCTGTCATTTTTAAGCGCCGGGCTCTCATCAGCGTCTATTTAGCGACTGACATTTTCCATGTCACGGTATTCAATTACTAAAACAATGGTAAGATAAATTGAATGAAGTAATAATTATATAATACAAACCTCCTGACAACTCTGTCCACCCACATGCAGATTCCTACAGGAACGCTGCTCTTTAAGAAGAACAAGAAAACTGAAAGTCAGAAAATGATTGATGGCATGTACAGGACATGCTTGGCCACTCTGTTTTTAATTGCTCAAGCCATTAATCTGCTTTATGCTCGTGAAGGTGATAGAAAACCCAATAAAATGGTCATTATAGCACTGGTCAGTTAGCCATCTTGGCTGACCTAGAACTGGGAGCTTCCTTCTTTATTGATGTCAGGTACATCCTGGAATTGACTTCATAAAACGGATAGTTCCCCGTTCTGGATGATGATTGGATGAAATGTGCTGAAAATCATCCTTTCTTCAGCATGAAGCAGCATTTGTGTCAGCAGACTGTCAGCCGTCTGTGCTGGGTACAGCCGTTAAAAACATTTTGGTGAGTCAGTGTTGTTTCGATTCAAAGCCACACGGGGCTAAATGGAGCAGCTTTCAGTGGCAGCGTCCAAATGAAGGTGAATTAAATTAAATGCGCGTCACATTAGCTAGCTGGAACAAAATTCTTGTTTGTTTCTTGTTCTAAAAATATCGCGCTGTAGTCAGCGCATGCCCCTTACCTTTAACTCTATCAATAGCCTTTAGATGTAGCAGGTCACACTGGTAGTTTTGGAAAAAGATTTAACAAAAGAGATTGCGATCTTATCATTGAACGCTTAAGAAACAAAGATAAATCTCCAGCTTCATAAATGGATAATGGATCTCCTAAGAAATTAATTAATAGAACCAAATTAATATTTACATGGCATAAATTCTTAACATAAATGCCTAACCACAATCCACAAATGGGTAACTGCCTTTTACGGGTCAGGATACTCATTTATGACTAATGACACTGGCCTGTTTTCAGAGGCCAGATGTTGTGCGCTGGGTAGCAGATTAGTTTGTCACCAGTGCTTTTGGCTTCCAATATGCCACACAGCTGCACGCAGTAGCTAAGTCGAGATCTCTTGAAGGACGGCCCTCGGCCAAGGACCCGGAGCTACACGCACCAAAGGCAGAGAGGGGTGGAAACCCACTCTTTGAAAAGAGCAAGCCGGACGTGGCTGGGGGTCCGTTCAGCTCCATTCCACGGTTGACCACTTTCAGCCACCTTCTGTTACTGCGACGCCCTTGCCATTCCCGTCACGTCAGGCAGGCCGCGTTTATTACACAACAGGCCTTCTGGCCGTGGTTCAGGCCCGCCGCTGCGTGGGACCCCGGCGGACGCTGGGGGATGTTCAGCCAGCAATTCCAAATTCAATTAAGTTCAGAAGAGCAGAGTGAGAAGCAGGCCAAGTCGCCGTCCTGATGACATTACGGCTGTGATGTTCACTCAGTCGCCTCTCCGAGCTCGCTGGCTGAATGTGAAGATTCCTATGGCTCATACTACGGCTAAGAATGTAATAGCTTATAATGCACAGGGAGTCGCTTAATTAAACAAGCAGTAAAAAATACCGCAGATATATATTCCACCAACCGGCACAGCGGCTTAAGGCTGGTGTCGGTGAGGATGGTGTCGACACACACTCATTGGCCAGGAGTACATTTAATTACACGAATGGAAGACTATCTATGTGCTGAAGATGCTATTTTCCAAGCAAAAATTAATATTCACACGAACGAAGCCAAAATGAATTGACCTGATGTGTCAAATATAAGAGAAACCATTTGTATCAAAATGGTACGATTCAAAATCACTGATTTCAGCCCAATCATTTACTGCATAAGTTAAATATAAATATGGCATTTTGGGATGGGAATGTTGGTTATTAACAAAACACCAATGAAACAAAGGAATACATTTGTTAACAACCGTCTGCATGACCAGTGGCCATTTCTTCGGATTTACCAAGTTTCTGCCTAGCTTGACTTTGCATTCGAATGACTGCAGTTGGAGACCATCCTGCTGCCTTGCTTCAGAATCAGGTTCCCTTCCACGTCCCTCCCTAGGATCAGGCCTCAGGTACAGGGAGTACAGCAGAGGAGCACTACCAACATTGTGTTCCTGGTCATTTCTGTCCTGAAGGACACCATCTACAGAAATAACGAAAGACTGGATCGTCAGCGGCAAACGACTGGCCGGAACACTAATATAGTTCACAGCGTCCACTCTGCCTGCATGACAGGCTCATCAGACCAATAGAGATTTAAGCCGATCAGATTATATACTTAGCGGTAAAAAAGGCAGCATACTGTTGATACTTAAAAGTGTGAAAGACAAAGCCTTGATGCTAGCTGTGGACGCGAAGCTCTCGCTGAGCTAATTACCTCTCCGTAGTTAAAGATGACATGCGATATCACCCACTTTCATCTACCCACTTCTCATTTCTCTTTTAATATATGAACATATGAATTTCTCAAAGCGTCGATTGAATATGCACCATTCCTCAAATGAGTGACATTGCTTATGGAAAAGATCTGTTTCCGTTGTTGGGGATGATTAATGTGCCCTGACAGTGTCTCTCTCCTCGGGGTGCTGTACGTATTAGTTACGGCAGCCGTATGATGTAACATACTCGCCAAGCCGCCACTCTGAAGGGCACGGGCTCTCCCATGGGAAGGTGATTTGTTTCAGAATTTCCTTTGTTTCGCCTCCCGAAATCACTCAGCCAGGCGGCCGCCTGAAAAATCTTAATCCGGCCCCCACCAAAAAAAAATGGCGGCAAATATAAAAAAAATAAAATAAAATAGAGAAGGTGGGTATTTCCGATTTTTTTCCGAAGAACTTCAATGCGCACTTGGAGATCAACGCAAGGCCACAGTTAAGTAGACCCCTCATCTGTTCAGCCACCCCAGTGCCATTACCATTCTTTCCAGGGGGGTGATTAGTGGTGAGTGATTGTCTATTGCCTCATGAAAAACCATCAATAATGCCTAAATAATACTCCATTACCATATTACTCATTTGGCACCATTTGCATACTTAATGTCTAAGACCATTGGCCGATTGCTGTAGGAAGAACCCATGTCAATAACTCCGCTCAAAGGAAAAAACGTGCTTTGAAAGGTTTGGAGTAATATGTCATTGTGGGACCGATAAACACACTTAAGCCCTTAAACAGTGACAAGGAGTAGCCATCCTTCCATACCCCAACTTTGTAGCAGTGATGGAAGCCTGTGACATCACAGGATTAACTTGGATCTCTTCAGCAGGGGTAAGGAAAGTATTCTGCATGTGCCGGTCCTTGACATTGCCTGCTCAGATTCTTCATTTTTCCATCCATTTCCTTCAAGATCAGCCTCAATCCTATGTCTCTCCTGCCAGAAAACATGCAAGATGTCCGTGAGGGTGCCAGAGGGCTTCATGTCTGCGGTCTCAGTATATCAGGCCAGCAGATACTGTGTCAATTCTCACTGCAGGTCCGTGATGACAAAGGAAGGTGTTGCTGTAACAAGCCGAGTGGTTTTCAAGTAAATTTTATTTTGTCGTTGTGTTTGCATGTAACCGGGAAAGAAATGTGTCCAATTCCATCTACACAAACCCAAGATCTTTTAAAAGAAATCAGGGAAGCAGGGTCAGGGTAGATCACGGGTCTAGTAGATGTAGTCGATATGCTTTTAATAAGAACAACTAGAGTTAAAAATCCAGAGTATAGTAAGTGGAAACTGTAGTTCAAACAAGAGCCACCTGGTCTAATTCAAATTATAATTGAATGTGATTTTTATACACAAATTAACGAATACAGAATCTACTCCGTACAGTTCCTTCTGCAAAAAAAATGATTAATGTCACTTCCCGCAATGTCCTGCTCTTTGAGGAAAGGTAATTGAGTTTAAACTGCATTAATTTCATTCCCAAGATAACTTCAGCAAGCTGAAAACCCGAATGCAGTCGACCGACGTGTTTATTTTTCATCCCGTTCGCGAGATATACTCCGGCACATTAAACCGCTCGCCGAGGATGTCATTCCGTGCGGGATGAGTTTAGTTCGGAGCGAGAGCGGAAGGGAAGGTGGCAAATGTGTAATAAAGGGTGCATTATCGGGTGTGCGCTCCAGCTCGCCGATAGCCGTCAGTCATAACCCAAGAGTCTCCGGAGCTTCTTATAATGTTAATTTCCTCCAGAGAACAGGCTGGTCCTTTTCAGCGGAGGAGAGCGACAGACTAAATGACAGCTTTTGTCTGAGCGCCTCCGAGGCATATTAGGCTTAAGAAACCGCTATGAACCGATGAAAAATTATTTTGTCAAAATCGAGTCGGTCGCCCATCACTGTCCTCCTTGATTAATTGCGAGAGCAGATCGCCATTATGCTTCTCCGTGGCGTCGCTTAGTAACTGCCCTCTTGGTGTGATGGAGGGGCACCCGGGTTCCCCGCAGCGTGCGCCTCGATGCTCCTCAGCCCAAAGCCCAGCCTCCAGCTGAGGGCTTACCCAGGAAGAAGAGCCGGCACCCCGTCAGTGCCCGGAACCTTCCGCGGCTCCCGGGCCAGTGAGCTCATGACGAGCGCCCTGTTAGTATTCATGAATGCAGATTCTGCCCGGCGCGAGGAGACTCCGCGGCTGCTGATTTTAACGAGATTTACAGTGGGCGGTCTAACTGGCGACTCCGGAGTGACTGTAATCTTTAATAAAAGAGATGCGGAGATCCATCATTGCCTATCTGCGGGCCTGGTGGGGGCACAGGGAGGACGAGTGAGGGACCAGCCTTTGGACACCGCGGTGCTTGGCTGGGTGTAATAGTAATGAGATCTTGGGGGGTGGAGGAGGGGGTTGCCCCAGGTAGGACAGGGCATCAGGCAGGAGATATAGATGGAAGGATGGGTGGTTGGCTGGATGGATAGACAGATAGATGGACAGATTTATGGATGGGTTTGGCATAGTTTTACTTGGCATAGTGTGAAACATTTATATTTGCTTTGTTTAGCAGATGCTTTAGCTCAAAGTGACATAGAAGTGAAGCAACCAGCATAGTACAAGCATCTGGCTGTCAAGTAGTCGACTAGGATGGTTTCTACTGAATGCCCATTTACAAGTGTATTGGTGCAATATTGGAGCCAGAGCTACACAACATCTACCAGATAAAGGAATAATCCAATAAGACAACGTTTCAAATCAGTAGACTGATACACATCCAATGTAGAACACATGGCCCAATAAGGAGCCATGAACTATACATACTGTAAATCCACAAGTTCGACAGTTAGCTAATTCAAACAAGCGATTGCTTCTTGGTGCCATGAGGAGGACGACTGAAAACTCAAGCTGCCCATGTCATCTGAACGATCTGTAGCACCATCATTCTCTAATCTGTGCTTCTGGAGGGACCATAGCTACTGTTAGGAAACTCCACAAACATCTACAAAGCCCAAAAGCATTTTCGCAGAGCCGGGAATTCCAGGCGACAAACGTGCGGTGAAACTCCTCCTTTGAGTCCCTTAAGCACTGAGACCCACCCAGGAGGCCGGCATCTAAATTCTGTTACGTCGGTCAGCCGGGGCTCAGCTACCAAGACATGCTAATAAGATCATTAGGACTCATTTCAGGTGCCGTGTTATCGTGGCAGGAAAACAAAGGCTCTCAGCGACCTCACCCTTCCATAATAACTGCCAGCTGTGGGTGTGAAGCCTCCTACGACTGTAACTTTGGTCCCATTAGCGCAGGATTTCGCCACACAAGGCTGCGCATTGTCGTGCGATTCCGCAGGCCACGTGACGCCCACGATTCACCGGCACACTGAGATTATCATATTAAGTAAATGAGTACCTTTATCGGTCAGGCAGGTACATGGGCTCCTGAGTGTGTAAGAGAGCAATCACAGAGCGCAAACAGATACAGAAAAGGACCCTGATAACAAAGGTTCTGCAGCCAGCGGAACTGATTTCCTGCTGAATTTACATTAGACAGCTGAGGGCATCGCCCATGAACGGCAATTTATGCTTTTTAACAAAACAATACCAGACTGATCACAGATCACTCGTTGCATGGGTGCTGGGTAGAAAATACCAGTATATTACCAGTATATCCGTTGCCTCACACTGGTTTTAATGCCAAGAAGGGTTAAGATCTGCACTTTATAATGACTTTTTATGTGACTACCAATGCGGATGGGAATTTCACTGTTTTTATTTTGATCTGTTTGGGCCGGTTTATTTGAGTCCTATTGGCTGTAATAATCACATGACACAGATGTGGCCTGTAGCTGCACTCTACAGCCTGCAAAGCAGTTAAGATGCCACCGCTGTGATTTCCAAGCTGAGCATTTTCGACGCCTTTGTCTGGTCACACCGTTGCCCTTGTACGACACCCTGCGTGTCGTGCTTTTAGCTCCCAAGTCCAATTATTACAAAATACGGTAACGGTTAATTTTAAAGCTCTAAAGTGAGTTCAGCGGAGTGATTTACTTAAGAAATATTGAAAGTGTACCTAATGGTGTCATTTTTATTGCAAATGGATAGTATGCTATGATTTATAAAGAATGAGGTTACTTTCAATATCTCTTCTGTAGCATAATGTGCTGGATCGTAAATGGCTCAGATTGAATATGATGCTCTAAGTTGGTTTAATTGAAATTTAATTACCACTCGGTGCGGAAGGTTTACATCTGATTAATAAAATATTGAAGATTCAGACCTTTCGGGTTTAACAGCCCATCGTTGGGTTGCAGGTGGCAGTGGCGGCCGTGGCGAAAGGCCGCGCTAAGAATGCGCCAGCGCAGCTGGACGCGCTAAAGCGGAGATACGTGTCAAAAAACAAATGCAGAGGAGTCGTGCTATTGTGGTGGGGAAGAGGAGGAGGAGGAGGTGGAGGTGATCACCTTCAGAAAAATGTCATCAGTGTGACAGTGTTATAAATATCCCTAAATGTCATACCTACCGAAGACAGAGTTACACCATGCCCGGCGTGTAAATCAAAACCCGAGGTGGACTGTGAAAGAATAGATGGCTCTTTAGCATTTTAAAAGTAATTACTACTAAAAATTGTAATGAATAATGCTATAATGGACGTGGAAATTGCCACTTCGGGAATAATGGTTTATAAAACATAATGATGATCTTTGGAAATCGCACCCACTAGAATATTACCCATATTTTTGCGCCCATATGCCGCAGAACAGAGAGATAATATTGAGGAAAAAGAAACATTTCATTAAAATGAATCCAAAGATATACTTGCTGCTTGCTATTAAAACCAATAAACATACATTAGTTTGGTCTGAGCCCCCCAAATCTCATACACACACACACACACACACACACACACACACACACACACACACACGTAGAGCCCAGCACATCAAAAGGTGCGCAGTCTGCAGTGTGTACTGCAGGGATCCACTTGCTGTTTGCTCGGTCATTATGTGGTTTTGTGTTTAAAGAAAACCACGGTGAATTTACCCAGGGTGGCTAAGCGAGTGACTATCAAAGTTAAAATCTGGGGCCGGGAGAGAAAACACAGTGAGTCAGGCATTCCGCCTCACCACACCCCCGGCTATCAATGCGAAGGAAATCTGCAAGATGTGACTCATTCAGCCAGGGCTTATCTACACGGGTACCTTAAAGTTTGCTCTGGCTTAGCTTTCAATAGGGTCTGATTCTCACAGAAATGCTGATCAATCACCCAGCCCATACACTCAGGGCCAAAAGGAAAACAGAGAAACAAAGAAGATGCAGGCGGGATATTTTACCTGCTTGTCAGAACTGGCAACCTGACTCGACACTTTCTGAAGGAGTGGAAGGGCTGCAGGCTTCTTAATAAGAAAAGATCCCTTTTAGGTACCATAGACGGAGCAGCCCAGGTTCATAGGAAGTGCACATATTATGAATATAACACTTTGAAAAACACCTTCGAGATAGTATCAGAAAAGACACCTCCAGGCCGGATTCTCTGGAGTGTAACTGGCATGTCAAGGGGAGTCTGTGATTGGGTCACACTCTGGATCCACATAAACTGTCCTGTTACGCCACCACAAGATTTGAGGGTTGGCAGGAATGTCTTCGAGACGCAGAATGAGGGAGGTCCTCATTGATGCATGCCAGTGCTTTTGTTTGGGGGGGGCAGGAAGACGCAGAATGAGGGAGATCTTCACTGATTTATGGATTTATGACAGTGCTTTTGGGGGGTGGTCAGGAAGACACAGAATGAGGGAGATCTTCACTGATTTATGCCAGTGCTTTTTTTTTGGGGGGGGGGGGGGGGTCAGGAACACACAGAATGAGGGATAGCTGTATGTCAGTGCTTACAAACTCTAGTACCTCATTAGCTGCGCTCATTCTCTTTTATACCTGCTCACATTAAACCTGCTTCCCCAGTGGTGGGAGGAAGAATTGCAAAGGTTAAACAAAAGGGAGTTTGTTACAACTGTTACTTAGTTAAGTGCTCTGGAATCTCACAGATATCGCTTCCATTCCACTAATGTATGTGTAAGCCTACAATTCCTGATTGAATGTGTTAGCGATGCAGCTATCTTAATGGGATAAAAAGCTAAGCGTGTCTGTGTTAGAAAGAAAAAAAAAATCCCATTTCAGCTCAAGGAGAGGTTAGCTGAGATGCAGTGGAAGACTTCTGTATTACAGATGAAAACATACTTAGAAGAATTTATGAGCCAAAACTCCTAGGATAAGAGATAATTTACTCTCTTGCTGGGATATGTAGCGCTTAGGGACGTAAATTGTTGCTACATTTGTTCCATAACTGGCAAGAGCGATTTGGAACACTCAGTCAGATGTCTGACAAGACAGCTCTGGTAAATCCCCAGTCTTGATGCAGAACAACAAGAAGATTGTGCTGTCTGGTGACTCTAGGAATCCAAATATATCCTTAGTTTGCCTGCCTCTTTACCAATAACAATCAAATTTTCAGCAATCTTCAGTTTCTTGCTGCCAAGACGTAAACAAAGACAAACAAGAAATATGCTCCCGCATGTGATATAATTAGTGAACAAGGCCGAAGGACTAAATCTCTAAATTTAATCACACATAATTCGCATAAACAATAATTCAGAGGTGGGTGATTATAGGATGCCGCCAATCCAGGACCCTTAGTGGTCCATGAATTCAGATTCGGCGTTATATTCTGGGTCTAGGTACCGTTCCACAGATCCAGGGCACTCTCTTGTTAAGGAGGCATTATGCACATACCACAGTCCTCAAAAGGTGCTGGAATGTGGGATGTCAGACATGATAAACTGCCCGGGAGAGAGAGCGTACACCCGAAGGTCACTGTAAGGTCATTATTAGCTGGAGTTAGAGTGATGTTCTGCGGGCTAATGATGAGGTTCAATCCCAAGGGTAGCTCACCAGCCAATACTGCAGTCCCACGAAGGTGGACCTTGATTGGATGGACAAAGGTCTCGGCGCCTGAGCCAACTTCTGTCCAACCTTTTAAAGCAAGTAAAAGAAGATACGAGTACTTTGGAAAAATAATATCACTGAGTGGTTCCCCCCCCCCCCCCCACAAGGTCACCGTGATGTATGTGTTCATAATTACAGGGTGAAAGGATGGTAGCCAATCCGGAGAGAGGAGCTGTGGGTGGGCGTGGCTATCCCAGAATACGCCAAGGCCACAGAGGACTTCCTGAGGACTGGCTGTATGGGTTGTAAATTTTCTCGACAAAAAATTCTCTGTTAAAGATAACAAATGCTAATAGTAATAGATATGTCTTACACATGTAAACCTCTAAGATCTGAAAGATTTGTGCTTGATATTCCAACCCAGATGCATATCTTGATGTAAATATCTTGATATTTATCACAGACAGTAAAAGACATAAAGGTATTTAAATGATCATATAAGTTATTCATGTTCACCGTGACCCTGTTTGCACTGATTTAGCTATTTTGACCTGTGTGAAAAGGACCCCGGCAGTCTTCGTCAGAGCCTGTGCGCTTTTGCCACCTCAGTGGTTTTTGAGCTGTCCTCCATCATTTCCATAAGGCAGACATCTCCCGCGGTGGGTCGCACACAAAAGGTCTTCTGGGCTTTTGCTCCTGGAGTCATCGGCAAGTTTTTAATGCGATTCAGCAGTGGAAGGCCGCAATAAAAAAAAATGCCGCTCTGAAAGGCACAGAATATTAAAGGCAGAGGGGGCATGATGGGCGGGGAATTGAGTTTGGCTCGAACGCATACACACTGAGACACGGGCTGCTCAAACATATGTTGTGTCTGCAAACACCAGGAGGACCTCGCATGGTGAGGGACAGGGAGGACAGCCACATCGCCCACGGCGCACACCCTGTGTTCTGGGGTGGTATGGCGGAGATGTACTCCTGTTCCACCCCACCCACAGTCAGGGGGCGACATGGCAAGGGGAGATCCGCAACTGTACACTGGACCTGCCCCCTCCCAAAATGGGGGAATGCTCTATAGGTGATCTCATACATGTGTATCGGCTGCTTGGGTTCCCACGCATGATTCTCCACCTGCAGGGGTCTCCAGCTGTGGGCGGCAGGGGCAAGTACTGCTCATGCATCAGTTCAGCTCATCTCGCTTCACTTTGTTTTTCATGCACTGTAGTGCAAACAGACATTTAGCAGTCAGGGCGGCGCCGTAGAGGGACAAAAATTCAGCTAATATCACATTGTAGTCAGCGTCAAGTAGAGTTGCAAAATTCAGGGAATTTTCCATTAATTCCCATATATTCTCTGCGATTCCCATGGAAAGTTTCCAACCTGGAATATTTCCAAAATTCCGTAGCTTACCTTCCCATGTAATGGAAAGTTTCTGGAAAGTTTCCGGAAATTTACCACCCCTTTGCAACCCTAGCATCAACATGGAAAGGAAATCCCAAAGGACAACAGGTGAGAGGACACTGAAACTCTCAAGAAATATTTTTGGGGGTCTAAAACACACATAAAAGTCATGTTGAAGGTACACGAGCAGAATCAAGCATATAACCCTATCAACCAGACTTTCTGTGTATTCAGATGACGTCATCTTTGTCTAAGTGTGAAAAATCCCTGGGCGCTTACTTGATCCTTTTGGCCAAATCAGAATTGCCGCTGCATATTTGGATTCAGTAACTTTGTCTGGGTCAGTATCAGCTGCCGGTTGTGGGTTACTCTTCAGAACAAGACACCACAACACAAAGCCTCGACCTACATTCATTCCGGAGCTTTGGCTGAACTGGGATCAGTTTAAATATGCAGTTAAAGGGCTCCATGTATCATAATGTGCTCACAGAGCAGAAGCGTCCACCCCGTAACTGAATACTGCTTCGCACGGATATGAATTTTGACATCACTCAAAGGATAATGTGGCACAGCCTGTACTTTTAGCTATAAAGAAGGACTTTTTCTAAAAAAAGCTCTAGGTACCTGGAGGTCTGGTCTGATATACCAAATGTATTTTAGCCCCCTGGCCTGAAACAGATTGACAGAGTATTGTGTCATAATTAATTAGGGGAAAGGCCACATTCAGCCCAAAGTGGATAATAATGTCCACTACTGTATGTAAAAAATTGCATCTTTATGATTAACTTTCTCTGATTGCTGCACTGCAACGTTCAATTACGGCGCCCTGCTTTGAATTATTGTAAATGGATGCCGTAATATAGATTTAATTGCCACTCTAGAGCAATATAACTCTAGCGAAATCACCGGCAAGTCAAAGGCAAGCATTCTTTGGGCGTTCCCTGTTAGAAAACACGACTGTGTGAGGCCGTTGTCTCTCTCGCACCTGTTCTTGTGTTCGGTGCCACCGTGTTTGGTGGACATCGGGGACACCGGAGCCCTCGTGGTGGAGAGACCCCCACGAAATGAGATCAAGTCTCTGGAGAAGATGGGGCTCACGGCCACACGAATTCCCCCCCAACCCCCGCATGGCATGCTGGGGGACACTGCCCCCCCCCCCCACTGGAACACGTGGCAGCGCAGTCCTGCTGCTAATGACTCGTGTAGCCTCAGGCTTGGGTACATCTGCGTGCTCTTGTCCCTCCGTCATCCTCTCTCTTGCACCCCCCCCCCCCCCCCCCCCCACCCGCCGACACCCACCGTGTTTGACAGAAAGGCTCGGTTGTTAATAATACTACTAATAATACTGCCTCTGCGCAGAGTCTCTCTATCACCCAGCTGTATTGACAGGTCACCATATATAACCCAACCCACTTTCCCTGCCTGCCTGGCGGTCCTGAGCTCACCTGCAGCCCGTTGTTTGGCATCATTAGCTCACCCCCGTCCTATAGCCTACTTTTAAGACGATGACAGGAATTGGATCTTTTTTTTTCCCACAGGCATTCCCGGGGAAAAAAGAAGAAGAAGGAAAAGAGCAGCGAAATGTGTCAAACATTGAAAAGGCGTTATGAAAACGTTCCCCCAATTAGCAGCTCAAATCGAATCAAGTGCGATCCCTCCTTAGAATGGCTCCATAATTCTGCTTCTTGCTATAATTTCGCAGAGTGCAAATGATCTCATCAGAGGAGATTCGCTTAATTTCCCCATCGCTTCTAATTATACGAGCAGACTACAAAACGCAGGGACCCCTCAGCCGAGCGGATAAATTGATACCAGCTCAGCTAAAGCATACGTCCCGCTTATCATTTTAACTTTTTTGGTCTACATTGGCTTTTTTTAGCCTTTTTTTCTGTTTTTTCCAAGAGAATCAGAAAACGGTGGCCTGTGACTGTACTGGGAGAAATGATTAGATTCGAGGGAGATAAAATAAAGACAGATTTGATGGTATCTATGTCTGTTAATTTAACTACTGGCTTGGGCCTTTGTTGGAACATGAGTTAGTTCCAGTGTTTAACCCTACAGCTCTAATTAATGCTTTCTGACATACACACTCCATCATCCACTCTTTGGGAAGACGGTAATATCATTAGCCAGCATTTAATGAAATGCAAGAATACCCTTCCTAATTTTTTCCCCCCTTTTACTTTTGATTTTGCCACTGGAGCAGAAAACAAGGATAAATCTCTGAATATCTTGCATCCTCATAAATTACTGGGGGGGAGGGCAGGGTTTATTCTGAGTGGTGCATTGTGGGAAAAGTGCTTTAGTTCCATCAATGCTCGCATGTCTCCCTAGCAGTCGCAGACACCACGATAGCAAGACCGGCCCTTTCAGCAGCTTTTAAACCAAATTTCCCAAACGTCAAGTTGCAAATAGTAACTGCTGGACGTGCCACAGGAAATTCGACAATGCGAGACAATGCGCTCCTGCAGCTGCGTGGGTTTCACCATAATCATCACACTGGGCCTGTTCATTTTTTCTTTTCTTTTCCAAACTGCAGGTATTATTTAACTAATGCTTTTACATTTGGCACCATTACAGGCTGCTTTAAACTTCAGTGAAATGTGTCTGTTTAGACCGCAGCAGCTGTTGAATGCCTTAGTCGCAGCCTTAGCTGCAGCATTAGCCACAGCCTTAACCTTAGCCACAGCCTTAGCCGCAGCCTTAACCTTAGCCACAGCATTAGCCGCAGCCTTAACCTTAGCCACAGCCTTAGCCGCAGCCTTAACCTTAGCCACAGCATTAGCCGCAGCCTTAACCTTAGCCACAGCCTTAGCCGCAGCATTAGCCGCAGCCTTAACCTTAGCCACAGCCTTAGCCGCAGCATTAGCCTCAGCCTTAGCCGCAGCCTTAACCTTAGCCACAGCCTTAGCCGCAGCATTAGCCGCAGCCTTAGCCGCAGCCTTAAACTTAGCCACAGCCTTAGCCGCAGCATTAGCCGCAGCCTTAACCTTAGAAGACAGCCTTAGCCGCAGCATTAGCCGCAGCCTTAGCCGCAGCCTTAACCTTAGCCACAGCCTTAGCCGCAGCATTAGCCGCAGCCTTAACCTTAGCCACAGCCTTAGCCGCAGCATTAGCCGCAGCCTTAGCCGCAGCCTTAACCTTAGCCACAGCCTTAGCCGCAGCCTTAAACTTAGCCACAGCCTTAGCCGCAGCATTAGCCGCAGCCTTAGCCGCAGCCTTAACCTTAGCCACAGCCTTAGCCGCAGCCTTAAACTTAGCCACAGCCTTAGCCGCAGCATTAGCCGCAGCCTTAACCTTAGCCACAGCCTTAGCCGCAGCATTAGCCGCAGCCTTAGCCGCAGCCTTAACCTTAGCCACAGCCTTAGCCACAGCCTTAGCCGCAGCCTTAACCTTAGCCACAGCCTTAGCCGCAGCCTTAACCTTAGCCACAGCCTTAGCCACAGCCTTAGCCACATCCTTAACCTTAGCCACAGCCTTAGCCGCAGCCTTAACCTTAGCCACAGGCTTATCCACAGCCTTAACCTTAGCCACAGCCTTAGCCACAGCCTTAACCTTAGCCACAGCCTTAGCCACAGCCTTAACCTTAGCCACAGCCTTAGCCACAGCCTTAGCCGTAGCCTTAACCTTAGCCACAGCCTTAGCCACAGCCTTAACCTTAGCCACAGGCTTAGCCACAGCCTTAACCTTAGCCACAGCCTTAGCCGCAGCCTTAACCTTAGCCACAGCCTTAGCCACAGCCTTAGCCGTAGCCTTAACCTTAGCCACAGCCTTAGCCACAGCCTTAACCTTAGCCACAGGCTTAGCCACAGCCTTAACCTTAGCCACAGCCTTAGCCGCAGCCTTAACCTTAGCCACAGCCTTAGCCGTAGCCTTAACCTTAGCCACAGCCTTAGCCGTAGCCTTAGCTGCCGCTGCAGTCTATGGTACAATCTACATCTCATCTCTCTAACCAGCACCCTGTGTGTCTGAGGACTGGAGCAGGAGGCATCCACAACAGGGCTGTGCTTCTGGACGGGCAGCTGCGTTAATGCAAGCTGAGCTGTAATGTAGCTACAAACAACACCCCCACCCCCACCCCCCCACACCCTCTCACAATGATGTGTGTGACGTGCACCCAAGCTTGTCAAACCTTGACGGTAAAACAATAGATGCGAGAGGATGGATCTTAAGCGGACCCAGACCGAGACTGGCCTGTGATTGGGGAGGGAGGGGTGGCGGCAACTCGGAGTTTCCCAGCTCGCGTCCTACACGATGGGCCCTTTCTTTTCGCTGAGCTTGCGGAGATGAGCTCACGCCGGTACCCCTCTGATCTGACAGCAGAGGGAGACGCACGCGGTCCTTCATGTTTATACCATGTGACAGAGCTCATTATGGCCCCGCTGACATCTTCCCTCGCGCTCACCTGCCTGACGCCCTCCTATGTGTGTACGCACATTAAAATGCCTAATGGATCTAGGGAGCATCTGTGTCCAGGAGACAAGGCCCATCGTTTGTTTCGCTCTGAAGGTGGCATATACTGCAGAAAAACACACACAAACAAAAGACTCCATTTGACTGTACAAATATATGTTTGCAATTTCTACTTATTTGACCATAATGATACTTCTTCCTTCATTTTTAGGTTATTATCATAGAGGTTGCTTGAAAAAGACCAGATACGCATTTTTAGAATATTCGCACTAGTCCAAGTTATGCCAGGACTGGTTTGGCTTATTTGTTGTTTTATGTAGATTTTTTCCTGTTGGATTTGCAATCATCCTTCCAGTGCTGTGCTGGGAAGGCTGAGCAATCGTGCTACAAATGGAAACAATCCAATCTGGGTCTAAGACAAGACGACAGATTAGAATTTAAGATTAGATCTTCTGGAAAAAAAAACCAAAAGTCTAAACAAACAGATCTTTTTACCATCTTTCTGACATATCGATATACGCTGTGTCTCGAGACAGGATTTTAGCCATGCTTGTTTAATACCAATACTGGAAATGTAGAAATATCTGGGATGATTGAAAAACAAGTTTTAAGGATACAGTATAGCGTAAGAACAAACCAACGCAGACACACACCCTGACACTTACAATCCCCCGCTGACTATGCAAACTAGCATTGTGTAGCTAACCAACATCTCAATCAGGAAGCGAATGAAAAGGAGGTTTAATCCAGAGCCATGGTTAGGCAGGTGAAACTGGTGTGACCACACTGGGTCCCACTCCCTGGGGCCACCCGCACAATAGGGAAACTAGTCTAGATAACGACAGGCTAAGCCAGGAGGAGGCAACCCTGGTGAGTGCTGGTATCCAGCAGGTTTTCTATCCTACCTGGCGACTTACTATCTGCCTGAGATCATATGTGGTTCATCAGAGGCCAGGTAGGAAGGAAAACTTGCTTAATACTGGTAACTCTGAGATCAGGTTTGCCTTCCCCTGGGCTAAGAAACAATGTTATTCATTAATTAATTTTTTTTATTGATTGAATGCATCCACATTTCATTTGAATATCTCACTTTGGCAAAATATTAGGGCTATGACAGCACACGTATTTCATACGTCATTTTCAGTAAGCACAATGAAATTTCTTGAAATGGGCGGAACCTAAATTCACAGGCACATTCAAGGCAAACATTAAGGCAAACTAATTATGGCTGCGAGTTAGTTATGGCTAATGCTGGTCAGTCTTAATTGGTGCTTTGGGAACACTTTGGTTTCTCAATAAATGACACCAGTACAGTTCACAAGACCAAGACTGTCTGTTGCCTCTGTTGTACCGAACTCAGAGAAGTTGCTGGAAACGCATCCAAGGCGCTGGCTCATCTGAGACGACAGCCTCTGAGTGTGTGTATCACCGGAGCAGAGACCACCTCACCGACTGTCTTGCAGTTAGTCTCTCTGTGCCATTTAAGGTGCTTTTGCTAGGAAATTCAAAATAATTAAAGCTATAATAGCGTTTATAGCTACTGATCTGCGAGTATTCCTGGTGGCAGAGGACACCTGATTCAGTTCATTATGGTCATTACAATATAAACATCATTATAATGGATACGTACTATACTGAACTGTGAATTCCGTTTGCTATTACACCCCTGCTATATATACATCAGAAATGCACTTAAAATACTGATTTTCCTTCATTAATCTTAGCTGGCCTTAGGCCCCGCCCCTCCTCCAAGATGGCCCTGATATAAACAGAACAAACAAAAGGAGCTGGGGAGGGAGACTGCAGTCCTTAGAAAGTGTTCCTGGCAGAGCACCTTTACTTCAAAATATTTAACTTATCATTTTAGCAACATCCATAACATCTTTTGATCAATCACTGGTGAACCAGCATGACATAACACCATTACAGAGGGCAACACGCTAAAGTAAACACAATTAATAGCATGTTAATTGACATTTAAAAGGGCTTCAATTGGGATAATCACTACCAAAGAAGGGTTAGTTTTATGTCCATTTCTGGCCAAAGTCTTGTGATCAGATGCTGAATAAAAAATGTCAAGGTCCAAGTTAAGTTAAACCCTGTCAATCGACACACCTTTATTAAGAATAACAAGCCACTGCCTGAAATGCAGGAAATGTGCATCGCTGATTAGTGCTTTGCTGTCATCTATCTATTTTTTTTCCACGTGGGAAGAGAAATGTGTGGGAAAGCGCGGCACTGAGACCCCCGTGTGACGTGTGTCCCTCTGGTCTCCCGTAATTATAGTCATGGCCACATTTCACAGGAAGGAAGAAAGGGGAAAGGACAACGAGCTTTTAACTGATCCTCTCTCACGTTACGAATTTTCTGTATGACTGTATCACAGCAGGATGTGTCTATCGCACCAACGCCCTTCAAAACATAACCGATAAAAGACTGAGCTTGCAAAGCGTGCGGATAATTAGCACACAGCGGTCGAGGTCAGCGTCTTTTTAAAATGGTGGATAGCTGAACCCCATGTACGGCCTTTAATTGGGGTTTTAATTTCCCGTCTCCCATCCGACAATATCAGACATCCCCCCACCCCTCCCCCGAGATGGGTCTGTTGGCACGGCGACAAGGCAGTAAGGGAGTGTTGTCGCATGGGGAAGATATCTCTAAAGGGAGGAAGGAAGCAGGCCGGGAGGAGAGGAGAACAGACATTTGTCTTCATAATCCCTTATCCCCATGGCATTTGCCGTGACACGGAGAGGAACAGCCATGGTGGATGTGACGGTGTCACCCGGAGCACAGCGGGGAGACGTTGTACCAGGGACAGTGCGGCGGTACTCGCTGCTTAGCGACAACGAGAATCATCGTGTCGAAAAGTTACTCTTATTTGTATGCAGAACTTGTATATGAACACAAATCTGTTACAAACATCTGTTACACGTCATATCAACCAGCTGCGACGTGACCAATGGAAAACGGCATGCATTCATGTCACGCGAAGCACGAATTACCCGGATTGCGTGGGCGAGGTGACGCCGAACCCTGCTTCCTGATCCATCGCGAATCTTCCCGAGTCCCGTTCGGTGGCTTCTCACCAGGGCAGGCGTTTCTGACACTGACTGTAAAAGACGCAGCTTTAACGTGTAACTGCAAACCCCACTGACTGCAGAGCTGCCAAATGCAAGATAATGCATATGATGTCGCGTGCAGTGGGATGGAGCTGGGAGAATCCCGGGCAGACAGCATCACTCAGAGTCCTCGCTGACGAGGTTCTATCTAGAGGAACCTCAAATCAATGTGACTCTCCAGCTGGTATCTCCAGCTACATGCAATCCAAATGATTATTGGTGATACCAAAAAACCAATTAGTTTCTGAATGCATGGAATTCTGACAGAAAAATCTTCAGATCCAAACAGTAACCAGCATTTTCCCTAAGAATTAATTGACATTAAATATGTATATGCTGTCCTATACTTTCTGAATATGGCACATCATTAGAACATAAGCATTGTAATGTTTAAACCTGATAATTCATTAATTACCTGACTTTTTACATACTTTTTACATATTTAAACACATTATTTCATCAATTCCAGTGAGTCTGATATAATAACCCATAAACACCAGAGTATGACTAATATACTATACAAAACAATGCATTATAAATTTTGCTAGTCATCTTAAATAATTATTTTAAGACACAGTCTAGCTTTATTTATATTATTTGTATGTTCAGTGATTCAAGGAGTAGCTTCTGGGCTAGATCACATTTATACATAGTTATCAAGAATCAAGAACATTTTTGTGCTCCCCAACCAAAGAAGTGAATGGAATAAATAAGCACTTTACTTATGTCTAGGAAACCTAAAGGTATTTCCATGACAATGAGACAAAAATAAAAAATAGGTCGGGTGAAAGGGAGGGTCGTGTTGGTGATGGATGGGTGCAGGTATGGATTTATTCATGTTCCTGTCAAATATCTACGCGCAATCTATTGAGATGAAGAAGCAGCGGTAATAGCATCATCTGTCATACAGATCTTAAAGAATCAGAACTTTTCACCCTGGTTCTGAAAGCCCAGGAATTCATGAGGCTGAATTATGGATTTCCCACCTCCATTATGAAGTCAAAGGGAATGACCTACAGCGGCGTGCGTAAATGCACCGTCTGACTGGGGAAATGCCTCTGGAGAAAATACTCACACTGTAAGTAATCAAATAATTTAATATCAGTTTAAGTGGGATCCCCAGATTAAAATCAGCTGTGCACTGAAACAAAAAAAGCAAACACCTTCCTTGTTTTTTGTAACAGGAAAAGAAGAGAAGGTTTGTATCACATCACCTCTTAGTCGAAATAAATTTGGCTGGTCATGTGAACAGAAACTGCTTGATATGGAATCAAAATATTGAATGTTGTCAGCATAACTTTGTCATATCTGCTTTAATATGAATATAGATGTGAATTAATATTACACATATCTCCCCCTTATTTATTGATTCATCTTTATATAAATAAATCACAATTGCACCATTTCTAGTTGAGAGGATTTGAATAGCAGAATACAACATGGTGTTACACTGATATCTTTTTTTTTATTGCAAAGTAATTTCTTCTTTCTGGGAGACATGATTGACAGTGCATTGTTTTATCAGTGCATAAAGCTATCGTCTTTTTAATGATATTTTATACGAAAGTGTCAGATTAATTGTTCTTATACCATCACATCCTGGATGAACTTGTTGGGTGTGTGAAATTGCCTCATTTCTCAAAGAAATTCGGCTTCTGTAAAATAAAGCCTTTCATGCTAAAAGCCAGAAACGGGGTTGGGGGGGACAACCCGCTCACATGAAAGATTTCTGTGCTACGTTTTATAGACCCAAAATGGGATGTTTTTAAGAATCAGGGATTATCAGTCTGTGGTGACAATCAGGCCCATATTGCCCGTGGTTTGATATCTGGCTTAAGCCAGATTCACAAAAAAAAAACCTTCAAGACCAAAAAAAAGAGAAAAGAGCAAGTGTTTTAGCAGCACGTCCACCCTTTGCCTGGCGTGACGGTAAATCAGACCCTTGTGCAACAGCGGAATGACGAGGACCTGAGCTTCAGGAAACAGCTTTGCGGAGTCAAAAGTGCAGGGATATTTATAAAATCGCAGCAGGCCCATTCAGCACCTGTGCCACACGCTCTGGCCTGGCCGCCTCACAGGCCCTCACACCATAATTAAAAGCAGCGTGTGGAAACGCGCAGGCAGAAATTAACAATGAATTCCAGATGAAAGGGGTGAAAAGAAGTTTACTATTGTTTCATTTTCGAATGCTTCATTAATTTTTGGAGCATATTTAAGGCAAACGTCCAGCAGGAATATAGCGTTCCAACTTCCGTTCCTTTCTTCCCTCCCGCTCTTCAAACAGAGCCAGACAAATTGCGCGGACCTCGTGCGTGTTTTTGAAGATTGCGATCGCATTACAGTCACCCTGTAATCACTGTGCAGCCACATGTTGGGACCCTGCCCCTTGTGTTTGGAGGATGTTTATTTGTAGTGAGGTTAAAGATCACTGGTAACGAGGTCCTGTGCCTATATCCCCTGTCCCACAAGGCTCAGTTCTTAGTCCTGGGAAGTTCTCCTTCTGAATTCACTTCCTGAGCTGCTCTAAGGTTACAAAGCCCTCACAAAGGTCCCTCTAACCCTGGTGTTAATGACATACACACTCTTTCATTCCGTGACCACTTTCATGGGTAATTTGGACCCATTTATTTAATGCGAAATTACAATTTAACGTAAAATCCCAGATATTTTCTGAAACCATACATCGCAGACACAGTATCTCCTGCAGTTTCTTCCATGTGCTTAACCACTGTGTCACTGGTGCCCCTGCATTATGGCTCTTATTTACTCCTGGGAAACATGGCTCAGGATTCCGGCCGCCCTAAAATCTTTGCTCCTGAAGAGGATCTCACTGACCAGCCTTTGCTGCTCTCCCATCTGGACTTGCTTGCAGTGCCTCAGCGGCCATATTTCACATCTCACACTATCCTGAACTCAGCACACCCGCCCTACTTCATCTGGCTCCGCCTCCTGCACAGGCCCCTCCCTCTCAACCTTTACCTTGCTACTTGCAGGCCACACCCATATGGAACGGCAGAGCTGCAGGCTCTCTGATTCCAGTTTAACTTTTAAAAAGCCCTTAAAAAAGATATTGAAATGTGTCAGCGCTAGTTTAGCTGATTTGTTTTTACATTCCATGATTTTTTTCACACCAACCTTATTGCTCTACAAGCTGGGCACAGGCAGGTGTGACTTACAACCCTTAGGATGTAACCTCTTTATAAACAGGCTATAAAAAAAACAAGAAATTACCATCATTGTGGCATCATAACAAAATACAACTTATGGACTTTTGATAGCTTTATTTGTTTTGCTGATATGTGCTTGATGCATAGACTTGTTCATCTTGCACCACCACCTCTCAAACCATGTATATTATTTTGCAGGGATAAATTAAGAGTATCTAGTTCCTCTATGAGAGGTGATTGTTATGAGTATGTTAGTTTCGGGAAAACCTCTTTTGGCCAGTCAGCTTTCTCTATTAGTGTAGTAGAAAAATGGAATTCAATTCCAGTCCATATTAGAGACAAGTTTCAGCCAGTTTCAAAATATCTTTGAAGACATAGCTGAAGGCTAATCAAAGATATGATCATTAACCCATTAATCATTAAATTCTTTTTTTATGTGATCTGTGTTGCTTTATATGCTATTATATATGTATTGATAGTCCTGTTCTTGTTATATATGTATTGACAGTAGTGTCTTTGTGTATACATAGTCCTGTGTTATTGTTTATAATGTTAGGTGAGATGATGTTGTGGTTATTATATGTATCTGTTAGATGTTATATTGTTTTAGTATGATGTTATTTTTCAGCCTCCTGCACAGGGACCACAGATGTAAATTAGCTGTATAGCTAATTCTGGTATAGGATTTGTTCTATACATGGCCCCAGTTAAATAATCTAATAAACTAAACTGTACCCTTAATCACAAACAGCCTTCGCAGCGGTGAAGGCCGATCTCGAATGAGGACCACGCATTGACTCCAAACCCGTAGTGATTTGAGGTCTCTATCCTTCTCCCATCATCCCCATAATTGCCTTCAAACTCAGAATTTGGATTCTTTTACTTTTTATATCTCCTGAACTGTGCACAAGCTAATTAATTGATAATAATGCCTAGGTTTCACAACTCAGTAAAGCAATATCCATTTGTGACTGTCAGAATACATATGAGAATACATCTCGCACTTTATAATCTATCAAACATGTCCTGTCTATATTCTGCACACTCTGTTGAATTTTCGTGGGACCCATGATATTGACATTGATTCAACTGGGTGATTATTTATTGGCAGCTGGTAGTAATGATTCCCCACATATGTCCATGATGCATTTTATTATTTGGTGCTCTGTTTCAGTGATCCATAATTCAACCCACACGAAGCTCGCTGCCAACTTGTCATCGATTTTCATTGATGAACCTGGCATGTCACACTTTGATCAAGCTCGGCCTTCAAACCACTGTTTTACTCTCTGGGATAGTTGGGCATCCAAAAGCACAATTTATTATCTGCCATATACAAGCCATCTACCATCTTCGATAGTGAGTGAATTATTTATCCGGGGGTTTGTCTTGTGCCAGACTCAGATAAGGTGCCGGTCTGATCAAGTAAGAGGATTTGTATGATGTGTCCATAATGCCTCAGCAGTAGCAAATCTGCTTTCGCTACTGTCATCAGTCATCAGTTAGAGGCAAAAAAGGCTCCATCAGCAACTGGATGACTGGGCAAACGGCTAACAGCTAGCAGCTATCTGACAGGATGAATGAGTGAAGCCCCCTAGGATGGCCTCCTAGGGAGATGGCCGCAGTGGCCGAAGTTTGCGAGGTGCCCCTTCACTGGTACAATTACTGAATGAGCAACTTAGCTACCTTCCGAAGCACAAAGCGCTAACTGCAGTTTCCAAACTGGGTCAACAAATTAAACATGCATCCATGTTCTTTCACAAAAATGTAACAAGCTTTTCATTTAAGTGTATATATATATATATATATATATATATATATATATATATATATATATATATATATATATATATATATATATATATATACACACACACACACATTCCAAATTAGGGGGTTTGTGTACAATGCACAGTAACTGATTCTTACAAATCATAAATATTTTTACATATGAAAATGAAGCATGGTTATACAGTCATGTTTTTTAATTATTGTGGGTTGCGGTTTGCAGCATTTGCATCCTTTTTGAGCACACGTTGAAGCCCCGTGAGCTGTGTTTGAGATGCCGAGTGCACAGCACAAGTGTCCATAGACTAAGACTAGGCCTGGCTTGGAGCCCAAGTGTCATTCATCAGAGAGGATTTAGTGTGTGCGTGGGTTCAGTCATTGAAATAGGAATAATGGTACCTCTCCAGTTTGTAATAATGAATTTTAATACATGCCTTTACAGCTCTTTGAACAGCACATGATCAGAGCATTGTAATACCCAACTGCGGGGAAAACTATGCCTTTTAATTGCTGGAAGCATGGAGCTATTTATGTCTCATGGATTTCCCCAAATATCAAGCCAATAAACCTTTGAAAGTCCCCAGGAAAAACTGTTGGAAATGTACTCCATTCTCAATATTATGCGTATTTTTTCTTTCAAATGTCCATGCAGCATGCAGATAAATACCAAAACACCCACATCAAACTGCGGGTAACAGAACTCACTGGGCTGAGGGGAATAGCCTGCTTTTGTTTATTTTTTATTACAATTTGAAGTTAAAAAGGAGATGAATTATTCTATATAAAAGAGGAAATTGATTTCTTAAATTGCTTTAATTCCTTTATAAATATGAATTTTAATTAATTAATTGGTTTGACACAAGACAAAATTACTTAACAAATTGCCTTACCTTAAATTGTATTTGATACAAGGGGAAATGAATTAATTATCTTAATTAAGCGCTCCAATCCGAGTGCTTAGACTGCTTATTAGGAGATTAAAATGGCGCTGGCCAATGGAAAGAATGAATGAAATGAGGATGAGTGTTTAATGTTCCTCTGACTTTACTCTTGGGGTTTACTGGATCCACAACGAGAGGCGCGGCGCTTCTGGGTCATTGATGGGATTTAAGCAAACAACTTAATTAGCAAACATCAAACTTACTCTATCACTCGGCCTCAGGGGCGCCATAAAGGGGGTGGGGGGGGGGGGGTGAGGCCTGAGTAACAGGGGCCCTAAAAAATTTGGAACATAATCAGATTGTCTGAGTATGATATGCAGTCATGGGGCCAAAAATCTCTACTGGCACCTATGCTCAGCCTTAAGCAGAATCACTTTTGACACAGTGTCTTAACTCTCTGTAACACTTGAAACACATTCAAACAACGCCCTTTTAAACATCATATATTTTATTCCTATATAATGCACTATGTAATACCAGCCCCTTTGAGAATACTACTCTCCTAAGATTGTTTTAATCCTTGGAGGACAGGGAGTCATTCTTCTGTACCTGAAAATATGAAATCCAGCTGATTCTTGGCATTTTCTCTGTAATCGCAATTCAAATTCTGTCGAAAATTAAATATGGACCAAGAGCTGCAGAGGGAAATAAACATTTTCACACCTCTGAGATGGTGAACAGCTACAAACAGCAGGAACCTGCATTAGGGTCCGGATCGGCCCAGTCCGGGTTGCCTTTTAACTCTGTATCTCTGCAGAGCCCAGGTCATTTGCCTCAGGGCCACATTGTAAGTGGTCCATTTGTAGGCATCTGCTTTGCTTGTAATGCCTTCACCCATATAGAGCGCAGGGCAGTCCTCCGAACACCGGGGGAGCTGCTGCGAATCCAAGAGTACCACATCAAAGCTATGCAATGACTAGTGATGCACAAGGGCAAAACTACCACTCCTGTGAAAGGTCAACCATGAGTCACGTTGACTTTCTGTACTTTTGCTGATGTGTTCCTGTCTTTAGGTTGGATTTGCTGTCTCACCCAGGTGTTTACTCCTGAGTTTACTTTATGGCAAAACAGACGTATTTAGGTAGAGCTGAAATTAGAAGCAGGTCCTTTTTGTAAGCAAACACCCATTACTGGCCACCAGGATGAGTAAGTGGGATGAGTTGCAAGAGCGGCAGCGCTGATAGCAATGCCCTGTGGAAGTCTCAGAGCCTTACTCAGCAGGTGCCAGCGTGGTTTACAAAGCCCAGAGCCTGCATATGATAATCCCTTCATTGCACCCATGCCATCCATGTCAGAAACTCCTTATTGAATTACCCAGATTCATTTGTGACCAATTGTGTGAGTGATTAACTGCTGTATTGGGTGCATGAAATCCAGTACATATTTGTAATCCTCTGAATTTACAAGCCGGCAAGAGGTTGTCAATCACGTACATAGGAACGGTGCAAGAACAAAATCTCTTCCTAATCTTTTGTTTAAGACTTAAGCAACTGCACCATTAAATGAAGTCCAAGAACACATTTTGGCTGATATGTGATATGGAATGTATCCGCGTCCCTTTGCTAGGATGGGCTACATTTTATTTTAAAAAAGACCACGGAAAAAAAATAAATGTTACAGACTAATGTTAAGTGGCCTAAGGCAGAAAGACATCGATTTCTGCTTTAATTACAATAATACATATTCTGGTCACTTTTCTTCCACCATTACTTTAACTGATGATTCAGATGGTGAGAGATACTTGTGTAATGTAAAAATGTTCATGGCCTTGTTTAGATTTCGCTCCCTTTATATGTTTAAATATAGCTGAGCACATCGTATGTGGATAAGTGGAATTGTGCATTTAATCTGTCTTTCTTCCAAAATCGGCACCGGCCTTTTTCATGGAAAATGGCAGGCCTCTCCATCATACCACAATGCCATGTGTTTGCAATCCCATGTTACTGAACACAATCTTATTTTCACAAGGGTGGTAGCTAAGCTTTTCACGCAGATTGGAGATGTGTTGTAATCCAATCAGCTAAGCTTGGTTTAGGCCCTTCAGTCCTTTACTCCCCCTCAGACACATGCAAACATAAGAGGACTAGACCCTCATACTGGGATCAAATCTGTTCAAGGGAATGATTGGAAACAAACTGGTTTAACTCAAGCATGAGTTGGGCTAACTACTGATTGCTTTCACATTAGCATTTTCCCTGTGTTGGACATGCATATATGCTGATGTAGAGTGAGCATCCGCTGATGGAAATGGAAATACAGGCCATGGCTGATGCTGACAGATGATAGTGAAGACAATGAAGACACTGGCTGTGTCATTCACTGCAAAAGTGAAGTTTCTGCTTTACTGAGTCGCTAAACTCCGTTTGGGTTACTTGGCTAATAAGTTCACACGGGCGCTAACCAGGGTTGCCAATTCATAGACAGAAGTCCGCAGAGCAACGGAGCCAAATTTGGGTCTGAATGCATGTCCTGACACACGAAACAGAACTCAGCGTTCTATATGCTTCCGTTGCTATGGCTGCGGTGCACAGTGGCTGAGAAGGACCCGGAATGACTGCCGTGTCTTGTGGTGCGTTTTTGATCTCAGACTGATGGCGTTGGCTGCACCAATCCGCAGCACTGCCCGGGAAATCCAGAATCGAAGCAGCAACCCATTCTCTGCTTCTGGAATGCGGTAACGCTTAATATCGCCTTTAACCGAGTTTTGAACCTCGCTAACAGAGTGGGACAGAGCAAATACTAAGGACACACGACTCCTTCAGCAGACAGCTCTGCAAACGGGCCTCTTTGTTTTTAAATACAAGCGATGCGGGCTAATTAAACAGATTACCGTGGATTACGGCAGTTGGGATTCTGTCGTTTGTATTTTTCACCTTATTGTGAGCGACAGTAGAGCCACACACTGGTAAGACCCCTGTGGTCTTAAGTGCTCGTATTAGATCTCATACCGCTCTCCAAGCCTCCGTCCATCAATCCACACTAGAGGCCAAAATTATGGAAACACCTAACATTTTTGCCATATTGCTTTAAAAATTACTAAAGAAATATTTGCCGTAATGTCCATAAAGAATGTTACAGATATCATACACTGGGCATTAAATAAGTAACTGGAATATAGTTCTGCAATCTCTAAAAACTGAAAGTGTTTCCACAATTTTGGCCTCTAGTGTGGCTATCGGTTTCCTTACGTTGCTGGCTCAACAGCGATGTTTCACCATCCAAGCTGCGGTCCTGGGTCCTGGGTTAATACGTAAAAGTAAAACCTTCTTGGGTAGACCAAGGCTTAATGTTTTATTCTGAACTGAGAAATACATTGCTTAGTATGATATGATGCCTTTCAGTCTTACAATACCTGGTCTGAGAGTGTACGAATTATTAAACTGTTTTAATCTTTAATCCTAAATTAAATACCCCTTTTAATTTTCAATGACTTTTTTCATTTAAACTTTCTTCAGAAATTCTGTAAGGATACTATTTGTAACTATGCTGGATAGACATTACTCAAGACACATTTAGTTGCTTAGCTAACGATTTTATTATGTTTTTTTTTTTTTGCCAATTTACACTAGATATTTTTATTCATGTAAATGTCGTTGAGGAAACCACAGGAGGCCCTTTATGGAACTTAGACTATGGCCTGGCCGTTACATTTTCTGCGCATGTGACAATAAATAGCCTTTAGCTGTTTGAAAGAATTAATACATTTCGTTTAACTTTCTGTTTTAATAAAACACATAAATAAATATTTAGCTAGATAAATTAGCTAACCTATGCTTCTGAGCCTTTGACATTTAAATCGTTGCCACTGTGAATGAGACTTTAAAAGGAATCTACAACAGATATGATGAGCACATCCGATCTTATCTGCCTGTGCAAACACCGTCCAGCACTGATGCTCTGCAGTTTTTCCCAACCGTTGGACTGATTGCCTTAAGCTAATTGGACCTGAGCTCCAGACATGAGTAATGGGGGGGTCAGAGTCTTACGGAGGGGGAGATAGCTAAGAGGAAGCATTGGAAAGCAGGCTATCCCCCCCCCTGTCTTTCAGGCTTTACTTCCACCCCCTTCCATCCTAACAGTCTGACTGGGCCACTCACCAAGTCTGAAACTGCAGCTGTGGATTGTGTTGGAGTGCGCTAATTAGGCCGCAGTGTAATTTTCCGAGGACGCCTCACTGCCCTTTACATGGCAATTTAACATTCAAAGGGACGGTAATTGTACACAGGCATGCTGATCTAGTAATTACCCTGCACTGTGGCTTTGAGTCTTTGTCCCCCGGTCTGTTTTCATTGTATGGACCTTTGCGTGCTGAGGAGAGGTCTAAAGTGGTCATGGAGATATGCCTACATATGTCTTCCTGCAGCCGACGCCGGCGTCCAATCCGCTGGCAGAGAGTGCCAACCAATGGGGATGCTCCACGTCAGGGCTGCGTTAGCGATACCTCATGCTGTGTCCTTTTACTCTGGACTCTGGTCATCAACCAAGCGGGAGCGTTGTGGTTTCGCAAAAGTAAAATATTAATCAGCCCCATCTGTGAAAAAAATACCAAATGAAGAATGTTTACAACTCTGGCGAACATTCTGTGTAAAAGACTAGTGCACAAATGACAAGTGACAGGGATGGTTTTACGGTCCCTTGTGGGCTACTGCAGTTGATCTGCGCGACCTTAATTAAACACACGAAATCGAAATAGCCAATCATTTCCCCCAATTCAACAATTACACTGCGCTTGAATGAAATAATTTTGCTGGCCGGAGACTCTGCTTCACAAGTAATTAACTTTACTCTTAAGCTGTATTTTCTGGTTTAATTCCCGCATGAGATCAAGGATAAAGGATTGATGAGTTAGTGCTAAGAAGATTAAAAGTAGAGCTGGATTTGAAATCTCTGTTCTTTTTGAGAAATCATAAAAAAAACACTTTGATCTGAGACAAAAAAATATGGAATTTGAAAACGGTGCAATGTGAGATAGGCAAATGATTGTAATAGATGGCAGGGCTTTCGGTGTAATACCGAACAGCACGGTACAGGGAAGGAGATTACTGCAGAATGTTTAAGCACGCACAGCAACCCTTTGCTCAGGACAGCCGCCTTTGATATAATATCGCATTTGTCCACTTCTTAAAATATGAATTGCATCTCGCATTCAAAAGGGGGAAATCGCTCTTTGCTGAAGTTGTTGCCATTATTACAGGACAGAAACTCTGTGTCAGGTGGGTTTATATGTTCATGAAAGACATTCTTCAAAGTGACAGGCCATCAATACCAAAGGTGTTCATTTTTTCATGGTCTTTGGGCCTAGAGGAAATGCTATTAAAAAAAAAAACTACAACAAACAGTAAGTGGATCCAGTTCCCGACTCAGCCTGACATTTGGCACAGTGCTTTGATGACTCTGCAAGGAGTTAACTGGAGAAAATGAAAGGTGTAACGGACAGTGAATGATGCCAGGGAAGAGCTGGAGAATGTTTGGAAGTCACTTACCCTGCAGTCTAGACATCTGGAAGTAAATGCGAGAGGTGGTGTAATGGAACCATTGTCTCTTGCCTTCCTCTGCCTTCAGGAAAGGACAGTGTGATAATGCCACTCGCTGTTTGATTAGACCATGTGACCTCCACTTCTGGTGTCCCACCGTGGGTGGTTAGCCTGTTTTCAAGGGTTGTGTTTCAGAGGTGTGTGTGCAGGGGTGGACCCGAAAGGGCAGGATGTTTGCAACAGTGAAACAAAGCACGCCCCCCCCCCTTGCAAAGACACCAGAGACTCAGCACCATCAGTCAAGCAGAGTGTGTGTGTGTGTGTGTGTGGATTATGATTTTATTACATTGTGGGGACCAAATGTTCCCCATAATGTAATAAAAACCTGTTATTTTGAATTTGTGGGGACAATTTTTCCGGTCCCCACAAAGATCTTTGAATGCAATCAAAAAAGTAAAATTGCCAAAAATATTTTGTTTGGTTACTTATGGTTAAGGTTAGGGCTGGGTAGGGGTTAAGGTCATTGTGTTGGGATCAGAGTTTTTTCCATAGAAATGAATGGAGAGTCCCCACAAAGATATAATTACAAACCTGTGTGTGTGTGTGTGTCAGAGTAGGTATACAGAGAGCAGGTGCCTGACTGTTCTAATACCCAAACCTCTGAGCGCACATCTGCCACAGCTGTCAGCGTCCAGCTTTTCAAAAGAACCTTGTGTGATAAATGGAGCCATTACATCATTTCTCTGCTCAGCTCACTGCCGCGGCTTGGTGTCCAGGTCCTCTCCAGCAAGCCCTGAGCATCACCAGGTCAACTGATCTTGAGGACATCCCAGCTTAAATGTCTGATAACAAGTTCCAGTTAAAAATGTGGAAAATTTTGAGATTCTGTAGTATAATCATATAGATTTTGACAGAAGATTAATAACTAACAGAAATACTGTTGTACTTATTTTCTTAATTCTTCTACACCATCTTTACTAGAGTGCAACAACTTGTCCTATAATTTCTGAAAGCGAAGCCCATGAAACAGGTTGAAAAGCAAATTGCTGGTGTTTTCTGCCCTCCCCAGCCATATGTGCTTCTTAGAATCTTTTCTATTAATCTCAGCCAGCTTAATGAACAAAGGGCTTCATCGCCAAACAAACAATGTGGATTTTAATACTAAAGCAAGATAAAATCCTGTAGCATGCCCACACCTACCACTCCCTTCTCATTCTCTTGATTGTTGTTTCTTGCCAAGCTTTTTGCACTGGACAGTGTGAAGTTTTGCCAGAATCCTCACCATTTGATCTTTGCACACTTTGTTTGCACGAGTATCCACCCTGAACCACATCTCATGCCGAGTAAGTGATGCGGACCCAGAGATGCGTCCAATGACATGTTTGGAGACTCATGCAAGAAAAACATAGGATATTCACAAACATGAGTGATGGTAGAATTTATTGACATGATTTTTATCCCAGGGATCAATTAACACGATGAATATGTGACCATTTAAATCCATTGCCTGTTTTTGAAGAGAACATAAACAGTTTCAATGATTTTATTTTTTTCTACCGCCCCACCTTGAATTCTGCATAGATGTTTTCCTTCTGAAGAATTTTTTCACAGATGTGTGACGACAGATCATGTAAAACGGAGGACATGAAAGTTGTTTTGGCTACATACCGATGCTTCTTGTACTTCTAAGACTAATGAAGGGTAAGGATGAGGTCCGCAAGTGATTTTAATGAGCTACTCTTAAACATCAACCATAAAAATAATCTGGATGTTAAGAGTTATGTATGTAGTTGGGTTATAGGAGTAAATTTATAGATGAATCCTGGACGGCTGCTGCCTTCAGCACCTGGCGCCCGTCAATATTATAACACAGACATAAATTTGAAAGTCTTTCATGTCAGTAAATGAAGGACTCTATAAAACGAGGATATTTTTCTTCAGTTATCTTTAAAATGTTCCAGGAAGATGTCAGTCCAAGAATTTTTGTTCATTACCATATAAGCACTTCGTTTCTGGGTTTGAAGACTGTAATTTAATGATCTTGAATAACACATTTGTTTTCATACTGCTCATACCTCAGCCGAATAGGAAAATTATATTTCACAGGGGAAAAAAAAAACCAGCATTAATCAGCAGCATGGAACAATAACTCAACTCTCCTCTTGTATCCAGGACAAGGTTCACTGTTTGTTTGGTTTCATCCACAGGAAAGACTTCAGAATGCCTGTTTATTTCTGGGGAGGAAGAGGGTTGAAGGCTAGGCCATACTCCATGTATCAAGCGCACAACTACTTCCAACATGATCCTATTAACAGGAGCAAAAGCAAACAAACCGCTCTCAATGGGTAAAGCTATCTAAAGGAGAGTCCCGTGATTCTCTTAGCCACTTAGCCTAACGGGGGCTGTGAGACCATTCAGTTTCTCAGAGACCAAGTCTGGCTCAACAGGTATCACTTTATGAAGGGCCACCATTGTTTACTGTAAAACGTCACTTCTCATAAGATCTGAGGTAAACACCCAAACAAGCGCAGGGAATATTATTTAATGACCTTCTTCAGGGTATCATGTCCGGCGCTTTTCAGCCTGGCTAGTCCACATTCCTGTTCTCCTTCCCCTCAACTTCGGTTTCTGCTCATCAGCTAATCTGTACGCAGAGGGAATTGATCGAAAATTGGGACTGATCTGAGGGCCTCCATCACCGGCTTGCAAACTACTCCGTTACACGATGGTAGTAGGATTAACGAGGCATAGTTCTGCATGAGGTGAAGAGAGAGAAAGTTCTAGATCTGGGAGTAGAAATGGCAATAAAACATGGAGTGTTTTGGCTCTGCTGGTCCTACCAAGCCGAATATTAGATTTCACCCACAGATTTTGATATTAAGTAAATGATGAATCATTTCAGCAAAAGTGATTGTTTGTCTGTCTCTGGGTGTAATGCTGGAAGAATGTTAAGAATGAAAATGCTTTTAATAAGAAATGTCACGTCCCTTCGTTCCTTCGTCTTAGTCATCAAGGAATTCATCCAGTGATCTCCCCATATATTTCCTTAATCTGGATGATACACTGGCTTCATTCTGCTATCTATTCTCACAAATGGCCCTGACAGAGCCATGTAATGGAAACACATTGTAATACATGCGTCCAGTGGGTCTGAACAGACAGGGGGAACAAATCAAATTAAAACGAAAGCTGAGAGCTGCGTTTACACTATAGGCCTCCGATCTTCATTACCGTCCCTGTGATGAAGTGTTTAAAGTGAGCAACGAAATCAACAATAAATCAGTGTGGCAGTCATCCAAGTGAAGAGACGTTCAGGCATTTTACTTGGGTGCAGAAGCCTCAATTGAAAAAAAAAAATATTTATGTGATTTTTTTTTTTCTAAATCAATTAAGCAGTGAGATAATATTTAATTAAGGTGTTTAGCTAAAATTCTCCATTAATGGGCAATTAACAATGCTAATTAATCAACAACCATTAGAATGAAAAAATTAAACCCTTTGAGAGGAATTTTTTCTGTGAATATTTGCCCAGTTTTCACCATGGGGAAATTATTTCCTTTCCTCATGTTGTCAGAGACATTTCTCAGTCTCTGAGCACAACATTTACTCCTGAAGTGCCGGTAGGTTCAGTTTGCTTCTTCTCGTCCCCTTTTCTCTTGTCTTTGTCTTGTCTTTAGCTAACCTGGCTGGTATTGGCTTTAAAAAGCACCACGGGTCTGTCGCACTTGTGCACGCACACACTTACAGGCCATATGTATGGGGTTTCTCCGGGCCCCTGCTCGCTGCTACCGGCATTGGTGTCGGCAGGTAAAAGCTCCGGCCCGCTTTGACGTCCCGTGGGAGGCTGCGTGAGCGCATCAGCCCAATTTTCTCCCGGGTCTTTCGGTGAGAGACGGAGGGTGCAGGATCGGGGGGATGAAAGCCCCCCCCTGCCCAACAGCGTGATTCCTATCCGAGTGACGTGGACAAGCCCATGCCGATTGGTCGGCCCGCCAGCTTCCAGGAAATTGGGGGTAATCTCCTCTGACTCCGGCATTGCCTGTGCGTAATCTCCCAGGGCCTCGCTGCTCCACGGTAATCACAATCTGCGGTCCTACGGCTCTGGTCATGTGTTGTAATCCCCAGAGATATGGACTCCAAAGGCCTTTTTCCCGGAACCTTTGAGCTCTACGCCCGCAGCCCATCGCGCCCCAGAGAATGTCCACGGGGATATATCGCTGTGAATCGTGAAAGGATACAGGCGTCAGCACCTTGCTTCATAGAGAGCGCCTTAAGTACTGAAGGTACACTGATTCACCAAAATCATTTGTGCCTCATTACCAGCTGATTAGGGTACGGGAAACGTGTTTGTGCGTTTTTGCCTTACACCCTTTTTAAGGAAACTATTTATTTAGGTAAATAAAACATTTAAATGTGGGGAAAATGAGAACATGATATGTAAATACTACATTTTATGCTGTATTACAAATTCAGTATGAATTAAATCCCTGTAATGTCAGTCTCTGTAATCTTCCAGAATGAAATGTCAGCCTTTTTTTTTAGGGGGGGGGGATTGTGGGAGAACTTGCTTTATTTTACTTTTCCGCATTTGGTGCTTTCAGGTTGGGAGATCATCGAACTGTCAGAGCTGAGATGGGCTTCTTGCGTGTCACTCGCTGTCAGTGCTGTTGGGTTTCAGCAGCCTGGCAGTGCTGAAGCCTTCTTTGAACCCCAGTGAGGGCCCCCTTTTTACTGCAAATAGGATGTAAAGCAGCTCAAACTGCTGGCAAGTCTGATTAAAGGCATCTCATTATTTTAGACAGATCCCTGCATAATTTCAGCGTTTACCATTTTTTATATAAATAAATAAAATAATGCCCACGTAAAAATTCAAATTGTCACGTCAAAACAATTAGCAAAAGGCTGGTGCCATTTTCTGGCACGAGATTAAATGTAAAAATCTCAGAAATGTGTGGCTTTTTCCATTTCATATTTAAAAAAAAAAAAAGAAATATGCAACATACTTTCATAAGTGTGCCGTTTGCATTTTAAAATGCACTTGAAGCTTCTATTTGAAATTTGAGAAAGAACAGGAAAGAAAGCCAGTGTATAATATATAATTTACAAATTTTAAAGCAGAAACGTGGCCAAAATATATCTTAAATTAAAAAATCTGATTGAAGAAAATTATTACTGTTACTATACTACTAAAATATAAAAAATATTTATATACTACTTATACTACATGCTAAATTATTAACAAAAATTGCCAATTTTAATTTAATTAAGTACCAGAATGAATTTTATGATGTATAATTTCTTGATGTAAAATTAACTATGTCAGCTCCCCAAATTACCGGTACGTTCCAACGCTGTGACTTACAGCCTGGGAGTATTTCGGACAGCAACTCAGGGGAGTCATGGAGGCATCGCTGCGTCTTGCAGGAGGTTGAGGAGCACACAGCCAAGCATGTGGTGACGTTCATCATGCTGGTTGGCTTGACGCTAAACAGGGGCAAAGAGACCTTCAAAGGCTCGGCCAAGAAGGGTGTCAAAGTAGCAAAGGGAGGCATGAACGCCGGGGGCCACTGAGAGGGGTTGTCACGACTGACCAGCACGTTGTCCAGTTTCAGCCAGATCATAACCAGTCGGTGATCATAACCACGCAGTCTCATCTTACAGTGGAAATGTCACAGGGACGTCTCACAAACGAGTCCCCAGCCGCTCTCGGCCCTCCTTCTGTGCGGGGGTTGGGGGGGGGGGGTCCGGGAGTAGGGTGGGGTGGTGGGGGGGTCTTGTCATTCTCACTGCTCATTAGAAAGTCAATAGAATACATTTCCTGTGCACACAAGATATGGCCCCAGCGATGCCTCTGGTCCTACTGGTCAGATGGATTAAGGAGGTGCATTACATTGCGAAGCTGTTTATCGGACAGCTTTATCCACAGCGATTTACATAATGTGCCGCTTTACGTCCGCTCCATTTACACATCTGCTTATTTACCACAGCAACTCAGGTACAACACCTTTCATGGAAGGAGAGCCGGCAAGATGTCCTCTGTGTCCATTATTGTACGTTTCTGAAGAAACCACGATCGCGGGCCACACTGAACCGGCCAAGGCCTTAAAGATACGTCTTAAAAGGAGGAGGATCAGAGAGTTCTAGACGTCACTTTGGCTTCTCTCGGGCTTCTCCCATGAAGACATGCTTTGGGGACACCGAGTAGAATAGGGAAATCTGCTGGAGCGGATAACTGGAATCAATTGGAACAGGGATGAAAAAAAGAGACAGGTTCTGATGGATTAGGTATTCAGCAAATTCACGCCATGTATAATCTGGAGCAAAAGAGTATTACGAGCAAAGCAGATATTGACCGATACGAACGCAAACTGACATGCCAATCACCTCTGTGCTCCAAGGCACAGATAAGGTATTTAAGGTCATTCAAAGCAGATTCTGTCATCTGTGAGTTTTCCTCCAGTTATCTACACATGACATTTCAGGAAACTCAGACTGTTTTTTCAATAATATAAAATACTATCAGATATTCCAAGTCAGTGACACTTTCACTATTTGCTTTTTTATCTAGTAGCTATATATCTATTATTTATATTTGATATCACTTAGCCGTATGTATTATATCCTGGCCTGTGTGTATATTTGATGCAAAAGACACCAAAAAGCATAAATGAACGAAAGAGATAAATTATTTAGAATTATAGGCATTCCTTGAGATGCAAATTTTTGACATGAGTTTTTGCATATGTGACTAAATTTTTTAATACCCTTTGCCAAGTTCCAACCAAAATGAGACTGATTGCGCTTAACAAGAGCCGAGCCTTGGAGATTTCTAGAAGTTTCCACTGGCTGTCGCACCTCGTTCATAGTTTCTACCCCAGTTGCACTTGGTGATTCTCTTGTGTGAGCTTATAATCACATCTCAATTTATCTAGTGCTTGAAAAAAAATTCCCTTTTGAAATTAGCGGTAATTAAATCTCTGAATTACAAGGTGCCACCCCGTGAGCGGACTTCCAGGAATGTGTTAGCCTCGCGGATACATACATTTGAAACGAAGAAATTAAGCACTTTATGCCACTAAATGCTATGGTTTAATCTAGTACGATGGCATAAAGCATTAATTAAAATTCATAGCACATTCTGCCTAAACACGCGGCTGTAGGAGATACCATTTAAGCAAAGTAAGAGTTTTAGAACTGAGTGTGGTTAACAAAATATAATTTGACTGCTTATATGATCCTCCACGGGAACAAGCCTTACTGCAAATGTAAATATCAGAATGTCTCCCTGCTTGAATACAACGTTGAGCTCTGAAGACCAGAGAGACAGAGACTGACATCTGAGTAGCTTCACTCCTCACCTGGACCCAGTGCCTTCCTGCCTCTCCCGGTCATGATGAAAGGACTTTTGTTTAGACTTTAGGTCAAGCACGATGTTCAGGAAACAAAAGAATGCTGGATACTTTCAAACATCGACGATTGACTGTTTGACACTTCAAACACTGGTGACAGCAAGAAGGACTGTGTGGGAAAGGTGGCAGCTTGATTTATTGACTCATCTGAGTGGTTTCAGCCTGGGCTAACAGGAACCATATCGCTTGTGCGTTTAGCTACGCCAGGAGGACTCTACCTGTTTCAGAGACCTCCCCCTCACCCCCCCCTCCCCAGCAGAGCAATGAGAAGCTGAAGTCCTTGTGTTGCACAGTGGGGAGTATTTCAGATGATAATTGATCATAATATCTGCTTCAATTTGTCACTCACCCATGCACTGTGTCATGTGACTTTACCAGCACTGCAGCATCCATGTTGACATGATAATTTTACACTTTTCCTTTCAGATACATGAATATGATGGATGGGATGATGATGATGTACAAATCTACTGGCTCTATATCTAATCTATATCTAAAATATAACAGGTTTATTTTTCTCTCTGATTGCTGTCAGTGTACTGAGCCGTAATTTCATTTGTATGTTTGACGGACACATTTGTCCAAAGTGATGCATAAATACTTATGTCAGCTAGCCAACTTGGGTACAAGTACTGCTAGGCTAAGCTTCCAAAGAGGCATGAATAATGAGCGAGAGACGTGGAAGGAACAAGAGCTATGCAAACACTGCTCAGAACCGTACACCAGAAATGCTGCACAAATCGATATCTCCCAATTCCAAACGGAAAGGGCTACGATAACACATAATATTTATTTTTCTACTCAATCACACATGCAAACACACACCTGCAGATCCAGTAACTGTTAAAAAAAATACATATCCAGAAATATTCCACAGCTGAAGTTCATGGGGTAAATTGTGGAGCCTTGAGGAAAATAATTCATAGAATAATAGGATGCTCAATTAGACATATCGGGGTGTATTTACAGAGTACTGATGCTAATAGAGCAGAATCATTAATGAATTTTTAGACATTACAGATGCTGGACCTGCGCAGACTAGGTGAGCCTGCGGAGAGAGGACATGCTGTTGTGTTTAATAGCAGTGAGAACGTGGCCCACACATGCAGCAGCTTGGTTCCAAACTGGAACAGCTAACTGTAGCTAACCTGCTCTGCTTTGTTTCGTCTGAGTTGTGCAGACACAGGGTCTGCGCAGATGCAGCAGTGTATGGCCAGGCCCGGACACACAGGCTGGGTGTTGACGGTGTGGCGTTTGGCAGCATTAACAGCCCACTCTGGCTGCCAGCTGCCGCTTCTCTAATTGCCTCTGTGTGGATGTGTGTGAATGGATCGGTTTCGGCGGCGATGACAGGCAGCCCCGCCCTGGTACCGCGTCGCGGCTCGGCGGCACAAAGGGAGGCGGCGGGCGTGACGCGCGACGTCGCATGCAGCGCCGCAACTCACATCCCCGTTTAGCTGCGCTTGCAGGGCGGCACGTCGGGCTCCGCACACAAGGTGTTTACATACATTCTTCACAGGAGAATACAGAGGATTCTGCTAAGCCTCGGGTCATTGTTTTGTTTCTCTATTCACACGCAACCCTTGATCTGGGGCATGCCTGTGACCCGCCCCCCCCCCCAAACACACATGCGTGCTTTTGGGGGCAGGTGCAACACAGCATTGTACCTGAAGCCAGCTGACATAATTGTATCAATGCTAACAAGAGAACACAGTTTCAGGCCGTGTAATCTTACGCGCGACGACAAACAGACTGCGTTGGTGCTGCGACGCAAACATAGATGCCCGGAAACCGAGAGGAAATGCAAGCTGGAAGGGAAGCTCGCAGAAAAAGCGGCGTAACGAGCCCGATACCCCCTAAATCAATATAATCAGTATTCCGAAGGGTAGAATCTGAACTGCATAGCACCATTTAAATTAATCCTATAAACTGATGGTTAAATTATACCGAAGGGCCCGCCAAAGAAAAGGGAATGAGCTCTGCTGCTTAAGCCTGCACAGTAACCCCAGCGGAGTTAAGATGAAGGCTGAATTACGGGGTCAGCTGGGACTTTTTACTCTAATTTTGTAAAAGATAATTCACTTATCCGTCTGTAAAATGATCACACTAAATGACTCCAGTAGTCAGGTGTAAATAAAAAAATGCAATATACTGTTTTTTTTATGTTTTTATACTTGAACAATAGCACAATAATTGTATGTTTTTAAACCCAATGCACACATTTCAAATTCATTTGCTGTACATTTTTTTTTTGCTAGGAATTTGTGCTTTTTCATGCTAATATTTTCAGCCGGTTAGAAATTCAGAGGACTCTCTTGCTTAAGATACATGTGAATCCGATTAACGTTTCTCTGTCCCGTGTTGAGTCACCATAGCAATTGACACTTAACATAGTAGGAGATTAGACCATACACAGTATGTGCTGATATTAAACCCAGAACTATTTATCAAATATGTCCACTGCAATATATCAATCCCTATTCCAGTGGCTAATCCAGTGCAGGGAGCCATCGCAGGACACAATTCACTGGCACCAATTAGCCATTCTGCTCATCTTTAGACTATGGCAGCATTACTGCAAATCACTCTCTCTGTTAGCAAACCCATATAACAAAGGAAGAACCCAGCAACTGACCACGTCAGAGCAGAATAAGCTAAAAAAATCCATATATACTGTGTATGTGTATATATATATATTTATAGACACACGTACACACACGTCCATGTATCTTCATATATCAGTGTGTGTATACATGTATATAAACTTCTGTACACAAGACAGTCCATGGTGCGACTTGTCCTCCTCATGACATCGTCTCTAAGGACACTGAAGAACTTCCTCTTTGAATTTGGCCATGACCTCTTACGGCACGCAGCCCCTTAGCCTTCTCCTATCACAGCCGCCCACCCCCTCGGTAATTTGCCCGTCCACATCGCGGCCCCAACTGATGAATTCTTCTGTATCGTTGGCGGCTTTCTGGCGATACACCCCTTAAGTGCTGCAGTGTTAAGCTTATGCTTCCCCATCTGCAAAAACATCTGCAGAAGTCATGCTGTCACTTAAAACAAAAAGTGACTGCCGTACAAGTGGATCCCAATGACGCCCACCAAGTGCCGCTACAGCCTGACACTGTGATAAGGCTTAGATCACATTCCACAGCTTCATGCTGTATAATCCCACTGATATAAATAAGATATTAAAAGACAAAAAAAAAAAAGAATTCATCTATCCATCTGCCTTACAAACAATTATTCCAGAGAAGGTCACAGAGAAAAGAAATGGATGCATAATTACGTCATAAAATAAGTTATAGGTTTCTAAATGGTTTATTTGAAATAGAAGAAAATAGAATATTTATACATGTCCCTTATACGTTATATGTTAGGGACTTTGGTAGTATCTGTGATAGCAGAGTGGGTGGGGAATGGGGGGGGTGCTGGCCTTAACGTCTAGTCTCTAGAAACCGGAAACCCCCAGACAACCACAGACCCAGGGACAGAGACAGAAAGACCGGTGGATGAATCAGGAGCAGTTTTTCCACAGATGGGAGAGGATGTGGTGTTTACAAGGGTAGTGCACTCTCCCTAGGGAAAGAGGAATTATATTTTTTTTAGCCGCACGAATTAAGTATGCAAGTCTGCATGGAAATCCTCCTCCTACCCAATGTGATTAGCTGCTTGTAGCTGCTCTCCCTTTCTCAGCGCACAGCTGAATCCCCCAGCAGTGAATGCGTAATCGGCGAGGTAGTCAGCGGCACCGGCGCTAATCGGCTAAATTAAACGGAGGTTAATTGATGGGACGCTTTCGTGATTAAAGGCACGCCGGGACTCATGCGGGGGGGGGGACTGATGAGTGGGAGTGCGAGCCGCCCTCTTTGTCATGACTCCGGGGCAAGAGCGGGGCGCCGCGTCGTTGACGAATAACGGCCCTCATCGGCGCTCGTCATAAATACTCAAACAAACGCTACGAAAATAAGTCTTTGCGGGTGCTGAGGCATGTGATTGCAATTCATAATTCTGGGCTTCTAGTAGACACCAGTTTAAACTACACAGAGATTTGTCTAACAATCTATATAGAATATATGTACGTTTTAAACTACAAAATAAAGAAAAATTCACTTATAGTGCATTCCAAACATTTAACAACATTGTCGACTGCTGATGGGATCATTTTTTATTTTTATTTTTTTACGTTTGTTGTCGAAGGTGTTATTTCAGTGGAATTATTTCTGCTCGATGGGATCCTTTGCCCTTTACATCAAAAGAAATACAAGGAATATTCTAGACCAGCTGCGTGCCATTTGATCTGTTGAATTTACCTTGATGCTAATTAACATCACTAACTAGGTCTCTCTGTTTGTACACTGATCAGCCATAACATTAAAACCCTGACAGGTGAGACATTGATTGTCTCATTACAATGGCACCTGTCAAGGGTGCCATTATATATTAGGCAAGTGAGAAGTGAGATCTTGAAGTTGATGTGTGGGAAGCAGGAAAAATGGACAAGCAAGGATCTGAATGACTTTGACATAGGCCAGATCGTGATGGCTGGATGACTGGGTCAGAGCATCTCCAAACCAGCAGGTCTTGTGGGGTGTTCCCAGTATACAGTACAGTGTCAGTACCTACGAAACGGGGTCCAAGGAAGGCCAACCGGTGAACTGGTGACAGGGTCATAACACCCAAGGCTCATGCATGTGGGGTGCAATGGTCAGCTCGCCTGGTATGATCCCATGTGAGAGTGACTGTAGCACAAATTGTTGAAAAAGTTGGCTATGATTGAAAGGTGTCTGAAGGATGTATCGCAGCTTGCATTAGGATACACTACTGCATGAAGGCAGTGTGATGCTCTGGACAATCAATGTTCTGCTGCGAAATCTTGGGTTTGGCATTCATGTGGATGTTACTTTGACATGTACCACCTAATCAAACACTGTCGTAGACCAAATAAACGACTTCATGGCAACGGTATTCCCCAATGGCGGTGGCCTCTTTCAGCAGCATAATGAGCCACACTGCAGAAATTGCTCAGGAATGGATTGAGGAGCATGAAAAAGAGCTCAAGGTGTTGACTTGGCCTCCAAATTCCCCAGATCTCAATCTCAATCCAAACAAGCATCTGTTGGATGTGCTGGACAAATAAGTCTGATCCATGGAGGCCCCACCTCGCAACTTACAGGACTTAAAGATCTGCTGCTAACGTCTTGGTGCCAGATACCACAGGACACCTTCAGAGCTCTTGTGGAGTCCATGCCTCGATGGGTCAGTGCAGTTTTGGTGGCACAAGTGTGCGTGTGTATGTGTGTGTTTAATGGACATATTCTAATGTACACTGTTTTTGTTGGATAAAAGCCTCCAAAATTATAAAACATTGACATTCGGGTGCTGATCTGATGTATTTATCTAATACGACTTTGAATACGGACCACAAACCCTTCTTGAGGGATCTACAGTGGGATCCCTCATGGAACCTGCAGCCTCATAATGATAGAATAGTTCAGTTATTTTGAGGAGACCTGAGGCCGGAACAACCCATGTGGGAAATTCTACAAAAGGTTATAGAGTGATGGCAGAAACCAATCTGGGTTTTGCGGTAGAAGCGGAAGACGTAGTAATGAATGACATACGCGGAGTAAGAGGGCAGGATGGTAAGACAGGGCTTTAAAATGGAGAGTGCAGAGGCAGCGAGCCAAAGCATGAACAACCATACCGCCATTTTTAAATTCTGACTGAGTAATAGCACGGCTCTTTGGTCAATTCTGGTCTCGGCTTCTTCTGAGAAACAAGGGAAGAGACACCTCTCGCAGAAGAGTGTTGGTCAAGCACACTTTCAGAAGTGGTACAAGACCCTGCATGGGCCAGTGGACTCTGAGACTGACAGCACCGGGAAGCACTCATAAAAAAAGCGAAACAACCCAGAGAGTGATTTGCAGTAATGGTGCCAGGCTAGAAGCGGCCCGTCTCTGTGTGGATTTGAGGAGTATAAACATGGCTGTCAAAAGAGAAAGATTAATGTTGCCCACAACAGAGGAGACGCTCTTCGAACTGTCATGTATCTCAGAGTTGTGTTCACACGCCGTAGGATGCTGCGAGCGAATTCTGGCATTCCAGCGCAAAGCAAGAGCTCCACACTGACCTTTATCACACCCTTTGACAGATTTCGCTTTTACCGGCTCCCTTTTAGCAAAGCCACAGAAAGCAGACGCTATTATTTGCCTGTGTTTTGGGGGGGGCAAACAATGTTATTTTTTTTAAAGAGCTATAAATTAAAAATGATAAGAAAGGGACACTGTAATTAATCATAGTGTGGAACAACAATGGACAAAACTTTTCAGGTGAGCCTATGGGCATTTCTGAAAGTTTTCAGAGTGTTGCGATAATGGCAGATTTTTTTGGTTATATATGTTTTGGGTAAACGAAAACGTTTAGCATTTCATGAATGTGTTTATCCAAGCTAATGTCATCCTTCGTTGGACGGCTGCTTGAGGATTTCACACCATACCCCAAATCACAGGAAAGCTATATTCATTTTAGGTGTGTCTCTGGAAATTGTCCTCAGCATTTTAACTGACTTCCAGGCTGTGATTTTTCTTTCGATGAAGTCTACAGGATGAAACGTATTAAACGTCTCTTCACACCTTATCAGCTACTGTCTCGATTCAACATTTTACTGGAGTGTTTCCAATCTGAAATTGCACAGTCTTCACTAACAGCTGAATCATTGACTGACCACAGGAAATAGAAAAGCCCTTCCCCTTCCCTGTGATTGATTTCTCTTACCAATTTATTTTGGTGTAGTACTGGTGCTCCGTTTTGCTGTGGCCGCTACACCCAGTTGCATCGCCAGGTGCATTTCCAGCTTGTCGCACTGATGTTACTTGGCGTCGAGGTCCTGAGACCTGCTCCTCGCTTACCACACCCACCACCAGAATACTATCTGCGGGTCCCGCTGCTATGCTAGTGCAAACAGTAATTGTAGCTTTTTTTTGAGTTCCTTGTCTATAATCCCCCAGAATGATACAGTCATGCATGCACGTATCCACATGTATGGTAAAATCACAGGGTTCCCTCATCTACATGCATTTTGGCACGTGATATCTCTCGCATTTTCAGTAGAAGCATGATTCTCTTTGCTCAGGTGTTCCTCAAACCTTTGGAAATGGATTTAGAAAATGTCCATAGATGTACGGGGAGATTCCTTAACTGGCTTGTCCAGTCCAGCTTGCTGTGTCTGGCTTGCACGGCCATTCTAATTTTAATGACACGCTCTTCGTGGTGATTCAAACCACGCAGGTTTTCCTATTTTGCATTCAGTCTTTGCGTGCGGTACATTTTCATAAAGGCCATGTTGAACCTCAGTAATGACAATCCAGGTGGACGACGGAAATTCAAATATGAACACCTAATACTGAAGCCTTTAATTAAGAAATCAGTTGAAACGTATATGCAAATCAGGAAGCGGAAATGTTAAAATGATTATGTCGGTTTTGGGAATTCAGATCCTGAATCCAGTTCTTTGTTTAATGATTAGCTTAGCGGCATTAAACACATCGGCAATTTTCACTAAAGTCAATATTAGTTACTCGGATCTAGCAAATACCAGAGGTAACGGCTCGGATCTGAAAGCAAATCATCTTTGTCGAGGCTGAGCTAATGCTGGGCCTGTACCTGCTGTCTTTAAGCAACGGTGGGGGCTGGGATCTTTAACACACCACATAAAGCATCGAAAACTGATAAAGCGTCTCCCTCGCCAAATGTCTTGTCTTTTGGCGAGCAGCTGTCGTGGTAGAGAAGGAGAGAGCGATAGTGGGAGGGAGGATTAAATGAGACACATGAAAGGCAAAGGAGGGGAAAAAGTAGTTATTTATTGCATACATTACTGGGAGTAAAATATGGTCCTCCGTCAGATACAAAGGGAATGGCCCAGTGATACATAACCTTGTGATACAAATTGTTCATAAACTACCTGTTTACTTGTTCAGAATTCTTGGGCCACATATTTTCTTGTTAGTCCTCCCGAAGAGCATCAGCCGGATAGATGGACATGTTGTCAGATCCTGGCTGTAATGGAATAGATGTGTGATTGATTTCTCAGAGGTAAAGCCTATTAGGCCTGACAGTGGATGATGATATTAAACTCATCATTCAGAGCCCCCACCCCCAACGCCAAACTTCATCCATCAGCCTGTCGGCAAAAGCTAGGGAGCCCCAATTTTTTATTTATTTATACAAAAAAAAAAAATAATAATAAAAAATATCAAATTCTGTTAATGTTGAAAGGGTTTGTCTCAGAATGCCAAGGATTCTCAGGGGAAGACATAATTAACCCAGTGCTATTAGCGTCTTGTAATTCCACCTCCTTCCTCAACGTAATTTCACAGAAAATTTTACAGAAAATAAAGATTTTCTTCTGTGAGTTTGACCAGCAGATAATTCATGCATCGCTTGATCACTCGTTTTTCTCCTGTCTTTTTTCTTTTCTCCCTTCTTCTTGCCAAATGGAAATGGTGTCCCTTTTCCTTATTTTCTCACTTAGCATGCATTACAATGAACGGCACAATCAAATATGGCATTAAAAAAGCCAATCAATGTTGGCCCCACGGAAACCTAACTGTCTGCTTATGTCAACGGAAAAAAAATCATTGATATTAATAAACAAGCAAAAAAAAACTCAAAAAATGCCTGGACTAGGAAACCAAACTAATTTGCGCCTTTACATTTGCATATTCTTTTGCATAAACCACTTACTTCTTTTCCACTTGATAAAGAGTAAAAATAAAATCCTTGAACGTGACAACAATCTGGTAATTGTCTCATGTAAAATAATTACCAGGGATTTTTTAACACATGTGACAGCAAGCAGGTGAAACAGGAAATAAGGGAAATGAGTAAACAGTGAGAGGTATGGGGGGGTTCCAATTAACATGCCTAATTAACACTGTTAATTAACAATTAAGAAGTTAACAGCAAGTGGTCTGCGGGAGGAAGCAGTTAACTTGGTTTCTTGATGAATGCATTTGTGGATACTTATCAAGACCACTGTGCTGCATATTATAAAGTAATATTATATAACTTAGAGGTTAATTTTTCCTGTCAGCAGCCAGGGAGATATGTGAGCTATAGGTAATGGAGGATTGTTGTCTCATGTTTGGTAGTTTTTTGCTGAAATATAATGTGAAACCTTTGCAATTTCCAGAGCAATTGTGGGCTTTTGTGACCAACCGCTAGTCTCACTTTTAGTCTCACAGTTTAGAACCCATCCGATAACAATAGTACACTAGAATGGGACATCTTAGAACCGGTTATCGGTTTTAATTTCACAGAAAAATACAGATGTCGGGGTAGCAATGCAGTGTGAGAGGTGTGTCAGTGATGACATTACAAGGAAACACACCTGGCTAATAGGGAGTGTGGGGGCTGGCATTTATTCTTCATTTGCATGTGATAAACTAGGAGATGCCGCTGGAGATTGGGGGGGGGGGGGGGGAGAGGATGCAGTAAACATGCTACCAGTTGGTGTCCCCATTACATTGCGTCAAAAAAGAATTCCTCAAATTTCTACATGTAGTATAGTTGCAGTAATAATAATAAAAAAAAACAATATAAAATATCCTGACTTTGATTTGTGTTCCTTCTCCAAAATTGTACTAATTAGAACTTAACATTAATTGAATGTTTATATATCTATTACAAAGTAAAAGGAAGTTTTTTTTCCACACTTTTATGGATGCTGAAGTAAAACTTAACTGGAAAGTGTCTTCGCTTTATTTTTGTTCGGTTTTCCAGTTTTTTTTCTTTACTGCTACAGGGTTAATTGTTATTTGTTACGATTTGAATTTACAGACAAATGTGTTTCTGTCTGAGCGGATTGCAGGTCCTAAGGAAAGTGTATGGAGGGATTGCGATACCTTGTTAGAGAGCATTAATTGTGATTTAATCTGTAAAGTGGCAAAATGCAACAATAACAATACAGGCATTCATATGAGAACATGAATAATTTATCCAGCGGAAGACATGTCCCTCAGTGGCCTAGGTTATATAACGCAGAAACGTGGCTTGACTTTGAGGTCTTGTATTCACATAAGATGTCTGTCTCCTGCTGGTCATTATGACTGTAATGATGACGTGAGACTGACCTCTGTGCATGGCTGAAACAGCGGCTTAGCCTAATGATCCACCCTGCGACGTCCAGGTCACACACACCCCCCCCCCCCCCAAACCTGTTCATATCGATCACTGTAATTACCAATTACAAAAAAACTGAATTAAATCATACAAATTAAATCCAGTGATTGTTTAAATAAATCCTGGGATCTGGAGTGAAGTTACAAAGGCTGCAGGTTGTATCCCAGAAGGAATATCCCTGAATTCACTGTATCCCTGTTCTAAATACCCACTGGGATCACTGGATAATGCAGACGAACTGCAACTGTCAGACCAGTCAAATCTGGATGGCCAAATCATCCCCATTTCGTATCCACGGTGGTCTTGCAGTGTGAAATCCAGTCATATTATAGCACATTTTGCATAACGTGTAAAGAAAGCATCCAGTTATTAGGCTGTGACGTGATTGTAAACATGAAATTGATCGGTAAGAAAGGTTTTTTTTTGGGTTACAGTGACTGGGGGGTGTAGCCTCTGTGGCAATGGTATGACTGATTTCTCCATTATTGCATATCTCCAAATCAGCGCATTAAGCCAGGCTGCTGAATTGCCGTAATGTAATTAAAGGATTATTGTAAATCAAATAGACTGTTTACTGTTGTGTCTCTTCAGTCTGGCTGAGCGAGGCGCTAAAATGACCGGCCCCAAATGTATCCTTTAAAGATAAGAGGGACAATAGGAAAGGAGGCAAAACGCAAACCCAGAGGGTGAAGGATTTGATGATTCTATTAATATACAACCTTTGAAAATAAAAGAGAGACAGGCACAGTTACACACCGTCCCCTCAACATGGTTGTCTAGCAAGCTACTTAATTTGATCATCTTTATGTAAATGAGCTGTTTCCATTGTGGGTGAGAAAATGAGGGGTAAATATTTGCAGTGGGTTTTAGCTTGTGTGCTAAACTCCATAATCGTGCCCACGGAAAAAGGAATAAATTAAATGGACATGTGCAAATGAAGCTGTCATTAATTTCTCTGGGGGGGAAATGACTTCTGTATCTAAGGTTTATTACAGATTTATTATTTTTTTTGATAATAATGAACTATTTGTAATTGTGGCAGAGAGCTATTGTATTCATTTTGTCAGTGACATCATTGATGACCAACTACAGTATCGTGAGTTTTCCACATTTATTTTTACTCGCGGGGGGTCAGTGTTGGCTGAAGGAGAGGTCACTCTTGTGGCATATGACACACATAATTGTCAAGGTGGGGGGCTGGGTGCTCAAAGGCACACGCCAAAAATACAGAATGGGATGACTCAGTAGTTATCACCTATGACGCCTGTCTGGAACAGTATATTAACTTACGTTTCAATCTTGAACCTTCGTCCCCCTGTGTTAGAAAAACACAAACGGTCAGCTTTACTTCACTTATTTTATTATCGTTAATTACAGTAATATTGATCGCTCGCACCGATTTCACCGCAACAAAAAAACGGACCATTAATACAGACCTATGCATGTTTACAGTTGATTAAATTACTAATAAATCAAATAGCAGGAGGCTCTTATCAGAGGGTGTGTGTACATAATATCGCCACGACAAGTTTAGTCGTTTGTTAACCTTTACACCCCATTGAAAAAGTCCACAAACTGTTAGCTTTTGTTGGTGGAATTGGTGGATTTAAGCCAGCGACGCATGCCAGACCGTTCATTAGGGCTCATGTCGAGAGCTATGAACCTTATGATGAAACAAAGGTTGGATTTCAATAGCTATTTCCTGCACCACGCCTCGCACTCTCCGTGTACCTCACCCCCCCCAAAATAAGCACGTGTTTTGGGTGTGCTGTAAATGATAACATTGTGTCTCTCTATCTGTACAACTTAAGATTCGGTCTTCTGTTATCGTGCCAGGCTTGTATTCAGATGGTCATCCTGCAACAAACAATTGGGAAATAAATGTCGATGATACCTAGACATTCACGAAGTATTGCGTTATGATACAGTGTTACCTGGGATGTGATGAATGCCTTTATTTCTGTGATGTGCCTGTTGTACGATGTGCATATGGAGAGCCTGGAGAGGTCAGGCTTGTGCCGACCTCTTGACCCGCCCATGGTTTAACCCAGAAGTGCAGCAAAGGCTCAACATTGAAGGAAGTCAATTGTGGCCTTGTCCTCTGTGTGAACTTCTCAATATCCCAGCAGAAACAAACGCTCTAGTAAAATGAACGGAAACCATATTTAAATCCTGCAAATGATACCACGGTCATTATGACTATCCTCTCAAAATGAATTATTCCTTGGCGGGGGGGGGGGGTGATATATTTAAAGTATGTTTTTTTGTATAATATCTAAAAGGTGTGTTATGTGCTCCGTCGTGGTCGGCATTGTGAACGGGGGATTATACATGCAGGTCTGCTGCCGCGTGACATCCATCAAGCCCGCTGTCACTCATGATTTTTTAATTCCCAGCTTTTACCTGTCTGTAGGCTTGCTAGATGCTTGTGGAGTGAAGCTAAAGCTTAATAATAAAGGTTCCAGCCGCTAGTCGGTGTGCCATGGATCACTAACTTCTCAGAAATTCACAGCAAGCCCAGGACAGTGTTCTGCGAACTGAAGGCTTCCTGAAAAAAGAGAAAGAAAATAACTAGGAAATTGACTGGCGACCACCGGCATCTGTATGTCGAAGCTAATTGCTCGATTGTGTATTGTACATGCATTTAAAACCAGCTGCCTCGTCTATAATATTTCTCCCTCGCTCACTCACGTGTGTCTTGAGCTGTAAGAAGTGTTGTAGAAAAATAGATGAGGGGATGTCATATGCGATTAGTTCGTCGCTGTCCAACTGTTTGTAGTTTTACTTCTAAATCTCATGAGAAATGGTGATCAATTTTTACTGAAAAACAAACACAGGTATAAGCGCATATTATAAAGCACATACATAAAATGGCATTACAATGAAACCATCGTGATGCGTGCGTGAGGCCTTATGGCGTTTGTTTGTTTATTTGTTATGTTCCTTTCTGGTTTGTTGGGCTAGGTTCCCTATTTAACATATTCACTTAGCTGGGTCATTATCCGATTAATAGCCTCTTAAATTTTATGGAGGAAACCACGGCAACAACAAGAAAATATGGTTGCAGCTCTTTTCTCCCCATTTCCTGTGTTTCTTCTTCTCTCCCTCCCAGCCAGGAACTTTGCAGTCATCCTGAAGTAACACGTACGCTAACACTTAAACGTAGAGGTGTGCCACACCGGGTCACTTTCTGGAACCTTTCCGACCCTCTGCCCAGTTTGGTCTTGCTAAGCTGATCGATACTGTCCTCCACCCAACAATTACCCTCTGAGCACGCTCGGAGTTTCACACTGACAGGGAACAACAAAGCCAGTGCTTGGGCTGCTTGCTAAACAGAAGCCCAACAACTCCCCCTAGCTGCAGTGCTTCACGCTCTCCCGCTTCTCATTAAAATTCAACTAACCTGAAGCATACCCCCCTTCGTCTTGCCCCCAGGATAAACTCACTGCAAGATACGGCGTGAAACCCGGTCGCCCACAGCCTCACTCCCGCAGCAGGGAGGGGGTCAGCCCTGGGCTGCAGGAAGAGTAAGAGCGGTCAGATCAGAGGAGCAAAAGCCCTGTAACCTGCCCAGCTCACAGCGTCACGGAAACCCTCCAGCATCTGTGTGAATCTGACAATTCTGTGATACCTGGGGATAAAACGCGGCATGAGAAGCAGTGATTAATGGCTAAACAAAAATGTAAAGCAACAATAATGTCTATATAACAAAAATTATTATTATCATTATTATTATTACATTTGCCCATATAATAAAATCTAAGCTGTAGCTATTTTACAGGAAGTTCATGTCAACAACAGGCAGTAAAGAGGACATGCAGTCTGAAAATAAACTTTGTGAAAATATTCACGCGCAAACTACATGAAAATATTTCAACTGTGCAAAAATTCTCATATTAACTGCTAAAAGGTTCTGTGCATGACCCATAAGAAAAGGGGTTAGGCGTGACGTTAAAGATGCACGTTGCATTTTAGATGATGAGCTTCATTCTGTACCTGTTCTGTCCTCTGAGGCATTAGGATCAGTGTCTCCCACCACAATCAAATACATGCAGATGCGTATTATTTTCCAAGTGTGTTAAAATGATAAGGGCTGGATTCAGCTCATAAATGGACACTCAACCCGCAATTAACCAATTATATAGAGAAGCACGCTGAGGGACTAATGAGGCAATAATAATAACAAAATAAACATCTATGGCCAAAGCTTGATTAAAACAGACCCTCGGGGAAGGGAAGGTGGGGTTGTGTGTCACCCTGGCTTCGACCTCTCACACATGTTTAATGTTCTTTACCTGTGCCAAATTCCCCTGAAGTTGGCCAAAGTTGTGAAAGCCTTTCCTTGGAGACGGCCGATTTAAGGCAGGAAAATATCACCCTGTCACGCCTGCAAGCAAACCTATACATATTTCATTAGTTGTATCTCTTGCAGAGCCAACGGAAGCCTTTTCATAAATATGCACAAGCCTCGTTCAATCCGTGCAAGAGGGAGGCACAAGCTTGTCAATAAGTATGACGGTATTTCAGTCACATGTGCTTGGTGCACATTCCCCAGACTAATTGTAAAGCCCCCCCCACACAAACACACAACTACCTCCAACACCCCCCCGCCACATCCAGCACAGGATTCTATTCTGACCACGGCATAAACTCGCCACCCCCAGCTGACCTGGCTCTCAGAAAAGGCCCGATACACAAGTTGACCCAGGAAGTTGGTCAACGGGGCAGGAGATTGACAGGTGACAGGAAATACTAACAGGTGCGGCCTTTGTACCTCCGCCAGCGAGCAGAAAGACTGCAAATGTGTTTACCCTCCTACACGAGCCTCCATGGAGGATGCAAGCAAACGGCCTCGAACAAAAACCAATGGGCCGAGATGGTAAATAATGAGGGGGGGCGGTGGAGCTATCTGGAAATCTCCCAATGAGCCATGGCCAAAATGCAGGACGTCTCCCTGCTCGTCCCCGGGAGGGTCAGGGAAAAACGATCTGGTGTTAAATGTCTGTGCATCGCATTTACCCTTTACATGCCGATGTTTACGTTATGTGTAGCAGTAAAAACATTTAAGCCTTCCAGTCACATTTCGCACACACACTTATGAATAACTTAAACCAAAATGACTGATACACATTAAAAGATAAATAAAAAATTTCAATTCAAAGCAGATATTAAATGTAACCGACTGCATGTGGATGCATCAGAGTCACAGAACAGCAGGGAGTGCAGTGGTTGAGGAGGTCCAAAGAGGTCCTTCCTGTCATAGCCTACACTCAGCCACTTAAACCAGACTCTGCCTGTAAGTGAATAGGGGTAAGCCCACCAGCCATGCAATAAATTCATTGGTTATATTTAAAGTACAGACAGTAATAGGCAACTGCATATCGCAGGGCAGTTCCCCCTGCCACGCAAGGGTGGGGGGGTTGGGGGGGGTCGGCATTCGGGAGCCTCAGGGGGCTGGCGCCCCGAATGTAGCACCGGTGATGAGCAAAAATACAACAAAATGTATTCTGTTACAAAATATAAATCACTCTATTTGTAAGTGTATCAAAATAAATTACAGTATTGTGTATTTTAGAAATAAACATTTCAGGGAATTTTAATTCTATATCAGCCTGATCTTCTCCAAGCGCCAAGCATAAGAGCAACATCTTTTCACTGCTTAATGAGACACAACGCAGATGTAATACCAAACAAAAACATAAAATACTTCACAATGTTTTAAAAATATCACAACTGGTCACGTGACACTCAGATAACGGTAAGGCGATTGAATGAGACCAGTAATAACAAACTGAGAAAGATTTGTTTTGTTTTGTAATCTAACTGACAAAACTGCTTCCGTTTTTTTGCACCACAGATACAAATGCAAACTTAAAACAACAAAATTTCAAACGAAAAATGACAAACACAATTTAAGTGCTTCATTCAGTAACTTCTCAAAAACACAAAGAGGTCCGAATAGAGCTGAGGAGTCTTTTGCTTCAGCACAAGTGATCGACTGTTTTCTCTACTGATCATTCATGAAAATGTCTGAAAAAACTACACTTCCTTTTTGTCTACACGCATATGATTCACCGGGCAACATTTGGGGAGAGAATTTCTTGTACTTTCGAAATACAAAAATGCTGAACATCAAAGTATCATCAAATGACATAATCATTTTTATGAAGCAAGTCAGATATAAACTGCAAAATGCATGTATTTAAAATATACATGTATGAGAAATACTGCCCATGCCTGCATGAGACAGGCTACGTACCCGCAGCCCTTCTACTCCAGACATCACCGATCTGACATCATCTGTCTGTGGTTTCCATGTTTAGTTGATTTATAACAAGGAAGGATAAGGATTTCATTATAAAAAAGACAGAGATTTTCCATTTGGTGGCTGTTTCACCAGCAGGAAGGACACATTTGGTGTATTATATTCAAGCTGTTCAATAATAATAATAATAATAATAATTATTATTATTATTATTATTATTATTGTTTTAATTATTGTTGTTGAATCTGTTCTAGATCCTCTTGCAACAGCAATACAGTACCAGAGCTTCAGTTATTGTATGAAATAACTGGTTGAATCTGTTGCACTACACACGCACACACACACACACACACGCACACACGCACACACACACACACACACACACACACACACAGTGCATTTTTTGTATGTATACATACATACTGATATACATTGCAGATTTCTTTTTATTAACCACAAGCTTCTAAAGTATTCTGAAGTAATTTTGGAAGTAAGCTTTGTGTCGATTGAAGTCTTACAGTTGTCTGATATACGCTGTCATGGAATCAGTGGATTTTAGGAGCAAACCAGTGCTGTGATGTAGCAGAACAGCACCGTGTCACAGACTAACATTACAGTTACTGATTCTTTCATACAAACCCCGAAAATGAGAAAGAAACAGCCAACCACCATCCAGAAGGGAGTCATTTCCCCCAGTCTTTCACTGCGACACAATTTCAGCCAAAGTTTTCTAATATATGTGCCATATTTTGAAATGATCACAGATGTTGAATGAATACAAAGAGCCAAAAAGGCTAAATTGATCGGAGGCCTCTGGGATTCCCTTTTAAAATCTTCTCAAATGGATGCGTCTTGCTGGAAATGATGGCGACTTCAGAGTTTCGAGACGGGCTAGTATCTTCTTCCCCTGCTGCAACTCTTATCTGTCTCTAACAGGTGTGCTGTGTCTTGATTTATCCCACCTCTCGGAGCAAGTAAAACATAAAATCGGAGACGTCCCTTGAGGTTTGGGGGCTGCGGCTTGTTGTGGGCCATTACAGGGGCCCTCGTGGCAATGTTGTTTCCACTTTGAGATTTTTTTTCACCTCCTACGCTCACACTTTTGTACACATGGCAGAGAGACAGACCTTTATGTCCTGCTTGTTCAACATCAATGTCTGTAGAACAAACATTATAATTTTGTATGTCACTGTCCTGTGGGTCGCCTACCCGATGTTGCCCACGGCTTGGCGTCCACGAGATACATGGGATCGTCAAACAGCTTTGGGATTTGTCTGAGCTCACAATAAAGGTATTTAAGGGTTTATTTAAACAGCAATCCTTGGTTGGTTTCAACTGACCTTGCATATCCTCTCCTACTCTTTCTGAGATAATACAAAGGGACACAGGGAGGTAATCAGGCTGTTGCATCGCAGGCTTACGGCCAAATGGAATACTCACAAAGCCAAACTCTCCAAAATAAATACCGGCTGTGGCCGGTATTTCGTTTCATGGCAGAGGTGAACCTCAGTCTTGTATTTCTTCAAAAGAACCAAGCAGAATATCATCACATCTTAGCTGGAATATTGCTCATCTCTCCCTGACATTTAAATAATAAGGCTGACTCTTCAGAGAGATAGGGATCTTATTTATAACCGGGAAAACATTTCTGCAAACAACACAAATAGCAAAACGAAGAGATAAGGAAATAGCCACCGTGTATTAAAACCATGGATCTGAGATGGACAAAAAAAAAGAGAGCAAGTCCTCCCATGCGAGAATTGGATGGAAATGTGTTATTGCCGGCCGGCTGACCTACGAGGCTCCCTGTAAGGTCTGCTGTGCTGAGATTTGGGGTAGAGGAGCCTGAGGCCATTCCTCTACCCATAATTCCCTGTAAGAACCACACTTCCTGTAAACCATAGTCTCTAATGGCATCATGGTTTAGGTGTCTCTTTACATAGTAGGATCTAGAGGGTCCGTAAACGGACTGCATTTATATAGCACTTTTCTACGCTTACGAGTACTCAAAGCACTTTACATCTCATGCCTCACATTCACCCATCCACACACACGTTCATTAACTGGTGGTGGAGGCTGCCATGCACACCTGGAGCAATTTGGGGTTCAGTGTCTTGCTCAAGGAGGTCAGGGGTCAGGAGGAACCAGGGCTCGAACCCGCAACCCTCCGGTTGCTGAACAATAGCATTACCTCCTGTGCCACCATCTTCCCCACTTTGTGTTTGCCCTATGGACGACGCTTCGCAAACAAACAACCGCTTTGCAATCACAAAGGTCATAGACAAGAAGGGTGCTTTCTTTCTCTTCTGGTCACTCCCAGGACTATTACTGTGTGTTAATTGGGTGCTTATGGGGCAAGGATGCTCCTGAACTTGACATCTGGTCCATACCTGAACAATTGCGGTTCCCTGACTGTCATATTTGTTTTATATCACCTAAAACCTCTAATGCTGCTTAGCAACTACCGATTGATCAAAGCATCACAAATTTCCAAGTCTTTCTTTTTAGCCATGGTGCAAGTTCAAGGTTGTGTGAAAGGAGGAGGCGATACCCCACATCTGAAGGAGGAGCAGACCAAAGCGCGTCGCAAATCAAGGCCAGCGGAATGCGCCACACGGCGAATGAAAGCGGGTGCCGCTCCCATTCCGAACGCTTCTTCTCAGCCGGATTTCTGTTTCATGTCGTAACGGGAAGTCTTCCCAAAATCCCACTCCGTCACACTCAAAGGTGTTGTACACTTTCAGGAAGATGTGAGGCACACGTGAAGCAGGTCAAAACAGCCGGATCCACACAAAATCCTTTTGTCAAAATTAAAATAATCACAAAAAATCAGGGGGGAAAGATCAACTTGCTCCACTGAGGTTTAATGTACTGGCCTTCAATTTTAAAATGGCAGTATTCTCGCAAACTGGTATCTCCTTATTTACTGCTAAATCTCCAAAATATTAATTTACACGCAGAACACAAATACTAACGTCCTGGTCAGCTGGTATTTCATTTACTATAAAAAAAGTTAGAATGGCATCTGAAAATTTCAGGAATTATTCCGAGAAAGTAAGCGATCGGTGGCCCAGTGGATACCCTGGAAACCGGACTGGAATTTCCATGGTTTTTGCTGGACATTTTAAAACACCATAAAAATTCTCTGCTCAAGTACAAAAAAAAGAACAATGAAAAAAATCCCACAGCTTCCTCCCAACGCAGACGGAGGGAGGCTGCCATGCACCCTGCACCAGCTCCGCTCTCCAGCGCGTCCCCGCCTGGTTCACCATTAGCCACACCGGAGCCGCAATTCAGGTGTGATCACCTGAAAGGAGATGTAGGCACTTCACCACTAGCAAACTTTCCGCTTTTTTTGAGACTCTACGTCCTACTTTGAAGCAATTTCAGCTAGGGGGATAGGGGATGGGGGGTGGGGCGATGCTTGTCTCACGGCAATAACCAGGAACTGAGCTTATGGTGCGGACAGTTCTGGCGCTGAAACACTACGAATTCAAATCTTGCCAGCTCACGTCTTATTTTATTACCACCCGGCTGAGATAAAGAAACCGGGTTTTAAGGCCACATTTATAGGCTGGGGTGATAATTTGCTGAATGTGAAAATCGGCCTGTTTCATAACTAAAGTCAGGCTTCTTCCAATCTTTATTTTTCATTCTTTCTTGTCACCAAAAGACAGCTGAAACAAAGCAGGCATATGGTCCAGGAATCTCAGTTAAATAAGCGCTGTTTAATGCCTAATTTGTGAAAGTAGTAATTTGTGGCACGTCTGAGATATGCCCCTTCAAAGTTCAGTCAGTCGAGCTTACGCTCACACAGCGCTTCCCATCACAAAGCGTCAGCGGCGGAACCTTCTGGATTGTCATGTATGTGTTTAATTCCAAGAAGATTAGCCATAAACTGCTTAATACTCTGGGTATGTGGGATGGCTGTATTCCAATGGAGGGTCTCTCCGTCTATGATTTGGAAGTACAATTTTCATGTTGCTTCAGGCTCTTCTACATAAATATGTATGTGATGCCACTTTAATTGTAATCAAATATGAGCTGTAATTTTATTGCATTTGTTACATAACACCTTTGCTAGTTATTATTGCAAAACTTAATGTAATAGTAAATATCTGCATATCCAAATAATGTCCCACCCATTACAAAATGGTAGACTTAAAAGTCAGTTTAATAATACGGTAACATTTTACTTGACGGGGAACAAATAATATTTAAGTATTAAATTATTACTTATGGATTAAGTCTTAGTTACGGACCGATGTCATTAATTCATCATTAATGAATCGTGGCATGTCTTTTATCTCAAGTAGCAATTATTAATGTTTATGATTTCTTCATAATTCGTACTTCAGTTATTGCAAAATATTTTGCGCCCCGGCAAGTAAAGTGTTACCAAAAATGCAAATACGACACAAAGCCCATCTTTGTCATTGTTGCCTAGGGATCATAATCTTCAAGTTCGATTTAAATTGCTTCTGCATGGACCTAGCAGTCTAACTTGAGGTGTATCTCATGTCCGATATTTCCATGCCTTTCCTACTCAATGGCATCACAGGCAAAAAAATTCAAATATTAAGTCAAAAACCTTTGCAGCATAATTACAGAGAATGCTTAATAAGTAAATTAAAAATTACTAAAATCAAATTCTTCCAAAGGGAGAGAAAATTTCATACAGTATATTATATATGCAGGTTTTCTATGCAAATTTGCAGCAATTATTTCCTTCTTAGGGAAGGATTCAGAGCTAAAAGCGGAACAGGACGCGGATGTGGAGGATAACAGCTTTGGCACGAGGAGATGCTGCATTTTGAACCAGAACACAAACGTCTTCCCCGCCCTGGGCTTGTAAATACGCCTGTCTTTGTGTTCATGCCTCTGATTTGACAGACAGGTCCCACCTCTTCAACATTATCGCAGCCGTCCAATATCTGGGGGGGGGGTGGTGTGTTCCGGGGGGGGGGGGGGGTGCTTACTGGACAACGTTTCATCCCTAAGGTCATCCACGCCGGGAATGCTTTTGAAAAGGGCCCCTTTTCTCTCTGCGCTGAAAAACACGTATCTTTACAACAATCGGGCCCTGATAGGTCACAGGGGAGATAAGCTTTTGGAGGGAATACAAAGTAGGCCTGCCTCACACCAGGGAGCCGAGGCTGGGGAACGACAGCCAGCTCCAGACAGAGAGGTACCCATCCTCCCGGGACCAGAGAAACTGGGAGGTCTGGAGCCGTGAGTCCAAAAGACGGTCCCGGAAGATCAGGAAGGTAGTCGGGAGTCCAGGATCCATCCGCTGCCATCAGGACCATGATGGCATGATATTGGAAACATTTCAAATTTTGTGACATTTTTTGCAATAAATATTTTGATATTTATAAAGTGAAAAGGACTTCAAATATACCTAAAATAAACTATAGCCAGTATAGTGCATAATTCCGATACTGCACTTACGAATCGATAATTTTTCTGTACAGCAGATAGCAAATTTTTTTAGCAACCAGTTCTTCTTCATGTTTCTCCCCCTCACTCATTTTTACTAAATTTCTGACAGCTGCATCACACTGTCTATGAGTGAGTACAACAGCAAGGATGAAAATGATTATGATTGGTTCAGAGAAGACATACAGAGATCATGGAAAGGACTGCCGGTAAAATAACATTCATTTTGTGACATATACTAGATAATCTTGAAAAGGAACAATCATTAAAATTGTATTGTAAAATAACATAACAAAGTTAAATACTATATACCACAGTATAATGTATGGATGGTGTGAAGGTATGAAAAATCAGATCTCAACCCAACTATCGTGGTCCTTGCAATATAACAACTGCATGAGCACATTCTGTAGTGTCGATATTAATCTCACACATTGCCCAGCCCTAGTTGGGACCATGGAAATTCAGTTACAACTATTAAATTACACACCTGAATCCCTCAATCCCTCAATTAAACTGAAGAATATCCTGCATGTTCCTCTCCCTATCAGCCCTTTCCAGCACCAAGGTAATCAACGGGATGAATGTTATGTAGACAGCGATTTAAAAAAGGGGAAAATGATTCAAAGCGCTATTTTTTCCAGGGCATCCTTTATCATCCTGATAATCATTTATATTGTGCGGTGAAATTAATTTACGGTTCCCCCTTCCTCACTAAGACCGAATCTCACAGCCGCTGAGAGGGAGGCTATTTAGAGCGTGATTACCTTTCGCGTTTCCTTTCCCAGCTCCGTTTCGCCTGTTTCCGTGCCTTTTTACGGCTTTCCTTCGGTGCCCTCCTTGCCCTTTGTTGTCGGCGATGCATGCGGCACGCTGTCATCACGCGCCATTTACAGGAGCTTCAAACGGAGCCTTCGCACCAACGCCGCATCACGGGGATGCACCGTGCCGGGCGACGCATGGTTCACGTACGTTTATGGCCTCGGATCGCAACGTTAAGGACGGAATGAATAAACCTTGTCGCAAGGAGAAGGAGAACGTAAAAGTAAGCTATACATCACTTAGACTCATTTAACTTTTAATTGGTATGAACAATATGGAAAATAAGTCTGATTAACTGCAAAGGTGAGTAACAAATTGCTATGCTCGTTAAATGAGAAACAGATGCGCATGTGGGGTGTACACGTGTATAAGTGAGAAATAACATTTGAAACTTAAACTTGACATTTCTAGAATTTCTCTATACCCACTGATGTCTGGAGAATAACAGAAGAAGCACAGAATGGGTGACAAACGGATGCCACAGTGGATCTGTGTGAATGTATTTTAGGCACTTGTGTAGACGTCTGCCAAATAAGGGCATCACTTTTGATCCAAGTCAAAACGCCAGGTCTCCTAAATGACCTTCGCAGATGTCATGTGCCCAGCCAGAACACACCAACACATAGCTATGAACGGATTACCAGGGCTGTGCAGGATTTCTTGAGCGACAGATGCTCTCAGGTTAGAACAGGGTACAAGGTCCCATTAAAACTCAGGCACAAGGTCACATTAAATACTTCCGGTAAAATGGACAAGAGCTCTGGCACCCCTACCTCCCACACATGTGTCTGCAAATAAACAAACATCAAATAAAAAACGTATAAAAAAATAAATAAATACAGGCAAATTTTAATAAGTATCATGCTGTAATGAACATATTGCATTTTAATAACTGTGTATTCCCCCTTAGAATGTATCCCAATAAAAAGTATACCTTTAATATACCTTTAAATAGAACATTTTTATTTTATACATACATATTACGTATATAAGCCCCGGTAAGTATTTTGAGCTTGAAGCTCTGCTGTCAGACACCCACGTAACAGGTGTAATCGGACGCCAAGGCTGATTATCTGTGAATGGATACTCTGCTTACTGTGAGTCTTTCCCTCTTGAAGGCTTCTAAGCGAGGTCTCCAGGTTGGTGAGCTTAAGATTAAAGCATGGGGGGGGGGCTAAACATTTTCTAGTGGAGAGGAAATGGCAGAATGGAGCAGCTAAAAGGTGCGATTTTTCTCCCCCTCTTGGCATCTCCTCGCCAGCCTTCCACCTGTCAGCCGTTTTCATCTCAGCCCACAGACACAAATCCTTTGGCTTTCGCTCTTGTTTAACGCAGCCTAATAATAAAGAGCTCTCCGGCTAAATACATCTTTATTCTACCATTAATGGCGGCGCTTCAAGTAGGCGCTGAGTAGGGAGGCAGTCGCAAACCCTTCAAAGTCGAGGCATTTAAAGCCACTCTCAAATCAATCAAGCCCTCTGTCCAGTAAGTGCTGCTTACATGAAATATTCATAAACCATTCTCTTTTTCTTACCCCTCCCCTAATCGCTGCTTTAAGGCAATCATCTCGGCAAGGGGAGGGCCTGATGGGGTGGCCCTTGGATCCGGTAGGCTGCAAGTTTTGTTCTGTGCGAAAAAAGAGCAGCGAACGGTCAGAACGTCTCTCCGTCTCTCTCTCCAGACCCTATTCCCCTGCCTTAGTCCACCTCGATGTTCTGATTTATTTATTTCTTTGTTTGCTTATTTGTTTGTACATTTGTGTATCGAACTGTCGTTTCTCAAACATAAATTTGACTGTCGGGGGACTAATTATTGATGTTTTACCTTGCTGCCGTGGCGCGGTTCTGTTTTAGCTCCTTTAACGCCCGGATGCACAAAGGCCTGGCGACGCGCCACCAATCGGCGGAGACGTTGCCATTAGCCGCGGCTCTTCCCTGTGATTTAACAGCCTTTTATTTAAAGCAGGCAAGCAGATCCGCCCCCGCGAACCTTCGAGCGCATACATAATGACGGGCACACTCATCTGTCACGACTGAAGGGGCAACAAATTCAAGGCGATGGGCAGCGTGGGACCGTGAAGCGCTAATGTGCACAAATGGCTGCCCCCCCCCCTCCCCCATGCCCAGTCACCACACAAAACCCAAGCCCGCTCTCATTGGTTAGTTGCCCTGTGAAGATGGCTACGTTTTACTTTCTGTGAGCGTACGCCTCCTCGGCCTTTGTGATTTTCAAGTACGCCGCTCCCTTGCTCAGGAATCGTGGTCTTTCAGTGTTTAAGTGGGAAGATCTGCGTTTAGTCAGTGTTTTGGAGGGATTCAGGTGACATCGATATGCTCTTACTGCAGTGAAATCTGAGGCCATTAGTATCACACCCCTTTTGCGTATAAATGTCATAATAAATATGTATTTTAACACCTGTTTAAAAATTGTTATACAGTTCTCCAGTTTTACTTAAAATTGTTAAACTCGGAGCTAATAGTAGTTACATAATAACATAAGTCTTCGTTATTTCTAGTTATTGTATTTAATGTATGATTTGAAGGGTATTAAGGATAATTTACCTTGGCGAGAGACTATCTTGATTAGCCATCAAAAATAAAAACAGTGATTATAAACAGGGTATCCTGTAACATTTGAGGCATTGGTTTCATATAAAAGACAGCTTATTGTAACGCTTATGTGATGCTGTCCTGTTATATTTATATAAATATTTAAAATATCAGTTCACACTATAATCCAGTATGTTACTGTTCTGATCATGGACTGGTTGCTGGTTATCTCTCTGTCCCCTGGTCCGTAGAAAATCCCAGCCGCACTCATTCATTTCCAGTGGCTTCACTGTCTCTGTTCTGTCCAAAGCGGTCGATCCGCTTCCTGTCTGGAGCCTGCGGTGTTTCCATGAAGGCGAAGGGCACCGCGCGATTCCCAAACACAACTGTGCTAACACCTTTTTATTACCCGAGTTTACACAACTCATATTAGGAATTCATGGACCTGACAAAAGGGATTACAGGCTGGAGATGATCCTGTCATTAACGGCCCGGACTTTCATCATGGCTGAAACCGAGGGAATTTGCCTGGTGACAAGTCGTGGCGGACATATCAGGGCCCCACAGCTGTGCCCTTTATCTGGGAGGGGGGAGGTAGGGGTGGGTGGAGTGAGGGGGGCCAAGGGGGCTGATGGCTATGAGTATAGGATGGGGACAGTGCGCCAGCCAACCTGGATTAGCCTGTCACTCTGCAGCCGCCGTGCATGATGGGTTATGGTTTTTAGAAAATGTCACAGAGATCAGAGTAATTTCTCGACTAATTGTGTCTCATCTCGTCTTAATAGTGTGTGTTTAATGGTTTTTGTTACAAAGACCCTCATTTATTCCATCTCTGGTGTTTCCGAGGAACGGACAAAGTTAACTTTTATTTGCGCGCCGGCGACACGTCGGATGTTTATAATCTCGTGTGATTAACGCACAGAGGATGACAGTAAATAATTCCCCACTTTGAATTTACCTTAATCTGCTTCTAGCCGTCAGCCTGAGCTCTGCCGTTAATGACAGGGAGAGCTGCATGCTGCATGGAAATGAAATGTTTGACAAAGACTTAAAAAATAAGACTCTGTGGTCCTGAAAAAAAGTGGTCAACGCTGGCAAATGACATTTAAGCAGAGGCCAAATGATGTAAAAACTTTTAAAAAGAGTATGTAGCATTTAAAATAGAGAGGAAGAGCTCCCACTGTATGCTGATCAAAAGAAACGCTGGATAAAGATTCAATCTGACGACTCTATTCCCGACTGGTCGGGATGCAGTAGTGCATGGTTCCTATTCTCTCCTCCAACATGCTGTTAAAGGCACTGATGTTAATCTCATGTGAGTCAGGGCGATTAGTTAAGCCCGTGAACAGGAAAACACCAAATCCGCCATGTGTGCTGAATTAGCTTTATCCACACCCACACCTTTCTATATATATGAGGTATTTAATGGCTGCTAAATGAGAAATCGATGCCCGCGGAGTGTGGTAGCGAGTGGCGTTTGATGTCTTGGCCGCGAGAACACACGCCCGGCGCCCGAGCATCCTTCAGGTTATGCGACGTGTGTTTACGACGTGGCCGTCGTTTGCCAGGTGCCGTGGAAAGCGGGACCCAGCTAATGAGGGAGACACATCGCCGCGCCTCCCTGTTGGCACGACGGTGCGGATCTGCCCACTCTTACTCTGTCTTGTCGTTCTTTTGTTCCAGCTAGTTCAGGAAGGCAGGCCTTCACCTCCTTTACTCTCTTAACTTACTCCTTTACTCACTCACTATTCACTATTAATTACTTTCACTAAACTGGTGTTAAACTAACATGGTCTCGTTACACTCAACGTACGATGTCAAGAGTATTCCTGTGGCACTTACAGTTGATATTTTTATTACATCTTCATTATTATTCACTTTTTTGCTCTGTTCCTTTTAAATTCTGGTTAATTCATTTTGGATTAGACATTATTTTAGCTTCACTGACAATACGGAATATTATTTTAAAACAAATTTAAAAATTCAAATGACCATCTAGGATTCATCTAATCAATTCTACAGAATGTTAATTTCTAATTTCTAAAAAAACTCCTCATTATTATTATTATTATTATTATTATTATTCATCCTAATACTAGGTTACAGCTACACTGGATATAACAGTTACATATTTTTAATAGTCTAAATCTATTGTCCATACCACCATGTAATCCACACCCAGGCAGAAACTTTGTTTTTTTTTGGTTTTAAGCTATATTAGGTATTTAAAATACTATATTATGTATATTATGTATTTAAAATAATGTATTACAGTGTAAAACAGCAAAATCATCATTATCTGTACAGCTATTTAATAGGAACAGAGAAAAAATCACAGCCTTTTTTGTGAAGCTAAAAATGAAGCCATTATTCTTTTAAAACTTTTCTCTTATCACAAGACATATTTCAGGCACATGTTAATGATGTGTCACAGTTAGCTTCAGATTGCTATGCTAAATCCCTGGTTTAATGTTCTGTGCTAAGCACGACCTTCTTAATAGGATATAGCATCACTACATGTTGCATATTTAACTAATATTGTATGGACAATATATTCATCCTCAGCAGAAAGTTAAAATATTTCCAGTTTGTCGCTTTCCGGAGCAGATTCGGGAATCGGGCTCTTTATCAGATACAGATATTCATAAAATATAAACTGCTCAACGCCTGTTCCGATAAAACACACGAAACACACAATATGAGGAAGTAACAGTTCCCACTTGTTTCAAAGCACCAATGGGACCATAAGCTGAAGATTTTGCAGTGAACGCCCAGCATTATTTTCCAGGAGGTACCAGTCTGTCGGGAGACGCGAGCCTAAGTTTGGCACCGAGTGCAAATGCTAAACCCAGACTGGGGCTCCTCGCATCAGCCGAGATGAAAGGTGGTTTTGGATGCAGCGGGTTTCCGTTCGGGCTGTGTGGGGTGCCAGCGTGCGGCGCAGCCAAGCAAGAACGAGCTGACATTCTGACAGTCTGCGAGCAGCTCCGCCTGGGGGCTCCAGGGCATTTTAATTGGTCTGCTTCCCAACTGTAATTTTTCATAATTGCTTCAAGACATTCAGCTTCGGTAGAAGAAAAAAAAAATAGAGAGAAGGGGGGAAAAAAAAAATCAATGCTGATGTAATAATATGTGTAATTTTCTGACACGCTCCGGGGACACTACAAAAGCCTGCAATCAATGGAGATGAGCTGAGGAGCGATCCCTTTCTCTGCAGAGTGATGGGGTGGTATGTACCACATGACTTAGCCGCTCCCCATTGTCTCGCTGCTGTCTAATTGACCCAGTGCGGCAGCCTCCCTGCTGGAAGGGCCCGAGTCGGTAATTAATGAGCCTGCCGTCGTGGACTTCGTTCAAGGAGGAAGAATACATCAACGTCTTTGTGTTGCCCTCTCTCGAAATCGGTCTCTGTGTACACTCCAGCCCCTCTTTTGCTTATTTGCCTGCCTATCTTTGACATGCCCCCCCCCCCCCCCCCCCCCTTTCCGGAATGTTTCCGTGGCAGTGTAGACACGGCGATGGCCTCCGGTTGCAATGTTCGCCAAAGCCGCGGCATGCAGATATGCCCGAGCGAGCGACGCTCGTAGGTCAGCGGCCAACGTGTGCGGCGATGAGTTTTAAACCGGGGGTATGTCCCCCTCGTTCGGGGGGCCCCCCGGGTGCTGAGTCTGTCGCGGCGGGGGGGATTTTGGCCGCCGTAAGACGATCACGAGATGGTGATCAGTGAAGCATCCTCTGCCCCTGATTTGCCTCAAGTAAAAGGTCACCGGTCTCTTTGCTTGATGGTCTCATTAAGGTGTGTTGGAGCTCTGACTGTGAAAAATGGGCCGGGGTGACCTTGGAAAAGGACGTGGTGGGTGAGTCATTTTTACAGGCCAATGTCAATACCTCAGTAGGGATTATTACTAGCTATGATGGTTTTGCATGGTGTAATTTCAGAGTTTACTGCTTTAGTTGGTAAACATCTGCATGTTAAATGTGAAATTTATTGTATATGTATGTGTTTTAACAGTGATGCAGTTGTTATTTACATTTATATTCATTTAGAAGAAATTTAGATTTCTTTAAAGCGATGTAAAAGCGGCACATTGCAAACATACAGCTGTCAAGGAGTCAACTAAGCTGAGCTTCGGGTGAATGGCCAATATTGGCCATCTTCCACACTGATCAAGAACCTAATGAGAATATTCAATGACCAGAAAGTGCAACATTAAGAAGATTCAGGGAACATTGAGTGGTATCAGGCTAGTAGAGGTTATCAATTAGTATTAGTAGATTATGAGTTAACTTGAGCAATCCAGGTTAATATCTTTAACCCCCTTCCTCTTGCACCCCTTTCATACTTGGTGCAGCCCAGGTACAGAGGGCAGGGTAGGGGAACGGGCCACTGGAGCGGAACAGGGGAGCTGCCTGATGGAGCCACAAATAAAGGCTGATGCTGTCTTCCACACCAGCAGGTTTGGGATTTGGCGTGCATGCCTGGAACATGTGTGTAACCGGGAGGAAGAGGACATATTAAAAGGTGGGGAGATGCATGTTAAATCTCCTGTCTAGGAGAAAAGCAAGATTGGGTTAATATTACACCCCCCCCCCCCTTCAAATATGCTATTCTGAGCAGAAACCGCAAATTTAAAAAAAGACCTGTCTTGTTCTGTCTTCCTGTCTCTCTCTGTTCCAAGAAAACTTGTCAGACAAATACTGCAGAAGATCAGGGAGCTGGGTCCTCACTTGCCGTTATATCCTTCTGCGACACTTTCTTTACTTTCTATTCTTCCTAGGCAGAAGGTGGGGGCTGGCGGGGGCTGGAGGTTATCTCTGTTTTCCTTCAGGGAGAGGTGGTAAGGAGCCCTACCCCCCATAGCCCCCGCCCCCGCTCAATCCATTCAGGCCTGACCGGTCACACCTCCTGCTTCTCTATGGTCACCTTTGAGCAGATTAACCCTTTCAAGCAAAGAATAAAGAAGGCAGAGCAGGTTAGAAGCGCACCTTGGCTACGGGATCAGCGAGCCGCTTTGATCTGCCATCTATGGCAAATATATTAGTGCAGTTTAAGCCTCCCCATCTGATTTGTTTTTGTAAATTTGTAGGAGTAGCTTCTAATCCTATTAGGCGTCCCAGAGCTAACCTGCGTGGAACGGCGAACACCGCTGCGACGCGGAGCCGGAAGCGAGCGGCAGGACCGAGCGCTAAGCATTTAGCATTTAGCCTCTGACCAGCCCCCGTCCTCAAGTCCGGCTACGTCCCCCACACTCCATCTCCAGAACAGATCGAGGAACATTACGAAGTTAACAAGTGAATTTATACCAAATTGGATGCACCCATGCAGGCGTGCATCAGTTCAGCCGTGCACCACACATAACAGGGGTGATGAGGTGACGGAGATTGGGGGGGGGGGAGGGGGGGTTGGCTGCTACGATTTCTACACCTTCCATCTTCCTGTCAAGGCCCAACACCTCATGGAACAAAAGTCAGCGACTCAGTCCAAATGCTGTCTGACAGACCGGTGCAGCCCATGTTATTCCAGTCTCTTTGTGGTGCCAATCTCCCACCTCTGGTATGACGCCCTTTCAAAGACGCGCTGGATTTCCTAGAGAATTTGCCCCATCCACCTTCCACATTGCATTATCGTACGGGGACATGGGTACCAGCTCCCAGCTACACCGCTGAGAAGAGGCAAATTAAGATGGTGCATAATCCTCTTGGACACAATATCAGCAAAAAATGAAAAAGATTTAATGAATTCCAGCTACTTTATGTTTAAATAACAACTAGACCTGAAAAGGTTTACTCTGATAGCTATTTAGACATTAATAGAGTTACTTACAGAATTTTACTTCAGTTGAAGGAAGTAAATATTTTTTTTAAATGGAAGCACAAGAGATTGTGTCAATTAATCAAAGAAAGCCAAGACTCATGAAAGCATACAAAGATGCATCTTCAAATTTTCATCTTCAAAGTTATTTAATATTGAGGCTCCTTCATTTATCCGCGACTGCTGATTTTATTTCATTTCACAACTTACTTATTTTCTGGCTTCCTTAAAATGGCATCTGATAAATATTTGGAATTATTACATAATATTAGTACAAAAAATATACGTGAATAACAAACTGCAGTCAAGGAAGTGATTTGTATGAATTATGTAGTGTCTGAATTGGACACATCGGCAAAAGGGAAAACTGATTTTGCTTTTGTTCATTTCTGAGAAATATTTTTTTAAATGGGAGCGAGAAAGTTTGAGAAGCTTGAGGCAGTGAAAAAAAGGAGCGGGCAGATTATTTTATGTCATTGAACAGAACTGTTACCCGCGGCAGGTTTACTGGGAATTTCCAGTTGAATTACACGCACATGGAAAATTGCCATGCACTTTAAATGCATTACAAAAGGTTTTAATACTCCTGAAGAAATCGTTTAATTGCTGTCCACTTTTAGTTAGGGGAAACTAAAACGCTATAAATGTTATTGAAAGAATACTGTTCCATGAAAATGTTTCTTTTCATTTTCAATTTGTGTGGAAAATGTAGTAGTTGGAGCATAATAGTAAGACCAGTAATTTTGGGATCATTAACGGCTTGACTGCCTTTTGTATTTGAAGAAATGACTTTGACCCTTGAACATAGACTGCTAAATGTGTGGGTGTGCAGAGGAGTGTGAATGTGTGCATCTCAAAAATAATATTTTATTACTACTGTTGTTGTTATTGCCATTTATTTCAAGGGTGAAAAATTCTGCTTCATTGTAATTTCATGCAAGTTGACAAAATGTTAATCCTGACTAGAAAATCATCCATCTATCCATCCATCCATTTTCTGTAACTGCTGTTCAGGGAGGTCTGGAGCCTATGGGCACGAGGCAGGGAACAACCCAGGATGGGGTCCCAACCCATCACAGGGGACACTCACACACCTATGGGCAATTTGGTAGCTCTAGTTACCCTCAGCATGTTTTTAGACTGTTGGGACGGAGGCTACAGTATCCAGAGGAAACCCCACAATGACACAAAGAGCATGCAAACTCCACACGCAAACCCATGGTGGAGACTCGAACCCTGTGAGCTAAATCACTGTCTCGCCATGTGCCCCCCACTAGAAAATCAGTTTCATTTATTAATTTTGTGCATTGTGTAATTTTGTAATATAAGAATAAGACCTAAAAAACTTCCTATGATAAGCACACCAAATCCAGGCATTTCTCCTTGGTTCTTCAGCACTACATAACAAACATATTGATCAATTTAACAGACAGTGCTTGCTCACCCTGTGATACAGGTCACATGGTGTTCACCACACATTCCGCTCTGGTAGATATTAAATTTAACGACACATTATTTTTTTTTTCGTCTGCATTTTGAATATTGTACTTTTCGCAATAATTTACGCGACACTGCCGCTGCTGTTATCAGTGTAATAACGGTGAGCGTGTTTATTTTAATGCGTGTCTGCATTTTATCACAGCTAATTAAGTACGGAATCCGGGCCTGCAGAGAGGTAGCCATTAGTAGGTCATTCTATCAGCGATCACTCGGGCCCTTGATCACTTCTGACACAGAGCATGACGCATGTCTAGGGCCGCAAGGTTGCACTCGATCAAGGCAACCCTGCTCGCTCCTCCCTCTCTAAACACAAACGGGCTCTCCGCTGCCCACAGTGAAAACAAGAAATTAATCACCAGACGACCAGGACGTCCAGCCGGAGCTGAGGTCATCGAGGTTGCACCTCCCCGGGTGCCCGCGGGTCACAATGTGGCCGGTCGTGCCGGCGTATGAGACTGACTCTATAAAACACCACCCACAAAGTACTATGTATTTAACTATTCATGGAGGTTCCCATAGTGCCTGTGGGTAATATGGCCGCAGTCTTAAGCAGTAAACCTTGAGGTACGATCCAGCCTGCTTGGTAACTGGAGCTCTTTGGAGGTGCATGTAGGTCTTTAACATTACTTATTCACTCTGATTGTTTGCAAAGACCTAGATGTAAATCCACAAGCTCCACATGACCTGACTGAGCCCTCAATGGAGCCTTCTGCCTGCCACGGCCTCTCTCCCGCACCCCGGAAACTGCCTGCCCAGTGGTGAGCCTTTACCAGCCATGTAATTTCACGTTCATGCAATATTTACACATTGTGTTTGTGGCAAGGTTAGGGACCCAGAAGGAGATCAGCCGAAAATACCTGTTAGGTCTGTTGACCAAGAGGGATGTTAATGCAGACAAAAGCTACCGACAGACACATTTACAGCTTATTTTTTATGTGTCTTAGAGCATCAGGACCTACCAGAACATGCTGCCTTTTTCGTGGGATTATTTCTCTTAAAGCAACATAAAACACGTTTTAAATTGAGACCTAAAGAGATATTACAGTGATATATTAACAATAAAAGTGAAGACAACAAAAACAGTTTTTTACAGAGAAGGTATCGTAAGGTGCTGTACTTATACATATTTTTACTTCTTTCTGAAGAAGAATTCTGCATACGATGAATTTCAAAGTAAAACCATAAAATGATCTTCGCTGTAAAAAGAATTACTGAGAAGCATCAAGGCACTTTTCAAACATAATACCTTATTATATTTAGCTGCATTGTAAATTTATTTTAACTTTGCTTTCAATGACTTTGCTCATTTGCATTATATACGAAAATTATAAATATGAGTTATACAATATGAAATTTATACATTATGATCAGTTATATCTGGCAACAGTGTGACTTTTGACTGAGTGTTCATGCAGCGATTTGTGTGTGTGTGTGTGTTTACAAAACTGTAGGCCAAACCTGTGAAAACACTTCCAATTTTAAGAGATTGCAGAACTTAACACCAGTTTCTCCAGTTTAATTAATCATCCAATGAATGCTATCTAACATTATCGCTAATATTTCTGCAGTAATTTTTAAAGAGTAATACTAGGTGTTTCCACAGTTTTGCCCGCTAGTGTATACAGTGTGTGTGTGTGTGCGTGTGTGTGTTTTATTATAGAATAAAAATGAATAAGTATCTTTAATACTCATTGTCCTTGGCAGTATCAGACCCATCAAATCTTTGCCAAGATGTTAATGATTAATATAATAAATAGCATATGTCATACATGTGTGTTTTTATATATGTATATGTTTGGTCTATTAATTACAATCTTAATTAAGATTATTAATTACAAGCTGTACAACACAGACAGTCATAATTTTGTGTATTCTTTCTATCCTCTTTTTACTCTTTATTATTATTATTATTATTATCATTATTATTATTATTATTTGATGCGGCCGGACCGTTGTGTTAAAGCCATTAGCCATAGAAGCCTGTATCTTGCAGCTGACTGTCTCCCCACTTACTGTACCTGCTGGTCCATTAGACCTTAAGCAGCTGCGTCCTGCAGGAGCACAAGGGCAGCATCACATGACAAAGTAGGGGACAGAGTCCCCACTGACCCCTCAGGCCAACCAAGGCAGTGACTGATGCTCTGCTAAGATCCAGGCACCAACCACTGTCAGGTCAAAGCGTCCCTCTCCCACAATGTGAGTACCAACATCCTTCGAATTTAAGAGGAGTTTTGTTACTTTGAAAACAACCAACGGGTCACTCCTAGCCATATGGGCCAGCGCTGAGCACAGCGGGGGCACGCAGGACAGGAGTGCACTGTGTGGTCGCATCCCAGTCGCTGCGAGGCAGAGTTGGATGGCAAAATTTGAGATGAGGAGCTTTATTGAGCAGAAGCATAGACCCACTGCCTCAATGTTTCCACCGAGAAACAACACGCCTCATCCACATTTCCTGCATACTACCACCGCTGGACAGAAAACAGAACCGCAGAAGACTCTCGAAAGTAAGCTGGGTCAAAATTAGGCTTTGTCCCAACTTAAGATTCTTCCTCAAAAAACTAAAAAAAAAATTCTTTAATTACCTGCTGCAGAATCCTGACAGACATCACACCAAGTGATCCATCAGTCCTGATTAGCATTTACAGCTCTGTGAATGGTCCCATTTTCAAACTGTCATCATATAATTCAATAAACCTTTATTTTCCTCTTTGACTAATGTCCGTTTTCATGTCTTACGGTGCAGGATGTCTAAGCTGGTGTCTGTAACATGATCCCATGAGTTTCGCTCCCTTTGGGCCCATTACGCTAGCGGATAGCACCTCTAGACGAGCACTCTCCACCACCGTGTCTTCCAGAGAAACGCCTCACTTCCTCACCCCCCCCCCCCCCACCCCCCCACTTTTCAAACAAGCTTTCTAGTTCCAGAGTGCGGCTTTTGTTTTTAATTCGGTGATTTTGGCAAAGTAGCATATTCGACCCCATCAGCACGGCGTTCATTCACGGCCCTGTGTGTCCGCTGTCACATGGGGGGGGGGGGGTTCGCCTTGGACACCGTGAGCATCATGCCAGCCACTGACAAATCCCGTTACGGCTCACCCCCGTCTGTGGGGCCATGGAACCACATTGGACAGATGAAAACGCCGCCACCCTCCCCACCCGAATCCCAACCTTTTCCAGCCACAAAAAAATTGAGGTGGGGGGCATGATTTCAATCCTCCTGTAACTGCCCACCGATGCCGCAGATGGCGTGGGGGAGGGCACACCTGAGCGGTGGGGGGGCACGGGGGTTTCCGGGAGCGAGGGGGGGGGGGCGGCCGTGGCGTCCTCCGCCTTGCGTCTGGCATTGTTCTCCGAGCACAGACATCGGCAGCCGCTCCAAAGCAGCTAGTCATTATTACAAGTCCAAGTGTGGCTTAAAGAATGATTAATGGCCGTGTCAGACAAAAGCAAAGACCTGCACCACTTATCTCTCATCCAGCTGCTCACTGGGGCAATTGGAAGGGAATGGAAATGCGGCCCTTACAGAGGCAGAGTGATAACGGGCAGGGAGAAGACAGGAAATGAGGGGAGAAGGAGAAGGGGATTGATTAGGAAAGGTTAGGCCTGTGTAGCCGGGAAGCCATTTGTGTACATAAAAATGTGTATCTCTCTCACACACACATACAGACAGACACACACTTTGTTGTATAGGTATAGACATGCCACTTTAGACATGCATTTGCATATACACATATAGATCTTACATATGCATATACATTTCATGTGCATATCTAAGCAGTTTTATATATTTATGAGCCTTGTAAATTAATAGCATGTAGAGAAGTCCGTGAAGAATATTCATTTGAGGCACACCGTCCTCAGAGGCATAAAGGCTCACCTGGGAAGCGTGTGAGTTATTAGTTTTACACACAAAGATGACTTCTGGCATGTCCGTGTTGCTTAAACTCAAGCCCACACTATCGGCTCTGACGGGTGTGGGACAGTGTCTGGGGCCCCCTGCTGGCTGGCACACGCCTGTATTGCTGCCAGCTGCTGAAAAGGTGGGTGAAGGCAGCCACACATTGCCATCTAGTGGCCGCCTCTGGCACTGCAATGCACTGCCCCTCGCGTCCACTTGGCTTCTTGACCAGTTGGTTCTGTTTTCCGTCAGGCCCCGGTTAAACTGCCCAGATTCCTGACAGTGCGGAAGCTTTTGACAGGAAATCGGGACATGGAGGGCACCAGGGGGGTCAGAGAGCGTGGGTGCCGCTGACTCGCTTGTGTCGGACCCCCCTGGGTGTTAGTGCTGCTCTGACAACCTCGGGAGCATGCTGGCTTGCTATTTCCACAGTGGTATGACCATTATGGTCACATGACCACTGATCACCAGTCACTGACTAATTGCTAATTTTATTGTTCATAGCAATCAAGATGGAGTTTTACCTGTAGAGTACCAGTAATACTTTTGGTTTCGTGGTCACTTTTTGATCTGCGCGTTCAGTCTGTGACTCTTTAAACGCTCTTGACCAGATTCATATTAGTCACTTGGCCTCCATTTTCAGTTCCTCAGTGTTACTTTTCCACACATCTTTCCAAAAAAACAGGATATCTCAGTGGGGAGATAGAGAATCGCTCACAGTCTAGTCCCCATACCTGCTTATCTTAGCAGGATTCAGAAGTGTGGGTGTCAATGAAACACTGCTAGCTTTCAGGATCCAACTCTGATCATATTTACAGCATGTGGGTGTTTGAGTTTTAGTGCGCTGTGCTGATGGCTTTAACGCACTCGCTAAACGGAAGGCGTGCGGGTCAGAGGGTTTAGGATTTGTGCCCGTGTCTGGGGAGGTCATGAGTTCAATTCCTGAGGCCTGCAGAGTAATCATGTCACATTCGGGCCTTTGAATGAGGCCCTTAACCCCATTGCTCCCGGAACGCAGTCGGACTCTGCTCACTAACCCTCACTTGTACGTTTCTTTGGACAACGACCTCATAAAAATGCGCATGTTCCGTCTGTTCGATTTCACCCAAAGGCTGCCACACAGTACCCCCCCCACCCAACACCGGCTGCCCTATCATTAAAGAGGTGGGCGCCCCCACTACCCTGCCCCCTCCCCCGCCAAAGCTCATAAGCCATGTTACATGTTTGCCTCAATCCTTCTGCGCCACGATTAATCAAATTCACTCAGGTATCTGTAACGGCATCTCCAGGTTGGCACAGAACGCTTGAATCGGACTTTATCTTTTTGTTATTCACTCTGGAGTTTTTAGCTCTCCGCCCGGCCTGCGTGTGGGAGCGATGTCCATGCGGCCATGTCAAACACACCCACCCAAACCGGGTTCGCCGGTGACAGCCCCCCAACGTCACACTGTGAGAGTGACACAGATAATGACATGTTTGTTTATGCACATCCGTCTCCCGAAGTCTTCATTGTCGTCTTCGGGGAATAACATCGGGGGAATGTGGAATGTTTATTGGCGGGATCGCATCGCGTTCCCATGTCTGAAGTTGCGTCATCTATTTGCCGAAATGCTTCTCTATTTAAATAAGCCTCTTATCGCATTCCCATGTGACACCGGCAAGGCCCGCTTTCACCCACGACGGAAGCACACATACTATTTTCCCATGATTCCGGCTTAATCTACTTTGCAAAGGGTTCTGTTTCGAGGTCGCGCGCGCATCGCGGCACTGGACCATCACACCCAGCCTAATACTTGCTCCGAAGAGACAGGCAGCCGTGGGCGGGTTCGGCGTTCAAAGTCTGCATTCGCCTAACCCTGCATCCCACTCTCCGCCACAGTGACAAACCTCAAACGGAAGAGCTGAAAAGTCCGGCGCCTCCGGCAGCATGTAAACAATCCATGGTGGTACATAGAAGTTACCTGTGTGACTTCGCTAACGGAAGCTCATGTGCTCTGAAATTCAGTTTCTTACATCTGTCACCAGGCGTAAGATCCATTCTCGATGTGACTGTTCGGGTTGTGGAAGAAATACCAGCGCCAGCACACACAGCGGGTCAAGGGTCGTTTGTTCCGTCCTCATGAACGATCCCACAGGCCTTGATTATAAGTCCTTGGACAGGCGTATGTAACACATGTCCTCACTGGCTTGTTGCTGACTGACAGGGGTCCTCTTTGCTGACGGAGCAGCTCGCTAGGGCTTCGGACCTGATAAAGTTACAGTCCCGTGCAAAAGTCTTAGGCAGTTCAAAGAAATGTTTAAAGCTGTTTATCTGGGTAGCAAGTGTACTTTGGCTTAGAACAAAAAACACAAATTAACATTAGAGCGTGCAAATTAAGAATAACACAATAAAAACTATGCTTATCCCAGGAGGATAAGCGGTTTGGAAAATGGATGGATGGATGGATGGATGGATGGATAATAAAAACTAGTAATGATTTCTACTGTTTTCTAAAAAGTTACTGATATCTAGTTGGACGGCTAGATGAACACCGCTTCAGTTCCCAAACTTCTCCTCAGGGGCACCTCAGCCGTTCCATGATTTTGTTAAATTTCAGCAACAGCTCAATTAAATAATTAAATATATTGGTTTAAAAAGTCAGTGACAGATTGACTAGCTGTATGAGGTGTGCTAGTGGCCAAGTCAAAAAATACATGGCTGCACTGGACGGTCACTGCAAATACTAGGATGATTTTAGCAGAGGTTCTGAAATGGCTAAGCTGACACACTTTGACAGGCACAATATCATAGTTTTGCACCAACACGAGGATAATCTAAACATCATTATCTTTGCCTGCCTAAGACTTTTGCACAGTACTGTACATCTGCTGCTCTGAGAATTTTCTGCACATGTAAACCATGACATGATGCCATATAAACCAAGGCAGAATACCAGACTGGCAATAAGTCTTTATTATTGAATGGTTAAACATTCCAGTCCTCATGGTTGTTGATGTGACCCAAACTTCAGGGAGGCCATGAGGTGGCTTAATGTACAGGCTTATGCTGCGTTTCATTTACCTCGGAGGTCGGAAGCCAGAGCTGGGAAAGACGTCACACTCGAGATAACCATGTTCCAGTACAACAAGTCGGAGAGCCATTTAGCAATACCTAGAATCTATTTCAAATAGCAAGATATCTTGCTTAACCGGATAAGCTGTCAGATTTAAGGTACTCCAATTTAAATGGCCTTTATCTTGTTTCACTTAAATTTTGCCCAAACTACCTTACATGCAAGTTATCCAGCTAAGCAAGAAATCCTGCTCTTTGAAACAGCCCCCAGTTCTAGCCAGGTTCATTGTTAGCCAGTGCTAGCAATGTCAGTTGATAATAAGCCATTTTGTGGTATTTTGTGCATAAAAACACCATAGCAAAATGCCCACAGACAGCGGTTGGACAGTTCAGTTTAATGAGTCACAAATAAGACGTAAGTGCTAATATACAGTATAAAACTACAGCTTTAACTTCTGTTCGTAAAGGGCGCAGCCATCTTGAATTCTGAGGTCGGGGTTGTGTAGATCAACGTTTCTCAAACCAGTCCTCAGGGACCCCCAGAATGTTCACATTTTTGCTCCCTCCCAACTCTCTCGGGGTCTCTGAGGACTGGTTTGAGAAACACTGGTGTAGATTCCTCCGACTTTCAGAATAGGAATTCTGACTTCGGGGGGCGCTAGAGTTCAAATTTTCATCTAGGAACTCAGCATTTACGAGTTATGAGTTTTAATGGAACACAGCATTACTCGGGCTGAAGCCCAAAGGCCTCTGCTAAGCAGGGGCCTCAAACAGGGGCCCCCCGTTTGACAACTTTCACGGTGCCCCCTCCCATCAGACAATTACACCATCATAGAAAAAGGCATGTTACAGCACCTCTGTGCGATGTGCGGATCCACGTGGCCTGATGGCTGGTTCCATGCTTCTCCCTGTGCATCTCTCAGCTGATGAGAAAGCACAGGCCCATTCTCTTCCAGAGGCTGTGCTCTCGCGGCCCTTTCATCCGGGACCCAGCCCAGCAGACAGGGGAAGGAGGGGGCGGGGGGGGGGGGGGGGGGGGGCCTTCGCTGTGCAGCACTGACGTGCCTTTGAAGTGCTGTGCAGTGGCAGCTTCCTAAGTGCATTACGACTGGTAAATCTCAATCAGGAACAAAATGAAAACACCCCAAAGGACGCCTGAAAGGGAACCGTATCAAGGCCGTACATACCCCCCCCAAAACTACTCATTATGCTCTGAAGTTGGGGCTGGTGTCAAGAGGCCCCCCAAACAGCAACTGAAGGTTTGGGGGGAAAAAGGTAAGAAGCAAACAGATGTGGGAAATCTTTACTACATTCAAAAGACTAAGACGGGGGGAAATGTTCATTCCGAGTGTTTCCCCCACATAAAGTCTGCGCATTTAGTGTGAGTGATCTCACAGGGAGGCTTTCTCAAGATGTGAGGCTGCGTCTGTGTCAGGAACATAGGCCTCCAGTGCGGTGATCCGCGGTGGCCCAGAGCATGTCGGTACACATTCTCCCTGCATTCCTGGTGAAGATGTTTTGCCGTAGAACAATGCTTCAGTCCACATCCAAAGTGGAAAGCAGTGACCGACTACAGGAGATGTGACAGTAGCTTCTCACAACACACCATTACAGAACTTTACTGCAATATCTCAGTACCTCAGTACATGATTACAGTATTTCAGTATAATATCCCAGTGCCTCATTACTGTACTTCAGTACCATATCTCAGTACTTTATTACAGTACTTCACTACAACATCTCAGTGCCTCAGTACACAATTACAGTACTTCAGTACAATATCTCAGTATCTTATTACAGAACTTCACTACAATATCTCAGTGCCTCAGTACACAATTACAGTACTTCAGTACAATATCTCAGTATCTTATTACAGAACTTCACTACAATATCTCAGTGCCTCAGTACACAATTACAGTACTTCAGTACAATATCTCAGTATCTTATTAAAGTACTTCACTACAATATCTCAGTGCCTCAGTACACAATTACAGTACTTCAGTACAATATCTCAGTATCTTATTACAGAACTTCACTACAATATCTCAGTACCTCATTACATTGCATCAATACGCGATTACAGTACTTTAGTACAATGCCTTAGTACACAATTACAGTACTTTAGTACAATGCCTTAGTACACAATTACAGTACTTCAGTACAATATCTCAGTAACTTCTTACAGTGCTTCCGTACAATATCTTAGTCGCACGTTGCACCTTTACACCCCATTCAGCCATACCGTTTTATAGTTAAGCCCAGAGTATTCAGTTTTCTTCTCCGGGTTAAGAAAATACAAATTAATGTGCAGTTCTTCTGTTCTTACCTGGAAGGGTTTGTCTTCAAGCTAATCACTCCCCCCCCCCCCAAAAAAAAAAAAAAAAAACAGTATTATAGATGTCTATTTTAGGTTCTTGTGTTGTTGTACATGTGGCAGCACTTAGTACAGAATTATAGTGTGCTTTTAACGTGTCGTATTGCACACACATGCTATTGATTTCCTTCAGCCTCTAATGTGCTATTGATTTAAATGCAAAGTGGCATAAACAGGGTTCCTCTGTATACTGAGATAGGGAACTATGGGGTCCTCATACAGAATTAGAGAAGGTCATCAGTGTGAGGAGGGTTGTGGCGCCTCCTGGTGGGCACACCTGTGAACAGTGCTACAAAAAAAAAAAGAAAACACAAAATCGAACTTATTCTTAAAACAATAAGCAGAATTTTATAATCTTAAAGAAAAAGGTTTAAGGAAATAGACCATTTAAACAGCATATTGTTAGATGATTTGGTTTAGGGGCAGATACAGAAAGGGCAAAGGAAAATATTATATTTAGCTGCAAAACGTGTTTTGATTTTTTACTTTTATTTTATTTTTTACATAAGGAGTTGGTACGTAATGTATGAAAGCAGTTTGCGGATTTCTACTACATAATCAGGTAATACATTCAACACACTCATACTCAATAGGTGGCTAAGGTAGCAAATGTGCTGCGGCGCTAAACCAAGCTAGATGTTTTTTTAATAAGCATATCAGGCAACCAGCCATCTGCCATATAATGACCCTAGAGCGTCTCCCATATAACACAGGGCACGGAGCTTTCACTGGCAAACACAAATGTTTCCACTCTCCAAGATGCAAAACTGAATTCCTGCGTATGAAACCATTTCAGCTGGAAAGCAGTTCACAGTTAAAGTATTAGATCACTGTAAAGATAAAACTCCATCCGAGATATAATTAAAGGTCATTTGGATCTTTGCAGTTAAAAAAAAATCTCTAAAAGCTGAAATCACTAATGTGCAAGATAGGGTCTTGTAAAGGTCTTATAATTGAAAATGAACTTGATATAGTTAATAAGTATAATGACTGTTTTGCATGGATATTCACAGTAGAGGATGCGAGTAATATACCGACTCTTATTACTAATCCAGCGTCGTCTATGACTAATATACGTATAACTGAAGCTGATGTGCTACAGAGCCTGGCTAAGCTCAAAATAAATAAATCGCAGGCCTCTTTTTTAAAAGAGATGAGGGATATATTTGCCGACCTTTAACTTTACTATTATCGGTTGGTGTGGTACCTTCTGATTGGAAGCATGCTAATATAACAAACACATTCAAAAAAGGGGACAGAAGTAACCCAGCAAACTATAGGCCAATCAGTTTAACTTGCATAAATAATGGAAACTATAAGCCAAGCAAAAATGGTAGATTACCTGGATTCAGATAACATTCCGAGGGACAGCCAACATGGATTTAGAAGAGGTAGGTCCTGTTTAACTAATCTACTTGAGTTCTTTGAGGAAGCTACAAGAGAAATTGATCATATAAAGGCCTACGACGTGGTCTACTTACATTTCCTGGGTTCAGTTTTCGGACCACTGTTATTCCTAATTTACATTAACGATATTGACACCAATATATTCACTAAACTGGTTTAATTTGCAGACAACACCTATGTCTGTGATGTAGCAGATACTGAACTAGCAGCACAGAAGCTACTCCCCTGGTAGGGGTTTCAACAAACTAAGTAAAAAAACAATCCTGTACCAATTCCACCATCTCAAGTTCACTTACAGAAGAGCCAGAGACTGTGTCACACTGTATCGCAGGTAAATAAAAATCAACCATAACCACCACATCATTTTCAAATGCAGATGCAACTCACTGTCAGTAACACTCGCACTGTTAACTAACAAGGACTGACAAGCACACACGCAGACTGAAAAAAAAACAGCCACCAACGTAAACTGTACTAACACACAAACACACAGATACACTCCCAGACAATCGCTGCAACGCGCTCACAGTGCAACTGTAAACCACTTTCTCTCACTACAGCAATCCCAGCAGTGTCACTCCGTGGTTGAGTTTCTTTTGTTCATAAATGCTTCCATTTTGCAACAATACAGTTGATTGCAGAATATCTAGCAAGGAAGAATTTTCACAGACTTATTGCGAAGGTGACATTCTATGACCGTACCAAGCATGAATTCATTTAGCCCAGGGCTACTCAAATCGTAGTCCTCAAGGACCAAGCGCTGTTCGTTTCCCTGCCTTCCTTCACCTGTAAGCCAATTATGAAACCTCTCTGTCTAATCAGAATCAGTAATTACTAAACTAAATACCTGGAAAAACTGAAAACAAAGCCTGGATTTGGATTCAAGGGCCATATTTAAAAACCCTGATTTAGTTCTTCAGAATGACCCATTCTTTCACAAATGTTTGTAAACCTGACTGCATGGCTAGGTGCTTCATTTTGCAATGGGTCTGAATGAAACACCTGAATTCGATGATTAAAAGGTGTGTCCTAATACTTTTGTCCATATAGTGTATGTGTCAGTATGTGTCTTGTGGCATGCACGGTGTAGACTATCCTTCCAATGTTTCTGACAACGTCATTTGCCAGAAACGTTTAGTCGTAGTGGAGTTCGAGGATAGGATTTGGACGAAGTAGAGGCACTTTGGAACGGTCAGTCCTGCTACAGCGTGATATCACACTACAAATCTGTACTACCTCAACTGATAGATTAGTACCCAAGTCCGATATAACGTGGGATCGGATTTGTAGTTCCGCAATTTTCGTTCGGAGAGAAAAGCACTCCGTGAACTACAACACGATATGATCTTAGTGGGAAACACTACATGCACCGAAAAACAGCTGTCCAGGTGAATGTTAATGATGTCCAATTCGTTAATGCAATACTGTTCTTTTGAACTGGTTCTTTTCAGTGACTCGATCAAACTTTTTGTAAATCCACTTATTCTATTCAGTGCCCCTGTGTGTAGCGTAATCTGTGTGAATACTCAGCCACACGATGGATGTACCTCCCCGCTCGCTCATACTGACTCATTTCATCTCTGACTCTCTAGTTGTACTCATTCACTTAAAGAGCTGGTTCACAATGATTCATTCACGAAACTGGCATCACTCCTCAGTAGTTCCACATATTGGTGAGTTCAGCACCTTTGATTCAAGCTGATACTTGGCAGGTCTCGTGAAAGTCACAAGACCCCAAATTCACCAAGTTTTCGGTTATTCCTCACACTTCCAAACTCGATTCAATGCAGCGTGCAACGGTATGAGGATATTTCAGCTGGTGCAAATTTAGCCATGCATGCTGAACCTTGCCTGTAGGCGGGTGGTGAGAACATGCAGATACTCCAATGATGTCAGTTCTTGTTTGCTCCATCCATCGACACGTGATGTTAACTTCCTTGAATTGCTGTGTTCATCTTTGTCGAAATTTGGACTGTTGACTCTGACCCATCCTGGTGTTTTACACCTGGTTCACTGCTAAATCATTAAAGGCAACCGACTTGTTGACATCCCTGTCTCTATAAATAACATCAAAGCCTCTTTCATGTTTGAGGTCTTCGGACGTATTAATGGACCACAACTTACCAAGGGCTGAAAACTTCCAGGTAGAGTTAACAGCATTTGTCCGCTGTGGAAGAGCCGGGACGCATTGCGGATCTAATGCTCTGGTCAGAACTGGTTTTGTTGGATAATCTCTCTTGGTCCCTCACTTTTCCTCCAAACATTAAGTCAACACCTTTTCGCAAACTTCTTACGTGAACTTTTACATTTGTGGGATTCTTTCCCTTGCACCATTTATTAAGCCGGTTCCATTTGCAATGAGACACCAACTTCTGCTGGGAACAGATTCATGATCAAAATCCTCCCCTGGAGGACTTTCCTTTTATTCCCCAATTTTACTCAGACCTTTTTTCAATTTGACCTTTTGTGTCAATTTGGCAATTTGACCCTCAACACATCACTCATCCTCCAACACCGTCAACCAAGAGTCAAATCAATTCTGCGCGAGGCTGTGCAAACTGACTTTATATTATTCTTAACAATATCACACAAATCAGAAAAAAATGCAACGACGTGTCTGTGAAACTATGCATTCACATTATTATGAACGAATCATGGCAGCATCCGTAATGTAACTATTGACGTGATATGCAAATGAGTGATAGAAAACTGATCACCCAAATGTCACCATTGTGAGGGCATCCCGTGCCGCCTCCGGCAAGATGCTGCCTGGGCCATATTGGCCACAGCTAAATCCACCAGTGAGCTCCTGACCTGAATTTGTATGATTTTATACATTGTGCTGCTGACATATGATTGGCTGATTAGATATTTGCTTCAATGAGCAATTGAACAGGTGTACCTAATAAAGTGTCCAGTGAGTGAACAGTATGCAAACAGGTAACGAGGTCTAGACGAAGGACAGGTGTGGGTCATCAACTACACAAACACTAGGGACTAAAAAATACCAGGAGATACAAGGAATACATGTCATAATACAGGCACAAACACGGTATATAATGATGCTACAGGCAAGGATAGTCTGGAATACATAAACGCAAGGAATTTGATTAATGTGGGGTATTTCCGGGGCACCAAAACCCAAAATGTCACAATGGTTTGGGGCGGATGGTTAATCAGCTGCACACTCAGCCCTCTCGGCCACGTGGAGAGCCAGGGAGCAGGGAGAACAATGGGGACTGTGAGTGGGGGTAAACCCAAGGGAACACAAGGAACAAAACGGGATAACCAGCGACACCTACTGGCCAAACAGGGAACTTAGGGAAATGACGGATAGAACAGGACAAGGCCAGGACTGACCCTCACAGTCAGCAGCAGCATCCAGGACACATGAGCCCTGGGTCATGATCAGACTTTGTTCTAAGAGCTCTTAGCCGAGAGTTCCTGCACACCACTCAGCTGTTGCACTTAGCAATAGGTTCTCATCTCCAGGTTCCATGTCTGCTGAAGCAGAAAAGGTGCTTATAATTGGATACTTGAGAGTTTCTAACAACCGTAGAACAGCAGTTTCTGTAAAGTGCCTTCCTGGACCGGAGTTTCTGAAATCAAGGCGATATTGGACCCACTATCCAGCTTGGTGGTTCTTGCTGGAACTAATTATATAAAGTCCTGACAAGAAATGTTAAAGAGGAACTCCATTTCTATGTGTCCAAAAGCAAAAAGAATATGTTGGAATCTAATTGTCTCTAGTCCCCTACCAATTCTTTACAGAGGGGATGTAACTATACTAAGATACTCTCTCTAAACTACTGGTTAGAGACTTGGTGTGCATCTCAAAGCATAGCTTTATCGGTAATTGGAATCTTTTTTGGGAACAGCTCAGCTTTTATAAACAGGATGGTCTCCATCCAAATGGGAGGGTATCATTCACAATAGTTTACCTGCCTGACTTCTGAGAGTGGCACCCAGGCCTTAAACCAAAAGCTCTCCATTCTCCCACCTTTAGATCATGTTTGTCCTTGAGTCAGGGGCCCCATCACATGGCATCCCCAACATCCATCCATCCATTTTCCAAACCGCTCATCCTAATGGGTCGCGGGGGGTCCGGAGCCTATCCCGGAATCAATGGGCACGAGGCAGGGAACAACCCAGGATGGGGGGCCAGCCCATCGCAGCATCCCCAACATCTACTAACTATTTAGAAAGAGACATGAATGAACCTAGAAAAATTATAGTAACTATTATTAGGTAAGGAGCATGCACTGATTACAGTGTGTAAGGAGCAGGCACTGATTACAGTGTGTAAGGAGCAGGCACTGATTACAGTGTGTAAGGAGCATGCACTGATTACTGTGTGTAAGGAGCAGGCACTGATTACAGTGTGTAAGGAGCAGGCACTGATTACAGTCTGTAAGGAGCATGCACTGATTACAGTGTGTAAGGAGCAGGCACTGATTACAGTCTGTAAGGAGCATGCACTGATTACAGTGTGTAAGGAGCATGCACTGATTACAGTGTATAAGGAGCAGGCACTGATTACAGTCTGTAAGGAGCATGCACTGATTACAGTGTGTAAGGAGCATGCACTGATTACAGTGTGTAAGGAGCATGCACTGATTACAGTGTCTACGGAGCAGGCACTGATTGCAGTGTGTAAGGAGCATGCACCGTTTACAGTGTGTAAGGAACATGCACCTCTTAGAGTGTATAAGGAACATGCACTGATTACAGTGTCTGCAGAGCAGGCACTGATTGCAGTGTGTAAGGAGCATGCACTGTTTACAGTGTGTAAGGAGCATGCACTGTTTACAGTGTGTAAGGTTTTTTTTTCCAGTGGTTGGAGTGCCAATCCTGCCACCAACCCCCAAGTTATTCCCTGTAAATTGGAGGACCTCCTTATAAGGCTGTCTACCCAGGATGAAGCAACTGCAGGTTAAGGGTCTTGCTCAAGGGCCCAAGGGAGTAGAATCACTGTGGGCATTGAGGGGATTTGAACCAGCAGCCTTCCAGTCATCACTATTACTAGACCAAGATTTAAACCTAAACATTCCACTGGGGGGCTCCTGTGTGGATAATTTAATATCAATCCCACTGACAAGATTAAATGAGCCACAAAATAAACCCAACATAAAATGCTCATTATTGAATGTTTGCTCTGTAGGAAACAAATAACTTGAAATAACAAATAACTTCCTGCCAACAACGTTGTGCTTGACACCGGCCTGGATATTGACAGAAACCTGGTTCAGACCCACAAATCCTTCTTGTTGAATTAATTGAAAATAGAAGACAGACAACACATCAAATGTTGAAACTGAGAATTCTTTCCTTCTTTCTTTCTTACTTTGTTTTTGTTTTATTCTGTATAAGTGGTGTGGTGATCAGATGCACGCATCTGAAGCGGTCTGGGGGAACTCTGTTGTGCTGGCACTATATAATATAAATTGAATTAATACAGTACTGAGATGCTGAAGTGCCGTAATAATGTACTGGAAAAATTGTGCTGATATAGTAGAGTACTGAGGTATTGAGATATTGAAACCACCGTGGAGCCCTTAAAAAAGCCTCTTGCCCTCTGGCCAGCTCTGTGAAGGGAACTGGATTTTCATATAAGAGCCTCATTAAGCTCATCAAAGGTCTATTTTGGTCTCACTCTGGAGCTCCTCACCACTATTTCCTCTGTTTGAATGGTCAGTTTTAGAGGGACATTTCATTTACGGTTTCTTCTTAAACACTGAGGTTCTCCCCTTAAACACTGAACGGAACGGAACGGAACAACTGTGGTCTATGGTTTTCATCATCCTGCGTCGCGTTATTCAACTAGTGAAAACAAATTGATAGTCATGTCAAGTCTCTGTTTCAACATCTCTACAGTATCTAAAGTACAGTAAGGTATGCTGGCAAGTGCCTTGGTACTCAGAGCATGTGAGTCACACTGCTGTGAGCGTTCAGAGACTGCAGCGGTGCACAACTCACCATTACGCTACCATTTTGTTACCATTTTGATCCTCCATAATTTTTTTATTTTTTTTTTTTTTTTGGGGGGGGGGAGGGAGGTTCATTAATGTGTGAATTTTACTTTACAGCCAGAGTGCAGTGCCCTCTAGTGCTGAGTGGAGGAAGCACGAGTATTTTCATATGGGTTTTGGTCATCATTAGTCACGGCTGAATCCGTTATTCTGGCAAACATTAGCTGTTCTCGACCGCTGCTTATAGACGTGCTTGTGGCCAATGGAGATACTGTTACAGAGTATGAACCGTTTGGAAACCAATTAATACAATCTGGATTCAGCTGGGAATTCCAGACCCGGACCGGCACGTACCGCTCAAAAATATGCGCATAATGTGGCCACTGACTCGAGTGATTGATACTGAAGTGCAGAGTGCTCTGTCACTGACAGGTAAATGGTCCCCCCGCCACAAAAAAAACTAATTAGCAAGTGGAAAAAAGCAAGCAGAGACTGTGCAGGTAGTGTTTCCCAGCAGTCAGAGTGGGACACCAAATTCCAGGACACGTATAGTATAATATGTGCAAGCTATCATTCATAAATTGATTTTAAATTTAAATTACGAAGTGCTTTGGCGTTGAACTTTATTAAAGGCTAATATATAAGAATGTATCAGTACTATAACATAATGCTATAATTTTGTGAAATTGTCTTACGATAGTGTAGCGTTTCAAATACTAGAATATCTGAAGAAAAACATCTTCAAATGACAAAAACAGTAAAGCTATATAAAGCCGTTGTGAAGGGAATATACTTTGTATAAATTCATAACTATATATGATTTTTGAATCATGTTACTATAAATTCAAATTGAGATTTTCAGTATTGTAAAAAAAAAGACTCTGAAAGTTTACGTGTAATGACAATTGCATCCAGCAGATGTCGACAGAACCCGCATAATATCAGTTTAAAGTCGCTTATAAAAGTGACTCACTGCTGTTACCCGTGTGGTAACTTCCGCTGCTGCAAACATTGAGAAAAAAAACACTGTTAATTCAGATATTGCAGTAGATGTCTAGACCAGAATTTCCTTCCTGACAAACATGAGGTGGGGGATCGGGGGGGTGGACTGCAGGTTCAGAGGGGATTCGGTGTTTAATTAAGGGCCTTATGTTGCAGCAGAGCCCCCATCCCCAGCACAGGCGCATATAGATAAATACCCTCTCTTCCCCTGATTAACCGTCAGAGATTAACCAAGACAGAAATAGCTTTGGCTTCATCAAAAGCGAGTGTACAATGTAAACTTCTTGACTTGAACAGTACAGCTCTGACTAAGGTATATTTTTACATGTGAAAAGGGGAAGTCAAAATTCACTCTGTAGCTACAGCTATGACTGAGGCACCAGTTCTAAGGAGCAAGTCATCATGGGTGTGAAGACTTCAGAAGCTGATAGGACGAAAAAACAAATAAAAGTTAACGTGTGTCATCACAATTTGGATCTGGGCTCCTAGATCTAGAAGTTAGGGCTGTTGTTTCATCCATCCATCGTCTTAGAGCTTGTACCAGGAGGAAGAGCGTTTGGGGACACCCTGTAGGGGATGCCAGTCCATCCCCGGGTACATGCAACAGATGCGGTGGGTAATTGAGAGGTACAGACTAGCCGAGCTGCATGTTTATAGACTGTTGGAAAAGCCTACACAAGAAGACCATATTCCACCGACACAGAGCATGGATGGGATTTAAACCCATCACCTTGGCAACCATGTTGGTTCACACCCCGTTTAATAGAAGCCATTATGCAAAACACCCCTTAAGAATATTCCACTCTGTTTGTTTGTCTGTGTGCGTCTGTATTTGTGGGCGTTCGGGTGTGAGCACAGCATCTGAAAGTCAAATGTACTGCAACATATCCAGGAAGACTGTTATAAATAACTAATTACGTGTTAAAGATATTTCTTCAGATCTTTCACAAGTTTGTCATAAAGGACAGATTTGCTTTTCTCCTTCTTTTGTGGTCAGTCACGGGGAAGCAGACAGACAGGTGCAATAGCAGACTGGTGGATAAATGGTTACACACATGTACCACCTTAGGCAACTTAGGGACTTCAGGCTGCCTGTCCAAATAATAAAGAACTTCCACGCTGTCACCATCGAACGCTTTTTGACAGGCAGTATCACCGTCTGATCTGGGATCAGCACACGACAGGACTGCATGGCTCTACAGAGCATTGTGCAGCCAGCTGACAGTCAGACAGAAACTCCCAAACCGCCAGAACATTTACATCAGGTGATCACAGAGGTTTCAGCTCTAGAAAGTAAAAAATCCAGCCCATGATTTAGTTTCAACCAACAGGATGAGTACAAAGAATCACAGTCACAGAGCACTCAGCTGGTTGGTCGAAATGAAATCTTGGCCTGGATTTGTACTCTCTGGACCTAAAATTTCCACCTTTGATTAGGACATGGTGTCATTTTGCACATCTTAGATACTTATGATTATTATTTAATGTCTTATGTTTGTAGTATGTTATGCCTAGTCTCTGTCTTTTTTCACAGTCTGGGTCTGCAACCACACATTTCACTGCATGCTGTGCTCAGTATTGTTGTGTATGTGACAAATAAAAGTTTGACTTTGATCACTGTGACTGACACACACACACACACACACAGAGGTTTATAATATCTTTGTGGGAACTCTATTCATTTCTATGGGGAAAACTCTAATCCCAAAATGACGACCTTAACCCCCACCCAGCCCTAACCTTAACCACAAGTAACCAAACTAAATAAGAAGATGTTTCTACAGATGTCCTGCATGTTCACATTTTTGATTGCAGAATGTTTTATGAAATTGAAGTTGCAACCACAGAGTTTTATAAAATTGAGGTTATCCAAATAGGGACCCCCCCCCCACCCCCCCCACAGACACACACATAACCTCCACAGCTGACAATGACACACCGGCAAAAGAGCACAGCAAAGGACAGATATTACATCAGTCCATTAGTTAAAGTGTCTTCACATTCATTAATGATTTAGTGAATAAATGTTGTTATATGCAGTGTGATCGCCAAATGAATCCCGCGGCGAGTCTGCTGCTGAGGGTAAGTTTAGCTACTACATGTGGGTAAGACGCAGATGGGAGGAGCGGGCGGTGTGAGAACGGGGGCCACAGCCAGGAAAGTCGGAGACAGAACATGTCGGATGCAGAGCTGATCCCACACACTGCATCTCCACACTGAGCTCACGCTCGCTGCTGCACCCACTCGCTGACGCGTCGGCACAGAGAAACGCTAACGGGCCCCCGTTTCGAAATGGCGTACTGCTCCCGGGGGGGGGGGGGGGGTGCGAAACTGGGGAGATGGCGAGAGGGGGCCGTCTCATTCAAATTCTCCCCTCATGCGCCGGCTATTGTATCCGCAGGCCTGGCAGCGCGTAAAAGCCACGGCACATGGAACAAAGACGCTATTCAGCGCCCCAAGCAGCTTCCCCTACAGTCTATTCTGCCATCACAGGAACGGGCTGCTGGTACGTGCTATCTCACAGACACGGGGCTCCACAGACCCCGCTCCCTCCCTCCTTGGCTCAGAGTGCCTGAGCTCCTCCATTTGTCTCCCTGCCCTCCATGGGCTCGCTGCGCCCTCCTCGTGTTCCTCCCAGTCCCACCTTGCGCCCCCGCCCCCGTCCCACCGAGCCATACCACACGTTGCTCACAGTCTCCCGAGGCTGTGCCCCCACCCACAGCTCTAGCAGGCCCCTCTCTGGTGGTACGATCCAGATCGGCAGGAACTGTAAGAGAGCATTGTTTGTGATCTCGTCCTACAAAGGTCACTTCCTGTGTCACTCGGGTGTCTGTTTGGGCAACTGTCCTCCGACTTCTCACCTTCTAGTCCCTGTCAAGATTACAAGTTGTCTCTTAGCTCTGGGTGCAATGATCCTTCTAATATATGAACTAAAAATGTAATAACATCCTTAATGGCTTCATTAACACATTATACAGTCAAACATACCCTGAAAGCTGTCTCTGTGAGAAAATCACCAAAGAATCTGACCTGCCAGAACTTACAGTAAGACACATACAGAATCCAGGAAGTTGTCTCAAATGCATGTCAACTTTAATACTAATACTTTTAATATTAATCCATCCATTTCCCAAACCGCTTATCCCACTGGGTCGCGGGGGGTCAGGAGCCTATCCCGGAAGCAATGGGCACGAGGCAGGGAACAACCCAGGACGGGGGGCCAGCCCATCGCAGTAATATTAATCCAATTTCAGTTTGACGTTGTCATTGTTTCATAGAGAGAAGGATGTCCAGGTACCCAAATGGCGGAATGCCTTCCTGCTAGTGTATTCTCTCCAATAGGATCCAGGACACTGTGAGGGGAAAATGACCCGCAAAGGGATCCTTTTAATGTCTATGTTAAGTACCTTGATAATGGCAAATTGTTTGTTGTGTATTTAAAATATGTGATTAGTTCTTGACTGGTAGTTTCATTGATCAGCATACTTTTGGTATATCTTTACCCTGCCATAAATTACACATGGCTGACATTTAGCTTACAGTTTTCTGCATTATTTTACTGATTTATTAATCTGGATATTGTACTAGAGCATTTCAGGTAAAGTACACTGTGCAGGTGTATAATTAAGTACACAGTCATATGATATCCAGCAACAAACACAGGCAACAGAAGAGGTTAGTGGCTTTCAGTTTGGTTCCATCATAGGACGCCATCTTTCCATCAAGTCAGTTCGCCACATTTCTGCCCTGCTAGAGCTGCCCTGGTCAACTGCAAGTGACGTGATTAGGAAGCAGAAACCGTGGGGAGCAAGATCTGCAGTGGAGTGAAGGTCATACAAACTCACAGAAAGTGACCTGATCACCCTACGTCAACACCCAACCTGAATGGCAGCAAATCCCACCAGCAATGTTCCACCATCTAATGGAAAGGCATCCAAGAAGAGCAGAGGCTGTTATAGCAACAACGGGCAGGCAAACATCACACTAACACCCTCGGTTTCAGAATGAGATGCTGGACAAGCTGGTGTCCACATGCCTTTTACCATTTATTGTATCAAATACAAAGGTACCACAGTAGTGACCTTCGGAACTGATCTTAACACCTTCACCTCATATGCATCCTGCTTCCCCTCTTCTCCCAGCACTGGGTTGCCATAGTGCAAATATATTGCCATGTATTCAGTTTATTCTTCTGTTTATTTTATGTAGGAAAATTTGCTTCCCAAATTATAGCATATGCCACTGCAGATGCTTAAATGATGGTCCTGTTACATAGATACCTTGCATGCGAATATATTTTAACATACAGTGTGAACTGGAAACCAGAACACTCACTGGGAAGCCATCCACACAAGAGCAGAAGGTCTGGACTCAGAACCCCCTTACTGGTGAGGCATGAAGCAAGCGCAAGCATGCCCCCGTAACGTGGGCAGATCAGGGGCATCAGTAAAAAAATGTTTTTTTGCTTGACATTCCCCAAGAAAATGTCTCATCATTTTCTCGGGGCTCAGCACAGAGCCAGAATGACCCCTTGAAGGTGGGTGCCACTGCATACAGTGAGGCAGTGATGAAGAGAAGGGTGTCGCCGTGCAGTGAGCTGCCGGTCCCCTTCGTGCCACACTCTGTCGCTTGCATCCAGTCATCGCCAAAGGTGACTAACGCGTGAGTCGGACTTCCTCCACTTCTTAATGATTCTCCACGCGGCGTTCTTCTCAGTAACCAGCTTCTCCTGGCCCCGTCTCCTTCATCCACAGAAGCTCAGGCTGTCTTTTCACGGCCGCACTGCGGACCCTCACTTGGGCTTTGCTGGGCAGCATCCAAGGACGCTAGTCTCTCTCTAGCTTCCTGAGTGGCACCCCCAGGCAGGCGGGGGGCGGGGGCGTGGGCCAACGTAGCTGTCCATCAGGGACTGATTAACTCCTCTGACGAGGCTGACATGCTTGGGACGCCCCAAGCGGGACATTTGAGCTTATCTTTTGGATCTGAGAGAGAAATGAGAGAAAAATAAAAAAAATTATGTTGCCAGCAGTAAAACTGGCTATTTTTTTCATTTTTTGCCAGAACCCACACTTAATGAGCTAAATCCTTCCATTGTCGCCGAGGTGCGCAGGGCCCTGATTTTCCCGGGGCCCTAGGCTGTAGCTTTACAATCACCTATGGATTAATCTGCTCCTGTTGCCCCTTATGTTTGTCTTCAGGGAACAGAAACTGACCCCTCATATCAGAGGCCTTTCTCATGCCAGATGCAATAATCACTAAGCATCTAACAAGCACTGCAAATCACATTTCCGTACAAAGGACTCTTCCCTGTGAGAAGGAATAAGGATTGAAATGTAAGCCAAAGAGGTCACGACCAAATAAACAGTGTTTGAAAACCACAGCATCCATAACATCCGCAGTGCTGTTTCCTTAAGGCACCGTGTCTCAGCAGCAGAACTGTAGGCAGGCAGACTGTGGTGTGTGACGCCATGACAGTGAGCCTTAGTGAGTGGGATGTGACCACAGTTACACTGAGTCAGTGCTCAGCCTTCCTACAGAAAACACTGGAGCTCTCTGCTGCTGGCCCACCTGCCCTCTGTGGTGCAGACTGGTGCCCAAAAGAAAGAAGGTCATGTGACCATGTGGTCATGTGAAGGTCATGTGACCCCATTCTTCGGTCTTGCCATTGAAGAGAAATTGAAGAGTCCTTCTTAACGCTGCCTTCAGACCAAACGTTTCCCACTAAGAGATAAAATTCCATGCCTCATCCTAAAATATCCGTGGTCCCCGTCTTGCCCAATAACAAAACGTCAGAATGAAGAGGGATTTTTAGAGGAACATTTTGTGGATGGAACTCTTGGCCATAGACTAAGGTCTTTGAAGGTGGACGCTATGTGTTAAAGACCTGACTTCTACAACATCCACCTCAACAGTAATATTCATAGTAACATTTTACTTGATGGGGCACAAACACTTAGTAATAACTATGTGTTATACAAATAACACTTAATACAAATCATGAACAAATATAGTTGTTACTTGCGATAAAACATGCATCACGATTCATTAATGATGAACAAACATGAGATCTGTATGTAACTAAGACTTCGTGGTTAATTAATACATAATAGTATAATACTATATTTGTGCCCTGTCAAGTAAAGTGTTACCTTATTCTTTGTCTACCCCAATTATTCAATAATAATTGCCAATATTTATTCCTAGTCCTCCTCAATGCTTGACTGCTGCATAGTTTGCGTATAATTCGCTGTATATTAGTGCTTAGTTATTGATGATACCACCATGCGATTATTCAGTTAAGTTTGCAGAGTGGAGTTTGGAAACTGTCGATTCAGTGCAAGTTTACCACTCTGTTCAGTAAATGAAACCATACACAACATGCTAATTATTAATAACACGGTCTGCCAGCTGCCTGTTGGAGACACAAACCCCACACTCTTACATAACTGAACATATAATGACAATCTACACTGTTTTACCAGGTGTTGCATGCAGGTGCTAAAAGCTGCCGGGATCAGACATGAACAGAGGAAGGAGGCATTGTTACTATTAATAGCACAGTGTTCTCAATGAGCCATAATGACTAGTGTAGACGATGACTCCTGTTTTCTGACTGGCCCGTGATTTGCAGTGGCTAAGCAGTGGCATCCTTTGGCCACGTCACTGGAATCCCAGACTAACTGTGCAATCATTTAACACCTCAGCCATTGGGAAACCAACCATTCTCCCTAGATGGGGTTTGGCGGTTTTGGACTCCCACATTAATGAAGGCTTACTGTATGCGATGACTCCAAAGGCATGTTGATTTGCCATATTGCCTCAGTTAAGACAAATCCCCCACGGTTTCCCAGTTTAATTGTGCCAGGCACAAATTAATTTCAGCCTTGCTAAAATTTTTGAGCTGATTTTAGCAATAATGAAATGTAATATACTCTTCGTAAATATCCAGGGGTGTAAATGGATATTAAAGTATATAAAGAAATACATGTTGCTTTAATTGGTTTTACTCCACCCTTTGCCTTTGGACGTTTGCATTTACTGTTACGCTTATTTGCAACATGTTAGATGCTTTTAAAAAAATCTCACAAGCTAGTACTGTTGGATATCAGAGAAGCGCATTGTCAAGTAAGTGTTGTTAATCCCACCAATTTATAGTACAGTGATATATCAGGTATAATCTGATCCAACCAGCAACTGCTTATATTCTGTCAACAACAACAAAAACAGCAACACCAATAATCATAATAATAATGTATCTTAACTGTATACTTAAATATTGCTTCCGAATAATATGTGTGCGGAGCTAGTTAATGGCCTAAATGTTGTAATATTGTGTCTCACGTACAGTGCAGTTTGCCTCCTCTGACCCATCATAGCTGCCAGAGATGACTGTTTGTTATTTAAGTTGTTGAAATTTGTTGAAAAGGGAAGGCCAGACTGAGCATAAACCCACGGCCGCTTGCGCAGGTCCCATTGCACGACCCGCACAGGAAATGCTGTGAGATCCATATTTGCGAGATGAGAAACTGTGACTGCCTGAACCTTTGAATTCTCTGAAGGATGAAAGCATGTTGCTGGGAAAGGCCTTCATTACGTTTTCATTTGGTTTAAACAAAACATGCTTTTTCTCTTCTCATGGGACGTGATATTCTATGTTTAACATTTTTAAATGGTCACACACCTCATAATATATTCAACTTGGGCAGCAACAGTACATTTTGTGTTTAATTATTGCTTCACGTCATACAAAACATGGAGTTCCTTGATTGACAGGCCTACGTCAAGTCATTGTGGAACCTAAATCAAAATGGCGCCCGATTAAGATTTTTTATATGGTGCCCAGAGTTATTCATGGATTTCTCCTGCTCCTCTTACTCCAAATTCCCCATAGTATTACAGCACAGGAAGGAGAGTGCAAATGACTCATACATCTGGTGAAAATATTACAGCCCCATCCATTCCTTCCCTATTAATGCTTACTGCATGGCTTAGATACATACAATAATTATTCATATCCTCTTTCTTTTTATTTAAGTTTGTCAAGATACGGATGCAGTTCTTTAATAGAACATGCTGCAGAATTTCCCAAGAACACTCATAATGCATTGGTGGGTAAAATATTTGACGTGCAGAGGTCAGCCCTTAACGACTGCCTGAATACTTTGAAAGTGGAGAGGATAAGCAATTCCTTCCAAGTGGTTTCGGGATTCCTGACCCGGAAGGGATACCCCCCTGCTTTCTTCCTACTTCTCCTTCTCAAAAAAACAAAAAACAAACAGCTGATCACTGGCAGCAAAGCTGCTACAATCCCCTCAAAGAATGTGGATTTGAAAGCGCTGTGTGTTAAAGGCACATTTGGGGTTCACCTTTGACCCTGTTGGTGAATACTGTTTCCCCTGTGGTGTTCTGACATGCTCTGAAAAGCTACCACGCGAACTGTTGGGAACTTAGCTATATTTTCTTATTAATTAGTTATGCATAGGTTTTTATAAGAGGTCTTCAAAGTCTCAGAGAACCAAGGCTGGGTCTGAACATAGATACAAGGTCTTTTTCTACCTGAGATCTCATTAGACTGCGGGTCAGCTGCTTCTCTTCCATTCCCCCGTGAGCATTGCTGACCTGTCATGAGCTGTACAGGTGGCTCCTGTTTGGTTGTACATGCTGGACACCTCCACACTCAACTGCCATTAAGTTCTTAACTATTAAACCATAGCTTCCGAAGATTTACTAAGCAGGGCAAAAGGGTTGAGGAAATAATCAAAAAACAAAAGCATCGATGGGAGAGGCCAGTTCTGCGGGTGATCTACGAAAAATGCAAAAATTTATGAACAGAGACACAGTCATTTCATTTAAATAATGACTGACACAATCAAGGGTAGTGCAAATTAGTGTAGCGTAATGTAACAAGCACACCCGTTGAGGGTGTGGATAATATCCTAACAACTCAGATGCAGCTTGTTACAATCTTAATCTTAATATGATCGTACACGCATAGGCTTATTCTCGTGTCCCTCAGAGGCACCTCCTTGCGGCATCTGTTGCAGCCATGTTAAACCCAAAATAAGATACGCTTTTTATCTGCGTTAAATAGGGCTGCAATGTGCAGTAAATTGCCTACAGCAAACCTCAGTAAATCCCATTGCGTGATTCCTTTAAATACCCTCCTCCCCCAAATTTTGCATTTCGAAAGGAAACTCCGACAAATGTATAAGCAATATGGCCAGTCACAAAATTAACTGCATCAACACCTTTCCACCTTTGCCAAGAGAGCAGATGCACTGGGGCAAACTGTTAGTAAATCCGGCCCAACGTCAGCTAAACTACAATATCATTTAAAGCGGAGCACAGAACTTCATTTTCCATGCCTAATATGAGATGTCAACTTTGTAATACAAAGAATAAATACAACCATTTTCATATTTTTTTCAAAAAATCTGTTTGCTTTCTATGATTTTGGGCCTGACAGCAAACTATAAATAACGACTGCGCCCCAATCACTGCCTCGTTTTCACAGGAAATCCCACTTCCTCTTGAGCGGAGTCCTGTAGGGCCCCCTTGTCCAGGAGGAACTCACACAGCTTACCCAGAATTCTGCACGCTAAGGGCCTCAGAGAGACGCCTTGCATTCCAGGCTGGACATTTTCCCATGCAGGTCTCCCTGCGTTTAGTGTCTCACCACTGTCTCTTTTGGAAGGAGCTCTTTTGATGTTTACAGGAGACACAAATAAGACCCAGTCAGCAACATCCTTTTTTGGATTTCGAGTTCTATTCATACAAGCTGACCTTGAAAGAACTTCTGATGTACAAGGGACGGACAAAATAACTGAAACAGATACTATATACTAATCAGCTTTGTCTTAACGAGGAGTTGGGTCACTCTTTGCCTTCAGGACAGCTTCACCCCATCTTGGAATAGGCCTTCTGTCTGTAGCTGTGTGAAGTGAGCTATCTGACCATTCTCATAAAGCAACAACATAGAATAAAGGAGATTACTTTGCGATCTTGACCTGCCTTGGGTAGACTTACAGTATAACATATATCATAATATTTTGTGGGTAAATAGGTGGTTAAGCAGTAGGAGCTGTAGATGCCAGGTTGTCTCTGAGCAGCTTCATTGTTGTAACCTCAAGTGAAGTGTAATATGCACTGTACAGTGTCGTGTCATACTAGGGAAGCTATTCAAGTAACTTTGGGCAAAAGCATTTCCTGGGTGGCGATAACGACAGAATCCCCTAACGATGTATTAATAAGCAGGACCTCATAAGGAGCTGGGTTAGCCTCTGCCTTCAGAGCAGCGTCAATCCTTCTAGGAACGCTGCCATAAGCCTCCTAAACTGTATAAAAATGAGGCATCAGATTATTTCCATTACTTAGAAGGATGAAGGAGGTAGAAATCTGCTTTGCGATCTGACTTCAGAATGACGAAAAAGCTTCAGTGTCGATTATATCAGGTTATTTGGAGAGGCAACGCGAGTCTCATGACTTCATCCTAGTGCTCATGAAACCGTTCTTGAATCTGGTTCGCAGCGTGTAGGACATGGGAACATCACGAGGGACGACGAAGGTGCACCTGGGCCTACAGTATGAACTCATATTCCTTGGCGATTATACAGAAATGCAGAAGAATCTCAGGATGTAATGACTCTCAGGAGATGGCTGCCCATACCATTACAGAACCCCTTGTCGACAGTTGAATGCATCCTTTAGCATTCTCCAAATGCTGGAAAAAGAGGCGAAAGATGACCATGTTACGTTTTCCATCGCTCAGGGTTCTAGGTTTTGAATGCTAAACCTCAGCTTATGGGTTTGTGCACTTTGGCTTAAGATACAAGTGGTTTCCAAATGGCAGCCCTGTCATAGAACATGGAGTTTCAGGGTCACGGAGATGCTAACTCAGTTCACTAGTGCATTTAAGGTCATGGCTTCCTGTCATTGAGCTTTGAGTTCCTTTTTTGCATATTTTTATACTAATGTGCCTAAAATTCTGGTCCTACTTGCCCTATTTCTTCATTCTGAAATCTCACATACTAAGTGCTGATTGTCAGATGTCTTTTATACCTGACACATGCTGCTAATTAGCATTCAGCCTAAAATGAATCATCTTTGAAGCTTTGTTTGTAATTGTTGTTTAGTTACTTCTGTGCTGTTTTTATTACCGCTGCTTCAGTTATTTTTCCCACCCCATATGTAAGACTGTACTCACTCATTAATCATGTCTAACATGTAATTCTTTAAACAAACACTACTATGTCAAATACAAAGAGCTATATTTTTCTTGGTTTCTTCTTCACTGTTTATAAAGAGGAAATCCTTAATTGCCTGATTATTGCCTTTTTTCATTCCCTATAAAGTGCTTTCAAAGTACTGCATCACAAAGTAGCATCCGTGAAATGCAGGCCACTATATTCTGACCAGAAAATGCTGTACGATTCATTCTGATGTCTCTAGCATGAATGCATCACAGACAGGTGGACTTTCCAGACTCCCACCAGCAGAAACTGCTAAATTATACAATCACACTTTTCCCGCTGTGCTTCACGAGTCTGCATAAATCTGAAAATGACTAAAGACTGAATATAACTGCAGGTAATCGACATTTTTATTGTGATATGAACACGCTTGTGCAGATATAGGCTAATGGTAAATAAGTATGCAAAAAGATGCACCACAATTGATTCTTCCCTCCTAGTCGGGTGTCGATTATCAAAAGTTATACTGTAGCTTGGTCCAAACTCAAACCATACTGTATGTACCTCAGACATAGTTCGTTCTGTCAGTATTATGTATACATACTGTTATTTTGGCGCAATTTTACAAATCAGTTTGTTTTATTCAAGTTATAGTGTATAAATGCCTGTCTGAAGACTGGCTAATTAGCTCATCAATGGCCCTGTTTACACAAGGTTTTAAAATGTGTATTGGGTGATCGGATTACAAGTGAGCAGCGCTTTCGCCATGCGCCAGCATGTGTCAGCGTTAAACACAAGTGTAAACGACCACCAAGACGCATTGCGATCTGATCACTCAAACCACTAGCGGAGGTGGTTGCTTTTTGACCACATATAAACACTAATGCGTCCTGATGCATCCCCGAGAAGGAATGTCTGTCCTTAAATCACTGCAATAGCTTCCACTGCATTACAGGATTAATTAAAAAATATTATTACTCTGTACAAAGCACTAAATGATCTTGGGCCTAAATACATTTTTGATTTACCTGAACTTTATGAAGCATCCATACCCCAGGGGTTACTTGGGGCAGGTCTACTCAATGTTCCCAGAATTAAGACCAAGCACACTTAAGTCAGGTTCTATGCTTCCTGACGACGTGAGGTCTGCCAACATCTTTTTAGTTAATTAACTATTTATTTGTTCGTTTTAGCTTTAAGGCTTCTGTTTTGTTATAGTAAATGTTTTTTTTTTTTGACGTCTTGCATTTTAATGTGCCCTCATGCCTCTGTAAAGCACTTTGAATTGCCTTGCATGTGAATTGTGGTATATAAATAAACGTGCCTTCCCATGCACGTGCGCGGGGCAGCAACACAATTCGAACACAAGTGGTACCTTGGAGACACAGGCGTAAACGGCGACGTGTCTAGTCTGTCTGCTTGTGATCCGATTGTCCAAGATGCTTCTTAAAACCGGGCGTAAACAGGGCTCCATACTAAGTAACAGCCAATGTTAAAAAAAAAATCCAAAAGTTAATCATTATTATTAATCATTGTTATTATCATGGTATTATTACTACGCTATAGATAAACATTGTATACGTGTAAGTAATTTTATAAAGAATAACTATATGCAGTGCATATATGCTACATAGCTAAAAGGAAATTAGTGATTCAAAGTAGCCATTCTAGTGGTTATTCTAAGCAAATCGCTTGCTTTTTAAAACTATAGCCCTTAGTGTGATTGTAGTGTGGCTGCTGCGATACACAAACAGATGCATCGCACAGTTGGAATTGCTCATTTACTTAACATGAGTGTTGAACTCGTGACCTCCGCTTTCGATCTTTGTTACAATCTTGTTATTCGTAGTAATTTCTTCATGTTGTTTTACCAAAGATGATAGTATAAATTGGTAACTGAGTAGATTAAAACCTCTGCTTGCATTTGCTTTTTTTTTTTTTATTATAAGACGTTGCGAGGGAATCACCCTTTATAAAAATGTATTTGAAACAGTTACTAACATAACAATGGTAATCTGCTACTCTGGATGATTTACTGTTTTACGGACATCTCTGAAAACACAAACAAGTCAGATAACAATATTAGAAAATAAAGCTTAGTTGTTTATCAGCAAGTATCTATGGGTCTCTTTCTAATGTTTTCATAATATGCGCAGTTTCTTCTAGAAATTGAAACAATACATCTGACAAACAGATCCAGCTCCCCCAGAGAATTTAAATAGGTCTAGGCATACAAACTTAAACTTGCATATGGGAACATGATGTAATCCCACGTGTTACAGAGACGTTGCAATTACTCGCTCTGAATATCAGTCCCTCTTAACTCCCCCCACCCCGTTCCGGCCTGCTTTCCCACCGGACCAGAAACGCCGCTGTGTGGAAAAAAACATCCCAAACGAATCCCGCTGCTAAAACCCTGCAGCTAAACTATGTAAATTGGATCCCCATGCAATACAGAGAGAAACGTGCGTCCATGCAAATACAAGCCTCGTGTGCTCTCACACTAACTCCCTTTCTCTGAGTACCATCGCTATGCTGAAACTTCTATTTTTTTTTTTTGGGAAGTGCGGGGACTATTTTAAGGGGGGTTGCTGGATCATAATGATTATAATTTTTTAACGCGGTACGCGCGGGCGTGCGCGGTTCGGGCGAGCGCGCCGCGTTACGTAAAGCAGTGCACGTCCCCGGCTCGGCCGGCCACATATGTGTCGCTTCTCGCGTTCTCATTTTTTTCGGAAGCGTCGCGGAAGGATCCATCTCTGGAGTTGAGGTCAGCGCTTCCGCCCAGTTTTCCTATGTGCACCGCCGAGTTGAAAATGGAGTTCGGGGAAGGCTGCGATCTCACATCGGCTTATTAAGAAAACAAAAAACAGGAAAAGAAAACATAAATACGCACGGCTCCGTGTCCTTTCCTTTTGCTTTGGTTTCAGGACGGACTTATGCTCTTATGCGTTGGAGGTGGATATTTTATCAGAAGATTATACGCTGCAGTACTCCGCACTAGATAACGCCGTGTGCCCCCAGTTACCGAGGGAATTTGTTGCTCCGGATAAACGTGCCTGCATTTATGCTGTTTGGCTCTTTTTTCCCTCCGCCTCTTTTATTTTCTTTGCTTTTTTAAAAAAAACATCGGCATTCGTCTGACTAGCTGATCGTGGCTTGGTGTGAATATCAGGATGATTATTTTGCGGTGGCTGGATTTTACTGCAGTCGAAGAAAGAACAACTCCATCTTGCTATTCTCACGAATAGATCACGGTTGTGTGTGTGATCAGCTGCGATGCATTTGCCATAGACCGTACGATTTCCCTTCTTTTATTTGATATAAACTGTTGGTCCTGTGTTTTTTCCTCATTTTTTTTAAAAATGGTGATGTTTGCGCGATTTTTCCCCGCTGTGGCTGCGTCGTTGGTGCGACTAGGATTGGGATCCCCGTAAGGAAAAATGAGCGAGGAATCGGTTAATCCAACCAACGAGTAAGTCTCTTCTAATATATTGCAAGGATCTCCGTCATCTCTGTCCTCTGATTTTTGTAGGTTTCAGGACTTTGGGCGCTCCATGCTGCATCCAAATATCCACAACAATATTATTGTATTACCAACATTGACTTCTCCAGTGGTGTTTGCCTTCGTTTTCTGGGTAATTGCTTTACTGATTCTAACATATATGAAATGCAGCCACACAAACCCCGACGTTTGATGGCTACATCAGTGGCTAGCTACAGAGTTGGGAAATGAAAGCAATGGATTGCAAATAACGTTATAACCTATATAGATAACTATATCTATATTTAGTTTTTTTTCTTTCGCTTCCAATGGTTAACCACTGAGAAGTAAAGATATTAGAATGTCTTAAAATGTTGTTTAGGAATGTACGTAGTCATTTAAGGAAAAAAATAATTATTCTTGATACTTCCAATGTTTTGACAGTCGTGAAATTTTCAGAGCATGATGCATGCAGATCTTGCTCAAAAATGCATGGCAAACAGAAGTATCTGGCTTTCGATATTACGGTTTGATCGGTTTATTAATTTTGTTCAGTTTTCTTTTTCTGACCTCAGCTTCGGGTATACGTCAGGTACCGTTTTGTGTCAGATCTGGAACAAGCGAAGCATTAAGTTAAAATAGCCGTTGCGAGGTTATATGTCATAATCAAGCAGACAGCGGTTGACTGCTGCAGTGTCAGTAACAAAAAAAAAAAAGACGCCATATTTTTCCTCAATCACACTTTTGCATACTTGCGGCGCCATTCATAAAAACGTGTAAGCACTGTAACACGCGTTGTTAATGAACCTGTGGCTCGCGGCGGCGCGGACGCACTCGCGCCCGTCCGTGCCGGAACGCCCGGCTGTTTTCATGAAAACGGGCCGACGACCTTCGCGTGCGCCTGTTGACAGTCGGCGAGAAATATCAGCCAAGGGAGGTGCTGCCGTCACGTGACCCCCCCATTCATAAAGTACCTGGTCGCCCATTCACAGCGCGCTGTCCGGCGCGGCGCCGCGTCTCCCGAGTCCGCGGCGATTAGCGCGTTATCGATCCGAGCTGCACGCGCTGGGCCCCCCTCAGACTCGGGCTGCGCGTCCACGCCGCACTATTTTCTCGTGCTAAGGCCGTTTAGTTTTTATTTTAAATTAGGCGTTACTGCTTAGTTTTAGGAGCAAATGCCCAAGTTGCGGTCGCGCTAAATGTAATAAGTTCTAATTTTATCACTTGTTGTAGGCCCTGCCCTTGATATTACGGTGTAATAGCAGCATGTGATGAATTAAATTAGCGGAAAATGACACCCAGCATTTATACACAAACACTAATAGTGCGTTTTTTGTCGTGAAATTTCGAGGATGCCGATATTTTTATTTTGTATTAATTTTCATATTTATGTAAGCAGTGTGGCATTAAAAAGAGCTATCCGAAAATCAGCCTGAAAAGTGCCTCGTTCGGTTGGTCTTCACAATCTCTCATTAGTTAGCCTTTCACAGTTTTCCCCCACCGTTTTATAAACATGACCTGAGCCGAAAACATTTTTTATGGGTTGTTATAGATATATCTTTTATTTTTGTGTAGTTCAAAATGTGACCTGTGACAGCAAGGGCTTGCAGTCACATATCAAACTACTCACTTATTTAAAGCCCTTTTATACAAGAGGCCAAAACATGCAGCAGTACAGTCTGTATTTCACCCTCTTTTATAAAATAAAGACTCTTTGGGTCTTCACCTTTCCGCAGGCTGTTCAGGTTCACAGAGGTTGCTATTTGTAGATTTGTTTATCTCTTGACTGTGAAATAGTTCCTACCAGCTATTTAATTTGTGGCCTTCGAGTAGGAGAGGAAGTGCTTAAATATTTAATAGGCCCTTAGGTGGCTGAAGACAATGAGGGTGCCGTTTACAGTGATGGAAGGGGTGGGAAGGCCAGGCCACATGTTATATGGCATGGGAGAGGCTACGCACAAGCAGATGTTGTTCCTCCAACCTCATTAACCTTGTGATGCATGCTCTGGAAATCTGTATAATCCAGTCATAAATGTTTTATGACTGTTTTTTTTTTTTTTTTTTTAAATATCCGGAAAGTCTGGGTAGCTTAGATGCACATGTTATAACATTGTGGGGGACAATTTTGACTGTGAACCTATGGGAGAGACAGTGAAATTCTGACATTCTCTTCCTAGGTTTTGTGTCGTGGCTTGGAAGCACTAGCATGCTGTCGGTGTGTATGGAGATGAGGGATTTTTGAAACCCGAGCTTTGTTTTTTATTCAAAAGTATGTGTGCCAGTCTTAATCTGGGATGGTGTGAACCCCCCCCGGCCCCCCCCTTTCACATTGCAGACAGTGTGATATCCGTCAATGTGCAACATTTTTGTCAACGGAATACTACTGCGCTGCTTTCACAAGGATATTTTTAACCTGTGATCACCCTGTCAGTTTACTCCAACCGTCAATCATAAATGAGCTGTTAATCTTTCGGTTAAGCCTCTTTTTGCCTTGGGACACTAAAGGTATTTCTAACCTACAGATTCCATGAGAGAATTCATTTGATCCCATGGGGGTAACAATTTTTGCATACAGTAGATGCTTCTAATAGGGTAAAGGGCACATCCGTTTGTCGTGACAAACATAAACACATTTTTTTTTTTTTTTTGTATATTCATAACAATTTCAGGCCGACAGCTTATTGAAATCTTGCAGTTCCTGAGCCCCTGAGTTTTGCTATCTGCATACTCATCTGCGCATATTTTCCTATTTGTAAAAAAAATAATTAAAACCATTTAATTTCATTACCAAGTCTCCAAGCCTCCTGAACTGGAGCAGTTGTCAGTCGTGTTTATGGTGTCTGGCTTGTATAATGTGCTCAGGTTCACGTAGACAGGCATATGTCGTCTTTTGAAGGAACAGTGGCTTAAACTAAGTTCTGTTAATATATAGTTGAGACAGCACCACATTTCCTGTAGAATATGTAGTCCCCACTGTTATTGCCGGGGGGGGGGGGGCAAAATAACAAGCGGGGAATCTGAGATGCGTTGCAAATAGTTCTTACTATTTCATACAATAGTGATTCTTTAAATTACGCAACACGTTTTTTTTTCATTTTATTTTTTTAGCATACAGGGGTGGAAAACTGAATCACAGTTACAAAGATGAGTCATGTTAGGCTAATAGCAGTAACTAGCATGTGTCAGGTATAAACGATGTCAGTCATCCAGATTTTCATTTGGAGAATGCTAAAGGATGCATTCAACTGTCGACAAGGGGTTCTGTAATGGTATGGGCAGCCATCTCCTGAGAGTCATTACGTCCTGAGATTCTTCTGCATTTCTGTATAATCGCCAAGGAATATGAGTTCATACTGTAGGCCCAGGTGCACCTTCGTCGTCCCTCGTGATGTTCCCATGTCCTACACGCTGCGAACCAGATTCAAGAACGGTTTCATGAGCACTAGGATGAAGTCATGAGACTCGCGTTGCCTCTCCAAATAACCTGATATAATCGACACTGAAGCTTTTTCGTCATTCTGAAGCCAGATCGCAAAGCAGATTTCTACCTCCTTCATCCTAAGTAATGGAAATAATCTGATGCCTCATTTTATACAGTTTAGGAGGCTTATGGCAGCGTTCCTAGAAGGATTGACGCTGCTCTGAAGGCAGAGGCTAACCCAGCTCCTTATGAGGTCCTGCTTATTAATACATCGTTGGGGGATTCTGTTGTTATCGCCACCCAGGAAATGCTTTTGCCCAAAGTTACTTGAATAGCTTCCCTAGTATGACACGACACTGTACACAGTGCATATTACACTTCACTTGAGGTTACAACAATGAAGCTGCTCAGAGACAATCTGGAATCTACAACTGCCACTGCAACATTGTGATTCATATTGTATTGTGAGCCTACTCAAGGTAGGCCATCTTCTGCAGTATGGCTTTTTTTATTATTATTATTTTTTTTTAAAGCTTTGCTAACACTAACCTCGGACATAGTCTATCAGGAAGTTGGGCCTTACTGTACAGCTTAACGAATGCTTTTAGACCTATCTCCAGCATGTTCTCCTAATATTGGGAGCTGGCCAGCAGCTAGACGAGAGTGTAACTGAGACTTGGCCGCTTCTCTGCACTCGCCCCTGTCGACTCATGGACGCGGAATGCCGCTGGAAGTTCTGGTTGCCGTGGGAGCATTTAGGATTTTATTCACTTAGCAGGTGCTCCTGGCCAAGGTGGCAGCAGGCCAGTGCAGACAGTGTGTCAGTAATGATCACAGATGGTATTAATGTTAACAAACACCGTGTATTAGTAATGACGGTCCAGGATGACAGTAATTCATGGGAAAACTGTAGGGCAGAGTCTGATTGTCTTAACACAAGAGAATATGTGTAGTTGGTTTTTCAGCGTTTCTTAAAATTGGCTGCAGTTCTTATCTTCCAGCCGGATCCAGAAAGCTCCGGAAAAGTTTGTGATTGCAACACAATTCTGGAGAGGATTCTTTGCCGTGGTGGACAAAGATGGAGTGTCCCTAGAAGGCGGGGCAGCACCAAGTGCTTAAGCAGCTTGCAAAAAGGTTAATCTTTGTTTTTGTGACTGTGCCTCCCTGCTTACTGTGGCACTACATTACCGTAATTGCATTCAATGCAGCCGATTCAACAGAATATTCACTTTTTGAGGGAGAAGATTCATTTACTTACTACCACTGTTTTAGCTGCCAAGTTGTATGTTTGGTTATTCTTGTCTTGATAAAATTCCTTTTTTTTGCCAGTCTGAAGCATCTTTGGTGTAAATTAATTTAGATATTTGGCACCTTTGTTATTAGTTTTGTGATTTTGATTGGTGTGTTTCACCTGTTTACATTTGCCTTAAATTTTGGATTGGATGGAGGAGTGACCACCAGCCGTATGTACATTTCGACCTGTCATCCCCCCCACTGGAGTTAGTAACCTATTTACGAAGCAGTGTTGATTCTGTCAATGAATCTAGGCCCTATTGCCCTGTGATTGTGTCGAGTACTGGTGGGCTTGGGTGTTGTGATGAGTGCTGATCTCTGGGATGTTGTGGAAGGCGGGGACTTCTGACGTATCCACGCACTATTTGATGCGTTTTTTTTTAATTTATTTATTTAATTTTTTTTTACTTCCTCCCGTCACGAGTTCAATTGTATTGATTGAAACTACATCCACTTCCCCTTTTCACGTAATGGTTCCTGTAAGTATTTAGGGAGTAGACTGTGAAACTAGCTGAAATGTCACTGGGGAGGATGCTGTAGGTTTTCTCAAAGATTCTGGGAGTAGAACTGCTTGCCATGTTCTAAATTTACTGTTTAGACTGAGAAAGTCAGAAGATCCCTTTCGTTAATTAGTGCCCCTGCTGGATAATCGCGAGTAGAAAGTGCAGAATAGTTGTGAATATGGGGTCATGTGATCTGAGACCCTTGTTTCCTTTATGAAATGTCATATTTATTTACAGTGTTGCATTCTGTGCCTTGACCTGAAGACGGACAATAGACTGCTGCAAAATAGGTAACATGGGTAACAAATTGTTGCCCTGTGAGAACTGCTTGCTTTTGTACCCTAGAGAAACACGGCTGTCCATCTATAAAGGTTGGTAAAAACTCAAAAATAATAGTAGTGGAAAATGCATAGATCATTAGTGCAGAAGAGCTGCTTCACTGCATGATGCTCAGTAAACAAATACCAGTTGTCACTGTGTTTGGGTGACATGTTAGTCTCACTTATCCGAGGCACGGTTTTCATGCAGTAGCTGTGCTCCCCTGCATTATGTACATTGCCTAAGTCAGTGTTTCCAAATCCAGTCCTTGGGGACTCACATACAGTCCATGTTTTTGCTTCCTCTGAGCTCAGGGAGCAAAAATGTTGACTGTCTGGCAGGAAGCTTGGAGGGAGCAAAAACATGGACTGTTTGTGAATGACTGACTTCATTTGGGCAAAATGAGAATCGCTATTAGCTGTCCCCCCCTACGGGTCCCATTCATGCTTTGCACCATCCAGGGTGATTTGTGCTGAGCAAGCCGACATCATCACCATCATGTCGAAATGTTTTGGGCCACGTTTTGATGGCTGAAGGCTCGCTTTTGTCGCCGCAGAAAGTTGTTTATCCTCATGTTGATTCGTGACTCTACCTCTATGATGAAGTTCAGCTGTTTTAAACCGCAGCTGTTTCCTGCTATGGATAGTCACTTGTAAACTCCTGTGGTTAAAAGATTAATTTATGACAATGCAGGTTTTTTTATTTTCTTCATTTAGCCCTCATTGTTCTTCAGGCTTGGGATCGCTTGCATCCTAAACACTGTGGTGGGTGCTGTGTCGTGGGTCCCCATGTCGTGTTTGTGATGGGAATCTGCGTTCTGAGAGCTCATGTGACATCAAAGCTTCCCCTAACACTGTGTCAGCTCCCGGTCACACTTCCTGTTATCACAGCTTTAGCGTTTCAATTTGGCGAGCAGCACGGGCTTATGATGATAACCTCCTATCTTAATATGCACTGCTGTGACCACTGCTGTACCGCGGCGCAATGTACCCGTGGTGCAGATGCAGGATTCGTGCTTTAACTGGGCGAGGTCTCACGCATGTGCATGCGCTGGGGAGCTTTTTGGTTCATTCATCTGCTTGCATTTCAGTAATGCACGTATTCACTTTGGTATTACCTGCTAATTTGTTTCAAAAAGTTCAGTCTGAATCTGATCTTTCTGTACTGTGCCGTAGGTTTTTCAAAAACGTTAAATGAAAAAATTACTATTTGTCACAAATGACTTTTTTTTTTTTTCTTGTTTAAAATGTAAAATTTGGCTTCTCGATTATTGGGCAATATCTGGAATGAAACATAACGGAAAGAGGGTAAACGGAGAGCCTCAGTTGTGTTAAGGTAGGGCTGAACGATTTAAAATTCAAATTGAAATCGTGATTTGAAATGACAAGCTGCAATTTAGGATGTGCATTATACAGCACATCTGACACAGGGTTTAAAATTATCGTGAGAATAGTTTTACAAATTTGTGCCGTGCTCCTCGCGTGCCGGTCATGCTCACCAATCAGAAGTGGCCGAAGCTAGACCCAGAAACGCATGAAACCGTTACATTTCTAGGGCAAACAAAAAAAATATATATATTGATTCTGCTGCTGAGCTTTAAGCAAATTATGTGCCTTTTTCATTATTATATTATCACTGTTATTAAGTCACAGATTTTGTGGTAATTGTTTAATGCTAATTTAAACAAGTAATATGAATTGTTTCCAGCATGTACACATCTTTAAGTTTTCGTCCTTGCATTAGAATATAGACCACTTAATATTTTGATAGTATCCCATGTGCTAATCCTGCATCATATGTTTTAAATCTATTGCACATTGAATACTGAACTGAAGTTCAATTGAATTGCTTGCCAAATGTTTTTGGAAATTGTCTGCAAAACCCCCAGATCGGAGGCAAATTGTTTTGCGATCAGCGCTGGCAAACCAGCACTTGATTGCTATGTGTGAATTAGGGCTGCCACTAACGACGGACCATGTTTTGATACGCAGATTAGCAGTCTGTCTAAAATTATTATTGAGATGTGTATTGTGATGCCAAATTTAATAATCAGTATAAATTCAGCGTCATCTGTATGTCTTATCAGTAACCTCTCTGAGAAAATTAAAAAGGTATGTAAAAGGTGTTCCACGGTCAACTGTGTTCTCATTGCAAAGTGAAGCTTTTAGGAACTACAGAAACACAGCCACGAAGTTGCAGACCACATAAAGTAACGGAGCGGGGTTGCTGAGTAGCGTCGTGTGTAAAAGTCGTCTACACGCTAACTCAGTCACTGCAGAATTCCAAACTACTTCTGGCATTATTTGCACCACAAAAACTGCACTGGGAGCTTCACAGAATGGGCTTCCATGGCCGGGCAGCTGCATGCAAGCTGCACATCACCAAGCGCAATGCCAAACGTCTGATGGAGTGGTGTAAAGCATACCGTCACTGGACTCTGGAGTAGTAGAAATGTGTTCCGTTGAGTGACGAATTACGCTTCTCTATCTGGCAGTCTGATGGACATATCTGGGTTTGGAGGCTGCCAGGTGAATGTTACTGCCTGACTGCATTGGGCCAACTCTAAAGTTTGGTATGGAGTTTTTATTCAGGAGTTGAGCTAGGCCTCTTAGTTCCAGTGAAGAGAACTCTTAATGCTTCAATTCTATGCTACCAACTTTGTAGGAACAGTTTGGGGAAGGCAACTTTCTGTTCTGTTCTGATGCTTTCCTGAGTGTATCTCAGTGCACAGAGCAAGGTCAATAAAGACATGGCTTTTTTGGTGTGGTGTGGTGATTTTGGTGTGGAAGAATTTAACTGGCCCTCACAGACCCCTGTACTCAACTCCATCAGACACCTTTGGGATGAACTACAGGTGTTGAAACTGAATCACTTGGTTTTAGACCGCAACAATTTATTACTATGGTGTTACATGGTGTCTGTGGCCAATACAGCATCATTTCGTCTTGGGAATGACGTGAAAGTCCTGCACAGTGGCCAGAAGGATGTCAAGCCATCCCTCTTGGAGGGCAGTGGCCAGGTCACTATGCCATGCCTGTGAAGGAGAACATTTCCTGACTCGTTCCTCTAAAACACCTCAAGGTTCTCTCTAACATTCGGATCTGGTGTCTATGCAGCCCGTGAGGGATGTGTGTAGTCTTGCTCTGTGTAGTTGTGGGTTATAATCCTGATACATGGCACCAACTTCAGAGTACAATGTTTGAACCACTTTTTGAACATGGTCCTCCAGAACAGCTCTCTAGTTCTTGGCAGTGACACGCCCAACAAGTACTGGGCCTAGGCAATGCTATGATATTGCAGCCCAGACATTTACTGATGCTTCTCGGTGCTGCATTCTGGGTACGCAGCAGTCTGGGTGCTAACTCTCTCTGGGGCTCGTCCACACCGTAACACTCCCGGATGTGGGATAGACAGTGAAGGTTGACTCAGCGGAGAACAATACATGGTTCACATTGTTCACCGATGAAACTGACATTTGACATTGGCAAAGATGACTAAAGGTTTAGCTATAGCAGCCTGGCTATGGATATGAATGCTTTGGATCTCCTAATGAACAGTTTTGGTCGAAACCGAAGAGTGGAGGTGCGCGTTAAATCCTGCAGTTGAACAGTTGTAGTTTTATGTTTTTTGGATACAATCTGGGTTAGTACCCAGACATCCCTTTCAGACAGCTTCCTCTTGCGTCCATGGTTACTCCTGGATGTGGTTCGTGCTTCGTGGTGGTACGCCGACATTACCCTGCATACTGATATGCCACAAGAACTCCATGTCGAGATGTGCCCCAACAATTTGTCCTCTTTTGAACTCTGATATGTCTCCCATTATTTTATGCGGATTGCAGTATTTTATGTACAGCTGTGTGATTGCACTGCTAATTCAACCATCATACTCTGTTCCTACTGATGGAATGTGCAGTCAGTGAAGATTGGCCACCAGGCTGAGCATATATAGGCGTGAAGCCTCAAGCACGATATCGGCTAATGTTTTAGTTTCATTGTCCTACCTCTGTAGAACAGATTGAGAGCCAGGCCTTCATTTGTCCATATACTGTACATGTATATGTGTGTGTATAGTATAAATTGTATAAACAAATTTCATTAATAGAAGCTCCATCTAGAATTTGCTCTTATTATAATGTGTGCTCTCAGGATCATGTCACTGCAGGCTTGTAATCATTTTGTGGGGAAAATTTGAGTTTTTTTTTTTTTTTAAAAAACACGAGTATGCTGATGGAAGGATGTCATACCTCATTGTCACTTCATTTACATTAAACTGGATCATTTTCATTTAGAAGTAGCCTATTTTTTCTGTTTCTGCAAGCGCGGTGTGCATGTATACATTCGTATTTGTGTGTGTGTGTGTGTGTGTGTGTGTGTGTGTGTGTAATTGCTACATTGCCGGGAACCGATTTCCCCCTAATGTGATATAAACCTGTTACTTTCTACAACCCCGTTTCCTAAGAAGTTGTGTTATGTGAATAAAAAACAGAAAGCGACGATTTACAAATCATATAAACCCATATTTAATTGAAAATATAACAAAGACGACATGAAATGTAGAAATTTAGTTTTATGACAAATATATGCTCAATTTGAATTTAGTTGAATTTAGGAACGGGCATGTTTACCGCTGTGTTCCATCACCTCTTCTTTTAACAACGCTCTGTAAATGTTTGGGAACCGAGGAGACCAGTTGTTGGAGTTCTGAAAGTGAAATGTTGTCCCATTCTTGTCTGAAAAGGATTTCAACTGCTCAACGGTTCGGGGTTTCCTTTGTCATATTTTTGTTTCATGATGCGCCAGACGTTTCCAATGGGTGACAGGTCAGGACAGCAGGCAGGCCAGTCTGGCAGCCGGACTCTCCTAAAACAGTCATGCTGTTGTAATTTGCTGAATTTGTCGTTCCACATTGTCTTGCTGAAACATACACAGCCTTCTCTGAAAAAGACGTTGTCTGGATGGCATCATATGTTGTTCCAAAACCCATATAGATCATTCGGCATTATTGGTGCCTTCTCAGATGTGCAGGCTACCCAAGCCATGGACACTAACGCACCCCCACACCATCACGGATACTGGCTTTTGAACCGTTCGCCGATAACCAGCTGGATGGTCCCTCTCCGGTCCTGGCATCCATGATTTCCAAAAAGAATTTGAGATTTTGATTTGTCTGACCACAGGACAGTTTTCCATTTTGCCTCAGTCTGTCTTAAATGACCTCATGCCCAGAGAAGTTGGTGGTCTTTCTGGATCATGTATTAGATATGGTTTCTTCTTCGCACGATAGAATTTCATCTTGCATTTGAGGGTGCAGTGATAAACTGGGCTCACAAACGATGGTTTTCGGAAGTGTCCCTGAGGCCATGCACCGTCTGGTTTTAATGCAGTGCCTCCTGAGGACCTGAAGACCAGGGCTGTCCAGTTCTGGTCTTCGGCCTTCTCACTTGCTTACAGACATTTCTCTGAATTCCCTTAATCTTTTAATGACATTATGTACCATGGATGATGAAATTCACAAATTCTTTGCAATGTTACATTGTGGAACATTATTCTGAAATTGTTGCAGTATTTGCCCACGCAGTCTTTCACAGAGTGGTGAACTTCTCCCCATCTTCACTGCACAGACTCTGCCTCTCTGAGAGGCTCTGTTCGACCTGTTGTCAGTTCACCTAATTGGTTGTGAGATATGCAACCAGGTGTTTTGTTTCAGTATTACTCAACTTTTCCAATCTTTTGTTGCCCCATCCCAAATTTTTTAAATGTGTTGCTGACATCAAATTGAAATTGAGTATATATTTGTCATAAAACAATTGAAATTCTCAGTTTCAACATTTGATAGGTTGTCTTTGTTCTATTTTCAATAAAATTTGGGTTTATATGATTTGTGAATCATTGCATTCTGTTTTTATTTACATTTTACAGTGTCCTGACTTCTTTGGATACATGGAAAAAATGAAAAATTCCAAAAGTCATGTGTATTGTATGGTTACTTAGGGTTGAGATTCGGGCTGGGTAGAGACCAAGGCTGTCATTGTTGGGATTAGTGTTGGTTATGCCCATAGAAATGACTGCACAGTATGGGGATAAAAGTGTGTGTGTGTGTGTGTGTGTGTGTGTGTGGGAGTGTTCCTGCCGTGCAATAGCATCTTGTCCAGGGTCTCCTGCTCCAGCCCGCCCCCCCCCCCCCCCCCAGAGGGTCATCCACAATAAGCAGCTGGAAGATGGATAGATGGGTTTCCACTATGGTCGTCATGGTTACCTATTTGCGTTACGCCCGGTGTTTTTCATTGAATGAATCCGGGCAGGATCGCCGGCACTCCTGGCATTTCCGCCTTTTAATCCGTAAGTCTGGGAAGTGACTGAAATGGCTACTAAGCAGCTCCAGAGTGAACTAAGAAGAAGGCGATTTTCTGTTTCCAACGCTTTTCCTCACAGCAACAGAGCCCATTCAGAGCAGCGCCGCGTATCGTCAGCCAATTCTTCGGATTTTCGGTGAAAGGTATGATTGCCGGTAACAATGCGGTCGCTACAGTAGCTAGAGGAAGGTAGCATAAGAAGCGGTGATGCCGTCTTGCAGCCCACTCCCACCTCCCGCCTGTGCAGTATGCAGTGCTTTCTGGATCTTTCATGCTGCAATGCATGCGACCGGGATGAGTCATCCACTAGACCATCCGGTGCAGGGACTCCACTGCCTGCTGTGCCTCCCAGAGCCTTTAGCCCCTCGGAGCCCAGTTGCCACACGTGATGCCAAACGCCGTAGTTATATAAATCAATTAAATGTAGAGAAGACTCGTGTGATGCAGCCGCGCTTGGCTTCGGTCAAGACAGGGCTACTGTGATTGAACAATGATGCTTGGGCTTGTAACTAGAACTGTTGTTTGGCCGTCTGTCCCCCTGCTGTTCATCCAGGTTATGTAAACTAGCAGAGCATGTCTGACGATTGTGTTCAGTGCCCCCGTGAAGGCCACTGTCACTGTGGGGGGGAGTTTTAGGTCCTTCCTTATTTTGTTATTGAAGACTAAAGGCTTCCTTTGTACACATGTCAGTAAAGCTGTTTCTGTGGATGGCCATGCCCCTGTGACCGTAGTTCTGCCCCTTTGTGCCCCTTCTAGACCCCTTCCTCACCTTTACTTCCTGCTCCATAATTATACCGATTGGGTATTTTCTCAGTCTGCGTGTCCCCTTGTCTCCAGCGGAGTTCCATGAATGACCAGTAGGTGGCCATGGCGGGTTCCACGCTGCTGCACATTGAACCCCTGCGGAGAGCAAGCCAGCAGCTGAATGGCTTCCATGGCGTAAACAGACTGCTGCTCTGGTAGCCTGGGGGGGGGGGGGGGGACATCCCAGCTTTAGCTGCGTTAGCTGTGGCTTGGGTATGATGTAGGGTGGGGGAGCTGGGTGCTGGCTGACCTCCAGCGTGTCTCTTCTGAGCTTGGAGGACCAGCCAGTCTGCTCAGGCCAAATAGTGTCTGGTTGTCCAGAAAAGGGACGTCCCCTCCGTGTGCTGCTGGAGGCGATGGATGTGAGAACGCTACGTCTCCGGCCGCCGGGAAGCGACCGTCTCCGTTGGCCGCTGTTGGTGTCCCTCCCAGCTCAAGCGATGCTCATGTCCCCCACTTTGTCCCATCAGCTCTGAGCTGTGGCCCATTTGCATCACATTTAACCCCCACCCCATTGGGTGCAGGGACCAGCATGTATGTGTGTGTGTATCTTTTCTTGCGGGGGTCCATGTGCCAGCTTCGTGAGTTGAGTCACCTGGGGGCGGGACAGGAGCTGAGTGCACGGAGGCAGAATGTGCATCAGCGTTTCCAGTACTGCAGTGGGGGTGCTTCTGGACTTGGCCTGTAAATTGTGAGGAACTTGTGATATCCTCAGTGTTTTGTACATCCTGAATAAGGCCCAATGTTTTTCTGGTCAGTAATACAGGATGAAGCCCTCATGTTGGTAACGATGGTGAAATAATGAAGCTGATTAGTGGCTGTCATCTCATTTGTTATATCAGGAATTTGATGTTGGATATCAGGAATTGGCATAACGATGTGTTTTGTGACTGATTCCCATTTGCAGCCCTTATGCTCTGTCTTACTGTGGGATGTGTAAATATGACAGCACGCCCTGCCTTACACCATAGGATGTGTAAATATGGCAGCACGCTCTGCCTTACACCATAGGATGTGTAAATATGGCAGCACGCCCTGCCTTACACCATAGGATGTGTAAATATGGCAGCATGCTCTGCCTTACACCATAGGATGTGTAAATATGGCTGCACGCCCTGCCTTACACCATAGGATGTGTAAATATGGCAGCACGCCCTGCCTTACACCATAGGATGTGTAAATATGGCAGCACGCCCTGCCTTACACCATAGGATGTGTAAATATGGCGTCGCGCTCTGCCTTACACCATAGGATGTGTAAATATGGCGTCGCGCTCTGCCTTACACCATAGGATGTGTACATATGGCGTCGCGCTCTGCCTTACACCATAGGATGTGTACATATGGCGTCGCGCTCTGCCTTACACCGTGGGATGTGTACATATGGCGTCGCGCTCTGCCTTACACCGTGGGATGTGTACATATGGCGTCGCGCTCTCTCACACCGTGGGATGTGTAAATGTGGCGTCACGCTCTGTCTCACATTGTGGGATGTGTAAATATGGCGTTATGCTCTGTCTTACACTGTGGGATGTATAAATTTGGTGTTGTGCCCTGTCTTACACTGAGAAGTGTAAATATGGCGCTACGCTCCATCTTACACTGTGGGATGTGTAAATATGGCGTTATGCTCTGTCTTACACTGTGGGATGTATAAATTTGGTGTTGTGCCCTGTCTTACACTGAGAAGTGTAAATATGACGTTATGCTCTCTCTTACACTGTGGGATGTATAAATTTGGTGTTGTGCTCTGTCTTACACTGAGAAGTGTAAATATGGCGCTACGCTCCATCTTACACTGTGGGATGTGTAAATATGGCGTTATGCTCTGTCTTACACTGTGGGATGTATAAATTTGGTGTTGTGCCCTGTCTTACACTGAGAAGTGTAAATATGGCGCTACGCTCTGTATTCCTCCATGAGGTGTATGAATACAGCATTACCCTCTGTCTTCCGCAGCGGGGTGAGAGTTACGCTCTGTCTGCAGGGCAGTCTGCAGGGCTGTCTGCAGGGCAGGGTTGAGAGGGTGACTTAGTCATACCGAAAGATCTCAGGGGGATGGACACTGACCTCTCGCACAGTGTGGTGGCGTGAGGATGGGAGGTGTACTTTCACAGTCTGCAGCTTGCTCGTAGCGGGGTGGTGGGGGGCTATTGTTGCTCAGGTGGTGTGAGCATGAAGCAAGAGCACAAGCAGTGAGGTCTGCTTCCGTTGTGGTTTCAAATGACCTCAGAGCCGAATCTGCAGCTGACGTCTTGCAGGGCTTTATCAGACACATTTATGACCTTCTAGCCCCTGCTCAGCTTATGACACGTGTGGCTGTGAAGTTACGCCTGTCTGTGTTTGTGTGTTTATATGATTGACTGAAGGAAAATGTATATGTTACTCTGCTGTGTGTGTGGTCCTGGTATACATTACATTGTGGGGACCAAATCTTCTATTTTGTCGTCGTGGTGACAATTTTTTTTGGGCCCCCCAAGTGCAAATTCAGTTGTATAAAAATCTGCATGCAATGAAAAAGTTAAAAATGCCATAAACCTTGTATTTTGTTTGGGAAATTATGATTAAGGATAGGGCTTGGTAGGGGTTAAGGCTGTCATTGTGTGTGTGTGTGTGTGTGTGTGTGTGTGTGTGTGTGGTCACGGTTCCCAGCCTGCTGCTGCTGGCCGCTCTCAAAATGGGGAAGTCGTGCCCCTGAGCAGGATCAGGGCACCAGGCTTCCCTCAGCTTCTGTTTGTGGCGCCTTCACAAGTCTGCGGAAACGCACAAGCATGTTTGCCGTGAAATGCAGTGCTGGGTGACTTCCCATTGTCGCTGAATCTTCGCCTCCCTTCACTTTCGCTATCTCTGATGTATCACTGAAGACGTATGAAGGCCTGCCCCCCACGCACTCAGACCCAAGCCTTGCGAAGGCCTGACCCCCACCTGCTCAGACCCAAACCCTGCTAAGGCCCATCCCCCCGCCCGCTTGTGTCCGATTTCGCGAAACCTCTGCTGTCTGGATGACCGCCCCACGTGCTGTTTGAGGATGACACTCTGTTTCACTGTGGGTGGAGGCTGCGAAGGGCATCACTGATGGTGGCCACAGCCATTGCATGTGGGGAGAGGACCTGTCCCAGCACATACTGGGATTTTTTGCTTCTGTACACGTGTCAGGACCTGTGGTCAGCCTGGAGATCATCTGTATTGGCGACTGATTGGCAGGACTGTTTTTCCGACTTTGTTATGCTACCATGTCTTAGTTTATTGTTGAGGACCGAGGCTGTTGCTTACAGAGACATTACTGTCTGTCTTCATGTTAATTGCAGATCTGTTTCTCTAATGGCAGTGATCTGTGGTTATTTCTTGATTTCTCTCCTTTCCCCTGACTTTGAGCTCATCTAGTTAATTTTTGGCACGCATGAGATCGGTGGTCATGCACTAACCCCCTCCCCCTTCCTTTTGCCCCCAGTGACAGTGACTATTTTGCACGTGTGAGAGCCGTGGTCATGACTCGGGACGACTCCAGCGGAGGGTGGCTTCCCCTGACGGGTGGGGGTCTCAGCTGTGTCACCGTCAGGAGAGTGCGGCGGCAGGATGGGGACGGCAGCCGCACCGACTTCCTCATCCAGGGGGAGAGGCTCAGAGACAATGCGGTAAGCATGCCTGCTGCTGGGCTGGGGGCGTGGCCTCACCTGCATGCTCCCTTCTCAGTGATGGGTTGCGGTCATGTGCTTTTTTTTTTTTAAAGGGGCAGGGCTCCATGTGAGGCTGTGAATGGGACACAAGTCAGTGCAGGATTGGAACACATAACATCTGCTATCATCTTAATTTGGTCTGATCGGTCGGATCGTGGGAACATTTTTCAAAATCTCTTCCATTTTCAGAATAAACTCATTAATAACTCTCCCCCCCACCCCCCGGTGTCTTCATCAATGGGGGCAAAAACTGCAGCTCTCATTAAGAATTCATTCATTAATTCATTCCTCAGGTCATTCATTCTTTTTTGTCTTAAGTGAGACACGCACATCACGTGTACTTGCGTTGTTCTGACAGCCTCACCGTGGATAAGCTCAGGGCTTTGCGCACTGGCATAGCTGATTTTATACACATAACTGGAAAAACATGTACGGGCTTTTTCCTCTTCTAGATCCTCCATTGTCTAAATGAAAGGCAGTGTGCTGGCTGTAGTAAAAAGCAGGCTTTCGCATGGGACACAGATAGCATCATAGCCAGGGTCTCCGTTCTTGGAAATGTCTACACCACATGCTTTCAATAGTGATCATTTTGGAAAGAGGGGGGTGGTGAACACCCCTGCTTTCCTGAGGTAGGGGGATCTTTGTGATTTAATAGAAGACTGTCGTCTTTTGATATGGGACTGATCCCAGCATCAGTATGGCTAAACTGTAACTGTTTGTATCGATGAATGGGTGAGAATTGTCTATCTTTTTCGGCCATTGGCGTTTACGTAAGCGGGCGTGGTATCCGGCGGTAATCCCCACCGGGCCACGCAAGGCCATGCTATCCGGTCGGCAGCTTTAGTAACGGGCCGTGATTTATGGACACGTGCAGCTGTGCGGGTCCACGTTTGACACGGAGCCCGGGACTATTGGGAAAGACTCATTTAGGGTCATCACAGCGATCGGGGGGGAGAAGCAGCCTCCCTATGGCCTGCTGCTCCGCGCCATTTCCCATCATGCTCCGCGCCATTTCCCATCATGCTCCGCGCCATTTCCCATCATGCTCCGCGCCATTTCCCATCATGCTCCGCTCCCTTATATGTGACAACATTGAAAGCCAGAGAGCCACGCACCAAGCAGTCAGATCCAGGGTTTTCATGGCGAAGGATGGGGGATGGTACGTGTACCCCCCATGATGGATAAGCATGGATAAGCCCCCCCCCCCCCATATAAAGGGGGATGAACCGGCACGTGTGGCCATTTTGGGAACACGGTTCTGGCGTCTAACCCTAAGAGGCATGGCTCTGCTTCCCCTGTTCTGTCGCACAGGGCTTGGTGGTGTGAGATCTGAGGAATGCCCCCCCCCCCCATTGATAGGGAGCACTGATTCTGTTTAGGTTGGGGGTTGAATTCCCTGTGTGGAATGTGGTTTAGGGTGTCCCGGCGAGACTTCCTCTTCAGGGCAGCACGTACGCTCACCTTACTGGCCCCGGCTCCACTCTGTCTCGTTACCCCCCTCCCCCCACCTGCCTCCCCAGGGTCCTGCCAGAGAGACACTTCATACCCCCATGCTGCTGCTTTTCAGTAATCAGGGGCTGTACACACACACACACACGTATATGTACATACACACACAGAAAAGCAGGAGATATATGCGCATGCCCTTGGTATGCACACACACACACACACACACACACACACATACTGGGAATGCACACAGACAGACAGCCAGCCGCATGCACACAAGGTCTTGCAGATCACAGGCATTCCTCACAATGAAAGGAGCTATTTTGTTTAGTTCCTTCAGGACAGGAAGGTAACAATTAAATATTAATGACCCATAGTTAGATGCAGGAGGATTGTGGAGTTTCCTGTACACCTTTTATAGAGGATGAATGTGGAAATGGCAGTATATCCCACGGCGTGCGGACAGTGCGAGGGTTTTAATCCAGCTAGTCTGCGTGCCGCAGGTGGTGCTGGAGTGCGTCTTGAAGAAGGAGCTTGTCTACAACAAGGTCACCCCCATCTTTCACCACTGGAGGCTCAACGAGAAGAAGTTCGGCCTGACGTTCCAGAGCCCAGCAGACGCCCGGGCCTTCGACAGGGGCATCCGAAGGGCTGTGGAGGACATCGACCAGGGTGAGCCCCCTGTGCCCCGTTTCCTGACTGTATAACATAACATTCCTGCTTTAGTACTGCACTCGTGAAATAGGGGGTGGGGGTGATGCGTCTGGTGAGTGAACTGGTGATCTCAGGCCACTCCAGGCAGCATGCCTGCCAGCCACTCTCGGCGTCATTTATTACCCCCAACCACAGGAACTGCCATTCAGTGTAAAAATGCCTCCAGGTTCTGCTTGTTTTTTTTTTTTTACTTTTCCTCCTGAGTAATTTTGGTCTTCACTGGTATTCAACGTGGGGGGGGGGGGGGGTGTTGAATACCTTGCAATCTTCTCTGTGGTTGGCTTGTGCTGCTCCTGTTTTTCTCAACAATGGCTGCCACACCCAGCTCATTCAGCAAAGTATGGGAGGGGGGGGGGGGGGGGGCATTTCGGGACAGAGCCTCCTGTGTCCATGACTTCCTGTCATACTGCCCGTGATTCTGATTGCCATGAATGTGCCCCTAGCCCCCCCGCTCCGGGGAATGGCTTTTAAACCCGGTGATTTGCCAGACACCCTCACACCAACCCGTCTCTGCCCGTGGTTCAGGAGCGGAATTGTTAGATCTGCAGTGACGTTCTGTAACATTCTGGCGGGTGATAGAGGTGGCGGGTGAAAAGGAGTCCGTTCGGCCAGCCGCCACCTTCTCCGAGTTACATAACGGCGCCCCCTCCCAGCCCCAGCATACGTCCAGAAAAACTTTGGACTTCCACAATTTGAAAAGAGCCGCAGTTCGCTGTTATGTCACGCTCTGCTGGGTATTCCAGGGCTGGACAGCTGCCTGGAGACTCCATCCAAAAGCAGAGCTTTTCATGGGGGGGGGGGGGGTTGTCACAGAAATGGGCACCAGGCTGTTAACCTGACAGCCCTCCATGACCCCTCACACGGTGACAGTGCGCTCCGGCGATTGCCAGAGCTGTGGAAGGACATGATGGCACAGAGAGGTGTCCTTTGTGCATTCCCCTGTTGGCAGGAGAGGCAGTGCTGCATTGTGGGATTGAGGGGCCTGGCTAGCCAGGGAATCACCGCGAAATAGCATGCTAATCTGCCAATGGAAACCATTCCCTCTGTGTGGGGACCATCTGAATCTAAGGTCAGAGGTCTGAGGTATGGTAGTGTGTGCCTCAGTGGGTTAATGTTCTGTGCTTGTGATCAGAAGGTTACTGTATCAAGCCCAGCCTCGGCACATCTGTGGGTCTTTGAGCAAGGGCTTTAACCCCCAGCTCCCTGGTGGGGGTCCTTCGCCGCCAGCTTGCAAGTTGGGGGAGGCGTAAAGAGAATTTCCCCACGCAGATCAATAAGGTATCAGTTGTTATTATTATCCTCAGGATTATGATCACCTCGAGGTTTAAAAACCTGGTAGTTTGTTGAGTTTGTGCGTGTTTTTGGTCTCTGAGTACATCCGGTAAAATGTAGGATGATGCAAGGCGTGACAGTCATACTGCATTCAGGCCTTAGAGGGCAGCAGAGAATACGGTGTTTCCTGTCCGGTAGGGAAAGACCCCACAATGACAGTCTCTCAGTACAGCAAAACGGCTACGGTCTTATATAGCTACGTAACACGTCGTCTTTGTGTTGCGATCCCGCCCGGGCCTGTGCTGTCATTAACTTAGCGTCAGACGGGGCCACGGCGCC